>NC_138543.1:56145312-57345312 GCF_964234715.1 Podarcis melisellensis | reverse complement strand
TTTCTTTTATTGATCAAAAGTATGCAGACATCCACCTCCCTGCCCCCCGTCACCGGTACCCTTGTCAGACTGTATGAAAGCCATTTCCTAAGTACGAAGGCTGTTTCCTAAGGCACTTTTTTGTTTTATTGGAAGGAGAGTGCAAACCGTAAAATCATAATCAAAATGATAATTCGCATATCAAAGCCTTATGAAATATAGGCGGCTGGGATTTCACTCTTTGATACAAGCGGAGCATTAACTGCTTATCTTCTGGGCATCAGCTGAAATGTGAACTACAAGGTCTTTTCAGAAGATGACATTTTAAAAATGTCAGAGATCTTGACCTATACGCTGAAAATATACTATCGCAGAATGGGGTGGGGGTGGGGGGTAAGCAAGCAACTGGCAAGCCAGGGGGTCAGTCCAACTCCTGAGGGCTTCCCATCAACGTAGCTCCAGATACAAAGGACACCTCCCCTTATCACACACCTCTGCAGCTCATTCAGAGACACCAGCAAAGTGTGAAGGTTTTGCTCGTGGTGAAATACCGGCTTCTAAATTTGCTCAGCAGACACACATGGCAATAGAATGGTACTATGTATATCATCCTGCTGTGATTTAAATGTGAAATGTTCTAAGGTTTTATATTGTTTTCCTTTTGTAAGATATCCTAGGCTCCTTCGTGGAGGAAAAGGTGAAGTACAAATACGACAAATAAAAAAGAAGATACATGCAACTATATATATAATTTCCCCTCAGTGTTCGTGCAGATGGCGCTCTGGTCTAAACCACTGAGCCTCTTGGGCTTGCCAATAAGAAGGTCGGCAGTTCGAATCCATACAACGGGGTGAGCTCCCATTGCTCTGTCCCAGCTCCTGCCAACCTAGCATTTCGAAAGCACGCCAGTGCAAGTAAATAAATAGGTACCACTGTGGCGGGAAGGTAAACAGCATTTCCATGTACTCTGGTTTCCATCACAGTGTCCCATTGTGCCAGAAGCAGTTTAGTCCTGCTGGCCACATGACCCGGAAAGCTGTCTGTGGGCAAACACTGGCTCCCTTGGCCTGAAAGCGAGATGAGCTCCACAACCCCATAGTTGCTTTTGACTGAACCAAACCGTCCAGGGGTCCTTTACCTTTTACTTTACCTTTTACCTTCATGAAAGAAGCCCGGTTTGTTTGTTTGTTTGTTTGCCATGTACCACAAACATCTCAAGGGTTACACAACTGCAAATATACATGCACATTGTTTGTTCATGCATTGTTCCTTTCTCCTGTTCCCCCCACTTCTAACTTTAAAAAGCCTATAGAAGACCTGTTGCAAAATTGTTGCAGTTGTTGTGGATGTCACAGTAGCTAGGCAATCACTGTTTTGCCATTCCTTCAGTTTCTTATAGCTCACCCTGGTTGAGAAAAAAAGAAGGAGCCACATCTATAGTACTGAGTGGGATCAGGAAAGGCCATGGCTCAGGGACAGAGCAACTGCTTTGCATATGAAGTACTCGGTCTGTCTGTTAACCAGAAGGTTGGAGGTTTGAGCCCACTCAGGGCAGCTCTGGGCAGGATACCTCTAATGCAGAGTGTTGGACTAGATGGTGCTTGGGTTGAGAGCCAATGTGGTGTAGTGGTTAAGAGCGGTGGACTCGTAATCTGGTGAAACGGGTTCGCGTATCCACTCCTCCACATGCAGCTACTGGGTGACCTTGGGCTAGTCACACTTCTTTGAAGTCTCTCAGCCCCACTCACCTCACAGAGTGTTTGTTGTGGGGGAGGAAGGGAAAGGAGAATGTTAGCCGTTTGAGACTCCTTCAGGTAGTGATAAAGTGGAATATCAAATCAAAACTCTTCTTCTTCTTCTTCTTCTTCTTCTTCTTCTTCTTCTTCTTCTTCTTCTTCTTCTTCTTCCCTTCCATCTCTACAGTTCTACAAGTCTTGGGTTCTATGATTCAGTCCCTGGCATCTTAAGGTGGGTCTAGCAAAGAATTCTGCAGATTTGCTGCCAATCAGTATAGACAGTGCTGAACTAGATGGACCAATGATCTGTCTCGGTAAAAGCCAGCTTCCTAAGTTGCTAAGAGATTGATTCTAACCTACCTTATACTTTACATCTGTTTGCATTCTGAGTTTCTAGCCACTGGTTGGACAAAAATAATGAGTGGCAGTAAAGCAGCATCCCTGGGCTTGTCTTTTTTGCCTCATTGATTCTTCATCCCATTTCAAAAAATCCCCCTCGTTCCCCCCCCCCTTTAAAGCAGCCATATATCTTTTAATTTCCCTGTACTATCATTTCCTTATTAATCTCTGTAATGGGTGATGCTTAACTCAGGGATGCAAGCCGGGCAGATGCTGCATGCAAGAAAAATGTCCAAGTAAATAAAGCTGTATTGTGCTGCTATATAAGGGCTGCGAGGAAAAAGATTTACAATGAGCCATTTTTGGAAAAGGGAGAGAGGAAGAGAGAGAGAAGGGCCTCCGTTTCCAAACAGAGGGGAGAAAACAATCGTTTGGCTTAACGGCTGCCTGGAACGGGGTTTTATTTGAACTTTTCCTCACAGGCGGACAAAGGGATCGTTTGCATGAAGCGCTCAATGCGTGGGCCCTAGTGAGCGGACCCCACTCCCGCCTTGCCAAAGCGGTCGCTCCCGGGTGAGGTGCCAGTGACGCCGTTAATCACCATCCCAGCCTTAAGAAGGGAAGTGGAGAGGCATAAAACGTGCCCGTGGAGTTTTTATTGTTGTGACCCTGACGCCAGGCGCAAATTGTACAACGTTTTGTGCCAGAAACCGCCGTGATTTACATATATTTCCCCCCCTTCTGAACAGGGTGGACAGCTGGTGAATCCTCTTGCCTATTAATCTTTTAGTGCGCAATCATTTTCTGGTATGTAACAACTATTTTTCAATCTTTGGGGCATCAAGTGAGGTAATGAATAATTCCATTATGTTCTTACTGGACAAATGGGTATTGCTGAATGACACATTAGGTTTGGAGCAGAGAAAAGAAGGGGTGGCAGAGAAGCTGTTTATTACCTTTCCGTCATGGGGAACGGAGAGAAATCTTTCTAATCTTCTCCTGAGGGGGATCACTATAAAATGGAGAGGCCATATACAATTTGGGTATTGTGTGCAAGCATATTTGTGTGACTGTGAGTTCAACTTTCTGTCAATATTTTCCCCACTCCCTTTGCAGTCTCAGAGCTCTCTGAATCTGGAGTTTAGATCTAACTTGGGCTGGATTTAAAAGCCTGCAGATAAGCAGATGTTGTCTGGAACAGCCCACAATTCAAGGTCCCAGTGGTGGCTGGTGCCCATTGGAACTGGTAGGGCAGAAGGTAGAGAGATCAACAGGAAGAGGAGCCAAAGTCATTGTCAGGCAGGGTCAACTAAAGCTAGTTTAGTCCCCAACCTGAGTTCTACAAAGGCAACCAAGATGATCAAGGGTTTGGAAACCAAGCAGTATGATGAACAGTTGAGAGAGCTGGGTATGATTTGCCTGGAGAAGAGGAGATTGAGAGGAGATATGATAGCCATCTTCAAATATTTCAAGGGTTGTCACATGGAAGAGGGAACAAACTTGTTTTCTTTTGCTCTGGAGGGCAGGACTTGAACCAATGGCTTCAAGTTACAGGAAAGGGGGTTCCGACTAAGCATCAGGAAGAACTTTCTGACAGTAAGAGCTGTTAGACAGTGGAATGCACTCCTTTGGGAGGTGATGGACTCTCCTTCTTTGGGTGTTTTAAAGCAAAGGTTAGGTGGTCATCCATCTTGCTTGCTTTTGTTGAGATTCCTGCATTGCAGGGGTTTGGTCTCTATAATTCTACGATTCTGTGATTTTATTAACACCGAGACTAAGAAGGAGGAAGCTGACAGTGCCACTTTCTGTACTGGTTGTAAGTAGCAAGAGAGGCAGGTGATGATTGTTGCTACAGCAGTGTCCCATTCACTCTAATGGAAAGAGAAAAGCTTTTCTGCCTCTCTCACAATGCTAGAACTCATAGACTTCCACTGAAACCGAATGTCAGAAGATTCAGGACAGATAAAAGAAAGTATCTTCATGAAGCATTTAGTTGAACTATGGATCTCATTTCCATGGGAGGCAGTGTTGGCCAACAACCTAGATGGCTTTAAAAGAGGATTAGACAAATTAATGTAGGAGAGGGCTATTGATTGATGGTATCCATAGTCACATGCGGGTGGCACTGGTCTAAACCACTGAGCCTCTTGGGCTTGCTGATCAAAAGGTCGGCGGTTTGAATCCTTGCGACAGGGTGAGCTCCCATTGCTCGGTTCCTGCTCCTGCCAACCTAGCAGTTTGAAAGCACACCCAAAAGTGCAAGTAGATTAATAGGTACTGCTCTGGTGGGAAGGTAAACAGTGTGTCCATGCGCTGCTCTGGTGTCTGTGTTCTGTTGCACCAGAAGCAGCGTAGTCATGCTGGCCACATGACCCGGAAAAACTGTCTGCGGACAAACAGCTCCCTCAGCCAGTAAAGCGAGATGAGTGCCGCAACCCCAGAGCTTTTCGCGACTGGACTTAACTGTCAGGGGTCGCTTTACCTTTACCTAGCCATAGTCAGAGGCAGCAATGCTTCTAAATACCCGTTGCTGGAAACCACAGGTGGGGAGAGCGCTCTATGCTGATGTCCTGGTTGTAGGTTTCCCACAGGCATCTGGGTGGCCATTGTAAGAACAGAATTCAGGCTTAGATGGGCCATTGGCCTAATGTTTCTAATATTTGATTCGGGAACTTCAGATACACCATTATCTTTTACCCTCATATTTTTTGTCACAAAGATGCACCAGCAAAAGAGTTCACTTGGTGGTGGTAGTCAAACCAGTACACATGGATGGCTCCAACCTCACTGATGTTTCCGCCTTCCCACTCCATCATGGTAGCAATATAGACAGCAGTGTCTGCAGGGCAGCTGTACCCCACCACACATGCTACTACTGGAGAGGCAACTGAATACCTCCGATCGCAAATATGCAGTTACACTTTAGGGAGAGGGAAACCACCAATATCCTTGCTGTCTGGAACATGGAGCCTATTTTTCCTTAACATGCTGTTCAGTGCAGTTGGCTTTAGCTTGTGATGCACTACAGTCTGATCAAGTGGGTCCATCTGTGGACACTGTTAAGCTGGCCTTTCGGGCCATTTTTTTGGAAGAAAATAATCCTCATAGATTCTGTGAACTGAATGAAGAATTTGTGGACCATCCGGCTGAAAATGATCGAGAAGTCACTGGGCCCAGACTTGAGAGCAGACCAATTCAAAAAAAAAAAAAAAAAAAATCCCCCCACATCTTCCCCAAGTCTGTCTGCAACTGCCTTATCTCCCCACTCTCTATGATACTTGTCAATCAGGACAATGGGAAAGGGAGTGAATGGACTAAGTCTCTGTTTATCTGAGGTGTGCAGAACTGCATTTCTACTCAACTCCCCCCCCTTCCCCCAGATACTATTACATTTCCTATTGGTACCTGACAAAGAGCCTTATGATTCACAGCGATACATACCAATGTGGCACATGTACTGTGGAAAAGAAAGAGGACCAGGAAAGACTATAGCTGGATAAACTTTGTACTCCCAACAATGAAAAGTGATTGCCATCTTAGCTCTGCTTCCATGCAGGAGAACAGCTGTAAATGTTCATCCCAGGTTTTGAGCACAACCAATGTTGTGGGTCTTTTTTCCTGCTTCGGGATGGAGCATGTAAAAGGTTTGTTGCTAAAATTACCTCTTGCAGGCATTAAACAGTCTGGACTAGCCTTCCTTGCCCTTGTGCCCACAATGCCCATCAGCTCCAGTCGGCATGGCCAGGGATGATGGGAGTCGTAGTCGAAAATATCTGGGCAGCACCAAGTTGGGGAAAGTTAGTCTAGAATGTAGTAATCTATGTATGTAGAGCAAAACAGATTAGAAGCTAAAGGAGGCCCAGAATACTGATGATGAGTATCCCCTGCCCATTGTTTTAGAGTTGTTGTTTTCTAATATTATCAAAATTCATTTGGCTCTTCCAGAAATTAGAGGAACTGCTCCTTTTCACTCCAAAGAGAATGAAATGATATCATTACACACTAAAAGAAAAAAGAAAAAAAGGGGGAGAAAAAAGAGAGGGATAAAGGTAAAGGACCCCTGGATGGTTAAGTCCAGTCAAAGGCAACTATGAGGTTGTGACACTCATGAATTGTGGCTACACATTGGTTTCCACCACCCTTTGAACATATATAAAGAGGTCACACATGATTGATGGCCATGCATTTACTCCCACTAGAAGTTGTGGTGGCCACCAACACGTACAATTTTTTTAAATAATAATAATAATAATAATACACCACCCATCTGACTGAGTTGTCCCAGTCACTCTGGGAGGCTCCCAACAAAACATAAAAACGCAGTGAGATATCAAACATTAAAACTTCCCTATACAGGGAAAAGGGAAGTGCTTGCAGGTTTCCCTTTGGCATCTGGTTGGCCACTGTGAGAATCAGTCTGTGCAGGGTACAGCCTAGAAATACTTCTGCATCTGCCCCCAAACTAGAATGCAACTTCCTTTTCCATGTTTCACATAGTTCCCCAAAACACGCACCGGACACTATGGAAATTCAAAATGTACCACGCATCAATTGAATACCTTAACCAGAAAAAGCCTGGTTTAGTTTTATGTGAGTTTTATGCCAGGACCTAAGTGCCAAAACTTTCATTTGGGAGAAAGAGTGGGATATATAATGTGGTTTAATAGAAGGACATTTCAAAGGGTGGTGGCTACCAGACTGAAGTCCGTGGTCTTAGTGGACATATAAGAGGACCTTTGGAAGAGACAATACATTCAAACCTCAGTTCCCAAATGCCTCTGTCATCGTAAGTTTTGGCTCCCGAATGCCAAAAATCCAAAAGTAACTGTTCCGGTTTTCGAACAATTTTCGGAAACCGAACGTGCTATACAGCTTCCGGTTTGAGTTTCCCTATTGTATTGAGGCTTCAGCTTTCAGTTTTTGGTTGTCAAACATTTTGGAAGTCGAAGAGTCTTCCAGAATGGATTACATTCGACCACCGAGGTTTGACTGTACCATGAAAAGTGTGACTTGAAAATTAAACAATTTAATGTGAGCATCTGAGAGATGTGTGGCAAATTAACACATGTCACCCATGACCATTCTGAATCAGGCCGGAAGGAGTTAGCAGGCCACTCTCCCTGATGGGTCACACTGCCTGTACATGGCTAGTGATGTTGACAGTCCACATATTCAGGTGTCCCATCTTGTGCCAGTAGTGAGTTTAATTGTTAACTGTGTGAAGAAGTACTCTGTTCTGGTTTCCTTCCCCTCTGTCTGTATTACTAGTCCATGTCATCCATGTATGGAGCCCTCCTCTCTACAGTCTTGAAAACCTTGTCTGGCATGTTCTTCTCTGGCCCCAAAGGCTTGTTATACTATTTGATAAATTTGGGGCATTAGTGCAGCTCACACCTCCATCCAAGGAAGCCTGCAAATGGGGATTGGCACCAAGTGAGTGATTGGCAGTGGTGATGAATTCTTATTGTGTCGAGACATTTATTGGTAAACCCGTCCAAAATAATCCCCGATCAGACCTGCCAGATTTGCTGCAAAGTGATGTGCTCCCATTGCACATTGCCAGAAGAACAATGATTGATGCCCGCTGCCAATCAGTGTGAAGAATCAGTCAACTCCTTCCTGTCATTTCAAACTAAGACCGTATGGCTAGTTTTTACAAATTTCAGAACGGGTGGGGAAGACTAAATGCTGAGTTTTAATGCATGTATGAGCTACCTGGGCTGGGTACCCAATGTCAGCAATAATTATTGCTACAGGTGAAAAGGTGCTAAACCTAAATGTCCTAATGGTAAGCAATGTCCAGCAGGAGAAAAGAAGGGATCTCCCATTGCTGAAGACTTTTATGCAGAGAAACGACCATTGTTGAGGTGTTCTGTAGTTGCAAGATCCCTGCACTGTGCAGGTTGGTATCGTATATGGCCCCTAGGGTACCTTCCAGCTATACAAATTGTATGATTCCAAATTTGAGAGAGAATGGAAGAGAAATGGAGAGCTCCAAGGGAGGACTAGGACAGATGGGGGAGTAATGTGGAGGATCCACTTCCTGAAGTGAAATCACCTCATCTCCTGGACCAAGATCAGATTGTGGCCTGCTACTAAAATCTGCATCTCACTGAATCCGCCATGAAGCAATCTGAGGTATTTACTTTTTTTTCTTTAGCTGCCTGGAATGGCTTGTAAGTGTGATGGCTGCCACACAGGCTGACGATGGAGTTTGATGGCACCCCCCACCGCATACAGAATGGGACAGAATGGATGCCATCATCTCCTGATCTGGCCCTGTTTTTCAGCCCAGAGGAAGAGCATCACTTGTGATTTAGTCGAAGTGCTGGTGATACTCCTCTGATAATGTCTGAGCATTCTGGGCAGCACTCCAGAAATTCTTGCATGAATATACTTTATAAACACTTCAGTTAAGCTTCCCAAGTCCACTTAGGAGGTCTTTGTTTTACTGCCAATGGATGGAGACTTGTTTGCTGTAACTTCTGAAACTCTGTGAGTAAAAACTTTCAGTTATTTGCAAAGCCAAGTGTCTGTGATTTATTCTAGCCTAAGTATTTTCACCCCCTTCATGGATCACTGCCTTGCCGTGGCGAAGGGGCTTGAATAAGTCAGAGAAGCTATGAGCTATGCCGTGCAGGGCCACCCAAGATGGACAGGTCGTAGTGGAGAGTTTTGACCAAACGTGATCCACCTGGAGCAGGAACCGGCAAGCCACTCCAGTATCCCTGCCAAGAAAACTCCATGGACAAAGACAACAGGCATATAAGTTATGACGCTGGAAGATGAGCCCCTCAGGCCGGAAGGCGTCCAATATGCTACTAAGGAAGAGCGGAGGACAAGTACAAGTAGATTCAGAGCTGATGACGTGGCTGGGCCAAAGCTGAAAGGACGCTCAGTTGCGGATATGCCTGGAAGTGAAAGGAAAGTCCAATGCTGTAAAGAAAAATATTGCATAGGAACTTGGAATGTAAGAACCATGAACCTGGGTAAGTTGGATGTGGTCAAAAGTGAGATGGCAAGAATAAATATTGACATCCTGGGCATCAGTGAACTAAAATGGATGGGAATGGGCGAATTCAGTTCGGATGACCATCACATCTACTACTGTGGGCAAGAATCCTGTAAAAGAAATGGAGTGGCCCTCATAGTCAACAAAAGAGTGTCAAAAGCTGTACTGGGATGCAATCCCAAAAATGATAGAATGATCTTGATACAAATCCAAGGCAGACGTTTTAACATCACATGGAACTGGCGGAGATGACTGGCAGAGATGACTGGCGGAGATGACTGGCAGAATCCGAGACCAGGGAGAAGAGTCGGTGGAAGAAGACTGGAAAAAAAATAAAGACTATTTACAGAAACACTGTAAAATTAATGAATGTTAGAAGGATGCTGGAATGAAGTTATATGGCTTTAGCAGAAATGTTATAAAGAATTAAATAAAATAGATTGTTAACGGGCCAAAGGGGGAAAAAAGTAGGGTTAGATTGTGTTAAGATAAATTATAGGACAAAAATTGAGAAAGATGGAAAGGATTTGCTGAAATAGCTAACTGAACTAGAACACAAAAAAGGGAGGCGTGAGGAGGTCATTGAAACAAGTAAATGAAAGATAAGATATGGAAATATTGGATGTGTTTTTAACTGTTTCTGTTTTTGTTTCTGTTTTGTCAAGATAAGTAGTGTTTTTTGTTTTTCATGTATTGTATTGTTTTGCTTTGTTTAACTTTTTTTCTTCTTTTTGTAATCTTTAAACTCTTAATAAATATTACTTTTTTAAAAAAATACCTTTTAACATCACAGTAATCCAAGTTTATGCACCAACTACTGGTGCTGAAGAAACTGAAATTGACCAATTCTATGAAGACTTATGGAAATGACACCAAAGAAGGATGTTCTTCTCATTATAGGGGATTGGAATGCTAAAGTAGGGAGTCAAGAGATAAAAGGAACAACTGGCAAGTTAGGCCTTGGAGCTCAAAATGAAGCAGGGCAAAGGCTAATAGAGTTCTGCTAAGAGAACAAGCTGGTCATCACAAACACGCTTTTCCAACAACACAAGAGATGACTCTACACATGGACATCACCAGATGGGCAGCATCGAAATCAGATTGATTATATTCTCTGCAGCCAAAGATGGAGAAGCTCTATACAGTCAGCAAAAACAAGACCTGGAGCTGACTGTGGCTCAGATCATCAGCTTCTTATAGCAAAATTCAAGCTTAAACTGAAGAAAGTAGGAAAAACCACTGGGCCGGTAAGATACAATCTAGGTCAAATCCCTTATGATTACACAGTGGAAGTGAGGAACAGGTTTAAGGATTTAGATTTGGTGGACAGAGTGCCTGAAGAACTATGGATGGAGGCTTGTAACATTATACAGGAGGCAGCAACTAAAACCATCCCAATGAAAAGGAAATGCAAGAAAGCAAAGTGGCTGTCCAATGAGGCCTTACAAATAGCGGGGGAGAGAAGGCAAGCAAAATGCGTGGGAGATAGTGAAAGATACAGAAAATTGAATGCAGATTTCCAAAAAAAATAGCAAGGAGAGACAAGAAGGCCTTCTTAAACAAGCAATGCAAAGAAATAGAGGAAAACAATAGAATGGGAAAAACCAGAGATCTGTTCAAGAAAATTGGAGATATGAAAGGAACATTTCGTACAAAGATTTCCATAATAAAAGACAAAAGTGGAAAGGACCTAACAGAAGCAGAAGGCGTCAAGAAGAGGTGGCAAGAATACACAGAGGAACTATACCAGAAAAACATTGATGTCTCGTATACCCCAGGTAGTGTGGTTGCTGACCTAGAGACAGACATCCTGGAGAGTGAAGTCAAATGGGCCTTAGAAAGCACTGCTAATAACAAGGCCTGTGGAAGTGATATTCCAGCTGAACTATTTAAAATTTTAAAAGATGATGCTGTTAAGGTGCTACACTCAATATGCCAGCAAATTTGGAAAACTCAGCATTGGCCAGAGGATTGGAGAAGATCAGTCTACATCCCAATCCCAAAGAAGGGAAGTGCCAAAGAATGCTCCGACTACTGCACACTTGCACTCATTTCACACGCTAGCAAGGTTATGCTTAAAATTCTACAAGGCAGGCTTAAGCAGTATGTGGACTAAGAACTCCCAGAAGTGCAAGCTGGATTTCCAAGGGGCAGAGGAACCAGAGACCAAATTGCAAACATGCGCTGGATTATGGAGAAAGCTAGAGAGTTTCAGAAAGACATCTACTTCTGCTTCATTGACTATGCAAAAGCCTTTGACTGTGTTGACCACAGCAAACTATGGCAAGTTCTTAAAGAAATGGGAGTGCCTGATCACCTCATCTGTCTCCTGAGAAATCTCTATGTGGGACAAGAAGTTACAGTTAGAACTGGACATGGAACAACTGACTGGTTCAAAATTGGGAAAGGAGTACGGCAAGGCTGTATATTGTCTCCCTGCTTATTTAACTTATATGCAGAAATCATCATGCGAAAGGCTAGGCTGGATGAATCCCAAGCTGGAATTAAGATCGCCGGAAGAAATATCAACAACCTCAGATATGCAGATGACACAACCTTGATGGCAGAAAATAAGGAGGAATTAAAGAACCTTTTAATGAGGGTGAAAGAGGAGAGTGCAAAATATGGTCTGAAGCTCAACATCAAAAAAATGAAGATCATGGCCACTGGGCCCATCACCTCCTGGCAAATAGAACGGGAAGAAATGGAGGCAGTGAGAGATTTTACTTTCTTGGGCTCCATGATCACTGCAGACAGTGACAGCAGTCACGAAATTAAAAGACCCCTGCTCCTTGGGAGAAAGGTGATGGCAAACCTAGACAGCATCTTAAAAAGCAGAGACATCATCTTACCAACAAAGGTCCGTATAGTTAAAGCCATGGTTTTCCCAGTAGTGATGTATGGAAGTGAGAGCTGGACCATAAAGAAGGCTGAAAGAAGAATTGATGCTTTTGAATTATGGTGCTGGAGGAGACCCATGGACTGCAAGAAGATCAAACCTATTCATTCTTAAGGAAATCAGCCCTGAGTGCTCACTGGAAGGACAGATCGTGAAGCTGAGGCTCCAAGATTTTGGCCACCTCATGAGAAGAGAAGACTCCTTGGAAAAGACCCTGATGTTGGGAAAGATGGAGGGCACAAGGAGAAGGGGACGACAGAGGACAAGATGGTTGAACAGCGTTCTCAAAGCTACAAACATGAGTCTGACCAAACTGTGGGAGGCAGTGGAAGATAGGAGGGCCTGGCATGCTCTGGTCCATGGGGTCACGAAGAGTCAGACACGACTAAATGACTAAACAACAACAACAAAGTATTTTCACGGGGATCTAGGCAAGTTTTAATGTGCTTGGAGCAATCACCATTGTTCTTAAGTCTGCTATGAGAGAGTAAGGAACTGTCTTCCAATCTCTCTCCAACAGTTTCTATGAGAGAAGCATGTGCCCAACTATTGAGCAATGGTCTCTTTTTCTTTTGAAGGAAGAGGCTCTCTGTAAGACGTGGTTAGAAGCAGACCATGGTAACTTCCCTCTTCACAATTGGTCATCTGCATTCAATCCCCATCCCCAACTATGCACTAGTTGTACTTTGCCCTCCTACTCTACTCACAACTGCAGTTTCTTAGCTATGCTGAAAATGCTTCTGTGGATCTGCATACATATTCTACAAGGCCAGTTGCATATTAAATTCCACATTCAATTCATCTATTATAGGTCAATAGTGTTTTCCTTCTCCTTACACCGCCAAAAATAATAATCGTCTATAAACCATGTTGATGCTGTCCAGCTCTTTTTTATTTTTATTTTTTTATTTTACAAAACAAAGAACACCCTGTTAGACGAAGGCTAATCTGCAGTAACCAGAAGTTGATCTTCTTTCGTCCAATATGAAAAGATTTATTTTTCCATTGTTGAGCTACGCTTTGACTGAGTTCACATGGCTAACTCCTGCATTATAATTGTGGCTATTTTGTTAGCACACAGTGTGCCAATTAAAACATCTGAAGGTCCCAGCCATCATGTTTGTGGAGGTGTGGGGAGAAAACGCTGCATTGATTTATTATCAATGACATGGAAATTGTTGTCATTCTGCTTCTTGTCACCCCCTTCCAGACTCCTTCCACTGTCATGGTTGTTGTTTTTTAAGAGCTTAAATGGAAATAGATGACGTGAAAAGAATGGATTGGCATTTAAATTAAACATTTCTAAATGCCAACAGCTCTGACTTTCCTCATATGAAACAAGTTTAAGCATTAAAAAAGTCATGGATTTGTGAAATGCAAGTTTGTCCCCAAATCGTCACAAAACAAAATCTATTTACTGGTTCTTTTTAGGGTAAGGTGCAGGGAAGGGCTAGAGCTCAGTGGAAGGAGAGGTTGGCACAACAAGTGTGGTGGCACTATGAGCCATGCTACAGGGGCACCACAACAATGCTGCAGAACGGAGCATGAGAGACAGGGGGCGCCAAATTTTAGTGTCACACAGGGTGCTGCTGAAATTCGAGAGGCCCAAGTCTGCCACTGGAGACTTCTGTGTGCAGAAGCTCCCAAGTTTGATTCTCCAGGTAACCCAGAGGGAGACCCCTGTCTGAAACCCTGGAGAGCCACAGTGAGCCACGTCCTGTAATATGATGGATCAGTGTGTTTGGCTGTTAACTAGAAGGTTGGTTGTTTGAGCCCACCTAGGGATGGCTGTGAGCAAGATTACTGCAATGCAGGTGGATAAACTAAATGACCCTTTGGGTTCCTTCTAACTCTACAGTTCTATGACTCCATGATTCTATAAGTCTACATAGAGAATATTGAGCCATATCATTCATTGGCCTGACTCTGTGTGAAGCAGTTTCCAATGTTTCTATGCTAGATTGAGATCAAAATCTGGAATATAATTACCAGCTGAGGGTCCTTGAGATGTTGAGTAGGCAAAGCCAGATGGTCAAAATCTGAGGGTTGTTAGTTTAACTCAGGCCTCAGTAAATTAATGGGACAAGTAGGAATGCTAGCAAGTTCAGCCAGAAACGAGAGGAGGAGGAGAAATTTCTGCAATTTGCATGCTCATCCGACATTGGGAACAGAAATCAAGAAAGCAAATGTGAGCAGTATTTACTATCTTTGTTTGCTTGCTTGTTTACTCCACAAACATTATGTAAATAACTATGTTGTTTTCTGCATTGCTTTGACATTTCCCTTCCAAAGAAAAGAACTGAAATTAATCCTGTAGTTAATGATGTAATTATGTTAGTTTTGGCCATAGCAAAAAGTGAGATGAATAATGTAGCTTTGAACAGAAGCAGAACTGTAGCAGAACAGAAGCAGCACTGATTGCAATGTACATGGGACTTGATAGAAATTCTTGCCTCCTTACATCCCTAGGCACGACTAAGTACAGGAAGTCATCATAAATTACCAGTATTTCAAACTGGGGCTGCTGTCAGCTGAACTAGAAGGTGAGTGTGGGCCCAACATTTGAGGACTGGGGCCCAAATCACATGACTGAGCAAAACTGAGCATCTCTACACCCCTTCCACACACACACCACGTTCTCTTTTTGGACTATGTCATAAATTCTGTTGCTTTAAATTCTGCTGGCTGTGCCCCAGGCTGGGGGATTTGTACCAGCATAGCTCTAGAACATGGGTAGGCAAACAAAGGCCAGGGGGCTGGATCCGGCCCAATTGCCTTCTAAATCCGGCCCGCGGATGGTCCAGGAATCAGTGTGTTTTTACATGAGTAGAATGTGTGCTTTTATTTAAAATGCATCTCTGGGTTATTTGTGAGGCATAGGAATTTGTTCATTTTTTTCTTTCAAATTATAGTCCGGCCCCCCACAAGGTCTGAGGGACAGTGGACCGGCCCCCTGCTGAAAAAGTTTGCTGACCCCTGCTCTGGATCACCCAGGAAAGCCCATGCCCACCTTTCATCCCAGTGGATCTTGAATTGCCATTAGTGAACTCCTGTTAATTCCAATAGGAGCACAGTTCAATTAACATAGTTTGTAAGACCCAACCCCTTGTATTCACACCTTAGTTCGGATCCAAACCTCAGTTTTATTGGACTTAACAAATCCAGAGTTTCAGACGGTCTTGTGATCACAGTGGTCAGCTTCTTATGTCCCCACTCCTTAGTGTGCTTGAAGAAATATGTGGTAGCTCACATGGCCAGGTTCCAGCCTCAGACCCTGATGTTTTTTGTTGAAGCTCTGGGTACCCAAGAATTCTACAAATTGAAAACTCCACCATTTTACTAGTTACTTTGATTGCAGGGGCTTCTCTGTTCACTAAAGCGGAGAGCTTCACATCCACAAAGCTGCCCTTACATTGAAATGACAAGCCTTGTATGCCAGGGCATAGGTGGACGTTGGTTGACTGTATTAGTTTGTTGCAAAGTGGATTGTTTTTCATCGGTGAACCAACAACAAACAAAGCAGACCCCCAAATTATCAAGTTTCACTCTATGAGTTTTCAATAGCAACCAATCTCGAGAACTGCATATATCTGCCCCTAGACAGCTGCATTATGGAGCTAAAGAAACTGCATCTAAATTCATGAGCCGATAAAATGTAATCTGGCTGAAGGCTTACGCGTGCGCGCACACACACACGCACACATGCAATCACACCCCCTTGATTTACAAATGTTCCATAGCCTCTCAAACTGCTTCTGAGTTACTGGCATTATTTGAAATAATGACACAATAAAACACACTTTAAAAGACAAACCCATCACTTACTTACTTCTCGTCCAAAGAAATGTCTCAGAAATTTTTTAAGAACATAATTGATGGGAGACTAGATTTCATAGACCATCAAAAACCTGGAAAGGCTTTAATAAACTAGGAAAATTAAACTCACTCTGGCTTACTGTCTACAGCTTGCTTTCTTAGGGAATGCAATTTTGTAATTGCATGCAGTGCATTAACAAAGACCAGGTTCCTTTTGAGGTGATGTGGTGGCCTTGGAACTTAACTCAGTGCTAGAGTGTGTGTTTTGCATTGGGAAAGTCTGTGGTTCAATTGGTGGCATCTTCATCCAGTTAAAAGATCTCAGGACCTAGAAATCTCTAGAAATCGTCTACCACCGAAGCTGATGCTGCTGAACCAATATTCTAATCAATATAATGGAGGTTGCATCTATGGAAACAATTACACTAAACTTGATCTTCCATTTGCTTTGGCAACCTTAACAGGGTGCAGTGGTGTTGTGGCAAGCCTTCGAACGAGGCAAGTAATGCAATGCCAATGTCATGATGCGCATTGCATCGTGCAAAACATGATCTGAGCATAGCAGCACTCTCACCACTTGCAACTTTCATCAACTGTTGTCTAAAAGCATATGTTCCCTAGTGGAGGGAGTACATAGCCATCATGGCTAGTAACCTTTGATAGCCTCGTCCTTTATGAATCTCTCTAATCTTATGTTAAAGCCATCCACATTGGTGGCCATTGCTAAGAGAGGGGCGAATTAATAGTTTAACAATGTGCCATATGAAAATGTGTTTTATTTTGTCTGTCTTGAAACTTCCAGCATTAAGCTTCAATGTGTAGCAAATATTCCCATTTCTACACATTTTTTTTGGCTGGTTTAATTGGACCTGGCTCCATAACTAATTCTTTTATTCATGATTTACATTGTCACAATTCCACCCAGTTAAACTTATTAAATTGGGAATAAAAGACATGTTTTTGCTTTTGTGATGTTCTTTGGAGACAGACCAAACACACAGTCATGGTCTATCTTCAGTCCACTCCTCCCTATCTTGAACTAAGAGCTGTGCCTCCTGACATAAAACGTTGACATGTACAACCCACTTGGCCACCACAAGCTTCATTGTCCAGGTCTTTCAACTAGAGAAAGTATGAAGAATCTGTGCTCTCCAAATGTTCTTAGGCTGATCACATCATCCTTGGTCCTTGGCCATGCTAGCTGTGGGTGATTTATGGTGTAAGCCTACAACATTTGGAGGACCACAAATTTTCCATTCCTGTTAATGAGGAGTGAAACTCTCTGTCTTAAAGGAGTTAAATGCAATTAATGAAGATTATGCATACTACCAGGGATGCAGGTGGCGCTGTGGGTTAAACCACAGAGCCTAGGGCTTGCCGATCAGAAGGTTGGCGGTTCGAATCCCCGCGACGGGGTGAGCTCCCATTGCTCAGTCCCTGCTCCTGCCAACCTAGCAGTTCAAAAGCAAAAAGTGCAGGTAGATAATTAGGTACCGCTCCGGCGGGAAGGAAAACGGTGTTTCCGTGTGCTGCTCTGGTTTGCCAGACGTGGCTTAGTCATGCTGGCCACATGACCCAGAAGCTGTACACCGGCTCCCTCGGCCAATAAAGCGAGATGAGCACCGCAACCCCAGAGTTGGCCACTATTGGACCTAATGGGCAGGGGTCCCTTTACCTTTATGCATACTACTACATCATTTAAATCAAAATGGATATTTGGCCATCCTGGTAGAAATGTACCTTCCATCCATGGAGTCTGCTTGTGCTGTGCTATTGAACATGCTCTGGAATGACAATCAAGCTTTTCACTAGACTCTGATGAAGTCCAACTGCACAGATGGGGGGACAGAGCCTTAGGATTCAAGGGACCGGAAGCCTTTCTCTTAATTTCAGTAACACAAAGCCTTTGAACAAAACATGACATCTTTGCCACTCGAGTTAACATTTCTTTAAAAAAGATAATAATATGACATTGAAGGCAACACTACACAGCTATGTGGTACCTACATAATTGAGGCTTTGAAACATCAAAGAGACGGCATCTTCAAACACTTGAATAGCTTTATTTGAAAGATTCCTTTTCACAACAAAATATGGACTCTGCCGTTGCAGATCAATGGATCTCTCAGAAACACAGTGTCCCCACTTTAAGCTGAAACACTTGGGATGTTTACATGATATTGACCGTTTGCTTCTGGACTACAAAGCAGGATTTTATTAAATGCATGATCCCATCGGTCTTTGCAGAATTAAGCATGATATTGGAGGCATTGAAGAAGAGGTTATTGTCACCGTGATGACGATTTCCCTAAGATTACAGTGAATGCTTAAAAAAACAACTTTGCTTCAAACTATTTGCTCTGAAGGAAACATTCAGCAGTACCTTACCTGATTACAGTTCCCAAGGTTCCCTTGGGAAGAAGGGTTGATTGTTAAACCGCCCAGGGAATTGTAGCCCTGGGCAGAGAATAGGGGTCTCCTGGAAATGACTGGCAGAATCCGAGACCAGGGAGAAGAGTCGGTAGAAGAAGGTTGGAAGAAATTTAAAGACTATCTACAGAAACATTGTAAAATTAAGGATGCTGGAATGAAGTTATGTGGTTTTAGCAGTAATGTTACAAAGGAGTATGTAAAAATGGATTGTTAACAGGTGAGAATGTAAAGTTACAATATATTAAGATAAATTATTAAGATTAAAAACAAAGATGGAAAGGATTTGCTGAATTAACTAACTGAACTAGAACACAAAAAAGGGAGGTGTGAGGAGGCCAAGGAAACAAGCAAATGAAAGATAAGATATGGAAAAAATTGATCTGTTTTTTAATTGTTTTTATTTTTCTGTATTTCGTATTTTTTGTTTCATTCTCTTTTATTGTTGTAATTTTTTGAAACTTCAATAAATATTTTTTTTTTTAAAAAAAGAGAGAATAGGGGTCTCCTAACAACTCCTAGCTTCCTTAAAAAACTGCCATTCCCAGGAGTCTTTGGGGGAAGCCATGAATGTTTAAAGCGCCATGATACTACTTTACATGTATAGCGCAGATGTAGCCTAAGATCCATGCCTCTGTCATGAGTTTACTAGCTGGATTTGGGCAAGTCATTTGGAACTTAAGTCCCTATCTGTAATAAGAGGAGAAAAATACAGCCGTACCTTGGAAGTCGAACGGAATCCATTCCAGAAGTCGACTTCCAAAATGTTCAGAAACCAAAGCACAGCTTCTGATTGCCTGCAGGAAGCCAATCAGAAGCCGCAGAAGCCTCATCGGACTTTCGGCTTCCAAAAACAGTTTACAAACCAGAACAGTCGGGAGCCAAAACATTCAAGAACTATGCTGTTCAAAACCCAAGGTACAACTGTACTGGATTGGTTTCAGACAGGATGCAATCCTCAGCACACCTGCTGCCCAGTGAGTCTAAACCAGGCTTCCTCAACCTCGGCCCTCTAGATGTTTTGAGACTACAATTCCCATCATCCCTGACCACTGGTTCTGCTAGCTAGGGAGTTGTAGGCCAAAAACATCTGGAGCGCCGAGGTTGAGGAAGCCTGGTCTAAACAGAAAAGCAGGACCATTTTGAAAACTGCAGCTCTGCAACACACACTGACTGGAACGGAAATTGGGTGGGGAAGGCTAATAATAATAATAATAATAATAATAATAATAATAATAATAATAATTTGTATACTGCCCTTCATTTGAGGATCACAAGGTAGTTCACAACATAAAAATATGACATCTTGGCCCTAAAAAAAGGTACAAAAATGTATTACCAAACATATATTTTATAATATGATTAGAAATGTGTTTATTGAGATAAAATACATATTTATGTATTTTGTGGGGGGACAACCAACCAAGTATGCATTTAAATGCAGCACATTATACAATGGTTAAAAAAAAAGCATGTGAAATTGACCAGAGATATCCATGCCTACGCATGAGTAAGACTTCAATCCTAACCCTTTTACCTGAGAGTAAGGCCCACTGCATTCAATAGTAGACATGGTTAGCATTGTGCTATGAGCCCAAATTCAACCCAATGGCTTAATATACGTGGTTGTTGTTAAGGATGACAACTAGATAATGCATATGATTTTTGTTATAATGCTTCACAGGAAAAATAGAAATGTTAAGTATTAAAAACAGGTCAGAGAGCAGACTACAGATTAAAGGCTGTAATGTTGTTATTGACTTTAGTCACCCAGTCTGTAGCTAACTGACCTCGGGTCAGCAACAGCTACAACTCAATGCATCAATCTGCTTCCCCAGCAGATATTACAAAATGGGTCTTTGAAATTTGCTGGATTACCAGTAAAGACCACTGCCAATTCACACCTTGTCTCTACCCAGTGAATCCCAATTTTTGAAGTCTTATATCTGTTAAAAACAAGTGAACACCCTCATATCTGAACCTCTCTAACATTTTGAGATCATGGGAGCTTGGGGGTGAGATTGTCTACTTTTGTCTTTATTTGGAGCAGATAGGAGATGGTTGAAAAATGGTCTCATAACCTTCAGCCAAAAGTATTATAACTTTCTGCCTGCACCTCTGTTGCACCAGTTGTTCAGGCACTAGGAAAAATATGACCTCAATATTGCCATCTCACCACTGCCTCATCCCAGAATTGATACCTTTGTGCCCTCAACTGCAGTGATGTGCCATTAAAATCCAACTCCAATACCATTATGTTGCTATTAGAAAAGACTGCCACGGAGCTCAGTTTTTCAAATAAATATAAATTGTGAAGGGTTGAAGAGTGAAGTGGCCTCGGGTGACCTCGAGAAGGAGATTCAAGCATCCGTTCAGAATGTTCAGGCTCCTCACTCTGCAACCAATTTTGAGAAACGTATTGGCTGAAAGAGCCATAGAGCATGTCATGTGGACCTGGCCCAAAATGCAGTTGCAATAGGACGATGTGGTTTTCGTAGAGAAGGAGTTGTAGAACTTCAAAATGGCTCAATGGTGTGCTCTGACTCCTCGCAATAGCAGCATGAATGAACCACCCTGAGAAAATATACAAATTTAATTATTATTATTATTATTATTATTATTATTATTAATAATGGCACCAATTTCAGGAATATTTGGTGCTGAGCTTCCAAAACTTGCTCCACTGAGACCATGAGAAGACAGAGAAAGAAGATGCTATTCTAGGCTGCATCAACAGATGTCTAGTGTCCAGATCAAGGGAAATAATAGTACCACTATATCCTGCCTAGGTCAGGCTACACCTGGAGTACTGTATCTAGTTCTGGGCACCACAGTTTAAGAAGCGTATTGAGAAGATGGAATGTGCGCAGGGGAGAGTGACCAAGATGGTCAAAGGTCTGAAAACCAGGCCCTATGAGGAATGGTTGAGGGAGTTGGATGTGTTTAGCATGGGAAAAAGGAGACTGAGAGGAGATATGATAGTCATCTTCAAGTAGCTAAAATACTTTCCTATGGGAGCTTTTCTTCTCCTGCTCCAGAGGTAGGACAACAAACAAAGTTACAGGAAAGGAGATTCTGACTAAACATTCGGAAGAGCTTTATGACGGTAAGAGCTGTTCGACAGTGGAATGGACTCCCTAAGGAGGTGGTGGACTTCTCCTTCCTTGGAGGTTTTTAAGCAGAGGCTGGGTAGCCATCCCTTATGGATGCTTTAGTTGAGATTCCTACATTACAAAGAGTTGGACTAGATGACCAGATTCCCCATTCTCATCCTTTTAAGTAATGATGTCAGGAACATGGGGAATTGCCTTATACCAAGTCAGAACATTGCAGAACTTGAATAAAATATTGAGGGATGATCAATCACATGACACAGCACACACAACAACTGAATGGCAACGCCCATCATCTTTGGGGATGGGGACCCCCTCAAACATTTTATTGGGTGTGTGTGTGTGAAGGGACCTCGGCCTCTAGGAGTTGGCACCTATGGACCACTGGCAAATCTAAATGATTATTGTTTACACTAAGGAAACCTGTGATGCTGCTGGACCTAACAACCACATCTTACATTGAAAGCACATTTAAAGGAGGTGGCTTGACCAAAAAGATCCTGGGAAGAAAGGAGATTCTGACTGAATATTAGGAAGATCTTTCTGACAGTAAGAGGTGCCTGACAAAATAGCTTTCTGAGAAAACAGAACGGCAACACCTTTGAAATCAACACCTATATGAATTTTGTTATGCGGTTCTCTATTCAACCTATTTTTACAAAAACACATACCGGTACCTGTATTGGGGGAAAGTATGCATAAAAATGAATGTATTAGTAATAATTGCATACAAAATGCATTGCAACAGGGAAAACTGCTTGCAAAAATGTGTTAATTGAGACATATTCAAACTATAATTCTGGTAGGGAAAAAAACAACAATGCAGAAATGTGGGGACTGGAATGTAAGACTGTGGGGAAAATAAGAATTGGGGGGGGGACCAAATTTGACATACCATTCCATGCCTACTTCCAGATTATGGACCGACAACATGTCTCCCATTGTTGACCCAGCTGCAGACACTG
Organism: Podarcis melisellensis; assembly: GCF_964234715.1. Taxonomy (NCBI): domain Eukaryota; kingdom Metazoa; phylum Chordata; class Lepidosauria; order Squamata; family Lacertidae; genus Podarcis; species Podarcis melisellensis. The sequence goes on along the minus strand of NC_138543.1, from coordinate 57,323,023 downwards.
GAGCTCATGTATTTCTCAGAGATAGCAAGCAGAATATCAAAAACCCAGAAGCTGGCAAGAAAAGTGTAAGGCACATGCAAACCCTTTGTTTTGCCTTTAAATTAAAATAAAAATTAAACCCAAATAGCATGTAATTGATTTTAATGTAGCTTTTTAAAAAAATGGGTGATGGGGAAAAGAAGGTCTTTTTCAGCAAATATACTATTGATTAACTGATATTTAGACTCTGGAGGCATCACTTTTCATAGTGCACCATAAGCATTTAAAAATACTACAAGGAATTAATTGCATGAACCCCCTCCCTTTTTTCTGGCACTGTGCTCTGAGATGGCTTATCAGGTTTTTTTATTAATATTAATGAGCAGAATTAGCACCAAAGATCAGGGATCCGTGATAGCTCGAAGAACCTGCAAGGACCCCATGGCCTCCTACGGTTTATTATTTTTTAATCAAAATAGCTGACTTGAAGGCAGGGAAATGAAAGAACTGAGTCTTTTTATGATTCTACAACGATTCAAATTAAAATGATCTATACTTGCATAATTCCAACAAACCATTTTGTGCTAGTTAAAAACAGTTAAAATGGCATAAAGGCATGATTTAAGGGCTGTCGTGCTTGCTTCTTAATGAATGGATTATTTTATGTGGCATTCTCAGCTCTCCCGTACAGACAAGCAGAGGTATGAACCAGAGATCACGATGATCACAGAATCACAGGATTATAGAATTGGAAGTGAACTCAAGGATCATCTAGTCCAGCCCACCACAGTGCAGGAATTACAGCTGAAGAAATATATTTGAAGATAGCTATGTTCTGCAACCATTGTCTATGTCCTACCTCCTCTGTTGGAGGCAGTATGCCTCTGAATGCCAGTAGTCTGGAAAGACAAGTGGAGAAGGCACTGTTCAACTCAGGTTGTCCTTTTGTGTTTCCCATTGGAGGACTTGAGATGACAAAAGCAGGACCTGGGTTCAACATCACTCTCTCCACTGGTCTTTCAGAGAAACTGGCATTCAGAGGCATATTGGTTCCGGCAGAGGAGGCAGAACATAGCTATCTTCTACAAGCATTGTCTATACCCACTGGGGCATCCGACTGGGCACTGTGAAAATAGGACGCCAGACATGATGGACCATTGGCCTGATCCAGCTTCGGTGTACTTCTTGTGGGAAATGATAGACAAGAGCAGTCAAGTACAACATTCCTAGATTGAACATGTTTACACATGGGGAAGAATGTTTGTCCAGCCAGCAGGTAAACTTCCTGTTTCCTTCTGGGCTGGGACACACTTCCACTGCATGTGACTAGAGGTGGGTGTGGCCTCACCTGTGCAGGTAATGACAAAAGCACAGGGCAGGGCAGCCATCTCTCTTTCTCTGACTACATGCATCAGAGAAGCAACATCTGCTTAGCCAAAGATGTCCAGCCAAGAGAGGACAAAAGGTCTGTCTCCTTATGAGATAGTTTCCAGATGTATGTAAGTTTTCTAAGCTAAGTCTGCCTTCTGGGATCTGATTGTGAACAGAATGTGAGTAAACTCTTTTTATACTTTTATAGAAGACTGTGTCATGTCTTATCTTTTATGAGGGAATAAGGGGAAAATACCAGAGCAGTTATTATAGAGGCTTTAGCAAGCCTGAGCAAATGCATCCGCTGCAAGTTTATAAAGGGGAATGTTACTCTGCTAAATTGTGAGCTTGTTAACATAAGTTGGAAAGGCTATAACCAAACAATATATCCTCTCCTGCATCCCTGAACATTCCCACACTTCTTATGTTCTTGAATTTGGGTGGTGGAGCAGGGAGTGAACCCAGCTGGGGATTTGAACCCTGGTCTCCCAGGTCCTAGCCCAACACTCTAACCACTACACCACACTGGCTTAAACTCTTATTTTGGGGATGGGGAACCTCAGGCTATTTTAATCTCTCAGTATTATGTTATCACCTGAGGACTGGGTGCCCAATGTGGCCCTCCAGGCTTCTCTAGTTGGCCCTTGGAGCCCTCCACAGGGCACTTGAGTATTTTTTTGCATGATTGAAAAGTCCCCTTGAACTCTAGTGCCTTTTGCTTTCTCTGAATGAAGGATTGAAGAGTGTGCGTAGAAACCAGTCTGCTATACAGTGATAAAATTTCAATTTGATGTTTTGGCCACTTTTGCCTCTAGCCCCACCAACTACTGGACTATGGCCTTCAGAAGACAATGTGGCCCTCAAGTTGAAGGATGTTCTCCCCCTCTGCTTCACAATCCTAATAAGTGCAAACCTGGAAGTGTTGCCTAGATCCCAAGTATGGATAATTGTGTGTGTGTGTGTGTGTGTGTGTGTGTGTGTGCTAGTTACAGCATCCTTTATCTTACTTTTCTCCTTGTCCAGACAGGCTTTTTTGATATGCAGATTCTCAGCTCCCCATTTGAGGTATGTCAAAGTACATCAATCTTTATTGCTTTTCGACAAATCCTGAAAGAACACCAGCCATGGATTGCAAAGTGTGGTTCAAACACATACAACTGACCCATAATCCCCTCAACATTGAAATACACTGCCATTGTGTTTTCAGAAGCTCTAAATCCATGGATCATCAATGAGGTGGATGGCACCATTTCTTCAAAGAGTTTGCAATCCATTGTATCGCAGGAGGCATTTGAAGAAACAATGGATTTCTCAACATGGTGCAGCTTCAATTGCATACTAAACACCTTGGTCAGAGGTGTTCACACACAAAAAAAAAGATGAACGAATGCTAAGAATAGGGCTGTGCCATTTTTTAACAGGGTTCAATGTTGGGTGTGCTGTGGCTTATATAGACTTTTTTTTTAAAAAAAAAATGAAGGTTCATCATTCCATTTCATATGAGCATTTGTTATTGTGAAAATGAAATTGCAATAAATAAATATTTGGCCGTTTTTGCATTACAGATTATTGCTATTTATTAATTTAAACACCACTACTTGCCAAAAAGGTTTTTAAGCATTTTGGGGAGGGAGAGGTATAAAAACCAGCTAGGCAAACTTTAAAATATAATGAATAATTAAAAATAGTAAAACAATCCCATCAAAATGTTAAAATATTAACATCCATAATTGAAATATGCAATAAAACTGTTAATCATTTAAAACCGGAGACTCAGATCAAGGGAAAGCCTTTATAAACCAACAGAATGCCAATATAGATGGGGGTCTCTCGTATTTCAGTGTCATCAGTGGAAAAGTCTGCCTCTGCATCACCAGAAGCTGATAATCATCTGGCTGCAGTAAGACTAATTAATTCCCTATAGCACTCCAGTATTTTGGTATCTCATGTCCTGTCTGTCCTGAATTCCAATTAGGGTGCCCGAGTCTTTCTGGACAATCCAAACCCAATACCCACCAGGTTGAGAGAGTTAGGAAAGCTACAAGCCCCACATTGCAGCTCAGCAGGAAATACACCAGCATAAATCTCTTACCCTGGCTCAGTCAGGGTTTGGCTGATGCCCAGGGCTCAGTCAGCCAGCTGAGCTGAAACCAGAAGATTTTACATTGGTGTAAGGCCCAAAAAGCGAGTATTCCGGGGGAGTGGTAGGGGCTGAAATGAGCAGGAGGACTTGCAATGGATCTTAAGTAGGCGTAGGTTCCATCGGTTTCCTACACTTGGGATTGCTCCATAAATACAGCATCTCACACAGCCCATGTAGAAGGTCCATGAGGTTGAAGATTGAAGGTGACGTGGAACATAGGAAGCTGCTTTCTAGTTGCCAGTTAGCAGATCTCCAAGATTTCAGACAGGAAGACATTCCTAGTCCTACACGTTTTGTCTTCCCCGCCCCCAATAATATCAACATCATCATAATTAGTTAGGGGGAAAATTGTTTTCTCATTATTTGATTAAGAATGGTTAGGGGTAGGTAAGAATAGAAGATAAATTATGCCACAGATTTATGCCACAAGGTGCCATAGGAAGGCACTGGACATAGTAAAAGATCCATCGCATCCTGGTCACTGTCTCTTCGAGCTCCTGCCGTTGGGACGGAGATACAGGACGATGAAGACAAGCCGTCTTAAGAACAGCTTCTTCTCCAGAGCGATCTCAGCCCTGAATGGGAAGCCTGGACTTTGAAAGTCATCTAATCTTCCTTGCTGTATTATACTGTATTGTTTTAATTAGTGTTTTTATAGTTGTTTTGATTTTGTGTGGAGTGCCCTACCTGGGTGGATGGAGCAGCCAAGTAATTTCGTTGTCCCCGAGAGGGGGCAATGACAATAAAGATATTATTATTATTATTATTATTATTATTATTATTATTAATAATGTTCAGCAAAGCACTAATTAATGTTACTAGGATTGAATTTTGTTAACTGACCTATTGGTATGTTTCACGGTCATATAAACTATTAAACGAATTGCAGCTGCTGAAACCTCAGTGGTAAAATGGAAATGTATATATATTTGATCTGGCTGTTGTATAATTGTACCTGTATCGCCTTCTGTAACTGCTTTTGGTACCATTAATTAATGGAAAATGCAGGCCATTACTCAATAATCACATAATCTCTCTCTCTTTTTTTTTTGGAGGGTGCTGTTGTTTCTTCTGCCTGACACCCCACCCACTGCCCAATCGTTCCCTCTACCCTCTTGCCAGGGTTAGTTGCAAAGTAATAATGAAAAAGGAGTCCAGCCAATCAGGGATCGCATTGTGAGCATCAAAATGCTACATTTAACTTGCCCCACGCTGCAATTTAAATGAGATATGCAAACTTATTTGTATTTTATTTTTTTGGCAAAAAGTAGTGTGGGGGTTGGGGACAGAGAAGAGCTTTGTTTGTGGGGAGGGGAGGGGGAGCTGACAAAAATGTCGAGGAATACAGTTTGTAGTTTCGCCTCAAGCTAAGTCACTTAATATGTTCACAGCAAGCTCGCAGTCTTCAGGGATTAGTGGACAGAATGCACCCCAGCCCCTCTTTCTCTTTTTCAGAAATTAACCACTGCCTCAGCTATTTCGGAGAAATCGGGCTTGCCTTTAAACTTTTCTAAACTGAAATAACGTAGCAGCAGCAGCAAGCGGCATGCATTCAGGAGCCGGGAGTATTATTTTAATTCTCAAAGGCATTACTACTTCCCATTATGGACTGTAATGGCAAGCAATTTTGTGTGTGTTATGTCAGACTGCTAGGCAGTGCAATTTGGGTAGTTTCATAGACTGATGGATTCGAAAGCCAAAAGGGACCATTATCAACATCTCGGGTGACCTCCCTTGTAACACAGGTCATAAAAATTCACCTAGTAATTTCTGGGTCAAGCCCAGGCTGACCTTGAGGTTAAACTTTAGTAAAGCTGCTTTTTTTTTTTAAAGTTCCCTTTTCCGAATTACAATAAAGGATTGTTCGGCTGCCGCTGTATAGCTGTTGTGTTTGCCTTTGCAAAATGGCCTCAGTGAACTGCCTTTTTAAAAAAAAAAATCTGCAAAAGAAATTTGCTGTGGGACTGTGAGCATGATTGGAAAGCCTGAAGAGATTCCCCCCCCCTTTTTTTTTCTTTTTGTCTCAGCTGGTGGATTTTTTGGCTGACCTACAATAGACATCATCCCCACCCCCCGAATATATGAGTTTATAATGGAAACGCTGACATCTCCAGAAATGGCCCCAGTGGCCAATCCTCCGATACACTCACATTATGCCAAGTTTGCAAAAATACATATTATTTAAAGGCTGGATTTACTGTTTGGCAGCCCACGAGCCCGGTAATACCTTGCATAAATGATTGTCTTTGGGTAACATTTGCATGCCTGTGTAACAATATGTAAATGCGACACTTTCCCTCTTGGAAAACTCTGAACTCCCTAATGAGCCAAAGGGCCAAACATGCAAATCGAGTCCATGATTCACGCCCCTGCCTCTCGTTTAATTTCTCCAAATGCATTTTGCATTCTGATTATGCTACCCAAAGAAAAAAAAGAAAAAGAAAATACAGGCAGAGCGGGGGGGGGGGGGGAATAGAAGGGCGCAGAGAACCGATTTCTCATATGAAAGAGTGTGATTTAGTTTAATCATCTGGGAATGGCAAACAATGGCGAACATAGGCTTCTGATGTCTCCCAGGTATGCAAAAGCTGTTTGTAAAAGAAAGTACACTTCCAGTAATGGCAAGGGAGGATTATCCATGGTGCAACTAGGTAAAATAAAAGGTAAAGGACTCCTGGACGGTTAAGTCCAGTCAAATGAGGCTGTGGGGCTGTGGCGCTCATTTTGCTTTCAGGCCGAGAGAGCCGGGGTTTTCCACAGACAGTTTTCCAGGTCATGCGGCTAGCAGGACTAAACCGCTTCTGGCACAACGGGACACTGTGATGGAAACCAGAGAGCACGAAAACACCAGTTTCCTTCCTGCCGCAGCAGTACCTATTTATCTACTTGCACTGGCGTGCTTTCGAACTGCTAGGTTGGCAGGAGCTGGGACAGAGCAATGGGAGCTCACTCCATTGCGGGGATTTGAACCACCAACCTTCTGACTGGCAAGCCCAAGAGGCTCAGTGGTTTAGACCACAGCTCCACCCATGTCCCTATGCTGCAACTAAAACAATTGCACAAGAGCGTACACCTGCAAATGGGTCCAGTGTCTAAGCTTTTATTTTATTTATTTTATTTTTTTAAAAGTAAATCTCTAGTCCTCATGGAAGTAAGGAAGGCTTTAATGCAAAATATGCAGTGTGCCAATCTGACTACAGATACAATTTTCCTGAAGTTAGGGGCACATATTCCTTCCTGCAGAGCACTTTCAGAAGTGCCTCTCCCCTTCCACTCTGTCTGTGAAGTAACCTCCTCCTCTTTCGCTGTGGAGGGAACTATGAGAGTTGGTGTGGAAGGGGGTGGGGTTTGCAGCCAAAGGGTTGCAGATTACACCAAACTGGTTTAAGAAGGATATTGACAAGTTGGAGTGTGTGTAGAGGAGAGCGGCCAAGATGATAAGTGTCTGGAAACCAAGACTCATGAGGAATCCTTGAAGGAGTTGGGTGTGTTTAGCTTGGAGAATAGAAGACCAAGAGGTGATTCAATCGCCATCTTCAAATATCCAAAGGGTTGCCGCATGGACGATGGAGAAAGCTTGTTTTCTGCTACTCCAAAGATTAGGACCTCAACCAATGGTTTCAAATACAGGCAAGGAGATTCTGACTAAGCATTAGGAAGTTCTTACAGTAAGAGTTGTTCAACAGTGGAACAGACTCCCTCGGAAGGTGGTGGACCCTCCTTCATTGGAGATATTTAAGCAGACAATGGATAGCCATATGTCAGGAATTATTTAGCTGTGATTCCTGCATTAGAGGACTGGACTAGATGACCCTTGGGAGGTTCTATGATTCTGTGTACCAAAACTTTTTGTTTCTCCTTCCCTTACCTGGCTGCAGGTATCTTGCAAATGCCATCTTATCAGGAGGTCCTCTCTGCATGAGGTAGGAATCGAGCCTTTAGCATGGAAGCACTTAAGCTTTGGAACTCCCTGCTGTTACATATTAGACCCGTGCCTTTTTGGTGGCAGTTGAATACTTTCTTCTTCCAACAGCATGCCTATTAAGTCCTCCCCACCCCCTTCACCTGCATTGGATTAGAAATTGGATTTATATGTGGTTTTTATTGCTGGCGTTTTTATTGTTAATTGCTTCAGCGTGTTTCATGGGAAGCAGCTCATAAGTGGAAACAATAGCAACAAAAGTTGTTGACACAACAGGAACAACATCAAATACAGTCCTTGTTTCATTCCCTCCAATAGATGAGCAACTTGAATACAATAAAGTCTGTCTCTTATGTCTTCCACTCAAAAGGCATTGAATGTTTATAGTGACATAGTATGACAATCACAGACCCTTCCTTGTCTACTCTAAGCAGGGCTGTCTTAGCCATAGGCACGAGGGGTGTGGGGCACCCAGGTGCTGGGCTCTCAGGGACGCCAGGCCGAGAGTCCGGGGCCTGAGAGTTGAGTCCGGTGAAGAGTCCGCCTGTCGGTCGGAGCGCCGTGACAGGTTCTTCTGCTGTGCCGCAAGTTCGTGGGCGACTGAGTCAGCGAGACGCTGAGGCGGGCGACTGGCTCTGCCCACCTGTGTGCCTGGGACTGGGCAACCTGGGGGGGGGCACCGGGCGGATCTTTGCACCCCGGCACCACATATGCTTAAGACAGCCCTGACTCTGAGAAGCAGGATGCACGAGCAGTCTGAATATTAGCGCATATCCCTTCCTGTCCTGAACATTGATATGTGTTTCATGCAGGTATCCTGAGCTCCCTTCTCACTCTCTCCAGCAATGCTGACTTCTATCATTGCATGGCTTAGCCTTCCTCATCAGCAGCAATCTTTAGTATTTGTGCTTGTGCACATATTTGTGCATTTTTAAACATTCTGTGACATCATGGCAGCTCAGCAAATGATGGAAGAGGAGGGTTTGGGACAGGTGATCAGCAAAAGGCAGACTTAGCTTGTTTCAGATATAAGGTTGTTGCAGATTCAAGCAGAAAGCCACAGAAAGATGGAACACTAAACTGCTTATCCTCTTCCACTATCACAAACCTTGTGCAAAGTGAGCTAGCTCCTTGAGGATGCTATTATAGCCTCTTTACGTGAAAAGCGGGCAGGTTTTCTTGTAATACTTACAATAACAAATGCTACGTCTTTGGGTTTTCATTTTATCATAGGTTTGGAAAATATTACCAATATTTGCGTATGTGTGCATGGGAAGGTGGGTTTTGGGGGGTGAGGAGGGATTAGGGTGGGTGGAAAGAATTTAATTGACAGATAAAAAGGATGTAGAAAGGGTAATTTCATTTTCCATCAGAAGAAGTGAGGTTTTATGTTAGGAATTAAATTAACAGCACATGAAATTGGCTTTTTCGTAAGTTCATATATATTTTTTAAACTCCCCCCCCCTTTCAATGAAAATAGAAAAAAAGGGGCAGGAGAGAGACCCCAAACAAAGGTAGAATCATAAAATGGTGACGGCAAGGAACAAAGACAATGAAACGACTGTAAAACTTCTACGGCACTGAGTTTCTTTGCTGGTTTCCATTTGCTCTGCACTTTCCACTGGCAAAATTGTAAAAAAAGTTATGCTTATAAATGTTCCTTGATTTTGTTGTGTGATGTTCAGTTTTTCAATCCCAGCTGCTTCTCAGCTTCTCCCCCCCCTCCCCACAAAACACTTCCTCTCTTCCTAGTTTGTTTATAGCTTGTTGCCTGCAGGCTGTGATTTATTATTCCCATTGCTCTGTCTATACAGTAGAGATGCAAGGAGGCAGCAGTTTATGTCCTGTCCTGCGTTCATCACAATCAGCTGCCGTTTTGTTCTGCTGCAATTTGGCTTCCTCTAAAAACTCTGTTCATCTCATTATTTGCTATGGTCATAGCTAAAGGAATCAATTGCAGAATAAATTTCAGTGCATTTCAGCAGAAGGGAGATGCCAAAAATACATATATAACAATAATACAGCGACTTGCCTAATGGTTGCAGACTAAACCAACAACTATGAGAGCAGATACTGCAATTCACCCGCATGATTTCTGTTCTTGACCTTCACTGAACAAGCAGATTGTGGAAATTTTCACTTCTGTTTCCATTTATGGTTCAATTCTCCAACATCCCTACTATAAAGATCGAAATATAAAGCACACAGAAACTTCATTTCTTGGGCATATATGTTGGAATGTCAATATGTATGTATTTTCACTCTGTCACCAGTGCTTAACATTTATTTTCTCCATTGTTCAATTAGTAAACTACCCTTTGGCAGTTACGATCCCAGGGTGGTTTACAAAATAAATTAAAAACAATACAATAAAATGCCAAGCCTCTTTGTTTCCTGTAACCTCCTGTTTCCTCTATCTACCTTCTATCTCTATTCTATCTCTATCTCTATTCAGGTGGTTAGATGACCATATTCTGTATGAATGCATTACAGGGCAAGGGTGCACAACCAAGCCCGAACTCACGGTCTGTGGACAAATATATTCAGGTCTTTACACATTTAGCATGAGGGTCTAAAGAGTTAGAATCATAGAATCATAGAGTTGGAAGAGACCACAAGGGCCATTGAGTCCAACCCCCTGCCAAGCAGGAAACACCATCAGAGCACTCCTGACATATGGTTGTCAAGCCTCTGCTTAAAGACCTCCAAAGAAGGAGACTCCACCACACTCCTTGGCAGCAAATTCCACTGTCGAACAGCTCTTACTGTCAGGAAGTTCTTCCTAATGTTTAGGTGGAATCTTCTTTCTTGTAGTTTGGATCCATTGCTCCGTGTCCGCTTCTCTGGAGCAGCAGAAAACAACCTTTCTCCCTCCTCTATGTGACATCCTTTTATATATGTGAACATGGCTATCATATCACCCCTTAACCTCCTCTTCTCCAGGCTAAACATGCCCAGCTCCCTTAGCCGTTCCTCATAAGGCATCGTTTCCAGGCCTTTGACCATTTTGGTTGCCCTCCTCTGGACAGACACGTTCCAGTTTGTCAGTGTCCTTCTTGAACTGTGGTGCCCAGAACTGGAGGGTGCACAACCAAGCCCGAACTCATGGTCTGTGGACAAATATATTCAGGTCTTTACACATTTATCATGAGGGTCTAAAGGCTTACCCTGACCAAATTCACAGAATCATAGAATCTTAGAGTTAGAAGGGACCCAAGGATCATCTAATTCAACCCCTTGCAATGCAAGAATCTCAACTAAAGCATCCATGACAGGTGGCCATCCAAGCTCTATTGGAAAACCTCCAGTGAAGGAGAATCCACCACCTTCTGTTCCATTGTCAAATAATAATAATAATAATAATAATAATAATAATAATAATAATAATAATAATAATAATTTATTATTTATACCCTGCCCATCTGGCTTGGTTTCCCCAGCTACTCTGGGTGGCTTCCAATAGAACACTAAAATGCAATAACCTATTAAACATTAAAAGCTTCCCTAAACAGGGCTGCCTTCTAAAAGTTTGGTAGTTATTTTTCTCTTTGACATCTGGTGGGAGGGCGTTCCACAGGGCAGGTGCCACTACTGAGAAGGCCCTCTGCCTGGTTCCCTGTAACTTGGCTTCTCATAGCGAGGGAACCACCAGAAGGCCCTTGGCGCTGGACCTCAGTGTCCGGGCAGAACGATGGAGGTAGAGACACTCCTTCAGGTATACTGGACCGAGGCCATTTAGGGCTTACCGTCAGAAAGTTCTTCCTGATGTTGAGTCGGAATCTCCTTTCTTGTAACTTGAAACCACTGGTTCGAGTTCTACCCTCCAGAGCAGGAGAAAACAAGCTTGCTCCATCTTCCATGTGACAGCCCTTGAGATATTTGAAGATGACTAACATATGTCTTTTCAGTCTCCTCTTCTTATTCAGTGGTAATCAATTGAATATGTTTACCCACAATTATCTTCCAGTCATTAGGAGGTTCCTCAGTCCATGCAAGCCAATGCACTTAGAACCCCCGTCAGACCTTCATGTTATTTGTTTGTTTCATTAAAGTTATCCATTAAAAAATCTCACCTGCCCATACTTTCTTGATTCAGCTTAATTGGTTAATTTATCAGCAGTTCCTCAAGTTCCTGTATTTTAATAAATATTGCCTTTGTCCCAAAGTTTGACCTCCTGAGTATTTTTTGCTGGTGTGAGGGCAAAAGCTCTGTGTCCCAAAATACTTGAATCACTCCACACTTGAATGCCAATATTCCTTCCTTGCCTCCTCCCTGTTGTTGAAAGTTGCAAATCATTTAGCATTTTCCCTCTCTGACATAAATGCATTAGGAAGATGCAGCATAATTCATTAAAATGTATTAAAGGAACAAAGGATAGGATTAATTTTCTTCTTCTCTTTTAATTCCAGGGGCACCAGTGGGGTATTTAATATGGGTTAAACCACTTTCAAAGCTCTTTTCATTAGACATTTAACATCAATGATGCAGAGCTTAATCATCACATACTATTTCGGGGCTCTGGATGGAAGAATTTGGACTGTGCATTATAATTTAAGAAATTTTTATTTATTTTTCATTGCAGGAGGAATATTCATTTTATGCTTTTAGTTTGTGTGTCCACACCAAAAGTATATTATTATTATTATTATTATTATTATTATTATTATTATTATTCAGTTTGGTAGCATTTCTGGGAGTTGTTATAAGATTTCTAAGGTCTCAGATATAGAATAAATATTCATAAATGCACACATATCTAAATATACAAACCATATGTCTGAAATAGTATGGGAGAGCAATCCCGAAGCCATTTTGACTCTCCCAATGACCTCAAATATCCCTCTGCAGTAAGGGAGGCAAATGGGGAAAGCATTCCCATTGTCCTTTCACTTACAAATCTTGTCTTAAGGGCGTATTAGTGTATGAATAGGGTGAGCCTGTGACCTAGATCCAGCAACTAAAGTATCACAAAAGAATTGCCAGGCTACCCAGGTAATGCAATCAGCGACCAATATCAGGTATCCTGGCAGACAGGATTTCTGCTGTAGACAGCCTCCTATGATGTCTGTATGGTGATTTTGGGATGGTCTTTGGCTAAGGGGGTTGGGCAATGTCAAAAGCCTTTAAATGTTCCTACACATTTTTGTTTAGGGTCTCTCCCTCCTTGAAAAGGAAGGGAGGGAACTCTGTTGCAACAGACAAAGAAAGATCTGTTGCTTTCAACTGGATCCAGTCTCCATCCACTTTTCTCTGACCGATCATAGACTTAGGGGACTCAGAGTCCCATGGGGAGTTGGGCAGCAAAAGCCAAACTCCAATTTTTACATCAGAGTCAATGGAGTGGGGGGGGGGGAATCCTCAAAGTCTTAACATCTCTATTTTCCATTCTTATTTTTGTAAGTTTTTAAAAAGTACCTTTCTTCAGTGCCTTAGTGAATGTAGCTTCAGTTTTTCAAGCGAATTTGTTTTCTGTGGTGGGGGGAGGGAAGGTTGATTTTGTTTCTTTGAATGACCATTTCCTTCCACATTCAGCCACATCTTCATCTCACAAATTCACCTAGATTCAGTTTAAATGGGAATGGAAAGAGGATGTTATCTTGTGGCAAGCTCAGAGCGGAAAAGCTGAAGCATCTCGCAAAATGGTCTATTTTTGTACCGTTTAACAGTCGTCTAAGAGTAATTCAGTCACCACTTAAACAGTACCTGGGGTAACTGCACACACTTCTGCTGTTCCGTCAGAGATGATTACAGCAAATTAAACGGCTGTCGAGGCAAATGGAGATTCCATTTTAAGGATCTTTATCAAAATGTTAAAGAATGATAATATTCAAAAGAGCCTGCATTCCCATTTATGTTTGCCGTTAGCAGCATGGGCAATTGCTCGCTGTTGCAAAATAAAACACACATTGCTTTCCCTCCCACCCAAACACCTTTACCTCTTGCTTCTATCTGTGCACAAAGCAGTATCTTTTCCCTTATCCTGAAACAAGCTTATCGGAAGAAAGGGAAGACAAGGAAGTATCTAGCAACAACATTTGTTTGGTACTGAGGTGGGAAAACATTTAGGTCAGCAGAAGGAGATAACCCCGTTGTATAAGACCCTAGACCTTGTTGTTCAGGGAGAAGTTTGAAAGACAGTATGAGCATATCTTGAAAGCAACCTCGGGGTCCTCCAGTTTGGGAAACGGAAAAAATTGTATGAAGGACGTATCGCCTTACAAGTTGGAAACTGTGCATCAAAAGTGATCCCATTTTGGAATGCCAACTCATAAAAGCATCCATTTTGTCTAGCAAATGTTCACAAATGAGAAGACCAAGACTAGAGCCTTGCCTCAGTTGATCTGACAATCTGAACTTCTTTATACTCCATCCAGTCTTGGAGTTGAGAAAATGCAGGAAAGAAGAGTAGGTGAGAGATTGTGGTAGAAAACCTTAGTGACCAACCACGAGCATGATGCAAGGGTGAGCAACTTGCACCCCATAGACTATAAGTGTCTCTGAGAGGAACCAGTGACCAAATGGCAAACATGCACTGGATTATGGAGAAAGCTAGAGAGTTCCAGAAAAACATCTACTTCTGTTTCATTGACTACGCAAAAGCATTTGACTGGGTTGACCACAGCAAACTATATCAAGTTCTTAAAGAAATGGGAGTGCCTGATCACCTCATCTGCCTCCTGAGAAATCTCTATGTGGGACAAGAAGCTACAGTTAGAACTGGATATGGAACAACTTATTGGTTCAAAATTGGGAAAGGAGTACGACAAGGCTGTATATTGTCTCTCTGCTTATTTAACTTATATGCAGACTTCATCATGTGAAAGCCTGGACTGGATGAATCCCAAGCTGGAATTAAGATTGCCGGAAGAAATATCAACAACCTCAGATATGCAGATGACGCAACCCTGATGGCAGAAAGTGAGGAGGAATTAAATAACCTTTTAATGAAGGTGAAAGAGGAGAGCGCAAAATATGGTCTGAAGCTCATCATCAAAAAAACTAAGATCATTGCCACTGGACCCATCACCTCCTGGCAAGTAGAAGGGGAGGAAATGGAGGCAGTGAGAGATTTTACTTCCTTGGGTTCCATGATCACTGCAGATGGTGAAAGCAGCCACAAAATTAAAAGATGCCTGCTTCTTGGGAGAAAAGCAATGACAAACCTAGACAGCATCTGAAAAAGCAGAGACATCACCTTGCCAACAAAGGTCTGTATAGTTAAAGCTATGGTTTTCCCAGTAGTGATGTATAGAAGTGAGAGCTGGACCATAAAGAAGGCTGATCACCGAAGAATTGATGCTTTTGAATTATGGTACTGGAGGAAAGTCTTGAGAGTCCCATGGACTGCAAGAAGATCAAACCTATCCATTCTTAAGGAAATCAGCCCTGAGTGCTCACTGGAAGGACAGATCCTGAAGCTGCGGTTCCAAGACTTTGGCCACCTCATGAGAAGAGAAGAGTCCCTGGAAAAGACCCTGATGTTGGGAAAGATGGAGGGCACAAGGAGAAGGGGATGACAGAGGACGAGATGGTTGGACAGTGTTCTTGAAGCTACCAGCATGAGTTTGACAAAACTGTGGGAGGCAGTGGAAGACAGGAGTGCCTGGCGTGCTCTGGTCCATGGGGTCATGAAGAGTTGGATGCGACTAAACGACTAAACAATAACAAGTGTAATTTAAGCAAGTGGCAAGGTGGGGGAAATGGGGGGAGGGAGAGAAAGAGAGATCTCTATTTTTAGTTCTTCAAATGCCCACCATGCAACCCCCAACAGATTAACCCCAAGGGATATCTGGGGTCAATTCCTGGAGTATGCCACAGAGAAAAGTTCAATGTGTATATATATGTGTGCTCACACACATAGATATATATATATCTGTATATGTAGATTAAAGCCTTGTAATCTCAGTTCCCCCGACAAAAGTGCCTACCAGGCTATGTCTTATTTATCCGTCGTCCTTCACTGCCACTTGTTTTGTAGACTTGTAGATCTGTTTGCTTTATGTATATGGAACATAGGAAGTCACCTTTCACCAAGACATACCATTGGTCCATCTGGCTTAGTACTGTCAAGAATTTCTCAGGGTTCCAGGAATGGGGCATTCCTGTTCCCACCTGCATAGAACATGCATAGTGCAGAGCTGCAGATCTCCTTCAAGAAGGACTCAAATTAAGGACGTAGCAAATGAGCAGCCAACCTGGCAGGTAGCCTGTAAAAGTGGCAGAGAAATGAGTGAGCTCTCGGCAGTCGAGGGTCAGTCCTTTCTGCTGTCTGTGAGTGACAGATCTACACCATACAGAGCCCATATTTCTACAGTGTGATGAAGGTATTGGTCCTATATAGAGGAGCAGCTGACTGGTGTGGCAGAGGCGATGGCTTCTTCATCAAATATCTGAACGTTTGCCAGTCTTGTTTGAATTTTATTGCTTTCCAAAATTGGAAGATTAGGTTGTAATTAGCTGTTTCCCCATCAGTCTCCATTCTACCTCTCTAAGCAATCTTTGGGTAATGATCCTAGCCCTCCCTCCTACAACTTTGGGGACATTTCAGAGCCAAATATTAAGCCAGCAGTTATGAAAGTGTGCTCAACCACCTGTTCTCTTGACCCAGGGCTGACCCAGTTAACAAAAGGCTGCATATCTCAATTAGTCCGACGGAACCCATCGATTGCCACCGCCTAATGAAGGCAGACTGGCCATTTCTCTTTCCCCTGAAATCTAGACAGCGCAAGATGGCAGTCAGACGCTACCTTGTTTAAAAATTTGGACACGTCCGGAGAGTCATAATCGAGGGCTGATTCGGACACAGCAGCATAAGCAAGGATGGTATATTGGAAAAGGCCATCATACACCTTTGCTTACCCACTAAGAATGCCACACCACTCTCAGACAAAACAGTGAGATACAGACTCATAAATGAGCTCTTGGAGGATGGAGGAATCAGTTTTGTGGGCCTCCTTCCCCAAGCAGAGGGAAATTCAGGGGATTATTTGCAAAATGGAAGAGATGGGACTTAAGATATTTTAGTAATCATTTTTTTGTTGTCTTTGGCTCCGTTCTAAGTCTTCCTTTATTGCCTTTGGATGTTACAAACTTTACAGACTTCAAAGTTTTTCCCCCCTCTCTCTCCTAACACCAGAACTCAGGGACATCCAATGAAGCTGAATGTTGGAAGATTCAGGGCAAATAATATAAAGTTCTTCTTCATGCAGCACGTTTGTTTGTTTATTTCATAAAATTTATACAGTGCTTGATTGTAAAAAAGAAAAAGAAAAACCCTCAAACGATTTCGCCAAAAGGTAAAACTATAAAATGGAGAGAAAACCACAACTTTAAAACATA
Source organism: Podarcis melisellensis (assembly GCF_964234715.1). NCBI lineage: Eukaryota > Metazoa > Chordata > Lepidosauria > Squamata > Lacertidae > Podarcis > Podarcis melisellensis. The sequence continues at coordinate 57,306,268 of NC_138543.1, read as the reverse complement.
CAGAAGTTAAAATACTAAAACAGATTAAAATTATCTCAACTTTCTAAACAATGATGTTTTTAGCAGGTACAGCAAAGCCGCCTGCTTCATCTTGGTAGGCAGGGAGTTACGAAGAGTTTAGCTGCTGCCACACTAAATGATCAAGTTCTTAGAACTGTGGAATGGGTATTATGCACTCTACGTGGGGCTACCTTTGCAGGGGATCCGGAAACTACAACTAATCCAGAATGCGGCAGCTAGACTGGTGACTGGGAGTGGCTGCCAAGATCATATAACACCGGTCCTCAAGGACCTACATTGGATCCCAGTACATTTCTGAGCACAATTCAAAGTGTTGGTGCTGACCTTTAAAGGCCCAAACGGCCTTGGCCCAGTATACCTGAAAGAGCGTCTCCACCCCCCTCACTGAAGCCCATCTCAAGGCCTTCTGGCAGTTCCCTCACTGCGAGAAGTGAGGTTACAGGGGACAAGGCAGAAGGCATTATTGGTAGTGGTGCCCGCCCTGTGGAACTCCCTCCCATCAGAAGTCAAGGAAATAAACGGACTTCCGGAGGCGGCGCGAAACAGCAATGGCGGTCCTCTTCGCGCTGTGAAGAGGGGCTCCGCGGAAAAGGGTCGTCCGCTACGGCAAAGCGGAGACCCGCTAAGAAAAACCACAGGTAGAGTGAGCCTGTGGTCGTGGGACTCGGCGGGCACCAAGAGCGACCTCGGAAATGAAGAAGGGACCCCGTAAGGGGCTCCGGAACGTGGAGGGGGTAGCGGTGCTGTGAGTTCATCGCTCTTTCCGCGGAAGTGAAGCCGCGCGGCTGCTGCTGATGAGCGCTGACCTTTCTTCCTTGAATTCGATTGGAATCAACTTACTCGTGAGTAAGATCTTTGAGATTTGGGACCTTAAATTTCTAAAATTTGGCTGAAAGCGGGAGACGTTAAAAAGGAAGTCCGTCTTCCGGCTCTGTTTAAACACCAAGCAAAGAGCTATAAATCTGAAGCGCTGAAAGGGACTTTTAAGAAGTTGGAGTATATCTTGCAAATTCGGATTAAAGTGTATGAAAAGTTAAGAAAAGTTAAGAACTTTCTTTTTACAAGAGGATATAGACAGCAACCTCTTCCTTTCCCCTTTTTTGTGGATTACAAAGTTTCAAAACCCAGCTCTCGGGCTGTCTGGATACAAAAATCATCAGACTGCGGTAACTGTATATAAAACTTTAAAGATACATTGGGGCTATTTTTGTGGCTACAAATAAGGAACTGTTGCATGCACCACTGTAAAGAACATCTATCCTCTGCTAGTTAAAGTGAACATTTGAAGGTTCTACCCCTTGGTTTTTGATTCTTTTTTTAACTTTTGGAACTTCTTGGAACTTTTAAAGTGGGGAATTTAATGGTGGAAACTTTTCACTTTTTCTTTCTTAACTCTTGGGGAGCTCCCCCTACTGGATTGTGGAATACCTAGTCTCTGGGAACTGCAGGTTTTTTGTAAAGCTTCTGCCTGGATGTTTTCCTTTCGGTTTGTCTTTCCCATGGGATTTACAATTTGACCTTGATACATGGACAGCTGTGGAATGAGTGGTGCCGCAAAAACAAGAGCTGCCAAAAAAGCAAAACAATCTGAACTAGTACAAACAACTTTGCCTGTGCAGTCTCGTAGATCATCAGTTCCAATTGTTACAGGTCTGCAAGAAGGAGAATCTAAACAGCCAGCTTTTCGGGACATGGCTGCAGGAGGGCTAGATCCTGTATCTAAGGAAATTTTGGAACAGCTGGCTGCGTTGAATAAAAAAGCAGATGAGCAGGCCTCTAAGTTTGATCAGGTGACAGCCACAATTAACAAACTGACTGACCAAGTTTCTAAAAATTTAGAGGCTATTGGAAATTTGCAATCAATAACAGCAGAAAATCGTAAATTAGCTGAAGAAGCAAATTTAAAAGCAGACCAAAACAAAAAGAGGATAGAAGAAGTAAGAGGAGAAGTAAGACCACTGAGCAGACAGCTTAATGAACAGCAAGCCTACCTGTCCATGGCAGAATTGAAAAATCGGGAAAGCAACCTTAGGATTAGGAATATACCAGAACTTGAGAAAGAAGATTTGATCAGCTACTTGACGGCAGAAATATCAAAGTTCTGGGGCATTGCAGAAGACAAGGACTTTAAAATTGTCACCGCTTTCAGGCTGGGAAGAGTAGCAAAGAAGGACAAACCAAGAGATTGCTTGGTCATTTTGAGATCTAAGCAAGAAAAAGATAATATACTCGGCCTTCATTTTAAAAATACATTGGTGATCCAGGGAAGGACTGCAGAAATCTTCAGAGATATACCGAAACAGCTGTTGGATTTAAGAATTGTATATAAAGACCTCGCAAGCCTATTGAGAAACAACACAATCCCTTATAGGTGGGAATTCCCTCAAGGACTATCTTTCAGCATCAAAGGGAAAAAAGTGAGAATTAGATCAGCAGAAGACCAAGAAAATTTTTTGAACGACTACGGGGAGGACCTTCGGAAAGGAGTAGCAGGTGCCTGGCCACCACCTCCGCCGGGTGCAATACCTCCAGATCTTGACGGCAAGAAAGACACTCCTACTGGCTAACAATTTGATTCAAGATGTCTCTGCAGCTATTTAGTTGGAACATTCATGGTGCAAATTCCCCTGAGAAAAGGAAAAATATTTTTCATACATTGAGAAAGAAACAACTGGACATTATATGCCTACAAGAAACACACGTGACTAGGCTCCATAGGAGAGTTTTAATTAACAAAAGATTAGGCCAAGAATTTGTTTCCTCAGACAAAGTCAAGAAAAGAGGAGTAGTGATTTATGCAAAAGAGAACCTAGCACCAAAGTTGATATTTAAAGATGAACAAGGAAGAATTTTGGCGATTGAAATCCAAACACAAGGAGAAAAATTTTTGATAGTAGGAGTATATGCACCAAATGAGGGGAAATCGGAATTTTATAAAAATCTGCATGAGATAATGTTGGATCATATAGACTACACCAACATCATTTTGATGGGAGATATGAATGGAGTTGTCTCTACACATATGGACAAGTCACAAAACCAAAATCTGACTAAAGATGGCAGACTACCTAAATCTTTTTTTGAACTGACAGACAATATGGACTTGATTGACATTTGGAGGACCAAAAACCCACTAGGTAAAGAAGGGACTTTCTTTTCTGAGGCTCACCTATCATGGACAAGAATTGACCAAATTTGGATAACTAGAGGGCTGGCCCCTAAGACTAAAAAAATAGAGATCTGCCCTAAAACTTGCTCCGACCATAACGCATTGAAAATGGATCTGAGACTTGTGCCAGCTGGATCCTTCAGATGGAGAATGAATGACACTTTGTTTAGAGATCAGGAGATTGTGAAGAAGGCCCAAAAAACGTTGAAGGATTATTTTGAACTTAATATGAATACCCCGGTGGACAAGAGAACAATCTGGGATGCAAGCAAAGCTGTAATGAGGGGGTTTCTGATTCAACAAAATTCTATTAAGAAAAAACTCTGGAATGGGAAAAGAGATAAGATTCTAGAGAAGATACGAGAGGGTGAAAAAAGGCTTAGACTTAACCCAAAGTCAAAAGAAGTGTTAAGAGAAATTAAGTTCCATCAAGCACAATATGCCAAATTGATAAATCAAGAAGTGGAATGGAAAATTAAACAAATGAAACAAAGATCTTTTGAATCAGCAAACAAGTGTGGAAAATTATTAGCATGGCAGCTGAAAAAGAGACACAAATTGAATTCTATTACCAATTTGGAGGTTGATGGAGAAAGTATTCAGAAACCAGAAGAAATTAGAAAGTGCTTCCAGAGATATTTCAAAAAACTGTTTACTCAAGGTCCACAGGCGGATGAGGAGATTTTTCAATTTTTAAAAAGTAATGGATTGAAAAAATTATCCCAAGATAAACAAACAACCCTGAATTACAGAATAACACAGCAGGAAATAGAAAGTGCCATTCAGAACATGCAATTGGGGAAATCCCCAGGCCCAGATGGACTCACCTCCAAATATTATAAGGTTTTAAAAGATTATTTGACTCAGCCATTAGTGGAGGTGTGTAACCAAATTATGGAGGGGAAGGGGGCTCCGGAATCGTGGAAAGAAGCATTCATCACTTTGATACCAAAATTGGAATCTGAAGACTCAACTCAAGAATTATCGTCCTATCTCACTCCTGAATGTGGATTACAAAATTTTTGCTGACATTTTGGCAAGTAGATTTAAAAAAGTTCTGAATGAAGTAATTCATAAAGACCAAGCAGGCTTTCTCCCTGGTAGACATTTGTCTGACAACACTAGGAATATTATTGATGTTTTGGAACTATTGCAGACAAACATGAACACAAGAGCTGTATTAATTTTTATAGATGCAGAGAAGGCCTTTGACAATATATCTTGGAAATTCATGAAGAGAAATTTGGAAGGGATGGGAGTGGGAGGGGCGTTTCAAAATGGTATAGAAGCAATCTATTCAGAGCAAAAAGCTAAATTGATAGTGAATAATGTGGTGACAGAAGAGTTCAGAATTGAAAAAGGAACACGACAGGGGTGCCCCCTTTCACCCCTGCTATTTATCTCGGTCCTGGAGGTATTGCTGAACTTGATTAGGAAGGATCGGGTGGTACAAGGAATACAGGTCGGAGGTAAACAATACAAGTTGAAGGCCTTCGCAGATGATTTGGTTTTAACATTACAGGAGCCAGAGTCTAGTACCAAAAGAGCTTTAGAATTAATTTATGAGTTTGGTCAGGTGGCAGAATTCAAGTTGAACAAACAAAAAACAAAGGTTTTGGCGAAAAATCTGACTTCTTTAGAAATAGATGAGTTCCAGAAGGAAACGGAGTTAACGGTGGTTAAAAAAGTGAAATACCTGGGGGTTAACTTGACTGGGAAAAATTTGAACCTATTCAAAGATAATTATGAAAAATGTTGGAGTGAAATTAAAAAGGATTTAGAAATCTGGTCAAGATTAAAACTTTCCTTGTTGGGAAGAATTGCAGCTGTAAAGATGAATGTATTGCCAAAGATGCTATTTCTGTTCCAAACCCTGCAGATCGTGGATAGAGTGGAGTGTTTTGGAAAGTGGCAGAAGGACGTTATGAAATCTGTCGGGCAGGGCAAAAGGCCCCGGATAAAATTTAAAATATTAACAGATGCCAAAGAAAGAGGGGGGTTTGCCCTGCCGGACTTAAGGTTATACTATGAGGCAGCATCCTTCTGCTGGCTGAAGGATTGGTTTCTACTAGAAAACACTGATGTCCTAGATCTGGAAGGGTTTAACAACGCTTTTGGATGGCATGCATATTTGTGGTACGACAAGGTAAAGGTACATAAATTATTTAAGAGCCATATTGTCAGGAAAGCTTTGTTTAATGTCTGGACCAAATATAAGGACTTATTTGAAAATAAGACGCCGAGGTGGTTATCACCAACGGAGGCCAAGGCCACCAAAGGACTTAACATGGAGAGTGGTTGGGCTAAATACTGTGAGATAATAGAAAAAGTTGGAGATAATTGGAGGCTGCAGAGCTTAGAAAAAATAAAGGACAAGGTGCGAGATTGGTTTCTTTATGCCCAAATTCAAGAGATGTTTAAAAAAGATAAAAAGATTGGTTTCCAGGTGGAAAAATCAAAATTAGAGACAGAATTACTTGAACCTAAGACGAAAGTGCTCTCAAGAATGTATAACTTGCTGCTTAAATGGAACACACAAGACGAGCTAGTTAAATCAGCTATGATTAAATGGGCTCAAGACATTGGTTACAACATCATGTTTGAAGACTGGGAAAGGTTATGGAACACCGGTATGAAATTCACGGCATGTAGTGCCTTGAAAGAAAACATTATGAAAATGATATATAGGTGGTACATGACCCCAGTCAAACTTGCAAAGATTTATCATTTGTCTGATAAAAGGTGTTGGAAATGTAAGGAAGCTGAAGGAACATTCTTTCACCTCTGGTGGACATGCCCGAAGGTGAAGGCATTCTGGGAAATGGTTTATAACGAGTTGAAAAAGGTATTTAAGTATACCTTCTATAAGAAACCAGAGGCCTTCCTCCTGGGCATTGTGGGCCAGAGAGTGACAAAGAAGGATAGAACTTTCTTTTTATATGCAACTACAGCAGCAAGAATCCTTTTAGCTAAATATTGGAAGGTACAGGAGCTACCCACGCTGGAAGAGTGGCACACGCAGCTGATGGACTATATGGAACTGGCTGAAATGACTGGCAGAATCCGAGACCTGGGAGAAGAGGCAGTGGAAGAGGACTGGAAAAAATTTAAGGACTATTTACAAAAACATTATAAGTTATGTGAATGTTGAGAATTTGTTAAGTTTTTAGACAACAAGCTTCAGATATCAAATTTTGATTTTGTTGGAATTTAAGTTTTGATTGTGAAATGACTAAAGTCTAGGGTAAAGTTTCTATTCTGAAGACCGTCGGAATCGTGAACTAACAATATTTCCCCTAAACCTAATATACAATTGAGGAAAGTATAAAAACACAGGAAACAAGGTATTAATTTGCTGTAAACTTTATTTTATTGAAAAAGATGCAGGGGATGGAAGATGTGGGGAAGTCCAGTAGATCATGAAAAATTGTTTGCAAAGTATGTTTTCTTTCTTGCTTATAACTTTTTTTCTTTCTTTTTTGTAAAATCGCTTTTGTTGAATAGCTGATGATGTATTTGGCCTTGGAAAAAAGCAAATAAAAAATATTATTAAAAAAAAAAAGTCAAGGAAATAAACAACCATTTGACTTTTAGAAGACATCTGAAGGCAGCCCTGTTTAGGGAAGTTTTTAATGTTTGGTTTTTTTATCACATTATTATTATTATTATTATTATTATTATTCTGTTGGGAGCCAGCCAGAGTTGCTGGGGGAACCCAGCCAGATGGACAGGATATAAATTTTTTATTATTATTATTATTATTATTATTATTCATCGTAGTGCTAATTCTGCTGATCATAGCCATCAAGTGGGCAGATGTGGGGTAAGGCAGTCTCGTAGGTAAACTGGTCTCAAGTTGCTAAGGACCTTATATGCTAATATCAACACCTTGGACTTAGCTCAGTAGTAAATTGGCAAACAGTGCAGATCTCTGAGCATGCACAGCTCTCTCTGTGCTCCATGCAGACAAGCAAGAGGCCTTATCAGAATTCAAAGACACATTCCAGCCTGCCAACATAATTCGGGATTTGAAGCAGGGCCAGAAATGGGTCTGAACTGGAGGAGGGTTCTGTGTGTGCTGGGCCCTGGGGTAACCCAAGTAACGCGGTCCAGGTCCGGTCCCGAATTCAAGGGTTCCACGGGGAGTCAGTCCGACAGGGCCAAGGCAGGACACAAGGCAGGAAACCAAGCAAGGTCAGGCACAGGATCACAGGCAGGTACTGGCAAATAGCAATGTTGCTCCCGCAGCCTTTTATCGCTGTCGGGTAACGGCCGGTCCTGAACCTCCAGTGACTTACCTCCTTGTCTCGCCCAAAGGCAAGTACTCCTCCTGCGAGGACTCAGGACTCTCCTTCTCTCAGACCTTAGTCTCTGCAGCTCGGGAGACGTCGGTGGGTTACTAGACCCGGGGGCCGCCTCAGCCTCCCTGACCCTGCTCCCAAGTGGAGTAGCTGTAAGTGATGGCCTAGCTGTAGGCAACAAGGTAATCCCCGCATCTGGAGGCAGGGCAGTCTCAGGCCCCTGACTCGGCCCAGCTGGTGCTTATTGCAGGGGAACCTGTGCAGTTCGGGCTCTTCAGAATCAGGCCCCAGACTAGGTTCAGCTGCCTCCTGAGGCAAAGGATTCAGTGTGGACTGAGACTCCTCTGGCTCCGAGTCCGAGCCCAAGTCCCAGGCCATCACACTGTGAGCCAAAGAGAAAGCCCTAGAGGGCCGCATCCAGCCCCCTTGTCTGTGGTTCCCCATCCCTGCTTCAGAGGTACACCTGTCGCTCCCACTATGATTTTGGTATAGTTTAAACAATCAAACACATTTCAGTTCTCAGACCATTGCTGGCAATTAATACCAGTTAATTGCAATTATTATTTTGATGTCTCTCCGACCTGCAGGCTGCTGTTTTCAATCTTCACTGTGTTTTAAATGGGAACTGCCTTGTAATGTCCAGCTGGAAGAAAAGTCCTCAATCCCTCCCCCACAATTTCTGGATCATATTGCCGTCTCATTACACCCGATAGCCCCATACACTGACCAGAGCTTTCTGGGAGGTTATGGAACCGTTTCCTTGGGGGAATCCTGCTTTGTCAAATCAATATTAGCACCCCCTCCTTGCCATATATCCATACTATATTTGATACTAATATTAAAGGTCTGTGATGTCCTGACTTGGATGGTCTCTGTGGGCGACAAGAGCTAGCACAAGCCTATCAAAAAAGGATTACAGGATTCTGGAGTTAGGGTTTGCATCAGGCAGACAAACCCCCTTTGCCTATGGTATCAACATTTACTTTAGCCGGGGATATTGTTTGCTAGATGACTCTGGCTTTTCTTCCTGAAGTGCTTGTGGAGGAAAGGAAAACAGCCCTCCCAAACAGTTTTCTCTTCAAGTCTCACACTACTCTGAAATATATATTTGTGCCTGCAGCCCAAATAGAGAGATAAGACACATGAATTTGGATAAGGAGGGCCACAATATCATAGAACATTAGAATAGTGATTAGCAGCACCTCTAGTGGACAGACTACATACTACAGATGCCAACAGTCCCAGGATCAATCCCCAGCATCTGCAGGTAGGAGACCCCTGTCTGAACCCCCTGGAGAGCCACTGTAGGTTCACTGTAGACAATACCAAGGGTCTGACTCAGTACAGGGTGTCACGGTCTGGTTCATAGGCGATTGAAGTCCCGGCTGGTGACAGGACCTGTTGCAAGATGGTGGGGTGGGAGCAGGAAGGGGAGTCCAGAAGCCAGGAGTTAGGAAGCCAAGAGTCTGAGGGTGAGAGAGCCGGGAGTCAAGAAGCCAAGGGTCTGAGGGTCAGGAGTCAAGGAACCAAACGCAGCAGGGCAGGGAACATGTTGCTGTGGCAAAGAGCTGAAGGGAATTGCTGACCTTATATCCCTTCCTGGCTCTTGCCACCAGCTGCTGTGAGTTACCAATCAGCCTCACCTGTGAGGCCGCACCTTGCCTCTTCAGAAGAAGCTTAGGAAGGCCCCAGTCCTGCAAAGTCCTATTGGTCACAGGGCCTGGCTCCTGCATGCACACCTGACACAGGGCAACTTTCTATGCTTCTATATAGGAACAGCTGCCTGAAGCAAAAACCAAATGATACTCCCTCTTTGCCCAGTGTCATAGAATTATTGGACTGTAATGTTGGAAGGGACCCTAGGGGTCGTCCAATCCTCTGCAATGCAGAAATTTCAACTGAAGCATCAATGATGGATGGCCACCCAACCTCTGCTTATCCCCACGCTACCCCCAAAGAAGAACAGTCCATCACCTTCCAAGGGAGTCCATTCCACTGTTCAACAGCTCTTACCATCGAACTGTACTTCCAGATGTTCAATCAGAGTCTCGTTTCTCATAACTTATAGCCATTGGTTTGGGTCCTACCATCTGGAGCAAGAGAAAGCAGTCTTATTCAATTTTTCATGTGACATCCCTTTAGATATTGGAAGATGACTATCATATCTCCTCCCAGTCTCCTGGGAGCCAGTGTGGTGTAGTGGTTAAGAGTGTTAGTCTCATAATCTGGTGAACCGGATTTGTGTCTCTGCTCCTCCACATGTAGCTGCTGAGTGACCTTGGGCTAGTCACACTTCTTTGAAGTCTCTCAGCCTCACTCACCTCACAGAGTGTTTGTTGTGGGGGAGGAAGGGAAAGAAGAATGTTAGCTGCTTTGAGACTCTTTAGGGTAGTGATAAAGTGGGATATCAAATCTGAACTGCCCCCCCTCCTCCTCCTCCTCCTCCTCTTCTTCTTCTTCTTCTTCTTCTTCTTCTTCTTCTTCTTCTTCTTCTTCTTCTTCTTCTTCTTCTTCTTCTTCTTCTTCTTCTTCTTCTCCTCTTGTCCAGGCTAAACATACACAACTCCTTCAACCATTTCTCATAATGCTTGGTTCCAGACCCTTGATCATCTTGGTTGCCATCCTTTGCACAAATTCCAGCTTGTCTATATCCTTCTTAAATTGTAGTGCCCAGAATTGGACAAAGTACTCCAGGGTGTGATCCGACCAAGGCAAACTAGGGGTGAGGTGCCGAGCTAACAGGGTGAGATTGTCATGCAATAAGCTTACTTACACTATCCCAGCCATGTGTTGAAGCCATCCCTCTCAACTCACTACACCCTGAGCTTTAGGTGTTTGAGGGTCCTTGACCTGCCCCACAGGCCTAAGAAGCCAACCTAGGGAAACCCTGAACACCATGATGGTGACTCCCCAGTGTCACAGCTGCTATCCTCCCTACATGCTCTATTCCAGGGATGTCCAATTTCCAAGAGACTGCTATCTACTCCCAATATATATATCCCACTATTTTTATATATATAAACTGGCAGTAATCTACCCATTGGATTTACCAAAGTTGTTGAGCTTTTTGTGGGGAGTCCTTACCAAAGTTGTTGTTGTTGTTGTTTTGATCGATACATCAGGATCAAGGGATCAACCAGGATCGACAAGGAAAGCCCCGTGATCAACCAGTAGATTGCAATCAACCTGTTGCACATCCCTGCTCTATTCTATAAACTTGAAGGAATGGGTTTCCCAAATCTAAAACCTGACTGTGCAGTCAGTCTAAAACGGGCCCCAAAATCCCATTTTCCTTCTCCAATTCACTATGAATTCATTATGAACTCATCCAGTGAGGAAGTAGGGCAAGCATTACTCTTGTCTCCATGTGACCAAGCTTCACCTGTACTTTCAGGAAGCTGCTTGGTATACTATCTTATGCTGATAGCTGCTTTGTATACTATCTTATGCCAAACTCAATATTCACTACAGTGAGTGGCAGCATCTCTCAAGTACATCATCTGGCAGTCTCTACCTAGCCCTAAATTGGAGATGTCGGGGACTGAACCTGCAACTTCCTGTCTGCAAAGTGGATGCTCAACCACTGAACTATGGTCCTTTCCTAAAGAGATAAGAACATAGGACTGTGGTGGGAATGTAAGAAAGTGACAAGCTTTTGGGAAATGATATATAATGAGATGAAAAAGATGTTGAAATATACATTTATAAAAAAACCCAGAAGCACTTCTACTTGGCACTGTAGGGGAGGATATTAATAGACAGGATAATAAACTGTTTTTATATGCAATTACAGCAGCAAGAGTACTATTGGAACAGAAATGGAAACAAGAAGAATTACCGACGAAAGAGGAATGGCAGATGAAATTAATGGACTATGCAGAACTAGACAAGATGACAGGAAGGATTCGAAACCTGCGGGACCAGAGATTCTCAGAGGACTGGAGTAGATATGTGAATCATTTGAAAAGCAGTTGTAATCAACAGATTATGCTAGTAGGATTGCAAGAAGTTTTGTAAGGGGGACTATGTGAAATATTGCAGAGAAAAGTAGGAAGAGAATTATTAGTGAAGGGCTATTAAAAGTAATAGTGAAATTAATGAAATGCAGATTAAGTGATAAGATTGAAAAATCTTCAGATGTGGTCGGTGGAAGTCCAAAACACCGAATAAGAAAAGAAAATATGTTGTATGTTTTTTTTTGAAATTTCATGTAAAAATTAATAAAAATGTATTTTTAAAAAAGAAGAATATAGGACGCTGACTTATACTGAGTTAGACAGTTTGTCCATCTAGCTCCGTATTGTCTGGCAGCAGTTCTGCCGGGTTTCAGGCAGGAGACATTACCAGTCCTAACTGGAGATGCCAGCACTGAACCTGGGATCTTGTGCATGCAATATGTATTCTCTGCCATGGAGCTATAACCCTGTCCCATGCAAAAGAGCATTGGGAAAGAAAGAAAGGACCACCCCGTGTCATGCCTAAGTACAACTTGTGTTATTCAGTTTTGCTTTATGGTGAACCCTACCTTCTTTGGGTTGCAGGAAAGAGGCGGCGGCGGGGGGGGGGGGCAGGGGAACAACACAAAAACTAGCCTATTGTGTCGAAACCCCATTCTTTCAGTTAGATAAAAATCTGTGGACTCCTCCAGTGCATCATTAAGTTAACGTGTAAATAAGCTGGTCAGCAGAAAGCATTGTTCAGCCTCCTTCTTGTTCAAGAATGTGCTCCTTCCTTGTTATTTACAAATTATTGTGCTTTGAGCTGATTGTTTGTTGATTGTGCGTTGATAGTTTGTTTCCTCCAAGCTGGAGAACATTATTTGAATATGTAATTGGGAAACTGACAACGTGTTCCGCACTACAACAATTGTGTGTTTTGTTCCTCTGCAATGAAATGCTTTGAATAAAGCCAGCCGAGATTTATCGGAACCACCAAAGGTATCTTGCCTTTTACATCTGTCTGCTCATGTCCCTTTCTGTAAGCAGTGGGGGGGGGGTGTCTTTTTTTCTGAGGACTGGGCAGCCTGAAAAACCCACAAAGCAGGAGGAAATTCTGGTACTTTCTTTCTATCAAATCCCCTTGTTTATTTTACAGAACTGTTGGACTGGATGGATAAATAGCTATTAAATTATTTTAGTCATTTATCTTTGTCTTTCATGTTGTTGTTGTTTTTTTTAAAAAAAAACCCTCACTGATGTTTTCACTATTTCTTTCTATGTGATTTTAATGTCTTCCTATTATATTTGGAAGGTACCCAGAGGGCCCCACTTTGTGGGATGGGAATTATGACTAAAAAATAAACAAACACAGCTACAGTTTCCTAATAAAGCAACTGCAGTGCTCTAAAATTTGGTGCTGTGCCAAAACCTGTCCTCCAAATTTTGCAAGTTTTCTTTCTCTGCAAAATAAGCGCTTTAGAATTTAATTTAGTGTGTGTGGGGGGGGGGTACAGCTTTCTTTACCTTTGTGAAGTAGCCAACAGCAGAATGCATGTTTTTCCATTAAACATTTATTCAGCACTCTGCAGCCTCCCCAGCTGCCCACACTCCCTGATATGAAAAAAATAACCATGTGAGGAATAACTCCACAGTGTCTCCCTCTGGTCTCAAGTATAGGAGACTGGGGAGGCTGACCACCAAGCCCCTAGCTCTTTCTTATTTTGTTTTTCAGGAAGGCCATTCCCTTTAACTTAAAGATACCCCTGATTTTTAAAAAAAGGAAAATGAGGCTTAACATAAAAAAGGAATGCTGTTAAGAACGTGGTAGTCAGCCCCTCCAGGCAAGAACACCATGAAGATAGCCTACTTAAAAGTGTCACAGGGTATTTAGAAAACACAGGACCCTGGGACATCTACAGAATGGAGGTCACCTTGAAATATAGCCACAAGATTCCACCCACCCACCCACCTCTCTCCCCTTTCTCTCTCTACACACATGTGTGTGTGCATTTATATACGCTTTCTGAAAATATTTGGGTTGGAGATCTGCTGAATACAGAGTGTCAATTTTGAAGGCTAGCTACAGTTCAGTTTGTGCATTGTTTCCAGAAGTGCAAATCTGGTGTGTTTGCACCCTATGTGAGATCATTGGATTTTCAACTCAGGAGATGCTCCACAATATTTCTCTGAGATGGCTCCCTGCCCTGCTACACTTTTAAACTGGGCAACGACCCTGGGGCCTTCACATCTAGTGCCCTCCCATGGAAATATATCTGTTCTTTCAACACAGATGCCATTTAAAACAATTCCCATGAGTCGGTTAGTGAGGTGCAAACATCTGACTTGGGTTGATTTCTTTCATAGGATATTATCTCCTTTGTAACATTCTATTCTGTACCAGCTGATTCCACAGCCTCTTCCATCTTTCCAGACAAACCCATCACCACACCATCAAGAGGCAGTTTTCTTTTGTCTTCTTCCAGCTCCCACAGTCTTCTCTGTGTCAAGTGCCAACTGAGGTGGCCATAAATCATTTGCTGACCTGAAGCAATTGAAGGAAATTGCTGAATCACACCACTTAATTAAGTAAACAGGGCAACCTAACCAAAATAGCTCAGCTGGCTCTCTCTAGTTGGATTCTGAGCGGTGGCAAATATAAGAAGCTACCTTATTCTTAATCAGATTCCCAGCCCATCTACCCCAGTGTTCACTGCTCTGACTTGCAGCTGCTCTCCTCTCTCTCAGAGGTCTTTTTTTTGGTCTTTCTAACTGTGGGTCTCTAGGTGGATGCCCAAGATCTGAATCTGGGACCTTCTGCATGCAAAACAAGGAGATGACCCTTGAGGTATGGCCCCTTTTCAGCAATTGCTGAGCTGTTCTCCATTCTCAAATAATGCTCTCTGAATCAGCCCATTGAAATGCTTCTGCCATTCCTGGTGAACTTACTTCTTATTATTTTCCCTTATCTCTTTCTCTCTTTCAGAAAAAGCATTTCAATACCAGCTCAGATGATGAATATTAAAGGTCTTCTAAAACACACACACAAATATTAAATGCTGTTCAATGCACACGATCCAGCATGCTAAAATATCATCAGCATAGCTCACCTATTCTGGAGAAGCCAGTCAAGAGGTTGCGTTAAAAAGAAAAAAATCAAATGCAAGAAGACGGATGGATTGAGACCAATACTGGCACTCACCAGCTCCATATGAGACTCTCCTAACTCTTAGCTATGACAGTCTGAAAGAGAGAAACTGCATTGTAAACCAGCAGAGGGCATGAAATCTACAGAGGATGCTAAAGTGTTGAGTAAAGCCAGGTGTGGAGAACCTCTGATCCTCCAGATGTTGTTGAACTAAACTCCCATCAGCCTCAACAAACATGGCCAATTGCAAGGGCTGGTGGGAGTTGTAGTTCAGCAACATCTGGAGTGCCAAAGCTTCCCCACATCGGAGTTAGATGAAATAAATTGCTTTGTTCATGGGTGGAATGGCATATGGAGGGGAGGAGAGAAGAGAGGGGAAGCTCTGTTACACAAGTGTAATTTTTTGTGCTGACAGGATGCATTAGTTAGATACCAGCCCAATCTCTTGCATTTAGCTTATCTTTTGATGATCAGATCTTTCTGATGGAGATGGGCTAGGCTACAATGAGCTTCTGAGATCTTAAATATAGCATTTTGAAAGCCCGAGGTTACATAGAAAACACCCACGTTGATCTGACACTTGTCAATGCTTCCCCTTCTCCTTGCTGTTCAAGCAGTGCTTCCCATCCCTTCACCAATCGCTCTGTTCTAATAGCTGACATTCTCTAAGTCTTACTCTTCTGGCAATCACTTCTGGCAGTCAAGGTGTTGTAGCCTGGAAAATTACAACAATGGCACCATGCCCTCTTCCAAACCAAAGAGGATGCTATTCAAAGTTCTTGGCAGGTGAACAAGCTTCAGCCACCTGCTTGGAGGAGATCTCTTTCCCTGAACAATATCATCCATGCAGTCATATTTCACACCTCTTTTCCCCCTAAATTCATCATGGTTGGCATGAAAGGCACACTGGAAGATATTGTGAAACTCTAAAAAAAGTGCTTTGATAAGAAGTGCAAGAATTTCCCTGGAGTTTTTCATATCTGGTTCTTGTGCATTGGTAGTCAAGTGGTGTTGAGCATGCAATTCTCTGCTTCTCCCCAGTATGGTATGTTCAATCTGGATCTAGTCAGCTTTTGCCATTCCATTGTAAAAATTGATAAGATTCCTGGTTCCCTTTCATCCTGGGGGGGGGGGGAGAGTGATAAGTGGGGTGCTGCAGGGTTCTGTCCTGGGCCTGGTGTTCTTCAATATCTTTATAAATGACATGGTGTCAGGAATGAGCCAGCTCCGAGCAAAGGTTTGCAGCCAACTGCAGAAAGCAGCCAGGAACAGAGAGGCTTTGATGATAGTCAGACAGGGGAGAGTCGGCAGCTGCAGACTTTGGCTCTTCCTGACCTTGACAGAGAGGCTGAGAAGGCAGTAGCTGAGAGCAGGCTAGAACACAGCCAAAGCTTGTAGGAAGCACAAATAGGAGTGAATAGATTCAGAGACAGCCTCTCAGACCAGGAAGAGATTGGAGTTGATCCACTAAGTCTGAAAAATCAGTGAATGGGAGGACTGCTAGATACAAAGCAAAACAAGAGACGTAAGGGTCATAAGTTCAATATCTTCTGTCAACACCAGAAGTAGTCTTCAGAAGGGTTATCTTGAGTAATGATGCCGGGAGCTTTGTCAGAGCCATCTGGAGCTATCTGTTTGTTTTTGCAATAAGTCCTCCTTTTTAATTAACTATGCTTATTGTGTTATCAAGCCAGGAACCTGGACTCCTGACACATGGATAAAGGAATAGAGTGGGTGTTCACCAAATCTGCAGGAGATTCCAAACTGAGAGGGGTTGCTAATAAGTTAGAAGCTAGAATTAGGATTCAAGGTGACCTTAACATGTTGGAGAACTGGGTCAAATCTAACAAAATTGAGTTCATTGGGCGGGGGATGTAAGGTTGTTCATGTAGGCAGGAATAACCAGATGTAAAAATGTAAGATGGGGCACACCCTAGTTTGACAACAGTAAACATAAGAAGGATCTTGGTGTTTTACTAGACCACAAGCTTAACATGTCTCGACTGTGTTTTGCAGCAGCAAGTAAACCTAAAACCTTTCTAGGCAGCATCAGCAAAACTATAGTGTCCAGATAATGGGAGTTAATAGTACTGCTCTTGGTCAAACCGCACCTGGAGGACTGTTTCCAGTTCTGGGAACCACAGTTTAAAAGGATGTTGACAAGCTTGAATGCGTGTAGAGGAATGCGATCAAGATGATCATGGGTCTAGAAACAAAGACTTTTGAGGAACATTTGAGGAGCCGGGCATGTTTAGCCTGGAGAAGACAAGACTGCTCAGTCTCCTAGCTTCTGTATTCTGAACCGCTTGAAGTTTCTAAACACTTTGCAAATAATTCCTGATAGTAATCAAGCATGGATGTCACTAATTAGCAAAGTACTGCCCTTAATAAGGAGGTTCTGGTTTCAATTTCCTTGACTACTGGTCATGCATAGACCAGCCCTCCATGGATCTGTCTAAATTTCATTCATTTACAACATGGATTACCTCTAACATCTATATCCTTTTTAGACTTTAGAAGGGCAGAGCCTTTTGACAGATGTATTTATTTGCACTTGTTCCTTATGTGTCCCAGCTGGCTTGGCAATCTGTTTTCTGCTCATCAGCTTAAAATGAATATATAAAAATATCTAAAATATTGGTATTATTTTATCTGTGATTTCTCTTCCGATCTGCATGTTTTCCCTGACTCTTCTCCTCCCTCCCCCCTTTCTTTTGAAAACCCTAATGAAGAGAATCAACTCAAATGTCAACATTTGCAATTCTGGAGCTCCGTTTAAGTAATAAAAATAATAATTAAAAGGGTAAAACCTTAGAGAGATTTCTTCATTTTATACGGTTTGCAAGATATGATACACATTCAAAAAAAAAAAAAAAAATCCAGTAAAAGAATTAATTAGAAACAGCTAAAGCCCAACAAGCTATGCAAGTTAATGAAGCAGGGAAGGGAATGTCATTGTAGAGACCCAGAGCTACGGTTTGCTTGGATAATATATACTCCTGCCTTACTCTTCTAACTAAACCTCTTTTAATCTATCCCTTTTTTGAAAAATAAAATCAATGCTAATAACACTGGTCTACTGAGGAATGACAGACAATGAATGTTAGAGGGCAGCTGAGCTTAGTTAATGGTGACATATTGTATTCCCACTTTCCATGACCACCCTGAACACAGGAAGTTGCCTTATAAAAAGTTGGACTAGCGGTCTACGTAGCTTCTCTCTGGGGCTTCAGATGGGGGTCTCCCAGACCTCTCTTAGACCAGGAGATACAGGGGACTGAATCCAGGACCTTCTCCATGCAAAGCAGATGTCTACCACTGAGTTACAGCCCTTCCTCTGAAAGGCAACACATTTTGACTGAGATGTTGCATCTTGCAGGATGCTTCATTCGTGTTCTCCTGTTAACCCCAGAACAGAGGGTCCATTGATATAACTGGATGACTCAATGTCATGGACTGGCTGGAGGCAGAGGAGTGGTGAGGGGCGCCAGCTGGGGAACCAACAAGGGACCCCACAGGAGAATGGTTCAGAGGCCCGGGATTGGTGGTAGGGTGACAATGAGTGGTCGGAGAGAGAAGATGTGAAATGCATTAGTTCCCCAACCTTATGCCATGTTGCATGCATGGGGGTGGGCTGGACAGTTGTATGTGTCAATGTCTCTTTGTGAGAAACCGACAGCAAGCAGGCAAGAATAAATATTCATTGCATATCATTTATTAGACTTATTAGTCACTTGTCACCTGAAGGTCTCCAAGCAACTTACAGAAACAACAACAACAACAACAGAAAACACAATCATACCTCCAGTTACAGAGGCTTCAGGTTGTGTTTTTTTGGGTTGCGAACCGCCGAAACCCGGAAGTACCGGAATGGGTTACTTCCGGGTTTCCGCGGTCATGCATGCACAGCGTCCACTGTACCATAATACCATGGGGAGCAAAGAGGAGAACTCATATAATACATTAATATTTCATATAACATAACATCCACAGGTGGATGTTAAGGGGGGGAGCATACCAGCTGAACCAACAGTAGGGACCAACACTCAAGTAATAAACCAAGCAATACTCTGACCCACTAATTAGCAAACAAACAAAACCTCAATCTCCTCCTAGTCCAAAAATCATTCACATCAAACCAACAGTTTTGTTCCCATTTAACTCCCCCACCCAGAAGTCTGGTGTCAAGGCCAGCTGTTGCAAATCAGTGGTGGGTGGGGTCCAATATCTTCCAGGGATGGTCCGGTGTCTCTCCTCTCCCTTCAGGAGAGAGCAGGAACAAAGTCATGCAGGAAGATGGCAAAATAAAGTCTTACCTGACCCTCCCTGCATCTGGAAATATAGCATCTCAAGGGAAAGGTTCCTTCTCCTTGGCATGCACTTTGGTCCCTATCGAAATTCGTTTTGTTAGTTTGTTAGGTCATTTTGAATCTTGATTCTGTCTTCTGTGGCATTGGCTTCTCCTCCCAATTTGGCATCATCTGCAAATTTGATGAGCATCCCCTCAATTCATCCATCCAAGTCATTTATAAAGACATTGAACAACACTGGGCCCAGGACAGAACCTTGAGGCACTTGCAACTTTTTCCCATGATGATGAAGAGCATCTATGAATTTTTGCAAGAATTTAGAAATATGAAAGAAAAAAAACCTTTGTCAAACTTTTTGAAAGTATTGTTGAGCCATTGGGGGAGAGGATTAAGTAAGATGGAGGGAAAGCATTTTAGAGGGGTGACGCCCCCCCCCGCTGCCTTGAACACTTCCCGGCCGCCATTTTAAATTCTCCAGTTCTTCCAGGAGCAGTCTTCATCGCTCGTGGAAGTAGCTCCATAAAATATGGGAAAGAGGCCATAGCTCATTGGTAGAGCATCTGATTTGCATGCAGAAGATCCCAGGTTTCATCCCTCGCATCTCTAGGTAGGACCGAAATGGATTCTGCAACTGAAATCTAGAGGAGTAGCCGCTTGATGAACCAATCGTCTGACTCAGTATCAAACAGCTGGCTCTTAAATTTACTCCCATTAACCCCGGCTGTTTGACATGGCTTGACACAACAGCGGAAGATTTTGCTCATCAAAGACGATGTCCTGGCTTTTTGCAACTGTTTCTTCAAATCTCACTTTAGGCGAAATTTCAGTGGCAGCTCTACTCTAGAATGGACATGGTCCAATTGGGAGTGCATGGTTCAACATGGTAGCCTAGAGATCTCCTCCCTTATCTAGAG
Organism: Podarcis melisellensis; assembly: GCF_964234715.1. Classification (NCBI taxonomy): domain Eukaryota; kingdom Metazoa; phylum Chordata; class Lepidosauria; order Squamata; family Lacertidae; genus Podarcis; species Podarcis melisellensis. The sequence goes on along the minus strand of NC_138543.1, from coordinate 57,286,470 downwards.
TAAGCAGCTTCAAGTCAGCCCACTTTGCTCCACCAGAGCAGAACAAAAGTGACTCAGGAGGGGCCTTATATATCTTTCAGGATAATAAATAATCAGCAGCACTTGCTACTTCCGAGATTATCCTTTTCATTTTCAAAGCCACTGTGCAAACATTAACTAATTAATCCTCATGGCTCCCATATGAGGCCATCATAGTATTAATAATGCTTGGCATTTATACAGCCCTTTTGAGCGAAGGATCTGAGAGGCATTTGAAATGTTAATTTGTATTATTATCTATTTGTTCCACATACGCCCTAGTGGTATCAGAAGAACTCACATAGTCCCTGGATCAATGTAGCGTGTAAGCAGCCATTTATCCCCATTTTATAGGTGACAGTACTGAGGCATGAAAAGAACCAAGCTCTGAGACCCGCTGGAGACAAATTATTGGTTTTCTATTATGATTTCAAAGAGCTGATGGTGGTACGATAGAGGTAGAATTGGATAAAACTGTCTTATTTCCATTCCACCCAACTCTTCCATGTTTCATTCCACTGCTCTTCTGTGTTATTTTGTAGATTTTTTTAAAAAGTCTCATAACACATATTTTAACACTTATTTTATTTTTTCTCAATAATAATAATAATAATAATAATAATATCTTTATTGTCATATTTAAATAATGCACATTTTCTCACCAAAACATATTTTGATTAGGGATAGCATTTTCTGATAATATTAATGTCCAAATGGATTCCCCCTCCCCTAATTTTTATCTTGTTTCATGATCTCAATGAGAAGGGACTTTATTTTCTTTAGTTTCACTAAAACTAAAAAGACTTTTTGCAAATTGCATGCATTCTTAGGGTAAAGGTAAAGAGACCCCTGACCGTTAGGTCCAGTCGCAGACGACTCTGGAGTTGCACTCTCATATCTCTTTACTAGCTGAGGAAGCTGGCGTACACCTTCCGGGTCATGTGGCCAGCATGACTAAGCCTCTTCTGGCAAACCAGAACAGCACATGGAAATACTGTTTACCTTCCCGCCGGAGCGGTACCTATTTATCTACTTGCACTTTGACATGCTTTTGAACTGCTAGGTTGGCAGGAGCAGGGACCGAGCAATGGGAGCTCACTCCGTCGTGGGGATTTGAACAGCCAACCTTCTGATCAGCAAGCCCTAGGCTCTGTGGTTTAACCCACAGCGCCACATGTGTCCCACGTGCATTCTTAAGCACATAATATTATACACACATACTAAGGACTTCTGGGGCATATGGAGGGTTAGAGGAGGGGTGGTACCTCTGGTGTGGAACACGCCATGCTCCTTCTTTGGTAGTTTGTCCACCATTGGTAAATGGTACCCACCCGGCACTCACCTCTCACCTATGGCTCCTAGATGCTGTCAGCATGCAACAGCGTCCACACCCCGGGAAACAATTTTGACTGGCCAGCTAAATCAGGTGAGGGTAGCTGATGAGTCTCATACCTTCAGTGAATTAGGGACTTCCCCTGTATGCAAAGAGAGGCTCCAGTAGATTAAATGGATGAGACCAAGAGTGGGTCCAATGGTCAAGAAAGCGGTTCCTGCATGTGCTGTAGAGGCAAGCGAGGGGCAGATCAGGCTCATCAATCTGGGAAGGGAGCCCATCTAGGAGAAGGAAAACTCAGATCTTAACCTCTGCCTTGCAGAAGATCTTTGGGAGAAGAAAAGGCTAAGGAGTAAATGTTACACAAATCTGGAGTTCTCAAAATAGCTGGATGGCTTTTGTTATGCCTCCTTATGGCAACTCCTGCAGCCCAGCTGGTGCCAGATGTATTATTCTGTGTTGTTGTTGTTGTTGTTGTTGTTGCTGTTAATGCACAGCTACAGGCAAAAGGCAAATCTTGAGGCTCTGAACCCCTCTACCATATACATTCCAGGTTTCCAAACTGCATAAATAGATACATGCAACAACATATATAACTGTCTAAAATGCATATTAATATTTATGAAATTATGCTGCAGAAATATAGTACTGTGTGACTCTTTTATTAGACATATAATATACATTTTTAAAGATATGATTTAGTCTGTAATCTTGCATAACATTAGTCAGCCTCTTTTTTTAAAAAAAGAAGAAAGGAAATGTGCAAGCAGCTTAGACTTTCGATGCAAGTGACTGAGCTTAAGAATGACTTAGAAGCCAAGATTAGATTTAGTGGTCGTGGGCAGTCTGGTGGAAACCAGTGTTCTGGCTCTTGCATTGTTTTGCAAAGTGCAAGTTAAGTAGGGTTGCCATATTTCAAAAAGTGAAAATCCAGTCAGCCAATTGCTAGCTATATCCAGGCAATTCCAGTCGTATGGCAACCCTAAAGTTAGGTGGCTTTGCCTATAATTGTGAACAGAATCAAATCCATCTGTTGTGGACACTTTACTTGTTTCCTGCATTTCAGAGGGTTGGACTAGATGTTCTTTGGGATCCCTTCCAGCTCCACAGTTCTACGGTTCTATGAATCCCACCACCACCACCACCATCCATAGCTGAAAACCTTCCTTGTGGTGTTTAGTCCCCAGTGTGGAGGGAATCACACTCATGTGACCCCTCACATGTTGGTCTATTCCAGCCTTTCTCAACCTGCGGGTCCCCAGATGTTTTTGGACTACAACTCCCATCACCCCTAGCCAGTAAGGCCAGAGCTCAGGGATGATGGGAGTTGTAGTCCAACAGCATCTGCAGACCCACAGGTTGAGAACCGCTGGATTCAGACAGTACCTTTATGGAACTATGATTATTTTTTTACCTACCACCAAAAAATCATTCAAACTAGTGGGCACGATGTGATGCAACAGAGGACATCCACCCTACCCGCTTTCTACGCATGCACACTTCTGTTCCCTCACTCATGAAAATGCTGGGAGAGAATGATGTGGCACCCCATATTTCATCTAGTGATTTTGCAGGTGGCAAACAGATTCCCCCCCCCCCCCTGGAAGCAATTAACTTGGAAGTGGGAGCTAAACAGGGGTGCCAGCTCCTGGGGGCTGAGCCCTTTTGGGCCACCTCAATATTTTGGGGGGTTGGGCCCCCACAATGTCACCAAAGTGCAGAGGCAAACAAGCAGACCACCAGTGGCTGACTCCTCTTCCTCAATCTGCCACAGAGGGGAAGGAAGGTTGAAGCTGCCTTCCACCGGTAGCAGTTGGTGGCAGGGCCAAGAGGAAGAGGTGGAGCTGCTGGCCATGAAAGCCATGAAGCCATCGCATTCAGCTCCACTCCCTGATCCACCCAACATCCTGACATCCTGGCACAATTTTGGGATGTCGCACATGGGCTGTTGGGCCCCCCGATCATCCTCGCAAGTCTGGGAATGTTAAGGACGGTAGGGAAGGATATATTGAATAAATATTATCCTTCCTTCCTTCACGCTAGTAAGTGATGTAGCAGAGCAAAATCCTCTTAATATAACTGGAAGCTAGTTTGCAGGTCCATTTGAATCTCTTAGTTAAGACTATTTCCTGAGGTCCCCTTTGATCCCTCTTAAAAGAATAAAGACACAAGAGTATTTCTGAACAAAGTAACAAAAAGTTTACTCATATTTCATATCACCTGATATGATCTCTGGAAGGTAGGCTTTACTTGGTAATTACATAAACAAACAGTGAGTTCATCTCATTGAGGTCCAGCTCTGAGGGCATTCTGGTAGTTCCCTCACTGCAAAAAGTGAGGTTACAGGGAAGCAGGCAGAGGGCCTTCTCAGTAGTGGCACCCTCCTTGTGGAATGCCCTCCCATCAGATGTCAAAGAAATAAACAACTATCTGATGTTTAGAAGACATCTGAAGGGAAGTTTTTAATGACTGATGTTTTAATGTATTTTGTTGTTGTTGTTGGAAGCCGCCCAGAGTGGCTGGGGAAACCCAGCCAGATGGGCAGGGTATAAATAAATTATTATTACAGTCATAACTCGGGTTACAGATGCTTCAGGTTGCGTTTTTTCGGGTTGCAGACTACCAAAACCCGGAAGTACCAAAATGGGTTACTTCTGGTTTTCTACAGTCGCGCATGCGCAGACATGCCGAATCGCAACCCGCACATGCACAGACGCACCACTGCGGGTTGCAGGCGCTGTGGCTTGCGAATGTGCATCCCGCATGGATTATATTCACAACCTGAGTGTATTATTATTATTATTATTATTATTATTATTATTATTATTGAGATTGAACTCATGTGCTGCTGGTTGAGAGCCAGCAGACAGCAAAATTACACTGAGATAACAAAATGGCTGCAGGAGAGCAGCATGGCAGCTAAAGATCAGCAAGCAAGAGCGGTATGAAGGTGAACTGAGAAGATGGCTGTGTGACTTGGCTCTTTTGTGGAGTCAGCCTGGGCCAGGCGCATCTCCCAGGTCACATGCAAGGGGAGGATGCTCCAGACCAGTGGAACAGGAAGTTGCACGGACTGGATGTCCCTGGACCAGTGTCCACTCTAGAGAAATAAGGAATGTTGCATTTGACTGCACCAATGAATTACGCCCCACAGCAAGCTGGCGCCTCTGCTGCTAAGCATCCACTTTGTTGTTGTTTAGTCATGTCCGACTCTTCGTGACCCCATGGACCAGAACACACCAGGCACTTCTGTCTTCCACTGCCTCCCGCAGTTTGGTCAAACTCATGCTGGTAGCTTCGAGAACACTATCCATCTCGTCCTACGTCATCCCCTTCTCCTTGTTCCCTCCATCTTTCCCAACATCAGGGTCTTTTCCAGGGAGTCTTCTCTTCTCATGAGGTGGCCAAAGTATTGGAGCCTCAGCTTCATGATCTGTCCTTCCAGTGAGCACTCAGCACCCACTAGAGCCTGCTAGATTTTCAGAAGCAGCTTATTCGTCGTCTGAGAGACTACATAAAATGAAGGCAGGGAAATCAAGCGCTGGGGAAAAATGGAACGAGGTGCTGTCTGAATTCAACATGTGGCTCTGAACTGCACAGTTAAGAAACATTTTGAACGCCTCAGTGAGAGTTAGGCCTTGCTTGAACAGAGGCTGGAAGAATGGGACAACGGTACTTATCACAAACCGACAACTATCTGAAAAGTAGAAGTTCTTTTTTCCCCTCCCCTGGCTTTTCTTTTCAGTTTTCCGCCTTCTCTCTCTCCACCCTCCCTCCGCAGCCCGCTTACCGCCGACTCTGAACACAGGTCTTCAGCAACAGTTTTGACAAATAATATACCCTTTTGGAAATAACGGTCATGAAACTAATCTACAAAGGACTAAGATAAGTATTACGGATAGCATGCAGTGTGGATTGCAGACTCCCGCAGGTTCAAAGGAAACATACAGTAAATATTTACCTTGGTTTGTCTGCCATGGAATTACTTTGTGAAACTTACCATGAAGAAGATGGCTTTTTTCCTTCCAGTTATTTGCAGTATCATTTCTCAGAGTAATCTGTGCTTTTCTGTTATTGGTTTACTTATTTTCTCCCTCTCTTTCCCTCTCCCCCTTTCTTTGCCTCCCCTTCACACTGTAAACTTAGATTGGAAATGCTTAAGCTGTGCCCACAGAGTGTGGCAAATTCCAAAAAGTAGTTATTCTGGAGAACAAACAACTCTCTCCCCCCAAAAAAAATAAAACACACACACATATTCCACTTTATTATTATCATTATTGTGGTTGCTGTCAGGCCATTACTTGGGGTACAGACAAATTGTTCCTTTAGATAGGTGGGTTTTTTCTTTTTCTTTTTTTGCTGAAAGATGTAAAATACAAAGGTAAACAATTGGGTCTTGCTGATACCTCTATTGTGGTCTTTTCTCTCTCCCTCTTTTAAAATCCCTACTTGTTTCTTGTTATATTCCTCTACTCTGTTTCAATTTGTAATGCTATTTTCTCCTCCTAATAATAGATGCTATTATAGCTGCCAATGTGAAAAGAACAACCTAGCATATACACAAACCCACACACATTGCAGCCTCATAAAGTGGTTTTTCCCCCACCCAAAATTACTCAGGTCTTTCTGAAGGAAAGCAAGTTATACCAGTTCAGACTATTCCCCCATTTCATCTAGCTCAGAGTCTGTCTGGCCTGATTTTGTCTACTCTAGACTTCGCCAACCTGGGGCCCTCCATACGTTCTGGACTAGAACTTCCATCAGGAAGAGTCTGTGGTCAGGATCTGTTATGTACTAACCTTGGATCCTAGAACAATAGGAAAGTAGGATCCTAGAATGCAACAACTGATTGGCTTGCAGCAGCAGCCCAATCAGACCCCAGGAGGAAGTTAATCAGCCTATCAGGCTGGTAGGATCGTAGAATGCAGCAACTGATTGGCCTGCAGGAGAAGACCAATCAGGCTGCAGGAGGGAAGCAGAATCGGCCAATCAGATGGGACTCAATGTATATAAAAGCCTGAGGTTTTGGGGAAAATTCTATCGCTGTTTTACAAGCTGCAATGAAGAGCATGGAATCACTGCAGGACTCTGAGTATATTTCAGGAACAAAGGGAGTTATAGTTCAAAACTTCTGAAGGTCAGCAGGTTGGGGGAAAACTGATCTACTTTGGTTCTTCAAGTTCGCAGGTCACATCCATGTCACACATTTAAAACACAAGCCTTCTCTGAAAGAATCCTGAGAACTGTACATGGTTAATGGTGCTGAGAACAGTAGTTTTGTTCATGGTAAACTATAGCTCCCAAGATTCTTTGGGGCAAAGTCACGAGCGTGTTAAATGTCCTTTCTAGGTATGGTAGGAATGTGACCTCAGGCAGAAATGTTTCCCATTGCCTGATCCATTCACTTGAGGTACTCAGGGCTGAACCTGTGACTTTTGGGATCATAAATATGTGCTTACTGCATAACTTTGTGCGTTTTATGCAAAATGGCACACAAAGCTATGTATATTGGGAATAATCCTTGCTGAAGATGAATTTTCGTGAAGATTTTTTTAAAAAATGCAAACTGATGCGGATATGTGCAGAAAACAAGAAACAAAGTTGGATGAGATTCTGCCATCCCTAAGGGAGATTCCATGTGATGTATGTGTAGTCACCCAATATTTTGGGGAGAAAGACGGATAGGATTAATCAGATTAATTCTCCCTCTTCAGTCACATCAAGAAGACTTTAATGCCTTTATTTAAGCACCCCTGCTTTAACTCTTGTGCTTGATGAAAGAAGTCGTTTAAGCTTGAGAGAGTACAAATATGTTCACATTCTCTGCCAGGAATTTATTGAGAAAAAAAAGGTATAAGGTCTGCATTTCCTTCAAATTAACTAGGTTCCTGCAGTTAATTTTCTGTGAAAGGTAATTCTCACCTCAAACCGCTCCTCTGGCAACATCAGCATTTGACACAGTAAATAAATTTCCACGTTATCATCAAGTTCTTCCACGATCGAGTCCTGTCCCACCTCCTGATATGATCGGAGATTAAAAATTCCTGAGAACTAAATGATCCAAACTCAGAAGCATTTGATTCCCCTGATAAATTATACAAACGAGGCACTTGGAAGAGTTTCTTAACCAATTTTGCCACTCAAGATCACCTCCATTTCAATTAGAGGTAACCAAGATGCGTGGCATAGGCGAGCACAACTAATAATTCTCGCTGGTGTCAATGAAGATTGCGGAAAGCAAGGGGGGAAAGAGGGGGCCCAGAGGGAAATGGGGCCTAGTTGCTGTTGCGTGAAGACAAAGACATTGCTGAGTTTTTATTATTATTAAGAACTGTGTGGCTGTAGATAATGCACTCTTCACTGCCCATCCTTATAAGTGATCGTTGGACAGCTACTTCCCTCTCACCCCTTTTTATAGGCAGGTCATATTTTGGGAGCTCACATAATGTGTTAGGTCATGGGTCACCAACATTTTGGGGGCCGTGGGCACATTTACAAAGTGAAGGAACTGGCATGGGTGTCACTCCACTGAGCTGGCAACCCAAACCTGTCCTCTTGACTACAACAGAATGCTTCTCTTGAGCCTTATTTCAACAGGGATTGTTGGCCATCATGGTGTGTGGATGCATTTTGTGAAACCTATACTTTGACCACCTCATGAGAAGAGATGACTCCCTGGAAAAGACACTGATGTGGGGAAAGATGGAGGGCACAAGGAGAAGGGGACGACAGAAGATGAGATGGTTGGACAGTGTTCTTGAAGCTACCAACATGAGTTTGACCAAACTGCAGGAGTCAGTGGAAGACAGGGGTGCCTGGCATGCTTTGGTCCATGGGGTCACAAAGAGCCGGACATGACTAAACAACTAAACAACAACAACATCTATTCATGCATTGTTTTCTGCTTCCCTATGCTGTCACAAATGCATGGAATGTGTTTGTGATGTCATTCCTTTAAAACAGCAGTTTGTCACACTGATGCGCAGTGTAGCAGTGTTCACAGCTTGTGCGTGTTATGTCAGCAAGGTGGTGCATGCTGTTTGCGGATTAAAATGCACTTTCACATATGCATGACAATGCACATCCCATTGAGATCAATCCAGTAGCGACAGCCAGCTGTGCTCAGAGGCACAACCTAGTGCACATTCAGTGATTCAAATGCACATCAGTGATATCCTCCATCCTCTTCATCAAGTTTGGGTAAGGGGTTGTGTCATCAAATCCCCACCCCCAAACTTGCAAAAAAAGAAAGGAAGGAAAAATCAGATATCATTGAATCTTGTGGGAAATTTAATATTATTATCTGCATGAATTGAACCTCAATATCTATATCAAAAACCAAACCTGGTGGACTCCTGTGAATATCCTTAGGAAAAGACGAAGAAAAGACATTTTGCTAATTATAGACCAAAAATGTTCTTATTTTCCGGAAGGGAATAATAGTATGTATTGTGTGCTGATGCTTCTAGTTATTGTTTGTGGGTTTTGTTTCTTTCTAATATTGACTGAAAACCAAAGGTTGAAGCAGGCAGCAACAAGTAACAGCAGGTGTCTATTTGTTAACAACAACAACATCAAGAAGAAGAAGAAGAAGGTGGTAACAAGGGTGTATTGTTCTTTAAAAGTACAAAGCATGATTTTGTTTGCCATAATTTTGTGTGTGGAATGATTGGAGTCTATATTGGCCAACAAGTGAAAATGACCTATTATTCAACTATACAGTTACAGCTTTCATTGGGGAAGATGCACAACAGCATGTAGAAGTCTCCCAGGTTCAGTCCCAGGTATCTCCAGGTAGGACTAGGAGTGTCCAGAATCTGAAGTCCCAGAGAGATCTTGCCAGTGTAGATAATTTTGAGCAAAATAGACCAATGGTCTGACTTTGTATAAGGCTCGCACATGTATATTCCACTGTAATGCTGCCATGGTGACCATGTAGCAACAATCACAGAAATAATTTGCATGGAAGACAACTTGATGGCTGACCACAGGACTTTTTCATGTAGGTGGAAGGGCTGGAGAAATCAATGCTCCAGTCAAAAGGAAGGAGGATAACCTGATCCAAAACACACACACACACCTCACTCGCACACGAAAACAAAGATCACCACAGCCAATCACAAGCAAACAATCACACCCTAGGCCAACCCCAACCTCTCTCACCACCAAAGGAACACAAGTGAACAACACAAGCAACGCTGACACCAAACTCTACATACATTAAACATAATAGAAACACCGCCACCCGACCCCACCCCCATCCATCTTCCCTCTCTCCACCCCCTTTCTTTTTTCTTTCTTTTTTCCTCTCCCCCTAATGCCTCAACAAGTGAAACGGATTTGTAAAAATGTTACATGGAAGAAGAAGAAAAAATACGAGGCACTACACTTCTGTAAAACAAGAAAATCCTTAATAAAAATATATATAAAAAATAAAAGGAAGGAGGATGGACAATCTTCATAGCTGATCCTGGTGTAGTAAGGGAAATCCAGCATGAGTGCTGATGCAGCAAGCAACCGATCTGCATGTCTGCCAATAGAGATGTCCTACGGTCTGCTTAACTGGTTGCCCTTTCCCTGATCATCCTGAAGAAACTTTACATTCTCCACTCAAGGCATTTCCCAAAATCCTACTGAAATTAGATGAGCAGCAGCCAAGGCGAAAGGTTTTGGCAATCCATATAGGAACTCTGAGGGACACGGGTGGCGCTCTGGGTTAAACTACAGAGCCTAGGACTTGCCGATCAGAAGGTCGGCGGTTCGAATCCCCACGACGGGGTGAACTCCCGTTGCTCGGTCCCTGCTCCTGCCAACCTAGCAGTTCGAAAGCACATCAAAGTGCAAGTAGATAAATAGGTACCACTCAAGCGGGAAGGTAAACGGAGCTTCCGTGCGCTGCTCTGGTTCGCCAGAAGTGGCTTAGTCATGCTGGCCACATGACCCGGAAGCTGTACGCCGGCTCCCTCAGCCAATAAAGCAAGATGAGCGCTGCAACCCCAGTCGGTCACGACTGGACCTAATGGTCAGGGGTCCCTTTACCTTTACCTTTATAGGAACTGTGGAAGCTGCCTTATAATAATAATAATAATAATTTTTTTATATATCCCGCCCTCCCCAGCCAAAGCTGGGCTCAGGGCGGCTAACAACAATCAATATAATCCAACATTCTAAAAACATTCATTATAAAATTAATTAAAATCAAATTGATGGCAACCAATTAAGCAAAATTCTGTGCAGATTGCCAGAGGAGGGGGTCAGGCTGCGTCCTGACCAAAGGCCTGGTGGAACAGCTCTGTGTTATCCCAAGTCGGACCAACATCAGTATTGTCAACACACAGCTCAGCATTGGTCAATCAATCTCAGAGTTTCCTGAACTCAGGTTTCCAACTGGTTTTGGACCACAGTTCCCATCATCCCCGAATATTGGTCCTGCTAGCTAAGGATGATGGGAGTTGTAGTCCAAAAACAGCTGGAGACCCAAGTTTGGGAAACCGTGATCTAGCTCAATATTGTTCACATTGACTGACAGCATCTCTCCAGCTTGTCATGGTGGGAACGTTCTCAGCACTCCCTAGAGATGCCAGCAGTTGAAGTTAAAGGTTCCCTTTAAAGGTTCCCTGAGTTAAAGGTTTCCTTTCGTAGATAAGCTGGCCTGGAACCACTCTTGATATCGTTCCAGGATCAGGGAAAGGCTTTACATCATTCCCTCAGGAATTTCAGCATGTTAGGGAGCCAGTTTCAGATGCCACTGTACAGTTTCTACAAGGTTTCATTGATTTGCTGTTCTTTAGATAATTTGGAAGCTCCATGGAAGCAGACACACCGGCCTCAGTCACCCACACTAATAGGAAGAGCCATCTATCTGGATATGGGTCTATTTAAAAATAATAATAATAAACCCTTTGCATCCCCCCAATTCTGGTGACTAGCCAACAGGATACAATTCTGTTCCATCCCAGGAAATCCTTAACTGGCTGGCAACTCAGCTGCCTCCACATCTTAATCTGTGTTCTTCCACACAGGTTAATTCACCCTGGGCCTTGAAACCTGAGAAATTGTACTTCATCTTTACCCTTGTGTTCCTTATGATGGGTCTTTCTTTTTCAATCTTTTGCTTATTTGCTCAACATTCACTCTTGATTTCAAAAGCCTGACTCACACATTAAGGTCCTGGAGGGCCGAGAGCAAAAACAATTAGCCACCTGTTGTGAAGTCTTGTATCAAATTATAGACTTCTCTTTTTTAAAACAAAAAAACAAAAACCCACGGCACCTAGGAAATATATTGGAGGGAGCAAACCAGCAATGACGGCTTGCCTGTAGCACATACAGGATAAATCTGAAATGGAAAAGTGCATAAGATTAAAAGAAAATGCAGAAAAAGAATGTTAGTAAAGAGGGTGAGTATATTTGTCTAAAACCAGACTGATACTATTTACAACAGCCTAGACTCTTGGGTTCCTCTGGAGATGTGGTCTCCAAACATTCCAGGACTAAGACTTTAAGAAGAACCATCTTGAACCGGACCAAACCCTAATCTAATTCAGCCTTCTTTAAATGAGTGTGACCCCCTAGAAACCTCTGAGAAGGACAGAAGAATGACAAGGAAATGGCGTCCTCCTACCCCATGGCTTGTCCCCAGTTTCTAGTATCCATAGATACTGCCTCTGACCATGGAAGTTTTATATAGCAATCATGGCATTTAGATTTTAACACATTAGTAAATTATGTGTTTCATGGAGTCTTCAACCTAGTCTCCTCAACTTCTAGTATTGTATTGATGTGAAGACACATTTCTTTATTCTCACCACAACAAAGAAATATAGGAAGAAGTCTCCTAACTCTTTGGTTAATTTGCCTGAAAATAAGGAAAGTGTAATCAGCTGGGAACTATACAAGGCAGTCTGCTTGTTTGGGGTCTGTTCAAAAGAACTAAGAAGCTGTTCAGTTCTACAAGTGATCCTTGATTGGCTAGGGTCACCCATGTGACAAGTACAGGAAGCATTGCCCTCAGTCGAATGGCCATCGTTTGCCCTAAGCAACATCAGCATGTAACTACAATCCGATGAGCATTATGACATCATTATATCCAGCACTTGATCTCTGCTTGGCTGGGATCACCAAAAGTGTAATTAAATTGATAAAATGTGGCATACGACACATAAGATGACTACTATAGAGGCCACAAAAAGAACTAACAGGACTAAGCAGAAATGAACAGTCACACACAACAATCCAGAAGGCTAGGGCAGAGCTTTCCAAAATTTTCATGTCGGTGAAACACCTTTTAGACATGCATCATTTGGCAACAGAGTAATTCAGTTTTACTAGCAAACCAGAAGTTAAACTAACCCCTTATAAGAGCATTTGCGTGATGCACCTACACACTGCAGCTGACACACTAATGTGACACAACACACATCTTGGACAGCTCTGCCCTGCTCTCCAAGTGAGAATCAAAACTAGAGAACATAGCATTACCAAGCAAACATAAGCCCTCATAATTCAATATGTCCCTTTCCAAGCTCAGATTCTAAATCTTATGACTAGAGCCATGCAGTTTTTCATGAGGGATCTCATTTTGCTGTTAATAGCAAGTTGGATAGGAAATACTTTAAATTAATATTATTATTTTTAAAAATTATATCTCAAATGATTACTTGTGATTCCACCCACCCTCCTCAGTTCTTCCCAGTTCCTTTCCCTTTTTGTCTTCTTCTGGCCAGCTCTGCTTGATTTGCAGCACGCCTAAAGGGCATTTCTGATTCAGAGTCTTTGACCTTGGCAGCAACTTTGCCGTCAAACTTTGCAGAGAGCTAAGTGGGCTCCTGTGCCTAAGCTATCAAGCACTTACCCAAATAGCACCGCTTACATGGAAAGAATAATAATAATAATAATTTAAAAGTCAAGGGTGTTTTTTTTTTTTTTTTTAAAGCACGCCCTGCCATAAGTCGATGGCATGCTTTCTTGAATCTGGGCCCCACTCAAATGCTCTGTTCTCCGATCAGTGCCACATGCTTCTGGGCCATCAAATCTCCCTTTCGCACAACTCCTGCAAATGGTATCATTTGGCAACTAATTTACTCGCTTAGTTTTGGCCATTAGTCATTCCCAGTCTCCTCAATCTGCAGGCAATTTTCCACATTATTAGTTACCCACCTGTCTTATTAAAGTGGACTTTCAGAAACCTTGTGCGTCTCCATTTTCGGCACCTTTTTAGATCAAGCAAATAATTGGCTTTACTTGGATGGAAGGATTTAATAGGAAGATGACAGTTGATTCCAAAAGTTAATAGCGACGGCATCTGGTTTCCTTTTTTAACGCTGGGGTATATATATATATATATATATATATATATATATATATATATATATATATGTTAAATTTAGTACTCGTGAAATGGAGGGTGGGGAGGGAAGGAAGAATGGAAGAAACAATAGGTGAAGCAAACCTGTTTATCATTTGTAGGCCAGATTCAAAACTGATGAGCAGGAGAGAGCTTTAACCTACTCTCCTTGTTGTTGTTATTGTTGTTGTTGTTTAGTCGTTTAGTCGTGTCTGACTCTTTGTGACCCCATGGACCAGAGTTCGCCAGGCACTCCTGTCTTCCACTGCCTCCCGCAGTTTGGTCAGACTCATGTTTGTAGCTTCGAGAACATTGTCCAACCATCTCGTCCTCTGTTGTCCCCTTCTCCTTGTGCCCTCCATCTTTCCCAACGTACCTCAATTGTATCCGTATGGGGTCAGTTTATAGATGTCCATGAAAGTTAGAGATTGGCTTCTATTTCTAGTCTGAATACCAAGTGAGCTACATTAAGTGAAGCCTTAGGTAACTTTGGTCACTTGTTCCATCAGCAGTGACCAGCTCCCTTTCTACACTTTAATCATTAGAACCAGCAGACAGCACTTGTGATTCCCATAGCTACATGGGAAGCAAGTCATTCTGTTGGTCTATCTAGATCAGTAGTGTCCATGCTGGCTGGTTGCAGCTCTCCAGGGTTATCCATCCTGCTTGCAGCTTTCCCACAGACATCTGATTGACCACAGTGAGAACAGGATACTGGACTAGGTGAGTTATTGGCCTGATCCAGAAGGCTCTTTTTCTGTTCTTGCAGGAGACCTTCCCATCCACATCTGAAAGTACTGAACCTGGAATCTTCTGCACACACAAAACTGATGCTGTACCGCTGAGCTTATTGAACCTCTTTAAAGGTAAAGGTAAAGGGACCCCTGACCATTAGGTCCAGTCGTGGCCGACTCTGGGGTTGCGGCGCTCATCTCACTTTATTGGCTGAGGGAGCTGGCGTACAGCTTCCGGGTCATGTGGCCAGCATGACTAAGCTGCTTCTGGCAAACCAGAGCAGTGCACGGAAATGCCGTTTACCTTCCCGCCGGAGCAGTACCTATTTATCTACTTGCATTTTGACGTGCTTTCAAACTGCTAGGTAGGCAGGAGCTGGGACCGAGCAACGGGAGCTCACCCCGTCACGGGGATTCGATCCGTCGACCTTCTGATCTGCAAATGCTAGGCTCTGTGGTTTAACCCACAGTGCCACCCGCATCCCAACTGAACCTCTTTAGACTTCCTTTAAAACTCCTTGGAAGTTTCACCTGATGATGAATCTACACTTCTGTTTATAAGGTGGCTTTGTGCAGAATCTGGAAACAAGCTTTATGTTGGTGCCCTTGAAGGTTTTCAAGGAGACAGCGGGTTCCCCTAAAGCATGAAACCAGCAGCCTTCACTCAAGTGCATCATCACTCAACGACCCTAACCTTCTGGTGTTAGAGAAGATTGGGCCAAGAAGGAAAGGAAATATGACTTGGAAGTAAAAGATATGTGCTCACTTATTCCACATAGTCTAAACTTCTTATCCCTCCCCATCCCATAGCTGGAGCAGACGCTATCAGCTCAAACTTCACTGAATAATTGTTAAATTCATTGCAAGTCATACTCAGAATAGTCCGATTGAAATTAATACGTGTGGCTAATGTAGGCCCATTAATTTTTATGGGCCTACTCTGAGTAGAGGTTGCTGGGATGCAGCTCAATGGTTTGTTCAGATTAAGAACAGATGCAAGAGTCAGGAATAATACAGTGCCAAAAAAAGTGCAATATTGACTACCTGAGATAATCTAAACCTGCTAGACTGAAGTACGAAGCACCACAGCTGGGCACACTGCAGAATGAGACTGTAAAGCAAATAGTCACACTCACAGTCCCTGCCCCAAGGGGCCTACAGTCACCCACAACTTCTAATCCATAACTACTTGAAGCTACATGAGTAGGGATGTCAGAGACTTGTGACAAAAACAGAAGTGGATAGTGGGAAATTGCCAGTGTTTGCTTATTTGTCCCATGTCCAGAACAGAAATCAATCCAGCAAATACCATTGGTATTTGCTGTTGCTGTCAGTCTGCAAATGATACATAATTGATTGCATTACATTACAACTCCCCATTTGCATTGTATTTCCTTTGCATTGAAACGAACGGGGTGGAATAAAATAACAACAACATAACCTACAGTATTAATTATGTAAGTGGCATATGTTACATAATTTCACAACAGCCAACGGTAAGACAAATAACATGTTCTTGTTTTTTTGGCAGAAACAAACTGTGGTATTACAGAAACAGTGCTGCATGCTATGAAGTCAGGGTGGGGTGGGAAATGATGCCTTCGTGACACAGAAGCACTCACATTTTGAGTCACTGGAACTCAAAAATACATGTCTTGAGTTGGCCAGGCCAGGAAATGACATCCTTTCTTGTCTGTGAGGCTACCAGCTTCATTCCTCTTTTTCCAAACCTTTTGCCCATTTCCAGGAGAAAGGGAAGTGGTGTGTTTGTTCTCAGTAGAGAGATGTTCACTTCTACTGAGGTGTTTACTGCTTTGTTGTTGTTGTTGTTTAGTCGTGTCCAACTCTTCGTGACCCCATGGACCAGAGCACGCCAGGCACTCCTGTCTTCCACTGCCTCCCGCAGTTGTTTGGTCAAACTCATGCTGGTAGCTTCGAGAACACTGTCCCACCATCTCGTCCTCTGTCATCCCCTTCTCCTTCTGCCCTCCATCTTTCCCAACATCAGGGTCTTTTCCAGGGAGTTTTATCTTCTCATGAGGTGGCCAAAGTATTGGAGCCTCAGCTTCAGGATCTGCCCTTCCAGTGAGCACTCAGGGCTGATTTCCTTCAGAATGGATAGGTTTGATCTTCTAGCAGTCCATGGGACTCTCAAGAGGCTCCTCCAGACCATAATTCAAAAGCATCAATTCTTCGGCGATCAGCCTTCTTGATGGTCCAGCTCTCACTTCCATACATCACTACAGGGAAAACCATAGCGTTAACTATATGGACCTTTGTTGGCAAGGTGATGTCTCTGCTTTTTAATATGCTGTCTAGGTTTGTCATTGCTTTTCTCCCAAGAAGCAGGTGCCTTTTAATTTCGTGGCTGCTGTCACCATCTGCAGTGATCATGGAACCCAAGGAAGTAAAATCTCTCACCGCCTCCATTTCTTCCCCTTCCATTTGCCAGGAGGTGATGGGCCCAGTCTCCATGATCTTCGTTTTTTTGATGTTGATCTTCAAACCATATTTTGCGCTCTCCTCTTTCACCCTCATTAAAAGGTTCTTTAATTCCTCCTCACTTTCTACCATCAAAGTTGTGTCATCTGAGGTTGTTGATATTTCTTCCGGCAATCTTAAGGACAAACCGTTATAGCAGGAGGAGCCAAGATGGTGGTGTCCAGATGTTGCTGGAATCCAGCACTCTGAATTCATGACCATTGGCCATGCTGGCTGGGGCTGATGGTTGTTGGAGTCCAGCAACTGTTAGGATATTTCCGTTCCACCTTAAAAAGGGAGCAGGTTGTTGTGTGTCACAAGCCTGCGTACTTCCGGCTCACAGGAAGTTTCTGTTTTTTATATAGTCTTGCTTTTACCCACATACCTCTAGCAGTCCTTCACAGTCTTACTCTCCTGTAAGTGCCATGAATTTGGGCCTGAAACCAACAGCAACATCTGGAGGGTCTCAGCTCCCCATCCTTGGCCTACAAGGATCTTCTACAAGAGCCACTAGGTCAGTAGTGGGGAACATGTAGCCCTCCTCATGATGTTAGACTCTCGCTACCATGCTTCCTCTATATTGACCACACTGGCAGAAATTAATGGGAGCTGGAGTTCAACAACATCTGGAGGGTTTCACAGCAATCACACCACTCTTTAATGAATCCATACACATATGCATGAAAAACATTTGCAAAATGTTGCTGGGTATGTACACGAACGTTGCATTCTCAACTCCTTTCGCCAGTCATTTTTGAAGAAAATGTTCCCAAATGTGGCTGCCGTCCAAGTCTTCAGATATCAGAGGCCACACCGACAGCTTGCTAGAGGTCTGAGAGCTGAACCTACTTTGCATATAAATTGGAAAGGCCTTTATTGAAATCATCAAGAAGAAATCTGCACAATCGTGGAACAGCTGCATTTTCCTTGTTGGGCAAATAAAAACAAGGGTGGTGCTTAAACTCACCTGCAATGAAAACAAAGCCCACAAGCTGTTACCTAGGAACAACAGACTTGATCGCTGGTCTGCAAGATTCATTAGTCTTTATAGATTTCACATCCAAATGTAATTAGTCTCATCCCTCCTGCAGTACCGCCACAAAGGGCTGAGGTTGGTGGACATTCCTTTTCCGTGAAGGAATTCATTCCTGGGTTGTTATAGGGCTGTAGGAAAGGGCAGCTGCAGAAGCAAAGGAATTCGTTCTCCTCTTGTTTCATTGATTTTCAGGGCAAAGAAAACACCTGTTCACTCGAGGAGAGACAGCCGTGATGAAGCCCAGGTGGCCATCAGCAATGTTTACTGAAGGACATCAAATGTGATAGCATGGGGAGGATTCAGAAGGATATGAAGTATCTGGGGTGGAAATGTGTGTGCATGACCCCAAAGGGTTATGGCTGTCAGATGTGTCGGTGGCTGGGCCTGACTATCCAGTGGGTGACGCTCTGTAGGCAGGGGTTAACCTTCCTATGGGAGAGATGAGGGAAAGGGTGGAAATGAGTGTCTTGTGTTTTGTGTGAACTGCTGTTGGTTTGGTTTTTATTCTGTAGGCCTGTTATGCTGTTATGCTGTTATTGATTAGTTGCATATTGGGTGTTTTAATGATGTGAGAATTGAGGGAATGGAGGGATGTGGTTTGTGTAAGGAGAATGTGATTGTTGAGTGCTTGGTTTTGTGCTTAGATTAGATTTGTGTAGTTTGGAGGTGCGAATGGTTATCTCTCTGTGTTGGTGGGGATTTGCTAGATACAGTGGTACCTTGGCTTAGTTTATGAACAGCTTGGATTAAGAATGCTTCAAACCCATAAGTAGGTGTTTTGGTTTGTGAACTTTGCCTTGGAAGCAGAACATGTTCCGCTTCCTGTTGAGTGTGTTCCATTTGTACGTTGAGTCCCCCGCTGCTATGGGAAAGCACGCCTTGGTTTAATAATGCTTTGGTTTAAAAACAGACTTCCGAAACCGTTTAAGTTCATAAACCAAGGTATACACTTTGATTTTGATGCTGCATTATGATACTATATTTTGAATTTGTGTACATCGTTTTCTTTTGTGGCTCTTAATTATTTTGCATATGTACATTATTTAGGGATATTCAATAGTTTAATTTAGCAGAGTATGTCATGGACCTTGGGACTCACCTTAAGCAGCTATGGCTTTGGCATCAGAGTAGTTGAGCTAATGTCAGTCAGAGAGGTGTGCCTCCTGAGATTTGCTGCAAGTCCCAAATAGGAACTTTTAAGTCAAGGTCTAACATATGAATCTATGAAGCTGCTTTATATTGAATCAGACTGTTGATCCATCTGTCCTGCTACAGACACTTCTGATTGGCATTTGTGAAGGGGATGACAGAGGACATGATGGTTGAACAGTGTTCTCAAAGCTACCAACATGAGTTTGACCAAACTGTGGGAGGTAGTGGAAGACAGGAGTGCCTGGCGTGCTCTGGTCCATGGAGTCACAAAGAGTCGGACATGACTAAATGACTCAACAACAACAACAACAACAACTTTCCCATTCCTACACAAGAAAGGAAACCAGGAGAGGACAGGGACTTTCTGCCTGCCTTGCTACTGAGAACTGCACCCTTTCTAGCATGCTATGTTCTGCCATGAAGCTATGGCTCCACCCCCAGAGAGCAAACACATTAGCAAAAGTAACCCATATTAGACTATGACATCACAGAAATAAACCCAGATGCCAACTTTGCTGCCACATACACCCGGACAACACCATTACTGGCCCCAACAACATCAAACATACCATCAAACATTCCATCTCAGGACTATTTAATTGCTCATCTTCTAACATTGTGTCTGCTATCAAATGCCAACAGTGCCCTTCAGCTCTCTATATTGGACTAACAGGCCAAACCCTACGCCAAAGGATAAATTGAGATAAATCTGACATCAGGAATCACAAGACAGAGAAACCAGTAGGAGAACACTTCAATCTCCTAGGACATTCTATACAAGATCTCAAAGTAGCTGTCATATTACAAAAGAATTTCAGAAATAGACTGGAAAGAGAAGTTGCTGAATTACAACTTATTACCAAACTTAAAAACATGGAGGGACCTGGTCTGAATAAAGACATTGGATTCTTATCTCATACATGATAAAGCTATTTTTGGCCATCTCATCCCTCACTTTTTCCTGTTAGACTAATTGCAGTCGTTAACAGTAGTGTTACTGCACCTATCAGCCAATCACCCATTCCCACCACCCTTCTGAATAATACCCCTTCCCACCCTCCCACAATATATAAAGGTCTGGTGACTTCTGTTTCAGTGTATCTGAAGTAGTGTGCATGCGCATGAAAGCTCGTACCAATAACAAACTTAGTTGGTTTCTAAGGTGCTACTGGAAGGAATTTTTATACGGCTAGTCCTTAGCTTTCCATCCTTCTGGAGACTTCACCTGTAATTGCCTAAACTTATTCTGCTTCTACGACAGCATGTGGATTTTACTCTTAGAGGCTCAAAGCGTGCACATTCTCAACTTGTACAAATTCTGACATTATAAGCATCCTATCTTGTCTACAATCTGTATTTTTGAAAGCCCAGCCCTCCACAATGAAACCACCATTCTTAATAACTGTACTCAGGAAGCTATTTCTCCCCAGCTTATATTGAGAGTGAGAGATAATAATTATGCACAAATTAATAAGTGTCTTATCCTGCTGAACAGAGGATATGAGGTTATTTGAGTAGAGCATTCTCCCTGACTCACACAAAATATTTCTATTTTAAAGTGTCAACAAAATTGTGCCCCCCACCACCATCCCGTCTCTCACAAGGCAAAAATGGAAAGTTACCTTTTATTTACGAGTGATCGTTTTTTCTCTCTCCCTGTCTATATTTTGACAGATAACGTGGCAGCAAATGATTAAGGGTCTCATTTTGCAATGTGACTCGTATGTTATTTATTATCAAAATAAAAGTCACTTTGTGAATTGAAGTTTTTAATCATTTGTACCCCCCCTTCTTTTGCCTGCTTTCAGAAAATGGTTTTGTCAAAAAAGCATGATGGAATCGGTCAGCTCTGAAAAGCCTATCAATTGGAAGGTGGGGAGCCCTAATTATGACTTTCAACACTAATTGTTTCACATAAAAGAACAAAATGCATTTATTGTAGAAACTGTCGCAACAATGAACCATGTCAGTCCTAGCTAAAATGGAAATAGCCTGGACCCTCTCGCCAAGGGGTAAAAAAATAGGTTGCATAAGAATAAGCTCAAAAATAATTCTTGTCATATTCTATGGGGTCACAATTCAGTGGCTAGACAATTTCCAGCACAAGCCTGTTAATTTGGAAATAACTCTGATGGTGTTCAATGGGGCTTACTCTTAGGAAAGTGTGCTTAGAATTGCATCCTTGCAGTATAATCATAAACAGGTGTGCTGAAAAGTAAGTCCCATGGAAGTACTAAAAGCAATGAATAGTGAAACTATAGCAGGCAGGTCCAACTTTCAAGAGACTGTGATCTACTCCCACTATTAAAAAAAAACTGGCAGTGATCTACCCATTGGATTTGCCAAAGGGAGCAAGAGTTGTTGAGGGTTGGTTTTTTTGGGGGGGATGTCATGATCCCATGACCGACCATGGACACCCCACTATCAGCAAATAGATCTCAACCAACCTATTAGACACCCATGAGCTATAGGATACTGACCCACAAGAAATAGTGATGGCAAGTGTGAATGGTTTTAAAAGATTGTTAGCAGTGCTATTTTTCTAGAAAAAGAGATTCTGGAGCTCACCATGAACTTCTCCCTTGTTCTCGTAGAATGGCAATGGCACCCACCTGAGAGATGCTGGAGCTGAGCTCAAGTTGGATGGGTGCTTCGTCAGGCTGCCCACAGCTGTATCCCATCCAGCTGCTCTTTACACACACCCAGTTCCAGGTACAAATGGTTTTTTGAGTTTCTCAGGGGTCCAAAGGATGGGGAAAGGACCTTCCGCCTACTCACAGTTCTTTCCTCACCCTCTTTCTGCTCCTTTTCCTCCTCCAGGGCCGTATACTGTACATTGCTATGATATTCTCTAATGTTACAGGGCCTAAAAGTTTTCTAAATAAATGAATAAAATGCTTCTAAGTCCTATGGCTTTCAGGTGTGGGTGCATTAAGCATATGTGTCCTTCTCGCATTGGAAAGGCTAAGCCTCAGAAGGTCCAGATTTAGACAGTTAGGTTCTAGGACCAGCTCAACATGTTACCCACCAAGCCAAATATGACCCTGTCAGTCACTATCTTGATGACTTTCCTCTTCTTGGACGCTGCCCAGGACTACAAGACAGTGGGTGGGAGGGAGATGCCAAGCCCCTTGCAAGCCACAAAGCATGGCTGGCAGGTTGTACTCCACATGGCAGGCTTAATTGGAAATTTGTGAGCATTCTGTTTCCCTCCCTGTATATTAATTTGCACTCTTAAGAAAGCCAAGAATGTTCTCTTTCTTTCTAGAATCCCTCTGGGTGGGAGGCTGGGGGAAGAGGAGGAAGCTCCGAGGTGGAAACTTGGAGGGTTCACTTTTCTGTGCATGGCATGGAATAAAGGTTAAGATATCATTGTGATAGGGGGCTTGGTATTCATATACAGTTGTACCTCAGAAGTCGAATGGAATCCACTCTGGAAGTCCATTCAACTTCCCAAACGTTCGGGAACCAAGGCACGGCTTCTGATTGGCTGCAGGAAGCTCCTGTAGCCAATCGGAAGCTGCGGAAGTCATGCCAGACATTCAGGTTCCAAAGAATGTTCAGAAACTGGAACATTCACTTCCGGGTTTGCGGCATTCGGGAGCCAAAACGTCCAACTTGAAAGGCATTAGACTTCAAAGGTATGACTGAATTTGTTTGTTCTTCTCTTCTCTTCTTACTTATTTCATCTCCTTAGATTAGTTGCATTTTGTCTTGAATTTTTAAAAATAAAAATTGATTATAGGAAAGAAAGAAAAAAGAACGTTCTCTTTCATTCTTAAGACACTCCTTTGGACCAAGCTGCTCATTCGAAATGGGCAGCTGTGCTGTCAGACCAGCAGCCATGTTAGCCCCAGGGGGATGTAGTTTGTGTGTGTACCTCTCAACTACTTCAGTAAAATCAGGGCATCCCATTTTTTGCACAACAGCTCTTTGGCCATTTTGGGCACCGCACTCTCACCCTGTGATCTTGCCCTGAAAAAGGTTTCTTTCTTTCTTCAGGACTGTAATCTTGTGCAGGTTGCATGACTCGCATGGGAGCATGGCCCCAGAACATACAAATCCTGTTTCTTTTGCCTCAATGTGTTGTGTGTGTTTAGGAGGTTACCAGGAGAAAGAATATGGGCAGCAGCAGTATCTGAGGAGCAAAATCCCAGAGCAAGAGTTTGTGAGAATCCTCAGCATTGAAATCTCTGAGCCAAGAGATTCCGAGCAGCCGAATCTCAGAGCTGAAAAACTAAGTCAGAGCTGTATATAATCAAGTTCTCGATCCCCAATTGCTGCTTGTTAGTCAGGCTGCCTTGCAGGTGTTGGTTATTTTCATACTTGCGCACCTGACACAACTAGCACCAAGAAGCCCTCAAACCTGTCAATCAGACGGACTTGACAAAAGTAGGTTCTTTACGCATGCACACCCCACGGTAACATTATTTTTTCATGTGTTAAGGGCTGTTTGAGAGGAGGGTGAGTAGACTACATCTCTGCTTCAAAATTTCCTCCTTCCTTTTCAAATCGGAATAATTTCACCTCCTGGGTCAGGCACGCAGGTTTTGACTCCTAAACTGAAAACTTTTAAGGCAGAGAGTCATGGGAGTTGGAGAAGGTGAAAACAGATGGGAAATGACTGGATGCGTAGAAGAGGTAATGAAATGTGCAGCATTTCTCTAGGTTCATTTCATTAGAGTGTATATTGGTTACATATTTGAACTGAATGGAATAAAAGTCCATTGATATGTTAGATGCATCAATGTGTTCAAAGCACAAACTTATCATTGCAACGGTGGTTAGGATTATCGCTAATGTGTTTGTTTCTTTTGCTATTTGCTCATGACATTTCTGCAGCGGATACATTTCTGCTGATTCACTCAAGGTGACTTAAAATGTATGTTCTGCAACAGCCTTCCCCAACCTGGTGCCCCCACATTCATCTCTCACCATTGACACACTGATGGGAGCTGTGGGTCAAAACATATTGCTATGAGTTTGGGCAGTGGTTAGGCTGAATGCCTGGGGCTCTTTTATTTTTTTAAATTCTATGCACCGCTTGATCGGGAGGGGGGCACTCCAAAGCAGTTGTACTCTTTTTGACACCTGCTAAAACATTCTTTATAAGTCTGTTGTCTTTATCCATGGAGTTTTCTTGGCAGGGATACAGGAGTGGCTTGCCGGTTCCTCCTTCAGGTATGGTTTTCCCAGTAGTGATGTATGGAAGTGAGAGCTGGACCATAAAGAAGGCTGATCACCAAAGAATTGATGCTTTTGAATTATGGTGCTGGAGGAGACTCTTGAGACTCCCATGGACTGCAAGAAGATCAAACGCATCCATTCTTAAGGAAATCAGCCCTGAGTGCTCACTGGAAGGACAGATCGTGAAGCTGAGGCTCCAATACTTTGGCCACCTCATGAGAAGATAAAACTCCCTGGAAAAGACCCTGATGTTGGGAAAGATGGAGGGCACAAGGAGAAGGGGATGACAGAGGACGAGATGTTGGGACAGTGTTCTCGAAGCTACCAGCATGAGTTTGACCAAACAACTGCGGGAGGCAGTGGAAGACAGGAGTGCCTGGCATGCTCTGGTCCATGGGATCATGAAGAGTTGGACACGACTAAACAACTAAACAACAACAACAACAACAACAACAAACATTCTTTTGTAGATAAGTCTACCTAGATGCTTAGAAAGTTGAAGTAATTATAATTTGTGTTAGTGTTTTAACTTTTGTGTGTTTTAAATTATAATTATATTTTCCCCTTGATTTAAAATACAACTGTACTTTAAATCATACAAAAGTTAAAATACTATGGCAAATTATAATTTTTTTCAACTTTCTAAGCATCTGAGTAAACTTGTTTGAAAAAGAATGTTTTAGCAGGTGCCAAAAAGAGTACAATGAAGGTGCCGACTTCATCTCAATAGACAGGGAGTTCCAAAGTATAGACGCTGCCATACTACATTATTTAGTTCTTACAAATGTGGAATGGGTATTATGTGGCAACTGTTACATGCAAAGCAAACTAAACTGCCTCTTTTTTTTTTAAAGTGACCCATACTCACTCATTATATCAGATGTTCTTTAAGGAAGACAAGAGGTGAGTCCTTTAATTTCATGTATTTATTTTACATAAAACACAGAAGCAAGGCCATTTCCTCCCCTTATTTCTTCAGCTGCCGACAGAGAGCAGGCCAATTCTGTTCAGTTTTCTGAAGCAGGGCTGGGAAACCTTTGGCAATCACAGAGGCACAATTGATTTCCTTGACCGTTTGTAATTAACTTCTCCCACATGAACTCCAGCTGACCTTTCCTCACCACTGCTGTCCAAACCTTTTGAGCCCCGCACAGTATACAGACATAATATGTTGCTTGACACATGGAAGTATCTTGATTTGACTTCGAACGTGATGGCTAGAAGGGGCAGAGAGATCAGCTGAAATGAATAAATTCTTCCCACCCACCCTAGGCCCAGAACATTCCATATTTCATCACTCATAGTGCCTTCTAATAAGGCGTAAAGGTAGCGAGTGCCAAAATAATTGTTGCCAAATGCTCTTATGAGACAAGAAAACGGGGAGGCACCAGCATATCCCAATGAGGATTGTATATGATCCATAGCCAGGAAATTTAGGATGACAATTGGGAAATAAAAGGGACACTCTTACAAAGAGTGGCTGTCAGAAACCCATCACAGGACTTCCCATTTTGTGAGGGAAAATGCAGCATGTTGGTGGTGGTCCCCCTTTTTTAAATATTTCAGCCTTTTTTTATTATTTAATTGTCATCATTTATTTATTTCTCAATACATTGCTTGATTGTAATGAAAGCAGTTTACCTTAAAGTGAGCAAGACTTTGTAGTAGAGAAACTAGGTTGGAGAGCTGTTGTTTTTATCACAGAAATTGAGTTGCTGGTGTGGGTAAAATAAAATGAAATAGTTATTGCTGATAAAGAGATGTCCTTTTGTTTTATTGCATCTTATTCCTTTTCCTGTGTTGGCTTTGTTATGTTGGCTGCAGCTCCTAAATCAGCCTTTCTCAACCTGTGGGTCCCCAGATGTTGTTGGACTATAACTCCCATCACCCCTGGCTAGCAAGGCCAGAGCTCTGGGATGATGGGAGTTGTAGTCCAGCAACATCTGGGGACCCACAGGTTGAGAACCACTGTCCTAAATGAACCCCATGTCTTGTCCCATACCTCAGATAAGAACGTAAGAAAAGCCAGCTGGATCAGGCCAATGGCCCATCTAGTCTAGCATCCTGTTCTCGCTGTGGCCAATGAGACGTCTGTGGGAAATGTGCAAGGATGATTCAAGCACAAGAGACCTCTTTCCCTCCTGTGGTTTCCTGCAAGTAGTATTCAGAAGCACTGCTACCTTCAATAGGTAGAGGTAGAGGTGGAGGTAGAGCATAGCCATCATGGCTAGTGACCATCAATAGCCCTCTCATTCATGAATCTGAGATGTGGGGGCAACTGTGCAGAGCACAAAAGGGGGGGGGAGTGCCTTGTTTAATTCTCAACTTTTGTTCATTCTACTCAAGAAATGCTAGAGAGCAGGCACCTTTCATCATATGTGGTGGAACTGTAAGGTAGTAAAAGGATTTTGGGAAATGATATATAATGAGTTGAAAAAAAATGTTTTAAACAACCTTTGTTAAAAAGCCTGAAGCCTTCCTTTTAGGAATTCTAGGTGCTGAAATCTCAAAGGAACAGAAAAGACTATTTATGTATGCGACCACGGCTGCATGGATGTTACTGGCCCAGAGATGGAAAGAAAATAAAGTCCATACCAGAGAAGAATGGCAGATGAAACTATTGGACTATGCTGAAATGGCTAAAATGACCAGAAAAGTTAAAAATCAGGAAGACCAAAATTTTAATAAGGAATGGGGGAAAATTATAACTTATCTTAAAGACCATTGTAGACCGTTAAAATCCTTTGCAGAATTGGAATATCACTTATAGTTTAAGGTTGAATTCTGGACATAATTGAAGAGGTATAGGATTTGAAGTGTTATAAAAGATGCAGAAGGAAATGATTAATAACAGAACCCACAAAGAGGAGGATGGAAGTCCCCAGATTCCTAGGAATCTTGTTTTTATGATTTACACATGTTTGATATATTTCTGTAAAATTTTAATTTGAAAAACCAAATAAATAAATTTGTAGAAAACAACTGAAAATGCTAGAGAGGGGGGAGGGAGAGAGAGTGCATGATCTGCCTGCATTTATTGTGTTTTCTCCCTGGGGCATAGGAATTATATATTTGCGTTATTCAGTATCCCATTAAAGAAGAAGGTACTGACAGCACTTTAATAGAGAGGCTAATTCTCTCCAACCAGCTAGTTAATCAAATTATGCAAAAGCTTCACCATGGTGTTGAGTGAACTCTTCTGATCATGGAATTTGTTCAGGGCATGGAAGATCCGAGCTCACCCTGAATTTGCCTGCTAGGTTGGATCTGGACATGTTGACTCTCTTCCAGTTTTCATTTGATCCAATCACCACAGCCATGTGGAACAGGGGGATCCGCAAAGCAATGTTGCTCTGTTGCAAAATTCATCGGAAGGTCTCTTCCTGTGGGACACTTGCTCCTGCTAAATTCCAAAGCATCAGGTTCTAAAAAACTGACATCAAACTGTTATAGAAACTCCATAGGGGGCTGGTTCATTGGCGAGAATACAGTCTGCCCTCAGTCAGCCACCACTGGCCTGAATTATTTCCTACAAGAAGCCCAGGGGGTGGGACAGCTTCCTTCTCCTTGTAGAACAAACAGGGAAGAAGTTGAGGACAAAACCAGAATTGGTTGGCTCTGCTGGTAACTGGCTTAGGTTGGACTTCCCTGCCTTCCTCCCCACCAGCCCTAACGGGTACCAGCCATCACTGAAAACTCCTGAAGCTCTGACAAAGTATAACCACAGTGCTATTGTTATCGGCATGTAGAGGGCCAGGAGGCCAGCTGATGAACCCCAGCTGGGCCGTCTCCTTCCAGTCTTCCCACTGCGAAGACCATCGGCATCTGCTCTGATGTAAATCAGCGGCCCGGGCTTCAAAGCCAGAGCACACTATCAGCAGAGCGAACTGCACACACATAATAGGTGTGAGGCTTGTGGAAGCATACTACAACTACAGATTTATTAATCATAAATCAGGACAAGAATCATGTCATCTCTCTCTCTCTCTCTCTCGCCGTCCCAGAGAGAACAGGAAAAAGCAAAAGCTATACACAATGGAAGTTCCCAGCAAGCTGTGCTGGAAAGTAAACAGACATGTGACACGTAACAGTTCCACACGTCTGCTCCTTAAGGTGGAATGGAAATGTCAAGAATATTGAACAGGGCAGGCTTCAGATGTGGCCAGATGAGATGTCCTCTGTAGGGCCTCCTCTTCCTTGACTAAAGAACCAAGGCTGCTACTGGATTATAGTCGGAGAAGCATGAGGTGTGGAGGTTTGGACTGCTAGCTTTAGACAGGGAGGGGGACCTTTGTTCAAGTCTTCACTCAACCATGACGTTCATTAGATGACCTTGGGCCATTTGCTATCAATCAGACTAACTGGGTCATTATGAGGATAAAACTGCCTTCAGTTGCTTGGTAGACAAGATGGATAGCAATGTACTGTTATTATTTATAAAGGACTTTAAATGGCTAGGTGCTGTACAAAAATTAAAAATAATACAGGCTGAGCAGGGATTTGAAGACTTGGTCTCCTCCATCAGATTCTGGAAGTCTAGCCAGTAATAAAACTTGGTTCTCAGTCTCACATATCACCAGACAGAATTTTGGGCAGTGGAACATTTGAATCAGTCTCCACAAATTTGAAGCTCCTGGTTTTGAAGGGTGGTAAATTGGCAGTGGCACCAATGCATAGGACTGGGAGACAAATTCAATTCAGTTCTAATTTAAAGGCGATCCTAACTGATTTGTGCTTTCCAGAATGATACATGAGCCGAAATGCAGCCTGCTTCAAAATTGACACTTCTCCAAATTTTGCAGTATGATTTTCTAGACAACCAATGTGCAGAAAAATGTGCATCCTATTTATATACGTATTATACAAATGCATATGCTAGTGAAAATACTGTACGATAGTGTTTTACAGTACAGTGGTACCTCGGGTTAAGTACTTAATTCGTTCCGGAGGTCTGTTCTTAACCTGAAACTGTTCTTAACCTGAAGCACCACGTTAGCTAATGGGGCCTTATGCTGCTGCCGCGCCGCCAGAGCATGATTTCTGTTCTCATCCTGAAGCAAAGTTCTTAACCCGAGGTATTATTTCTGGGTTAGCGGAGTCTGTAACCTGAAGCATATGTAACCTGAAGCGTATGTAACCCGAGGTACCACTGTAGGGGGAATTGTTTGCAAAAGAGTGTATATTAAGCAAAATTGCATATGAAAACAAACATATTATGAGAAATTAGCTAATGGATTTTCATGAAAAATCACAAATGGAAATGGGGTTGAGTCAAATTTAAGACCAGGAAAATGAGGAGCTGACAGAAACCAGCATTCCCCAAAACCCCCCAAAGAAGATTCATGAGACAAAACACAGGTAAAATTATTTTCTTTCTTTCTTTCTTTCTTTCTTTCTTTCTTTCTTTCTTTCTTTCTTTCTTTCTTTCTTTCTTTCTTTCTTTCTTTCTTTCTGTTGCTGGCATATGTCTGTCTTGAGAGACACTGCAGTGAGCATCAGGGGGTAAAGTCAAATTGCTGGAGAATCACAGCACCTGCAGAGACTGGTGACTGGTACCTGCCCCCTCCGACATTGTTTTGGCTGCATTAGCAGCGCCAAAGCCTGGGCAGTGTGTCTGGAGGTCCTGTGCTGCTCAAACAACAAGACGCCTCCTCTCGACCTCACTGTTGTGGTCCAAAAGAAAGCAGAGCAATACGTTTGGCACCAGCTTGGCTGCAGGAGTTGCCAGAAGGAGGCGTGCAAGGCACCATCAAGCCATCTTAAGGACTCCACTGTGGATTTGCGTAGGGTTTACTCCTTAGCTTTTCCTTCTCCCAAAGATTTTCTGCAAGACAGCAAGTACTTTTAAAAGTATGTCTTTATATTTGTGGTAAGGGAGGATTGCAGTGAAATGGCAGCCAGAAATGCATCTGTGCAAGCTATGTGAGAGTTTTGGCAGCTAGGAAGATACCTGGGCATGCGGTATATTTCTAGTATCTTTCCCCCCGCCCCATATAACCAGCCCTTTATATATATATATATATATATATATATATATATATATATATATGCAGTGATAACAATCCAATCAAGTATAAAAACACACAATTATTTCACCAGGTCTGTACTAGGTGACCCCAATTAATCAGGGGGTTTGAACACAAGATGTTTCCGATTGCACTTATCTACAAAAACGAGGAGGAGACAGCTTGTTTTATCGGAAACAGACAAACCCTCTTGGAAAATGGCAGGTTCTAAATTTAGAACAAACTGCTGGAGCCTGTGTTCTATTTGGCTCTGACAAAATGCAATTTATGGGCTGTTGCTGGCTCTTCGGTAAAAATGTTCCCCAGATCATCCGAGGCGGAGGGTGGAAATGAACTTTCCACAAGACACACACACACACACACACAGGTGTGTTTGCAGAGCACACACCATCCACACTGGGACAAGGGAGTCTTTGTTCTGTCAGATGGCAGCAATGGCATCTGAATTAAGGAACTCCCCTATGAGGGAAGCTTACAATATTTGGGGTATTTTGCTTATGAAAGAAAAACCCAAATAAAGGGAGAATGCTAAAAGCATGTACAATTATGCATGAGGTGGGGGGATATCTTTTCCCCTCTGCCACTCATAATAAAACAACTGGTCACCCAATAATGTCTGCAATAATCTTGATACGTATATGCAGCACCTGGAATCATCTCCCCCATGTGGCAATGATGGTCACCAGTTTTAGAACATAAGAAGAGTGTGCTGGATCAGGCCAAAGACCCATCTAGTCCAGCATCCTGTTCTCACAATGGCCAACTAGACTGGACAAAGCCATCAAGCAGGATTCAAGCACAAGAGCACTCCCCCCCCCTGTCATTTTCAGCAGCTGGTATTCGGGAAAATTGATGCCTCCGACTGTGGAAGCAGAGCACAGTCACAGCTAGGAGCCTTTGATATTGTCAGGAGTGTGTGCAGGAGCCAGGCCCTGTGACCTGTAGGACAACACAGGACTGGGGCTTTCCTAAGTTTGCTCTGAAGAGGCAAGGCATGGGCACACAGGTGAGGCCAATTGGTAACTCACAGCACCTGGTGGCAAGAGCCGGGAAGGGATATAAGTTCAGTGTTTCCCTTTGGCTCTTTGCCACAGCAACATGCTTCCTTGCTGCGTTTGGCTTCTTGACTTCTTGCTTCCTGAACCTTGGACCCTTGGCTTCTTGATCTTCAGGCCCTTGGCTTCTTGACTCCCGGCTCTCTGACCCTTGACTTCCTGACTCCTGGCTTCCAGACTCTTGTTCCTGCTCCCACCCCGCCATCTTGCCCCTGGTCCAGACGTCCTCCACCAGGAATTCAACCGCCCGTAAACTGGACCGTGACAGATATCCCTCTCGCCCATGAATTTATCCAATTCTCCTTTAAAGCAATCTAGGTTGATGGCCATTGCTGCCTGCTGTGGGAATGAGTTCCACAGTTTAACTATGTACTGTGAGTGGCTTTAAA
This sequence comes from Podarcis melisellensis, assembly GCF_964234715.1. Lineage (NCBI taxonomy): Eukaryota > Metazoa > Chordata > Lepidosauria > Squamata > Lacertidae > Podarcis > Podarcis melisellensis. The sequence goes on along the minus strand of NC_138543.1, from coordinate 57,254,714 downwards.
GCGGATTAGACAAATTCATGAAGAATAAGGTTGATTGGAATCACAAATGGAGTGAGTGCTGTTGTGCTCCTGCCCTGCTTGGGGGCTTCCCAGAGACCTCTGGTTGGCCACTGGTAGAAAAGGATGGTGGACTAGGAGGGCCATTGGTCTGATCCAGTATCCTTATGTTCTTATGCTGTCCGTCACATTTCCCAAAACAATATACAAAACAAAGCACAGCCTTCTTTGAAATTTGCAATTGTCTGAATTTTGCAATGCAACTCTCCAGCCAAGTCATGTGTACAAAATATGCATATACTAGAATAGTGTGTGCGTCGAAATACATGTGGTTGACAGAACATACACAATTTCATTCTATGGGGGAATATTACTTCACGATTCTATGCATATTGGGCAAAATTACAAAAATATAAACATTGCTTCTCCACGAAAATTCACACTAAAAGGCTAATAGGTTGTCATGAGGACTTTAAAAAAAGCACTTGCATGCTGATGTCTGAACTCTTTTTTTAATGTATGTAAATTTTGGACAATTGTTATTTCTTGTAGTGCACAAAATATATAAGAAATACATGAGAACAATACAGGAAAATGATAAATTGAAATAGTTTTTGTTGCTATTATTAATACTAATAATAATTTAGTACCCACCCTTACAACAATTTAAAATACATTTTAAAAACAGTTTATAAACTCCGAATTAAAATAACAGAAAATAGGCAAATTCACCATTCACTTCATATATAAGCTTCATATGGTTGGACTCGGCATCTAAACACTGCAGATAGTTCGCCACATCGGCTGCAAAACTCAGCTCACTCAGCTTACCTGGAAGCTTACCCCACCGCAGCCCCATTAATTCCATGGGGCTTACTTCTGACTAAGCACATGGTGATCACAGTAAAAGCCATTGGATCAGGTCCTCTGGTGACATTTGCTCTCCTCTTCTCTCTTCAATAACAGCTATCATGTGCAATTCCCATTTAAACGCCTTTCAGGAGGGAGCAGTTAACCGGCAGGTGAGCCGTAATGGGGATAGCCGGCCGGTCTAGTGACAGCACTTTAGATGTGGCAGCTGTGAGTAGGCCTGAAGCAGATGGCAAAGACGTCGCTCAAATGGTGATGGTTAGCCTTTTGTTGCAGAAACCTGAACCTGGGATTTTTTTATTTTTTATTTTACACTGTCACCTGCACTATTATGGCCTATTTCTCTCCTACAGCATATTTCCTCTCCACTTCAAAACTAGCAAAGTGGCCATCATGATCACGGGTGGGATGTCGTTGCGTAGTGGGGTTGGACATTGCAGGGGCCAACAAAGGCCCATATAGTTAAAGCTATGGTTTTCCCAGTAGTGATGTATGGAAGTGAGAGCTGGACCATAAAGAAGGCTGATCGCCAACGAATTGATGCTTTTGAATTCTGGAGCTGGAGGAGACTCTTGAGAGTCCCATGGACTGCAAGAAGATCAAACCTCTCCATTCTGAAGGAAATCAGCCCTGAGTGTTCACTGGAAGGACAGATCCTGAAGCTGAGGCTCCAATACTTTGCCCACTCATGAAAAGAGAAGACTCCCTGGAAAAGACCCTGATGTTGGGAAAGATGGAGGGCACAAGGAGAAGGGGATGACAGAGGACGAGATGGTTGGACAGTGTTCTCGAAGCTACCAACATGAGTTTGACCAAACTGCGGGAAGCAGTGGAAGACAGGAGTGCCTGGCGTGCGCTGGTCCATGGGGTCACGAAGAGTCGGACACGACTAAACAACTAAACAACAGCAATAACAAAGAAGGTAGATTGGGGGTCCATTGTGTATCTGTGCACAGAGATAGATCACACCCTGTTGTAAGATGCATGCCTTTGAGGAACTGGCTGCCAAGGGGCAATTGGTCTTACCACAAAGGGGTGTCTAAGACAATGTTTTCTCTATGTGGATAAACATCAGAACATCAAGAGATCCTTGCTGGGCCATCTAGTCAACCACCCTGTTATCTCAATGGCCAACCAGATGAAGGGATGGAGGAATCAGCATCTCCATTGACGGGAAGTAGCATGGCGGTTTGGCTTCTCTGCTCCCAGTTCTTCCAGCGATGCTGAACTTGAGGCTCCATCAATCAACCTCCTTGCAGGCCAATTTCCAACACCGGTCCTGCTTTTGGGCTCCTCCAGCTCACTCTAATGAAAGGAGCAAAGAATCTTTCCCAGTTCAAGGGCCACATTCCCTTCTATGCAATGTTCACAGGATGTGGTGTCTGTGTGACACACCACACAATGGTGGGTGGAGCTAGAGGCAGAAGTGGACCAAGGAACACAATTTTTGCCTTTTTTAACAGGTGGCTAGTTTCTACACACATACTTTTCTGTCTTTTGTCAGGAAATACATTGGCTCCACTTTGGCTCAGTTGATCCAGGCACTGCTGCACTTAAAATGGGGGTGGGAGAACACCATATCACGCCCATTTCTATGATATTTTCCCCGTCTGTACTTAAAATAATAAACAATATTTGCATAATAAATAGAAACATCTGAATGCAAGAAACAGCAGACAGGAATCCTCATGAATTGCTCTGTGGATTGTTTACCCCAGTTTCAACCATCTACTCTGATGTTTATTTTATTCCTTCTTTTACATAAAATGCAGCAACCCTTACAATTTCACCGGGAGGAAGCAGATGAACGGAAGATGAGAATGCAAACCAGAGCGCCAGTTCATGGGTTGGTGTTTTTCTTTTTTGGTGTTGGATACAGAGGACCAAACGCCTAGCTTTGAAAAGGAACATAAAGTACCTGTGACAGAGATTTAACAATCCAGACATTATTGTTGGATGAAAGAAGTGCCTATGCTTGTGTTGATTGGAATATTTACATGCCGTTGCTCCTTGCTCCGTATCCTTTATTGCCCGGACAATTTTTCAATTACATGCTAAAAACATTTGGCTCGCTTGCTTTGTTTTATGAAAACTGTTTTTATAAAGTCGCATCCACCACTCTCCTTCCAAGCTTAGCTGTGCCCCTCTCGCTCACTTGTATGTCATTATAGTTTGCAATGCATGCATGCCAGAAATCAGTATGGACAAATTCACCCACCCCTAGATGAAATCTACCAACAGCCCCTGCTGCTTCCAGCCAGGTGTCCTTACTGTTGAGTATTTGGAAATGCAAAGTTGCTTCAGGAAGGAGAACTTGCAGGAAGGGCTAACTGACAGCAAGCCTGTAATAAACTGGACCCAAGAATTGGCAGAGTTGTGCATTGAACTCATAATGGGATCAAAGAGAAGAATTGAGTTTACCAGGACAAGCTCTACATGCACAGATTCCAGAGTCTGGCTGCATGACTATCCGTCTTGTGAAATTTATGGCTGGTATCTGGGTTTCTGAATCTTGTTGAAGGTTTGTTTCCCCTGTACTGATAGTTCAGTCTACAGGCTGTGTTCATCATTTCTGACCAGTGTGCAGACCCTCTAACTGAAATTCATTGTGTTGCAAAGTTGCTGGCAGACCTTGCAAAGTCAGTGCAGTTTTCAGGGGGATCTGAAAATTACTGCAGACGGCAGGGACATTTTCATGTCCCTTTAGCAAAGGAGTTCAAATCGCTTCGTCTTTTTGGAGCAGATTCACAAGAGCTGAAGCTAGGAGTTGACAACCCTTTTGGCTTGAGACCCACATTCTCTTTTAGACAACCTTCCACCTGTCAGTGGTGGGTTGTGTCAGAAGCCAAAGTGGGCACAGCAATGAATGTAATTTTTACCTTTGTACAGTAGACTGGTTTCCTAACACTGATGAATTCCTCTCTGCCTTCCACCCAAGCAGGCAAGAAGCATTATTAGATTTCAAGGGCACATCTCAGCCAGCAAAGAACCACCCAAGAAAGGGACTACTGTAACACATTCTATGTGGGGGTGCCTTTGAAAAGTGCTCAGAAACTTCAGCTGGCCTAAAGAGTTGCAGAGAGACTATTGAGCGGGACTGGTTATATGACTACCATGCTCAATGGACTACCTGTTTCTGGGCATAATTCAAAGTGCTATAAAGCCCAATATGGCATATAGCCAAAGCTATCTGAGGGTCTGGATTCACCCATTTTGTAAACATTTACAGATAGGTAGCCGTGTTGGTCTGCCATAGTCAAAACAAAAAAATTCCTTCCAGTAGCACCTTAAAGACCAACTAAGTTAGTTCTTGGTATGAGCTTTTGTGTGCATGCACACTTATCTGAAGAAGTGTGCATGCACACAAAAGCTCATACCAAGAACTAACTTAGTTGGTCTTTAAGGTGCTACTGGAAGGAATTTTTTTGTTTTGTAAACATTGTAAAGGACCTCTGGACAGTTAAGTCCAGTCAAAGGCGACTATGGGTTTGTGGCACTCATCTTGCTTTCAGGCTGAGGGAGACTGCGTTTGTCCACAGAGAGCTTTCCGGGTCATGTGGCCAACATGATTAAACCACTTCTGCTGTAATGGGACACCATGGTGGAAACCAGAGCACACGGAAATGTCGTTTACCTTCCCACTGCAGCAGTACCTATTTATCTACTTGCACTGGCCTGCTTTTGAACTGCTAGGTTGGCAGGAGCTGGGACAGAGCAATGAGAGCTCACTCCATCACAGGGATTTGAACCGCCAACCTTCTGATCAACAAGCCCAAGAGGCTCAGTGGTTTAGACCACAGCACCACCCTATGGATTCACCCTATGGATTCACCCATACAAACCTGCCCGGCCTCTGAGACTTTGGGGGAGGCCCTTCTCTCAGTCCTGCCACCCTCACAGGCACACTTGGTGGGGACACGAGAGAGGGCCTTCTCGGTGGCTGCTCCTGGACTATGGAACTCTCCTAGAAAAGCCAGACTGGCTCCCTCCTTGTGGTCCTTCTGCTGGCAGGTGAAGATTGTTTCATTCCGACAGACCTTTGGGAACATTTTCTTTAAGGGACAGTGTTATGTTGTTTTTTATTATCTGAATTTTAATAGATTATTATTATTATTATTATTATTATTATTATTATTATTATTATTTACATTGTGTTAATTCTATTAGAGTTTAATTACTTTTTAACAATGATCTCTTATATGTTAAAACTTAGGGAACAAGCTGTGCTATCATAATGATTAAGGTTTTAAACGATAATTTTAGGTTATATGTTAGTGACTACGTTTTAATTTTTATATATTTTTAATTGTTGTTATATCTGTATTGTCCCTGTTATACATAATTGCAAATTCAAATGTATCCCTGTTGTGTTTTATGACTTCCTTGATATTGTATGTGGGCTGGAACTGGTCTGTGACCAAAATAATAAAATTCATTCATTCATTCTTATATGTTTCTAGCTTTTTATATTTCATCTGTGTTGTTTAAATTTGTGTAAGATGTCTGAGTCCTGGTCTGGGGAAAAGGTGGGAAGGAAGAAAAGAGAAGGGAGAAGGGGGAGAAAGAAGGATAAGGAGCTCAGGAGAGTGTGTGTACTGGGACCAGACAGAGAAGGATGAAGGCTCACATCTCCATCCTTGGGCTGGAGGCTTCCATCCCTGACCCAAGCCAATTCTATTAGAAATCAGATAAACAAACACCATCACATTGTTTTCCTTTTTAACAAGGGTAGCATTTGGCTACCCATCAAACTTTATATATTTAGCAGACAAGGCAACCAAAGTTCAGCACAGGTGTTTCAGTAATTGTGATAAATAGGGAAAAATACCAGTGTTCAATAGCCCTCAAAAGTCGCACCTGGATGACCTAGTGGGAAATGCCGCAAGGTAACAGGCAGGATTCCTAGCCATTTCAGGATTTTTATTTCATCTGATATACATTGGATTGTCACCCTGAGGAGCCCACAATATTTTCGACTCCTCTGGACATATTCATGGACCCCATCATTGCTCATACATGATGGCACCACTCAGACCACAGGAGCCAACTCCAGGGGGCCCTTGGTGCTTGGGCACCTGCAATAATATAATTGTGGGGGCCAGGCACCCACAATGTCAATGAGAAAAGCCATCAGGCAGCAGTGGTGCTGACTCCAAGAGAAAAGCAGTTCAGTTTTGCCCTCTGCAGCAATCGAGCAAGGCACCCTTTTCAGGGGAGGGGTTTAGATTCGGAGGCAGAGTCTTTCCGCCTCCAAATCCAAGCCCCTCCCTGAGGAAAAGGGTGCCTTGCTGGCTGTGGATAGGAGGAGAAGGAGGAGTCACTAGCTTCTGACTACCGCAATGGGGAAGTGCGACGTCTCACACACATACCTGAAAAACCCAACATTATTGATCTATTGTATAAGATTTGGATACATTGGGGCTTACTTCTGAGTAGATATGGCATGCAGCCCAAGTGAGTGAGTATTTTGCTCAACTGCCTCCATATTATATCATGCTTCCACATTAGGAAGCATGGCGGCCACCAAACTTGACCTGGAGTGAGCAGGTTGTCAACCTTAATGGCTATGCTCTGCATCTGAATTTTATTTGTTTGCTTGTTTGTTTGTTTGTTTTTTTGCCTATCTGACTAGGTTGCCACAGCCACTCTAGGAGACTCCCAACAAAAAAATAGTAAAAGCACAATACAATATCAAAAACTAAAAACTTCCCTGAACCGGGCTGCCTTCAGATGTCTGTTTAAAATCACATAGCTGTTTATCTGTTTGACATCTGCTTGGAGGGCTTTTCACAGGATGGGTGTGACTACTGAGAAGGCCCTCTGCCTGATTTCCCATAACCTCACTTCTCACAGTGAGGGAACCACTAGAAGGTCCTTGGAGGTGAATCTCTGGGCTGGATGATGGGGGTGGAGATGCTCCTTCAGGTACACAGGACCAAAGCCCTGTTGATGGAAACCACAGGAAGGGAGAGCGATCTTGCACTCAGGTCCTGCCTGTGGGCTTCCTAGAGGCATCTGTGAACAGAATCCTGGACTAGATGGGTCAATGGCCAGATCCAGCTCTTCTTATATTTTTAACTTGCAAGTTCCTTTTTGGGCAAAATATCTGATAATTTTTGTAGGATGCTAAAGGAATTCTCTTAAGGGCACTAACCTGGAGCCCTCTGGGCTGGTGTGAGTTGAAGACCAGAACTTCTGGAGGGCAACAGGGTGATCAAGGCTGCATTAAGACTATTTGAATGCAGGTTTCCATTCTTGTTTTGCATATCTCTAATTTGAAGTCAGTGGAGATTAACAAATCTGTACCATGTTCTTTAAAAAAGAAAAAAGAAAGAAAGCAGGCAAAGAGAGACAGATCAAAATCATCAAACTCATTAGCCGCTGAAAACAGAGCAGCTGTCTGTTAGCACACAACTTGACCACAATCAAACAAATGAGACAGCCAGGCTGCCTGGAGGGCAAGAGGCTCAGAGGAGCACAGGGAACATCAGCAGAGTCTGCAGCCAAAACGCTGCCATTCTTCTGAGGTCATCAGCAAGCCTTTGGCCATTCTCTGGAATTGGTGGCGAAGCTTCTCTGTGCATTCTCAAGGTGAATCTTAGCCCCAATGTACACACACAAAACACTTGATTGGCCATGAACCACAAGAATTAACTTGTGCCCTTTTCCCACTGAAATGAATGGAACTTATGTTTCCGTTTCATACCAGGGGTGAGAAACACAGGCTGGGGAACTGAATGTGTGTTGCTATCAAAGGGTTAAAAGAGTAGCAGAAACGCTCTAATCACTGAGCAGCTGGAGGTCATTAGGCTTCCAGGAACATGAGTCTGTATAAATAGTCCCCCTGTTTGTTTGTTCTCCCCCTTCTCCCTTTTGGGTGTGTGTTTTGCTGAGATGTGTGGTTCGTCGCCAGGGTTGTTTTTTGGTGTTTTGTAAATAAACCTTATTTTTGATTTACAAACCGCATGCTCCAGGACTCCTTTTTGGGAAGATGCTGCCTCTCCTGCCCTTCTTAGCTGCTGCGCGAAATCCTCTGCCGTGGTGAGACTTTTAAAGAAGGAAGTGCACTGGGCATTTACATTAAACTAATTAAAGTTTAATGGGACAATGTGGCCCTCTGGATATCTCTGTCAGGCTCTCAGGACTCTGCCCAAATGACACATCCAGGCCATTCATCTCATTGGCTCTGCTGTTTGCCCTGCCTTCACAACTTTACCTGGTTAGAACTGTGATAACAGCACATGCTCACCTGGATGGAGAGTAATCTGTGGGTGCATTCAGACAGGGGGAATGTTGAGTTAGTTTTCCTGGAAATGATGCTAGTGCTTCTGTCTTGTTTTCTAGTGTTCCTTTCACACTGCAGTACCTGTGTCATTTTGTGCTAAGTTTCATTCATACCAATGGGTGTGAAGTGGCATGACAACGAATGTTACCAGACAATGTTGCTAACCACCACACCCCTTTCCACACTTGCAGACTTCTGTTTCCCCATGATTGCCCCATGAAAACACAGGAGAGAACTGCATGCTGGTACATTCCTCCAAATTTCTACACTCTACAAATTCCTGGGTCAAGGGGGCTGCCAATGGTTTTCTTTTTCTTTTTCTGGAATGAAACAATCCAGAAATGAGCACTAGACATATGCCACATTCCATTGGATTTATGGAAGTGGCTTCCACATCACGTGAAAGCTCAAACATAATGCAGAAATTAACAGTTAGGGAAATGCCAGGGAAATGGAATAAACTACCATGTGGATGCAGCTTGGGTCTGGCCACGCCCACTTTTTCCATGTCCACCATAGTATGCCGTCCCTGGAAAGTCATGTCCTTAACAGAATGCAACCCTCAGGCTGAAACAATTTCCTCAACCCTGTTCTACACAAAATAAGAGTTCAAACAGAGGTAATTGGTTGAAGAGGATGATCTCATTTTAAATGTGTTGTTGTTAATGACAATGGTTAGTCAGTGGTAATTGTAGTTTGTTCCTTGGTTGCATTCAGTTCAAGAGTGTGCTTTGACGAAAAGAGAAAGAAAAAACAAGTCCATTGCATTCTGGGGATGTGTGAGGTTAAAAAAAAGGTCAAGGACACTTGGATGGTTAAGTCCAGCAGAATTTGACTATGGAGTGCGGCGCTCATTTCTGCTTTCAGGCCAAGGGAGGCAACGTTTGTCCATAGACAGTTTTCTGGGTCATGTGGCCAGCATGACTAAACCACTTCAGGTGCTACGGGACACCCTGATGGAAATCAGAGCACACAGAAATGCCATTTACCTTCCCACCGCAACATTACCTATTTATCTACTTGTGCTGGTATGTTTTTAAACTCCTAGGTTGGCAGGAGCTGGGACAGAGCAACGGGAGCAAACTCCGTCATGTGGATTCAAACTGCTGACCTTCTGATTCGCAATCCTAAGAAGCCCAGTGGTTTAGACCAGTGTTTCCCAACCTTTTTTGGGCAAAGGCACACTTGTTTCATGAAAAAAATCTCGAGGCACACCACCATTAGAAAATGTTTAAAAAATTAACTCTGTGCCTATACTGACTATATATAAAGTAACTCTCTTTAATAGGAATCAAATAAACACAAAGATAGTATTTTATAATTTTGTAATTTTGTAATTTTATAATTCCAAATTTTGTTCAGAGTCCAGTTCTTTTCTTTTCAAAAACTTTTCCATCACTGCAGTATCCGGCCATCCAATTGCCACTGACAAACGGATACAGACCCCTTTTTTTTACAGCACAGCTCGCACAAATGTACACGGAACACCCTTTGCGAATTAAAACACACAGTCTCACGAGAGCAAGGAGCAGCGATTTTATATTTTACGAAAAGAAGTCGCTAGTCCTCATGGTGACAGGGTGGAAAATATTTAAAAGCAGAACCACCTTGAGGAAGGAGGAGCCATATCACATCCCGGCAGGAGGCCTAAATTGGTGGAACGCTCAGGCCCCGCCTATTCAAAGAGGACTATTAATTTGGAGAGCTGCTATCTTCCAAACTGTGAGACGACGTGGCAAAAGGGGAGCCCTGAATGGAACTTTGCGTTTTTGTCTCAACGCCAGTCTCGCGCTGCCGCTTCCCGCGCTCTCAAGGACCTGGGAGGAAGAAGACGTGAAGGGAATCCCGAAGGCCCGAAAACCTCGCGCATGCGCAGGCCTTCCGCCTGCGACAGCCCAGTAGGCCGGCCGAAGAGAGCGGCGATGGGATGTAGGAGGGAGCTCACTCACCGCCCCGCGTGTGCTCGCCGCCGCCGCCCCGCCTCTCGCCGCCCGCCTCGCCCGCCTCCCTCCCACGGCACACCAGGCAACGTCTCGCGGCACACTAGTGTGCCGCGGAACACCGGTTGGGAAACACTGGTTTAGACCATAGCGCAAGCAGTGAAATAATCACCTCAGGATCTAGATAGTGAGTCAGCAAGGAGCAAGGTGTTCCCTTTTTCATAGGGACACAAACTCTTGCATCTGCAGAAATGGATCCTCAATGGAAAATCCATGAAGCGCTTTGTGTTAAGGAAGTTATGAACCACACTGGCTTCTGAGAGTCAGGAAGAAGAGCACACACAGGTCTGGTAGGCATGTGAGCTGGTCCTACGATCCTGTAAATCGAGACTCCTACCAAGATCCAAAAACATAAGAGGATCAAAATAAGTCAGTGATATTTATCATAGCTATGACCATCAATTCAAGATTCAAATGTTGGAAGAGTTCTGTGTGCCCTGAAATAAACATGACCAGATCGCTAATAATGCTAACAGCTAACACGGGCCTCGCGAGCTCATAAGTAGTTAATGTCTCTCCACAGAGCTATGCGTAAAAATCAATTTCAGTTATTCACAACTTCTCTCCCCTCCTTTCTTCACTCAATTACCTTATTGACCTGCAAATGCATGCACTTATTTACAAAGAGAGGTAGGTGGGGGGAAGATGTTTCGCGAATGTGGTGCTTTTCCTTTTGTGTATGATTTGGAAGAAAGTTGCAGAACAGGAGAAAAATGAAAGCCAGAGATCCAATCTCCTTAAAGGAGTATTCACTCCACCAAAGAATTCTACAAAATGTTGCAGCCTGCCACCTACCCACAGTAGCGCATCACAGCAAGAACATATAACCTCGGCCGCATGCCATTTTTGCTGTCCCTTTGATTCTGGGCCCGATTCGAGATTGTGGAACATGTTGCCGAGACTGAGGAAATGTGGCATGCCTCAAAGTTATAGTCAATTTGGTTGTGTTCTTTTTGATGTGTTTTGTTTATGACTACCTTTGCTATGTTTGCAATTATGTAAATCTTTTCATGTTGTCAGCCGCCTTGAGCATAGTTTTCCACAGTGAACTGTGGAAAGGTAGCATACGAATAAAATGATGTTAGTGAAGAACATCAGGGTCCTGTGGTCAAGAGGACACTCCCATTTGTGATCCCCAGCAGCAGTTTGGGGGACAGAGATAAGATATGAACCCCTTGTGATGGCCTGGGACTCGGGCTCAGACTCGGAACCAGAGGAGACTCAGTCTGCACCGGATCCTTTGCCTCAGGCATCATCTGAACCAAGTCTGGGGCCTGATCCTGAAGAGTCCCAGTCTGCACAAGTTCCCCTGCAGCAAACCCCAGCTGGGCCGTGTCAGGGGCCAGAGCCTGCCCTGGTTCCAGATGCAGGGATTACCTCATTGCCTCCAGCTGGGCCATCACTTACAGCTGCTCCACTACCTGTTGGGTCAGGGAACGCTGAGGCAGCCCCTGGGTCTAGTAACCCACTGACGTCTCCCGAGCTGCAGAGACTAAGGTCTGAGAGAAGGAGAGACCTGAGTACTCGCAGGAGGAGTGCTCGTCTTTGGGCGAAACAGGGAGGTGAGTCACCAGGGGATCAGGCCTGCCCGTTACCCTGACAAAGATAAAAGGCTGTCAGACCCCGCCCCAGGTTGTGGGAGCAACTTTGCTGGATGCTAGATCCTGCCAGAGATCCTGTACCTGTTTTTATCTTGTTTCCTGCTTTGCGTCCTGCATTGGCCCCATCGGACTGACCCCCAGCAGAACCTTCAGATTTTGGACCGGACCTGGACCACATTTCTCAGGTTACCCCCGAGGCCAGCACACCCCTGTTCTGGGAACAGGACACCTGAAAGTTCATCTTACTCCTTATATACCCACTTGATCACTGCAGCAGTGGAGCAAGCCGATCAGGCGCCTGGGGTGGCGTGCGTGCCTTGCACCCGGGGGTTGGGCCAGCTGGGGCAGGATGCTCTGCGGGGCCTCAGAGAAGTCTACCTGCCTCCTCCCACTCAGCCACCCTACAGCTGAAGGGGAGGCAGCTGGCAGACCATTTGGGGCAGTGCAAAGCCTGCACGCACCCAAGCCACCATGTCACTTCCAGGAGAGACACATGGCTCAGGTGCACTGCAGGCCCTGTGGTGAGTGGCACCCAGCATTTTGTCACTCCCTTCAGTGGTGACACCCGGGGCAGACTGCCCCCACCACTGCCCCTTCCTCTGCCCTTGGTGGATCACTGGACTCACCACCATCTCATCAGGAGTTCCATTCTATACAATTTAGTAGCAGGGCCTTCAGTGTGGTGGCACCTAACCTTTCAAATTCCCTTCGCCCCAGGGGAAGGTGTCTTCTTGACTGTCTTTTCTGAGCCTATGGAAGACCTTGATTTTTCAGCATGTCTTTTAAGTGGGTATGTTTAGCACACTCTGTATCTGTGCCACGTTTGGAAGAAATTGTTTCTACATATGAGGGTTTTTAATTATTTATTTATTTATTTTTATATATGAAATGGTGCCATTATTTTCATGGCTGGTATTTTCCTTGTGAAATCACTTCAAGCTATATTTTTAAAAATGGAGATCTCTCAGAAATCACAGTTGCGTTCAGAAAGAAAACAAGAATTCTGCTGAAGTTTTTCAAAAATGAAAGAAAGCTTTAAAATACAGCATATTATTTCAGCTATAGCAAAATGCCTAGCTTCTATCAATCAGCTGCAACTCTTCCCCTACCCACATGCCTCATCCCTAATCAATAGTCTCCAAGGATTCCTTCTTTAAAACCTTAGCACTAGGATATGAATATATATCAGAATATTGTTTCTGATAAGAAATTTTTATGAAGCGCATTTGACAATGACAGAAGGATTTCCAGCATCAAAGCTTGACAGTACTCTTCCCCATGATCTGAGCATTCAAAAAACCTCAATGCCTCTCTTCTTAATACAGCACCAGTTCTGAAAAACCACAAAGGATGCCCAAGAGATGAAGTTGCTGGCATCCCATAACTTTTCCTTGTGTGTGCCTGGCTCTCTGTTGAAAATTGCAGCGGGAAGATCTTGCGCTGCGAATAATCTGGCAGAGTTGATGTGTCAAGGAACCATCAAGCGAAGCTGTGATGGGACATAAGTTAAGAATGAAATAATCATGAAAATGATCATAAATAAGTTAAGATTGATTTCCGGGTTGTTTTAAGAAAGCAGATAAGCCAAAACTTCAAAGGGCTTCTGGTGTCATGAAGACTATGCTTGAAAGACTATTTAAAACAAATAAATAAATAAACCAGGTATGTACATTTCCCTAATTCATTACAAAGCCTCAAGCATAGTCTGACACTTGATACCAAGTGTTCTCCTCGCCGCTTCTCTGCACAGACTTTAGTGGCAAAATACGGAGAAGTGCCTTGCATGCAAATCTTGCAAATTAATTCTGAATGTTTATGCCTCAGAGCAGGTACCACTGAAGAGGTAAAGGGTAAAGGGACCCCTGAGAGTTAAAGTCCAGTCGCAAACGACTCTGGGGTTGCGGCACTCATCTCGCTTTACTGGCCTAAGGAGCCGATGTTTGTATGCAGACAGTTTTTCCGGGTTATGTGGCCAGCATGGGAGCTCACCCCATCATGGGGATTTGAACCGCTGACGTTCCGATCGGCAAGCCCTGGGCCCAGTGGTTTAGACTACAGGTCAGTTTCCCCCACCTGCCTGCCTTCTTACTTGGGGGTGGCCCTGCCCATCACCAGTCCTTAATCTCAGTGTTGTAAAGGTAAAGGCACCCCTGACCATTAGGTCCAGTCATGGCCGACTCTGGGGTTGCGGCATTCATCTCGCTTTATTGGCCGAGGGAGCCGGCGTACAGCTTCCGGGTCATGTGGCCAGCATGACTAAGCTGCTTCTGGCGAAACCCAAGCAGCGCAAGGAAACGCTGTTTACCTTCCTGCTGGAGCGGTACCTACCGTATTTTTCACTCCGTAAGACACACTTTTTTCCTCTTAAAAACTAAGGGGAAATGTCTGTGCGTCTTATGGAGCGAATGTGTGGTCCCTGGAGCTGGGGGAGGGGGGGAACCTGAGCAGCTCTGGGGTAGCCTGCAAAGCCTCTGCAGGGCAGCGGGGAGCCTTCATCCTGCTGCCCTGCGAAGGCTTCGCACGGCTATCCGTGGCTTTTGCGGGAGGTGGGGGAAGGGACAGAGCGTGGCTACCCCAGGGATTTCCATGCTCCCTTTAAATAGCGTGCGGCTCTTGCGGGAGGTGGGGGGAGTGAAAGAGCGAGGCTCTCTCACTTCCCCCACCTCTCACAAAAGCCCCCAAGAGCTGCGCTCCCTTTAAAGAGCCACGGTGTGTGTGTGTGTATTGTAATGCATTCAGGCTCTGCTCAGTGCTCCCTTTAAATAATATATTTTTTCTTAAATTCCCCCTCTAAAAACTAGGTGCGCCTTATGGTCAGGTGACCCTATGGAGTGAAAAATACCCTATTTCCGTATCTACTTGCACTTTTTGGGCGTGCTTTCGAACTGCTAGGTTGCCAGGAGCTGGGACCGAACAACGGGAGCTCACCCCATTGCGGGGATTTGAACTGCCAAACTTCCGATCGGCAAGCCCAAGAGGCTCATTGGTTTAGACCACAGCACCACCCATGTCCCGACCATTTTGGTATGCTATTTTAAATGCATGCACATCCCAGTAGGTGCCGGGTGTGGGAGAGGAACAGGGAGAGCAGTTAAGGCTGATGACCTCTATGGATTCCAGGAAAACGTCATAGTTCAGCAGTCGAGCATCTGCTTTGTATGCAGAAGGTTCCCCGATTCAATCCACGACATCTCCCAGTGAAGCTGGGAGAGATTCCCACCTGAAATCCTGCAGAGCTGCTGCCAGCCAGTGTAGACAGTACTGAGCTAGGGGGACCAATTCTTCAACTTTATATACAGTGGATTCCTACTCTCCCCTTTTGCAAGACAAAGTGCTGTGTTTCCCTAGGCTAGTCTATTGCTCTTGATTACTGATTACTGTATTTTTCGCTCTATAGGACGCACCCGACCATAGGATGAACCTTGTTTTAGAGGGGGAGAACAAGGGGGGGGAATTCTCCCCCTTTCTGCTCAGCGCCCCTTCAGCGAAGTGGCAGGAGAAACGGAGCCCCTTCCATTTCTTCTGCTGCTTCACTGAAGGGGTGCTGTGCAGCTCTCACTCTCTGCTGAAGCCAGGAGAGTCTTGCTCTCCCGGCTTCAGCAAAAGGAACCCAAAGCCTTTGGAGCGCAGCGCGAGTTCCCGCTGTGCTCCAAAGGCTTCAGGTGGCTATCCCTGAAGCCTGGAGAGCGAGAGGCATCGGTGCGCACCGCCCCCTCTCACTCTCCAGGCTTCAGCGAAAGCAATGCGAAGCCTCCGGAGCGTGGAGGGAGCGCTATCGCTGAAGCCAATGAGCCTGCATTGGCCCCATAGGACGCACACACATTTTCCCTTCATTTTTGGAGGGGAAAAGGTGCGTCCTATAGAGTGAAAAATACGGTATTTAATTTCTATACCACTTAATATATTAAAAATATCTCTAAGCAGCGTACAAAAAATGTAATGAAGCAACAGCAGGCAACTTAAATGAAACATTACAAAAATATGGAGTTGCATATAAGAATATTACAGTAATACAAAGTTACTTATATATCAAAATCACAATCAATTCATTTTCCTTCTGGCACTGCATCCCTCTCTGCCTCTGGGTTCTCACCCAGCGTCCAAATGAACTCTGAGCCCAGCCACAAAAGTCTAACAACAAGAAGAGTTCCTGGAAACAGCGGACACCCTAATTTCTCATTCTAGACTTGCTTTTTACGAGCAGGTCCAAGGTGGGTGGTATTTCCTCAGGCTGCCCACAGCTGTGCTCCATTCAGCTCCACTTTCCACTTCCAGGTACAGCAGGGGTGGGTCTCAATCTGTAGAGAAGTCCTGAGATTCTCACTTGTCAGTGAAGGTTGTATCTCTATGGAAATAAGTCAGGTTCTTTGCCCAGGCAGGCGCATTATGTGACCCATGAGAGCAGCAAAATAACCAGACTGTACAACGGTGATGGGACAAAATCAGGCCAAATCTTTAGTGGGTGTGGTGTGTAGTTCTCCCATCATGGGAGTTGAAGTACGATTCACCTACCAGTCTAGTTGGCTTCTGTACATGGGACGAGGGGTGGGAGAATCTTATCCTTCATTTCAGAAAGCAAAACACCCTGAGCTGGCCTCGTGTAGTCCATGTCTTGTATCCTATGTGCTGGGGTCACATTCTTTTTCTTTATCTTTTTAGTAGATGAAAATTTGATTGCCTATTTTTATTCACCATATTTACAATAACAAATGAGGAAGGAACACTTGAGCTTGCACAGTATATACAGCCGTCGTCAACTCTTAAAAACAGATTCCAAATCAAATTTAATTTGCATTTCAAATCTGCAAATCCTTCTTCTAAAGTGGCAGATGGGAAATGTAAAGTTGAATATTATCCTGCACCATGTTACACGAAAACCCGTTGTTCTTTTCGGCATCAATCTGAAGTTGTGGCTTAGTTGGTTTTTCTACTCAATGTATAGTCTAGATCAGGGATGTCTGACAGGTCAATCATGATCTACTGGTAGATCCCTGTGAGGTTTTGGTAAATCGTGGGTTGATCTCTGGCCCCCTTTCCTCAGCGTTGTTGAAACTGACTCCTACCCCCTCCCGCCCCCCTTTGTTGTCTGATAAGCGGAAGGGAAGACGGAGCTTTCTCTCTGTGGCTGTTTTCATTCAAAGTGATATTATAGTGAGTGACCTTTTCCCTTTGACTCTTTCCTTTAATTCCCCCCCCCCCCATGGTACTTCCTTCCTACGAAAGTATTTGTATAGAAAGGGGGCTTTCCTCCTCCCAAAATGGGGGTAGATCATTGCCAGATTTTAATTCTGAAAGTAGATCACAGTCTCTCAGGAGCTGGCCGCCTCTGGTCTAGATTGTCTTGACTCTGTCTACCAGGCCTATTTTCATTGTGAAATGTTAAAAGTGGATGCAGCAGTCCACCTTGAAGTCTTAGTGAACATAAAAAGAACCTGCTGGATCTGGCCAACCAGATGCCTATGGGAAACCTGCATTCCTGAATTTTATCTGGATTTTCCTGGACATTACCAGGATTTCTAGGGTGGAACTGATGTCCCAGGGAAATTTCCGAAAGGCGGTGCTTTGTCCTGGATCTTAGTCAATCGAAAAATTGCTTCTTCTTTTTTGACATTTTTGTAAAAAAAAGAAAAAAGCTCAACAGCCTCATCCTGGCAACTCTAGCTTAAACCTGCACAGCCTCTCTTGATTTAGATTGATTCAACATACACACCAATCTCCATGAGCAGTGCAAGATTCCAGGGGTTTCAGGCATGCTTTACCCAAGGTCTGTGTTTCCTGTTGCACAATAAGGCACAGCAGAGAATGTAGTGTCTTTCTGATAAATGGTTTATTTACGCACATATATGCAACCTGCATCTAGATGGAAGGAGAGCAGATGATTCACATTCCAAGAATGCTTCTCCCATAGGCACAACTGCATTTGAGTCTAAAATACAGAAATCAGCCATGTTCTCTGTCATAGAATCATAGAAATGTCGAGTTGGAAGAGATCCCAAGGCTCATCTAGGGGAGGACCTGAACCAATAGATTCAAGTTACAGGAAAGGATATTCTGGCTAAACAACAGGAAGAACTTTCTGGTGGT
Source organism: Podarcis melisellensis (assembly GCF_964234715.1). Classification (NCBI taxonomy): domain Eukaryota; kingdom Metazoa; phylum Chordata; class Lepidosauria; order Squamata; family Lacertidae; genus Podarcis; species Podarcis melisellensis. Next base: position 57,236,877 of record NC_138543.1, on the reverse strand, counting down.
TGGAGCTGTTGAACAGTGGAATGGATTCCCATGAGAGATGATGGGCTCTCCTTCCTTGGAGGGTTTTAAGCAGAGGTTGGTTGGCCATCAGCTGAGATACCTGCCTTGCAGGTACTTGATGACCCTTGGGTTCCTTACAGTTCTGCAATTCTATGGTTCTATGATTCATTATATTTCAAATTCAACTTTTGTTTTCATCAGTAGCACCTTTTTCATTACTCCTGAGGCACTATTAAGCACCCCCTCTCTTCAATTTGAGCTTTGTCAATTTCTTAATGGATGCCACCATATTAAATGATGGATTGCCTTAAAGGGGAATGTCGAGGAGCAAACAACAAATGAACGGATTGGTTGGAAGTCACCTGGGATGATCAGCAGGGTAAATTTTTAATAAGCAGATGAAGTGCTGAGTGATTTACTGATAATCCCAGCGTGGGGAGCCAGAGGAGGCTAAAAGAACAAAGGTTTATGGTCCCTTTGGACATTTGTTTCATCTGCACATCAAACTACAATTAATGGCCATTTGACTGTTGTTCTCCTGCTGGACTTTGGTGGATTAATTCAGTAAATAAAAGTGACAGAGTCCTATCCCATGGGGGCATAATGGAAAATGGCTGCACCTGTTATTTGCAAATCATTGCTTGCCAGGGCATTGACCTTTTCTATCCCAGCTAAAGCTAATAAGAGAAATTATGGGGCTGATCACTTAAATTTTATTATGAGCCCTGCAATGACAGTTTCTCTCTTTCTCCAGGATCTGCTGCACACCACATCGACTCCGTCAACAGGACTTCTGGTGTCTGCAAACCAGCTGGCTGTTGCTAGAGGGGAACGGCTAGGTTTTTGTAAAGTTAAGGCTCATTCAGCCACTGTTGATAATTACCTAACAGCAGGCCTCTTTGCACAATCAGTTGTTCTGATTGTCAGGGCTATCTAGATGTGATGGGAATCTGTTTTCTGTGTTTTGAACATGGATCTGCCATCCTCAATGCGCACACACACACACACACAGAGAGAGAGAGAGAGAGAGAGAGAGGACATGAGTAAGTATTTAAAGGCAAAGGAACAGGTAGGTAAAGGGTTCAGAAGCCTCATAATGCCTGATTATTGTTAGGTCCATTATTAAATGAGGGCACAAAAATATGGCCTAACCACAAGACTGGTGAGAACTAGTTAAAGAGGAACTTAGTGGCTGAATGCTACAGTGGAAAACAACTTTATAAAAGGTAGAAGGAGGGTTCTTCATGTCCAGTAAAAAGAAAATGAATTGAGTAAGCTGTGCTTTAATTACTATGGTTGGATGAGAGAAATGCTTGGGTAGCAGAAGGTGGTTGGGTAAAGGATGCTGCTAAGATGACATATATTTGTCTATATTGTGTGCATTCTAATGGAGATACTTTCATACTTCCTTCACTTTTCTCAGGTGCCTTTGGACCTTGACTTGAAGACATAAGAATGTATGAAGGACCCTGTTGGATGAGTCCAAGTCGGATCCTCCATCATGGAGGGCACATGTTGCGGTGAGATCATCAGAAACAGTCTCCCTGTTGTGTGGGTGGGACCGTTTGGAAGGCCACAACACCCCATTGGTTGCCCCTTCGTTGCTGGAGTAGAAATTTGGTCAGTTGGGTTGGCTATTGGCTGCTGAGGGGCTACTTAAGCTGCTGCAAGTCGCTGCAGAGTTTTAATTTCTTGCGACGTGCAGCAGATCACCCACCCTCCTCTCCTTATATTTTGGGTTGTTCTTATGGTCTTGTTATGCCTGTCTATGGGTCATCTGTTTTGGAGCAGGGGCCCAGTGGGAATTTTGCCATTTGACTGATTGGCTGGTGCCACTTGGTTTTTGCCTACTGTGTAGCAAATCATCACAACTTTGTAAGGCTGGCGGTTAGGCATTTGGTTCAATGTTTTGGGGAGGGGACATGGTTGGCTGTGCCTGCCCCTCCATTGCTGCTGCTAGGGAATTCCATTAAAGGAATCCAGGGGCTCGCCTTGCTTTTGTCCAAACCCTGTCAAGGGGCTAGTGCCACGCCAGAGTCCCTGAGAGCATCTGGGGTGAGCTGTGAGTTATCGCTCCCCCAGGATGCTTTACCTTACTGACATATGGTGGTGCCCAGTGTCAGTCCTGTTCCTGCCACCTGCAGGTCCTGTTCCTGTCACCTGCAGGTTCAGGTAGTCTGGAACCAATGCCTAAGCAACTACTCATATGCTGTAATCAATAAAGTTGTTCCCAAAATTTAATGGAAAAACCTTAAACAGAAATCTGTGCCTATTGGGTCTTCATTTGGGGGTGGTTTTGGGGGTCTTCACATGCAAACACTTATCCAATCCAGCACTCCCTCACATAGTGGCCAGCCAGCTGCCTTTGAGAAGTCTGCAATCTTGAGGATTTGGGGAGGCAGGGCGAAGTGGGATATAAATGCAAAAACATAAATGACACAGAATTAGAGGGACCATTGGCTAAGTCAGCCAAGTACCTGCGTATGCCCATTCATAAAAACTGTGATTTTCATTTATCTCTACTAGGCCGTCTCAATTGTTTACAAAGATGGAAAGATGAGTTTTTCAAAATGTCTTTTACAGGGGGTGGTGAAGAGGAATGGGGCTGTTTGGAGGATCGCCCACAGAGCTCCACCTCAGGAGGTTATTCAGAAAGTTTTTGTAAATATAATCTAGTGCAAAAAAAATTTTTATCATCGCTTGTGTTTCCCAGCCTTCCCCCTCCCTTCCCCTCCAACTTTCTCAAAAAAGTTGTATTTAGCATCTTCCACGCAACGCCCCGTGGGGGAGCCAAGGCTGGAAAATCCTTAATTAAATTAATCAAAGGCAGGGACAAAATCTGTGGGGAGTATCGGAAAAGCCTTGAGCTTAATTAATCAGACATGGCCAAGTAGTTGAGACCCAAAATTTCACTGTTGTGCTGCTCCTTTTCGCTCCTTCCCCCCCTTTTTTTTTTAAAGAAGAGGAATCCTGATATGAATTGAAATTATTTTTTCCCCATTTCATATATTCAAAAGTATGCAACAGCAGGTTTTTCTTCATGCCAAAACACTCAAAAGAATGTCTCCTGTCTACTCCGAATAATGAATTTTGTTCTCAGAAATACCCTCCTCCTCCCTCTAGGTCACCGCTTGACACAATAGTTTGGCTTTGTTTGAAGGGGAGAGAAATAAAACTCTAGTCAACTTTTTTTTTTTAAAAAAAAGGGGGGGCAAGTGGTATTCAACTAAATTTTACTCAAAGCAAACCCACTGAACTTAATGAACATGACCAACTTAGGGCCATTAATTCCAGCAAGTTTCCTCTGAATAAAACATAGTTGAATACCACCCATTGTTTTGAATAGTAATCCACTTTGAATGGGCGTTTCCTCAGACAAGTGGCCTAATATTTATTTAACAAAATAAAAGTTTATGTAAGGACAGAAGAAGACACTTGGCGGGTCAAACCAGTGGCCCATCTCGTCCAGCATCCTGTTCTCACAGTGGCCAACCAAGTGCCTGTGGGGAAACTGCAAGCAGGATGCGACCACAAGGGCACTCTCCCTTTCTGTGTTGTCCAGCAAGTAGTATTCAGACGCATTGCTGCCTCCAATGCACAGCCATCCTGGTAGCCATTACTGCCTCCTGCGGGAATAAGTTTGATAATTGAACTATGTGTTGCGTAGCTCAATGGTCCTAAGGGACGATGTGTTATGAGCAGGGCTGTCTTAAGCATATGTGGGACAGGGTTCAAAGATCCGTCCGGCACCCCCTCCCCAAGGTTGCCCAGTCCCAGACGCGTAGGAGGGTGGAGCCGGCCAGCCGCCTCAGCATCTCGTTGGCTCGGTCGCTCCTGAACTCACGGCACAGAGCCGCCTGCAGCAGAAGAGCCCACCGCGGCGCTCCAAGAGAGCCAGTGTGGTGTAGTGGTTAAGAGTGGTAGATTCGTAATATGGTGAACTGGGTTTGCTCTCTGCTCCTCCACATGCAGCTGCTGGGTGACCTTGGGCTAGTCACACTTCTTTGGAGTCTCTCAGCCCCACTCACCTCACAGAGTGTTTGTTGTGGGGGAGGAAGGGAAAGGAGATTGTTAGCCACTTTGAGACTCCTTCGGGTAGTGATAAAGCAGGGTATCAAATCCAAACTCTTCTTCTGATCCATGGGCGGACTCTTCCCTGGACTCAACTCTCAGACCCCGGACTCTTGGCCTGGCACCCCTGAGAGCCCAGTGCCCAGGTGCCCTGCACCCCTAGCACCTATGGGTAAGACAGCCCTGGTTATGAGGCAGCTTCCCATGTACAGTGGTACCTCAGGTTACATACGCTTCAGGTTACATACACTTCAGGTTACAGACTCCACTAACCCAGAAATAGTGCTTCAGGTTAAGAACTTTGCTTCAGGATGAGAACAGAAATTGTACTCCGGTGGCAGCGGGAGGCCCTATTAGCTAAAGTGGTGCTTCAGTTTAAGAACAGTTTCAGGTTAAGTATGGACCTCCAGAACGAATTAAGTACTTAACCCGAGGTACTACTGTAGTTAGAATAGTTATAGGCTTCATGCCTTCCTGTTAAGAAGGCAATCTCTGTTGATTTTCCGAATTGCAGTTTAGAGAAAAAGCCAGAGCAGATAATAAGCAAACAAAGTTACTTAAGACTTCACAGTTCGCTTAGCATTCAGGATGGAAACAGAAGCCAAGTGCCTACCTTTGCGGAGAAATGCAATGAAGTCTGATCCCATAATGTCACACAAGTGAGGTACATCAAATGGAGTGAGTTAATTTTCTTTTCTCATCTACATTGAACGTGTCTCATTTGATGTTCCAAGGAACATCCAAGGAACATCCTTAATTCTTGTTTCAACTCTGAGATAAGGTCATGCCATCCCTTCCATGAACACTCAGTATGGCTCTGCCCAAGTCATTGCCCGTCTAGATCTGTTAAATGGGTCACCTGCTGCAGAGCTTGTCAAGGGGACGCAGCAGGTCCAAGGCCACCGTTTCTCCCCCTCAAATGGACCATATAGGACCTTCATCAGCCAAAATGCCATGATGATTCCAGCTTTGGGCTTTAAATTCACACTTGTGGCTTGGATAGAATTTAAGCTGGCGCTTCCCCAGCTGACAAGAAGTTGAGATAACAAATTTATCTGTTGAGCCATTAAAAGGCAAGCCTTGTGTCTCTCTCGGTCCCTTCTTCCTTTTAATTCCCCTCTAATCTCTCTGACTCTATCTTTCCTCTATCTGATGCTTTATAGCGCACGCATGCCTCTTTCTTCCCCTTGATTGCTTTCCTCCCCCTGCCAGCCTGTATTCATCCAAATTACCTTTAAGAAAAGGTGGGGGGGAGGTCCAGAATATTTATTGCTAGTTGGCACGAATAACCCTTTGGGTATAAATTAATTTATGTTTGAATACTTTCAATTTCCACTTTAATTCATATGTTTCAGTGGAGCCCCTGATGTTAAGGAGGGGGGAAAATATCTCAAAGGAGAAATGGGTGGCTCTGGGGACAGGTAATCAGCTTTGGAGAGTTTTCCTAAGAGAACTTTGGTTCAATAATAACAATAATAAAAGTTGGTCATGCCTGGGAAGAAAGATCTTGGAAAAAAACAACTTCATCTCCTTTTTCTTTTTTTAAAGTCCTTTGGGATAATTTACACTTGGTGAACATGGCCCCCGCATTAGGAGGAGGGTGTTTAAAGATGAATCTAATTATTTGCCTTGCGTCAAATCTTAAGACTTAATTATTATACAAGTATATTAGGAGTCACACATCTGAAGAAACTATGTATTGGTGCAAGCAGAGGTACCCATCAATTCATAAACACTCTCTCCCTCTCTCACACTGTGTGCGTTCTGTTCTGAAACACCTGAACCGTGCTTTTGAGAAGCCTCTAGCTTTTCTTCTGTGAATCAGGAATCAGTACAGCAGGGGTAGGGAAACTCTCAGGTCAAATGTGGCCCTTCAGAACTCTATTTGGCCCTTGGGACACCATACCCTTCCCAGATCACATCCCTCACTGGTGTCGCTTCACACATCTGGAGTGACTTGCCTGTCTGAAATGAATTCTGATCACAGACCCTCCAAGTGTTCCTGTTTTCCAGGGACAGTCCCAGAGTTACAGAAGCCATCCTGGTTTCTGGTTTGATCCCAGAATGTCCCATTTTTCTTTAGGACATCTCTGTTTTCATTGGAGAAATGTTGGGGGGGGGTATGGTAGGATGTCTCTGTATTCACCGGAGTTATCCAAGCCCCAAGCCATCTCAAGGCAACCCTGTAGAGGGCAGTTTCATTATATTTTCATAGAAGTTGCTGGGGCAACCGAGTCAGCTGGGCAGGGAAGAAGAAGAAGAAGAAGAAGAAGAAGAAGAAGAAGAAGAAGAAGAAGAAGAAGAAGAAGAAGAAGAAGAAGAAGAAGAATGGAATAGGACATCCTTGTTATCATCAGAGAAATGTTGAGCAGTATGTGATAATGACCCTTGTTTTTGTTTTCCTGGAGGGGAGGATAGAGAGGGGCATACAAGAGCAGGCTGGGCAGAGGAGAAGAAATGGTGGATTCTGACCCTTCCAGGGAGGAGGAAGAGGAAGACAGTATAGAGTTACAACAGGGGTTTGTGGGAGGTCACAGCTCAGAGGCAGATGAGGCAGTGGCGGAGCAAGGTGGGGGCAGTGGAGGCGTCTCACCCCGGGTGTCATCCCTGAGGGGAGTGACATTTGGCGCACTGCCCACCCGCTACTCCTAAGCCATCAGGGAAATGGGAGAGCTGTGCAGCTTTGCCAGCAGCATTCTTCCCTCCCCCCTTTGTTTTGACAGCTGGGGGAGGCTGGGGAGTCTCAGGCACACAGCACAACGAATATCCACCAATGGCAGCTCACTCCACCCTGTGCACCCGAATGACTATCCCACACCTGGGAGAGCACCCTCCATGCCCCACCCCCCTCGGGAGCATGTCCACCCTGGACAGTGCGGGCATATGCTCAGCTGCTGAGATGAGGGGGAAAGCAGAGCAGCAGCTGACTGGCCCAATGCCACTTGGAAGCATCCCAGACCCTCCATCTCCCAGAACCCGGAGAGCCTTAAAAGTAGGAGAGCAAAGAGCTCAAAGACAGAGGGCACGTAGCAGCACCCATAGAGGAGGTGACGATGATGACGTCTGAGGAAGTGGGAGAGGGGGTGGAGATTCACTCGAGACAGCACCATTATCCAAGAGGCTGGGTTCTATAGCTTCTTTCTGTAAAGTTTGAAATAAAAAAGGTGGTAAGAAACTTTTCCTTGTCTTTATGATTTCCTGGGCAACCAGCCGGGAGCCGCTGACAGCACCCTGACAGCCTACTGTAAAACTAGCCTACTGTAAAACTGTAAGATTTATATTCATTGCTCCACCCCCTTTTGACTCTGGCCCCACCCACTGGTGGCATGTGGTCTCCGCAAGAAGGATGGAAAAGGTTCACACACACAGAGAGAGAGAGAGATACACCCCGGCAGCACAACAAAATATGAACGGGGCCTGCACATAGAAGATAATTGAGATTAAGAGTGGTGTAAGGAGATTTAAAAGGCTTAAGGAAGAAAGCTAAGTTTCTGTTTGTTGGAACTATGAGCTCCGCTTGACCATGATTTGACAATCCATATATATATATATATATATATATATATATATATATATATATATATCACAAGCAATTAGTGTGAAGGACTTTCATTACACTGATTATTAGCATCTGATTTGATTATTATTCAGAGTCAAGCCTCATTAAAATGTACCTTTGAGATGTCATTATGGGTGCTTTCTTAAATGTTTATATAAAGCAAAACCAACAGTCCAAACCATCGAGAGCCAAACTATTCCAACCCTTTCCTACCCAGAGTCAAATGCCCATTTACAAAAAGACTGTTTCTGAAATATCAAATAAACGACTCCAGCTATTTCACTCTGGAAGCACCTCTCCTTTTCCAGGGGACCTGAAGGCCAGACTGACAGGCCTGATGAGCCACATTTGGCCCCTGGGTCTGAGGTTCCATACCCCTGACATAGGTGAATGGCAAACATGCTGAATTTGGGGAGACAACCCTATTGGGGACTTCCATCTCCTCCCATTTGCTGGACCTGTGGCTTCTTGGAGGACTTCCAGACCAGGATGTGATTGCTGTTCTGCCAGGACCCTCCTCCTCCTCCTCCTCCTCCTCCTCGTCGTCCACAGAAGGGCAGCACTGGAAACAGCTGCTGCCCCAGCTAGACATGTGCCAATTGCTGGGGCAGCTCTATAAGACCTGTTTGCCCTGGGGGTTGGACCACTCCCAAAGGGACAACACCAAAGGCTCCTGTGCCTGCCCTTGCAAGAGTCGGACAGTGGCAGAGTTTGAGCAGTGAGAAAGGGCTCCTTTCTCGCCGCTTGTCCCTCTGCCCCCCCCCACTCTACCGCTCGCAAGAGCAGGCATAGGAACCCGGTTGCGAGAGGCAAAGCTCAGTGCAGCGCCTCTCCTGTGCCTGCCCTTGTGAGAGGCCGACAGTGGTAGAGGGATGAGCGGCGAGAAATGGCTCGTCCCTCCTCCACCGCCCGCCTCACTCGAGTATAAGCCAAGGGAGGCTTTTTCAGCATAAAGAATATGCTGAAAAAGTTGGCTTATATCCGAGTATATACAGTATTTGTTACGATATAGAAGCAATGCAGCTGCAAACTGCTAGCTTGGAAGCAAAACATGATGGGAATGTTGGGACTGCCCGTGGGAAACAGAGGGACAGTCAATTCACAGTGCGAAGCACCGGAATTAGCTCAGAGTGTAATATGAGCTCTTCCGTTTATTCCTGTCCAGGAAGTGCAGAATGTGTTTGTCACAACACTGCTGGAGTTTGAAGAGAGCAGTCATGTTTTTTGTAATGCTGCAAAGACAGAAATAAAGGCATGTAAATACGTTTCTGTCTATCTCTTTTCCCTGCTGGGGGGGGGGAGGAAAGAGGGGGGGGTGTTCTTCTCACGTTTGAGAAGAATTGCCTATCGAGACCTAGCCTGGATCTTGCTGGGGAATGCAGCCAGGGAGATCAACAGGGAATCATGCCGGGTGCCTGGGAGAGTTGCCAGTTTCTCCTGATAAAGGCTTGATTTCCGACAGTATTATCATGGAATCATAGAATTGTAGGGTTGGAAGGGATACACCTACTCCAACCCCCCGCAATGCAGCAGTTACAACTATTCAGAGTACAGGAGTTCTGTATTAAAAGATAATGCTTAGCCAACACAGGGAACAGTCACTATCAGACCTAGGGCTAGTGGTCTTCACCACACTGGTATCAGATTCCATAAATTAATGAAAGATTGTCTGCTATTACGAGCGGCAGTCTCGTAATCTGGGTAACCGGGTTCGCGTCTCCGCTCCTCCACATGCAGCTGCTGGGTTACCTTGGGCCAGTCACACTTCTTTGAAGTCTCTCAGCCCCACTCACCTCACAGAATGTTTGTTGTGGGGGAGGAAGGGAAAGGAGAATGTTAGCCGCTTTGAGACTCCTTAAAGGGAGTGAAAGGCGGGATATCAAATCCAAAGTCTTCTTCTTCTTCTATTTTTGTCCACTCTGACTCTCAATTGTTCATTTGGCCAATGATCTTGTGTTATGTGGTATTTACAATACCGCCGCAACTTCACAAACTTTTATTCTGAACATAGAAGCCAAGTAATTGATATAGAAGTCCATTTTATCTGCATCACTCATCAATCCATCCCAGATTTAGGTTTGATGAGGCCCTAAGCTACTGAAAGTAAGCTTATATGTCCAGCTGTCCTTTGTCAACAACAAATTGTCACTGTTTTTTGCATTGAATATATGCTATATGGTAATTTATGAACCTAATAGGTATCTAACCAGTGGTATTTTAGGGAGCAGGCTAGCAGGCGGGGCCCATTACTTACATCATAGGAGCCTACACAACACAAAACACTGTTGCTGAATATAGCTTTTATTTTATTTGTTTTTTTTATCTTATATTTTGGAAATGTACATCCAGGGTTTTTTTCCCTTTAAATTTTTTTGGGCACCCCCAAGAAAGTGGGGCCCTAAGGAATTTGCATTGTGATACATATATTCTCTCCAAAACACACATTTCTACACATATATTATAGAATATATGTATTTCTGCATTCATTTTCTCCCAAAACGTTTGTCCTTACATGCAGTTCGATACATTTATTGAGCCACAAAGAATTCTGGGGAAAGAGCAAGTGGCTGCATTGTGATCTACACATTTCTCCAGTAGATCTGGATCAGGCCAGTTTCACTTTGGATTTCACCGGGATCAAATTCTTCAAGCACTCACTACTGTTAGGATATTTCCGTTCCACCTTAAGAGAGAGCAGGCTTGTGAGTCACAGAGTCTGCGCATGTCCTGTTTCTCGGGATGCTTATGTTCTGCTATTGCTTTCGTTTTCTCTCTGCGCCAGAACACGATAGCAGTCAGTCATGTTTTCTTTGTTCTGACCAACGCTGAATAAACATTCTAAATGATACTCTCCTGAGTGCAACTTTTGCTGTGTGAATTCTGCTGAAGGAGTGTGCATCACCCCAGGAATGTGGCAATCTATTTCTGAGGCTTGGTGCCGCTAATTACTGACACTGCGTGACTACGGGACATCAACAGATCGTCCGGAGACGACGTGGAAGGCAGTGATGGCCTTTGTCTCCCTGGCAGTATCCCAACAACAGGTTTTGGGCCCAGATTCACAGCACTTACAGGAGAGTAAGACTGCGACAGACTGCTGCTGAGGTATGTGAAAAGCGAAAACGGAGAGGGTTTTCTGAATGCCGGGAAGGGAGCTTTTGATGTCCGGCAAAATTAATTGGCCTGGGAGCCGAGCCAGAAGGCTTCGTGATTAATGGGCTGCCGAGATAAGGAGTATTTGAAGTAAAGAAAGAGACTCGGGCTCACGTAAAGACCTGGAATGGAGTTTTTCCAAGTGTCTGAAGCTGCTGAATGCCCTAAGTTAAATGGGGGAAATTATCAGACCTGGGCAAAATGGTGTGAGAGTTTGCTGCGTCAGTACGGGGTGTGGCAAACCGTGTCTCAAGCCCCCCCAGTTCCTCTGACAGAGAAATGGGAGGCCCAGAATTCAAGGGCCATTGACATAATCATCTTGTCCGTCTCTCTGGAGGAAATAAAAACGCTTGCTGGCAACGTGACGGCACGTAAGATGTGGAATGCTTTAAAGAGAGCTCATCTGAAAGTCGTCCCAGCTGAGAGTCTGAATGCCCAGAGTTTGACTGCATCGGAAGTCCTGGCTGTTTCCCAGAATGCGAAAGAATGCAGGGATGCTGAGGGCACCGATTGCAAGCTGCAGGGGGAGCAGACTGTGATGTCAGCCCAGGCAGCATTCCAGCCTCCAGGGGGAGCCAAGGAGTCGGCAGCTGAGAGCTCTGTTTCTCGTGGGAGCCAAGGTCATCGTCTTTGCAGAGGCCGGAAGGCCAGAGGTAAACAAAGACAGATGCCTGCAGATGGCCCGAAGCAGAGGGAGGGTGAAGAGCCCACGCCAGTGGAAAACAAAGCGTTGTTAGCTGGCACAGCTTCACCAAAGGCTAAAGGCAAGCCTCATGGCCAGGAGCAGGGGGGCAAGCTGCAAAAGCCCACGCTGGTGGAAAACAAGGTTTTGCTTGCTGCAAAGACTACTCCAAGGGCTAAAGCCAAGTTTGTTGTGGACTCAGGGTGCATGCGCCATTTAACAAAGGATAGGCACCTGTTTATCTCCTTTACACCTCAAGAAGGAGAGATCCACCTGGCTGATGGAAGGACGTTGCAAATTGCAGGAGAAGGGACTGTTAAACTTGCAAGTTTGCATACAACCATAAGTAATGTGCTTTATGTACCTGGAGCTAAGGACAGTCTGCTGAGCGTCCCACAGCTGACTGGGCGTGGTTTTGAGATTTCCTTCAAGAGGAACGTCTGTGTCATCAGGAAAGGCAAAGAGGACATTTTGCATGCAAAATTTATGGATGGTTTATTCTGTATAACTTATGATGACAATGCTGTTGTGTCTAATGCTGATTCTTGTTGTGTTGCCCAAACTAACAAGGTTCTTCATGCAGGTTGTATTCATGAAGCACATCGAAGATTTTGTCACATGTCTTGGCAAGCGCTAGCCAAGATGCCAGGGTTGGTTGAAGGTTTGAGCATCAAACCTTGTAAGTACCACATGAAATGTATATCTTGTGCAGAGAACAAGGTGAAGGTTGCTCCAAAAGGCAAGGAGTCTAGCAGGCAGGCTTCCAAACCCTACCAGCTAGTGCATGCAGACCTGGTAGGGCCACTTGCGCCCTCTTTGGGAGGAGCAAGGTACTTCATGGTTCTAATTGATTCTTTTTCTAGGTACATTCATGTGTTTATGCTTGAGCAGAAATCGCAAGCATTCCCTAAGTTCAAGGCATTCTGTGCTTGGTTGCAGAATGTTCGTGGTGAAAGTATCGGTTGTCTTTTTACCGATCGGGGCGGGGAGTTCACTTCTCAGCAGTTTGAAGCTTTTCTGACTGAGAAGGGAATCCAGCATGATTTGTCAACGCCTAGATCGCCATGGATGAATGGACTTGCGGAGCGAGCAAATCAGACCTTGCTTCAAGGCCTAAAAACCTTGTTGCATGATGCCAACCTCCCTGAGAAGTTTTGGGGGGAAGCTCTGTCGACAGTGGTTTATACCGTTAATCGCAGACTGTCATCACCCATAGGTTGCACTCCGTACGAGAAGATGTTTGGTAAGAAACCGAACGTCAAGCACATGAGAATCTTCGGTTCTGACATGTGGGTACACTCCCCACAAAACAACAAGCTTGGGAAGCGTGGGGCACATGGTTTGTTCATGGGGTACGGGAAAGGTGCATACAGGGTGTGGATGACTAACTCTAAGTCCATTAAATTCACCAAGAGTGTTGAGTACAATCCTAAGTGGGGGGAAAATGTGGGAATTTTCCAGAGTTACCCAGAGGAGGATGAAGGTGATGGAAAAAAGACAGATGATGTTGAGAAAGCTGAGGATGAGGATGATGATGATGATGATGATCAGAGTTCAGATTCCAGTTCAGTTGGTGGCGCTGCTGCTACTGTCAGTGACAGTGATGACACAGCAGACTACAAGAGCGCAAAGGCCTCAGTCAGACCATCTGATGCGTCTGACAATGAACTGGAAGAACCACTGTTCACCATTGGTCACTTTTCTCCTAAGAAGGAGGAGATGAGTCCAGAAGACTTACGTCTGGTTCGCAGATCTGAGAGGGCCACCAAAGGCAGACCTCCAAAGAGATTTGCTGATGAGTTTGCTAAGACGGCAACTGCTGTTCTTAGTAGCTCAGAGAAGGTGTGGGAACCTTCAAGCTTCAAAGAGGTTCAGGAGTTAACCTCTAAAGATGCTGAACCTTGGCTAAATGCCATGAAGGCTGAAGTTGATTCCTTGAACAGGAACCAAACTTGGGAATTGGTACCGGTAGTCCCAGGAATGAGACTGGTTGGCAGCAAATGGGTCTTCAAGGCCAAGACAGACCAGAATGGCAAGGTTGTCAGACACAAAGCCAGATTGGTTGCCAGAGGTTTTTCACAGGTACCAGGACAGGATTACCACGAGACCTACTCACCCACCGTCAAATATGAGAGCATTCGGCTGATGCTCAAGATAGCTGCAGAGGAGAAACTGCATGTTTCTCACCATGATATTAATACAGCTTTTTTGTACGGGATTCTGGGGGAGGAGCTGTATATGCTTCCACCTGATGGAATGCAGATACAGAAGGGAATGGTCTGTAGACTGCGGAAATCCTTATATGGTCTCAAGCAGAGTGCCAGGTGTTGGAACACAAAACTCACTGAGACGTTGCTTTCTCTAGGTTTTCACCAGGGCAAAGCTGATCCATGTGTGTTTGTCAAGGAGGAGGGGCAAAACAAACTGTATTGTTTATGTTTTGTTGATGATCTTCTGATGTTTTGGAAGAATCAGGCTTTTTACCAAAGCACCCTAGCTCAGCTGAAGGAGCACTTTGACATGAAGGATCTTGGTGAGGTATCCAACTATCTTTCTCTGCAGGTGGAGAGGGACCAAGCAGGTAATTTTCTGGTACACCAAACACAGAAAATTGCTGATGTATTAACCAGGTTGAATTTGGTTGATGCAAACCCAGCAGACACACCGATGGTGACAGGCTACCAGGTAGATAGTACTGCTGAAGCGTTCTCTGACACTACGCTGTACAGATGCATTCTAGGCAAGTTGAATTTCATTGCTAGATGCTCAAGACCTGACATTGCTGTAAGCACTAACCTGCTTAGCAGACATGCTAACAATCCTACTGTTCAGGATTGGAAAGCTCTGAAGCGCATAGCCCGCTATCTGAAAGGGACTATGCACTACAGGCTGAGGTTCACCAGTCAGAAGACTGGAGGTCTTGAAATCTTTGCAGATGCAAGTTTTGGAAGTGACACCACGGATGGTACAAGCACTTCTGGAGTATGCTACATGTACAACCACTGTCTGTTTGACTGGTTGTGCAAAAAGCAGACAACAGTGAGCCTAAGTTCCTGTGAAGCAGAACTCAATGCTCTGTCATTTTCACTCATGGATTGTGAATGGTTGATGCAACTGTTTAAGGACATTGGGGTTTCTGTGAAATGTCCTATACAGGTATACCAAGACAATAGATCCTGTTTGGCTTTGCTGAACTCAGAGAGTTGCAAGCAAAGAACCAAGTACTTGCAGATTAAGCTACATCGTGCAAGAGAGTGTATTCAGAAAGGACTGATTCAGGTGTCCTACAGGCCAGGAAATGAAATTCCTGCTGATCTGTTGTCTAAGGTTGTTAACAGAGAACAACTTAAGGTTTACATACAGAAGTTGCAGTTGGGTGAACCACAGGTACTACAGGTTACACGGAAAGGGGGAGGATGTTAGGATATTTCCGTTCCACCTTAAGAGAGAGCAGGCTTGTGAGTCACAGAGTCTGCGCATGTCCTGTTTCTCAGGATGCTTATGTTCTGCTATTGCTTTCGTTTTCTCTCTGCGCCAGAACACGATAGCAGTCGGTCATGTTTTCTTTGTTCTGACCAACGCTGAATAAACATTCTAAATGATACTCTCCTGAGTGCAACTTTTGCTGTGTGAATTCTGCTGAAGGAGTGTGCATCACCCCAGGAATGTGGCAATCTATTTCTGAGGCTTGGTGCCGCTAATTACTGACACTGCGTGACTACGGGACATCAACAGATCGTCCGGAGACGACGTGGAAGGCAGTGATGGCCTTTGTCTCCCTGGCAGTATCCCAACAACTACTACATCTGAACTTTAAATGCCATACAGTTTCAGTCTCTCTAGTCCCGATGGCTCTTCCCCCAGAACCCCACTCAAGCTGCAACATTTCTTCCTCTCCAAGATAAATCGTAAGGACACTGACAAGTATTTTTAACACATTTCCCCCGATGTTGCATAAATCCAAGAACATCTCTATGCTAATCGAATCAAAAGAGACATGATTAGTGACTTGAGTGCGCCAACATGTCTGTTGTCTCGTCATCGCGCTAAGATAACGTACTGCCAATGCGGAATTTAAGAACTGAATATTGTATATACTGGAAAAGGTTATGGGATATGACAGACTCCGATAATAGTAAAACCAGAGAAATCATACCCTTCACTGTCTGTATTTCTTATGCATTATAAATTGTTAATATTTTTAAGGATGTGTTTTGGGAAGAGAAGCAGCAAAATAAGATACAATGGAGAAAATGCCTTAATGAAATTATTCATGATATACACTGAAACACACGAATCAGACTCACTCATCAAATAAAATGAAGGTTAATGCATGCAGAGGAATACAAGAAGCACCTAGTGTTTTGAAGTAATGTGTTATGTCCTTTCTATAGCAAATCCTGGAAGGTAAGTGTTGTGACCTTTCTTTTAAGGGGAGGGGCTCTTAAGAGTAGAATAATTTGGTGACAATCAGAAGGAAAGAAATTCTTGCTAGCTATGGTCCAAATTTTGCAGAGGCTTTGTCCACCGAGTGCTTTTCAAAATCAAAGCACCCTCTGGCTTATAGAGCAATCCTAAGTGTAGGAACTTCTGCTGACTTCTTAAACCAGTATAAATTATACCTACTTCTAACTCATAAGATAAAAAAATAGCATACAAACAGCCTACTGGATCAGGCCAATGGCCCATCTTGTGCAGCATCCTGTTCTTACAGTGGTCACCCGGATACCTGGCTAAAAAGGTAAAGGTAAAGGGACCCCTGACCATTAGGTCCGGTCGTGGCCGACTCTGGGGTTGCAGCGCTCATCTCGCTTTATTGGCCGAGGGAGCCGGTGTACAGCTTCCGGGTCATGTGACCAGTATGACTAAGCGGCTTCTGGCGAACCAGAGCAGCGCACGGAAACGCCATTTACCTTCCCGCTGGAGCGGTACCTATTTATCTACTTGCACTTTAAAATGCTTTCGAACTGCTAGGTGGGCAGGAGCAGGGACCGAGCAACGAGAGCTCACCCCGTCTCAGGGATTTGAACCGCCGACCTTCTGGTCGACAAGTCCTAGACTCTGTGGTTTAACCCACAGCGCCCTGCTAGAAGTCATCAATAACTCTCTGCTCCATGAAATGTAGTTCAGGAGCAGGGCTACTGCCAGATGGCTAGCCTGAGCCTGACAGGTGTAAATAGATTGGACTCAAGGAGCCACTGCCTGAAACACCCTAACAAGGAGGCAGTGGGATTTCTCCTGCTATATTACCCATGTTATGGTGCTTGTTGTAGACCACACAATCAATATGTCATCTTTACTTCCAGCTAATGCCTTGCATCTCCTTTTGTGGTGGGAATTTATATCTGGTGGCAGCCCATGTGGCATAGTGGATAGAGTGTCAAACTAGGACCTAGGAGACCCGGGTTCAAATCATGAAGCTCCGCAGGAGACCTTGAGAGCCAGTCACTGCCTCTCAGCCTAACCTACCTCAGAGGGTTGTTGTAGGGATTCAATTGTCAGTTTACATTTCTTAGTGCAGAAAGTATTGATCTGATGTGTAGAGATCTTTCCTATTCTAATTAATTCAAGAGGGTTCTGGAAGCTTCTCTGTGTAAAAGAAACAAGCAGAAGGTTCCTGGTGTTTGGGTTATTCCTTCAGAGAAGCTGAGTACAGCTGGTTTAAACTAGTTCTCTTATCTCTTTCTGCCAAAGTCATGCTGTCTATAAAAATAGGCCAGAAGGAGCCTGGGTTTCACTTTCTCTTTCTATCTTCCTTCTGGAGTGGTGTTCTGTACATAGTATGCTTAGTGTAGAGGTTTAGACTTACTGTAAGTTATTGTAAGTTTAAGTCTGCCACAACGGGTTTTCTTATGGACAGGGCCAATCCTAAATGTATTGGCTTCGTGACCATTATGCTCATTTGCCTTCAGTTGAACCAAAGCTCTGTTAGATGAAATATGAATTGCCTCTGATCTATTTTGGTGGGAATTTTGCAACGTGTTTAAGTTTTTACTCTGCTAACCATACATTGGAATCTATTCTGGATCAATATTGAGTAGAATTTGATGACATAAAGAAGAAGAAAGAAGAAGAAGAAAGAAGAAGAAGAAGAAGAAGAATTCATTTGGGCTGGGCTCAGAGCAGCTATCATCCTATTAATAACACAATATACAGTGGTACCTTGGGTTACAGACGCTTCAGGTTACAGACGCTTCAGGTTACAGACTCTGCTAACCCAGAAATAGTACCTCGGGTTAAGAACTTTGCTTCAGGATGAGAACAGAAATTGTGTGGCAACGGCGCAGTGGCAGCAGGATGCCACATTAGCTAAAGTGGTGCCTCAGGTTAAGAACAGTTTCAGGTTAAGAACGGACCTCCAGAACGAATTAAGTTCTTAACCTGAGGTGCCACTGTACATAAAAACAAGCAATCAATTGATTAAACTGCATCCCAAAATTAATTCAAATAAATTAAAATTAAAATTAAACTAAACAAATGACAGTCCTCAGGTTAAATTGAAAGCGGTTAATACTCGCCAGGACCAACTGTTTCCACTGATATTATAAGGACCTCCTTCATGCTTGTTCTTACGCATGGGAAACCTCCTTCATGCTTGTTCTTACGCAAAGAGAAAATGAGAAAATAAGGAGAGGGGGAACTATGCATGCCACTGTGAGCTCCATGAAGCAAATGTTGGGATATAAGTGTGATAAAGAATTAAACGGTAACTCTTATCTAGGCTTCCATCCATTGCTATACTCAGAGAAAATCCATTAATATCCATAAACATGAGCAACTTAGGTCTCCCAATTTCAATGGGTCTACTCTGAGTAGAGTTTAGTTGGATATGATGACCCACTGATTCTTTTGCCTCTGGCGAACGCACTTTTGAGATGCAGTGAAGACCTGCAAATAATTACTTTACCATTGTTTTCTGAAAGTATCTGATGGGAGAGGGACCTAAAGAGCCACACATTTATCACACTCCCTACCCTTGGTGTCATTGCATGTTGAACCTCTGGATCCTGATGAGTAATTGCTCTCTCCTTGTCTTTCCCGGTTCTTTATTTTATTTTTTTCTCCCTCCCCCTTTGGAGGAAAGGGACGTCAAACCTCCGAAGAACAGGCTCGGTGGCAGAATGTCATTAAAATTAAGAAATACTGATGGAAAGAAGGCGCCGTAATAAACAATGAACAATTTACAGACTAAAAACAGTGACATAAGGTGGAGAATAATGGAATATGAGAGTGAGGGGAAAGCACGAGACAATGATGACTGGTTGACAGATTGTTGTCATTCAACTCTCCGGGGCTTTCTCACAACCTTCCAATAGCGAGGCAGGATGGAACATCTGGTAGACAACCAGTGCGGAACCTCAATCCTGCTTCCCAGAGACAACAGAACTGGAGAGTCCTGAGGCGTATAACCCCCTGCCTCCTTCTCTGCACCATCTCTCTAGCGAAGACGAAGTTTTCTTTTATGCCTTCCTTTTGCAGGGAGTTTTGTTTGTTTGCTGGGAAACACATGTTCAGCTGGGTCGCAAAGCACAGACATACCCACAATCCCTTTGGCTGTCTTCTCCTAGGACAACGCGGGAAGGCTGGAATAGGATCGGGATGAAATTACCACACACACACCACAAAAAAAGAAAAAAGAAAAATAGATACAACAATAGCTTCAGATCGTCGTCATCGCCCCCCCCAACCCCCCCAACAACACTGGGATTTTTCCCTATTTGTCACAATTACTGAAGCACCTGTGCTGAACTCTGTTTGCTTCATCTGCTGAAAATATTGAGCTTGACAGGCCTCCCTGTGCTCCCCTTGTTAAAAATAAAACCAAAGTGATGGTATTTATTTCTCTGACTTCTAATAGAATTAACTTGGGTCAGGGTTGGAAAAAATCTATGGCCCAGCGGTGGATTCCCTCCTCAGCCCTCCTCAGAATATCTATCTATCTATCTATCTATCTATCTATCTATCTATCTATCTATCATCTATCTATCTATCTATCTATCTATCTATCTATCTATCTAATATTTTTATTAAATATTTCTTGGTTTACAAAAGTATGTGCAATGTCTCTTTTCTACTTAGTGTACGTGTGGGGTTTTGTGTCAGCATCGCGTTCTCTTTACTATTGGCTTGTGTTCCTTTGGTGGTGAGAGAGGTTGGGGTGTGGGTTGCACGTTTGTGATGGGCTGTGGTGAACTTTGTTTTCATGTGTGAGTGGGTGTTTTGGATCAGATTAGCCATATTGATTTGTAAGCCATTGGTAAATTTTTGTCATTGTCTTGTTGGGCTGTGTATGTAATAAAAGGGTACCATACCAGGGTGGAGGCATCTTCTTCTATTTGTCCCCATGTCCCCTCTTCAGATTATTATTATTATTATTATTATTATTATTATTATTATTATTATTATTAAATAAAATGTCCAGTGTGCATGCACACTTCACGAAAGTTTATACCAGGAACAAACTTAGTTGGTCTCTAAGGTGCTACTGGACAATCTTATTTTATTTTTTATATTTCGGTTTCGACTGTGGCAGACCAACATGGCTACCTACCTTTCTTCTTCTTCTTCTTCTTCTTCTTCTTCTTCTTCTTCTTCTTCTTCTTCTTCTTCTTCTTCTTCTTCTTCTTCTTCTTCTTCCCAAACTGGGACTCAATGTGGCTTAGATGACTTAAAACAAACAGATAAAATACAAAATAAATAAATATAAATAGCATTAAAATGTATTTAATGTTTTTTTTTTAAAAAAAGCAATTGAAATACAGATCTTTAAAAACAGCACAGAACTACCAAAGTCCTTTCCTAAACAAAACAAACAAACAACAACCAGTGATTCCAGTTAGAAGACAACAATCTTCAGCTGCTAGCAGAAGGATAACAAGTAGTGAACCGACCTAACTTTTCTAGGAAGGAAGCAAGTCTGGGAGCAAGCACCAATAAGGCCCTCATGGGCATTCAATGAACCTGAGTGTTTGAAGATTCCAGATGGGTAAAAGAAAATACTTCTTCACACACACCACATAGTTAAACTATGAAACTTAGGTAGGGTTGCCATACATCTGGGAAAACCTGGACATGTTCTCTTTCGAGGGACCAACATGCCAAATACAAATACAGGACCAACATGCCAATTACATTTTAGAGGAAATGTCTGGGCTTTGGGGTGGGCAGGGTGGGCATGAGCAGCTTGGGAACAGGCTGCTCTGCATGCCACAGCTGCTGGCAGCCCGAGCTGGGAAAAGAGGAATGCTGGGGTAGTGACAGCAGCCCCACGCGCCCCTTGCCTAGGCTCAGGCTGGCAGCAGCTGGGGCTGCCCTCTTTTTTGCTCTTCAAGATAAGGCAAGCCTTCACCCCCTCCTAGATGTTGATATGTTTAAATCTCTTTTTAGTTTACCCCTGGTTTTAATTGTTTTTTTAATGTTTTAATTATTTTAACTGTTTTATTGTTAATTTTAATATTCCATGAAAACTGCTTAGAGGTTTTCATAGAATCATAGAGTTGGAAGAGACCACAAGGGCCATTGAGTCCAACCCCCTGCCAAGCAGGAAACACCATCAGAGCACTCCTGACATATGGTTGTCAAGCCTCTGCTTAAAGACCTGCAAAGAAGGAGACTCCACCACGCTCCTTGGCAGCAAATTCCAATCAATTGCAATCAATTTTTGTTTAATAATAAATAAATAAATAAATATTAAAAACCAGAAACAGATTTAGGCATGTGATAGCATCACGAAACCAAGTCAGAGTGAGAGATTCGATTCCTAGCAACTTCCTTCTTCATAAGTGTCAAAGCCAAGCCCCTTCTGTTATTGAAAACAGTTCCTACATGGGATCTCAGCAAAAATACAAACTTCTTTTTTTTAAAAAAAGATTCTCTTGGGCTAAAGCCTTGTGGATCCTGTATTCAACGAATAAAGCCCGGTACATAAATGAGTGTACTGTTTGGCTTTAAAAAATAATTGGAAGTCGCCTGGATGCTTCTAGCTTAGGGGGATGGTTTAATTGCATTACATTGTATCTTATTTACTTAAATTATACCTCTGTTTGATCCAAAGCACCAGGGAAGGATTACAGAAGAACAGAAATAAATACTATCTGACAGGACAGAGAAGTCAGTCCCGTAACTGCAGCACAATTTATCCATCTAAAATAGCTCACTGGAAGAATGTGACTCCAGATCCAGTGAAGTCCAGATTAGTGTTTCCCTAACTCCCCTGCCCCATGGGTCCCTTGAAAGTTGCTGAGTGCTTTGGTGGACCACGCCATGCTTTTTCGGCCTCTTGTAGCAATTTTTATGTGCTGTGCTAAACGCTGTATGATTTTTTCTTTGTATTTTTACAGACACTCCATAGACCACTGGTGGTCTGCAGTCTGCAGTTTGGGAACTCCTGGTCCAGCTGATGATGGCTAAAATGAATATGGGTTGTGCCCAATGTTAGTCTTGCTCAGAGCATAGCCAGTGGAAAAAAATGACTGAATAGGTATCCAAACAAAGTTTATAGGAAGAAAGTTCAAATCTAGGAAGGGCATCAATGTCTTCAGACCTTATCCCCAACTTCTGCCCATTGCCCAGCCTTGACACAGGGTCAGTGGACTTGCATGTGGAGCAATGGTGAGGCCCAACAGCTCTGGTCTACATGAATTGGGCATGACCTAGAAGTGGGCATGCCAGAGCTGCTGGGGTTCTCAGCAGTTCAGCTAATGTGGACAAGATCCCCCTGTAGCTAGAAAGCTTGAAAACTTCTTGTTATGTATTCAGTAGTCCGTGTTTGCCTGAGCTTGAGTCTAGACTAAGGATTCTGAGCCCCCGTGTTCTGATTCTGTACATGATATCCAATCGCAGAACGTTTCAGGATTTGGGCCACTGCCACTGGCCCTTAAGCTCTGAGGTCTGATTCGCAGCTTGGGAGTTTAGACAGCCAATAACATTGAGAGTTGGAATGGCCCAGGCCTTCAGAAATGCATATAGTAAGCAGTTGCATTGTCCCTGCTGTTCAGTTCTGTTAGTTCAATAAAGGTCCTTGCTGTTATCACTGTGTCTTGCTTTGTGGAAACCCAGCTACTCACACAGGGCAATAGAGTTGCTGCATCTTCCAAATTCACATTGCTCAAATTCCCTTAACCTCCATTAAATAGCATTCCACCCTGACCTATATTTGTTGCATGCAGCACTGCTTCCGTTGCACTGCAGCCCATCTCCCACCAGAAACTATGTTATTCATCTTGCTGCCCACTGTAGAAAAATCCTGCAATTTACATATTCTATGTAATTAATTACTTAAATTCTGCAATTCCCTTCATGTTACATTTCTACCCCATTCATTTCAATGCAGAAAACACACAGCGCAAAGTGTGTGTGTGTGTGTGTGTGTAATCAATCATGTATCATTTGAAGACTGAATATAGCCAAAAGTGATCACCTTTACTGGACTGATTTATGTTCTGGACATGGGACAAATGGGAACTTCCACTCCCGCTTCTCTTTTCATTGACTTTCTCCAACACCTCTACTAGTGTTGAAATTCTGATCTGCTTAGCCCATGTGCAGTATCTCCCTAATCTGAAGAGATTAACAAAACTCTGGGTTTAACATTTCCACAACTGGCATTCTGTGTTTCAGAGATTGGTGCTGGTATCTGGCTGATTGAGGCCTGTGTCGTTTATCTCCAGCCTCATTCCCTTCTGGTGCCGCCACCCTCTATCTCTGCACCTGTTGATAACGCCACATGGGGTTTTTTATTTTTGCCTTTTCATATCTGACCCCCCTGATTTCAAGCAAGCATCTCCTCCCTTTCTGCGCTAACCAAATTTTTTCATTCATAGCATCCGTATCAAATTCAGTCATAGACGACATCACCAAGATGTAGATAATTTCCCTTTTAATCACTGCCTGCATAATGCTCAACGGTTTGGGGAGTAAATATATACATACAAAGATCCTCTATATCATTTGACACCCAGTCGATCTCTTTTGGGGGATTCCTGGAGTGGGCTAGACCCTGAGCATGTTTTGATCT
The DNA here is from genome assembly GCF_964234715.1 of Podarcis melisellensis. Classification (NCBI taxonomy): domain Eukaryota; kingdom Metazoa; phylum Chordata; class Lepidosauria; order Squamata; family Lacertidae; genus Podarcis; species Podarcis melisellensis. The sequence goes on along the minus strand of NC_138543.1, from coordinate 57,213,396 downwards.
TTTCTAACGCTTTTCTACAGCAGATAAATCTGCCTTATTACTATAGGGGAGTGGGAAGGATGCAAGCCCTGTTTAGATGATAACATTGTACATTTTCTATCTCCTTGAGCATTGTGATGATATTTTAAAATATTTTTTTAAAAGGAAGGGGGGAAAACACAACAACCTTGCCATCAATTTCCCAGACTCTTTGGTTATGCAAGTCTATTATCTCTAGAAACATTTCTTGATCTGGTTTCTCAGAGGGTCCATATTGATTTGCTATGATAATTTCATTTTTTTAAGGCTATCTTTTACCTCATATTAATTTCTGCTGGGGCAGGCTAGTGACACGTGCCCACTCTTCCTGCAAGCAGAAAATGTCCTTTTTGCCCCTTACTGGAACATTTCTCTCTCTCTCTCTCTCTCTCTCTCTCTCTCTCTCTCTCTCTCTCTCTCTCTCTCTCTCTCTCACACACACACACACACACACACACACACACACACACAAACACATTGTTTAGACCAGCCTTTTAATACGCCATTCTGTTTCCTTTCATGTGGTCAAGCACATTAAAAAAAACATAAGTGAAGCTTTGCTGGGTCCTAGCAAAGTGGCGGAGCGTCCGCTTGGCATGCAGGTCACAGGTTCAATCCCCAAGGATGCCTTCAGGTAGGGCTGGGAGAGACCAGATCCTGAAAATGCTGAGAGACCAGAGCCTGAAACCACTGAGACCCATTGCTCCTCTGTGTTAAGGACTTAAAGGTAAAGGTAAAGGTACCCCTGCCCGTACGGGCCAGTCTTGACAGACTCTGGGGTTGTGCGCCCATCTCACTTAAGAGGCCAGGGGCCAGCGCTGTCCGGAGACACTTCCGGGTCACATGGCCAGTGTGACATCGCTGCTCTGGCGAGCCAGAGCTGCACACGGAAACGCCGTTTACCTTCCCGCTGGTAAGCGGTCCCTATTTATCTACTTGCACCCGGAGGTGCTTTCGAACTGCTAGGTTGGCAGGCGCTGGGACCGAGCAGCGGGAGCGCACCCCGCAGCAGGGATTCGAACCGCCGACCTTTCGATCAGCAAGTCCTAGGCGCTGAGGCTTTAACCCACAGCGCCACCTGTGTCCCATATTGTTAAGGACTTAAGAACATAATAATTGCCTGCTGTATCAGGCCAATGACCCATGTAGTCCAACATCCTGTTGTCAAAGTGGCCAACCAGATGTCTGTGAGAAACAAGCAAGGAGAACATGAGCCCAAGAGCACTCTCTGCACCTGTGGCTTCCTGCAACTGGTACCCAGAAGCATTGCTTCTTCCATCTGCATAGTCACCATAACTACCAACCATCTTGCCCTCCTTGAATTTGTCAGATTCTCTTCTAAACCCATCTAGGGCAGTGGCCAACACTGCCCCCTGAGGAAGTACACTGTATGAAGAAGTGTTCTTTCTTTTATCTGTCTTGAATGTCCTCTAACATTCAGCTTTGTTGGCTGTGCATGAGTTTTAGTGTTATGAGAGTGGAATAAACACTTTTCTTGATCCACTTTCTCCACTGCCTTGAGGGATATCTTTCGAGGAGGAAAAGGCTAAAGAGTGAACCCCAGACAAATCTGGAGTGGAATCCCTAGGACAGTTGCACGACGTCTTGTACACCTCCTTCTAGCATCTGCTGCAGCCACACCTGGTGCCAAAAATATTGTTCTGCTTGCCTTTGGGCCACATCAGGCAAGGCCGAGGTGGGGGATGTCTTGTCATCTGGGCAGCCCAGGATCTCCATTGTGCTGGTCCCGGGGGGAAGGTTACCGTTGGAGTAGTCAAAGTCCGGTCCTGGGTCACTAGCCTGGAAACAGTCCACAAGGAGCGGGGCGAGGTCCGAAGCAGGAAGCCGGGCAGGGACAGGAACACTGGAGGGTCAGGTCTGGGTCCGGGCAGGAACAGGTACTCAACAACGACGTTGCTCCTGCAACCTGGGACCGGGCTGACTGGCCTTTATCTTCTCTGAGGCCAGGGGCAGTCCCGGCCCCCAGGAGACCCGCCTCTCCTGGCCTTAAGGCGAGCACTCCTCCTGGGAGAAACCAGTTCCCTTCGCCTCTCTCCCCTGAGCCTCTGCAGTTCAGGAGAGGCTGAAGGGTTACTGGGCCCAGGGGGAGACTCACCTGTAGGCACTGAGTCCTCAACCACCTCCGGAGCCAGAGTGGATTCACCTGGTTCCTGCTCCTGAGGATCCGGCACAGGTGCAGGCGCTTCAGAATCAAGGCCCTGCCCCAGTTCAGCCCGCCCTGGAGGCGGGGACTCCTGTGCAGGCTGGGATTCCTCCGGTTCAGCCTCTGAATCGGATTCCCAGGCCATCATATCCATACACACTTCCCAGGCTTGCAGCCTGGGGAGGTCACTTCAGCGCTACTAATGCAGCAGTTTGACTTCACCCTCAGAGGCATACTCCATTGTCTCTCCAAACAGAATAATGGCAAACAATAACAACAACTAAAATTTCACTCACCTGGAGATTCGAGCTCTCCACCTGGTAAATCTGGAGACTTCAGCTGAGACATGGAGATCTGGCAATGCTACTGAAGGTGTATCACCAGCCTGAGGTTCCCTTCCTCTGCCTTAGTCCCTTAGAACTCATCTCCTACCGAAGCTAAGCCTAATTATATGCAACTGCGTTTGCATATCACCTTTTGATACCCTCACCTCTCCATTCTTCTCTTTCAGAATCCTTCCTCTGAATAATTTCAACTTTCTAGAAAGCATGCTGTCGTAAGCAGAGGTGACACTTGGAACTTCTTGATTTGGAGCGTGAAATCCAAAGTCACTTTCAGACTTGCAAATGACATGATTTAGAACAATAATGAAGAGAAATCTTGCCAACGTGTCTCCTTGTAGGTAGCCTGGCTGTGGTCGTATAGAGCCCCAGAGACATGTAGTCATCTGAACATGCCGGGTGCATAGCCATAAATTCAGGTGGTGCATTAATATCATTAACCACTTCACTTCCTGGAAGGTCTAGGATTCCCCCCCCCCAATCCCTGAGAGATGAATAGCTTTGCTTGCAAGAAACAAAGTGTTTAGAGGTGACGAAGATGAATTGTTATATATTTGCACAAGAAATGTCTGTATGGGTATTCCCATGGGAGAGTGAAGACTTTTACACACCTGGAACCTTTAATTTTAATCATATGAGGGCTGTATCACAGCTCAAGAAGCCACTACAATCCTGAAACCAAAAGTCTCCATCTGTCACATAGATGAGGAACCCCTGGCCTTACCACTGTTGGTGGACTAGAACTCCCATCAGGTACATCCACAATGGCCAACAGTCAGAGATGGTGAGTGTTGTGGTCCAACAAGAGATGGGAGGCCACTGCTTCTCATCACCAATCATCGGCATTCAGTTAGTCAAACTGTGAGCCACTTCATATGTTCTATTGGCATGATCTAGCCACTCAATTAGGGAATGCACACTAGTCCATGTAAACTGGAAGCAAGCAACATGGATTGCAACTTCAGCAAGTTCATCAGCTTGAGGAATGATGAATCAGTGAATCAGAAAATTGTAGAGTTTGAAGTGACCACAAGGGTAATCCGGTCTAATCCCCTGTAATGCAGGAATCTCAACTAAAGCATCCATGACAGATGCCCAACCAAATTCTGCTTTAAAGACTCAAATGAAGGAAAACCCACCACCTTCTGAGGGTGTCAAGCAGCTCATATTATCATAAGGTTCTTCCTGATCTTTGGTTAGAATCTCCTTTCTTATAACCTACACACTTTGTTTTCACCCTGCTCTCCGGAGCAGGGTGAAAACAAGTTTGCTCCATGTTCAATGTAACAGCCCTTTAAATATTTGAAGGTGGCTCTTGTATCTCCTCTCAGTCTCTTCTTTTTCAGGCTAGACATACCCAGTTCCTTCCACCGCTCCTCATAAGTCTTGGTTCCCAGACCCTTGATCATCTTGGTTGCCCTCCTCTGCACATGTTCTGGCTTGTCAAGCTGTTAAATTGTGGTGCCCAGAACTAGACACAGTGCTCTAGGTGTGGTCTGACCAAAGCGGAATATGATAATTTGAGAGCATCTACACTACAGACAGTTGAAAGAGCAACATCAGGGATCATCATGTTTATAACATAACATAAGGGTTTGTTCTGTTATCAGTAAGCCAGCTAACCAAGAAAGTGGTGGTACTGCTGGTTAGCAACCAGGCAGAGTGATGTGATGTTTGCTAATGTGGCACATGCTCTGATTGGCTGTGTAGTTCTTCCTCTATCTGGTTTGTTGAATGTCTCCTTGCTATGTACAATGCCTGAAGTAAGAAAGACATAATCAAAGCCACTGTGAGAACAGGATGCTGGATTCCTTGGGCCATTGGCCTGATCCAGCAGGCTCTTCTTAGGTTGGTTGTTTATTTGGGTGGGCTTGTCTGCTGGGACACACACTGCTAGTCTGAACACCATTAGTCAGTCAGGACTGGAAGCCAATTCTTTATAGATTCTCTAGATCAGCTGTGCAGAACCTCAGGTCTGGGCATAGGCACTGGTTCCTGGGGGCTAAGGAATCCCCTCTTTTAGGTAGCCAGTCCCCCTCAATGTTCAAAGGGTGTTTGACTCCACCTCTGGCTCCTTGTGACATTAGATGAGGTGGTGTGCATGCTGTCAGAACAACACTTCAGCACCCCTCAAACTTCTTGAGAAGATGGCACCTCTAGGTCTGGGCATCAATTGTGACCTTCCAAGCTTCTCCATCTGCTCCCGGGATTCTCCCCAGGAGACACCTCCTTCCAAGCTTACTTCGGTGCTTTTGCATGTATTCTTGGAGTCTGCTGCTCTGTCTTATTTCCTTGGATGGAGGACAGAGAGGGGCATGCAAGCATCTGGAGAAACCAGCCTACTGTACAAAGTTTAAAAACTGCATTCATTGTGTTGCTCACCTTTGCCCCTTGCATGCAGGCACAGAAAGGTCTCCTAGATAGGAATGTGGCCTTTGGCCTAGAAAATGTTCCCCACCCCTACTCTAGGGCATTGTGGGGCATTAATATGGAGGCTCCTAGCCACAGCCACCTGGTGCTAACAAGAGCATGGAGGGGGACTAAGAATCTCACTTGATGGAGTTACCGTATTTTTTGCTCTATAAGACTCACTTTTTCCCTCCTAAAAAGTAAGGGGAAATGTGTGTGCATCTTATGGAGCGAATGCAGGCTGTGCAGCTATCCCAGAAGCCAGAACAGCAAGAGGGATTGCTGCTTTCACTGCGCAGCGATCCCTCTTGCTGTTCTGGCTTCTGAGATTCAGAATATTTTTTTTTCTTGTTTTCCTCCTCCAAAAACTAGGTGCGTCTTATAGAGCGAAAAATATGGTGCATCAGCAAAGACAAGTTTCAGGACACTTTTCTTTGAACTCACACCCTGGGGAGGCCTGCCCAAACTCTTCTTTGCAGGTCTTGAGAAACATGTGCAAATAAGTTCCATTATTTTCCTTTCCAGAGCACCTTTTGGCAATGAAGTGCTTAACTTGTCCTTTGCTTTATTTTGGAGAGCACTTGAGGGTACAATTCTATAGGGCCAACTGAACAGTTTGCTCATCTACTAACTTGGAGGAAACTCAGTTCCACTGTTGTACCTTTAGAGTGACCCTTCCCCCCTCCTTTTTTTTTCTTTTTGCCAGGGGGGAGGGAAATACCGACCTTGGAATTTTTCATGAGTTAAGGAAATTTAGATTTGTAATTTAATGGCCTCAGAGTTTTGTTTTAATTACGGGAAAATAATTTGAGGGAGATTGGTAATAGGCAAAACTTGGAGACCTTTTTGTTCTTCTGTGCAGTGAAGGAAACCTCATTAGAGAGGATTTTCTTAGTTAGCAGGGCTTCGGGGTTAATGAGCTGTGAGTGATAATATATAGTAGTAATCCCTCATGGCTGTAACAAGTTGTATTTTATAAACTCCTTAATCTCCATGGCGAAAGAGGTGTGGAATATTGGAGAAGAGGAGAAACTCATTTGCTAAGCTCTGGGAACTTCTAATGCTTTTTGAGTCTTGAAACTTGTATTTAAAAGAAGAAGAGGAAGGGGTTGAGGAAGGCCATGGCCGGTTTCCCACATCCAGTGACAAAGGTGGTAAATGTTTTGTTTTGTTTGCATTATGTATGCTTTTATAATTGCAAATTGCTTTGAGGCATTTCTGTGGTAAGCAACAAAACAACGATAGCCAATGTGATGTAGTAGTCAAAGCAAGTGTTGGGAAAGGTTTAGAAGAGGACAACACACCAAAAAGATGATGATAATAATATAATTGTTAAGGGTTCACAGAATCTTAAGATCATAGAATTGTAGATCTGAAAGCATCTAGTCCAACCCCTTACAATGCCGGAATTTAAGCTAAATAATCCATGACAGATGGCCATCCAACCTCTGCTCAAAAACTTCCAACAAATGAGAGTCTACCACCTTCTGAGGTCGTCAGTTTCACCGTCAAACAGCTCTCACTTTCATTAAGTTCTTCCTAATGTTTAGCTGGAATCTCATTTATTGTAACTTGAAGACATTGGCTTGGTCCTCCAGAGCAGAGGAAAACAAGTTTATGACAGCCCTTTAGATATTTAAAGATGGCTATCACATCTCCACTCTGTCTCCTCTTTTCCGTGAAAAACATAAACAACTCCCTCCACCATGCCTCATAAGGCTTGGTTTCCATTCCCTTGATCATCTTGGTTGCCCTTCTCTGCACACATTCCAGCTTGTCAAATTGCTAAATTGTGGCACCCAGACAGGACACAGTACTCCAGGTGTGGTCTGACCAAAGGCAGAAGAGTGTGGTTCTATGACTTCCTTTGATCTGGACGCTAGACTTCTGCTGATGTTGATGTTGTGATTAACTATTCTTATAATTGATCACCAGCATATTTCATTCAACACAGACAAAACAACAAGCAAGGGCATTGGGGGCAGGGGTGAACAGAAAAGTTATGCATTTTTTTCAGCTACTTCTATTTAGGCTTAATTAGAGCAGAATAGAAATATATTTTATATTCCATTTTTGTACCCCGCTCAGGTATTCTCTGAATATAGAGTGGTTTAGACATTGTGAAATAAGTGAGTAGATAAAATACAAATGAGGGCTGATGCCAAAAGTTTTGTTTTCCATAAATCTGGAACAGACCTCCATAGTCAAGTAGATCTGTAGTCCTTCCATATAATCATCAAATCTTGAGACTGGGGTGTGTTTGTGTGTATGAACTAGCATTGCAGACTAAATTATGCAAGTAAGAAGATTTGCATCTATTCTCTCAATTTGTATAATGGAGGCAGGTTGCAGAATTCTGCTTTTCTTGTAATTTGCATAATTTGGATTATCATGTCACATCTATCTGTTTGTTATCATAATTATTATTTTTAGCGGGGATGCAGAATAGTTCCACAGCCCTGCACAGTCTTTGAAAGAGAGGCCGAGGGAAAGAAAGAGTGAGAGAGTGGGAAGGAAATAATTGACTGGTAATATTTTAAAAGGTAACCAATGCTCACTAGCAGCTGCAGTAAGACATTAAGTAATAGAACACACTAATGTTAACAGCTCTCTTGGTAAGAGTGGTGAATGAAATAAACCACAGCATCCAGCGTATCATTAATCTATAGTGAATAATGGCTTGGGTAGTGTAAGGAGATTAAAAAGGGCATTGTAAACATTTGTGGCTGTATAATATACAAATTAAAAATGTGTGAACGCTCGCTGCTGCATAATCTCCAAATTAAAAAGTGTAATAGCGTAGCATTAATTACTGGCTGATCAATTCCCCCATAATTGCCGGCTTGTAGATGAACAATTATAGGTCTGAAATGTTATTTGAGAAAGAGACATTGACCTTGGTACCATAAGAAATGCTAATATGTTTGAAGGTAATATGGGTATACATCAAACTATTCTATCAGGATTTGCTGAAGGAGGCCGTGCTAATATCGCTTTTTTGTAGTGGGTGTTTAGATGATGGTACACAAAATGGAGCTTTATGTATGCCGATGCTTGAATCATGATTATCTAGGTCTATATAGTATTTACTGTAATCACTGTGGATCAGTGTTGTGGATCAGCTTTCAGTGGGCCAATAGAAAATACTAATAGTGATAAAATATCTCTATGGGCCAGATCTAGCTGAGGCTCTAACCCTGGGCAGTTACTGCCAGAGGTCTTCTACCACAGGAGAGAATCATAGAATAATAATAAACTGAAGAGGTGACATGATAGTTTATAACATTATGCATGGCATAGAGGAAGGGGATAGAAAAAGTAAAAATTTGGAAGTTGCTTCCACAGCAGGCAGAGGTGACTACAAACCTAGATGGCTTTAGGCAAATTCATGGAAGAGCTACTAACCATGATGGCTATGTTCTGCCTTGACCACAGTTGAAGGTAGCAGTGCTTCAGAACCATCAGATAGGCATCTGGTTGGCCACTGTGAGAACAGGAAGCTGGACTAGATGAGTCCCTGGTCGGATCCACCAGTCTCTTCTTCTGTTCTTCAGCAGGTTCTCGAATCTCCTAAGCCTGCAATGTTGCCTTGCTGTTGAAGGTAACAGGGGGAGTTGTCTCACTTATCTTTCAGTCTCTGGTCTCACTGTATCTTCCCCCTCCTCCTCTAATATTTGTACAAACACCTAGAAATATTCTAGTGAGATGCTATATGTACATAAAAAGCACACAGGTCCAAGTTTGCAAGTTCACAAGCTCCCATCAGCTCCACCCAACATAGTCAATGGTCAGGGATGATGGGAACTGCATCTCCTCCAGGAACAGCTGGGGAAATCTCTTGCCTTAAATCCCAGATAGCCACTGCCAGTAGGAGTAGACAATATTGAGTTGGGAAAGCCTATTGGGAGAGCAAAGCCCACCTCTGCAATCCCCAAACTCATCTTCCTATATATTCCTGGATGCTGTCATGAAGATAGACTGACTGTGAGTCCCTTTCATGTAGCCAAGATCTTCTGATGTGAATGGATACTGCAGTTGGTACACCATGAGACTCTTAATCTGTGAGTCATGGGTTTGAGTCCCATGTTGGGCAAAAGACTCCTGCATTGCAGGAATGACCCTCGTGGTCCCTTCCAACTCTATGATTCTATGAGTTTAAGTGACATGAGTGAGGGAAGCACTTAATTGCAAGCTTTAAGAGTGTGCCCATGTACCAATGGTGTGACCCACCCATCCAAGCTCTTATAAAATTCCCATTCTCAAAATAATCCAAACATCCCAGTTATCTACATCCACAGCATGTTGGCTGTATTAGCCCTATGTAAATGTAGCCCTATGAAAATTACCCTTATGGTTCCCAAATGCCTTATTATCCCAATGTGCTGGCCGTCTTCCAAAGCCATTCAGATAAATGATGCTGTACTGTATATGCAATTAAGAACAGATGTGTAACCAAGCTAATATATATGGGCCCTGATTCTTTCTAAGTTTATGTACAATCCCATTAATTTAATGCCAAGCAAGTAACGGAAGGATCGGAACCTTGAACAGGTGTATTTTTGCTTGGTGGCAGCCTCCAGCTACAAAGCCTCCTAATTCCTGAACATACTGGTCTTAAGCAAATGCCTAAAGCTGGTTTCAGCAACAGGGTCACTTTGGAAGGCTTCAGTGCTGAGATATAAACAGGTGGTAAATCCTGGGTGAAAATATATTGAACAAAAATGAGTAGTTTTAATTTAGAGTAGAGATGCATAAAATCCCCAGAGAACTGTCACAACTCTTCTTGAAACACTATTTTTCCTTCCCCTTGAAATTCACTCAAAGAGAGTAGACTAACTTTCTTCTAAATTTCATTTTAAATGCAGTTCAGAGGAGCCCCAACCCACCTTTGACAATTTTTGTTACCCTTATCAAAGCTCCTTTGGCTTTCCTTGAAAACCTTCATCCCCCGCACCACCCCCGGCAGGAATCTCCAAATCTGCAGCAAATTCCATGAGACTGATTTTGTAATTCTGGTTTCAAGAAAAGAAGATAAAATCAACAAAGGGGTGTCAAAATTAAAATGGGTATCAGGTGTTTGTTAGGGGTTCCACGGCAGCTGTCCCTGTTCTGTGGAACATCATTCCTTTGGGGATGCGACAAATGCCCTTTATCTCTACTTTCTGGAAAGATTTGAAGACATTTCTGATCCAGCAAGCGTTCCCAGTTGGATGACTAGGTCTCTGCTGTTCGTGTCTATTTTTGTATTGTTTTTAATTTTATCTGATGCCACTTCCTGTATTGTTTTTAATTGTTTTCTAGCTGCTTTCATTGAGCTATGTACATCACTTTGACTCATGTGCATGGAAGAAGGTAAACAAACAAACAAACAAACAATAGATCCATGAATGATCGTGAGTTATGGGGATCAAGTTTCCACTGAACAAAATACTTGTGCTTTTGGAATGAATAAGTTTTGTTTCTGTGTTGCTATTGTATCTGTTTATTCATAAGTCTATTATGCCATATTTCCATATTAATCTGCATTTTAAAAGAATCTGGAAGGAAATTCACATGTATAAATACATTTTCCTTCTCAAAATATGCAGCTCTAAATCTATTTTGTCTCTGTGTGTACATTTTAACATAAATTGTGATCCACTGTTTTAAGTGAGTTGGATGTTTGATCTACATTCTTATCCGTACAGGAGTTTGGGAGGTATGGATCAGGTCAGTTTGTATTGGAATTGACAAAGACTAAATTCCTCAAGCTTTCCTCTTAGAATTAATTGTAGAATGCCTGAATTGCAAGCAGCTAGCGTGAGATGAAACATTGCAGCAAGTTCTTAGTTGTATCATTGTTATTTAGCAAATGTATTAGTCATTTTTCTATATAAAATGCAACTCAGAAGAAAAATGTAAAACATCAAGTACAAAGCTAATTGACCATGACACTAACAAATCTCAAACAATAAAGCAATTAAAACAATTAAAACAATAGCACCCAACACTGTACTCCTGTCGCAAACAAATTAGGAGGTTGATGTGAATGCTTTTACATATAAAGAGGCTCTCACCTATGGAAACCAAAAATATCTCATGGGAGATCTTCCAAAATAGGACATTCCACAGTGCATGTACCACCACTGATAAGACCCTAATGCATATCTGCACAGCACTGAGGCCTCTATCCATTCTTTGTAGTCTTCGGGTAGATCAGGAGTTGGGGGTATGTAGCCTTCCAGGTGTTTTTGGACTAAAGTCCCCATCCCTGACCATTGACCATCCTGATGGGAATTGGGTTCCAACATCTGGAGTGCCACAAGTTAACCATCCCTGAAAAAGATGAACCCCTGGTGTTTTTTGCAGTCCCTAGGTGTGTGCCTTAAAGCCTGATTCTGTGCGTGTTTACTTAAAAGTAAATCCACTGATTTCAATCAGGCTTACTCATGTCACAGGCGAGCACAGATAGCAGGCTGCATTCAGCTTGGAGAAGCCAGACAATGTAGTTCCTCTGCCCTACGCCAGGCTTGCATTGCTATTAATTCAGCATATGGGGGAAATATGGAAGAAGATCACATTCACTGATCTAAAGGGGATTTCTTCAATGTGTGAAACTGGCACTTTTACAAGAAACACATAATGTTGTGCTTAAGCAAGCCCACCCACATATGTGAAGCTGACATGCATTTCAATATGGAATTTCATTTTATAATGTATATGCTTAACAGCTGATTTTATTTACAGTTTGAAAGTTTTAGGCCAACTTGCTAACGTCTGGTTTTTATTGAGAGCTAGTAGTGGTGCTGTGGTTAAATTACCAGACTAGGATCTGGGAGATCCTAGGGGCGCGGGTGGCGCTGTGGATAAAACCTCAGTGCCTAGGACTTGCCGATCGTATGGTCGGCGGTTCGAATCCCCGCAGCGGGGTGAGCTCCCGTCTTTCGGTCCCAGCTCCTGCCCACCTAGCAGTTGGAAAGCACCCCTAAGTGCAAGTAGATAAATAGGTACTGCTTTATAGCGGGAAGGTAAATGGTGTTTCCGTGTGTTGCGCTGGTGATGGCTTGCGAGAGCAGCTTTGTCACGCTGGCCACATAACCTGGAACGCTGGCCACATAACCCAGAAGTGTCTCTGGACAGCGCTGGCCCCCGGCCTCTTAAGTGAGATGGGCACACAACCCTATAGTCGGACACAACTGTCCCATAGAGGCAGGGGTACCTTTACCTTTACTTTAGTAGTGGTGCCGTGGTTAGATTACCAGACTAGGATCTGGGAGACTTGGGTTCAAATCCCATTGGGCCATGAAGCTCACTGGGTGACCTTGGGCCAGTTCCTGTCTCTCACTACTTCAAAGGGTTGTCATGGGGATTAACTGAGGAAAGGGAGAACCATTTACACCACCTTGAGCTGGGATATAGATGCAATATATTTTATGTAAACCACTTAGAGGTCTTAAAGGTAGGCAGAACCTGTGAAACAAATAAATATAAATAAAATGAATGGGGTCAGGAGCAACCCAGCAATAAATCACATGGAGTAAGTAAAGTTTTATTACAAGAAACAAGATCTGCTCCGGAGTGCCAGACCTAATGAGCACAGCAACTCTTCTCAGTAGGTCCTTTCCTTTGTGAAGACTGAAGTTCCCTGCCGTCCCACAGTCTATGCTTCCTAATTATCTCCCTCTTCTCCCTCTGACCACTGATCGTTGTCCCAGCACCAGTCAGAAGTCCCTGACCAAGATCCAAAGAACTTCTCCAGAAGTTGCGTGGCGAGTTCCCCCCCCCCCGAAATAAAGACACAAGACACCAGAATTTTAGGTTAATGGGTAAAATTAGGCCACAACTTTATTGATTACAGGAATTGAGCGGTATTGGCTTAGGCATTGGTCCTATCAACTAACCGGCTTCAGCCTGCTTGCTTGAAGACTGGCAAGGGTTAACCACCAGTAGGGGGAGTCCTGCTGATGCACATCAACTAGGAGCTCCCCCGGGGTCACTGCTCGGGGGTGTGCCTCCATAGGCTTAGGACAGGGCAACACCCCCCGGAATCCTTTACCGGATTACCCTTCAATTTGGGGGAAGGTAATGGTGCTTCCTTCCCCCCAACATCTGCATAACAATACCCTTACCAATGCCTAACCACCAATGCCAAGGGAGTTATGACGATTTGCTATGAGGTAGGTGAAAAACCAAATGGCTGGTGCCAATTTGCCAAGTGGAAAAAAATTCCTACCAGGCCCCTTGACAGCGACCAACCGAAGTCCATAGCAATGTCATAGAACCAAACCTAACCAGTGGTAGGGGTGGGAAAACCTGAGCAGCTGGAGCATGCAAAGAGGGAGATCCTCGGTCGTGCCAGCCCTAAATGGGGCGGGCCACACCTCCCAGACCAGCCGATTGGCTGGCCAGGGAGATGACGCCTCCAAGGATTCCCCCCAGTATCGCGGGGGCTCCGAGCCAGCCCCCGTGAGTTTGGGGAGGGGCGTGAAGCCCGCAACCCCATCTCCTCTCCAGCATGGAAGGGCTTTCTGATGTGCTTGCCCCCACTGGAATGGTCTGATTTTGTTCCCATATGGGATATGGGCCATGGACCACTTGAAATTTCCTGAGGGTGTTGGCAGGTTATTTAATATTTTGGTTTTGTTTTTTGGTTTGTTCTTGCCTCTTATAGCAATTGTAATTGTATTTATATTGTTCCTATTATTTCTTATATCGGATAGATGTGTTGATGTAGTATTTAATTGGATTGCAATTTGAAATCTATAGAATTCGAGCTGCAATACAATATAAGAAATGAAAGAAGCAATAAGCGTACATTAAATATCAATATGAATATTTCATTTGATGTCCCCCTGCCTTGAGGCAGAGACATGCCATGGGCAGCCTGATTGAAGCTTGTAGACCACTGGTGGTCCACATAGAACAGTTTGGGAATTGATGGCATAGTGTATTGTTGAAGCAGTCACATTCACTCTCGCAAGATGCACATATGCCCACTCGTCTAGATGGCTATAAAAGGAAATTAGGGTTTCATGGGGGATAGATCCATCACTGGCTTTCAGCCATGATGGCTACATGGAGCTTTGGGGTTCAGACACACCATGCCAGTTGTTGTCAGGGGCTGGACTGAGGAGGAATGGTGGGGGCCACCCCCTTCTCCTGATCCTTCCTGAGAACAGGAGGACAGGATGGATTTAGAAGTGGTTTGCAGAAGGACATAGTTCAGAGGCTGCAGAGGGCAGAAGCTGGGAGGTACTGGAAGACGAACAGCAAGAAGAAGGAGAAGTACCATGGGAGAGACAGCTGACAGACTCATTTAAAGCCCTATACAGCCTAGGACCCTTGTACCTACGGGACCGCCTCTCCTGGTATGTCCCATGGAGGACCTTATGGTGGTCAAACAGAAATATATTGGAGGTCCCGGGCCACAGGGAGGTTAGGCTGGCCTCAACCACAGCCAGGTCTTTTTCAGCTGTGGCCCCGATTTGGTGGAACACTGTCACAAGAGACTTGGGCCCTGCGGGACTGTTCCACCAGGCCTATGGCCAAGGCACAGGCTGACCCCCTCCTTTGGTAATCTTCATAGAAATCTAGCCCAATGGTTGCCATTAATTTGATTCTGAATTGATTTTAGAATGTATTTCAATTAATAGATTGTGCTTTTATGTAAACTGTGTTACTTTCAATGTTGTTAGCTGCTCTGAGCCCAACTTTGGCTGGGGAGGGCGGGATATAAATTAATCATCATCATCATCATCATCATCATCATCATCATCCTTGGAAAGCATTCCTGACCACCACCACCCCTCTCTCCCAAGACCAGACGGGCATTGAGAGTATTAGAACAGAGAGCTCAGAGACAGAAAGCTCAGATTAACCAACACAGGAGTGACGTCAAATAAGGGGGACGTAGGAGGGTGGGACTGTACTTTGAGAAATGCCATTATTAGGGAAAGCTTCATTCCTTCGTCGCTCTCTGCAAATTATTGAATAAATTGCTTGGTAAGAACCTTTATCATTTCTCTGATTCTGGGCTGCCCCCATGGGAAGGATCTGATTCCCCGAAGCCTGACAGTTGTTGGGAACAACAATGGGAGAGGACCTTTGCCTCCATGCTCAGCTTATGATCATAGGTTGATGGTATATGACCAGAGGTCTATGAATGACCACTGTGGAAAGTCAGTTGTGAGAGTAGATGAAGCTTTGGTTCCATTCTGCAGGGTTCCTATTTTCTTACATTCTCAACTCAGCTCCAAGTGATATTTGGTGTGCTGCAGTTAGTACTGGGAAGCCCCTTCGGATGCTAGCTACACCATGAACTAAGTCTTTTGAAATTAGCTGGTGTTTGGGCTGGCTTTGTGGGGAAGACTGTTGGAGAAAGGAGACTGTGGTGGGGAAAAGATTTGAAGTTTGGCTAAATCACAATCAAATGAATAAAATATACTCTCATTCACAATTCCCCAGAGGGCTCCTTGCCTGTTAATTGAAACTTTTGTCTACTTTATTGAACTATAAAAGTGACAGGAAGTACTCCCAGGTGCCCTTCAGTATTAAAAAAGCGGATTAAGGGTTCCCTGCAAAGGTGACAGAAATTAATGCGGTGAGCCCAGCTATCAAACATTTTGATATGTGAATTGCCTGATATTTCTATAATGCCTTCTTATGATTGGAAATGTTATCGCCTCTATTGAATCAATAGAAAATGTTAAAGCTCGGCGGAACCCCAATTACAAAATAAAGCTCGAAGGTTAACATCTGGGACTGGCAGAGATAGAAACAATTTCTATTGTCATAGCTTTCTGACAAGTAAATGTCAGAAACATAACACCTTCCACCGGGCTCAGCAGAGAGCACATGTAAAAGAGTGATTGCCAAGCAGCCTCAAGTCAAATCACCTGTCAGCCTAGCTTTGACACGGAATTACTTTTGTTTTATGCATCTATTAACCTTGAACTATCAGCATTTGTTTTAATGTTCTGCTCTGAAGTGACCTAAATATACTTCTTTAATGCACTTACCGCTGCAGCAGCCAGGAAGTGAAGGGAAAGGAGCCGGCAAAGGCGAAGCAAACCGTTTTTCGGTTCTGCTGTACAACCCAGAACCTTGTCCAGCCTGCAATATGCAGAGTGTGTGGCATTCACGTTGGAGTTTGCATCAGCTGGTCTTTCTTTTAAAGAGCACCATCTCGCCAAATGATAATCGAGTCAGAAAAAGCAGGAAATCTTCTCTTGGCTGTTTGTTTTGGCAGTGGAGGGGAAGGTAGGGAGCCACTAGTGATGGGGAAGAAATTTGATTCAGTTTAAATGCCAGCTTTGCACTCTCCAAAATGATGCTAACTAAACTAAATGAAGCTTTTTTTTTTGCCACTCCCTGGGCTACCATAAAAAGATACCACTCAGTGGTATGGCCCAGAGAAGGAGTGGGCAGTGACAGACAGATCCTATTGGGAATTAACTGAGCAAATTAGTTTGCTCAGAATCAAGTATACATTTAACTTCCAGAGTTAATGCTAAATTGTATCCTCACAGAGGGCACACGTTGCGGTGAGATCAATGTGTCTGAAGCTCTAAGGTTGTGGGTGGGTCGTTTGGATAGCCACAACACCTGATTGGAGGTCCCTCGTTGCTGGGTGCAATTGGGTCAATGGCAAGAAGGCAAGGGCTTCGAATGGACCTATTTAAGCCCATGCACATGCCGGTGAGCTTCCTCTTTTCACTTGTGCATCGGAACACCCACCCACCTCTCCCTATATTTAGGGGTTTTTCAGTGATTGACCTTGCTATGCTGTCGTGTGTTGTCTGTCATTGAGACAGGGGCACCACTTGGCTGATTGGCTGTTGCCATTAGTGTTTCACCTGCCACGTAGCAAATAATCACAACTTGTAAGGTTGCAGATAGGCACTGGTTCAAGGTGGTTAGGGATGCGGAGCTGTGCTGATCCCTATGTGAAGGGTATTCCATTAAAGGAATCCAAGGACTCTAATTGGTTTGGTCAACCCCCGGTAGGGGGTTGTGCCCGTGCCTGAGTCCCAGGGAGCATCTGGGGAGTGGACAGAGTCTGCTCCCAGGCTCTTGACCTTCCCTAGGTGTTTATCCTTGGCTGACCTATGGTGTGCCCTGGGTCAGCACTACCTACCGTGGGCTTAGGGAGCTAGTCGAACCAGAGCCTACGTAACCACTCACTTATCTGTAATCAATAAAGTTGTGGCCTAAATTTTGCCAAAAATCCAAAACCAAAATTTGAGTCAAATGTGTTTTTATTTATGGGGGAGGTCTCAAGATCTGAACACACAAATACATTACTTCTGGTAAAGGAGCCACCATAGCTGCTAGAGGACTGAAAATTTGTGTCCCAGGCTTTTTAGACTCGTCGACCCATGTACTATCTAAAATCAAAGAGGCACATTGGTAGTCCGATGTGGTGGTTGTTTTCAGCTCTCCTTCTCCTCTAACAAGAAAGTTCTTCCCAGCATTTAGTTGGAATCTCCCTTCTTGCAAGTGGAATCCATTGGTTTAAACCCTGAAACCTCACAATGAAGTACGGAAGGCAATGTAGGATGTTTGTGTTAGAGAGAAATTGGGGTGTGTGTGTGTGTTTGTATGTGTGTGTTGTTCCTACCCACTTTGAGTTTGGCCTTGCTCATTTCCTTCTGGCAGAGGGGATGTGGCCCTTGCAGGGGAGGGACCTCAATTTTACACTGTAAAGCATCATAGAATCATGGAATTGAAGAGTTGAAAAGGGGTCCCATCTAGATGAGCCAAGGGTCATCTAGTTCAAGCTCGTACATCATGTACATCAATGACATTTGCAGATTCTGGAGCAGGTCTCCACTTGTGACATTGGGTGGTCCAAATACCACCACAGGAGTTGTTTCACATAGGGGTGCAACTGAAATATACATTTTGCAAGTCATAATAATAATTACAACAGGCTGTGAGATGACAGCACATCCACACACATCCATCAGTCGTTAGTTTTACCACCTCAGCAGTTCATTTGAATCCATGCCGGCTGTGAATCATATTTGCTCTGAATTAACCGTGATCAGAATATGGGCCAATAGATTCCAAGAAATATGGCAGGATAATATAAAAGAGCTTAAAAAATGGTCCTCTCTGACAAAATGAACAATAATTCTGTGATGGAAAGGAACTGAGTATTATTGCGACTTTAAGGGCTATTAAACCAGTTCCTATGTGAATCTGGAGTGCAGATTGTATAAGCATTTGGAATGTGCTGATGATAAAGGGATTCATAAAAGTTGTTATGCTGATTTTATGTTGATGGATGCTGGAATATAAGGTGAATTATTAACCACAAGCAAGTGAGACTAATGGTTAAGGACTGTGATCTATGTGTAATTGAAAGTGATTTTGGTCTATAGAATGAAGAGTGTGTAAGCATAAGTGAAACAAAGTGTTACTTTGACTAAAGATATGGGAGGCATTGCAGCGGTGGTGAGATCCGAAAAGGTAATTCATGAAGGAAAATAAACGTTGCAGTGCAGATAAAAAATAACCATCCTAATAAATGGCTTGCATTTATTTGGAGTGTTGCAACCTTGGAAAGATATCACGAGAAGTTAATACAGCTGGTTAAAATTTCAAACAACTGTTAGCTTCTCTGAAACAAACACATTTCCTTATCAGAAAATTGTCACAGAAGCCAAATAGACCTTTGGCTGGGAAATAAAACCCATTTCCAAAACTTGATTTTGTTAAAAAAAAAGTCCTGTGTTCATTATTAGATGTTTCACACATTACATTGGGCAAACCCAGGTTTGTCATTATTGTACACTTGACAAGGGACTACAGCCACATTCTGTCTTGCATAATGTCTAATACCTTTGTTTGTTGCCTTAATAAATTATAGTTTTGGGTGCACACTCCAAAAACATTTGCATTGCCAATGCACCATGGAAGAAAACTCAAGAGACAGAGTAATAATGGAGAGGTTATATTCATTCAAATATAACAGTAGGACATCTGCCAAACAATGCCTGATGTTATGAAAGTATGGGCAGGTGAGTTTGAATTGGCACATATGAGGGAAGCATGTAAAATTCCAGGGCATGTAAATTGCCACATTCTATGGCTCCCTAGCCAAGAATTGCAGAAGATTATCTCTCCCTGCTAAAGCAGCCTTGGATATGTGAACCCAACGCACACACATACACACACCCCAAGTCCAGTGCTCAACAAGGTATGCATTCCTGGTCTTTAGGGCAGCCCCAATGACTCTTCAAAGCACATGATGTCAAAGGTGACTTCCTTCCCACCATTTTAACCTCCCACAATGCCTTGGAGCAATGCTCCAGGGTCACCAGACCCAAAGTAGACTAAGGGGTGAATCGAATATAAAATGAGTAGAAACCTTGCTTTGCTAGAGGCAAATGGTCAGTTGCACTGGCATCAACATCTTGCAAGATATCAAGAGGGGGATATGCAGTAGCAACAATTAGGAGATTTTTATCCCAGCAACTAGTGGAATTGCATTTTACACCCCAGCAATATCCCGGCCTCCATGACTTAAAGACTTAAGCACCACCACAAAATGAGTAATGCGGTCATCACAAATTCATGCCAATAAATACTTTATAGGCTCCCATCATATATATTCATGTGTACTATTTCTGTCTCCAAATATATGATCCAGATCTATGGCTGATGTAAATTAACACAGATCTGTAGAAGTCAACCCTGAGTGTAGGGCATAAATTTGGAGTTGCATGTCAGAAGGCAGCCGAGACTTTCCAATTGTTGTTTGTGGGGAATGGAAGCTGCAGATTACTGATGTATTACATTAATTGCTAGCTAGAACATCTGTGGGGAAACTAGTTTTGTGTCATTTCCAGGGCATCTTAAGGGGCTAAAATACCTAAACCTCAACACCTGAGGTTGCCCTGCACTTGATGCGATCCATCAAGACAAATGCAGGTCACAAGACAGTTCCCTGAAAACACACTGCTTTTGTAGTCCCAAACAGGCATTAAAAGATGGGTTTGGAAGGTGGGCTGGCAAGTCAGTTCTGGGACATTGAGAGTTATACCTGCAAAATGTGTACAAAGAAATTTGCACTTCTCTGATTCCCCCCCCCCCCCCCGTGTAACAAATAATGTGTAAAAAAATGTACATACTGGGGCAAAGTACAGTCTTTGTTGTTGTTGTTGTTTAGTCATTTAGTCGTGTCTGACTCTTCGTGACCCCATGGACCAGAGCACGCCAGGCACTCCTGTCTTCCACTGCCTCCCGCAGTTTGGTCAAACTCATTCTGGTAGCTTTGAGAACACTATCCAACCGCCTCATCCTCTGTCATCCCCTTCTCCTTGTGCCCTCCATCTTTCCCAACATCAGGGTCTTTTCCAGGGAGTCTTCTCTTCTCATCTAGTGGCCAAAGTATTGGAGTCTCAGCTTCTGGATCTGTCCTTCCAGTGAGCACTCAGGGCTGATTTCCTTCAGAATGGATAGGTTTGATCTCCTTGTGGTCCATGGGACTCTCAAGAGTCTCCTCCAGCACCAGAATTCAAAAGCATCAATTATTTGGCGATCAGCCTTTTTTATGGTCCAGCTCCTACTTCCATACATCACTACTGGGAAAACCATGGCTTTAACTATGTGGACCTTTGTTCGCAAAGTGATGTCTCTGCTTTTTAAGATGCTGTCTAGGTTTGTCATGCTTCAGTTTGAGCGTTTTCAGGTTGCGCTCCACGGCGACCCAGAAGTAATGGAACGGGTTACTTCCAGGTTTCACAGCTCACACATGCACATATGCTCAAAAGGGCATCACGCGCATGCGCAAAAGTGGTGAATCGCGACCCGTGCACATGCAGACGCAGGTTGTGTTCTGTTCAGTATGCGAACGGGGCTCCGGAATGGATCCCGTTCACATCCAGAGGTACCACTGTATACATAAAAATTCATGCTAGATGGGTGGACGGTGGCTGAGAAGAAGCACCAGCGAGAGGGAAGTAAGGAGGGGGCGAGGGAGGGGGAGGAAGCCGCTCCTCCCCCCTCCTCTCTATTGTCACTCATGCTGGGCTGAGCTCCTTGTCAGCTGCACCAATAGTGACACAACCGCCATTTTGGGCTGGCCGAGCTCAAATGTGGGGAAAAGCTGTCCCGTTTCAAGAACAAACGGGTCAGGAGACACTTTTGTCCAAACTCATTTTTCTAGGGATGGGTAGCAACCCTAGCCATGCATAATATCCCCAACTTTTATCATGTCATTTCTTGATCTCCCTTTCTTTGAACCAAAAAGTGCCCAATGCTGCAACTTTTCTTCATAGGAGAATCGCCCCGTTCCCTTGATCATTTAGGTTGCTTGTTTCTGAACCTTTCCCAACTCTTTTTTTCTTTTTCAAGGGTGTGGCAAAGAAAAAGGAAAGGGCTCAGTGGCAGAGTGTCTGCTTTGCATGCAGGAGTTTACAGGTTCAATCCCTGGCTTCCCCAAGCAGGGCTGAGAAAGATTACCTTTCTGAAACCCTGGGGAGCCCTTGCCACTCAGTGTAGACAATGTGACTGAGCTAGATGGGTCGATGGTCTGACTCAGTATAAGGTGACTTCCTGTGTTCCTCACAAACAAATATTTGAAATGGTTTCAGAAAAATGCCATCTGAGAAAACTCAGCTCTGGTTTCAACCCATGTCAGAATACAGTGGTACCTCGGGTTAAGTACCATATTTTTCGCTCTATAAGACGCACCGAACCACAAGACGCACCTAGTTTTTGGAGAAGGAAAACAAGAAGAAAAAAATTCTGAATCTCAGAAGTCAGAATAGCAAGAGGGATCACTGTGCAGTGAAAGCAGCAATCCCTCTTGCTGTTCTGGCTTCTGGGATAGCTGTGCAGCCTGCATTCACTCCATAAGACGCACACACATTTTTCCTTACTTTTTAGGAGGGAAAAAGTGAGTCTTATAGAGCAAAAAATACGGTACTTAATTCGTTCCGGAGGCCCGTTCTTAACCTGAAACTGTTCTTAACCTGAGGTACCACTTTAGCTAATGGAGCCTCCCGCTGCTGTGGCACCGCCGAAGCACAATTTCTGCTCTCAACCTGAAGCGAAGTTCTTAACCCGAGGTACTATTTCTGGGTTAGTAGAGTCTGTAACCTGAAGTGTCTGTAACCTGAAGCGTCTGTAACCCGGGGTACCACTGTACTCCAGACACAGGTATTAGAAAATATTTAAGGTGAGAGCAGAGCCTGCCCCTCCTACAATGAACCCCCTCCCCCAATACTATTGCTTTCTCTCTATACTTAGAACATATGCAAAGGATAGTTTTTATCTGAAAAAAAGGGTTAAATATAACACACACACACACACACACACACACACACACACACACACTGTCCTTTGCCATGATTTGGCAAAGCTAAGCTCTCCTAAATGTGCTCAAGCCTACAGTAACTGCTTTGATATCAGGACTTCTCGTGCTGTTATTTAGCAATGAATAATATTTAGCACTCTATAAATGGTACCGGGTGAATCCTCAGAACCCCCTTGTTTAATTTATAAGCCTTTCTGTGTATCAATACTCGGATTTTTCTGCTATGGAGGCATCTTGATGACATGCAATAAACTATTTCTGGTGCTGACTTCAGCAGAGCTGGGAACACTCTGACAGCCCCTCGACTCTCCCAGAGCAGTCTTCTCTTAATTGTCATTCATTTTAAGGGATAGCATGGTGCGCGGGGGAGCGGGGGGCGAATCTCATATACTTACGGCTGATGTAAGTATATTCCCTCCTTGCATTTCTTAGCCTCTCCCTCTCTCTGTACTATGCTACCGCCGAGTTCTCAATGGCCTCGAGGCATCAGCACACCCTTCGTTCAGCCACCACATCCAATGTGTGAACGGTGCTGTGAATGATGACATATAATGGAACTCTGATGTCATTCCATTCCCTGGGCTCAGAGATATCTGTGTAGAAGTATTTTGGCAGCAGGGGTGCCAAGTTGAATAAAATATTGGGGAGCACACACAAGACGCAGGACATGCATACCATTTGAATCAACTTTGAGCCCCCTCAAATATTTTATTCGGGGGAGCATGAATGGACCTTGGCCCTAGGAGTTGTCAGCATTGGAGAGGAGCCAACAGGGTACATCAGGGTTAAGAACTTAATTTGTCCCGGAGGTCTGTTCTTAACCTGAGGCACCACTGCAGCTAATGGGGCCTCCCACTGCCGCCGTGCCACAGCCGCACGATTTCTGTTCTCATCCTGAAACAAAGTTCTTAACCCGAGGTACTATTTCTGGGTTAGCAGAGTCTGTAACTTGAAACATCTGTAACCTGAAGCGTCTGTAACCCAAGGTACCACTGTATGCCCTGCTCACATCCTTCCCTCTTCAGCTTCTGATTCGCAACCTATATACAGTTTGGGTTTAGCTGGACACCGTTAAGGTGTATTTTTGGTCCACTTCTTGGAATGTCTTGTAGAAGTGAAGGGAGAGCACAGCCATAATGGCTTGTGCTGTAACAGTGGGAAAGGGCTGATTCTTTGCAGAGTCAATCCTGAACCTGAGATATTTTATTATCATACAGTGAACTGAAGAACATAAGAAGAGCCTATTGGCTCAGGCCCACCTAGTCCAGCACCCTGGTTTTATCACGGCCAACAGGGAAAGCTGCAAGCAGGATCTGAGCACAAGAGTGCCCTCTCATCTTGTGGTTTCCAGCAACTGGTATTCACAAGAACCAAGGCCTCCAGCTATGGAAGCAGAGAATAGCCATCATGGCTAGTAACCTTGTCCTCCATGAATTTGCACAATCCTCTCTCAAAGCCATTCTTGTTGGTGTCCATCACTGCCTCCTGTCAAAGTAAAAGTAAAAGGGATGTGGGTGGCACTGTGGTCTAAACCACTGAGCCTCTTAGGCTTGCTCATTGGCAGTTTGAATCTGCATGACGGGGTGAGCTCCCGTTGCTCTGTCCCAGCTTCTGCCAATTAAAGCATACCAGCGCAAGTAGATAAATAGGTACCGCTGCGGTGGGAAGGTAAATGGCATTCCCATGCGCTCTGGCTTCCGTCACGGTATCCTGTTGTGCCAGAAGTGGTTTAGTCATGCTGGCCACATGACCTGGAAAGCTGTCTGTGGACAAATGCCTGAAAAGTGAGATGAGCACCGCAACCCCATAGTTGCCTTTGACTGGACTTAACCATCCAGTGGTCTACCATTACCCTGTCAAGATGAGTTCCATAGTTTAAGTATGTGTTGCTTGAATAAGTACTTTCTCTCTCTCTTCAGCTTCCTCCTTATTAAAAGGTTTCTCTCCCACCCCACCCCCCATGAGCTAGATCTACTGTTCACAATAGCCTAGTTCCATGAAACTTTGGAGAAGACTTTTAGTCAGTGGGGGTAAATTTAGGAATGTAGCAACTTTCCTGATCCTGAATTGAACCACTAGTCCATCCAGCAGCTGCTCACCACCATTTCATAAGAGGAGAGCCTGATGGATCAGGCCACTGGTCCATCTCCTCCAGCATTCTGTTCTCACAGTGGCCAACCAGATGCCCGTTGGAAACCAGCAAATAGGATTTGAACACAAGAACATTCTCCCATCCTGTGGTTCCCAACAACTGAGATTCAGAAGCACTGCTGCCTTCAACTGGGGATGCAAAGCATAGCCATCACTACTACTAGCCATTGATAACCCTCCATGAATTTGTCCAATCTTCTGTTAAAACCAACCTTGTTGGTGGCCATCACTGTGAAAGCAATTTCTATAGTTTAATGATGTGCTGCACAAAGAAGGTTGTTTCTACAGAAGTACAGTCATACCTTGGGTTGAAGTAGCTTCCGGTTGAGCATTTTTGGGTTGCGCTCTGCGGCTACCCAGAAGTAACAGAGTGCGTTACTTCCAGGTTTCACCGCTCGCGCATGTGCAGACACTCAAAATGATGTCACGATCATGCGCGGAAGCGGTGAATCGCGGCACGTGCAGACGCAGGTTGCTTTTGCTTCAGGATGCGAACGGGGCTCTGGAACGGATCCTGCTCGCATCCAGAGGTACCACTGTACTGAATTGACTCCTGCCAGATGACAGATGAGGGATGGAAGGCCCAATGGAGATGGTCTTCCAGCAGAGCCAACAGAGTAGCTCAGCCTCTCGTTTCTCTCTTTCCCTCTTCAGTTTCCTCCACATTAAGAGTTTCTTGTTCTTCTTCTGAGAGTTTTTCTCGGAAACCTCAGAGAGCCACAGCCAGTTAGTGTTGACCTGGGCTCAGTGGACCTCAGTATAAGGCAGCCTTCCTATGTGAGGAACAGATATGATGCAGCAATCTAGGGGGGTGTTTGCAGATTGTTGGATATGATGGGTCCACCTTCCATTATGGCTCTCAGGAGCTCACAGTGAATCACACCTCCCGTGAATCCGTCATAAATCATGGGGTGGATGGCTTTGAAGGCTCAACGTAATGAGTATAGATGCTTTAATCCCCATTGCCTATCTACACGAGAGAGAGAGAGAAAGAGGTGCTTTTTTGCTGTTGTTTTTGTTTTTATGGGTCTTGGGTGAAATGAAAGATGCCTCAAGAAATGGTGTGGAAAATAGAAAGTGCCCTCTTTATAGCCAGCTCAAGGCAAGTTAAAGTCCTCTCTAACAGGAGACTTCCCTCCTCCCCCGGCTTCCCAGGTATAAAATGCTTTTGTACAGATTGTTTTGCTCTCCCTTCACAATCCTCCTCCCCTATCTATATATCTATATATATATAACACATATAGCTCAAACCCCCACAGACTGCTGCATTCTGGGCCGAGGACAAAGAGAAAGAGCAATGGTGAAATCCTCTGGAGGACAAAGGGTAAGCCAACAACCAAGGGAACTTTGAAGGGGAAGTCACTCAAGACATGCCTTAAACCATGGAAAACTTGTTTTATTCTGAAGGCTACATTCCCACATGGATAACCTCCTGCAGGATGCATGTCAGTGGTGGCTGTGGGAGAAGTGGGCATTTCTCAATCTCTATCCAGGCTGTGGCCTGGGCAGAGTCCAGACAGCCAAATGGAGAAGCCCGGGGGTGTCTGCATTCACCTTTTGGGCCTGAGGATCCTTACACAGTGTGACATAAAAACCCTGCATTCTTAAGTTCAGGTAGACCTGTTACATTGTCTCCATGAGGTCTGGACAGCTCATGCAGGGCTCAAGCCAGTTGTAATAGCTGAGCTAGTTTCTGAGCTTCCATGGAATCTGCAGCCCTCCTTCATACCTGAAGGAGCGTCTCCACCCCCATCATTCTGCCCGGACACTGAGGTCCAGCGCTGGGGGCCTTCTGGCGGTTCCTTCGCTGCGAGAAGCCAAGTTACAGGGAACCGGGCAGAGGGCCTTCTCGGTAGTGGCACCTTCCCTGTGGAACTCCCTCCCACCGGATGTCAGCGAGAAAAACAACTACCAGACTTTTAGAAGACATCTGAAGGCAGCCCTGTTTAGGGAAGCTTTTAATGTTTAATAGATTATTGTATTTTAATATTCTGTTGAAAGCTGCCCAGAGTAGCTGGGGAAACCCAGCCAGATGGGCGGGGTATAAATAATAAATTATTATTATTATTATTATTATTATTATTATTATTATTATTATTATTATTATTCACTGACCATAGGTGATTGTCTCCTCCCTTGCTCCTCTGTGAACTTCTTCCAGCCAGCAGACGTTATTCGTGCAATGAAGCCTATCACATAATGAGCAGTGAAGCATGCCAGCCAAAGTGGAAGGTTACAGATGCCATGCTTTGACTTATGCTCTGCCCCTGCTTCCAAAAAGCTGTGGTCAGATGGTTTATCAGAAAACTCGGGCAAAACTCCCATTAGCCAAAGCTCTTCATGGGATGTTGGCAGGTTCTCCTGCACCCTCTGTTGCACTTGAGTTCACCTGTTGGTACCCATGCCCCTTTCTCAGTCTACTGTCCTGGAAATCTAGGTTGAGCCAGAACCTCATTTAACTCAAACTGGCCAGTGGCTCCCCTAAGTACTTCCCATTATCTGATAATGCATTCAATTTCACTTGAAATGCCAGGGATTGAACCGGAATGCATGTAAAATGTGTGTGCTCTGTCACAGAGTAATGGACCCTTTTTTCTAGAGACATAAGGTAAAGTTAAAGGGACCCCTGACCATTAGGTCCAGTCGTGGCCGACTCTGGGGTTGCGGTGCTCATCTCGCTTTATTGGCCAAGGGAGCCAGTATACAGCTTCCAGGTCATGTGGCCAGCATGACGAAGCTGCTTCTGGAGAACCAGAGCAGCACACGGAAACACCATTTACCTTCCCGCCGGTGTGGTACCTATTTATCTACTTGCACTTTGACGTGCTTTCGAACTGCTAGGTTGGCAGGAGCAGGGACCGAGCAACGGGAGCTCACCCTGTCGCGGTGGTTTGGACCGCCGACCTTCTGATCGGCAAGTCCTAGGCTCTATGGTGTAGCATACCTAAGGATTAATGAAACTGGCTCCTGTCGGGGGCATAGGTCCAATGGGGCAAAAAAATAAAATAAAAAAATCACCCCAGAAATCTGCCTTTAGTTATCTGTGTAAGCTTGTGAGATTAGGCAAGAGCTGGGAGCTGAGCCATAGGAGAAATGACAAGATGATGGGACATGTGGCTATTGTGGTAAACTATTTCTTTCCCCATTGGGAGGTAGGTGCCAATACAGATCCTTGCCAAGGGTGCAAGGCACCCTAGATATGCCTCTGGTTGAGCCAACATATCTTGGGGGATTTTTCTCATCTGAGAAAGTGCCTGGGATTCTTGTTCTCCCCTTGCAGAATTTGTGCAGAATGCTTCCCTCCATTTTTAGTGACCACCATTCCTATGCCTACCCCACCAATGCCCTGGACCCACAACAGGTCATTGGTGGATTCAAAATGGTGGTCAGGTTGCCATTGTACCTGCTGGCGCATCGGTGGCAGTGAGGTCTGGGGTATAGGAACAAAAGAAGATGTCATGCTCTTCCCACGGCTAATGGTCCATTCCATCCCGACTGAAATGGTTTGTGGAGATAATTTGTGGAAATGGTCCTCTCAAAGACAACTGAGACCATTTGCACACATAGCTCTAGTTTGGAACACTTCTCTCTGGAACATGCGGATCTGTCTTATACTTCCAGTTTCTCACCCTCCCTCCCTTCAAGGTTTTTGTTCCTTGACTGTGCTATGGACCTTGGTTGGTTGCTGTTGAGGGGCCTGGTAGGAATTTTCCACTTTCAAATTGGCACCAGCCACTTGGTTTCCACCTACCTCGTAGCAAATCGTCACAACTTTATTGGTATTGGCGGTTAGGCATTGGTATTGTTTTGTAGATGGAAGAGGAGAGGAAGCGCCATCACCTATTGAAGGGTAGTCCGATAAAGGATTTTGGGGAGCATGGCCCTGTCCAAAGCCTATGGAGGTGAGGGCCTAAGGCACGCCCCCAAGCGGTGACCCTGGGGGAGTTCCTAGTTGATGTGCATCAGCAGTACTCCCCCTACTGGTGGTTAACCCTTCCTGGACTTCAAGCGGACAGGCTGAAGCCGGATATTGTTGGTTAGGACCAATGCCTAAGCCAATACTGCTCATCACCTGTAACCAATGAAAGTTGTGGCCTTATTTAGCCCTTCATAATTGTGTCATGTGTCTTTATTTCCACTTGGGGGGGGGGGGACTCGCCACGCAACATGTGGATCTTCCTTATACTGACTCAGACCGTTAAGAACACAAAAATCTAAGAACAGCCTGCTGAATAAGGCCACTGGTCCACCTAGCCCAGCATTCTGTTCTCACAATGGCCAACAAGATGCCTGTGGGCAAGCAAAAACCAAGCACAAAACCACTATTTCCTTCTATGGTTTCCAGCAACTGGAAGCACTGCTTGCCCCGACTGTGGAGACACAGCATAGCCACTGTGGCTAGTAGCCATTAGTCCTTCCAGCTCAGTATTCCGGACATTGATGGGCAGCAGCTAGTCAGGATTTTCCGGGGGTCCCTCCCAACAGTGGTGTAGCATGCGTTACCAGTGCCTGGGGCCATGCAAAAGGGGTTGGTGCAAGAAAGGAAAATGGATGAAGTATATATGCACATTCAACTGCCTAAAGGTGTCCGCTTCACCCAGGAGATCACAGGCACAGAGATGAAAAGAAGAGTCATTCCATTGTCTGGCAAGGTCACTTCCTTTTTCACATGGAGAAGCCATTTCTAATGGAACTCAACAACGGAAGCATGCAGCTGTATTGCTGCAGCACCAGATGTTGAAATTTTGCACCCCTAAACATTTTGCACCCAGGAAAATTGCCCCTGTGCCTCCCCATACTATGTCACTGTCTCCCCAGTCATTCCTGAAAATGTCGGGAATTAAACCAGGGCCCTTTTGCATACAAAGCACAGCCCTGCTCTGCCATAGGGCTACAGCCCTTGGTCTTAGCTCCTCAGCCATATACCCGTCTTGTACTCATTCAGATTATAGGCTTCAGCTCTGCGTTGCTACTAGAGGCCCTGATTCTTGAGGCAGATGATGGTCCCCTGTAAGGAATGATAATTCCTTGCAGGGATAACAGGAAATTAAAGATTTCACATGTTTGGCGTGCAAGGGGGACATTTATCTCTGTCACATAACCAGATTTATGCTGATTTATGCCGGTGCCATGCAGTGGAGTCGTCCAAGTTTCTCTTCAAATATACCCCAGAGGCGAAATCGCCCCCTTTGCCCGCACAATGACTTTGCATGGCTAATAGAGCTGTCCCATGCTACGTTGGCATTTGCTTTAATTGTGCAGCAATATCCGTCCGTTGTCAATCACACACCCAGACCACATCTCAGATCCCTCAACCATTCCATACTGTATGGAGGAACTGTGTGCAGACAGCACACCCAACTGGCCCCATCAGGAAACTGCAGGACCGTAATATATGATGCACATGTAAATGAATGGAGGACCAAGGATTTCACATTTGATGCTAACCTCCCGCATCAAAACCCTGACAGGCATTAAAAAGAAGAGTAAGAAGTCCAGTCTCACGGGCCTCAAAATATTGCTGGTATTAGTAACTTGGCATGGGGACTTCTGTTAATGAGTTCAACCTGACATCCTGTGCTAAACTGATAATTTTATCATGCACTGCTGCTTAAGGTGTGGAATTTCCTAGGCCACAACAGAAATCTAACTTCATAGCAGGCAGGTACATCAATGCCTATTAGACATGAGAGATAAATGGAACCTCCCTATGTAGCGATGCTATACATCACAAGAACCTAAGAATTTCTTTGCTGTATCAAGCCAGTGGCCCATCTAGTCATCGACTCATAGGACTGTAGAGTTGGAGGGACACCAAGAATCATCGAGTTCAACCCTCTGCAATGCAGGAATCTCAGCTAAAGCACCCATGATGGATGGCCACCCAGCATCTTGTTTTCACAGTGGCCAACCAGCTGCTAAAGTCTACAAGCAAGAGCCGACTGCAACAGCCCTGCCTGTGATTCCCAGTGAGCAGAATTCCAAGGAGAACTGTGACAGAAGAGGGAGAACACAGCCATCATGGTCAGGAGCCATTGATAGCTCTCCCCTCCATGGATTTGTCTAAAGCCAGCCAAGTTGGTGGCCATTTTGAGGGAGCAAATTCCAGAGCTTAACTATTATTATTATTAAATTCTATTTATACCCTGCCCTCCCCAGCCAAGACCGGGCTCAGGGCGGCTAACAACGAATAATAACAACAACTTGATTGAAATACAACTTAAAAAACAAGATTAAAATACATTAAAACATTAAAATGCAGCCTCATCACAGGAGGGGAAAGGAAAAAGAAAGAGCGGGAGGGAATCAAATTGATTCCAAGCCAAAGGCCAGGCAGAACAGCTCTGTATTACAGGCCTTGCGGAAAGAAATCAGATCCTGCAGGGCCCTGGTCTCATGAGGCAGAGCATTCCACCAGGCCGGAGCTAGTATTGAAAAGGCCCTGGCTCTGGTTGAGGCTAATCTGACTTCCTTAGGACCCGGGACCTCTAGGGTGTTGCTATTTATGGACCTTAAGGCCCTCCGTGGGGCATACCAGGAGAGGCGGTGCCGTACATACATATTTAGTATAGTGTGTGTGTGTGTGTGTGTGTAGTATAGTAGTGCACATACATGCCAACCCATGAAGCAGAGTGGAGGGCTGCAGTGTTGCGTGTGTGACATTGCATGCATGCCAAGTGATGTGCCGAGCGTCCAGCGCACCGGCTTCTCCTGCTACTACTGCGGCTGCTGGGGGAAGAGGCCCCGGCTCCTGCTGATGTTGTGCCATGCACCCCATGCACTGTGTGCACCACACTGTGCCAAGTGCCTTGAGCACTCTGAGCACCAAAAGCCATGTGCACAACATCGCAAGGAGCCAGGGCCTCTTTCTCTGGCAGCTGCAGCAGCCAGAGAAGCCAACCACAGAAACCACAGTGCCTCACTCAGTCTCCTTCACCCCCTGAACACTGTGTGGGCTCTGCCCTGGCCAAATTCTTATTCAGGGAGCCCAAAGAGCTCAACCTCACCCATCCACCCACCCACTATGAAATTTGTAAAGAAATACTTTTTTTTGTCTAGCCCAAATCTTCCAACAAACACACAAGACGTAACCGGCTGTACTTTTGACTAAATAAGGTATACTATTAATTCTATCAAATTGTAAATTTCAACAGAAGTCTCATAAAGTTCAATGAAAAAAGCAGAAGACCCAGTGGATCAGTTCATTCTCTAGTCAGTCCATGCCTTGTTTCGCCGTCCTAGGCTTCATCATCCTATGGGAAACACGGCTAATATTCCAGAAATGCTTGTCTTAGACTCTGTGAAAGGATTCTGTGGAACAGACAGGTGGAATAGATACTTATACATGTATGGACCTTATGCACGAACTGACTAGAGAATGAACTGATCCACTGGGTCTTCTTCTTTTTCATTGAACTTTATGAGACTTCCGTTGAAATCTACAATTTGATACTGAATAGTATACCTTATTTATTCAAAAGTACAGCCAGTTACGTCTTGTGTGTTTATTGAATATGTTTCACATAACCATAGGTTTGTTGTTGTTGTTTTGAATCTTCCAGCATGGCCTGTTGAGTTCATTGCATGAACCCAGGACACCAGTTGCTGTAGAACAACAGTGGCAGATGGCCATTACTTTCATAACCTGCTTGTGAGCTTCTTGGAAGTATCTGTTTGGTCAGGATTCTGGACCGATTGCACCTGTTATCTGATTCAGAAGGACTCTGCTAACATTCTTCCCTGAGTTTCAGATGACCTGTTCCATGAGGCATAAGGGAAACCAGTCCCGGGGAAAACGAAGCCAGCTAAATTTCATATTACTGCCGTGACCTACTGGTGCTGCCATTTTATTTTCTAAGGTTATCCCAGAGATAACCATGTTATTACATAGCATTCTGGGTGATTACCACAAAAATATTGGTGGCACCTCTTGATGCTCCCCCCCCAAAAAAAATACCCCAAATGAGTCAGAGAGAGCCAGTGTGGTATAGTGGTTAAGAGGGGTAGTCTCGTAATCTGGTGAACCGGGTTCGCATCTCCGCTCCTCCACATGCAGCTGCTAGGTGGCCTTGGGCTAGTCACACTTCTTTGGAATCTCTTAGCCCCACTCACCTCAGTCACACTTCTTTGAAATCTCTTAGCCCCACTCACCTCACAGAGTGTTTGTTGTGGGGGAGGAAAGGAAAAGAGAATCTTAGCCGCTTTGAGACTCCACATAAAGTGAGATATCAAATCCAAACTCTTCTCTTCTTCTTCTTCAGCAAATAGGGCTTTATGGGAAAACAAAATGGCAGCCGCCAGGAGGCAACCTTAGGAATCAGATTTGCTGAGGCACAAGAAGACAATTCCCTTTCCCCTATCCCTGAACTGAGTGATGAACAGGATAAGGAGTGGATGAGCTCTTTTTATAACATTCATTGCTTCTGGCATTCATTTCATAATAAATGCAAGTTGAACCAAGGAAACCTCTTTTTTTCATTTTAATGGTATTAATTCACTGTCTACTCATCAGTGATTCTTTCTTTCTGATTAAATAAATAACCATGTCTCCTCTTAGGACAGAGCTTGTGTTTCAGGGAACATATGTTCTCTCCCCCCCCCCCCATATTCCCGAGAAACAGCATTGAGTGTTACTGTTACAGATCTCAAAACAGACATTTAGAGTTCAATACATTGCCTATAGTATGTCCAAAAAGACTTACTCCCAGGTAAATGGGTTTAAGATTATAGTGAGAGTTGTTTTCTTTAATATACTTTCCCCCCTCTGACTCAGTAATTAGGACCCATTTGTTGTAGTTCTTAGATATGCTGTAGTGCTTTTGTGTTTGTGTGGTTTTTTTCCCAGTGATGCCAAACTTAAATATGGCAAAATGGACTTAATAATGCTCAGTTTATGACAAGAGGCTATCATTTTCATAGGAGTCTTCAGTCTCAACATTTCTCTCTTTCAAAGATAATAACCACTGATGACTCCGGAGTCAGCTCTATCAAACTCTATGATACATTCATAGCATTGCCAACTCTTCTCCGCCGACATACCTGGGGTGAACATTTCTCTTGAGTTCAGTGGAAAGGAAAATATGGGTAGAAAACTCATGATTTCCCCCCTTCATTTTCGCTGTTTGGTTTCTACATCCCTTAAAAGAACATCACTTTGAGCGATCGGTCCGACGCCGACATGAAGAATATGCACTAAAAAACCCTTTTAGAAAGATTTATAATATTAACCTCAGGCTATTTTTAAGTCACCGTCAATCTTTATGGAAGCTGAGTTGAAATGCATTTGTTTCCAGAAAGGCATCAAGTTTCCGTTACCTTTCATAAACCGGGATTGAACAAATGGCTTTGGGTGAGACGGGCCTAATGATTTGACTGGTCCTGGAACTTCACGTTGCCATTCTCAAATGGTCCATTGCTTGCCTACTGCACCAAGGAGGACTTTGGGGTGTTGGTGTATCATGGGGCTTTTAATTAAGACTGAAAAGTGTGTGTGTGTGTGTGTGTGTGTGTGTGTGTGTGAGAGAGAGAGAGAGAGAGAGAGAGAGAGAGAGAGAGAGAGAGAGAGAGAGAAAACTTGGATGGCTTTACAACAGGATTACAGAAGGCAACCAAGGATGACTATTCATGCTGAATATGCTCTCTACCTCCGCAGTTGGAAGCAACATTGCTTCAGGATGCCAGAGGAAATCACACATTCTTAGAATTGTAGAGTTGGAAAGCCCTGAACACATATTTTTTTAGATGTCCCTTTTACAATGAGGCACATGGAGAAACCATTGACCCCCTGCTAGTGAGGCTTACTGATCTCCCGGTAAAGCAAAAATTTGATGTTCTCCTGTTAGGCAAAGACCACAAGATGCCAGATTCTGCGCATAGATCTGTAGGCACAGACCATCCTCCGATTCAATCTAGTTTATTAAGAAAATTCCCAAACCCGGACCCACGGGCGACTTTGGCTCATTTCTCTAAGGTAGTCTATTTTAAGTTTTTACCTGTTTATATGCCTATCACACTTTTAAACTTAAAATCTATTGTTGTATATTGTTTTAAATGTTTGTTTTGCTATTGGGATTGTCATTCCATTTGTGTTTCTCAAGCTGGTCTCTGACCGTAATAAATTTCATGAACATGTAGAGTTGGAAGGGTAATCTAGTCCAACCCCCTGCAATGTAGGAATCTCGGCTAAAGCATCCATATTGGTGAGAGTACTGCTCTTGGGCTAAAGTCCTGCATCCCCATCTCCCACAGGCATCTGTTTGGCCACTGTGAGAACAGGATGCTTGCGTAGATGGGCTCTTAGATCTCCAACTCTCCCAGACAATTTTCAAGGTGACACGGTATGACGTTTGCCCTCCTAGGTGTGTAACCAATGGGAACCCAAGGGACAGAGTTAACTGTGTATAAGGTTTAAGCACAGAGGGTGTTTTTAGAGAGAGTTAGAATTAGGGTGGCTGAGAAGATAGTCTGGAGTTAGAAGAGACAGATAAGTCTGTGGGTTGGGCTAGACTGGTGTGATAGAGGATGAGAATTTGTTAAGAGGAGTCAGTCGAACAGTTGAGATCATCAGTCAGAAGGTTTTAGGAAGGTATAGGCTGGTAAAGAAACTAAAGTTAAGATACTGACAGGAATATTATCTGAGAAACCATAAACTTGTTAATGTTTGTAAAATAAACTTGGGTTTTTTTGTTCACTTTTAACAACTGACTGGACTCAGTGTTTTACCAGAGAGTAACGGGTTGGTGGCAGTGCGGAAGCGAGCACAGTGGTGGCACAGGGATCAATAGACCGTTAAACGTCCAGGGACCCTGTGTGATCACCACACATGGCTAATTCAAAATTAGAATTTTTCACCCATTGCACCTGCAAGATCAGACTGCATATTTTGTTTTTGGGACCTGTGCCTTTTAAATTGTTCATACTGGATCTAGCGTTGGTGGTGACTTAGTGAGGTAGCTAAATTTGCCGATGATAGCAAATAGTTCAGTGTGTTTGAAACAAAAACGAGGATTGTGACGAGCTCAAATATGATAGCTCCAAATTGGTTAAATGGTCAGCAAAATGGCTAATGCAATTCAAAGTAGGCAAGTGTCAAGTGATGCAGACTGGGGCAAATAAATAAATAAATCTGAATTTCACAGACACACTCATGGGGTCTGAACTGTCAGTGACTGACCAGGAGCAAGACTTGTCATAGAGAGAGGTGTCAACTCGGTGTGGGAAAAGGTGAATCCTATATTAGCGATTATTAGGGTAGGTCTTGAAAATAAAACTGTCAATATCCATTATACTTTGTTTAGAAAGGGGCAACCAAAATGATCTAGGGTCTGGAGCAGCTCCCTATGAAGGGAACAAAAAGCAGCTTTGGGCTTTGGGTTATTTTTTAATTTTGGAAAAAGGCAAGTAAGCAGGGCAAGACAAGGATATATGAGATTATGAAAGGTGAGGATCAAGGAGATTATTTCCCCTCTTTCATAAAACTAGAAAATAGTCCTAGGTCTGTCCTGAATGTTGGAAGATTCAGGACGCAAAGCCCATAGTTACTGTATTTTTCGCAGTATAAGACACACTTTTTCCCTCCTAAAAAGTAAGGAGAAATGTGCGTGCATCTTATGGAGTGAATGCAGGCTGCACAGCTATCGCTGAAGCCAGGAGAGCGAGAGGGATTGGTGCACACCGATCCCTCTAGCTCTTCTGGCTTCAGGGATAGTCACACGGAGCCTCTTCAGGACAATGGGAGGAACATTCCCCCTGCCCTGAAAAGACTTGGCATCCCAGAAGCCAGAACAGCAAGAGGGATTGCTGCTTTCGCTGTGCAGCGATCCCTCTTGCTGTTCTGACTTCACTTCACTGGAGACGTGCTGCCCAGCTTTCCCTCTCTGCGCAGACGCCCTTCAGCAAAGGGCTGAAAAGGAGAAACGGAGCCCCTTCCATTTCTCCTCCCGCTTTGCTGGAGAGGCGCTGTGCAGAGAGGGAGAGAATATTTTTTTTTCCTTGTCCCGTCCCCCCCTAAAACTAGGTGCGTCTAATGGTCGGGTGCATCTTATAGAGCGAAAAATACGGTAAACTATGGAGCTCATTCCCACAAGAAGTGGAATATCACTAATTGTATAACTTTCCTAATAAAAATAGTTGAAAATGTAATCACGTTAAAGCAAACCTTTTGGACATTTTTTGCCGAATAATTATGTATGATGGACAAAAGTATTAAATATAGAACACAGGATATCTTGTACTAATACTTTTGATTAGGTATGCTTACCTGTACAAAAGATGCTCATTTTACTTATCATTGTTAAGATCTTGATTGTTAAACACTGGAAAAAGAGACACCTGCCCACACTGGAGATTAGTCCCTCCCCATTTCTAGGTTTGGGAAAAATTTTAGATGCTGAATAAATGACTTTGGTTTAGATAAGAGAAGCTAGTCAACATGACAATCAATCCATGCAGAATTAGCTTTTGTTTACTTCTTCCTGGAATGACAGATTTAATGATAGTGTAATGTGATGTTTTCTTTATTATAATTGTAACTGTTATGTTCATTGATTTATAATAAAAAAGATGATTAAAAACACCCCCCCAATCACCTCCGAGAAATGCCCAGTTGTAATGTTCATCAATGCAACTGTCACACATAAATTGTCATGTAAACAGAATATATCATATTGGTAGCTATTCTGCTACTGCTCTTTCTTACTGAAAAGAGATCACTTTTCTCCATAATTACTTGTGGGGTGAGGGAGGGTTACCTCTTGCTCTTTCTTACCTTAAAATAATTAAGAGGTGGACAAGTGGTAGATATTATTGATTCCAATTTCTTTTAAAAGAGAGAGAGAGTCTTCGTAATAATAATAATATTAATAATTTATCATTTATACCCCGCCCATCTGGCTGAGTTTCCCAGCCACTCTGGGCTGTCCCCAACAGAATATTAAAAACATGACAAAACATCAAACATTAAAAAATTCCCTAAACAGGGCTGCCTTCAAGTGTCTTCTAAAAGTCAGATTTCTTTATTTCTTTGACATCTGATGGGAGGGCGTTCCACAGGGCGGGTGCCACCACCGAGAAGGCCCTCTGTCTGGTTCCCTGTAACCTCAGTTCTCACAAGGATGGAACTGCCAGAAGGCCTTTGGAGCTGGACCTCAGTGTCTGGGCTGAACGATGGGGGTGAAGATGCTCTTTCAGGTATACTGGGCCGAGGCCGTTTAGGGCTTTAAAGGTCAGCACCAACACTTTGAATTGTGCTCGGAAACCTACTGGAAGCCAATGTAGGTCTTTCAGGACCAGTGTCATATGGTCTCGCTGGCCACTCTTAGTCACCAGTAACTTTGTAACTTCACATTGGCATTTCACACTGGCCTTTGATAGGCTGCACAGGCCTCCAACCGCCTGTCCAAAGTGTTCCCTTTGGAGTACAGAATGGCGCTTGTTTGCTTCTTCTTTTTTAAACACAGAGGAATGAAGGGTGTTTTTTTTTTTTAATAAACAAAATGCAAGCTTATAACTTACAGCAACAATACTGAGCTTTGACAGCAACCAGAAATCTTGAACTCTCTAGTGCAGGCAGCACTTGGGACAGCCCAATTTCCTACAATGCTCAGCAGAGATATAGAAATGCAACAAGGAGCAATGCAAAAACAGAGTGACAGAACAGCATAAAGGTTTGTTGTGGTACTGATCTGACCTTTTGGGGGGAGGGGTATTGCCATTGTTCTTTAATTCGGGAGTGGGGAAGCCCCTAACCAACTCAACTGAGCTGGTTTTTTGGCCTATAGAGAGAGCCAATGCAAGCCCCAAATTCCTACAACAATAACAGAAGAAGTCTGCTAAAACATTATGTTGATTAGGTAAGTGCCACGATATTTACAACCTCCCAAATACTACCAAACACGATCTAAAGTAAAATCTAACAAATGAACTTATGCTGTGGGTATCATCACTTGTGGAAGCCAAGTGGTCCCTCAAAAGGAGTGGGCTTTTTTTTTTGGTGCAGTCCACTATTTATTTGCAAATTCCTGCCTTTGTGAAGAGGCATACAAATTTACTTGGTTTCAGGAAGTTATTTTTGTTGGCTTTCCATTGTTGATTTGCACATTTTCATACTCGGTTTTGATTCTACTTGTGCTGCTGCTATTGGATTATGCTTACTTGATTACTGATTTTCTATTTCAAGATTACTTAATTGATTTTATGAATATGGTATGTGTGCATGTATGAACATGTTATACTAGTATGTGCATTGTGGTCATATTCTTGGCTGGAGAATTGTTTTGCAAAATTCGGAGAAGTATTTTGAAGTATGGCTGTGTTTTAGTTCACATGCTATTTCAGCAAGTATGAATTAGATACACTTACTTTTCATTGTGTACTTGATCAAGTTTTCCACAATGTGATGAATGTATGGCTGCATTTAATCAATGGATTGAAGACAGTTGCAACTGATGAATGCAATGATACAGTAGCTTCAAAATACAGTAGGTTCAAAATAAACATTTATGTATTTGGATAATAATAATACCTATGTATTATCTGTATTATAATAATACCTCTGTATTAGTATATATGAAGCTGTATTTTTTCTCTCTTACTTTTTAATTTTTATTTTATGTTCTTCAATTAAACTGTTAATAATAATAACAAATAATGTTTCTCTTCAATCTGTGCCAGACAGGGTTACACTGTGACTGTAAATTGTAACATGACTAAAAGGTAGAATATAACTATAAATATAGTAAATAAACAATTCAGATTAAATCCTCCTAACTAACTGTGTTTGCTTACTGTGAAGAAATAGGACTTTCAACCATTTTGTGTTTGGTTTTTTGGTAGTAAAACTTGGGCTGTAAAATAGCTGTTTTGCTGGAAGGTCTCTCCTGCATAGATGGATCAAAATGTCAGAGGGAAGTCAAAGGTAAAGCAGGATATTTTCTTCCAGAAGCTCTGCACAGATGGAACAAAGTTTCAGGGTACAAAGTTGGAAACTTCTCTCAGAAAGATATACCTGTATTGGTTCAGAGATTGAGAGTGGGGATAAAAATAGCCTATATAAGTTGAATTTGAAAAAAAACAACAACAACAACACAACATAGTGTAGTTAGTTGTAGCTTTGAAGGAGGAAAGGGTTACTATAGAGTCAGAGAGAAAACTTGAATGGTTAGTAAACAGATTTGGTTTTGCTGGCTGGCTCCCCCCCCCTTTCCTCTTTTGGTGTAGGCAGGGGCGACAACTATAGAGGGCTCTGGGTGCCCATGCACCCACAAAATGTTTGTTGTGGGTGCTCAGCACCTACAATGAAGGGCCCCAGGTGCAACATTCGGAAGTTCTGAAGCACCGGAAGTCACATCCAAGGCCTTGTGAGGCCTTGGTGGCACCTGAAGTCAGGTTTTCGAGGCCAGGGAGAGTGCGTGACATCATGAGGACACATCGCAATATGACAACATGACATCACGTGCACTGGGCACTCATAAACTGGGGCCCAAGTCAGCTCCTGGGGGTGCAGCTGACAGCCCATGCTGCTCCAGTTTCCTTTCTTTAATTCAAATATTATTTCTGGCTTGACTATGCCATCTTAATTTGGAGCTTTCGTTACTCCAACATGCAACTTTGCCTTGAGCAAAACAGGATGGGAGCAGCATGCCTCTCTATAATCCGAAAGGAAAAAGCTCTTTTTGAGTACTTACATGATGAATACCAGCTGAGTCAGTTCAAGGCAGTCGCATAGCGTGGGTTGTCAGCACCCGGGGCAAGGCAAGTAATTTGTGCCCCCTAACCCGTGGATTTGCGCCCCCTAACCCTAACCCCCAGATGTTGCGCCCGGTGCGGCCGGCCCCCCCTGCACCCCCCACGCTACGCCACTGGTTCAAGGTGATGAACCC
This sequence comes from Podarcis melisellensis, assembly GCF_964234715.1. NCBI lineage: Eukaryota > Metazoa > Chordata > Lepidosauria > Squamata > Lacertidae > Podarcis > Podarcis melisellensis. Next base: position 57,173,130 of record NC_138543.1, on the reverse strand, counting down.
CAGCATCCATGGTGGGAAATGCCCACTTATTATTAAGGCTGAACAGCTGAAACAAGATTGCAGAACAACATCACATCAAGTTAAATCATTGGACCCAAGTTAGGTTACTCAAGACACGACCCTTCATTTAACTGAGTAAAGTCATTCGAGACTTACAGAAAAGCTGTTGAAGAATACTCATAAGACTTGAACCAAACAGAGATATTCAGGTGGGCTATTTGGAAATATCACATGTAAGAACATTTCCCTATGTGTAAGTATGTATTGGTTTGGGAGCTGGGATGATGGTTGACTGGTGGGTATACCTGTATTGGAGGCAACCGCCCTTTGGTTCTCCTGTAGATATCTTTTCTTTTTCTCTCCCTAGCATCCCAAGAAAATGAGATGTGTGTAGGTTGCAATTTCTATGACCTTAAAACAGTCTTTACTGTCCTGGAACTGTGAGCTAATCAGCACATCTTTGCAACTGGGCTGCTCTTTCGACGCTCCAATGATGGCACAAATGCCCAATCAGCTAGTTCTCGCTGAATTTCTTTTCTTTCTTCCTCCCTCCCTCTCCCCCCCCCTCTTTTTGGCTGACTACAAACACACTCTAGTTTAGTTTCCCTTCTGAAGACTCTGAAATGACTAATTCCTTCAAAATATTTCAACACATCCTTAACTGCTAATTGAAGTCTGTATGCAAGGCGGGGAATGGTACGCACCGATGAGATCTCCTCTTGCAATAATGTGCCAAATCCGCTCTTTATCTTATTCATTGCCGGAGCCTCATCTGTTGCAAGTCCAATCAATTTTTGTAGCTTTGAAAAGATATGTCCTCTTTTAACTTTCTCTGTGCCGAAGAAACGAAGGCGGGAGAGAGGAAGAGGGGGGTGCAAGAGAATTAAGCATTACCTTTTTTGTGGCAGTGAAATTTGATTGCTTTCAGAAGACTCGGGGAAGAAATGTTGTTGACATTTTTTTTCTCCCCTAGTCTCTGCATGGCAATAAGGTATGATGGCTGATTTATCAAAGGGAGCGTTCTCATCAAGAGCGAGAGAGAAACAGAGAGAGAGAGAGGAGAAAGAGAGAAAGTTCACGTCGCACAAAATGAGCTACTAATTTCTTTGTCATTTCACTGACAATATGGTCTTGGAGCAGCTGTGATTAGAACAATGGATGTTTCCCTGCGTTCCACTTAACTTTTGGAACTCCACAAGGTCATTATGTTGGGGCAAAAAGGTGGGGAAGGACTTCTCTCTCTCACACACAAAAAGAGTGGGTTGAGGGAGTGGGGAGAGCCAAAGGATGAAATGGGAAGTCGATAAGTTGTCTCAAGGAATTATTCAGTTTCATCCATGATTAGGCCTTGAATAAAAAATGGTAAACAAAGAATGAGCTTTCAATTATTGAACTAAGAGGCCACTCACCAGATTGAGACCTCGGTGTAATTAAATGGGACTGCTTTTGTTGGTTTGAATAAGTTTAGCTTTAGGCTGAAAAGACAAAGACTGCAGACAGGCAACAGTGTTTTAAGAGAGTTAAGGAAAGCATCATTTCCTCTGGTTTACAAAATGAGAAGTCATTCTTCTCTCTCTTCCCCGCCCCGAGTCCCCATCTATGTTTTGTCTCATGGTTACCTCTGATCAAACAAGCATTGCAGGCTTTTTTCTTTTTTTTTGGAACAAGACAAAAGGCAACCAAACCTGTCCATCGGATGTCAAAAGAAGAAGATGAAAATTCAGCTCCCAGAACAAAAATTGTCTCCAAACAGCATTTCACCCCTCCAAAAGGATAGAATTAACAGCACAGTGGAATTTTAAGACATGAATGGCAACCTCTAACCCTCCAGATGTCTAACAACCAGCATGGGTGATGGTTAGGGATGACAGAAGTAATGTAGCAACATCTGGAATAAAAAAATCCCTTCCAGTAGCACCTTAGAGACCAACTAAGTTTGTCATTGGTTTGAGCTTTCGTGTGCATGCACACTTCTTCAGATATGAAAGCTCATACCAATAACAAACTTAGTTGGTCTCTATCGTGCTACTGGAAGGAATTTTTTCTTATTTTGTTTTGACTACAGCAGACCAACATGGCTACCTACCTGTAAAATCTGGAATGCGAGAGGTTCCTCATCTCTTAAGGGATTCCCAGGTTGTTATGGAGGCATCACAGAGGAGAACTATGATCACTCTAAGTACCATAGCCATTGGGTCAAACTCCTGAGGCCAAGTGAAAGTGTGAAACTAACAGCAGAAGGTAAAGTTATTTCATATGATCAGGGTTGTTTTTTTTAGCTGGAAGAAGAAGAAGAAGAGTTTGGATTTGATATCCCGCTTTATCACTACCCAAAGGAGTCTCAAAGCGGCTAACAATCTCCTTTCCCTTCCTCCCCCACAACAAACACTCTGTGAGCTGAGTGGGGCTGAGAGACTTCAAAGAAGTGTGACTAGCCCAAGGTCACCCAACAGTTGCATGTGGAGGAACAGGGAATTGATCCCGGTTCACCAGACTACAAGTCTACCGCTCTTAACCACTACTCCACACTGAGTTCCACCATTTCTTTTGTGCATTCCAGCACCTGTGGGGCATTGTGTTGGTGGAGCTGAAGAACTCTGGCTGCGCCCCCTAAAAAAAAGCTCCTGCTAAGTTCCCCCAGCTCCCCTGTAACCTCTTTTTCTAGAAAAAAAACCCCTGCATGTGATTATCTCTACAAATAGCTTATACGGTTCCTTCCACCAATCATCATCATCATATATATATTTTCCTTGACAGAACTCAAGATGGCTTACTGATAAAAACAATGATTGCTAAATACATGGGGGGGGGAACAATAATTAAAAATGTTTAAACATCAATAGAATTAAAACTAGATGCATATATAAAATCTGTTCCAAACATACACATAATTACCATAAAAAGAGCTGAGATGAAGACATTGATAGCAACATTGATGGCAAGTGGGATGACTAGATTCTTCAATTCCCTTTCCTCCCTGCTGGAATCTGAAGAAGAGACAGTCTAGCCGTGGGGTGGAAAAAACCTCTGGAACATGTGGTGACTGTTAACAGAAGATTTCTTACTTATCCTGCTCCCCCCTGGCTTCTGTGTTTCCTGCCACATCCTCACAGGCCACCATGAAGAATACATGACTGCACTGTACTGCTAAATTATGGACCTCCCCCCACCCACCCCCAAGAGGTATGGAGGGACACCATACAGGACTGGATAGCAAAAAGACAAAAGAGGAAAGAAAGCTCTTGCTGAAGTCAGGAGCTGTTCATGTACAAATGCCCATGCCATCCTAAATGTGCACATAGGCAAAACTGTAGCATGAAATTCTTAGCAAAGGAAAGTAGTGCAAAGAGGTCAAGTTGGAGAGCTGTTCTTCTCAACCTGTATATGGGCAAGGCAAGGACAGGTAATAAAAGGAAAAATGAAAGCAGGGGATGGATCTTCATGTAAGCTTAAGCCTACTAAGATGGACTTTTTTGAGAGGAGAATAAGTTTCGGTGACTGGGAGTCACTTGGCCAGGAAGCCAAATTAGCAGGGTGGATCTGAATTTCACTTATCGTGATCTGGGGTGGTGATGGTAAGAGTGATGACCATTGAGAGCTCACACCTCCCTCTCTCCTCTCTCTCTTTCTTTCCATGCTTCTGAATCCTCTACTGCATATTAGCATAAAGTCATCAAGAAACCCCATCAGCACTTTAGTTCAGATTTCACCCAATGCACACTTTCTTTGCATGCCATTTTACACAATATTCAAAATCTGAAGAGGTTCATCTCAATGGGGTGGGTGTGCTTTGGTTCATGTATTGTTTGAGAAAGTCTGGATGTCAGGATTACAGATGTCCGTCTCATGCCAAGAATGTGGCAAGCTGGTGGTTTCATTGCACTTAGATTTATTAGTATTTACACAGTAGTTTTAGTCTGAGCCCACAGCTCAATCATCTGCCGAAGACGACATTGAGCTCACTAAAGGGCAGGTCCTCCTCTGAGAGGATATCCTTCATTGGCCGCCCCTCCTCCTGTTGGACCGACACCCAGCCTGGACCCTACTCCTTCACCGTGTCTGTGGGGACTCAGGAGCAGTTTGCCTATCCCCCTCCACCCCCCTGAGAGCGATGTCTAAAGGCTGCAGTTCCTCTGAACCTGTCTCTGTCTGCCCTATGCTATCTTGCTGTCGCTCTGGAAAGAGACATTCCTGACACTAGACTGAAAAGGAATGGTGGAGGCCGCCGCCACCCTCCTCCTGAACCTTCTTGAGAAGAAGAGAATAGGTAGACTTCCGGTCGGCTGCGGAGACTATGGCGGTGAGCTCCGTGTCGTCCACTTAAGGGGCAACACGGTTCAGGTAATTAGAGCTTGGGGGTGACCGCCAGGGCTGAGCGCTCCCCCGAGAACACCCCCCACGGAGGAGTGGGGGTCCCAGGGGTCCAGCAGTAGTGAGGAAACTCGCCCCCAAAATCTCCCGTCTGCTGTTTTGCACATGGGGGAAAGGGAAGGGGCTTGAGTCCGCTCACGGCTCCAACGCACTCTATTGCCGAAGCCACACACTGCCACCAGAAGCAGCAGATCTTCCATTTAGAGGTAAAAGCCAAATAAAATAACTGGAGAAGAGGAGGACAGTATAGATTTACAGGAGTGGTTTGCAGAAGGTCAAGTCTCTGAGACAGAAGGACAGAGCTGGGAGATAATGGAAGGGGTGGAGGGGAAAACAGCAGATCCAGAACAGCTGGATGATATGTTATCTCACTAGAAAGCATTCCCGACCCCCCTTCTCCTAGAAGCAGGAGGGCTGCGAAAGTGGAAGAGCAGAATGCGAGCAGACAAAGGGCCTTACCCAGCCACCGTAGAAGGGGGGACACTGCAAAAACAAGGAGATTACTTGCAACAATGCCATTAATTAATAGGGGCTATATTCCTTTGTCCCTCTCTGTAGATCCTGAATCAATTACGGGGTAAGGACTCTTCTTGTTACCTGCTTTTTTTTTGCCACCACCCGGGAAGGAAAGAATTCCCTAAACCTTGACACATTTAAACACTAATATGATACGATAAGTCAATCTTTATTGTCATTGTCCCATACAGAACAACAAAACGGGGGGGGGGGGGGAATCTACATAAGACATTCAAAACCAACAAGCCTGCTATCCCACCTATCCCAACCTGGTTAGCCCCCTAAAAACTCTGATACCCCATTTTTAAAATACAATATACTCCCACAGAGACTCCTTACACTGCATTTAAAACCAAAATTGCATTTGAATAGGAACGGTTTCTCAGGCGTCTAGTCCTAGTCTTTATAACCCTGTACAGTGGTGCCCCGCAAGACGAATGCCTCGCAAGACGGAAAACTCGCTAGACGAAAGAGTTTTCCTTTTTGGAGGTGCTTCGCAAAACAAATTTCCTTTGGGCTTACTTCGCAAGACGAAAATGTCTTGCGAGTTCCTGCGGGTTTTTCCCCCTCCCCCCTTTTTCTAAGCCGCTAAGCTGCTTATCTGCTTATCCACTAAGCCGAAAAGCCGCTAAAAGTCACTAATAGCGCTAATCCGCTAAGCCGTCAATGGGCTTGACGCAGAACGGATTCTTTTCGTCTTGCGAGGCACCACTGTACCTTCTTCCAGAAGGCAGAAGCCGAAAGAGATCATTTCCGGGGTGTGCACTATCCTGCGCTATCTAGATCTAATTCCCCCCCATGCTAATGGCACTGTGGGTTCCATTCACGTCCTTTGCAGAATCCCTCCAAAGTCTGATTACATTCCAGTAAAATTTGGGTGCTTTATCCCCCCCCCGCCAACTATGATTCAGCTACGTAGTTTACAGTATAGTCCTAGCTAAGTAGTAAGAGCATGAGAAGTGCCTGCAGGATCAGGGCAGTGGCCCATCTAGTCCAGCATCCTGCACCCCTCCCCCAGTGTCCTTGTTTTCCAGGGTCAGTGTCGGCATTACAAAAGCCATCCCCGCTTCTGATTGGATCCTGGAATGTCCCTATTTCCCTTGCCAGTGCTGCCGCTTCAAGCTCAGGGAGGAGGATAATCAGGGGATTGTCCTGAGCAATTATAGCAATGGCGGCTGCGAAGAGCCATCCTGTTGCCTCTCCATAGACTCTCCATGGCTGCCGCTGCCAGCCTCGTCCCTTGGGCAGCTCCTAGTGGTTGCTAGAAAGCAGGTGAGGAGAAGGAGGGGAGTCTGCTGTCTGTGATGGCCTGGGACTCGGAGCCAGAGGAGTCACAGTCCACACTGGATCCTCTGCCTCAGGCAGCATCTGAACTGAGTCTGGGGCCTGATTCTGAAGAGCCCCAGTCTGTACAGGTTCCCCTGCAACAAGCATCACCTGGGCCGAGTCAGGGACCTGAGCCTGCCCTGGCTCCAGATGCGAGGATTACCTTGTTGCCCCATACTGGGCCATCGCTTACAGCTGCTCCACTACCAGTTAGGTCAGGAGAGGCTGAGGTGGCCCCTGGGTCTAGTAACCCACCGACATCTCCCGAGCTGCAGAGACTCAGGTCTGAGAGAAGGAGAGACCTGAGTACTCACAGGAGGAGTGCTCACCTTTGGGTGAAACGGGGAGGTGAGTCACCGGGGGATCAGGACCGGCCATTACCCCATCAGAGATAAAAGGCTGCTGGACCCCACTCCAGGTTGCGGGAGCCTGGCCCTGTTGGACTGACTCCTCACAGAATCCTTGGATTTGGGACCGGACCTAGACCACATTGCTTGGGTTAACCTCTGGGCCCAGCACACTGCTGCTGAGACCCAGCCCTGTGTGATGTGCCAGCTCTGAGGGGCACGAAGAAAGGGGAAGCAAAACATAAGGAGTCTTTATTTTTTATTTTATTTGTTTGTTTTTTTAAATGCTTTCTGTGTCTGTGTCTAATCTTGCCCCTTTCTAAAGTGTTTTTATTGGTGTGTGTTTTTCTTTGTGTAAATCTGTCAAATAATAATAATAATAAAAATCGGGATTAAAGGGCTTTTCTCAAGATGGTGGAGGGTGTGTGATAGGTAATGCTTGGGTGTGTTTGTGTGTAGAAATGGGGGGGGAGCAGTTGAGGAGGGTCAGTTGTGGTGGGAATGAGAAATGTCCCTATTTTCATCTGAGGAATCTTGGAGGGTATGGTATCCTGTTTTCACAGTGGCCAACCAGACAGATACATATGTGAAACCCAAAAGCCGGCAGGTAAAAAAGGGAAGGTAAAGGACTCCAGTCAAAGGCGACTCTAGGGTTGCGGCGCTCATCTCGCTTTCAGGTCGAGAGAGCCGGCGTTTGTCCATAGCCAGCTTTTCTGGGTCATGTGGCCAGCATGACTAAATCGTTCTGGCATACGGAGGACTGTAACGAGTGCCAGAGCGCATGGAAATGCTGTTTACCTCCCTGCCACAGCGGTACCCATTTATCTACTTGCACTGGCGTGCTTTTGGACTGCTAGGTTGGCAGGAGCTGGGACAGAGCAACGGGAGCTCACCCCGTAGTGGGGAATCGAACCTCCAGCTTTCTGATCAGCAAGCCCAGGAGGCTCAGTGGTTTAGACCACAGCACCACCCACATCCCTCTAAAAGCAAGCAAGCTCTACTGAATTCAGTGGGGCTTACCCTCACATAAGGATTAGGATCACAGCCTTATGCATAGAAACTCTCTCAGGAGTGACAGAGCTTCTTCTGGGACCATTTTGCTCCCTAAGAAAGCACCATTATCCAGTTTTTAGAAATGGTATGCATACTTCAGCATGTCAAACAAAACCAGGGTTATAGATCCAGGTTTGGCAAACGTCTGTCTCCATTTGTATCCCTCCCTGAAGTATGGAGAGAACAGAGTAGGGCCTGTCTATCTGATCCGTTGCATCGCAGGGTTGCTCAGTGACACCAGTTGCATTAATCAACAAAGATGAAATATGTATTCCAAATGATTTATCGCACTCTGACTTTTCTTTTTCCTGGTGGTACAGAGCCTGCATTCCAAAAAACCCTCTCCTTTGCAATTAACAATGGCCAGCGAAGCTTTTTCTTTCATTATGCAGCACTACAAACTCAGACACCAAGAAGGAAAGAAAAAAAAAAAGAAAGCCAGAGAGTCCTCAGGGATATATATTTCATTTTCATCTGTTTTGATGGATTTCCCAGCTCCTCTCTGATCTGCATCGTGTAAGTTGGGATCTCAATTAGCATTGGTTTGGGGCACTTTGGTGGTTGGGCTGCAGAGATATTGATCTGTCATAATCCAAGGAGCTTCCTTCACGAAGCACTATTTGCCACCGGGGGGAGAAAATGTGACCGCTGCAGTTAATTTGGAGGAGAGGTGAAAAAGAGAGACTCCATTAGGAAATTAGTATAAGGCAGAGCTGAAGTTAAATTTTTTTGGGGGGGGTATACAAATGGAAACAAGTATAAGGCTCGGCTAAGGAAAGAAAATTTTGAATTATGGTGCTGGAGGAGACTCTTGAGAGTCCCATGGACTGCAAGAAGATCAAACCTATCCATTCTGAAGGAAATCAGCCCTGAGTGCTCACTGGAAGGACAGATCCTGAAGCTGAGGCTCCAATACTTTGGCCACCTCATGAGAAGAGAAGACTCCCTGCAAAAGACCTTGATGTTGAGAAAAATGGAGGGTACAAGGAGAAGGGGACGACAGAGGATGAGATGGTTGGACAGTGTTCTCGAAGCTACCAGCATGAGGTTGACCAAACTGCGGGAGGCAGTGGAAGACAGGAGTGCCTGGCGTGCTCTGGTCCATGGGGTCATGAAGAGTCGGACACAACTAAACGACTAAACAACAACAAGGGAAAGAGAGACAGCTAACCTATAATTGTCTCAACCTGTGGCACAATGGGCCAATGTATCTGTTTCTTAACCAGAATGTTGTTGGTTCATGCCCACCCAGGGGGAGTTGTGGGCAGGATTCCTGCATTGGTTGGACTAGATGATTCTCAAGGTCCCTTCCAACTCTACAATCCCATGATGCATCACTGGTGTGTGAAACTGGGTTTGGAGGTAAGCCCTGAACTGTTGCCCATGATAAAATCATAGAGTTGGAAGGGGTCATGAGAGTCATCTTTACCAACCCCCTGCAATGCAGGACTCTTTTGCCCAATGTGGGGGTCAAACCCATGACCCTGAGATTAAGAGTCTCATGCTCTACTGTCAGAGCTATCTCAGCTGCCACCTTAAAGAAGAGGGTTATTTCAAGGTGCTTCAATTGTACCCAGCCGTACTGTCAAGGGACATGAAAAAAAAAATGCTCCAGCAGGAAGTTGTCTTGGCCACCAATCTGGATGGCTTTAAAGGAGGATTAGACAAATTCTCTGTATCTGAAGTTGCAATGCTTCTGAATTCCAGTTGCTGGAAACCACAGGAAGGTAGACTGTTCTTGTGCTCAGATCCTGCTTAAGGAGGTATATGCATCTGGTTGGCCACTGTGAGAACAGGATACTGGACTACATGGGTCACTGGCCTGATCCAGCAGGCTCTTGTTATGTCTTATAGGATTATAATACAAAAACACCGAAAAACCCAAGATTTTCCAATCGACTTGCCTAAGCATCACCACAAGGCAGCCCTATTAAACATCAACCTTTCTACACACTGAGAACCAGTGTAGTATTGTACTGGTTAGAACAGCCTCCCCCAACCTGGTGTCTTCTAGATGTTTTGGACTACAACTCCAATGAGCCTTAAAGGTACAGGTAAAGGGACCCCTGACCATTAGGTCCAGTCGTGACCGACTCTGGGGTTGCAGCGCTCATCTTGCTTTACTGGGCGAGGGAGCCGGCATACAGCTTCTGGGTCATGTGGCCAGCATGAATAAGCCGCTTCTGGACAGCCAGAGCAGCGCACGGAAACGCCGTTACCTTCCCGCTGGAGCGGTACCTATTTATCTACTTGCACTTTCGAACTGCTAGGTTGGCAGGAGCAGGGACTGAGCAATGGGAGCTCACCCTGTCGTGCGGATTCAAACCGCCGACCTTCTGATTGGCAAGGCCTAGCCACCCGCGTCCCCCCATTAGCCTTAGCTGAGGCTATTTCTGTTGGTCTATTTCTATTTCTGTGGTTAACCAGATGGGACACAGTAAGAAATAGATTGCTTTACTTTGCCATCAAGAGCCATAGCACACCCATAGTGCTTCGTGTGAATCGTAGGGTTGCCAAAAGTCTGGAATTTCCCGGACATATCCAGCATACTGCTGTCTGCATCAGTATCCGGGCGAAAATGTCTGGGAGAACCCATGTATGGCAACCCATTTTGGCAGAGCCTGTTTTGCCAATTTCTCTTAAAAAATAGCTCAAAACCAACATTTTTGTGTGTGTGATTTCACCAAGAAAAGCTGGGGGAAAAAATGTGCAAAGCTAAAAAATGCCTCAACAACTTGGCAAGCCTATGAGAGTGAGAAAAGGCATAGGGGGAGAGAAGGAGGAAAGCCCCATTGTGCTGGTTGGAAGTCCTGCCACTGGCTTCTGCTAGTGCACTAGGTTAGCTAAATCCAGCCCCTTATTTTTATTTCTTTTTATTTGGGGGATACAAAGGTGGGGACCCAACAATGTGCAGGTGGAGATGTTTTCGAAGCTCCATTTTGAGTCTGATCTACTTTGAGGGAAATGTTTAGAGTGGGGAGATTAGAGCTTGATCCCCTTTTGGAATCTTGTATCATCCTTGCTAAATATACACCCAAGTCTACCTGTTCATTCCACAGCAGCCTATGTGGTTCTTAGGTCTTTCTTTCTTTCTTTTTGCTGAATCAATTCTGGGTTCTCTGTTGAGCAACTGTCCTGCATGTCCCAGTTTGGACAATTCCAAACCCTCTCTTGCTTTCTGAATGGGCTAAAGCTCTTTGAATTAAATACAGAAAAAAGAGGATGAAAGCATGAAACTGCAAAAGGAACAAATCAAGGGTAAAGCCAGGATTCTAGTTTTAATGAAGCAAGCAACCTTTTCTTACAAAGGCAAACTCACCCCAAGTCCTTGACAACCTTGGTTCAAACAAGCATTTAATGCCTTCTTTAATATAATTACTTCCATGCTCAAGTTAAGCACTTTCTGTTGTCATCTGGAATACAGCTTAGAGGATCTGAGCCCCATCTTCCCTTTCCAGCACCCCATTTTTTCTGCAAGCTTTCAGGAGGCAACGTTGTCACCAAGAAAAAATGTGATTTAGCAACCACTTGATTCTTTTAATATTTCGAGGTTAGCATGAGATAGCAGTTGGGATAGCTCTTTATAATGCTTAGCTAATCAGAGTCCCCTCAAACTTATTGTCACCATAGCTGCCCTCTAACTGTTACTGTTACTGCTGTGGGGGTGCTCCTTCGACATGTTTGTGCTACAACACTGTTGAGTTGGGTAAAGGCAGACAGGCTGACCAGGGCTGATCAGCTGTACCACTGCTCTCACGCTGGTGAAAGCAGAAGATTTAGTTGGTTGGGACTTCCCTCTCTGTGACAGAGCTGGTGTTGCTCACCTTAGTTAACATGGGCATCAACCTGATTTGCTATTTCCATACTGTGTCATCACAACCGGAGCACACCTATATAATAACACATACCCTCCAACATTTCTCCAAGGAAAATAGGGACATCCCCTCCAGCATTTCTCTCATGAAAATAGAGGCGTCCTATTCCATGTTGTTGTTTAGTCGTGTCCGACTCTTCGTCACTCCATAGACCAGAGCACGCCAGACACTCCTGTCTTCCACTGCCTCCCACAGTTTGGTCAAATTCATGTTTGTAGCTTCAAGAACACTGTCCAACCATCTTGTCCTCTGTCGTCCCCTTCTCCTTGTGCCCTCCATCTTTCCCAGTGTCAGGGTCTTTTGCAGGGAGTCTTCCCTTCTCATAAGGTGACCAAAGTATTGGAGCCTCATCTTCAGGATCTGTCCTTCTTGTGAGCACTCATACCCACCAACACTTCTCTCATGAAAATCGGGACATCCTATTCCATACCCTCCAACATTTCTCTAATAAAAATAGAGACACCCCCTCCAACATTTCTCTCATGGAAATAGGGGTATCCTATTCCACACCCTCCAACATTTCTCCAATGAATATAGAGACATCCTAAGGAAAAGCGGGACATTTTGGGATCAAATCAGAAACCAGGATGGCTTCTGTAAATCCAGGATCACTCCTGGAAAATAGGGACACTTGGAAGGTCTGATAACATGGTCCACTAAATGCCCTTGACACCTCTAGACAATATAGATCCCATGGTATACTGCTAGAAAGACACAACAACCTGGGGATGAGAAGAATTTCATTCCATCCAAACTGACCTGATTATCACCTCCTGAACTAATATCAGAGGCAATATTTGGGGGGGGGGGTTCTTGCAGTCAAGCCCTGTTCACAGGCTTTCTTGGCTGATGACAGTTTGGGCACTCATATGAGAACAGGATTCTGGTATGTATGGCATGTTTCAGCAGGGTTCATTTTTGGTCCTTATGTGAATCAATATGATTTTCTGTAATTTCTTTTCTTTTCTTTATTTCATAAAATGCATTGGTGATGATCATCATCACCAAAAGCAGTTTGCCAAAAAGGTAATATGAAAAATTCGAGAAAAATTCACAGCCATACTTTGAAATATACGAAAGCTAAAATGTTAAAACAGATTAAAATGACATCGGTTTAACTCTTAACTTCCCAAATATCTGGGATGCTCCTCTGCTTTTCTATACCCTCCCTCCAAATGTGTACATCTATATAAAGGCAGAATCTCAATCTTGGCATGCTTTGACAAGGCAGGACATCCAAATTCACTGTGAAATTCATTTTCGACAACGAGCGTTAGCCATTCTGTTTTATTCCTAACATAGTTTCCTTCCTTCCTTTCTCCACAGCCAATTTCCCATCACAATGTTAGGGACCTCTTTTTGTCAAGACTTCAAATGCAGAAGCATCCTTTGACTCTGTTCTGTGTTTAGGTAGCTCTTTCTCTCTTCCTCTCTCTTTTAATTGGAACCCATGGTTGTTGGTCTCAGATAGCGATTCTGTGCACAGGAGTCAAAGCAGACTTTAAATGACCTTTATGAGCAAAGCCAGGTCTGTGTAAAACCTTTCATATGATCTCTAGGATTGCAGTTGACTGATAGAGCCTGATTGACTGAAAATCAATGTGATCAGATGTTTTTTATGGATTATAGTGGCCTTAGCTAATTACAAAAGATTGTCCTCTTAGATCTGAGCGTTTTCGATGTAATAGCCAGGCAGATACATGCAGGGCTTAATCTGCAGATTTGACAGTTTTTCCTAATTATCTTTTGTGAGAGCAGAAACTGGATCATCTGTGATGTCTTGGTGTTGAGATGGCAAATAGGGAGTGTCCTTGTTCAGCTTCTGTGCATCTCAATGGGGCATTTGCTAGTTTTATTCCATGGATTTCTCTCTCGCACACACTTTGCAATCCCTTACGGTGCTCAAGCCCTACCTGCCTGGCTTTGCTTTGTAGTAGGACCATCTCTAAGCTGAAAAAACCCCAAAACCTTGGGCCTAGATCCAGACAGTGCCCACTAGATTTGCATGACTTATTTGGGCCTTGTTCTCAGTGAGGTGGCTGTGCTACACTAGGAGGAACTGCTCAGCCTTTTTGAAATACCGTATTTTTCGTACTATAGGACACACTTTTCCCCCTCCAAAAATGAAGGGGAAATGTGTGTGCGTCCTATGGGGCGAATACAGGCTTTCGCTGAAGCCTGGAGAGTGAGAGGGGTTGGTGCACACCGACCCCTCTCGCTCTCCAGGCTTCAGGAAGCTCCGCGCAACCCTCCGGAGCCTGGCGTGCAGCTTCAGCATCGCTCTGAGGCTGGGGTCAGGGGAAGCTCGGGCTTCCCCCGCCCCCAGCCCCACAAGCTCTGGGACCTGTTCTGGGGGCTGGGGTTGGGGGAAGCTCGGACTGGGAGGGGGGAATAATTTTTTCCCCTCCAAAAAAAATCTAGTTGCGTCCTATGGGCCGGTGCGTCCTATAGGGCGAAAAATACAGTAATACATTTTCTAACTTTCTTTTTTTCAATCATAGAACTGTACAGTTGGAAGGGCCCCTGAATGTCATCTGGTCCAACCCTCTGCAATGCAGGAATCTTGCCCATAGCCACCCTGTGAGGCAGAACCATCAAAAATTTGGTTAACAGCCAGACACACTGATCCACTGAGCCACAGAGCATGTCAGAGTTCAACTGCACTGAATCGGAGTCTCTCTCTCTCTCTCTCTCTCTCTCTCTCTCTCTCTCTCTCTCTCTCTCTCTCTCTCCTTCTTTTCTTTTCTTTATTTTTGCACCACAGTCAGGACCTGGTCTTTCCTTCCTCCCCACCCTCCCCGATTTATCATTTTTACCACACTTCGCTCTGCGAGAGTTTCATGGCAATTTATGTCATTACACAAATTATACAAATTGCCATTAACTGATGTAATGTACTATAAAGAATTGGAAGCATGAAGAAAAAAATTATTTGAATTTTTCTTCTGCATGTTTGCATTGCTTTATGGCTTCATTTATCAATTCTGTTAATTGAAATTTATATCATTAGGACGCCATGCAGTGGGGTGCCTTTCCCTGCTTTTGTTGCCCTCGTTTTCTAAATTACCAAATCCTTTCTTCCCTTCACTGAGCCATAATTTCCAGACCTGTCCCCTGTCTTCAGAGAGATGAATGATGAGTTTCCTTCTCACCTTATCTCTCACCTTTGCATTTGGCTATGGGCACATCAGTTAGAAAAACTGAGGCTGGTTTAACATTTATTGTAACATTTCATAAACTTGGTTGAAAACTGGCTAAGATGAACCTTCACAGCATTTGCTGCTGGTCTGATCTGTGATCTAATGATTAATCATTACTGATCATTAATCAATTATTGAACTAATATTAATTGATAAACTATATATTTTGGGAAACGGTTTGTCTGTTTGTTCGTTTTTCTTTGTGTTTATACAAATCTTGATATATTGTCACCAAAGCTTTTTCTTTTTAAAATATCTAATTTAATATATCTAATTTGGCATGAGAGTTGCCAAGGTGGGAGTGACAGTCTTCATCAATATCTGGATGGCAGGTTTCATTTTGATTCAAGATGGCGGGCCAAAATGTAACTTTGGCATGACTTCACTCGAATTTTGGCATCACAGATCCAAGCTTACAAACAGCACTTATAATTAAAAAACCCCACTTTATTCCTTGGTCTCTAAAAATTCCTGGCCAGTGCTGGGGACTCCCAACTAGTAATAATAATATTTTTTTTTTTAAAAAAAATCCCTCTTTCTTGCATTGCTTTTACTAGAAAACAACATGTGTGTCTAGCACAATCCCAGATACGAAGCCTGGAGAATTCATGTGGACTGGGATTCTAAGCAAATCTTATGGTGTGTGCTAGCAGTCAATAATGTCTTTGACATTATTTAGTTTAGTATGACAGAACCCTTCTATAACAGCACAGAACCCCATGGACTGTATACATGACAACAGTTCCACTCATGCAAAAGACTTAGTATTGGGCACCACAGAACTCTCCCCCCCCCCCAGGCCACCCCTACATCCCCTTAACTTACACTTAAAATTGATCTAGGGTTTTGAGGGACACTTGAGAGCATCTATTTTTGGTGGGGGTGTCTTCAAAGGACACAACCGAAAAGAACAGTGAAAAAGTAGAGGAGAGGGATTATTCTTCAAGGCTAGAATGACATGATGAGCAGGCATTTAGAGGTCTAATACAATCAATTGCCATTTTAACTCATATTCGTCTTTCCATTCCACTGCAATCTGGCTTCCAACAAAAACTACATTATTCATATCACTGTCCATGGTGGAATTAAAAATAATGGCTAAGCTCTACCACCACTGTTGGAGCAATGTCCTGCTGAAAATCACAAGTGCAGAGTGTGTTGTTCTCCGGTTGCTCACAGGCTTCTGGTTAGCCACTGGGAGAAAAAGATACTGAACTGAATGGACCACTGGCATGATCCAAATGGACTCTTCTTATGTTATATCCATTTATAATTGTCCTTCACTGTACCTTCCTAAGCTGTGTGATATCAATGTTGAGATATCTGGTCAATGTTTAGACACCCAGAATTTGAAACATCCCTGCACCATAAATGTCACAAATGGGGAGGGGTATACAAGGGTTAGGGACACGAGTGGTGCTGTGGTCTAAAGCACTGAGCCTCTTAGGCTTGCGGATCAGAAGGTCGGCAGTTTGAATCCCGGCGACAGAGTGAGCTCCCATTGCTATGTCCCAGCTCCTGCCAACCTAGCAGTTCAAAAGCATGCCAAAAGTGCAAGCAGATAAATAGGTACCACTCTGGCGGGAAGGTAAACAGCATTTCCATGCGGTGCTCTGGTTTCGCCAGAAGTGGCTTAGTCATGCTGGCCACATGACCCGGAAAAACTGTCTGTGAACAAACGCTGGCTCCCTCGGCCTGTAAAGCGAGATGAGCGCTGCAACCCCAGAGCCATCTGCGACTGGATTTAACTCTCGGGGTCCTTTACCTTTACCTTTTTATACAAGGATTACACAAGTTCAACATTAGGTCGCTTTATCAGACACCTTTCCCAACACCTCTTAACACATGACCGAAAGAACAATAAAACTATTTACATATCTTTGCCCTCAGGACTTGTCTGGAGATGGGCTTTCAGAACACCTGACTTGCTAAACTGCCTCTGCGGATGTGTGTTGTTGCCCCCTTGGTCACTCCCTGAGTGGGGGGCCATGTCTGTGCTCTCATGCTTGGGCAATTATGGTGGGATGCCCTGTTCCTGCTGCCTACGTGACTTCCTGCTTCTTGGTTCATGGAGGGAGTTGGAGCCCAAATTCACCTTTCTTTGAGGGTTAAAATGGAGAGTTGTTTAAAGTATGGATTTTCCATGAATTTATAAGGCTAGGTATCTTCCCTGAGCTGTCAAGTCAAAAGCATACATTCAGGCATGAGGTTTTTTTTTAAAAAAAACGAGATATATACATACACCTGTACAACTGTTATTTGGGCTACCATAAAAAATTGATCCTGAGGCGCCCCAAAGGGTGACTTCAGCATTTCCCTAGTAAACTATTTTATTCTAGAGGATGATCCATGCCTACAAATCTGGGCGCAGAATCTGGCTACCAGCCAGGTCGTCTTGTGATCTTTGCCTAAGAGGAGAAAATTAAGTTTAGACTTGTCTGAAAGATTGGCGAGCCTCTTCAGCAAAGGATCAATGGTGTCTCCACGGATCTCAGCATAAAAAAGGCATCTAAAAATATATATGTTTGAGGCTTCCTATTTCCCCTAATGGGCAGGCGCAAAGTCTCTGTGCATACGGGACTCTTCTATAGGAGCCTTCCAGAACCGGTGAGGGCAAGGCCAAGCTTCTGGCAAGAGTAAAAGCCCTTCTTGCGTTTCTGGATGTGAGGAAATAGAGGTACGTTCCATTCAGGCATAATATTTGTAACACTGAAACAACAACTGAAACAACTGGGGGAGATTCTCATAGATAAAGCACAAAGCAGAATGTTTGGGTTTGTGCAAGATCCACAGGGGAAGGAGGTGGCCTAGCAAGACTCAGATGGAATTGCCTGTTCCTGTGGAGATAACCACAGCTCCAATTTCTGCACTTTGAGACTTCCTTGAGAGACCGCCAGTTCCCTAGAGGGTAGTCACTTATGTGGGTTTGCTGAGCTTTCCTGTGAGCTTAAGGCACCGGGAGAGGAACATATGGCTCCAGGTTCAGCAGCTGTTCTCTTCACTCCACATTAATGCTGCAGTTTGTGAGGTATTAATGTGGAATGAGAAAAATGCATTTCGTTTAATTTAGAATTGATGACAGGGAGAGAATGGAAATGGGGGGGGGGGCTTCAGCAGAGCCGGCTTGAATGGACAGGCTTGAGAAAAGGCAGCAAAGCTCATGAGGTCAGTGGAAGAATTCCCACAGACCCTCCAAGTGTCCCTATTTTCCAGGGGTGTCCCTAATTTAGAGAAGCCATCCCAGAAATGTTGGAGGGTATGGGGAGTCAGCTGACACCCGAGCCATCTGAAGGCAATTCTGTATAGGGAAGTTTTATGGTTTTTATGTTTTTTATATATGTTGGAAGCTGCCCAGAGTGGCTGGGGCAACCCAGTCAGATACCCATGGGTGTAGCCAGGATTTTTGTTGGGGGGGTTGGGATTTTTGTTGGGGGGCAGAACCTCAGTTTGCAATTTTTTGTTGATTTTTAATTATTTAGTGGGGGGCAGCTGCCCCTCTCTGCCCCTCCCACTGCTACGTAAAGAGTAAAGGACCCCTGGGTGGTTATGTCCAGTCAAAGGCGACTGTGGGGTTGTGGCAATCATCTCTCTTCAGGCCAAGGGAGCCGGCGTTTGTCCACAGACATCTTTCCAGGTCTTGTGGCCAGCAGGACTAAACCACTTCTGGCACAATGGAACACCGTGATGGAAGCCAGAGTGCACGGAAACACCGTTTACCTTCCCGTCTCAGCGGTACCTATTTATCTACTTGCACTGGTGTGCTTTCAAACTGCTAGGTCAGCAGGAGCTGGGACAAAGCAACGGGAGCTCACTCCATTGCAGAGATTCGAACCACTGACTTTCCAATGGGCAAGTCCAAGAGGCTCAGTGGTTTAGACCACATCCCTAAAATTATCATTATGGAATGGGCTATCCCTATTTTCATCGGAGAAATGTTGGAGGGTATGCTCTCACCTTGCAAGGCCTGAACCAAATCTGGGCATATGTTGCTGAACTTGTGTTTCATTGAGGGAAAGATTCCACCCTGGAATGAGTTTCACTTTCCAGTGGAGAACCTCAGACTCAGGGGCCAAATGAGGACTCTCTGTGTGGCCTCTGGGACCCTCCTTGACTTACGACTCCTCTGCCTCAGCCACACACCGTCTCCACAAGCCATATCCCTCCCCTCTGGAGAGTGTCCTTGAGCTCTGTTGGTTTTTATTTTATTCTATTCTTAAATTTATATCCCACCCTTCTTTCCAAAGGAGCCCACGTGGCAACCAGCAATAACCAGCGCATGTTAAAAAAATGTCTACATAAAATAATAATAATAATAAAATCCAGCCATTGAAAAATTGGTAAAGGGTGGATGGTAAAACCACTCAGATTTTCTCCATAAATTCTCTTCTTGGGAATTTTCAGTGCTGAATGAAACTCTTACGTTAACTCGTATTGCTGGATGAAGGAACGGAAGGTGTGGAGACAAGTCCATTGCTTCTTTCAACAATATATAAACAATAGCAAACATTACTTATTTATCTATTTATCAGTTGCTTCCCCTGAGGCACCACAAAGCAATTTACAACACAATAAAGCAAATAAATAAACTATGGATGGTAATTTGTGTGGGACCGCCAACAGTTGTTAACGTGTATTATGCAAAAATAATACACAGTGATTCTGGGAGAGTATGTCGCATGATGGATAACTGTGAGCAGAAGGAGAAAGTTTTTCCTCCACGTTCCTAAAAAGTGTCCAAAGAAGGGAATCAACACCTTATTGAACGACAGATGTTGGGACACAAGAGGATGCAGAAAGCCTTTTATCAGCTTCTTTGACTCAACATTAACCATCTTGCCGATGGTCTTTTATCCTGTTTCGGCAGTTTGCAAACAAAGCAACATCTCATGCAAACAAGAGCATCTCAATCAATCTATACCAAAATGGATCAATGGTGTGATCCTAAAGATAGGGAAGTAGCGAAATCAAATGGATTTTTCTCCCTTTGCTTTTGTTAGTTAATCTTTGAAGCTCTGTTTTTAATTTACTTAGCGTAACTTCTAAAAAGGTGTTCACACAAGTGAAAGACTGAACATTCCAGCCAAGCTAAATACCCTTGGGTCTGTGTTTTTTCCTCTTTCCTTAATACCCAAGGCTTTGTTAATTTCTGTCTGGATTCTTTTAGACACAAAAGCACAGCTTGAGATATGCTCTGTTGTACGGCACTTGTTAAGTATCAAATAGAAACAAGGAGCTTGTTGTACTCTTTGAAAGTGTGTCTGGACTTTGAAAGCAGTGACTTATCATTCTCTCTCTCTCTCTCTCTCCCCCCTCACCTATATGCCTATGTATTTATTTATCCATTCATTTATTTTGAATTCTGCTGTGATTTAAGCAGTACATATGTGTGTTTTTGAGAGTCATCTGTGTAACCTCAGCAGCTACAAAGCCCATGGACTGATCTTCCGGGTTAGGCTCATCAATTCCTTTACTGGCTGAGATTTGCATTCAATAGATTTTTGGAAGGTATGATATTTTCGGAAAGCAGGAAGCTGTCTTATACAGACTACTGGTCTGTCCAGCTTAGTATTGTCTACACTGACTGGCAGTGGCTTTCCATTCCTAAATAGAGATTTTGGAGATGGAATCCAGGACCTTCTGCATGCAAATTGTAATAAAATTACAATAGAATCTTTAGTGACATTCCTACTGCTGGAAGGGGCCATAGATCACTTGTAGAGCATCTGCTTTGTATACACTGGTACCTCGGGTTAAGAACTTAATTCGTTCTGGAGGTCCATTCTTAACCTGAAGCTGTTCTTAACCTGAGATACCACTTTAGCTAATGGGGCCTCCCACTGCCACCACGCCACAATTTCTGTTCTCCTGCTGAAGCAAAGTTCTTAACCCGAGGTAATATTTCTGGGTTAGCGGAGTCTGTAACCTGAAGCATCTGTAACCCGAGGTACCACTCTACTCCAAGCAGTTGGTGCTGACCTTTAAAACCCTAAACAGCCTTGGCATATACCTGAAGGAGCATCTCCACCTCCATCATTCAGCCCAGACACTGAGGTCCACCTCTGAGGGTCTTCTGGTGGTTCCCACACTGTGAGAAGTGAAGATACAGGGAATCAGGAAGAGGGCCTTCTCAGCAGTGGCACCCTCCCTGTGGAGATAAAGAACTACGCAACTTTCAGAAGACATCTGAAGGCGTTGGGAAGTTTTTAATGTTTGATATTTCATGATGTTTTCATGTGTGTTGGTAGCCACCCAAGGGGCTGCGGCAGGCAACCCAGCCAGATGGGTGAGGTATAAATAATAAAATTATTATTAAAATTATAAGGTCCCAGTTTCAATCCCCGGTATAGCCAGGTTGGCCTGGGATAGATTCCCTGTCTGAATTCCTGGAGAGCCACTGCCACTCGATGTAGACAGTATGGAGGTGTATAGACCATTGTTATGTGTCAATAGCTGGCAGTGTCCAGTGTTCTTAACACAAGAGTTGATTTTGAGCCATGAAGCACACTGGGTGACCTTGGGCCTGTCACAGTCTCTCAGCCCAACCAACCTCAAAGGGTTATTTTGAAGATAAAATGAGGAGGAAGAGAACCATGTATGCCAGTTTTTATTTCTGACATCTTCAAGATGTACTGATGCATCAGTCTTGGCACAAGCCAACTTTTCTTCAACTCTGCAATGAACAAAGTTGGTTTTAAACAACAACAAGAAGAAGAACTTCCTCCCAAATCATCCTGAGGACAAAAGAGAGAGACTCTAGTCTTTTAGGAGACTAGGTTCAGCCTCCGCAAACAACCTATATGCAAACAGATGGAGATAATTTGACCATGGCTTCCTTCTGAGCTGTGAAGACAAGTCAGGGGAATGGGGCAGAGCTCACAGCCTTCCATCTCAACTGGCTTCCATTTGCCTGCCAAACAAAAGAGATGCATACAGTCACATCCTATGGATATTTACCTAGAAGTGAGTCCCAGCAAGGAGCAAACCCAACTCCTACCCTTCCATCAGAGGGGCTTTGTGGAGCTGGGAAGCCACCACTGAATCCACAACTCTTCTTTCTGCTTACAGTAGAAGAAGACAATGGGCACAGCTATTGGGCCTGATCTGGGTCTGATGACTGCACCAGATCAATCCCATTGCATAATGGCTCTGAAATCAGTTTAGGCTTGAGCATATGCAGAACCAGCAGAGTCTAGAACCTCAGACGGCCCATTTGGTGCTTTCAACTGGCACAAGCTGATGAACCTACTAATTGCATTTTCAGTAGTCAACAGGAGACCAGCTGAAATGGGACAGCTGAGTGGAGACTCTGCCTAATCCCTCTCACAACAGTGGACCCTTCAAGTGTCCCTATTTTCCAGGGACAGTCCCAGATTTACAGAAGGCCTCCCAGTTTCTAATTTGATCCCAGAGTGTCCTGCTTTTCAATGGACGTTCCTATTTTCACCAGACAAATGTTGGAGGATATGGAATAGGATGTCCCTGCATGCATAACAGACCCTATTTTCATTGGAGAAATATTCGAGGGTATGATATGGGGTGGGGATTGGATTGCTCTATAAATCTTTGGGATCTACTCCCAAAGATTTATAAGCAAATTACCTTTGTCCCATGCTTAACTCTCTCACAAAACTCAGAGAGGCATAACAGTGCTCAGTTTGGGATGAATTTCTGGGTGGAATACACCCACCTAAAAATAAATATTTCTGAAATCGCCCAATTTCCCAGTCAAAGAATTTTGGTGTTCTGGTATGGCTGGATTATTATGTATCTCTCAGCACTATTGTGGGAGGTGGAATGAAACGTCCGTGCTGATGAAGGGTGGGAGGGATCACGTACTTTTCAGCTGACTTAACACTGTGTAAAGCACCGAAAATTATTAATTGAACATCTTGATTATAAATTAGGTGGAAATAATGTTGAAGAAGCATCCCCTAGCCACTTAGGTTTATTATTAGGTCTTTGCACTTTGAGGATTTGAATTCCATTCTGGCAGCGGTAAATATAGTGATTAGGGGAGAGAGTGCGAGACTGGTGGGCTGAGGCTCTGAATGTCAGCAAAATGAATCCTGAAGGAGATTTTTTCGACACCGGTTTAAAACGGCGAGTCCTGAAATGTCACCTTTGCTATCTTAAGCAGCCAGCTCTCAGAGGAATCCTGGTGGAGATTTTATTTAATGGGGGAGAATAATTCCTCTAATGGAAAGGTGTGCTATTTGCTTATACAGCTGTGCTGAAAAATTACCCTGTGTGTCCCCCCCAAAAAAAACCTCCCATCATTTCCTATCGATTAGTAAGAAATGAGTTTGCAATTGGAATTATCAAAGGGTAGAGAAAAATTCATTCTAATGGGTGCGATACTTGGTGACTTTTTGGTGCTTACCTTAATCTAAAGTGACCAGGGTTATATAGGGATGTGGGTGGTGCTGTGGGTTAAACCACAGAGCCTAGGACTTGCCAATCAGAAGGTCGGCAGTTCGAATCCCCACAACGGGGTGAGCTCCTATTGCTCGGTCCCTGCTCCTGCCAACCTAGCAGTTCAAAAGCACGTCAAAGTGCAAGTAGATAAATAGGTACCGCTCCGGCAGGACGGTAAACGGCGTTTCCCTGTGCTGCTCTGGTTTGCCAGAAGCAGCTTAGTCATGCTGGCCACATGACCCAGAAGCTGTATGCCGGCTCCCTTGGCCAATAAAGCGAGATGAGTGCCGCAACCCCAGAGTTGGCTACGACTGGACCTAACGGTCAGGGGTCCCTTTACCTTTACCTTTAAGGGTTATATGTGAGTTTGTGGCTGTGTGTTTTCATTCTACAAATTATTTGTATTAACATAATTATTACTGTTTTCCCACACTTCGCCCTAAGGTCCCAGGGCAGGTTACAACATTAAAACACAATATTTGAAATATTCAAAACAGTCTAAAGCATACTTATCGTTATTAAGCTTCCTTACCAGATGTGAGGACAATAGGGCTGTGACACTGGTTACCCATTGATCACCAGGATTGTTATGGCTAATCTGGCTAGCTGGGTGGGTGTCCTCACCCTCCCTCCCTCCCTCCCTGCCTCATGTGGAGCCTTCCTGAAGCTGTGCACCTGGTGGAAGAGGACAGCCACCCCACCATTCTTCACTCAAGGGTAGATGATACCTGCACTTCCATGCTAGAACCTCCAAACAAGCTCAACACTCATTTGTAGGATAAAGTAGGGTAGTCAAGATTTCTTAGCTGTTCTTCCTTATGAGGTCCCAGGGTGGGTTACAACAAGCATAAAATACAATATTAAAATCAGTTAAAACAAAGGAGAGTCTGGAGCATTGAATCATAGAATTGTAGAGTTGGGGGGGGGACCCAAAGTCCTCTCGTTCAAACCCCTGCAATGCAGGAATCACAGCACAAGAATCCCTGAGATATGGCCATCCAACCTCTGTTTGAAACCTCCAATGTAGGGAAGTCCACCACCTTCCGTTGAGCAGCTCTTACCACCAGAAAGTTCCTCCTAACATTTAGTTGGAATCTCCTTTCTAGTCAGTTGAATTCCTTGATTTGGGTGCTACCTCCAAAGCAAAATATAATGAACACAAAAAACGCACACATAATGAGCGCTCACACTTTACACTGTGGTTGCCCTTTGCGGAATTCTGCACAACGCTTTAGACCCCAGGGAACTTTCCAGTTGTATGGGTTGGCCTGCCTCTCAATGTCATTCTTTGGAGGTTCACGCCCAGCCTCAGTTAGTCAATTTACACTGCTGGGAGGTGGGGCCAGTTGCATAAATAGGGAGTGGAGCCAGCAGCAGCCAGGCAGTCGGCTCAGGAGCTTCACCCACCCAACCCTCCCTTTATTTAATGTTTCTTTCTTGCAGGTTAGCTTTTTCTTCCTGTTTAGCGGGCGCTGCTACGGTCTTTTGACTGGTTGCTGATGAAGGACCGGGAAGAAATTTCCCTGCATTGGCAGGTTTTGTCTTCCCCACAGCAATTCGTCACAACTTTTGCGGTTTAAGACCTTGGGAGGAATCCTTTAGTCTTTTATTCCCTAAAATGGGGGGGGGGGGGTGAAGTGGCAACTCACCCCCCCTGCAGAGGCGATTCCAGCGTCCCCTCTTAAAGGGGTTATATATATGGGTGTCACTGGCCATACACTCAAAGGTTGTCAGTGAACTACCCTGTGTGCAGGGATATGGGCTGGGCCTCCTGCTACACTTACGTCTTGCAGATCACCCCCACATCCTATTTACCCTGATGTGCCCCAGTTCCCCCAGTTGGGGGGCTGGGAGGGATACATGCCCAATGCCTGAGCCAAGGTCTTCCTACATTTGAAAGTTTAATAAAGTTGTGGCCAAATTTTTATTCCATAACACATCGTCATGACTCATAATTCCTTTCTGGTGGTCCCTGGTGGCTGGGGCGGTCGCCGCCTGGTCACACAATGAAATCACCTCTCCAGTTCAGGCTGCACTCCGCTGCCTTCCTGGGTGTTTCAAGTCAAAGCCCAGAGAAATGTGTACTGAGGGAACTCTCCCATGTGGCTTTTTCAGTTAAGGAGCCACGGCCACCCAGGGAGGCTGCAGAGAGCCAGAGAAATGTTCACTGGGAAGTCAAATGTGTATACACCCCTTGCAATGATAACACAAGTTCAAAGTCCTGCATTTGCCAACTTTCTAAAGAAATTCGCAAGTACCCTGAGAATGAGAAGTGGAAGTCTCTTTCTCAAAGGAAGAAAACATTCAAGAATTTTGAAGAGAGATTTTGGCACAGCACCAGCTTACACAGAACCAACATATTACATAATATATAGAGAGAAGCAGGCAGCATCAGTGTGTGTGTGTGTGTGTGTGTGTGTGTGTGTGTGAGAGAGAGAGAGAGAGAGAGAGAGAGAGAGAGAGAGAGAGAGAGAGAGAGAGAGAGAGAGAGAGATATGATAGACCCTGGAAGGGGCAAATAGTTGCCAACTTATTAATGTCCCCTTTCCCTGTTCCTTTTACAGCAGTTTCGATTCACAGACATCAGCACATTTCATGCTTATGTCCATAGCAGAAGAAACTCCAGAGCTATTGATTTCTGCAGAATAAAATGCTGGTAGAGTCACAAGCACATCAGGAGGGTTTTTATTGGACAGTTTGTGATACTAGAGGAGCTAAAATTTATTCAGGAGCCTAAGAAGACCAGTAGGTCATGACAGGCTGTCATAATTAGTTGGGTGGTTGGTGGAGCCTTGGAGAATCTAAGGTTTACTGGAGTTTTTTCTTCTCCCAGTACTGGTGACCTGGCATGAAATGAGTTTACTTGCTGGACCAGTAAGTGATGGGACATCAGAAAAAGGACATGGAAGGAGACAGGAAGTCAGAGAAGAAGAACAAGGAAGGAGGAAGAATGAATCTTTGCAAGGCTAGATATTTGTTTAGTACCATGACTAGAATATGGGATCCCGTTATGTGGGTGTCCTGGCTTCCAGCCTCTCCCAACTGGAATTCAGAGGGATCCATTCTCAGAAGATTATTTCTGACTTGAGAACATTCTGAATGCCATAAACAACAGCTGAGTGTAAATCAATTGCCTGTGTGTCTTTTTGATTTACGACGATGAAGTGTTTTGTGTAAATCAACCTGAGATCGTCAAAGTTAAGGTGCCTGGAGGCTTTGGGGCTACTGAGATTTATCTCAGAAACTGACTTCAAGTAGAAGCAACCTGGTTGAAATATCATCTCCCTGGTTTTCACAACCTTTCAAAAGGAGAAGAAGTAGTTTTGAGCTGAAAGCAGAAGCATTTGGGTGTGGGTGAATAAAGCCTGATAGGTCATTGCTAACCCCTGATGACATCCTACAGGGAAGTATTCTATTTACCACTGAGTGAATTGGGGTTTGTGTGTGGCAGTGGGAAATACAGTGTTGGAACCAATGACAAAACATTCCTGATAACAAGTTTGGTTGGTGACTGAATCCTGGTTCCCCAGCATTTCATGAAGATGTAAACCAGCTGTAATATATTCTACCCTATTTAATAGCAAGTTTCTAGTATTGTCCAGAATTTGACAGCTGATGAAAAGCATTGTACAATCTTCTTCTTCTTCTTCTTCTTCTGTCACTCGTAGCCAAGTAAGGTTGTCTTCCATGAACATGGTCTTCATAGTGAGTCCATAAGTAACTGTGGAGGCCAATTCTGGATCCACATGTCCTTCCGCAGTGGGGATATAGGTTTCCGGGTGGGAGTTGATCATGGTGTGGATTTGCCAAGCATGCCTTCCTCTTAGCACATTTCTCCCTTGCGTCCTGAGTTCAAGTGTCTTCAAAGCCCATGACACCTTTGGTAAAGGCTGTTGTCCAATTGGAGCACTCGCAGGCCAATGTTTCCCAATTGTTACAGTTTATACTACATTTTTTTAAGATTTGCCTTGAGACAGTCTTTAAACCTCTTTTGTTGACCACCAGCATTATGCTTTCCATTTTTAAGTTCAGAATAGAGTAGTTGCTTTGGAAGATGATAATCAGGCATCGGAACAACATGACCAGTCCAACGAAGTTGATGTTGAAGAATCATTGCTTCAACACTGGTGATCTTTGCTTCTTCCAGTACACTGGCATTAGTTCGCCTGTCTTTCCAAGTGATGTCTAAAAATTTTCGAGTAGCTGGAGATGGCGCTTAAAAGTGGTCCATATTTGTGGCGTGGCACACAGTGGTATATAATACCACTTTAGGGAAGTTGTGGGACACCTTTGTCTCTCCAGATGCTGCTGAACAACAACTCACATCATACGTCACAAATGACCATGCTTGATGGGGCTGATGGGAGCTATAGTTCAGCAACATCTAGAGGTCCCAAAGTTCCCAAGATCTGCTTTGTGTGGAGGACCATTTCTCAGCAGGATAACATTTGCTTTAAGTGCAGAAGGTCTCAGGCTTAGTCCCAGGTATGTCAAGGTAGGGCTGGGAACATTTCGTATCTGAAACCCTAGATAGCCACTCCCAGTCAGGGAAAACAATACTGAGGTAGGTGAGTACTGACTCTCTCTCTCAGT
The DNA here is from genome assembly GCF_964234715.1 of Podarcis melisellensis. Classification (NCBI taxonomy): domain Eukaryota; kingdom Metazoa; phylum Chordata; class Lepidosauria; order Squamata; family Lacertidae; genus Podarcis; species Podarcis melisellensis. The sequence goes on along the minus strand of NC_138543.1, from coordinate 57,145,434 downwards.
GTGGTGTAGTGGTTAGGGTTAGGGATGAATACAGGGCAGAACATCCCTAAATACAATACAAGGCAAGTAGCGTTTCTCACCTGGAAATCAACCTCAATCGCAACAGGGGATGCACCAGGCCTGCCATTTAAAACCTGAGCTCTAGTCAGTGCTGGGCAGTTGCCATTTACATTTCCCACAATGCTTTGGGGGAATTGTGGGGAATTAAAATGGCACCACCCCTGCGGTCTACAGAGCACTGTTGTTGCCGTTGACCATGGCGGTCATAGGAGCCAAATCCTAGCAGCCGAGGGCTCTTCCCCCCCAAATATATATATATATATATATATATATATATATATATATATATATATATATATATATATATATTTGCTTTCGTAGATTTTCACGGGTACAGGAATGCAGGTTTTGGTGTCCTCGGGTGTCTTCCCGTGTAAAAGTTGGGGTGTCTAGGCGACGTTTCGACGAGGTCTCACTCGTCATCTTCAGGCTGGTGCTTTCGGCTTCTTGTTACTGGAACAGAGCAGGATCTCAGTGTTTGAGTTCCTATAAATACTGTTGAGGGGGTGTGGTGTATAGCCTCCAATGTTCTGGGCAGAGAGGAAGTTCCCAGGCTGGTGTGCCTTTTCTTCTTTTGTTCCTTAATTACTTGAGGGATATCTTGAGTGATTTCTTGAGTGATATCCTGAGTACCACTTAGGTGGGTCATTAGGTGTGGATTAGTTGCTAAAGTCTTTGTGTCTTGACCTCTTGAACTTTGTGAAGAGTTTTTCTGAGAAGATGGCTGTACTGCACTTAGTTGTGCTCTGGCTTGGCTTCGTGTATAGGGGCGAGCTGTGGTTTTGTGGCCTGTGTCAGCCAGATCTGTGTAGGGATTGCAGGGGGGTGCAGCATCCGGAGGTGCCACCATGGTTTGGCTACTGGATGGTGTCTGTAATTTATCTGTGGAGAGGGTCTGGGTTTGGGTCTGGTGTGGTTGATTGGTGATGGCGTTCTGTGTGCCTCTGGATCTGGTGTCAGTTTTTGTGGGGAGGGCTAATTTCCAGATGTCTGGCAAGCGGGATGTGTCGTCACGCTTGTTCATGTTGTGAGGGTGTTTCTCTATCTCGATGGCTTCCATGATTATTCTCTTGTGGTGATGTTCTATGTTAAAGAGCAATTTGGAATCTGCAAAATTAATTTCGTGTCCTGTTTCTTTCATGTGTTGGAAAAGAGAGGAAGTTTTTTCTTCTTTTTTGACGGCATTCTTGTGTTCTCTCTTTTCCAACACATGAAAGAAACAGGACACGAAATTAATTTTGCAGATTCCAAATTGCTCTTTAACATAGAACATCACCACAAGAGAATAATCATGGAAGCCATCGAGATAGAGAAACACCCTCACAACATGAACAAGCGTGACGACACATCCCGCTTGCCAGACATCTGGAAATTAGCCCTCCCCACAAAAACTGACACCAGATCCAGAGGCACACAGAACGCCATCACCAATCAACCACACCAGACCCAAACCCAGACCCTCTCCACAGATAAATTACAGACACCATCCAGTAGCCAAACCATGGTGGCACCTCCGGATGCTGCACCCCCCTGCAATCCCTACACAGATCTGGCTGACACAGGCCACAAAACCACAGCTCGCCCCTATACACGAAGCCAAGCCAGAGCACAACTAAGTGCAGTACAGCCATCTTCTCAGAAAAACTCTTCACAAAGTTCAAGAGGTCAAGACACAAAGACTTTAGCAACTAATCCACACCTAATGACCCACCTAAGTGGTACTCAGGATATCACTCAAGAAATCACTCAAGATATCCCTCAAGTAATTAAGGAACAAAAGAAGAAAAGGCACACCAGCCTGGGAACTTCCTCTCTGCCCAGAACATTGGAGGCTATACACCACACCCCCTCAACAGTATTTATAGGAACTCAAACACTGAGATCCTGCTCTGTTCCAGTAACAAGAAGCCGAAAGCACCAGCCTGAAGATGACGAGTGAGACCTCGTCGAAACGTCGCCTAGACACCCCAACTTTTACACGGGAAGACACCCGAGGACACCAAAACCTGCATATATATATATATATATATATATATATATGAATGAGGAGGCCAGCCCTACCCAAGTTGATGGACATTGTCATTCAAATGGGGTGCATGCACTGTGTCATGTGATCAGTTATGTGGGGTGGAGCCTTCTCAATATTTTATTGAACCTGACGCCCCGATTGTGGTTGTCACTAACCACCAGGGGAGTCTTCTGAGTTCCACCAGCATTGGTGTAAGTCCTCTATACAGCACTTTGCAAAACGTCCTCTCAAACTTGAAACTGGCTCTGCTGCAACTGAATGACTCTTCCCGGAGCTGGTAGAAAACTTTGGGATGACTACAGTAACAAAGTGACGAGGACACCTAACTGACTTTCCAGATGAAGCTTCTCCAATTAAGAACTAAATTTATTTACCAGCCTACTGTATTAGCACAATCTAGTCCCACTGGAATCACTTAGTTCCAGGAATTATTGCTGAATACAAAAGCTTGGATAATCCATCATGAGTCAGAATTGTATATCAAACCGCCTAATTAAAGTTCTTCCCTTAAAATACAATTACATTTGCAGCTCAATCCACAGAATTGGGCTACGGTGGTGAAACAGAGCAAATGATTGTGGTTTGTGTAAGCACGTTCGCTTACTTAAAGGTAAAGCCAAGATTCCCTACTGTGGGTTATGAATGGGTGGAATGGTCTTGATCCAGTTTCATAGGTCTTGACCATCATTATCCCCTGTCTTTTGTTGTTGAGGCTTTGGGGGGGGGGATCCCAAAAATTCTGCATTCTTTCATAGACATTTCAATGTTAAAAGGACTACTCTCACCTAGAGCTCATCTGACTAATGACAAAAATGTCATCTGTCTATCCCCTGACCTCCCCCACCCCCATAGAGCAGGGTTTCCCAAATATTGACCCCCCACCCCTCTCCCTGGGGTTTATGGGACTATGGAGAGGCTGAACAAAGACTTAGGGACAAAAGGGGTGCGGAAAAGACGTTCATGAGGTATAGTGCAAGCAATTTAATTAGGAAGTAGGTGCCTTAGAAGTAATGAACGTGGTTTGTACACCTCCCTTGTCATTGAGGAAAATCTGTATTTAATAAGATGATTCCACAATTCAGCAGTTTCTCATTTATTTATGTATTTCTTATTTCACATGACTGATATACCGCATGATTGTAATAAAATCTCAAAGCGGTTTACGGAAAGAGTAAAACAATAAAATTATCATTTTTAAAAAACAAAAACCAGTTAAGAGCAACTATTTAAAACATTTTAAAAAAATTGTTTAAGAAATAAACGATAAGTTCAATGCAAGATTAATGCACATATCAACATTCTGCGTGACTGGATGGGTATGCCTGAAATATATTGCTCTGGTTTCCATCATGGTGTTCTGTTGCACCAGAAGTGGTTTAGTCATGCTGGTCACATGACCCGGAAAGCTGTCTGCGGGCAAACGCCAGCTCCTTCAACCTAAAAGCGAGATGAGCGCTGCAACCCCATAGTCACCTTTGACTGGACTTAACCATCCAGGTGTCCTTTACCTTTTACCTAGAGTGTTGGATTAGGCCCTGGGTTCAAATGAGCAAACAGCCATGGTGATTGGTAGATAACCTCATACCCTTCAACATTTCTCTGATAAAAATAGCAACGTTCATAATAATAATAATAATATAGTGGTACCTTGGGTTAAGTACTTAATTCGTTCCGGAGGCCCGTTTTTAACCTGAAACTGTTCTTAACCTGAAGCACCACTTTAGCTAATGGGGCCTCCTGCTGCTGCCACGCCACCAGAGCATGATTTCTGTTCTCATCCTGAAGCAAAGTTCTTAACCTGAAGCACTATTTCTGGGTTAGCAGAGTCTGTAACCTGAAGCGTATGTAACCCGAGGTACCACTGTAATAATAATAATAATAATAATAATAATAATAATAATAATAATAATAATAATAATAGTTTTACTATTTATACTGTCAGGGAACTGACATCGGAGCCGAGTGGAGAGGTTAGGCTCCCTAATGATGCCAGAGAGGGAACCAGCAAGGGGAGAGAGAGAGCTTCTGCTGGGGAAGGAAACCAAGGTGACACCAGGAAGAAAGGAGAGGCTGAGAGTACTTCGGAGGGGAGGCTCCGAGACTCTTCCAGTGAGGTCAGTGAGGAGAGTGCAGGACCACCGCTTGGCACACCCACTCTGTGCAGAAGGCTTCCACGTAGAGAAGCGAGGAGGAGGTTGTGTGTTAAGGAATTCTTATGTTGGAGGAAGTTTAGGAAACGCCCACTGATGGATTCTGCCAGTGACTGAGACAGTTGCGTTTTAGGGCTGTCAAACCGGGAAAGGTCCAGCTATACTACCAGCTCGGAGCAGTTTAGAATTTACGCACAAGCAACCCTAATTCCCATTACATATACCCATCCATCTGACTGGGTTGCCACTCTGGGTGGCTTCCAACATACATCAAAACATAACAAAACAAAACATTAAGCATTATAAACTTACCTATACAGGGCTGCCTTCAGTTGGCTCAGGTGTCGGATAACTCAATACCCTACAACATTTTTTCTGATTAAAATAGGGACATCTTAAGGAAAAGTGGGACATTCCAGGATCAAATCAGAAACCAGGACAGCTTCTCCAAATCAGGGACGTCCCTGGAAAAAGGGACACTTGTCGGGTTTGTAACCGTGGGACCGTCACTGTTTCTCTGCCTAACCTACCTCACAGGGTTTGTGATAGGGATTCAAAGGACAGGCTAGGAGAACCATATACACCACCCTGAACTCCTTGGAGGAAAAGGTGGGGTAGCAATGTAATTATAATAATATGTGGGGCAGGCAAGGGTGTGGCTCGGCTGGAAGGTGCACAGCTTCTGAAGCACAAAGCAGGATTGGACTCCTACCCATCAGCTGATGGACAGAGGAGACTGCTTTGCTTTACCACAAAGTGCTGCAGCTAGAACGGCCTGCATGTCAAGGAAATGGCTGTTCTAACCATGGCACTTTGTGGTGGACCTGCTTTGGTGGGTCACACCAAAGCGCTGAGAGCGGGGGAGAAGGAAGTGGTGGTGGAGGAGGAAGTGGCAGGTTAAGGGGAGAAGGGAGAAGGTGCGTACTAGCACCTCATTCCCCCCCCCCCATATAAAGCACTGGCTGTGGCCCTTCTCCAAAAAATCTGTCATCTGGATCTCAAAACTGGTGGCACTCAGAATCCGCCCAACGAATACATTTTCCTAGGGGTTTCATGACCTACACCTACCAGGGTCCGTTCACAACACACCAAGTTTCTCCTGATGGATGCTACTGGATTTACCCTGACTTTTGCCATGCCTTGCTTCAGTTTCCTCCTATAAGGCAAATATGTTTCAAAATCTGGCAGCTGCATTCACCCATATAAATCCTCACTTGCCAGGGCAGTCATATAGCCATGAATGCACACAGGGATACCAACCATTAAAAAATGATCCGTTTGTCCTGTAACGGGGCACAAAAGAAATACCAAGTCTTTCAGCTTAACTGAGTTGCGGATCCAGCTGCGTGGCATTTCCTATAAAAGCTGTCAAACGCCTTCTTAAAATTAGACATGTGTGCTCAATGCCTTCGCTGCGTTTTGGCTCTTAACAGCTGCCATGTCCAATTCCACTGTGCCTCCCATTTGCAAAGCACTCTGGGCTCTTTTGGAACGAAACGCACGGTCAAATTGAAAGACACTATTATCCCATTACCCAGAGTGGCCTTGCGTACAAAAGCCCAGCCTCTTTCCCAGCAAATGCCAGGCGAATAATGGAAATCGCAGCAATGTCTTTCAAAGCTCTGTGACTTTGTTTACTGCTCCCCCCTTTTTTATATTTTTTTCAGAGGCTGGGATGGATCCGGTTGAACCCAGGAAAGATGAACTTCCATCGAGAGAATGACAAGCTTTCAGGCTTTTATTTTTTTATTTATTTAAACCTCCTCAACCCCTTTGGCAAGGGACTGGCTGGGAAAATCTGTTACCATGAATGCCATCCAAAAAAAGAGTGAATTGCTTTAGCAAGGAGTATGATAACTTCTGCTGCCCTGGGATATGTTAATTTGAGCCAACTGGGGAGATGCCAGCTCACTGCCAGGATAATGGGGCATTTCAAATGCCAATCAATGTCCTTTTTCTGACTGCCTTAGGGCATTTTGGGGGAAAGAGAGCAGCTTTAATGGGACTGAATGGGGCCAGGGTTCTCTTCCTCCATTAAACAGAGCAAATAACCTTTGAATGAAAGGGGGTGGGGGCAATTTTCTATGATTTCCCCAGTTAATTTGGCATGCTATCCTGCTGACACAACAGAGGCTTCCTTTGCGAGTATAATCACGCTAAAACAGAAATATGAAAAACAAAGAGAGACGAGTTGGGGCAGAGAGAGAGAGAAAACAAAACAAAAAGCTAGGAGTGAAAGATGCAATTCCATGGAACAGAGACAAAACACTCTCAGAATGTATGTATGCAACATCAGGCTGCATTCTGGATGTACGGAAAGGGAATGACTCATTTTATTATATTTGCTTATTTCTATACGAACTGATGAGTAGCCTTTCTAAACAAATAGCCGAGGTGACGCAGGGGAAATAAGAACAGCTGAAAACAGTAATAAGACAAATCAAAGATAAAAATGGATGAATGATCAAAACATAAAACGGCCTAGAGGTACAAACATTAAACAAAGCCACAACAACAGCAGCAGCAGAGGAAGCCACAAACTGACTCCAAGATAGAGTTGATTTTGGATCTGATTCTGCGCCGAAGTTTCTTTGACGGGATTCATTGCAGGGCAAAACTGACTGCAATGCAAGGGACCTGGGGTAGAATTAGAACATACCCATCAATTAGACCATACTCTTCCTCCGATGAAAATAGGGACATTTCTCATTCCCCCAGCTGACCCTCTTTGACCCACCCCCCATTTTGCCCCTTCCCTATAGAGTAAAGGTAAAGGTAAAGGTACCCCTGCCCGTACGGGCCAGTCTTGACAGACTCTGGGGTTGTGCGCCCATCTCACTCAAGAGGCCAGGGGCCAGCGCTGTCCGGAGACACTTCCGGGTCACGTGGCCAGCGTGACATCGCTGCTCTGGCGAGCCAGAGCTGCACACGGAAACGCCCTTTACCTTCCCGCTGGTAAGCGGTCCCTATTTATCTACTTGCACCCGGAGGTGCTTTCGAACTGCTAGGTTGGCAGGCGCTGGGACCGAGCAGTGGGAGCGCACCCCGCAGCAGGGATTCGAACCGCCGACCTTTCGATCGGCAAGTCCTAGGCGCTGAGGCTTTAACCCACAGCGCCACCTGTGTCCCCTTCCCTATAGAGTACTTCCTATCAGAAGCAGAGTGCCAAAAGAGTGAATAGAAAAAAGAACCCCCCCCCCCAAATAAATGCATTTTAGAAAGAAGCAAATTTAGACGTGGGTGCACAAAGCATTTGGGGGGGTCCCCCCACCCCACTCACAACACCATTTAAATCAGTGGCAGATGATGGTGATGATGATTTAATAAATAAATAAATATCTGCTACCCTTCATCCCGAAGGAGCCCAGGATGGCAACCAACTAAACATTAAAACAAAGTAAAAACAGCATGTTAAAAGAAGCAAATAGCTCCAAAACTATGCTGTGGGATAAGGATGGAGGAGTTCAAAACTAGAGATGGAGGAGGAATCATACACAAAATTTGCATGCACCAGAAAACCTCTTGCACTGGGCAAATGCTCAGACTAAAGGAAAAAAAAAACACTCTAGGAGGCGCAATAAAGGTAAAGGTAAAGGGACCCCTGACCATTAGGTCTAGTCGTGTCCGACTCTCGCTTTATTGGCTGAGGGAGCCAGCATACAGCTTCTGGATCATGTGGACAGCAGGACTAGGACTAAGCCACTTCTGGAGTAAGTTGGAGCGGTACCTATTTATCTACTTGCACTTTGATGTGCTTTCAAACTGCTAGCTTGGCAGGAGCAGGGACCGAGCAACGGGAGTTCACCCCGTCATGGGGATTCGAACCACTGACGTTCTGATCAGCAAGTCCTAGGCTCTGTGGTTTAACCCACAGCACCACCCGAGTCCCTAGGATGCGCAGTACTGACTCTTTAATCCCTTACTGGGTGTAACCTTAAGAGCTTGCACATGAAAACAGAAGGCAAGAACAATGTGCAAAAAGAGATATATGTGGAGAATATTGTGAAGATGCATCTCCTTGAATTTCCCAAATGTTTGTGCTCAAAAATTCAGTGTAGGCCAAGCCATTATGCCTCCGTTAATCTGTGGACAGGTACATAAAGCCGGTGCATTTCATTGGGGTGGTTGGTGGTACTGATGCAAATTAGAAGTTGTGCACTGAAAGATTCTTCATGGTAAAACAGAGATCAGCAATTTAATGAACTGCATTTTAATATGGTAGATTCATTTGCTGCTGTCAGAAAATTCTTCTCTGCAACACACTATGAAATTTCTGAGTTATGCATAGCATGCAAAACGTTACTCTTTACATTCCCAACACTTGGTTACAATATTGTATATTATGCTTGCCACAAATATGCATGGTTTTCTGCTGTCCACGCTGGATATCGCCCATTGCTGCTATGTTTAACTGCTTTGAAAGAAGAGGAGCAAGAATATTATCAGAGCCATTGGGGTGGTTGGAAAGGGGGAGACTGCATTTACACTCAACTCAACAGTGCATTATTATTGTTACGGAAGGGGGGCATGTATTCTTCACCTTCTTCGCTACAATATATTTGCTCAATTTCTCTAGGACTCCATCACCCCTCCCCTGTCTTCCATAATCCCTCAAGTAAGGTGTCAAGACCCTAATCCTGTCAAATCACTCTGCCAAACCTTTCCTCCGGGCAATGCCAGGTGACAGACTATGCATACATGGACCATTGTCTTCCCATCACCGGCACTCAGGAAGCGCTTATCTGCGCATATCTCCAGCTCTGCATATTCCCCCTCCCTCCTCCATATGTTAATCCGGTGTAACCCAACCTCTCCTTAATGTATTCATGATGTAATCTGTGTAACCCAACCTTTCCTTAATGTATTCATGATGTAACTGGGATGTATTTTGCACTGTATTCTGGGACATGGAGAGAGTTTCAAAAGTTCATGTCACCCCTTTCTCGCTGTTCAATCTCGTCTTGAACCTGTTGAGCAATAAACCTTGGATCTCCGCATTTTGCTCCTGTCCGGCTGAGCTCATTTTCTTCCGCAGGGACCCGCAGACACTTAGTCCGACAAGCTGGGTGGCAGTGTAGCCCCGCACCCAGATTTTAGCCATAACAATTATTATTATTATTATTATTATTATTATTATTATTATTATTATTATTATTATTATTTGCATGCAACTTAACGATGCATGTCAGTGACCAACAATATCATACCAGTTATTCAAAATTTCTGTGCATCAAAATGGCAAGCATGATGTGCAGCTAAACTATTGGCAGTCTGTCTTGTGCAGGTGATATATCACAGCTATTCAGACCTCCATTCCACTTTACGCAGAGATCTGGACTTCTGAATGGGGGGTATTAGTTCAGAATCAGGCTGAATTTGAAAGATGAAGCAGATGCAGTGTGCGACAATGATGATGTAGCTAAGCACTGCAAACCTCTCGTATATGGGTAAGTTTCCCGAGCATGTAATGCCACCATCCAGAAAGACAGAAAACTGTGGGGCAGGTTCCATGCAGTCCTAATTCATGCTTTTAAATTACCTTCACCAGCTGCATGCTATATTATATACAAAAAATGAGGCTAGAATTATTGCTACTATTGACAACAGGCCAAAGCTAGATCATGATAAGCCCCCCCCCTCTCTCTCTGGATCTACGCTGACCTATTTAACATTATAAGAACGATATTACATAGATGGTTCTTAAACATCACAGAGCCACAGGGCATACTTGTAAAATGAAGCGTTTCTTACCTATATGCCCCCACCCAGTGAAAACAGTTTTCCTTCTTCTGGTTGCTCTGCAGTGTCCTCTGGTGTCACATTTTAATAACACATTGTGAAAATTAAAAGTTGGACGTCATGTGTCCATATGGTTATCAAAACAATTCTTTAACCCTTCCTAAGCATTAAAAACCATGAGTATAGATCTGCCCCCCCTCTCTCTGTGTGTGTGTGTGTTTCTTGGGCATTTCCTTCCTTTGTGATGTATCCTGAAGAAAGGAAATGACGAGACTCTCTATGTCAAGCATGGCCAAACTCGGCCCTCCAGATGTTTTAGGACTACAACACCCATCATCCCTAGCTAACAGGATCATTGGTCAGGCATGATGGGAATTGAAGTCTGGAGGGCCAAGTTTGGCCATGCCTGCTTTAGGTGATAGATAATAATGCACCATTCATTTCTACAGGAGTTTATGACATACTGTAATTGTCTAGTCTCTCACATTAATAACCCCTAATAATCTATTGGCAGAGGAACATAGGAAGCTGCCTCATACAAAGTGAGACAACTGGCCTATCCAGCTCAGTATTCCCTACACAGACTGGCGGGAACTTTCCTGGAGATATCAGGGATTGAACCTGAGACCAACATACAAGACATATGCTCTACCATTAAGCTATTGGCTGTTTCCCCTAAGAATGAAATGCATGGGTTTGCATTCAGCGAAATCCTACTCAGAGTAGAATGACTAGCCCTAAGATAGCCATGTCCACTAAGTTCAGTGTGCCTACTCTGAGTAGGATTAGTGTTGAACACCACCCATGGTCAGTACAGTGGAACCTTGGGTTAAGAACTTAATTTGTTCTGGAGGTCCGTTCTTAACCTGAAACTGTTCTTAACCTGAGGTACCACTTTAGCTAATGGGGCCTCCCGCTGCCACCACGCGATTTCTGTTCTCATCCTGAAGCAAAGTTCTTAACCCGAGGTACTATTTCTGGGTTAACGGAGTCTGAAACCTAAAGCATCTGTAACCTGAAGCATCTGTAACCCGAGGTACCACTGTAATAGCAATGAAACCGCAATCATGATAAGCCAGCATAAGTTTTCCCCCACTTAAGTAATGACATTTTCCAAAGTGAAGCAAGTGAGTGGGGAGAAATAAGGCTCTGCTAAAAGTATAATACAGGGCTGGATGAAAATGCAAAGCTTGCAGTAGTTATTTATTTCAATTTTTATTTTGTTCCATAAATGTGAATAATTTGCTTGGTAGGACAAAACAAGCCAAAAAGGTTTCTTCTCTCCTCCCCCCTTGTTTTGGCTGAAACCCAATTAGCTTAGAAATATATCCTGGCCCCCTAAGGAGTTTGCCTGAGGTCAGATATGGGATGGGCTAAGTTTAGTGGAGTGATCATGAAACAAAAATGCACATCCCCTCACATTTTGCGTCTCCAATTTATTATGTTCTGTCATTATGAGAACACAGAAAATCATAATTTAAGCTCCCCTGTGCATCCCAGTGGCAAAATTTGTGGAGAGAACCTTATCACAGACACTAATTTGTTTGGCCAGCAAATTTCTGCGCCTTAGCTTTCTTTCATTCACTGAGCACAGCACAAAGAAACTTTGCTTCCTATGGTAGCTTTTGAGAAAGTGCCCTGACAAACAAACATAGCCAGAAGCTACAAGTGACAGGGGTGCAAAAATCCATGCACTCAGTATCTGTGGTTCTGGCACATCAGGGTCATAGCTATCAACTTACAGATTTGAAAATAAGGGACCAGCAGCCTCGAAAATAAGGGATCAGCAGCCAAAATAAGGGATTTTCCAAGTACAGGTATGTTCAGCTTCTGAGTTCCTCCGAGCCAAAGGAAGAAAGCCCAGCCAGCAGCCAAATGAAGCCTCAAGCAGTGGTTCCCACTGCACAGCAACCCAGCAAAGGGGATGCAGCAAGGAAAACCACCGTCACCTCTCCGCTGGGAAGCGCTGAGCAAAGGCGAGTCCCCAGGCAACGCGGCCGATTTGATCGGCACAAGGCATGCAAGTTCCACCCCCCAGTCATTTTTAGACTCCTTATTGGGTGAGCAACGCAGCCAAACAACACAGTTGGAGCCTCCCTCCTCCCTGGCCGGCAGGGAGGGAGGGAGAGGAGCTGCTTCCTTTGAAACCCGGGAAATTTAAGGGACGTCATCAAAAAGGGACAGCAGCAGGACATTGCACTGGGATAAGGGACTTTCCTGCCAAATAAGGGACAGTTGACAGCTATGCTCAGGGTATGTGGTACTGAAAACAGCAGGAAGCCATTGGCCTCCTACAGCAGGCTATTATTATGTTCTTAGGTTCTTATTGGATGCCCATGAGTTCTAGTTTTTGGGTTGCCTAACCAGTGGGCTGTGAACACAACAACAACAGCAATAAAAAAAAAATATTGAGGGCCCAATTTGACCTGCAACTCCCTAGAAAGAATCACCTAGTTTAGTGGGAGAAATGAGTCGCATTTCTCCCCTGTCACTTTAAATTGCCTTTGCTTCTTGCCTCCAACTTCCCTCCTGGGTTTTAGTGGCATATTGAAACGTTAACATGTAAAATCTCTGCATCTGTTGAGACATTTGGCCGGAAAAGCAAGTATGTCAATGACTGTCCCTTGCCGCCATCACACATACGGATTTTCTGTGTTCGGCTCTGCCATCTGGTACTTAGACCTAGATTTGCTCCACGTTGAATAAGGACCATCCACCATATCATTCATCTTTCAGAACGTGGCGGCCCTTTTGCAGAGTCCCGCTTTGCAAATGGCTACCGTGGTGCTTGGGTTGCGGAGGCGAAAAGAAATGTCCCTGTTTCTGGAATAAGCCAATTTAACACCCCCAAATCTGCAGGCAAACAAGCATCTCTCGGTCTGTTTACAAGAAGCAGTTGCAAAAGCTGATCTCTCTCTGTCTCTATCTCTATCTCTGTGTGTGTGTGTATTTTGGGAGGGCGATCCATATGCAGCGTTCGGCAATAAAAGCATTGCCAGTGTATGCTGGTATCGTTTGCACATTTTTGAATTGTAAACTATCAGCTGAGTGCAGCAGCATCTGAAAAGGCCACTTAACAGTATAATGAGAATATGGGTTAATTTTCCTGCCAGGCCATTTCCCTCATTTGCTGCAATCTTTGTCAGGGGAGTAGATTAATTCAGTGGCATTCGTTTTTCTTCGTTACTATTTTTGTCACCAGAAATGAGGTGCTGGGTTCTTTTTCTCTTTTTTATGGCCTCCTGTGCTAGCATGGAGACAGCTGTTGGTTCTGGGTTGACTCTTTCTGCATGTAAAATGCCTGCCTTGCTTGCAGCCCTTGTCTGGAAGACGAGGTCTTAAGGGCCTCCTAGGGTCTGGGGTCAGGAGGAGTGGTGGTGGCAAGAATCTCTGGGGTGAAACAGACTGCTAAGATCAGCCAAGATTTGGCCAAAGAAGATGCTTAGATAGCTTCTGCTGCTCTTTATGGTGAGACCATTAAAGCATGCAGGGAAAAGGACAGAGAGCAAATGGTTTGCATGACAATGATTTCAGGTTCAGCTTTTGGAATCTCTACGTAAAGCTGGAAAAGACTCCTTTACAAAACCTTTTCTGGGTTTTGCTTGGCTGGCCTTGGCCTAACTTATCTAGACCTGACCCAAACTGACACCAAACATTTAAAGCACTATGATACTACTTTAAACAGGATTGAGGATTCCCTCAAAGAATTCTAGGAGCTGTGGTTTGTTAAAGGTGCTAAGAGTTGCTAGGAGACCTCTTCCCCTTCCTGCACACAGCATCAGTTCTCAGAGTGATTTCACAGTCAATTCCTCTTTCCAGTGAGCTTGGGGAACTGTGGCTCTGGGAAGGGAATAGGGATGTCCCAACAAGTCTCAACATCCCCAGCAAACTACAGGTCCCAGAATTCTTTGGCCAAACAGTGATAAGAAAAGCAAAATTGCTTAGAGCAAACCGTGCTTTTAAAAGAGGTGAAGCTAGAGCCACCATTCTTTTTGTCCCACTCTCAGTTGGTTTCTCATATTTTGGGAGTGCTACAAAAAACCTGCAAGCTTCAAGCAGACGACAATTGCATCCTTTTCAATGCTCTGTACAATGGTTAGCCATCTCCTGCTTTTACGGTTCCTCCTTTTTTTTAATCCTCTTCTTTTCCTTCTTCAGAAATAGAACATGCCTCTTCCTGTCTTTCACACACCCTTCCATTGATACTTTGTCCAGCTTTTTCCATTACATGAATGACTCTCCATCATTTTTTCCTATTTGCATTTCTCCCGCTCCTGGTGACTGCATCACTACCTGATGAGGCAAAACTACTGGACCTTGAAGCAGTTCTAGATTGCTAAGATGACATCCTAGTAAATCCACATTTGAAGTAAAGCCTAATCAAATATTATTAGCTGGTGCGTACCAAAGCAACCTCCCCAGAGTGTCTATATTATAAACTTTCATTTTTTTCCTAGAGGCACTAAGTTTTCATTAATAAACAGCTGGATGCATTTCACCTCTAGCGTAAGCTCCACAAAGTCACAGGATCATAGGAAGTTGCTCATCCTCACTTCCACTTGTCTGAGAGGTTTTCTGGTTCAGTATTGTGGCCAACTCCGAAGAGGCTGCAATCTACTCACAGAATTAAAAACTGGTTGCTGAGCTTTTTTCTAGTAAGGAAGAAAGCCCCGATTTTGGGGGGTTCGTGGCTAAGCTGCTGGCCATTTTAAGGGAGAAAGAGGAACACCCACTCAGGGAAACAAACAGCCTCACAGAGTAAACACTGTCTTCTGTTCTGCAGATCGTGCAACAATGGAAGGCAGAGCAAGGGGGCACGGCAGGATTCTTTTTAAACAATGCTAAGGAAAGTGACCCAGCGATCGACTCCGATCTACCTAAACCTCTCAGGGATCTACCAGTAGATCACGATCGACCTGTTGGACATCCCTGGTCTACACTGACTGGCAGCAGTTCAGACAGGTTTCTCTCATCCTTTCCTGGAGTACTGAACCTGGGACGTTCTGGATTCAACAGATGCTATGCCGATGGGTTTCTGCCTTTCCCAAAAGAATTACATTCCAAATCTATGAGACTTCTGGTTTATATCAGCCATCTTTCTAAGATCAGCATTTCACCCACTGTTAATCCTCGCTCCCTTTATAAGTTCATCCCTTTCAGGTCCGTTCCTAACCTGAAACTGTTCTTAACTAGAGATGTGCTTACACTAATGGGGCCTCTTGCTGCCACTGTGCTGCCGGCACACAATTTCCATTCTCATCCTGGGGCAAAGTTCTCAACTCAAGGTAACTCTTTCAGGTTAGTGGAGTTTGTAACCTGAAGCATTTGTAACCTGAGGTGTTTGTAACTCGAGTTACCACTGTATAAGAACGTAAGTTCAGACAGCTGGTTCAGGCCATCTTGGCTGGCATCCTGTTGTTGTTGTTGTTGTTGTTTTCAGTGGCCAACCAGATGCCCACAGGAAACCCACAAACTGGACACAAACTGGACAGCAACACTCACTCCACCTCCATACCTCCAACAGTGAAGGTAGAAGAAGATATTTGCCATGGATAGTAGCCTTCTCCTCCAGGAGTTTGTTTAATCCTCTTTTAAAGCCTTTTGAGTTGGCCATCACTGCCTCTTCCAACGTTCAGGTTCTTTAGATGTCCATGAATTTCATCAGCAAATATTGTAGCAAAGGCCTTTAAAGCATGAATGGGAACACAAGGAAGGACCCAATCCTACCATTGTTATTATGGCATCAGTGGTGGGTATCCTGTTTTCAGTTTTCCTTCATGGCAGCTCTGATGCACTGCTCAAGCAGAAATGTGGAAACTAAACCTCTGAAATTCTGGAACATCAGCAGATGTTTAGGCATTTCAGGTTTCTGTCACAGAATTTAAAGTTTAAAAGCCCTGGATCAGGTGCAGTGAAATAGAATTTACTATAGGCTGTTAGTCATGAACATTATGTCATCTCCAGAGTCAGAGGCAATGTGCATCGGAATGCCATTTGCTGGGGATCATGAGGGTCATGAATGGGAGTGTGCTATTGTATTCAGATCCTGCACAGAGGCTCCCCAGAAGCATCCAGTTCACTGCTGTGAGAACAGAATGCTAGACTAGATAGGACTTTGGTCTGATTCAACAGGGTTGCTCTTATATTCTTACTATCAGTGGTGCACTGAGGCTGGAAGGACACTGCAGTATCATACAGGAAGAATTATGTCCACGCACATTGAGAGGTTGCATTCAGAAGATGCATCAAAAAAAGGCATTTGATGGTGGAAATTATGTTTTGCTAAAGCTGAGATGCAGTGGAATAGATAGATAGATAGATAGATAGATAGATAGATAGATAGATAGATGATAGATAGATAGATGATAGATGATAGATAGTGCAGCAGCAGCTCTTATGTGAGGAATTTTCTGTGCAACAAACCAATAGGTTGAGAAGCTATAAATCTAAGTTGTCTCCTAACTTCTTAATGGGAGGAAAACACAACTTTGGCCCTAGAAACCAAGATTGCTCATGGTTGTGACTGGGGAGGAGGGAGAACTCCAGCAAAAGGTCCTTCAGAGCTGGAGAAGGTTTAGAAGCAAAGGAAGCTGCCTTATATTGAGTCAGATCATAGGTGCATCTAGCCCAGTCTTGTCTACACTGACTGGAAGCAGTTCTCCAGCCTTCCAGTCAGGGATCTCTCCCAGCCCTGCCTGGAGATGCTCAGGATTGAATTTAGGAACTTCTGCATGTCAAACAGATCTTCTACTGTCCGACCAAGGAGCATGAGCATGGAGATGGAAAAGGTATATCTGATCCCATCTGCCCCCACACCAAATTCCTGGAAGTTCTACTAACCTGAGTTGCAGCAAGAATGTTCGGAAGAGTGATGGGGTGTGATTCAGTTGCTACTGATTGTGGATTTCAGACAGAAGCCCATTTCAGCTTGACCTGGAGATGCAGGGAATGGAACCTGGGACCTTCTGCTTGCGAGGCAAATGCTCTACCACTGAGCTATGGACCCATCTCTGAAGGACAGCAGCTGAATTAATCTCTTTTCCCTCCTTCACCGAGTGGTTTTGAGGGTTCGGAAAGGTAGGATGGGGCTCAAAACACTGTCATCTTGATTCTGTTTGAAGCAACCGCAATATGGTGCTTGGTTGGATCAATCTCTGTGTGGAATGATTTATTACCACGGCACATTATACAGCTGCTTAAGATCATTTTCGCTGCCTGTTGTCAACATCTCCTTCAGCAAAAGAGCCGGGCGTCAAATCAGATGCAAAGGCTGCCATTTGCCCGGCTCTGCTTTGAAGCGCATCTCGAGGACTCGCTTCACGGAAGAGAAGGACGTTTGCCAAAAGTGATTCACTTCTGAATCATCCCGCTGAACTTTTCCAGGACTGCCGCTTCGGTCATTGCAATGTGAACTTCGGAGCAGCGTGGATTTTATATGCATAGCACTGTCATAAATAAATCATAGGGAAATGTAATGAGAAAATATGTAGCAAGAAATAAAGCAAACCCCTATACAGAACATCAACAGCGCTTTATAATTCAATTCAGTCAAGGGCTGCATAAGGGGAGGTGGGAGAAGGGAGAGAAAAGACGAGTGATTTGTGTGTTGTGTATTATGGAATTTCGAGAACCGGGCAAGTTTATTGCAAGCTAATGTATTATTAAAATGTAGATGGAACCAATTAAGAAAGCGCATTTCAAATTTCAAATAAATAAATAAATCATAGGTCACCGAGGATCGAGGAGGTGTCAGGGACTGAAGTCAAGGAGAATTGCCGGCGCTTCATACCTCTCTGTTTCTGAGCCGTTGATTACCTTCATGGGGTAACTTTGCTGAGGAGGTCCTTTTTTCTTTTCCAGATTTCAAGGGGAGAAGAAGGGCAGCGCCTTTTCTTATGACAGTGACATTTGCTTTGAAATTAGGAGACATTTCTACAGACGAGTGTTTTTGTGTGACCTTGGAGGAAATTTAGACCTCCCAGGGCTGATTTTACAGTGGTGCTATCCACAGGGCTTCCAGGAAGACCCAGTTCCGACTAGGCTGGAACGTTCATGGTCTCAAATCCTAATCTAATCTGTCTCCAGTGTAGTCTTGCAGTCAAAGTTGGCTTCCAAACCTCTGCTGTCACCACCCACTGCTGTCATGTTCCTAGTCAGGGCTGGCCCACTCATGAGACAAGATGAGGCGATCTCCACAGGTGGCAGGACCCTGTCAGGAGTTCAGCCTACACTCAAGTAGGACCCTGGCAAAGACACATGCCCAACTGGCATGTTCTCTCCCTCCTGGTCTTTCGTTCGGGAGCTTCAAAAGCTTTCTTCTGCCCAAACATCACAGCGACTGATTCCAACCGACACTGGCACACTCAGGGATCCACAGAGCTTACGCATCATGCGCGTGACAGACCTCAGCAACGCAGCATTTTGGCTAATCTACTTTTATTTACATATAAACACACATGGAGCACTGCAACATGGCTCCCTTCTCTCTCTAGCATCAGGCAGCAAAGAGAAAAAAGAACAAAGGACAATAGTCCCACTTCACGGAACACAGTAACACAAACATCCTGTCTCCGTCACTTCCCAATCTGTGGAGTCAAAACATACCACGTCATGTGAAAGACAACAATCCTATGACTGCAATCATGGAGCAGGAATTCTATCAGACCCAAAGGGGGACCCCAATATAGATCTTCACTTCCCCTTTGTTTCTGATTTCAATCTTTGTTCCTGATCTTGATCTCTACTTCTCTGGTGGGGAAGGAGGCATGATTCTATGGTTCACCTCATGTGCCCAAATGTCTATTTTACTATTTTTAAGACTTCTTATACCATCTGAACTGTCCAAATGGTCCTGAAAGTCAAACGGACGTAGGCTGGAGGGTATGAAAATGTTGGTGCAGTTACTCTAACTATGGTGATTGACTTCTATCCTAAATGTAACACTTGCAAAAATTTGGATAGAAGAGAGTCACAAAGTTAAACCCATGTTCTATACAGTTTCAGCACAAATCTTGTGATTTTTAAATATATATCTGTAGAGGAATTCACACTTAAAAGCACATTTTAAATATAGATTATTTCTAATTTTTTTTTAAGGTTTTATATTTTTTGGGGGGGAGATGAGACCTGTGACAGAATGTTTGGGAAGTGTAAAAACCAAGATATAACTACGTTTCAATCCACATTTTATCTATTTTTTTAAAAAAATTATTGTGTAAATTTGAAAAGTAACATATCAATGAATATTGAAAAGACCAGAGAAGGTCCCAAAAAACAAAACAAAACAGTAATAATTTTCCATTTTGATAAACTATTGATCATCTTCTGTTCTGTTTTTCTACATTTGTATTTTTATACGTGACTTCCCGTCTGAACCCAATCTATATATTTTTATTTGTGCTAAAATAAATATATTTATTTGTGCTAAAATAAATTTCAATATACCTAAAGTCATTTTTAAGTAAACCTTATCTCCTATTTTATTTCCCACATTATATTATATTATTTACACAGAAATCATTCAAACGCTACCATAGTTGCCACACCGTGATTGTAATTCTGTAAATATTTTTTAAACATGTCCCATTTTTTGAGTAAAGCATTGATTGAAATTGCCTCTCAGTCTGTTCGTCAATTGTGCCATCTCAGCATATTCTAGGTGTTTATTTAGCCACTCTGATTTACATGGAACCTTATCCCCCTTCCAATTCATTGCAAACAGGGTCCTTGTGGCCGAACCCTTGCATGGGAATTAAGAGTTGTCAAGAGACACCCATTCACCTCACAGAGTTGCAATTCTCAGAGCATCTTGTGAAGAAGGATGGGTTGTTAAACCACCCTTGAAACTGTAGCTCTGCAGGGGAAATAGGGTTCCCCCAACAACTCTCAAAGGTCCGTATATTTTAAGCCATGGTTTTCTTAGTAGTGATGTATGGAAGTGAGAGCTGGACCATAAAGAAGGCTGATCGCCGAAGAATTGATGCTTTTGAATTATGGTGCTGGAGGAGACTCTTGAGAGTCCCATGGACTGCAAGAAGACCAAACCTATCCATTCTTAAGGAAATCAGCCCTGAGTGCTCACTGGAAGGACAGATCATGAAGCTGAGGCTCCAAGACTTTGGCCACCTCATGAGAAGAGAAGACTCCCTGGAAAAGACCCTGATGTTGGGAAACATGGAAGGCACAAGGAGAAGGGGACGACAGAGGACGAGATGGTTGGATAGTGTTCTCAAAGCTACCAGCATGAGTTTGACCAAACTGTGGGAGGCAGTGGAAGACAAAAGTGCCTGGCGTGCTCTGGTCCATGGGGTCACGAAGAGTTGGACACGACTAAATGACTAAACAACAGCAACAAAACAACTCTCAACACCCATGACAAACTACAGCTCCCAGAATCCACTGGAGGAAGCAGTGACTGTTTAAAGTGATATGATACTGCTTTAAATGTATGGTGTCAATGTGACCTTACTCTATGCTTCTGCAACAGAGTAGAATATTGTCCCATCCAATGACAGCAGCATCTCTTATTCTGTCCACACAGCCATCCATTCTCCATTCCCTCCATCTCAGGAATAAACATTAAAGAAGACTCAAGAGAATAAAGTTACTTCTGTTCTGTGAGTTTAGCAAAATATTATGTGAAATAGCTCCAGGGTTCTATTTTGTCCTCTCCTCCCCACTTCCAGTCTTCTTCTTCCCTTCCTTTTTAAAACTCACTGTTAATTTACTCCCCTTATTTCCATATGCAAACAGTGTGACATTTCCCTGGGCTATAATAGCAGGAGACTTCTGCACCCACCCACCAAAAAAAGTATTTTTAAAAACTTACAAAGGGAAGAGGAAATATGAATTTCTGGAGGGCAGAGCGGGACAAACAAATGCCAAACCTCAACCGCCTAAGGGAATCTGTTTTTCAAACACTCTTTCTCGAGGGAAGATATTTTGGCATGGAAATTTTTGAGCAGCAAGTTAGATGTCATAGCAAACAATCTTCTCAAACATAGGGGAGGTCTGCCTCTCTAACAGGTGTGTGTCTGTACCATCCACTCCTACTTTATATATATATATAATTTGTAGGTGTGACTGGTGATCATACCACACAACTCTGGTGGTAGGTGAGGTCCAATGAGAAGCTAAAACCATCAACACCTAAGAACCACATTGTTGGTTCAGAGGATGGTCCACCACGCTTTATGCAACTGTTGAATGAATGGCCCCCTTAGATATAACCCACTACATTTTTTTAAAGAATATTTTTATTGAGCAAATTTAACAAATCAAATTCTAAATCAGTATAGCCAATTACATTTCCCCCTTCCCCCCATCCTCCCTCTCCCACCCTCCAGAGACTTCCCTCAGCTCCCCTCTCTGATTTGTTTATACGTGTAATTCTCTGCATGTTGTAAACTTGTACATATCATTGCCTTATAGAATCATAGAATCATAGAGTTGGAAGAGACCACAAGGGCCATCAAGTCCAACCCCCTGCCAAGCAGGAAACACCATCAGAGCACTCCTGACATATTGACATATGGTTGTCAAGCCTCTGCTTAAAGACCTCCAAAGAAGGAGACTCCACCACACTCCTTGGCAGCAAATTCCACTGTCGAACAGCTCTTACTGTCAGGAAGTTCTTCCTAATGTTTAGGTGGAATCTTCTTTCTTGTAGTTTGGATCCATTGCTCCATGTCCGCTTCTCTGGAGCAGCAGAAAACAACCTTTCTCCCTCCTCCATTTGACATCCTTTTATATATTTGAACATGGCTATCATATCACCCCTTAACCTCCTCTTCTCCAGGCTAAACATGCCCAGCTCCCTTAGCCATTCCTCATAAGGCATCGTTTCCAGCCTTTGACCATTTTGGTTGCCCTCCTCTGGACACGTTCCAGTTTGTCAGTGTCCTTCTTGAACTGTGGTGCCCAGAACTGGACACAGTACTCCAGGTGAGGTGTGACCAGAGCAGAATACAGTGGCACTATTACTTCCCTTGATCTAGATGCTATACTCTAGATTGATGCAGCCCAGAATTGCATTGGCTTTTTTAGCTGCCGCGTCACTCTGTTGGCTCATGTCAAGTTTGTGGTCAACCAAGACTCCTAGATCCTTTTCACATGTACTGCTCTCAAGCTAGGTGTCACCCATCTTGTATTTGTGCCTCTCATTTTTTTTTGCCCAAGTACAATACTTTACATTTCACCCTGTTAAAGTTTATCTTGTTTGTTTTGACCCAGTTCTCTAATCTTTCAAGGTCGTTTTGAAGTGTGATCCTGTCCTCTGGGGTGTTAGCCACCCCTCCCAGTTTGGTGTCATCTGCAAATTTGATCAGGATGCCCTTGAGTCCATCATCCAAGTCGTTGATAAAGATGTTGAATAAGACCGGGCCCAAGACAGAACCCTGTGGCACCCCACTAGTCACTCTTCTCCAGGATGAAGAGGAACCATTGATGAGCACCCTTTGGGTTCGGTCAGTCAGCCAGTTACAAATCCACTGAGTGGTAGCATAGTCAAGACCGCATTTTACCAGCTTCTATACAAGAATATCATGGGGCACCTTGTCAAATGCCTTGCTGAAATCAAGATAGTCTACATCCACTGCGTATCATATGTTCTACTAATAAATTTGTGGATGTTTATTCAAAACCTGCCAAGGAGTCCAAATCATTTTGTTGTCTTTTTAGATAGTTTGTAAAAAGTTCCCATTCTTCCTTTAAGTCACGCTTGTCCTTCTCACGTAACTTATATGTCAACTTTGCCAACTCCACATAACTCATCAGTTTTTCTTGCCATTGTTCTTTCGTTGGGATTTCTTCATTCTTCCATCATTGTGCTAACAAGACTCTTGCCACTGTTGTGGCGTACATAAATAAGTTCTTTGTTTTTCTTGGTAGGTCTTGTCCTAAAATCCCTAACAAAAATGCTTCTGGGTTTTTGTTTTTTTTTACAAATGCCATTTTGAACTTTTTTTTTCAATTTGTTATATATCATTTCCCATTTTTTTAACTTCTTTACATTCCTGCCACATATGGTACAAAGTACCTTCTTTTTCTTTACATTCCCAACATGTATTTGACCCAGTTTTGTACATTTTTTGCCATTTTTACTGGTGCGATATACCATCTCTACATCATTTTCATATAGTTTTCTTTCAAAAGAGAACAGTCTGTAAATTTCAAGTCTACCTTCCACAACTTTTCCCAGTCCTCAAATTGTATATTATGTCCTATATCTTGTGCCCATTTGATCATAACTGATTTGACCTCCTCGTCTTTTGTTCCCCATTCTAGCAGAATATAACCCACTACATTTTGAAGGAGTCGCTGAGTTTTTGTAATGAATGTTGAATATAGGAGCCTGCTGGGTTAAAGCAATGGCCCATCAAGGATAGCTCAGTCGGCAGAATATGAGACTCTTAATCTCAGGGTTGCAGGTTTGAGCCCCACATTGGCGCAAAATATTCCTGCATTGTAGGGGGTTGGACTAGGTGACCCTCAATGTGTCTTCCAACTCAGACGTCTGTGGGCAACCCGTGAGCAGGTTCTGAGCACAAAAGCGCTCTCCCCTCCTGTCGTTTCCAGTTACTGGTACCATCATACCTTGGGTTACAGATGCTTCAGGTTGCGTTTTTTGGGTTTACGGACCACTGAAACCCGGAAGCACTGGAACGGGTTACTTCCGGGTATCGTCAGTTGCGCATGCGCAGAAGCACTAAATCGGGCTTTGCGCATGTGCAGAAGAGTTGAATCGTAACCCACGCATGCACAGACGTGCTGCTGTGGCTTGCAAACGCTGCGGGTTGCGAATGTGCATCCCGCACGGATCACATTCGCAACCCGAGTGTCCAGTGTATTCAGAAGCATTGCTGCCTCTGTACAGTGGTGCTTCGCAAGACGAAAAGAATCCGTTCCGCGAGTCTCTTCGTATTGCGGTTTTTTCGTCTTGCAAAGCAAGCCCATTAGCGGCTTAGCGGATTAGCGCTATTAGCGGCTTAACGGGCTTAGTGGATCAGCTGATAAGCGGCTTAGCGGATCAGGTGATAAACGGCTTAGCGGCTTAGCGGATCAGCTGTTAAGCGGCTTAGCGGCTTAGCGGCTTAGAGGATCAGCTGATAAGCAGCTTAGCGGCTTGGGAAAAGGGGGGGAGGAAAAAAAACCTGCAGGAACTCGCAAGACATTTTCATCTTGCGAAGCAAGCCCATAGGAAATTCGTTTTGCGAAGCACCTCCAAAACGGAAAACCCTTTCGTCTAGCGGGTTTTCCGTCTTGCGAGGCACTCGTCTTGCGGGGCACCACTGTAATTATAATTGGAAACTATAGTAAAACCATAGTAAAGATCATATTGAATTGTGAGCGTGTGTATCTGCTGCTGAAACTCTGTTCCTTTCCATTTATGTTTTGCTATGAGCCATCACACATTTTCTTTTTCTGCTTCCCTCCCCCTTCCTTGCTCCGGCCTGAATTAATTAGCTGGAGGCCAATCTCAAAAACGGTCCTTTCTTCATTCCTCACTCTATCGTTGCTTTCCACAAAAGCACCTGTGGTGAGATGCTGGGCTAAGCCAGTTGTAGATTAAATACACGCCCCCTGGCTCCCGCTTATCTCCTGATTTCTCTCTCCCAGAGATGGAGAGGATGGATCGAAATGGGGAGTGCGCCTCCTGGGAGAAGGAGCAGCATAGTGCTAACTGGTTTTAGATTTGCTGGAGGAGAAGTATAGGGAACCCAAGCCACATCCATTAGGAATCATATTAAAAATAGCAGTGATTTGGCTACTAAACTCTACTATTAATCCCCCAAAATGCAGTTGAAAGAGAAAATGTGTTTGCGTGTGTGGCGTTCGCCCTCCTATGTGTGTGACATCATACTGAGTTCATAGGGAAAGGGTTAACTAATTGTAAAATGACTAACCAATGGGAACCCAGGGGGCAGAGTTAACTGTGTATAAGGTTTAAGCACAGAGGGTTTTTTTTGAGAAGAGAGTTAGAGTTAGGGTCGTTGAGAAGATTTAGAAGAGACAGAGAAGATAAGTCTGTGGGTTGGGCTAGTCTGGGGTGAGAAAGTGAGAGAATTTGTTAAGAAGAGTCAGTCAAACAGTTGAGATCATCAGTCAGAAGGTATTAGGAAGGTATAGGCCGGTAAAGAAACTAAAGTTAAGATACTGATGGGAATATTATCTGAGAAACCATAAACCTGTTAATGTTTGTAAAACAAACTTGGTTTTTTTTTTGGTTCACTTTTAAGAACTGTCCGGACTCAGTGTTTTACCTGAGAGTAACTGGTTGGTGGCAGCGGGGAAGCAAGCACAGTGGTGGCACAGGCCGTTAAACATCCGGGGACCCTGTGTGATCGCCACAGTGTATACAACCATGAGGAACTGAGAGGAAAGTCTAAGATGTCACCTGCTAATATTCAACATACAAACACAGGGTGCTGTTAAGGTCTGTGGTTAAACCCCTCAGTGACTTGATCCCAAACAGCTGAGAGACTGTCCTCTTCCCTGCAGAACCTTTCAAGTGTGAGGATCAACTTCAAAAACCATGCTGTTCCACAATTTGCAAGTTGATCATGGGCATTTGATGAGCTACTAAGGTCCCCACCCACTGGAGCAAATGGAGATGGGGGCGGGGAGAAGTTATCTCGTTTGTGGTTCTTCAAGTTGATCTCTGCAATCATATATGGTTTCTGTTTAATGCAGTCAAAGAAGAAATGGTTCATCTTTTGCCTGTCATCACCCCCTCAGTGCCTTCTTGTTCAGTGGCATTCATTTTCCCTTGACAAGCTGTGTTCCATTTCCTCTGGGGATGGCCTCAATTGAACTCAGAGCATGCTGAGGATGTCTCACGGTTTTCATGCTGCTTTCTCCACCTGTCTGCTTCTGATTCATTTATGATCTCTTTAAATGAACATCTGGCGCAGACGGGTCCTATTGCTCTTCTGCCACCGGACTTTCGTTGTAGTTTGGGAGGCATAAAAGGAGACGGGAGGGGGCGGAAATAGAAAACAACATTTGGGAAGACACAGGTGTGCTCATCAAGAATTGGGATTCGACAGTTGTGGGCAAGATCAATAATTTCCTAATTATCCATCAAGTGCTGAGGTCCATTTGATCCTGACAAGATCAGAAGAATCCCATTCCTGAAAAGGTTACATCTGAATAACAACATAAGACCGAGTTCTCTGCATTAGGTGTAGGACAGGGGCTAGTAATATGGTCCCCCCCCCACATTGTTGGACTACAACTTTCATAATCCCTGACGATTGACCATGTTTCTTTGGGGCTCATGGAAATTGTAGCTTAGCAACTTCTGAGAAGGACCACTTTGGCTACACCTGGTATAGAAGTGATGAAGGATATTATCAGGACTAGGCATGCATATTACTGGGAGTAGGCACAATAAGGTTCAAACAGTAGAGTGATGAAAGTCCAGGGCAAGTCTGATATCAAAGAGAGGGAATCAAATGTAGCAGAGGCAACTCACCAAAAAGATTAAGTTAAAAGATTAACACAAGGTCAAGAATCAGGGGGGAGAGGAGTCCATGGCACACAGAAGGCAGTTATAATTTTTGCTGCATGAAGTTTGAGAGGAGATATGATAGCCATCTTCAAATATCTAAAGGGCTATCATATAAGAAAGAACTTCCTGGTGGTAAGAACTTTTTGACATGTGAATGGACTCCTTTGGAACGTGTTGGACTCTCAGGACTTAGGAAGTTTTTAAGCAGAGGTTGGATGGCTATCTGTCATGTATGAACCGGTTGAGATTTGTCAACTAGGGTTGGACTAGATGACCCTTGACATCCCTTCCAACTTTACAATTCTATTATTTTATAACTCATGCTCATGCCAATGCTGCTGAATGCACCCATGGCTTTATACCAGTCTCTGCACATACTCACATTCCTTTGAGAAAAGGAGAGTGGATGTGTCATGCTCCAGGCATTTAGCCTTGGACTGTTTCTAAGTCATCCAGTGCAGCTGGTGTACTAACTCTAAACAGAATCCAGACATGGTGGATGGGCTACCAAGCATTTAGTTCAATTTCACCCATTTCCCCCCTGAATTATACCAACTTACATGTAGTTCCTACACAGCCACCCATCCAGGCACTGACGAGACCAAGAACAGCTTGGCTTGAGCAAAATGTGTTTTCACACCATACTTTTGGTGCTTTCACATAAGGAACTACTAAATGCACTTGGAAATTAACCCTATGTAAAGTCCTATGGATATACTGATGTCCTTTGAAACTGTTTATGAACAGAAAAGCTTCCTGGTAAAAATCTAGACTATTGCTCCATCTATTTCAATATTTTCAAAACTGATGGGTTGTTTCAATCAGGAGTACCCCCCCCCACGCACCCAGCCCTAGCTGCAGGTGTCATAGATTGAACTCAAAGGCTTCTGCATAAGATAGACCGTGTTGTGTTGCTGAACTAAACATGATTTCAACACTCCAATACAATACGATATGATTGTCTTTATTGTCATTGTCCTATACAGAATAACGAAATTTGAAAAATCTACACCATACATTCAAAAACCAATAAGCCTGCTATCCCAGCTATCCCAGCCTGGTTAGCCCCCTAAAAACTCTTTTTTTTTTATAAATATTTATTAAGGTTTTTTTAAAAAGAAAATACAATAATAATAAACATTATTGCTTTGTTTTAACAAAGTTTCGTAATATTCTTGAGCTTCCTCACGTCTCCCGCTCCCATTTACATATTTAATAATTTTTGTCTAAAAACTCTAATACCCCATGATTAAATACAATATACTCCCACAGAGACTACCTTACACTATGTTTAAAACCGTAATCGCATTTGAATAGAAACTGTTTCTCAGTTATAACCCTGTACCTTCTTCCAGAAGGCAGAAGCTGAAAGAGATCATTTCTGGTGTGTGCACTTTCCTGCACTATCTCCTCAGGATTCCTCAGATGTCTGGCTTGAGGGGGGTCCTCAAGTTCAGTTTTAAAGTTTCTCCAGGTGACACTTGTGTGACAAGTTGAATTTTGCCTCACATTGAGTTTCCCCTCCATTTCTTGAGTCATCGGGTGTGGGTGTGTGTGTGTGTATTTCTCATGAGAGCATAAGAGGAGTCCATCATCCTGTCTACGGTTTGGCTAACCAGGATGTAAGTGCAATACTGATTCCTAGTAGACCATTGTTTCCCAAGCTTGGGTCTTCAGCCGTTTTCAGACTAGAATTCCCATCATCCCTGACCACTGCTCTTGCTAGCTAGGGATGATGGGAGTTGTAGTCCAAAAACAGCTGGGGACCCAAGTTGGGGAAACACTGGCCTAGACTGTGCTGGGAGGAGAAGCTCTTGCCTTCTGACCAGGCTGTGTGGCTTCCCTGATTTCATCTGTGTGCTATGATCCGGGTCATCTAAGCAGCTCGAGGCCAGGAATCTAAGCCCTCTGCATCCTCTCAGAGGCCATGTTGCTCTTGATGTGCTGCTGTACCTCTCTTAAGTGACAAAAAGACACATCTTGCCAGCCTACTCTTTTCTCCATGCAGGAGCCTGTTGCGCGTCCCAAAAAGAACAGCCAGGAGGCAAATGGGGAAGGATATGTAAGGAAACGGGAGTTAGGGGAGGCTTTCCTTGCTCTTCTGTCACCAGGGCCCTGCATGATGTCAGGAGAGCTTCTTATGGTTTCTGAGCTGCTTTATCAGAAGGTCAGCTGTGCCCCCAGGCTTGAGTAAGTGAGAATCAAATGGCTTAGAAGATAAAAAAGGGCCTGAGAAAATTATTTGTCTTGTTATGTCAAAGCTTCGGTGGTGCAAGGAAGAAGCAGCTTAGTTTCAATGCCAGGCTTAACAGAATAAATTAGGGACTGAGTCATGTTATAGATTAGCTAGGGGAAAAAGTTTGCCGCTCTTCACTTTAGGTTCAGCTGAGCAGGAATCTAAATGTTCTCCGGAACAGAGTGAAGCACAGGCCTTCTTTGTGCCTGTGGACAGTGGCAAGGGAGCCACTTCTCTGTAGAGCATGGCTCGTCAGACACTGGAGCTGACTCTCCTTGGGATGGTAGGGCCCATAGCTGTCAAATTTTCCCTTGTCTTGCAAGGAATCCTATTCAGAATAAGGGAATTCCCTTTAAAAGAGCCAGTGTGGTGTAGTGGTTAAGAGCGGTAGTCTCGTAATCTGGAGAACCGGGTTCACGTCTCCGCTCCTCCACATGCAGCTGCTGGGTGACCTTGGGCTAGTCACACTTCTCTGAAGTCTCTCAGACCCACTCACCTCACAGAGTGTTTGTTGTGGGGAAGGAAGGACAAGGAGAATGTTAGCCATTTTGAGACTCCTTAAAGGGAATGAAAGGCGGGATATCAAATCCAAACTACTACTACTATTCTTCTTCTTCTTCTTCTTCTTCTTCTTCTTCTTCTTCTTCTTCTTCTTCTTCTTCTTCTTCTTCTTCTTCTTCTTCTTCTTCTTCTTCTTCTTCAAAAGGGAAATGTTGACAGCTATGTTAGGGACACCTAAGTGGGAGGAACATAAAGGGAGGGGTAGGATACTGAACATTGTGGCTCCTTCTCCCCTTTCCAGCGCAGATGTGGGTGGATTGAATGCTGCTTCCTAGACCTGCATGGATCCACATGAGTTGTGGGGTCGCAGGTGGCACTGTGGTCTAAACCACCAAGCCTCTTGGGCTTGCCGATCATAAGGTTGGCAGTTTGAAACTGCGTGATGAGGGTAGCTCCCATTGCTTTGTCCCAGCTCCTGCCAACCTAGCAGTTCAAAAGCATACCAGCACAAGTAGATAAATAGGTACCGCTGTGGCGGGAAGGTAAATGGCATTTCCATGCACTCTGGCACTTGTCACAGTGTTCCGTGCACCAAAAGTGGTTTAGTCGTGCTGGCCACATGACCCAGAAAAGCTGTCGGTGGACAAATGCCGGCTACCATGGCCTGAAAGTGGAGATGAGAGCTGTACCCCATAGTCAATTTTTGACTGGACTTAACAGTCCAGGGGTCCTTTACCTTTACCTTGCCACATGAGATTTGCAAGGAAACATTGGAGCCAACTCCCAGGACTTACTTACTTCCTTCCTTCCTTCCTTCCTTCCTTCCTTCCTTCCTTCCTTCCTTCCTTCCTTCCTTCCTTCCTTTGCTTTTAAGGCACTATATTTGGGGGGAAGGTTTGAGTCTCCCAAAAAGCATTTTACAACCACATGAAACACAAATCCAATGACAAAACCAATAAATATTTTAAACCTCCATTTATTTCCAAAATGTGCAGACCGAGCAAACCATAAGACAAGAGGAAGAAAATAAACCAGATAGTTCTCAAACAAGACAAGACAAAACCCAACAATATCTAGCTGGCAGATCTTAATTAGCCACAAAGGCCATGCTAAAAAAGAAAAAAGCCATGGGCTTGCCTGACCTCATTTGGAATCCACAACTGAGAAGCTACTTGTGAAGAGGTCCTGTTCTGTGTACCAACAGTTGCAAGGAGCAGAGTTCAGTGGACACGGGACCCTGTTGCTTGCTGGTACTTTTTCCTAAGAATGGATTTAGGAAAGGGTGAGAGATATTCTATGAAGGCTAATGTTGGGATTAGTGTGTCAGTCCAAGGGAAACAGCAGGCTGCAAGATGGGGATGGGGACCTCATGGCCCTCCAGCTGTCATTGGACTCCAACTCCCATTTGCCCCAGTCAGAATGGTTAATGCTCAGCACTGGTGGGAATTTTAGGCTGATTGATAGAATCATAGAATTGTAGAGTTGGAAGCAACCCAAAGGGATATCAGCTTCAGGGCATAGATGGATCCAGGGATTGCAGAGTCTGTGAGTTTGTGAGAAGTCAGGTACTCAGAAAACAATGAAATATTTGTAGGGGGAGGAGAAGAGAGCCTTAGTTGCCATCTTCATCAGGAGCTGGTGAAAGTCAAGTTCTTTTTAAAACAGCCCAAGTGCTGGAGGCATTGAGGAACTGATCAACTTATGGAGGAGCAATCGCTTTCTCCCAGTGATTCACATATGTACCAGGAGTGAGAAGAAGTTAGACCTTGGGTTACTGCAGACCAATTTCTAGGGGACAGTCTAGGGCCAGCTGATTGGGGAAGGGCTATAGCTCAACAGCAGTCCATCTGCCTTGCATGCAGAATGTCTCAGGTTCAATTCTCAACATCTCCGGGTAGGACTGGGAGAAACTCTTGCCCGAAACCCTGGCAAGCTACTGCCAATCAGTGAGCTGGATGTACTCAATGGTCTAACTCGGTATGAGATAGTTTTCTCTGTTGCATTCACCTGTGATATTTATTGCATTCATTTGATTGGTTATAAGGCTAGAACACCTGTCCTGATTTATAATGTTCCTTTTACATGGAAACACCTTCTTCATCATGGAACTGAGCCTTTTTTCATTGATACACCACCATGTTGCACTAAATTTATTTCACACCAGTGGACAAGCTATGGCACAACATCAAACATCATCAGACACATGCTTCTGATCCCCTATTATTTACCCTGTGCCATGCCAAAATACCACCCAAAATTTCATTATATAAGCTGTGGTGGTTTGATCCATGAAAAGCACAACAAACTTGCAATGCAAAGGTCCCGAGATATTCTGAGTTTCCAGGGATGCAAACAGATTATTTTTCCTGAAAACAGTGAACGTGGATCGCAGTGCTAAATTCCTGCTAGATTCCTCTAGATTTCTAGAAGCTACTTTTATGTGAAAGATCATACAACATGTGAAAATCAACAGGCAATAAAGTGTCAGGAAGATGGAAGAAAGGACAGTGGTACCTCGGGTTAAGAACTTAATTTGTTCTGGAGGTTCATTCTTAACCTGAAACTGTTCTTAACCTGAGGTCACTTTAGCTAATGGGGCCTCCCGCTGCCACCGCACGATTTCTGTTCTCGTCCTGAAGCAAAGTTCTTAACCCAAGGTACTATTTCTGGGTTAGCGGAGTCTGTAACCTAAAGTGTCTGTAACCTGAAGCATCTGTAACCCACGGTATCACTGTATCATCTGAATGCATCCTTAGTCCAAGAACACCCAGAGAGTCACAGGTTCCCTAGCCCTGCTGTATGCAAATATGCAAATACTTAGCAGCAAAAATATATGCACATGACATCTTCAAAACAGATGAGTGATGTTGGCTTGGTGGTGAGGTGGAGGGAAGGTGGAATAACACTAATAATTTTATTATTTGTACCCCTCCCATTTTAGAACCATAGAATCGTAGAGTTGGAATGAGGATCATCTAGCTCCTCTGCTGCTAGATCAGACTCACTTCTTAAGAACAATCCACAAGAAGCAAAGCAAAACACAGCCTTGTAAATAATGATCTCACTCTTTGCAGGACTGCACTATACCAAATAACATTTGAGAGAGAGAGAGAGAGAGAGGTGCAGAGGAGGAAGATTGTGATCTTCGATCAAGCCTGAAATGCTTAGGAGCTTCTTGCCCACCCACCCACCTCGATCAGTTTTGTTGTTTGTCGGATTTGCAATGGGAATTTGATTTCTTGTTTTGCGTGTATCAAATTAGGGAGGAAAAGATAAAGTGCTAATAAAATAACATGGAACATATGGAGAGAGGCAAAGGCTGCATAACGATGGCAGATTTTATTATTTGTTGAAATGGAAATATCGGCGTAATCTCATGGGCCGATGCCATGGCAATTTTGTAGGATTTTCAAAAGTGGCGATGCCTTTTATGAGGTGGCAGGCTTGGGGAGGGACTCCGGGGCTCATTCCAATGTAACATTTCTCCTTCCCAGAAGGAGAACTGCAGGGCTTGGAATTCATGTGGCCAAACTGTAGGAGGGCAAGAATCTTGCTCTTGTTTTCTCAACAGAACTCTTTGGCACCTGAAACAGCAGAGAAGTGTTCTCTTCTTCCTTGGAGTATATATACATGGAAGGTAAGGGGTGTTCTATTTAGAGAGTAAAACCCCAACACTGCCTTTCCTGTGCTTTGGACCATATCAGGGCTTCCAGCCTTTCTGATCAGCTACCTAGTTTTGCATGCTGAGTGACTAGAGATATAAACAGGGGCAGCAACTTTGCCCTGAATGTGACCAATGTGGTCAACCTAGCCCAGAAATCTCTGAACCTGCCTGGCATGAAACATATTGGGCCCCTTTCCCCTCCACAACCCACTTCAACTGTTGGATAACATTGATTTTATTCCTCCCTCCTTGCTCTCAATGTAGATTTTTCATTCATCCTTTTGTTCCCAGTATATATCATTTCCCCCCATTATTTCCCAAAGCAGAGCATTATTTTCCTCATTGTTCCTGATGTACATCTTCACTCACCCCATCTGCCATGGGCACCATTTTGTAGTTTGCCTCAGGTGCCAAAATGTCTTAAACTAGCCTCCAGACCATATGTTTTCTCATTTCCATGTTATTTGTTAGAAGAAGAAGAAGAAGATGATGATGAAGAAGAAGATGAAGAAGAAGAAGAAGATGAAGAAGAAGGAGGAGGAGGAAGAGGAGGAGGAGGAGGAGGAGGAGGAGGAGAAGAAGAAGAAGAAGAAGAAGAAGAAGAAGAAGAAGAAGAAGAAGAAGAAGAAGAAGAAGAAGAAGAAGATTTGCAGTCCCCTTAACCTGGACAATTGTGAGAGTAAAATTGAAAAATTTGGGGCAGTATCCTGGTATTGAATTCTTTCCTGCTCTTTTCATGGGTGAATCATGGAAGAACAGAACCATAAATGTGCAGAAAGGGAAGAGGAAAGAATGTCATTGTCCAATGATATTTGTTGTTGTTTCACACCACACCCACTGCTGTGAATTATTTCCAAAACTTTGGGAGAGTTAAACAATGTCATTGTCCTCCATTTGAACAGCCAAGTGACTTCAAACCAAGCGTCATTATTCGGTTAAGATCCAGAGATTATATTAATAAGGTGCTCTTATGCATGAAACACACAACTGGGGAAGTATTTTGTAAATTCAGCACTATTAGCTATCTCTTCTCCAGTATGAAAAATGAAAAAGGAAAAAGAAAGCAACCTATCTCTCCCTTATATTCATGCCTGGAGCAAAACGAAAGGAATGAGAGGGGAAAGAGTTTTAGAATTACAAACAGAACCTTTAAATTGTGGAAACTTGCTAATTTTGTTTGTGAAAAGTGTTGTGGAAGTTCTGCTTTCTCTTCCATTTTCTATTCAAATCACATGCCCCAGATAAAAAGAGAAAAAGAAAAAAGTAGAAAGTGTTGAGGTTGGTTTGAGATGGAGGGTAGGGAGGGAAGAGGACACATTTTTCAAATATGTAAATGACAGTAAATTTTCAGTCCTCTTTTTTTTTTTTTTTGAGAAAGAGAGAGAGAGAGAGAAGAAAGAGAGAAGAGAGAAAGTGCCAAGAAGACCATAATTTAAGGCACTTTTAAAATGTGCAGATGAGCCCAGTTAATTTTGGATGGATTTTCAGGGGGTGGGAATAGGCTTTTGCCAATTATCAGGCTTAATTTTTGTAGACTGCTCTGCATTTGAAAGAGGAAAAAGAGAGGCACATTAGCTTAGCATGAAAACCAACATTGCATAGGGTGGAATTAAAATTAACTTTTACTCAGAGTAGACCCATTGAAATTAAAGAATCTCCCAATAATGGAGGCATATAATTTGGACAAAAAAAATGGCTTCCAGGTGGAAAAATCAAAATTGGAAACAGAACTGTTAGATCCCAAAACTAAGAACTTGTCAAGAATGTATAACTTGCTGTTGAAATGGAATACTCAGGATGAAACAGTGAAATCAGCTATGATTAAATGGGCACAAGATGTTGGACATATTATTATGATGGCTGACTGGGAACAGTTATGGACCACAGGTATGAAGTTCACAGCATGTAATGCCTTAAGAGAGAATATAATGAAAATGATTTACAGGTGGTACATGACACCAGTCAAGCTCGCAAAAATTTATCATTTGCCCGATAATAAATGTTGGAAATGTAAAGAGACTGAAGGTACATTCTTTCACCTTTGGTGGACATGCCCAAGGATTAAGACTTTCTGGGAGATGATCTATAATGAAATGAAAAAGGTATTTAAATATACCTTCCTGAAGAAACCAGAGGCCTTTCTCCTGGGCATAGTTGGCCAATTGGTGCCAAAGAAGGATAGAACTTTCTTTATGTATGCTACAACAGCAGCAAGAATTCTTATTGCAAAGTATTGGAAGACACAAGATCTACCCACCAGGGAAGAATGGCAGATTATTTATATGAAATTAAAGAATCTCCCAAGGTCATTCATCTCAACACATCTAGTCTGATTGAAACCTAGTTGAATGCTACCTGTGGAAATCAACTTTGCCATCTCTCTTAATGTGTGCTGCCAAAGGATGGGCATGGAACTCCTGATCCATTCCATTCTGTGGCCCCCAAACAATTCAGGGGGCAGGGCTGAGGGTTTGCAAAACTGCTTAAAACCATTGAAAAACAAACAAACAGGGCCATATACAGCACTGTGTAGGTTCAGAACTTCCCATTGAACCATGCAGAAGGATCTGATCCTGCATGGTGCTCCCTCACAGGTAGCTTCCCTGCACAAAGGGAAAGTTGTTGCTGAAAGGATCAGATCCTTTGTGAGTGGCTTCTCTGCATGCTAACAAAGCTGTTAATGAAAGCGCCAGGCAGGACCATGTAGCTTTCCTTTCCTAGCTCTCTGTGTTTTTGTACTTTCCCATTCACTCTGCTGGGCTAAGCCATCACTCTCCATTTTCTGAATGCCCTTGAACAGGCTCCGGGTCTGGGTCTCAGCGTCTTCACTTAATTCACACTGGCTTCCTGTGCTCAGTATTGCTGCCTGAGGCACATTCTACACATGTGGTGGTGAAGTCCTAAAGTGGTAGATGCAAAGGTGAAGAGCTACATGACCCATTGGGTCCTGTCCAACTCTGCAAGTCTATTATTCTATGAGACTGTTAAAAAGTCTCATAGGGAAAGTACCTCTTATGTGAAGGCTGGGCTACCCCGCATCTGAAATTAGCAAAGGAGAAAACACAACAACATAACTACCATATTTTCCCGTGTATACCACAGCCTCGTGTATAAGACACCCCCTATTTTGGGGGACTAAAAGTTAAGAAATTGGGAGGAGATTGCCCAGAGTTCTTGAGCTTTTTGGGGGGAGGATTGCCAGAGTTCTTAAACCATTTTGGGGGGAGAGATGCAGAGAATCGCTCACCCGCAAGATCAATGCTCAGAATCACACTCAACAAAGCAGCTGCCAATCATCTGCCTGCCAGCAGCCAAATGCCCGCCCTAATGCAGCAGCCGCCACCAATCGGCTGCAGCACTTGCCGCAGCCACTAGCCACCATAACTATCACAACTAAACATCTCCTGATCGTGGCAGCAACCTATCACCCGTCCTCCCTCGCACTATCTGTGTATAAGACAAGCCAACTTTTAAAACATTATTTTAATGGGGGGAACTCGTCATATACACAGAAAAGTATAGTATGTGCTACATTTGTAAGTATACATCTAGATTTGGCCCACAGATTAAAGTTAGGGGGTTTGCCATTTTAATGCTCTCCCATGCAATAGGCCCACATGACTTTAAATGTGGGCTGGAGGACAACGCAGGTGCTCTGCCATCGAATTGCCTCGCTTCCCTGTAGTTCTCCTCAAAAGGTACGGCTTGCAAAATGCACACACTTGCATTTTGCTGCTGTCTCTGGCACATCTCCCATCGGACTTTGCAGAGACCCAAGCAAAGTGCAAGAAACCAGCCAACTTGGTTGCTGAAGGACTGGGGGATTATCTTTAAGCGCTTACTCATTCCATTCAGGTAGGATTCTTCTCCAAGCCTACCCTCAGGCATTCATTTAATCACCCCCTGTAAAGATTGCAAAAATGAAATGCTGAACACAACACAGCGGCCCGAAATTACGAAGCTACCAAAGTCAGCAAATTCACGCCGCAGATTCTCATAAGAGCCTATTTGCAAGCTACCTAAAGCACATCACACGCCCCAACATAAACGCACTATGCTCACACACTGTACTGTAAAGAAGAAGAACTTTTGCATGAGATTCATGGCCATGGCAGATAGATCCATTTAATATCTCAGGAGTCCTTCTGGAGCACTGACATTTAGAGTCCCTGGTTTGGTTGCCATGAAATTGCACTGTCTTGCACTCTGCTCGTCCCTGAGTGGTCACAAGTTCCAAAGGAGTTTTGCAGGGTCAGATTCCTTAACTGGGAAAAGTTAGAGTCATGTGCTGTTGTTTTTTAAAATATTTTTAAAAAATATTTTCCCCCAAACCTTTTCACAATAATCGTCATATTGAATACTTACATAAGTTGTTTCATATATTGACATCCCACCCCCACTTCCACAGTGTTTTTACTCAAACTTTTCCTACCTCTATATATCTTTATCTATTACAGAAATCTTTCTGAAGGAGCATCTCCACCCCCAGCATTCAGCCTGGACACTAAGGTCCAGCTCTGAGGGCCTTCTGGTGGTTCTCTCACAGCAAGAAGTGAAGTTACAGGGAACAACCAGGCAGAGGGCCTTCTCGGTAGTGGCGCCCTCCCTGTGGAACACCCTCCCTTCAGATGTCAAGGCAATCAGCAACTATCTTACTTTTAAAAGACATCTGAAGGCTGCCCTGTTTAGGGAAGTTTTTAATGCTTAATGCTGTATTGTGTTTTTAATATTCTGTTGAGAGCTGCACAGAGTGGCTGGGGAATCCCAGCCAGATAGGGAGGGTATAAATAATAAATTATTATTATTATTATTATTTTATCGTTTTTCTTCTGTTAGTGGTTAATGGATTGCAACCCTCCAGAGAGGAACTGTAGCAGGATCAACAGGAGCTTGGACCAGCTATGATCTTTGGGCTCCCTTCCAACTGCAGGTTTCTCACTTTATCTCATATATATTGCTAGATCTCACCCCTTCCCACCCGCCTCCTGATCCTGTCCAAGAGGCAAAATATTCACCCAGACAAGAGCAATCTTTTACCAACTTTTTTTCTTATCTTGTAACTCCTGCCCCGGGCCACTGTACACCCCTGAGCTTATGCGGCAGACATCCAGCCCCAGGCTGTTCCCCATTTAGAAAAGAAAGACCTGATGATTGGAGCTTAATGTAAGCTTCTGTCAAATATATACATATATATTTCTCCCCCTCCCCAGGTTTCTCCAGGGCTCAGAAACTTAGAAAAAAGCTACTGAATTAAAGAACTAGATCTGGCTGATGGGATGGGGAGGGAAGGAAGGAAGGAAGGAAGGAAGGAAGGAAGGAAGGAAGGAAGGAAGGAAGGAAGGAAGGAAGGAAGGAGAAGTGGGCGGTAGTGGAAAAAGCTACCAAGCCTATGCATCTTTGGGGAGGGGAAATGAGGAAGTGAGGAGCAGAAAACGAGTTGTTCTTTCAGAGTTGCAGTAATTATAAAGGCAGATTGTCAATAGCAATTTCCAGCTTACGTGGCTCTTCCATTGTGCTGTGTAGAAATAAGGGAAATCGCTATCCCTTAGAGGAGGAGAGACTGCATTGATTCCAAGCAGGGGGGGAAACGAACAAACAAGCAAGCAAAAAGAACAGGCTAACATTAGCAAAACTCAAATAACCGGTGACTGGATCCGTCCTGACAAACTCTTCCCAGGCCGAGCTTGGTAAACCACAATACCAATTAGAGGTGAAACGTTGTAGTGGTACAAGGTGGAGCAGATCCGGCTTATCAACTAACAACAACAGCAACAAATTTGTTATTTTTACCCTGCCCATCTGGCTGGGTTTCCCCAGCCACTCTGGGCGGCTCCCAACAGAATATTAAAAACATGAGAAAATATCAAACATAAAAAACTTCCCTAAACAGGACTGCCTTCAGATGTGTTCTAAAAGTCAGATAGTTGTTTATCTACTTGACATCTGATAGGAGGGCGTTCCACAGGGCAGGCACCACCACCGAGAAGGCCCTCTGCCTGGTTCCCTGAAACCTCAGTTCTTGCAAGGAGGGAACCACCAGAAGGCCCTCAGAGCTGGACCTCAGTGTCCGGGCAGAACGATGGGGGTGGAGATGCTCCTTCAGAAACTTTTGTGTAATAGGTATGAAATTCACTGGGTGATCTTGAGTCAGTAACTATCTCTCAATCTAGATCTACCAGTGAGGGGAGTTTAGGTGGCAGCGACCTGAGCTCTGGAGAGCACTGCGTTTTCCAATATCCTGCTGTGCAAAGGGATTCCTAGCAGGCAGAAATCTAGCACCTAGAAGGTAGAAATCCATCAGGGAGGGTTGAGCCTTCCCCCCACACTTCTGGTTTTCTACTTGCATGGAATTTTCCATCCACAGGATGATTCAAAATAGTGTGAAGGCAAATGAGAACTGGGCCACCCCCTTCCTAATTTCCATTGCTTATCTTTGTAACTTATTAGAGGACTGGAGAGCAGTTGAATTGTGTAGGCAGTTGGGTAGGACAAGAGGAGGGCATTGGAATCTAGAAACAGTAGAAAAATATAAGCTGGAAGAAAGTGTCAGGCTAATTTAAGAGCAGAAGAACAGCCTTCAGTATCAGGCCAATAGCCCATCTAGCCCAGCATTTTGTTCTCACAGTGGCCAACCAGATGCCTCTGGGTAGCACATAAGCAAGACCTGAGAGCAACAACACTCTTGCCCGCCCCCCTTCAGAAGCATTACTGCCTCCAAGTATGGAGGCTGATGGTCCTCAGTGTGGCTAATAGCCTTTGACCACCGATTCCTCCATGAATTAGCCCAATCTTCTTTTAAAGCCATCTAGATTGGTGGCCGGGACGTGGGTGGAGTTCCCTAGAATCATAGAATCATAAAGTTGGAAGAGACCACAAGGGCCATCGAGTCTAACCCCCTGCCAAGCAGGAAACACCATCAGAGCACTCCTGACATATGGTTGTCAAGCCTCTGCTTAAAGACCTCCAAAGAAGGAGACTCCACCACACTCCTTGGCAGCAAATTCCACTGTTGAACAGCTCTTACTGTCAGGAAGTTCTTCCTAATGTTTAGGTGGAATCTTCTTTCTTGTAGTTTGGAACCATTGCTCCGTGTCCACTTCTCTGGAGCAGCAGAAAACAACCTTTCTCCCTCCTCCCTGCAACGGGGTGAGTTCCCATTGCTCGGTCCCTGCTCTTGCCAACCTAGCAGTTCGAAAGCACATCAAAGTGCAAGTAGATAAATAGGTAGCACTCCGACGGGAAGGTAAATGGCGTTTCCCTGTGCTTAGTCATGCTGGCCACATGACCCGGAAGATGTATGCCGGCTCCCTCGTCCAATAAAGTGAGATGAGCGCCACAACCACAGAGTCAGCCACAACTGGACTTAATGGTCAGGGGTCCCTTTACCTTTACCTTTAGGTTGGTGGCCATCACTGAGTTCCGTAACCTAACTATGAACAGCTTTAATAATCTTTCAGCTGCTTTGATGCACATGCCAAGCCCAAAGGGCACCCTCAATAACCATATGCAAAGAGAGCCCTTAACCCAATGCTGCTTTCCTCTGGACCACATCAGTGAGGCCAAGAGGGGATCTTGTCATCTGGGCAGCCCAGGACCTCCATACACACTACCCCGGCCTACACCTTGAGAGGTCACTTTGTTTGGCAATACAGCAAAACCAACGTGGGATGCAGCAGTTACGAGTTATGAGTCTCTGTAGCCACAGCAGGACCTTTGCTTCTCCAGCGGTTTGATTCCACTCCCATGGAGCACTCCATTGTCTCTTGAGACAGGTGGATGCCAACAACAGTTTTGTCCCACCATCTCTTGACTTGTCTTTCCTGCCCAGACTAACATCAATTAAGCCAATCAAACCTCACCGCCACTGCAGACGAGTGACTATCGACAGTATGAATAGGCGAAAAGAGGATTTGGGGAGAGGGGAGGAAATCCAACAGATTTATTGAGGTTAGACTTCCCAGGGGGTTTTAGGAGGCCACAGAAATCTGATGACCAGGTTGAGAATGCTGAGGATAGTGTTGTGTGTGTGTCTGTGTACTGAACTCAGGGAATGTTTCATCAGCTCCCTCAAGAAATTCCTTTATTCTTTAACCTAGTCTTGGTTAAAAACAGCACCCTCCTGTATTCCTACTGAAGAGGCTATTTGCACGGATGATAGAAACAGCTCAACTCAAATTGGAAGAGAATTGAGATCCAATTCTACACAAAGCCCTTTTCACTCCCTCGTTCCCCCCACTGCTGTCTATAACCTATACGCCACCCCCTTTTCCAGTTTGAACTTCAAGTCACCTACAAAGAAAGACTCGATCAGCTATTACATAAATGGATTTTATTAATGGAGATACTTACCCAAATCTGGAAAGGAAAGGATTTCTCATATAACAGTCCATGAATATTTAACAGAGGCCCTTAGCAGTTATGCATTCATGTATATAGCCATATAGCACTTTACCCAGCAAGGTTTCTGGGGAGTAGAAGAGAAAAGGACCTAATTAACAGTAATCTCAATTGGTTTAGAAATGCAAAAGACAATCTAAATAATTCCTGAGATTGCTTTGCTCCTAAGTACTGAACAGGGAAAGCCTTAAAAAAGGGGGGGGGGCATACATTTTATTAATAGAAATTTCTCAAGTTTTTGTTTGGTTTTTAAAATTGTGGCTGTAGATTTTGCAAATTGTGGTGCAAAAGAGTGTAGAGCTGTGTTACTGGATATGACCAAGGTCAAGCTAGTTCAAGCAACTTGTTCCCAGCTAGATTCCTCTGGGAAGTTTGCAAAGATGGACACAACTGAGAAAAAATGTCCTACCTCGGAAGGTGATAGACTATTCTTCATTGGAGGTTTCTAAACAGAGGTTAGCTGGCCCCCTGCCTGGGGTTTTATATTGATGATTTCTGTATTTTGGCTGATCACCAAAGAATTGATTCTTTTGAATTCTGGTGCTGGAGGAGACTCTTGAGAGTCCCATGAACTGCAAGAAGATCAAACATGTCCATTCTTAAGGAAGTCAGCCCTGAGTGCTCACTGGAAGGACAGATCGTGAAGCTGAGACTCCAATACTTTGGCCACCTCATGAGAAGAGAAGACTCCCTGGAAAAGACCCTGATGTTGGGAAAGACGGAGGGCACAAGGAGAAGGGGACAACAGAGGACGAGATGGTTGGATAGTGTTCTCAAAGCTACCAGCATGAGTTTGACTAAACTGCGGGAGGCAGTGGAAGACAGAAATGCCTGGCGTGCTCTGGTCCATGGGGTCACGAAGAGTCGGACACGACTAAACAGCAACAGCTCAAGATGACCATTGGGGGTCCCTTGAAATTCTACAATGCTATAATTGTTTTGAGCAGGGATGGGGTGAAAACCATTTTAATGTGCAAGAGCTGGCCAGGAAACTTACGCTAACAACATTAATATAGGAAAATCAGGCAAAACCCTCATCTCTTCTCACAGTGGTCAACAAGATGGCCACTCTCCCATCCTGTGATTCCCAGCGACTCCCTCTGGCAGTTGTGGCAGAACATAGCCAATCAAATTCCATAGTTTAATGATGTACCTTGTGAATCACAGAATCGTAGAACTGCAGAATTGGAAGATGTGTTTCCTTTAATCTGTCCAGAGTCTTCCAACATTCAGCTTTCTTGGATGTCCATGAGTTCAAGTTATGAGAGGGGAAGACAAACTTCTCTATCTGCTTGCTTTACACAATGCATAATTGTATTTACCTTTATCATGTCCCCTCTCCCTCACCCTTTCAATATGCTAAAAACGCCCAGATGCTGCAATCTTTCTTCACAGGGGAGCACTGGAGACTTCATTCCACATTTTCTGTCCCCATTTTGAAAGTAATTCTTGAAACAGTTCAGGATTAAGAATGTGTCCTAAATCTAAATGAAATTTGGAGCTGATGGCAAGGCATCCATGGTAGATGGGTTTAGATACATTATCAGATTTATATAATGAAATGAAAAATAAATGAATACTTAAAATAAACTTTGTTAACAAACCAGAAACCTTTTTATTAGGAATTACAGGTACCAGCATTCCAAAGGAGCAGATTTTTTTTTTTTTCATGTACGGAACAATAGCCACCCGGATGTTACTAGCCCAGAGATGAAAAGAAGAGAAAGTCTCTACCAGAGAGGAATGGCAAACCAAGCTGATGGACTATGCCGAGATGGCAAAGCTGACTGGATAACTCAGAAACCAAGAGGACAAAAACTTGGTAAAAGAATGGGGGGGGGGGAATTACACACTAAAAAAAAAATCTACAAGAAAGAAGATTCCACCTAAACATTAGGAAGAACTTCCTGACAGTAAGAGCTGTTCGGCAGTGGAATTTGCTGCCAAGGGGTGTGGTGGAGTCTCCTTCTTTGGAGGTCTTTAAGCAGAGCTTGACAACCATATGTCAGGAGTGCTCTGATGGTGTTTCCTGATTGGCAGGGGGTTGGACGCAATGGCCCTTGGGGTCTCTTCCAACTCTATGATTCTATGATTCACTACCCCGGCCTGCACCTTGAGAGGTCACTTGGGTGATGCTAATACAGCAAAACCAACATAGGGTGCAACAGTTATGAGTTACGAGTCTCTGTAGCCACAGCAGGAGCTTTGCTTCTCCAGCGGTTTGATTCCACCCCCGCGGAGCACTCCATTGAACTGCCACAGAAGAAGGAATGCCCCAGGCTGCCTCTGCCCTGCCACCTTTGAGAGTAGCCAGAGGCAGTGGCGTAGCGTGGGGGTGCAGGGGGAGCCGGCCACACCGGGCGCAACATCGGGGGGGGGTGCGCTCGTACTCGCAGCTCTCTGCCCCTACCTGGCTCACTCACTCTCTCTCACTGCAAACAATACATGTGCTTAGGGGGTAAGGGTTTATTTAACTAATCTAGTGGAAGAGACTCAAGTGCTAAAATCCACGGGTTAGGGGGCACAAATTACTTGCCTTGCCCCGGATGCTGACAACCCACGCTACGCCACTGGCCAGAGGAGGTACAAGAATGGATGCAGCCCCCACACCTATCTGTTTTTGCTCACCCTTTCTTAAGATAAATGTGTTTGACTGCTCACTTACTCTTCTCTCTGGAAGTTGTGGTGCACCAGATTAATCAAGGAAGGAGCCGTTACTTAATTCACTCACCAGTGTTCTACAGGTGGTGAGAACTGAACCCAAGCCTCCACTGAATGCTACCCATTGAGGCAGCTGTTCCTTGCTGCTTTCTTGCAACAGCAAGGATTGGGAAAGCTGCTGCTTCTGATCACTCATTTGCTCTTTTAATCTGGTAGGCGACACCTGCTTGTGTGCTCGTTGTTTTGGTGAGCAAAAGTAGGTAGTTACTGCTTCTTGGAAGAGCAGCTTCCAGAGCAGTGGACTCATAATCTGGTGAATGGGGTTTGATTCCCCGCTCCTCCACATGCAGCTGCTGGGTGACCTTGGGCTAATCCCACTTCTCTGAAGTGTCTCAGCCTCACTTATCTCACAGAGTGTTTGTTGTGGGGGAGGAAGGGAAAGGAGGTTGTTAGCCGCTTTGAGACTCATTAGGGTAGTGATAAAGCGGGATATCAAATCCAAACTCCTCCTCCTCCTCTTCTTCTTCTTCTTCTTCTTGACAGATGGATGCCAACGACAGTTTTGTCCCACCATCTCTTGACTTGTCTTTGCTGCCCAGACTAACACCAATTAAGCCAATCAAAACTCACCACCACTGCAGAAGAATGACTCCCAACAGCTTGCGGGTTTCTTACAGGCATCTAGTTGGCCAGTGTGAGAACAGGATGCAGACCTAGATAGACTTATTGGCCTGATCCCGCAGTTTCTTCTTCTGTTATTATGTATTATATGTAAACAAATGGAGAAGGTATGAAGGGGCAGGGGAGATGAGGTGAGGATTTAGCAAGCAAGCAAGAAAACAAATCACCTGGATTTGCAACGGCCCCCTCACCCCTAACATCCATCCCATCTCTGTAATTGCAACAGCAGAGCTGATTGTCTCTCCCTCTCTCTGCCCAACCCCCTGCCG
This sequence comes from Podarcis melisellensis, assembly GCF_964234715.1. Lineage (NCBI taxonomy): Eukaryota > Metazoa > Chordata > Lepidosauria > Squamata > Lacertidae > Podarcis > Podarcis melisellensis. Next base: position 57,100,537 of record NC_138543.1, on the reverse strand, counting down.
TTTTCTTTATCTGTTGAAATTAAACATTGGTGGGGAACATGGGTTAGAGCACATGCTCTTATTAAAAATGGAACAATTCTGAGAAACTATGTTCCTCCCCCATCAAATCTAATTTCCTTCGCAATGGGCTATTGTACCATTGTATGTTAAAAAAAACCCACCCCTTAATTCTCTCTCCCCACCCCCTTCTAAACCAAACAAGCTAAAAATTGGATTGTATTAAATAACATTTTTATCAGCTTGGATCCAATAAGAAAAAAAATGAATGATAGTTTGCAACTGTAATTAGTATAATTTATTTTTTTTAAAAAAAAAAATAAGTGTGTTTAAAGAGATGGAGCCAAAGAGCCGTGTGTGTGTGTTAAAATGACAGGAATCACTGTGTTACTTTCTCTCTCCAGGTGGTAGAAAATTTAGGGGCCTTTTCAGAGTTTCTTGAGGAAAATAGCAACACGGAGTGTAGACACCACATTTGTGATTATCTTATTTAACAGCCCTTGTAAATTATGACAGTATATCGCCACATAATTCATATACAGCCATTGTCTTTATTACACATTTACTTGCTTCATTAATGCAATATTCCTCCACCAAATAGAACTATTCCTCTATCTTTAGGGGATAAGAAAAGTTTGAAAGTCTATTAAAGATAAGTCACTCAATAGATGGAAAATCAACCCCCCCAAAAAAAAAATTGTTAAAGACCTCATGTAAAAGAGGAGGACTGAAAGCTGGGTGGAAGGAAAGTAGACTTTAACAAGGAAAAAAGGAAAATTTAAGAATAGGCACATTCAAAGGAAGTGAGGAAGCAAACTAAACGACTGCACAATCAGCTTTTGAATGAAGGGATGTTTTAAGAGAAATTGGCCCCAGAAACATAAGATGCTATGCTACAGATTTCTAGATAATTAGGCATGGAGAGAAAGTAATATATTCACTGACTACGTTTCAAGGCACCCAAGAGTGTAAATTTCAAAAGGCTATTACATATATTGGAGGCAATTTAGTTTCAGCAGATTTTGAAGCCTCCAAAGCAAGGCGAGCCCCTGGATTCCTTTAACGGAATACCATTTGCACGTTGTAGGCGCAAGTGTGACAACCTCCCCTCCACACCACATTGAACCAATGCCTAATCGCCAAACCTTACAAAGTTGTGACGAATTGCTACATGGCAGGCAAAACCCAAGTGATACCACCCAATCAGTCAAATGGGAAAATGCCTAGTGGGCCCCTGTCCCACAAACAGACAACCCACAACGGCATAGCAAGGTCATAAAAGGTAAAGGGACCCCTGACCATTAGGTCCAGTCATGGACGACAATGGGGTTGCAGCGCTCATCTCGCTTTATTGGCCGAGGGAGCCGGCGTACAGCTTTCAGGTCATGTGGCCAGCATGACTAAGCCGCTTCTGGCGAACCAGAGCAGTGCACGGAAATGCCGTTTACCTTCCCACCGGAGTGGTACCTATTTATCTACTTGCACTTTGATGTGCTTTTGAACTGCTAGGTTGGCAGGAGCAGGGACCAAGCAATGGGAACTCACCCCGTTGCAGGGATTTGAACTGCCAACCTTCTGACCAGCAAGCCGTAGGCTCTGTGGTTTAACCCACAGCGCCATCTGCATCCAACCCTAAATATAGGGAGAGTGGGTGGGTGATCTGATGCACAAGGCGAAAAGAGGAAGCTCAATGCAACGTGAAGTGGTATATAAAGGTCTCTCGGTTAATGTATGAAATGATCCCATTGGCCAGAAATACCCCAGCAACTGAGGGACCACCAATCGGCTTGTTGTGGCTATCCAATCACTCCCACCCACAACAGCACTGAGGCCAGTCTTGCTGATCTCACTGCAACACTTGCTCTCTGGGAGGAGGAGACGATTTGTAGATGGGAAATGGTGTGTGTGCTTGTTTGTGCGCACACCACACAGAAAGGAATATGCCCCTCTCCAATGCTAGAGGGAGGGGAGAGAGACTCTGTTTGCCACAAGGGGGTGGTTGATTTTACCTGTTCTGCCCCACCTCCCCACCTGAGGAACTTTTGGAAGCGAGTTGCTGCCACAGGCATTGTGCAGGTGGGTGTTTTAATGTGTTGAGCAAAAGATTCTGAATCAATGGCAGTGTGGACATTGTGCGCATGGACATAACCGTGTTAGTTTATTTATTTATTGTTGCTGTTCTGTTAATGTTGTTTTATAGATTATAAAGGCTGTATTGATTTGTTAATCATATACTATGACTTTTGCTTTAATTGTGATGCTTAGCTTATTTTTTTAGTTGTTGCTTTGTTAACAGAGCTTTATGGATTGCGACTGTTTCGCTGATGATTTGCTAACTATTCTATATGATTTATGCTGTATTTGTGATGTTTTATTATGTTCTGCCGTGTTATTGTTATTTATTGTTTGTCAGCCTTTTCGGGACTCATTTGAATGAAGAGAGGCATAGAAATAGAATAAATCATATCAAACAGTATCATTCTGAGAGGGGCACTGGGGTGATGGAGTGAACAGAGGCTGTCAAAAAAAGTTACAATGAAAAACAAAGTGGGTCTTGTGGGTTTGTTGAGGAAGAAATATTCAAAGCCTCCTTAGGCATAGCCCTACACCCCCCAAAATGACACTTCCTGCAAAAAATTATCCTCTGGATCACTTAGAAAGAAAGGCAATTGCAACTAGTTAGTACACACACACACACACACACACACACATTTATACTATTTTGTTGGGGCTTGAATAACTCAGAGAAGCTATGAGCCATGCCGTGCAGGGCCACCCAAGATGGACAGGTCATAGTGGAGAGTTTTGACCAAACGTGATCCACCTAGAGCAGGAACCGGCAAGCCACTCCAGTATCCCTTCCAAGAAAACTCCATGGACAAAGACAACAGGCATATATTGCCACCAGCTATGGGGCCAGCAGTGAAGCTTTTAGCAGCTAAGAACTATGGCCACCATTTTCTCTCTCCTCACTCATCCCAAAATACCCAGATAAACACTCCAGGAATTCTGGGAAGCTGCTCTTAAAATTTTCAAAGACTGTCCCTGAAATCACACCAGAGAACCTTTCCCTTAAGGCAATCCCGAGCCTTATGGGGTTTTATTGATTAACACCGATACTCTGAAATGTTCTTGGAAACAGACCGGTAGCCAGCTCACACATATACCCTTTGAAATTGAAATCCACCCCTCATAGACTGCAGCCCTAGGGACTCCTTCCACCCAAACACCAGGGTTCCAATCTGGTTGGACTAGATGACCAGCTGCGGCCCTTCCAACTTGTATCCAACTCTCAAATGAAGCAGATCTCCAAGACTGAAGCGAAATAGCTGTGTGGTTGGAATGGAACCTCCTGCTAGCTGTGTGATGCTGGATCTACCGTGGCTGGAAGTTGCTCTCTGCGTGGGCAGCCCTCGCATTAGGCACCACATGGTATTTCAATCTCAGTTTGAAGCAGTAGTATCAGCATGTACGTCCCATTAGTTTCTGCAGAAAAAGCGCTGCCACACCACAGGCAATAGGTTTTTTTTTTTCTCTCTCTCTCTCTCTCTCTCCCTCCTCCTTCTTCTCAAGTCACTAAGCAAAAGGGAATTCTCTCCCATTGCTATGGGTTTCTTTCCTTTCCTTTTTGTTTTTGCATGTTATGGGAGTCTTCGCTGCAGAAGATGCTGTGATCATAACAGCACGTGAAGATTCTAACCATGCTCAAAAGGTGGACAGCGTGGGGGAGATGCTACCAGTGCCAAAGGCTAAATTGCTCTCATGCATAATTCTTCCAAATGGACTTATATTTACTCGGTGCTGTTCTGTGTTACTGGCTCCACGATGCGTGCGTGCACACACACACACACACACACCCCGCCCAACCCATCACCACCACAAAGAAATGCCACAAACATGATTTGAGTGGTGATTTCTGCCCTTGTAGGGCTAAGTCAAAAGATCTCCACAAGAGGACTTTCAGCCTGAAATGGTGGAATGGGCCTAAATTGCCTCTTGTAACCTTTGCACGAGTGCTGCCACCTGTCTCGCAATGTTGGTGTTCTTTGTGGTACCAGTGACTAATGATACGTTGTATGCAGTGACTTCAGCAGAGGTGAGAGTACCATGGACAGCTCCAAGTGAGGCAAAAGCTGAGATGTTGCTTCAGCAGCAGTCATCCTTCGGTTGCAATATAAATCGCAGGTGCAGCTCTGCCTCGGTTGCTAGGTCCACCTTTTCTGAGAAGGGCTCTTCAATTTAAAGAGCCTAGCCTGCTTTAGCAGTTAGTCTGATGGATTTTGGGGGGGAGGGAGAATTGTAGTTGCACAAGGTTATGGGTGAGGCACCTTAGACCTGGGGGCCAAATACAGAATTCCAGGCCTCTATATCTGACACTTGGAACCATGTCCAGATCACACAATTCACTTATTCTCCTTCTCATCCTGAATATTTTCACTGGAATGAACACTAACAATGCCTCCTGCTTGTCTGTATGCAGGACAGGGTGAAGTGTGTGAGTGTGAGCAGAAAGTAGCTTACTGTACAAAGGTAAACATTACATTTGTTGCTCTGCCTACTTTTTTGTTCCTGCCCTGCTCACCATAGGCACATGTGGCATGGAGGTTTCTCCAGAAGATAACATGTCCCTTGGACAGAAGCAAGAGTTCTCTGCACTAAGGTTTCTGAGCTGGAATTGCAGACCCACCAAGTGTCCCTATTTTCCAAGGACATCCCTGATTTAGAGAAGCCATCCTGGTTTCTGATTTGATCCTGGAATGTCCCGCTTTTCCTTAGGATGTTTCATTTCTCCTTTTCATTGGAGAAATGTTGGAGGGTATGGAATTATCCAACCCCCGAGCCATCAAAAGGAAGTCCTGTATAGGGAAGGTGGTTTTTTTACATGTTTAATGTTTCATTATGGTTTTATATATGTTGGAAGCTGCCCAGAATGGCTGGTGCAACCCAATAAGATGTGTGGTATATAAATAACAAAATTTTCATTATTGAATGCAACGATTTTCATCGGAGAAATGTTAGAGGGTATGGAATTGGAAGATGGCATTTTCAAGCTTCTGGTCTGGTCCTGATAGTGATTTCCTCTCCTACTCTGAATCCCTGGCTTCCTCTCCTGAAGAAGAGGAGTTTGATCATGACCTTAAGGTTCTGTATCCTTCTGGTAAACTATTCCTCAAAGCAACCAAATTCAGTTTTTTTAATATAATAATCCTCCTCCTCATCATCACATTTTTGCTCAGCATTTTAGTGTATGTTTCTGCCATGGATTGGCAGGGTTCAGAATAGTGTGAGGTGAATGAAGGGGCCCAAGTTCAAACCACTCATTCCTGAGTTATGCCTCCTCATTTCTTGACTCTGATTGTTATGAAAAACTAGAATAGCATTTTCAAATTTCCTTAATAACACTGTTATAAGACCCAGCAGCCATATGATCCTGGTGAAAGTCCCTGGCTGGTGGAGGCCCTGTTCACATTCCTTGGATCTTTGAGCTGTGGAGATGCCGTGAAAGTCAATAGTAATGTATAATGCAACATGTTTTAGAAAGTTTCAGCCAGTGGCTTAGACAGATGCTTCTCAGAATAAGATCCAGCGAAGTGTGACTGGAACTCTATGAAATGCTTTGCACAGAAAATGAATCTTCATGCACGTAAAGGAAGTACCTTTAGGGATTGGTATTGTCTGGTGGATCTTTCAAACAGCTGGAAATTTGAGAACCAAATTTCCATTCACTCAAGTCGTCAGATGAGTGACACGGAGCTGCCTCCCTGCCACCCGCCCTCCGTAATAAATAAATAAAAATTGGCATGTCAGAAAGCAAGATTCGGATCAAAGGACCGTATAACACAAGGTCTGTTGTCAGGCGAGGAAGAATTATCTCGCCAGGAAAAGGAAGGGGAAAGAAGTACGTGTTGAGTCCTGCAGCTATAGATAATCAACTTGAAAATTTGCAAGGCATTTGCAAACTATTTTGCAAGCTTTCCAATTCATAATAATAATAAAAACACGGCTAAGAACAAAGGTTTTGACGTGTCCATTTGGACTTCAACCACCAGCTTTTGTGGTGATCCACCTTTGACCACTGGGGCAACAACTGGCAACCCTTGATTCTCTTTCTGGGTGAGAGCTGCCTTTCTATGTACCCCATATGATGAGCTGCTGGAACTGCATATTGTAGCTGTTTCCTGGAAGCAATGTATTTTAAGGCTCTGGAGTGGTCCCACCCTCCTAGATTGGGCTTTTGGCCCTTCTAGGCATGAAAGGCCCTAACAGACTTCCTGTTTGAGCTGCCACTTTGCCTGAACAAGCAAAGGTCTTCTTGGCTGTGCTGTGGCTCCTGGCTTAGTCCAGGAGTTCTTCAACTTCCTGCTGAGAGAATGTCAGGGGAAGGAGTCCTTATGGCCAAAACTGGGGGTGCTGCAATGCCACCCACCCCCCAGGATCAATACCCACAACCCTGAGATGAAAAGTCTCATGCTCTGCCAGCTGAGGTATCCCATATAGATAAAACCCACTGCTATTTGCATGTATTTATGTGAAGGGTGGGAAAGCTATTTCAGCTCAGGGGGTGCTAGGATTTTAGAGAGAGAGTTATCAGTGCCGAGGGTCTTCTGGCAGTTCCCTCATTGCGAGAAGCGAAGCTACAGGGAACCCGGCAGAGGGCCTTCTCAGTAGTGGCGCCCACCCTTTGGAACGCCCTCCCATCAGATGACAAAGAGATAAACAACTACCTAACATTTAGAAGACATCTGAAGGCAGCCCTATTCAGGGAAGTTTTAATGTGTGACATTTTAATGTATTTTTAATCTTTGTTGGAAGCTGCCCAGAGTGGTTGGGGAAACCCAGCAAGGTGGGTGAAGTACAAATAATAAATTATTATTATTATTATTATTATTATTATTATTATTATTATTATTACACTAATAGAATCATAGAGTTGGAAGGGACTCAAGGGTCATCTACTCCAATTTCAGCTAAAGCATCCATGACAGATGACCATCCAACCTTTTAAGCAAAAACCTCCAAGGAAGGAGAGTCCACTACCTCCCAAGGGAGACCATTCCCTCCTACTGTCAGAATGTTTTTTTCTGATGTTTAGTGGGACCTTAAGAGATCTGAAGATGGCTATCATATCTCCTCTCAGTCTCCTCTTTTTCAGGCTAAACATGCCCAGTTCCTTCAGCCATTCCTTCAACCATTTCCAGACCCTTGTTCATCTTGGTTGCCCTCCTCTGCACACGTTCCAGCTTGTCAACATCCTTCTTAAATTGTGGTGCCCAGAATTGGACACAGTAGTCCTCTCTAGGCTCCATCAAAGGAAGCAAGAGGCATCATCACAGTCCCAAAACACAATCCAGGCTGTCCAGTCAAGGAAGGGTGCAGAGCAGGGCAGGAGATGGATAGCAGCAGGAGACAGTCCTGGAGACCAGATTAAGAAGTTTAGACCAGAAGTTTCTCAACCCTTCTGCTCCAGTTTACATTATTGCATATCCTGGTTTTAATTTGTTTTAGCCTGATGGCTAGGTTGTTTGACTATTTTGTTTGCAAAGTGCTCTGGGGTTCTGTGGGGTGATGTGAGCAAGCTGTCCCCCCCCCCCACGAAGAGAAAGCAGTATATCTTATATTCTGGGCGCCTTGACTCACATTGGGATGATCTTGGTTGAGACATTTTGTGGTAAATATTCTTCTCTGGGTCCATCGGCTTGATAATGTGTCCCAAGACTCCCATAATCAGAATACTTTAAATTCCTGCGGTAACCCAAAGTTTTGATTTATAGCAAAGTTTCCAAATAGATGTTCCAAGGGTGAGCATGCTAAGTATACTTGAGAGTTGGACAGGGAAGAAGGTACTGAGAATGGAGGTTTGCGAACTTTTATGAAAGCAGAAAGTTACATCCGATTCCTTTATCTCTTGGGTCCTATTGTTAAGAATAAAGACACAGGAGACATTCTGTGATTTAAACCGCTCCAGTTTCTAACCAGTGCTTGAATTATTAGAGAAGGGAGCAGTTCTTGGGAGTCCTTAATCAAACCCATAAGCTCTACCCACCCCTGACTTCCCCTGATTTTAGCTACCGTATTTTTTGCCCTATAGGACACACTTTTCCCCCTCCCAAAATGAAGGGGAAATCTGGGTGCGTCCTATGGGGTGAATGCAGGCTTTCGCTGAAGCGAGGAGAGCGAGAGGGGTCGGTGCGCACCGACCCCTCTCGCTCTCCAGGCTTCAGGAAGACATCCGCAGCCTAGGCTGCCCTGCAGGAGGTCCCACAGGGATGTCTAGGCTGCGGATAGCAGCCTGCTTCCCGGAGCGTTGGGAGCCCTGAAGCAGAGCGCCCCTCACACCGGGCAGACATCGGCCAGCCCCACAAGCTCGGGGGACAGCAGGGAGGCACAGCACCGCCATCCCGCTGTTCCTCGACCTAGTTTGGTTTCCCCGATCTGCTTTTGGGGGGGGGGAATAAAGGAAATTTCCCCCCTTTATTTCCCCCCAAAAAAACTTGGTGCGTCCTATGGGACGGAGCGTCCTATGGGACAAAAAATATGGTATATTAGCCTCCCCAAAATAACCTGCTGCAAAATTAGCCAAGGGTCAGTACAAAGAGTAAGGGGACAGGTCTCTTCTGTCATCTTTTATTCAGATGCTGTTCTTAACAGAGTGAAATTCTGGCACAAAATCCAACTTCTAATGAAGTTGATCTGGGAATATCATCTTGTTGGTTTGTTTGTTTGGCTTAATCAAATACAATATATGGAAATGCAGTTAAAAATCCATTAAACAATTAAAAAAACAAATGCTCACGGAAAATAATTTTCATTAAAACTCAAGCCAAACTGGTAAAACTTTTTTAAATGAATACAGGCAACTAAATTGTTTGTTTTCATAGGCTTTCCAAAATGAATTGGTATTAAGCAAGCACATTTGAAAAGCAGCAGAAGACTCACAAACTTTCAGACTGCATTCTCGTGAATTTTCCATTCCTTTGCATTCATTCTCATGTAAGAAAGTTAATGCAGAGCAAAGCCCAAACAGAGGTATAATAATAATAATAATAATAATAATAATAATAATAATAATAATAATTTATTTGTACCCCGCCCATCTGGCTGGGTTTTCCCCAGCCACTCTGGGCGGCTTCCACAGAGACCAAAAATACACTAAAATGTCACACATTAAAAACTTCCCTAAACAGGGCTGCCTTAAGATGTCTTCTGAATGTCAGGTAGTTGTTTATTGCTTTGACATCTGATGGGAGGGCGTTCCACAGGGCAGGCGCCACTACCAAGAAGGACCTCTGCCTGGTTCCCTGTAACTTCACTTCTCGCAGTGAGGGAACCGCCAGAAGTCCCTCAGCGCTGGACCTCAGTGTCCGGGCAGAACGATGGGGGTGGAGACGCTCCTTCAGGTATAATGGGCTGAGGCCGTTTAGGGCCGTTTAGGTCAACACCAATACTTTGAATTGTGCTCGGAAATGTACTGGGAGCCAATGTAGGTCTTTCAAGACCGGTGTTATATGGTATGAATCACCAAGTCCCCACTTCAAATCTCGTGACTGCCATTAGGTGCTCTTGGTTAATCAGTTATTTCAGCCACATTTCATCTCTCCCTGGCCTACCTCAAAGGGTTGTTATAAAGATTTCTAAGAACGTATGTGAAATCATTTGAACACACAGAAGTGCTATATAAGTGCTTACTTATTGGCACCTCTCTATCTCAAGAGGCAATGGAGTGTGCCTCTGAGGGGGAAGGCAAAGCACACTGTATTAGCAGCATCCACATGGGACCTCCCTGGGAAGCAAGCCTGAGCTATGTACATGGAGGTCTTGGGATACCCAGATGACAAGACTGGACTGATGTGGTCCAAAGGAAAGCAGAGCAGTGTTTTGGGCATGAGCTTGACTGCAGGAGTTGCTGGAAGGAGGCATACAAGGTGCCATCCAACTGCTTTAGAGACTCCACTCAGGGTTAGTGTAGGTTCTACTACTTACTACTACTACTACTAATAATAATAATAAATTTTATTTATATCCCGCCCTCCCCAGCCGAAGCCGGGCTCAGGGCGGCTAACAACAATCAAATAATCAAACAGTCAAATAATCACACATTCTAAAAATATTTCATTATAAAAAGTAATTAAAATCAAATTGATGGCAACCAATTAAGCAAAATTCTGTGCAGGTTGCCAGAGGAGGGAGTCAGGCTGCACCCTGACCAAAGGCCTGGTGCAACAACTCTGTCTTGCAGGCCCTGCGGAAAGATGTCAGGTCCTGCAGGGCCCTAGTCTCTTGTGACAGAGCATTCCACCAGATTGGAGCCGCAGCCAAGAAGGCCCTGGCTCTAGTTGAGGCCAGCCTAACCTCTCTGAGGCCTGGGACCTTGAGGATGTTATTATTTGCAGACCGTAGGTTTCTCTGTGGGGCATACCAGGAGAGGCGGTCCCATAGGTACGAGGGTCCTAGGCCGTATAGGGCTTTAATGGTTAAAACCAGCACCTTAAACCTGATCCTGTACTCCACTGGGAGCCAGTGCAGCTGGTATAGTACCGGATGAATGTGATCTCGCAGCGAAGACCCCATAAGGAGTCTCGCCGTGGCATTCTGCACCCGCTGGAGTTTCTGGGTCAGTCTCAATGGCAGCCTTATAAGTCTCATCTTCTTCTGAAGATATGCTACAAGGCAGCAGAGATTTAGGATCAGGGTTTTCCTTCTCCTAGATGGGATACCTTCCCAAGTTGATGAGCCCCATCTGCTCCTCACTTAATAATAATAATAATAATAATAATAATAATACCTGCCCTCCCTGGCCAGAGCCGGGCTCAGGGTGGTTAACAGTAGTAAAATTACAATAAAAACATAATGGGGGAGGGGGGAAATCAATTTAAAATACAGGTTAAAATACAATTTAAAATGCAGCCTCATTTTAATAGTAGCCCATGGATCAAAAGCATAAGGGGAGGGAAACATAAGGGTCAGACTGAGTCCAAACCAAAGGCCAGGCAGAACAGCTCTGTCTTGCAGGCCCCGTGGAAAGATGTCAAGTCCCGCAGGGCCCTAGTCTCTTGTGACAGAGCGTTCCACCAAGTCGGGGCCAGTACTGAAAAGGCCCTGGCCCTAGTTGAGACTAATTTAACTACTTTGCGACTTGGGACCTCCAAAGTGTTGTCATTTGTGGACCTTAAGGTCCTCCGCAGGGCATACCAGGAGAGGCGGTCCTGTAGATACTTGGGTCCTAGGCCATATACAACATGTGCAAAACTGCTGTCTTGACCTTTGGACTCACTTTTGGTCTCAGCCACTGAATCAGCCAGAGCCTGTCTTTGTACACAGGGGAAGTCCTTAACTCAACAAGAGTTTGAGACCCATCGGCTACCCTCACCTGGTTTAGCTGACCAGTCAAAGCTGTTCCCAGGGTGTGGCCTCTATTGAATGTTGACAGCTTCTAGGAAACACAAGTGGAGTTGAGTGCAGGGTGGGGACCAAAGGTGGACAAACTATCCCAGAATAAACACAATGTGACCCACACCAGAGGTACTACCCCTCCCCTAACATTCCATAGACCCAAAGGGCTTCCTTTTATCATTATTATTACACAGTATCTTTTCACTACCCAAAAGCAGCTGCTTCAAACTGGCAAGGTAGGTTGCTTACAGCTGTTACCAAACTTTCTTCTTCCCTCTTCCTTGCAAACAGCCGAAATAAAGTGCTAAACTTTTCGTTTCTTTTCCTTTTCACTCTTTTGCCCTTCTGGGGCTATAATGAGAACAAATGGAAGTATTGTTACATTGCACGACACACCTTACAGTGTTTCGGCGAGATTTTCATCACACAGTGAATCTAGCAAGCCTGTGTTAGAGCATCCATTAAGTCTTACTGAAGGACATAACAGCTAAAGCAAACTATTGAAATTAGCCAGCCATCCCTTAACTGAACTCCCTTTCCCTTGCTTATTTGCACAGTGTGATTTTTCTTCTTCAGGATTTCATAATAAATAAATAAATAAATAAATAAATGGAATACAAAAAAGCAATCTGAAGAAGCAGCTTCCAGGTAACAGTATTACACCAAAAAACCCACCCACCCCCTCAATCTCATGCTTCCCAAAGAATTGAGAATGGATTACACCAGAGCATACGTCTCTTAAATTGTCATATTCTGGCTATATTGCAGTTCCAGTTATCGCTTGCAATTGTAGCAACAACAAAAATTTATAAGAAGAGGGAGTTCCATGTCTTCCTCTTTTGCATTTTATGCAATAAAAATAAACCAATTCACCCAAAATGTGTCTTTCCGTTTCATCCCCCTTGCTGGTTTTTGTTTAGTGCTTAATTCTTCTATCTGCGCTAATTGCCAGACTTTTTGAACACCATGCGGTCAATGTCACACCTTCTAAGAATTCCCAACATCTGGCTGTTATTTCTAGCCTGGCTGCTAATAAAAGCTGTCCAGTAGGATGCTTAAAATGTAACTACAGGTTGCCCCCTAGGTAAAGATTAAGCAAAGCCAACTGCAGACCTTTGACTATGTTTTCTCCAATTAGCTCTCCAAACTCACTGAATGTGCCCTCCTGATCCCAGATCCACCCCAAGCGCTGGCGTGAACACAACATTGCACACCCACTCCAACAAGTGTTCCACCGTTGCACAAGTACACACACACTTTCTTTTTTCTTTCTTCTTCTGGCTTGATCTAATCACGACCTGGTTTTAAATGCTAACCCATCACTGTCAGAAACCGCAGTCAAGCACACCCTGTCCCCAAAGCGCAACCTTTTCAACATGATGGCTCATTAATAACTTAAAAGGGATGATGGCATGGATACTATTTATAGGGCTTTCTCGGGCAGACCTGCCAGAGGAAGAGGAAATTAACATGGAAAAATTGTCAACTGGAAAACATTAGTGTTTATCAACAGATCAGTCAAACTCCGGCTACTGTAAACTGTGCTTTTAGCTAAATAAAATGTATTAGCAATGACAGTTGTCGGGATGCCTCATTTTGTTACCCAGCTACCTCAGCACCAGTGGTGATGGGGCGGAAGGCAGAAGGGCCTGCAATCTTTTATAAAATAAAATAATTCCCATCGTCCTCTCGTTCTTGTGCTCTCTTGACACCTGCCAAGGCTCCGGCAGTCGCTGCCTTCTCCAGACGTACAGCCAGATCGTTCATGAAGTGGAACTACAGCAAGGGATGCTCGTGGAGTCAATTAAGTGTTAATTAGCTTTGACTGAGGGGGCAACGAGTCTCCAGCAAGCTAAATAAGGTCTCTGTGTGATTGTGTTCATGCATAATTCTTTTTGCAGCCTGGTCCCATAAATCTTTCTTTTTTTCTTTTTTTAAAGAATCATAGAAGCATGAATTAGAAGGAAATCAATGGATCAAGTCCACACCTTCTGCCCTGAGGAAGGTTAAACTGTACATCAGCAGATGCTCTGGTGCTCTTTGGTTAGCCAGGGACAATGTGGCTGTTCTAGTACAGTAGAACCTCTATTTACAACCACCTCCACTCGTGGACGTTCCAAGTTGCGACCATGGCAAACCCGGAAGTAACCGGCGGATTTGCCGCCGTTTGCACATGTGCAGGAGCAGCGGTCGCCGTTTGCACATGCGCAGAAGTGGGCAATCGCCATCCTTGCCTGCACACAACAATGACCCATTTTGCCATAAGGATGGGCCTCCGGAATGGACTGAGACTGGTCATGAGTAGAGGTTCCACTGTACTCCTCCCTTGTAAGTTGGCCTTTTCAAGAAACTTGGGGTGGGGATAATAATAATAATAATAATAATTTATTATTTATACCCCACCCATCTGGCTGGGCCTCCCCAGCCACTCTGGGCGGCTTCCATAAAAACCAAAAATACAGTAAAATCACACGTTAAAAACTTCCCTGAACAGGGCTGCCTTAAGATGTCTTCTGAATGTCAGGTAGTTGTTTATTGCTTTGACATCTGCTGGAAGGGCGTTCCACAGGGTGGGTGCCACTACCGAGAAGGCCCTCTGCCTGGTTCCCTGTAGCTTTGCTTCTCGCAATGAGGGAACCGCCAGAAGGCCCTCGGCGCTGGACCTCAGCGTCCGGGCAGAATGATGGGGGTGGAGACGCTCCTTCAGGTATACTGGACCGAGGCCGTTTAGGGCTTTAAAGGTCAGCACCAACACTTTGAATTGTGCTCGGAAACATACTGGGAGCCAATGTAGGTCTTTCAAGACCGGTGTTATATGGTCTCGGCGGCCGCTCCCAGTCACCAGTCTAGCTGCCGCATTCTGGATTAGTTGTAGTTTCCGAGTCATTCTGGATTAGTTGTAGTTTGGGATAACATTTGTGTGCCTTGAAACTTCCTGCAGTTCTCAGCTAGCCTGGATCTCTGGGAATCAAAACGCCAATTGGGAGTAGATGGATGTACATGTATGTCAGGACTTTGGTTGAAGGAACTGCATCCCAAATGTGGTCATGCTGCCACAAGCATTTTGTCTCTTTGCACTTTCCCAATTTATCCCCTTTTTATCACTATTTCTGTCACAGACGCACATTTCAGTGTTGCGTGTTGAGTCCCACAGTGCCACCCCCAAAAATAATTCACACTTCACACTTCAATTTTTGTTTAAGGTTTTTGGCATAATTTTGGCCACAACTTTATTCAATACAAAAAATGTGAGTGGTTGCTTAGGCATTGGTTATGACTATCTGTCCTTGCCCCCAAAGGACAGAGCTGGTCCCTTCCGGACACCAACGGAAGCCAGCGTGGGAAACAAGTATTGGGTGAGAATGAAGCTGGGAAACAGACCCTCATCTCTCACCCTCATGTTCCGTTGGGGCTTGCACGGCCCAAGCCCGGCTCCACGGACAAGGACGAAAGAATGGCAAGCCCCTGGATTCCTTTAACGGAATTCCCTTTCCGCATCATTTGGAGGGATAGGCACCTTACCCCTCCAAGCACCAATTAACCAATGCCTAACCGCCAACCTTACAAGTTGTGACGATTTGCTACGCAGTAGGCAAAAACCAAATGGCACCAGCCAGTCAGCCAGATGGCAAAATTCCTACCAGGCCCCCGCTCAAAGGCGAACGACCCCATGACAGGCATAGCAAGGTCAAATGAACCAAGACCACCCTATAAAAGGGAGGGAGGGCGGGTGATCCGATGCAAAACGGCCAAGAGGACGTCCCTTCGTCTGGCCCCTGTATTTAAAGCCTCTGGCCCCTCCTCCGAATTAGCAACACTCAAAAATCCCCAGCAACCCAATTAACCTCTTAAAGGCCTGGGTTTCACAAATTTGCCTAGTCATCCCTGGGTGGCCTGTTACCCAACCGCAACACGTGCTCTCTGTTTATGGAGAACCCGCTTTGTAATATTATGTTGTAAATGGCCATGAGATCTATGGATGAAGAACAATATACAAATATAATAATAATAATAATAATAATAATAATAATAATAATAATAATAATAATGTGATCCCTCTCCAACTCCGTTACATGGGGAGTAAATTGTGCTGGGAGAGTCGCACTTCTAACTCCATTTTATTATTAATTTTTAATTTAGCTATTAGATATATATACCCCTCACCTTTCTCCAGGGGAGTCCAGCACTGAGATGCATAGTTCGTTGCCACTGGAATCCATACATTCACTATTATGGGGAGCAGAGCCGTCTGTCCCATATGGATTAGTGGTGCGCTGCGCCAGGGTGCCAGCCTCTCAGGGGTGCCCCAGTGAGTGGGGGAGCTGCATGTCTTTGTCAGCGGCCTCCCCTTTCCCTGCACGCCTGCCAGTTGCACCCCATCAACCATATGGCTGGCGGGCATGCAGTTTGCCTCCCAAGCCTCCACGGGAGGAGAGCAATCCCAGCAGAGGCTTAGGAAGGAAGTTGCATCCTGCCAACTGTATGGCTGGCAGTGCACAGCTTCGCCCCCTCCCCACTATCCATGGTAATTTGGGGGTGCTGGGTGGATATTTGCACCCCGGCGCCATATCTGCTAAAGACGCCCTGGTGGGCAGTGCTTTAGTGTGAGTTGCCAGCACCACAGGGGGGAGGGAAGGGGCAGAATATGCATGTGCATTGAACTGCATAATGGTGTCTGCACAGTTCAAGCGATCACAGGCACAAAGATTAAAAAAATGGGGAGAGAGAGGAGTCATTCTGCTGTCTGGAGAGGTCACTTCCTGGTTCACATGAAAAAGCCGTTTTCAATGGAGCCCAGTAACAGAAGTGCTTAGCTGTATTGAGGCAGCAGAGGATGTTGGAATTTTGCACTCCTAACAACTGACCCTCTGCCCGCCGCCCCCAATGCTATGCTACTGATTGTGGGCCCTATTTCACAGAACTCCTTCACAGCTGAGATCAGACAGGGCCCTTGTCTACTGAAGTTCAAGAACTTGTTGAAGATGACACAAGACCTACCCACCTTGGAAGAATGGCAGATGCTAATCGATTATATGGAAATGGCAGAGATGACTGGCAGAATCCGAGACCAGGGAGAAGAGTCGGTGGAAGAAGATTGGAAGAAATTTAAAACTTACTTACAGAAATATTGTAAAATGTATGAATGCTGATGACATTGAAATGAAACGAAGGGGTTCTAGTAATAAGATAGATAAAAATTTGAAATTATAAATTTGGAATTTAATATAATTAAGGATAAAGTAATGGGATTTGAACTTGCTGAACCAATTGTTAAAAAGGGATACAAAAAAGGGAGGCGTGAGGAAGTCGGGAAAATAAGTTATCAAAGATGATAACTAAAGAGAGGGATTTTTGTGTTTCTTTTTGTGTATTCTCTGTGCTTCTTTGTGTGTATTTTTTTCTTTTGTTTTCTTTCTTTTTTCTGTATGCTGTTATTTTTCTTAAAAAAAACTTAATAAAATATTATATATATATATAAAAGAACTTGTTGAAGACATTCCTATTTCAGCAAGTATTTTAAATCAGCTGTCCTATGGCTATTTTAAAATTTACCTCTTTATATGTGCTTTTTATATTTTAGACACTGTGTAATTTTTGGATCGACGGGTTGTTTTGCTGATTGATGTTTAATGGCCAACTCAGGCAGAAGTGGCCCATAAACGTTGGGTTGCATGCTGCTAAATCTTACTCAGAGTAGACCCCCTGAGATGAATGAACTTAATGGGTATGTTCAGAGTATAGATCAGATACCACCCATCTGAGATAGCAGCTCAGGATAGCATTGGGGCAACTGCACTGATACACCCGGAAAGCCAAGAGGATTCGCTTGAAGGAGATTTGACAAGTATTTTGCAAAATTCTGTCTCCTGGATGTTGTTAAGTGTGTCTGCAGGAGGAGCTCAGCCCCTCAGATGGCACTTAGCTGACAATAACTTGAAGGGCACTAACGGGACGCAGCCCCAAGACAGGCTTCCGATTTTGTTACAAATCTAGCAGAGTTCATCATAATAAATCAGGCATCCAGCGTTCCTTTCCCCCAGTGCTGAGAAACGTCCTCGTTTTAGCACTTGCTAATTTCACTATAGCACAAGTGACATTAGTAAACAACGCTCTGGAAGGCTGCAGAATATCACGTCGTGTCACTGGGGGCGGAGGAGGAGGAGAGGGAATGGACTAACATATCAAAATAATTAAACTTCGAATCGAACTGCAGCCCAAGGATTATCTGGGAAGCTCTGTGCATTCTGATAAATATTGGGGACTGGGATGATGGGGAAAAGGGAGATAAGGTGTAATGGGGGGCTTTCATTCTGGGGGACCCCAAATTGACTTGATGGGAAAAAAACTGATTTCTCAAGACAAATCAGCTCATTTTCTGGTCAATTTGGGGAGACACCCTAAAATTCACCCATCACTATTTTTTTAACATATTGAATGGCGGTGTTATTTATTTATTTTTCTTTTTATTGCATCTACACACCACATATTTCTTAAAGGAGCACAAAGTCTAATACATGTTTCCCCCCCTCATTTAATCTCTACAACAACCCTGTGAGGTAGGTTAGGCTGAGAGGCAGTGACTGTCCCAGGGTCACCCAGGGAGTGAGCTACATTGCTGAGCTGGGGTTCAAAGTCTGGTCTCCCAAGCCCTGGCCCGAAACACTAACCACTACACCACCCTGTTTCTCATCTTGATAGTTACTTGTGTCTGTTCCACAGCAAACATTTGACTTTATTTGTTTCAGAAACTCACCTATGAAGGAAAAATTACAGCTTTGGGGGGCTTGTTGGTTTAAGAAAAAAGGTCAGTAAAGGAGGAGACATGATAGAGGCACACACGATTATGCCTAGTGTGAAGAAAGTAGGAGGGAGGAAAATCTTCCTTTCCCCATCCAATGAAGCTGAATGTTCGAAAATTCAGGGAGGACAAAATAAAGAACTTTTCCCAATAAAACACAATTTGCAATTTGCTTCCACAAGACATTGCAATGGCCAGCAATATGGGTAGCTTTAAATGAGGTTTAGACAAATCCATGCAGGATAACCATGATGGTCTGTGGGGTGATCCTGCAGGGATCTTCTTGTGTGAGGTTTGTGCAAGGAGTTCCTGGATGGTGCAATTTGTTGTTGTTTAGTCGTTTAGTTGTTTCCAACTCTTCATGACCCCATGGACCAGAGCATGCCAGGCACTCCTGTCTTCCACTGCCTCCCACAGTTTGGTCAAACTCATGTTGGTGGCTTCAAAAACACTGTCCAACCATCTCGTCCTCTGTCCTTCTACTTGTGCCCTCAGTCTTTCCCAACATCGTGGTCTTTTCCAGGGAGTCTTCTCTTCTCATGAGGTGGCCAAAGTATTGGAGCCTCAGCTTCAGGATCTGTCCTTCCAGTGAGCACTCAGGGCTGATTCCCTTCAGAATGGATAGTTTTGATCTTCTTGCAGTCCATGGGACTCTCAAGAGTCTCCTTCAGCACCATAATTCAAAAGCATCAATTCTTCGACGATCAGCCTTCTTTATGGTCCAGCTCTCACTTCCATACATCACTACTAGGAAAACCATAGCTTTAACTATATGGACCTTTGTCAGCAAGGTGATATCTCTGCTTTTGAGGATGCTGTCTATGTTTGTCATTGCTTTTCTCTTTTTCGTCTTTTAATTTTGTGACTGCTGTCACCATAAGCAGTGATCATGGAACCCAAGAAAGTAAAATCTCTCACTGCCTCCATTTCTTCCCCTTCTATTTGCCAGGAGGTGATGGGACCAGTGGCCATGATCTAAGTTTTTGGGGTTTTTTTATGTTGAGCTTCAGACTATATTTTGTGCTCTCCTCCTTTACCCTCATTAAAATGTTTTGTTTTGTTTTTAATTCCTCTGCAGGAGACTTTGTGGATATTTAAGTCATAATTAGAAAAATCTTAATAATTATTCATAAAGGAAACAGCTTATAAGAAGTAAATAAGGAGGCCAGATACAGGATAAAGGAAGTCTTTTATTTGGTTTTTCATATTGTTGTATGTTGTGCTTATTGTATTTCTGTACTGGGGGTGTGGGGGTCTATGTTATGTTGTAAATAAAATTTCCAATATTTTTTTAAAAACTGTATGTGTAGGTGCAAAAACGGTGTCCTGTTTACACTGAAAATAAAATACCTGCACCAAATGAAGGAAATAGTGAAGCTGGCATACAAAGCCCTTTCTATAATTTTGAGGGGAAATATAACATATCCACTTTAAATTCTTCAATTGCAATACTTCACCAGCCAACCATTTTTTCAAGGAAACTTTTGAGTGTTTATTCCTTTATTGTAGGTGGAGCCTTACACTGCAAGCCTTTACATGTCTGCTCAGAAGTAAGTCCCACTGTATTCAATGGAGCTTACTCCCAGGTAACTGGGTAAAGACTTGGCAGCCTCTCACTGCAATCCTAAGCATTTTTACTCAGAACTAAGTCCCACCGAGTTCAATAGGATTTAATCTCTGGTATGTTCCTGGTCACTCTCACAGTTTGCATTCAATGGAACTCAGTGCAGCTTACAGCTAAAAAATTATTTCATCCATTTATCTATCTATCTGTTGAAGGTGTTGTACATGACCCCCACCCACATTTTTTCTTTAAAACAATACTGTGAGGTGGGTTAGGTGGAGAGGTTGTAATTGGCTCAAGCTGACAGATGAATATGTGTGCAGCAGATCAAATGCCAGAGAAGCTTCCTGGTGCAGAACAGAATGTCCCTATCTTCCTTTGAGAAACATTATTAACATATTTTGCTTCCCGGGGAAGAGGTTAGTGAAGGGCTTTAGTTCAGTGGCAGAACATTTGCTCTGCATGCAAATAGTTCCAGGTTCAACTCCTGGCCTCTCCAGGTAGGACTCAGAGATAACCCTGTCTGAGGGCCTGGAGAGCTGCTGCCAGCCAGTGTAGGTAATATAAAGCCAGGTGGACCATTTCTTTGATTCAGTATAAGGCAGATTCTGGGTTAAACCACAGAGCCTAGGACTTGCAGATCAGAAGGTCGGCGGTTTGAATCCCCGTGACGGGGTGAGCTCCCGTTGCTCAGTCCCGGCTCCTGCCAACCTAGCAGTTCGAAAGCACATCAAAGTGCAAGAAGATAAATAGGTACCACTCTGGCGGGAAGGTGAACGACATTTCCGTGCGCTGCTCTGGTTCGCCAGAAGTGGCTTAGTCATATTGGCCACATGACCCGGAAGCTGTACGCCAGCTCCCTTGGCCGATAAAGCGAGATGAGTGCCGCAACCCCAGAGTCGGTCACGACTGGACCTAATGGTCAGGGGTCCCTTTACCTTTACCTTTAAGGCAGATTCCTAGGTTCCTCCTTACCTCTAGCCTGTGTCTCTAAGCCAAAGTGAAGGAGGAAAAAAAAAACACTGATGATCACCTGTCATTATTAGGTTAGTACATTTGGGGCCAGCCTTCATGTTTTTTGACAGGTTTCTGAGCTTTCCTGTCTGTCTGTCTGCCTGCCTCCCTCCCTTTACTTAATGCTGGATTTCTGCTGCCCTTTTTCTCCCTTCTCTTCCCCAAGTGCCTTTCGCGGCTGCTGAACTTATTGAAAATTTTGTCAACAATCAGCTCCGCAAAAGCTTGGCGCATTGTCTGCATAAAAGCCTGATTTTGACGAGAAAATGACTATTAATGAGAACATGTTCTTTTCCAGCATCAAACTCAAAGAGACACAGGTCATAAATCTCTCTGATCTTTTTGCTCAGGCTTGAATAGAGAACGAAGCAAGTTCATTTTTTTTCCTCCCCAGAGTTTCTTTTTTAATATGAAAACCTTCTGATTGAAACAATTCCATTTGGTAACGAGTAATTTATCACACTTTTTTTTCTGCCCCCCCTTTCCCCGTCTCTGTTGTTTCTTAGTCTTTGCTGTCTTTTCTCTGACACACCAACAAATCCACCCTGACGTGTGAACACCTGTTTCCCCCCCCCCACTCCTCTCTTTGTTAAAATATTTTGGATAAAAATATGGAATTAAAATGGACTTAGGGGAATAAAGAAGCCACATTTTTGGGTGCTGTTTTTTTTTTGGGGGGGGAGGCTGCGATCCTACAGCAAGTAACCTGGGAGTAAGCTGCCTAGAACTCAATTTGGACATCCATTACAGTAGGCATGCATACGATTGTGCTGCAAGACTGCAACCTTCCGACACTTACTTGAAAGGAAGCCCCATTGAACTTATTTGAATGGGAATTTTTTCTGAGCAAACACAAATAAGGGTGTTGTGGTGTTGCTTTAAAACAACAATAGGGCCCCAATCCAACAAAGATTTCATTCAGCAGTCTGAGCAATCAATATATAGCTCAGTAAAAGAAGCCTCTCAGTTTATCTGTTTATACATGTATAAGATGACCCGCCCCCCAATGTTTTAAGCTCTTTACCAACAGAAGACCATCAGCACTACTGTGTTGGAACTTGTCCTCGAATTTTCAATAAGTTTTCTTTTCTTTTCTTTTGCAAGAGGCTTCCATTTTTCTGTCTCAATTTTAAGGCCACATGAGATTTTATTGAGAATTGTGGTGAGGATGGAGTTGTAGAATTATAGAATTGTAGAGCTGCAAGGGATAACAAGGGTCATCCTTCTGCAATGCAGGAATCACAGCTGAACACTCCCTGATAGATGATCACCCTGTTGGGATGCGTCCGGTGAGACGGGGGCAACTGGCAGGTTCCCAGCTGGCTCCAGCCCACCGGCCTGCAGCCAGGTGAACTCCGGTTCTCGGAACAGCATCAAAACTGTGACTCAAGACTCAGAAACCTTTAGAGACTGAGCACGCAAGCTAGCAGAGATAAGAACTCTTTGCAACGGAAGTAGCGGACAGAGCCATATGTAAGCATATTCACAAGCGTTTATTCAGCATCAGGACAAAGGAAAAAACATGTCTGCTTCCCTTCGTGTCCAAGCAAAAAACAGCATAGACAAAAGCTATATACAGCGGAAGTTCCCAGCAGACTGTGCTGGAAGTAAACAGACATGTGACATGCAACAACTCCACATGCTAGTTCTAAAGGTGGAACGGAACTATATCGTAACACACCCAACCTCTGTTTAATAACCTCCAGTGAAAGAGAGTCTACCTTTGTCTGAGGCAGTCGATTCCACAGTCAAACAGCTCTTACCCTTAGAGTGTTCTTCCTAATACTTAGTCAGAATCTCATTTCTTGTCGCATTAGGGAGGGCAGTGTGATGCTCGAACAGGGTCCACGAGCCCTCCTGCCGCTTTCCAAATGCCCACCTGGCTTTGGGAAGGAGTCATGAGCACTCCAGCATCCTGCCAGAGGCCCAGTACCTCCTTCCCAAAGCCCAAAAAGCCATGCCAGGCTTTAGGGAGGGAGCTGCGATGCTCGTAGACGCAACATCACCCCCTGTCACACTTGCAAGCTGGTGACTCTGGCCCTAACTGTTCCCCTTTGACAAATTTCACCTCATGCTGCTGCCCGTTGTCCCTGGGTATTGGGTGGTGGTAGATCAATGGCACCCAGCCTGTCAAAGGTTGAGAATAGTGGTTCCCTGCCCTCTGCTTAAAACAGGATGAAGTTATCACAGAATTTCACTGGAGGTAATAATTTTGTCCCAGCTCTAGAATGCACCCTATGGGACACAAGCCAGGTGGGAAGTTCTCCTACAGAAGTTTCAGGGAAGAACAGAGCCATTCCCATTCCATTACAGTTGAGAGGATGTGCAGGAGAAGGTTGGTCCTTCTTGCTCAATAGGAAGTGTGTGAATTGGTGGTTTTCAGGCAAGAGGTCCCGGGTTCAATCCTCAGCATCTCCAGGTAAAACTGGGAAAGTCTCCTGTCTGAAAAGCTGTAGAACCACAGTCTGTACCTGTTGACATTCCTGAGCTAGATGAACCAGGGGCCTGCTGCAGCTTTCTATGCTCCACTCCTGATGAAGAAGAAATGAACACAGAGAAGAAGGATTCTTCTCTCTTAAGAATCCTTATGAGATGTTAATCTATTGGCTGCTGCGTCCCATGCATGTGTCAACACTGCCATCTTTTGCTCCTTTGCAACAGCTCATGGGGAAATGATTCCTGCTGAAACAAAAACATCAGATATCTCCATTCCTCTACAGAGAAACATTTTTAATTGAGTGACTTTATTCTGCTCCTAACTCCCTCTGCCTGCCTTAATCCACACCTTCTGGAGCAAGGACTTGGATAGCTTGTAAGCAATCTCAGATTTTTTTTATTTTTTTATTTTTTAATGTGAGCATCTACAGCTGTATTGTGGTTGGGAGAGAATCCAGGCTAGAGGGAAAACCCAGAGAAAACTGGTTGAAGTGGCTGTACATCTCATATTGCAAGTATGGCAACAAATGGAGTTGAATTTAAAAAGATATACTTCCCGTTCCCAAAAAGAAAAGGGAGAAATGCAATGTGATCTTTTGTGCTGGTTTGCAATGTTCAAAAAAACCATATTTCTACATCCATTTGGGGATGAGCTTGAAGATGTAAGCCAATTTTCCATTGAAAGGTTCAGGCTGAGAGTCAAGACTGTAGCAGCTCTAACTGGTAAACCCAGATTTACCTGGGAGTAAAAGGCGCCTGCTTCTTGGGAGAAAAGCAAAGATAAACCTAGACAGCATCCTCAAAAGCAGAGACATCACCTTACAGACAAAGGTCCATATGGTTTTCCCAGTAGCGATGTATGGGAGTGAGAGCTGGACCATAAAGAAGGCTGATCGCCGAAGAATGGATGCTTTTGAATTCTGGTGCTGGAGGAGATTCTTGAGAGTCCCATGGACTGCAAGAAGATCAAACCTATCCATTCTGAAGGAAATCAGCTCTGAGTGCTCACTGGAAGCACAGATCCTGAAGCTGAGGCTCCAATACTTTGGCCACCAGATGAGAAGAGAAGACTCCCTGGGGAAAAAAAAATGTGACGTTGGAAAAGATGGAGGGCACAAGGAGAAGGGGACGACAGAGGATGAAATGGTTGGACAGTGTTCTCGAAGCTACCAACATGAGTTTGACCAAATTGCGGGAGGCAGAGGAAGACAGGAGTGCCTGGCGTGCTCTGGTCCATGGCATCACAAAGAGTTGGACACGGCTAAATGACTAAACAACAACAACAAGATAGTTTCTACTGAAACTTAGCCAAAGTGTGTGATTAAATTTAGCTCATATCCTTTCCCACACACTCTTGTCTCTACTTTCCTCCCTTCCCACTCTATTTCTCCTTTTGTTGAGTTGAAGATTGTGTGATGGCAGTGTCAGGGACCTGTCCCTTTGAATATTAAGTCTTTAAAGCACATGCACATTTATGACATTATATCAATATTCAATAATAGTGGTAAGTGATCAACAATAAACTAATGGAAACTGCAATTGAGCTTTTGCACACCCAGTTCTTTTGTTTGAGCAGTCTACCTGAAAGTGTCCAGTCTTTCCATCTCTTAAATCATTACACCACGCTAACAAAAATATAGGTGGCTTAAAAGTGAAAGTCGATGGAAAGTTTGAGATGTACAGCAAACATTGATTTCTTCAATTAAATGGAAGACTAAACAAGTGGGAAAGGCTCCAGGAAATTGCTGTGTGTCTAATCTTATTATTTTAGTGCAAGCAATCAAGTAGACATTTTGACCATCTCTAGCTCAGTGGATCTGGGGACTCTCATCAGTTCCTATTCACTGAGAAGCATTTAAAAGACAATAAAATTAAAACAGATGGGACTGTGGGCAATGATTTGCTAAGGATACTTATGAATGGCCAACAGTTGTCAGGTGTTGACTCAGATTTGGTCCCTCTCCCATCATGAGAACATTAGTCCAGCATCCTGTTCTTATCCTGTTCTTCAGATGCCCCAGTGAGAAACCTGCAAGCAAAATCAGAGTGCAAAAGTGGTCTTCCCACTCGTGATTCCCAGGATTGCATCCTGTCTCTGATGGTGGAAGCAGAACATAGCTGCCTTGACTAGTAGCCATCATGGTTAGTAGCCTTTTGATAGCCTTTCCCTCCACAAATTGTCAGGTGGCTATAGTTACGTCTTGTAGCCATTTTTTGTTATGACTATGTAATGATTATACAGAAAACTTGGACAGTGAGTCCATCAATCTCTATGGTTCTAATGGACCATCTTTGCATTTGAGCTACTTAGTCGTGCAGTTGTATTTTAAACACAGTCTCGAGCTTCCTCCCAGGCTTGCTTTTTCTCTTACTCACCACTGAGGATAGATGAATCTGTCAATTTTAGTTTCTCTCCTTATTTTTTTTTCTGACCTTCAGTTCAATTCAGCTAATTTTCATATCAATTTTAACAACAACAACTTACTGCATGGTAATTGGCAAACATTTTCATGAGCATTCCTCCAAATTTTCTCTAATCTAATACATTTTTGTATGTTACTCTCACTAACCTATTCATTTTTGTGCACACTGCCCCACAACATATGATTTTTGCATGTTTTTTTTCTTTTTTCCTGGGCAACTCCACTGAAAAAGTTTGAGAAGCGATACGTTCTAAGTCTACTTCTGTGTGAATTTTGCAAAGCTGAGAAGAACAAGGGTGGAATTTTTCCCCTTCCCAAACTCATGAATTGAGTTTCTCTCCTTGCTCAGCAAATCAGTCTTCTTCTTCTTCTTCTTCTTCTTCTTCTTCTTCTTCTTCTTCTTCTTCTTCTTCTTCTTCTTCTTCTTCTTCCTCCTCCTCCTCCTCCTCCTCCTCCTCCTCCTCCTCCTCCTCCAAAGATGTGTGGTCTTCTCTTTCAATGGAGTGAAAACACGCACAGCAGCAACAAGCTTGGGAAAAGAAAGTTTGGGGTGATGCGAAAATGAGGCCAATAGGGTGAGCTTCAAACTTGCCTGGAGTGCAAAGCAACTGCTTTATCAACCACACACAGGTGTACAGCACTGAGGCAGATAAAAACATATAAGACCTGAGATGACAGTTTGGTGTCCAAAATACATTCATCACCTGTGATACACTTGTGCATCTGCTATAAGCCGTAGGCATTTTCCTTGCTTTGCTTGAGAGATCTTGAACTAGGCGGTCATAATTTTCTCTTTTCTCATTATACAGCATGGTTAGATTTTTTTTGGGGGGGAGGGGGGAGTTGACTGTATAAAGCTATGCCTCCTCCTGCCAGTCAGTGCGATGAATGAGGTCCAAGAATTATCCATTTGCATCCATGTTTGATGACTCGGGCTTCTCATGTGAGAAATAAATTCAGACTTAGATTGGTCGACACAGTCGTATATATGATAGATTGCCAAATTGTTTGCCTAAGCGATTAGGCTGTCCATCAGGCAGTAAAAAAAAACAGGGCCTTTAATTGGTTAATCAGCAGAGGTCAGTTTTAATCAATGTGACTATGAGTTAAAGGTGAAGCTTGTGAAGCTGTTTTGCCTTTGATAATGTGTTACGACAATGGTGAAGGGAAAATAAAACCTTAAAGGCATTTTGATCCACCATCATGAGACTGTAATGGCTCAAAGCAAAATGGAGACCAGTAAGAGGAACAAAGTAGTCAAGATGAAAGTTTTGAGTGCTGCATCTGGCCAGTTAGAGTTGCCATGTGTCCTCTTTTTCCAGGACACGTCCTCTTTTTCAGGGGTAAAATTCCAGACAAATTGCAGTTACAGTCATACCTTGGAAGCCAAATGAAATCCGTTCCAGAAGTCCATTTGACTTCCAAAATGTTCAGAAACCAAAGTGTAGCTTCTGATTGGCTGCAGGAAGCTCCTACAGCCAATTGTAAGCTGCAGATTAGCCTCGTTGGATGTTTGGCTTCTAAAACTGGTTTGCAAACCGGAACAGTCACTTCCGGGTTTGTGGCGTTCAGGAGCCAAAATGTTCAAGAACTAAGCTGTTTGAAAACCATGGTATGACTGTATTTGCTTTGAATGGCCATCATAGCATCCTCTTTTTTTGCTCTTCAAAATATGGCAACCCTAGAAAAGAGAGTCAGCAGGACTGAGACTCTCCTGCTATGGGATGGGAGACTTACCTTCTGATTCCTCCCTGTCCATGTCTGCGCTCACACTGAGATGCTCAGCCTTCAGCCCTGTCCTGGAAGGGGCTTCTTCCTCTGATACCCACCACTTGATCACCCTCTTGCTTCCAGCACCTCCCAGCTCGACCCTTCCCCATTGTTCCATAACAGGACCTGGGGTCCAAGTCCTCATCTTCCCTGTCCACCTTCCCTGGGTGGGAGGCTCCCCCCCACTCCTCCTCATCCAGCCAGTCCCTATCAGAAACCCTGGGGAGCATCTGCAAGTCTGTGTAGACAATGCTGAACTAGCTGGACTGATGAACGGACTTGGTGCAAGGCAGGTTCTTATATACTCATGCATGCCTTTGAGTACATCTTTTCTTTTCTTGTTTTCAGTGGTGTCAACCTTATCAGCCTGGTACAAAAATGCACCACACCGCTTCCTGGTTCTTGGAAGAAACCTCTGAGGGGTGTTGGAGCCTTGGCATGCATCTGCCTACATGAAAGATTCATTCTCTCGCACACAGTCTGGAAATGAAGCTCATAAGCTCTGTGTCTGGGAGGCTAGTGATACACAGACTATTTGGGGAAAGAAGGAATACCCAGTAGCGGCATCTTGTCTCACCCCCACCCCCCGTTGCATTTCTCAACCTCCTGCTCTGCTCATTTACTTTTCTCTCTGTGCACATGCAATTGAACCTCTCTTAATACAGAAATAGATATATCCTGGAGTGCCCCAGGGTGCGATACTCTCCCCAATGCTTTTCAACATCTGTATGCGCCCCCTCTCCCAGCTTGTCCCGAGTTTTGGGCTGGGCTGCCATCAGTATGCTTGACACCCAACTCTATCTGTTGATGGATGGCCATCCTGACTCGGCCCCAGACACACTGATCAGATGCTTGGAAGCTGTGGCTGGATGGTTACGTGGGAGCCGGTTGAAGTTAAATCCTTCGAAGACAGAGGTCCTCTGGCTGGGATGGGACGATATGGGATTGAGGGGGCAACTCCCATCTCTTGCGGGGGTGCAATTAGTGCCAGCACCGTCCGTTAAGAGTTTGGGTGTAATCTTCGATACCTCCCTCTCCATGGAGGCGCAGATTGCAGCTATAACAAAGGCGGCATTTTTTCATCTCCGCCAAGCTAAGCAGTTGGCTCCTTACCTCTCTCGTCCTGACCTAGCCACTGTGATCCACGCGACGGTCACCTCCAGACAGAAACTCCAGTGGGTGCAGAATGCCGCAGCAAGACTCCTTACGGGGTCTTCGCTGTGAGATCACATTCATCCGTGCTATACCAGCTGCACTGGCTCCCGGTGGAGTACAGGATCAGGTTTAAGGTGCTGGTTTTAACCTTCAAAGCCCTATACGGCCTAGGACCCTCGTACCTATGGGACCGCCTCTCCTGGTATGCCCCACAGAGGAACTTACGGTCTTCAGATAAAAACATCTTGAAGGTCCCAGGCCACAGAGAGTTTAGGCTGGCCTCAACTAGAGCCAGGGCTTTTTCGGCTGTGGCTCCAACCTGGTGGAACGCTCTGTCACAAGAGACAAGGGCCCTGCAGGACTTGACATCTTTCCGCAGGGCCTGCAAGACAGAGCTGTTCCACCAGGCCTTTGGTCAGGGCGCAGCCTGACTCCCTCCTTTGGCAATCTTTACAAAACTTTAGTTTATGGTTGCCATCAATTTTGATTATAATTAATTTTTATAATGTTTTTATAATGTTGCACTGTTTTAGTGTTGTTAGCCGCCCTGAGCCCGGCTTCGGCTGCGGAGGGCGGGATATAAATAAATTTTTTTATTATTATTATCTGTCATTTCTAGCCAGCACAATTATATTCAAAACAGATCAGAAGTTGCACAGTCCCATGCAACCAAGTCCCTCTCCCCACCCCCATGTGATCAAATGTTACATTCTGTGTACAGTCCATGCGCCTGTGTGCAAAACTGGCTTGTTCGCACATTAAACTGAGAATAAGTGCAATATTTTCCGAGACGTGGGCAAGTGTTTGTGTGAAAGAGGGCACACGTGCTGATTTGCACAGCTCAAGCATTCATATACAGTGGTACCTTGGGTTAAGTACTTAATTCGTTCCAGAAGTCCATTCTTAACTTGAAACTGTTCTTAACCTGAAGCACCACTTTAGCTAATGGGGCCTCCTGCTGCTGCCGCGCTGCCAGAGCACAATTTCTGTTCTCATCCTGAAGCAAAGTTCTTAACCCGAGGTACTATTTCTGGGTTAGCGTAGTCTATAACCTGAAACGTATGTAGCGTGAAGCGTATGTAACCTGAGGTACCACTGTGCACAGATTTACACAGATGGTCTACTCAGAAATGGAATGCATGAAGGCACTTCAGCCATTTATTTGTATGCGGCTGTGTTTATCCACATGTAATGGTTAATGAATAAAGAATTAATAATTTTTTTATCAAAAAAGGAAAATAGAAAGAAAGAAAAGAAAGAAGCCAACCATAGGTGGAGTCAGCCAGTTCAGTTTTTATCCCCATCTTCCTCCCTATGAACTTCTACAAAGGCGACATGAAGGCCACATTCATACCATATATTTAAAGAACTATGAAAACTCTTTAAAGAGCCAAAGAATTCTGGGAGCTGTGGTTTGTTAATGGGTGCTGAGAGTTGTTAGAAGACTCAGATTCCCCCTCCCAGAGCTCCAATTCCCAGAGTTCCCTGGGAAGAGGGGTTGATGGTTAAACCACTCTGCTATCTGAAACAACACAGAACTAGTCTGCTCCATCTTCTGCAGGCAAATGTGAAGAATTTGAGATGTATTTAATGAATATAAAAAATGAATAATAATAATAATAATAATAATAATAATAATAATAATAATAATAATAAAGGAGTCTCTACCATCCCACAATGCTGCCACACCAAGAGGGTGAGCAGATGTCTTGGAGGAAGGAGTTGCAACATTGAAAGTAGGGCTAAAATGTGTGGTTCCATATAAGGTTAGGCCCAGCACTGCCCTACCTACAAATACATAGTAATGGAGATTCAAACTGGGGTCTGAGCATGCAATGACATTGTGGTGTAGTGGCTTGAGTATGGGACCAGGACCTGGGAGACCATGGTTCGAATCCCCGCTTAGCCACAAAGCTCACTGGGTGACATTGAGCCAGTCACTGCCTCTCAGCCTAACCTGCCTCACAGGGTAGTTGTGGGAAATTGAAAAGGAGTGAGGGGGGGACCAAGAACCATATTTTTCTGTGTATAAGACTAGATTTCCCCCCTAAAAAATAATGTCCAAAATTTTGGGGTATCTTATACAGGGATAGATCTCCTCCCATTTTTTTTTAAATCAGAGTCCCCCCCAAATAGGGGGCATCTTCTACATGGGGGTGTCTTATAGATGAAAAAATATGGTATGTCTCCTTGAGCTCCTTGGAGGAAACAGGTGGGATATACCATATTTTTCGTCCCATAGGACGCTCCACCCATAGAACGCACCTACTTTGTTGGGGGGAAATAAAGGAATTTCCCCCCTTTATTTCCCCCCCAAAACCAGGTCGGGGAACAGTGGGATGGCGGTGCTGCGCCTCCCCGCTGTCCCCCGAGCTTGTGGGGCTGGCCGATGTCTGCCTGGCGCAAGGGGCGCTCTGCTTCAGGTCGCCCCGCGCGTCGGGCGGCAGGCTACTGTCCGCAGCATGGGGAGCCCTGCGGGAACTCCCACAGGGCTCCCCACGCTGTGGATGTCTGCCCGGCGCCAGGGGCGCTCTGCTTCAGGGCGCCCCATGCACCCCCCGGTGCGCAAGGCTTGCCGACACCTGCGCGAAGCATGGGGCGTCCTCCGAAGGGCGCCCCGTGCTCCATGCTGCCGGCTGCCGTCCGCAAGCCTTGCGCACCCGTAGGGACTCCCCCCAGGCGTGCAAGGCTTGTGGATAGCTTCCTGGAGCCTGGAGAGCGAGAGGAGTTGGTGCGCACCGACGCCTCTTGCTCTCCAGGCTTCAGCGAAAGCCTGCATTCGCCCCATAGGACGCACACACATTTCCCCTTCATTTTTGGAGGGGAAAAAGTGCGTCCTATAGGGCGAAAAATATGGTAAATGCAACAAGCAAGCAAACAAACCAACAGGATGTAGAGGAATGTAGAGGAAACTGAGTGGGGGCGGAGGGAAGTGGGGGGAGGGACAAAAGAATATTAGGTTTGATTGATGAATATATAGGGGGTGGGGAGAATGTGGTGATGGCTTTGGTTTATTTATATTGTGATGTAATATGGAAAAAAACCAATAAAATATTGTATTGACATTCAAACAAAACAAAACAAAACACAGGGTCTTCTTGGGCATATCTCATGCCCCATCACTGTGAAAACTCTGCACATGCTCCACGTGCTTTGCTAGTGATCAGATGTAAGAACCTGCTGTTTTGTAAATAATCTCTGGAGGTGCAGTGCTTCTGACGGGTGAGGTTTCTCCCTATCAACACTTTGCCACAGCAGATATCGGCCTCTACTTGAGTCTATAAATAAGGATGCTTAACATTCACAAGGGCATAGATAGAATTCCAGATGCAATGGTTCATTCATGACATCTAATATTCTTAAAGTTGCTTTCCTATATGGCTTTGGAAAGGATTTTAAATCTTACTGATCTCTTCCATTTTATCTCCTATAACCATATGTTATCTTCCCAGTGGTGAGATCTGTTATGAATTCTTTTATGAGAAATTCATTCCTTTCTCTTGAGCGCACGTTTATATGGTGTGCATTGTCTCTGCTTCCCAAATTGCAGGGTGAACAGTGGCGATTCAGGCGAGGTTTCTGCATGCCAAAGTCAGAGCACGCTGTTAGCAAGGTGTCTCAAATCAGACTGGGGACTTCCTAAAACTCCTGTGTCTCTGTGGACTCAGGTGCCCAAAACGCTGCCTTTCCCCCTAAGCCACAACTGCTTTTTAAGCAAAACTGCTAAGAAAACCTCTTGAGCTCAGGTGGGAGAGGGGTGAGTCTTGGGGGAAGGTTCTTTCATTTTGACTGACAGGTTTAGTTGCAAATTAACAACACCTATACTTTGGAACAAGGGACGCGGGTGGCGCTGTGGGTTAAACCACAGAGCTTAGGACTTGCCGATCAGAAGGTCGGCGGTTCGAATCCCTGTGACGGGGTGAGCTCTGTCCCTGCTCCTGCCCACCTAGCAGTTCGAAAGCACGTCGAACAGCAAGTAGATAAATAGGTACCACTCCGGCGGGAAGGTAAACGGCGTTTCCGTGCACTGCTCTGGATGACCAGAAGTGGCTTAGTCATTCTGGCCACATGACCCAGAAGCTGTACACCGGTTCCCTCGGCCAATAAAGCGAGATGAGCACCGCAACCCCAGAGTCGGTCACGACTGGACCTAATGATCAGGGGTCCCTTTACCTTTACTATACTTTGGAACTCCCTGCCTACTGATATAAGGCAGGCACCTTCATTGTATTCCTTTCGGCTAAAAACATTCTTATTTTAGAGACGCCTGTGCCGAAGGTTGGTGCGAGTTTTAATGCATTTTTAATCTAACGTTACTTTAACTTTCAGAAAGTTTCAAATTATTGTTAATTGCTCTTGGTGAAAATTTCATTGCTTTGAGGGTTGACAACACTGGCAACATATGAACAGACAGGTTATAGGTTTTCTTTTGATAAATACAATGATATTTCAAATGAGCTTATACAGAGTATATTAGGTTATTAAAAAGCATATGTGTATTAGGCTAATAAGAATATACATATTTGTATATTAATGTATGGTAATGTAATAGTATTGCTTCTTTTTTTCATTGTCGCTCACTTTTTTCTCAATTGTTTTCACTCTGTCTTTTTATAAATGAAATTTTCTTAATACAAGGTTAATTTTAAAAATGGTTCTGATGGACCCATACAGTTTTTGGATGAGCTCCCGTGCCCATGTATCCATGCCCAGAGGCCTCACACCCAGCCCCACCTTTGCACAGTTTCTCCATCCTTCTCCAGCCAAGGTGTGCTTTTTTTTGAGTGCCTGCTCTCTGTCTCTTTAACAAGAGGGTTTCTGTAATGATTTAATGATGGGTGTTGATGGTTAGAGGCTGCCTCTGCCTCCCTTAACGGTATAAATAAAGCAGTAGGGCATCTGTGAAATACGGTTGCGTAAATCTCCGAACAACTAGGGTAGTTTGTGTGTTTCCTATTGCCCAGAAACCATCATTTGTGTTGTGTGCATGTTTTATTTATTCATTTGAGTGTATTGCTTCTGAGTCTTTGGGAGATTTCTTAGACTTTGCCTGCGCCTCTCCTGGTTTCGGAATACAGATGGCTGGTGATGCACACATAAAATGGAAACCTTCTCAAAAATCAAGTTCTCCCCCAAAACACAGAGGGTTTTCTTGCAATTCAAAGGGAGAGAATTCCATTCCTGTCCTTCCGATGCACACACATTTCTGAAATTTGAAAGCGGAGGCAGGATCTATGCGTCCCAATCTGCCGAGAGAATCATATCCAGCAGGTATTTCCAATCAATTTTTTTGCAGACCCAATAGGTTCTGAAAGCTCCCGACAACTTTCCAAATCAATGTATTTTGTATGTGTTTACCCAAAAGAGAAAGAGAAAGAAAGATTCTGAGCTGGAAACCTACTGAGGTTCTCTCATCACTTGACTTATCACCTTGGCATATTAAATTAGCATTTCTTCAAAAGATCGCAGTGGGATGTGAAATGTAATCGTGGTGTTTGCTTTATTTAATTTTACTATTGCAGACATTTGAAATGAGATGTGCAAAGAAGTGCAGAAAGGAGGAGACTAGAGAAGGAAGGAATACCAACAGATGTGGAGAACTCATGGGTGGGTGGGTGGGTGGGTATAATTTCCTTAGCAAATCATTTAGATTTTCAGCCCAAAAACTTAGGTTGCAATACTTTCTCCTGGTTGAGAACAGCAAGCCTCAAATGAGCAACGGAGCCACCTCCATATCTGAAGTTCTGTTGCTCACATCATCAACAATGGAAGGCGAACAGTGAAACTGCCCATTTTTGCTGTGCCAGTTTCAGTGTGGCACAGTTGAACCCATTCAGGTTGAGCCCATTACTAGTAGCTGCATAGGTTTAGGATCCACTGGTTCCCTGCCCATTGAGTTCCATCCTGTTCCCTTTAAAGCCCTATGTGGTCTAGGACCCACATACCTACGGGACTGCCTCTCCTGGTATGCCCCATGGAGAACCTTAAGGTCCACAAATGACAACATTTTGGAGGTCCCAGGTCGCAAGGTGGTTAGATTGGTTGCAACTAGGGCGAGGGCCTTTTCAGTACTGGCTCCGACTTGGTGGAATGCTCTGTCACAAGAGACTATGGCCCTGAGGGACTTGACATCTTTCCGCAGGGCCTGCAAGTCAGAGCTGTTCCGCCTGGCCTTTGGTTTGGACTCAGTCTGACCCTTATGTTTTTCCTCCCCTTATGGTTTTGATCTATGGGCTACTTTTAAAATGAGGCTGCATTTTAAATTGCATTTTAACCTGTATTTTAAATTGGGTTTTTTCCCCTATTATGATTTTACTATAATTTTACTGATGTTAGCTGTCCTGAGCCTGGCTCTGGCCGGGGAGGGCAGGGTATAAAATAAATAAATAAACAAATAAGTAAATTATTTATTTCTTTATTTATACCCCACCCATCTGGCTGGGCTTCCCCAGCCACTCTGGGCGGCTTCCAACAAAATATTAAAATACAGTAATGCATCAAACATTTAAAGCTTCCCTAAACAGGGCTGCCTTTAGATGTCTTCTAAAAGTCTGGTAGTTGTTGTTCTCTTTGACATACTGAAACACCCCATTTGTGGGTGGGTGTTTTGGTGGTTACTACTGATGGGATATCATCAGTAGTTACAAGTTCCAACTCAACCCCAGGAAGGACCTTCTGATGGTAAGACCTGTTCAACAATGGACTCCCTTGGGAAGTTGTGGACTCCCCTTCCTGGGAGGTTTTAAGCAGAGGTTGGATGACAATCTGTCATGGATGCTTCAGTTGAGATTTCTGCATTGCAGGGAGTCAGACTAGATGACCCTCAGGGTCCCTTCCAACTCTACAATTCTATGTCAGATTCATTCCCTCCCATGATGTTGCTCACAGTTCCTCTCCCACAGCAGCTTCTTAGAAGGCTTCCATACACAGAGGGTGGGGTACCTGTCAGTGGCATAGCGTGGGTTGTCAGCACCCGGGGCAAGGCAAGTAATTTGTGCCCCCTAACCCGTGGATTTGCGACCCCTAACCCGTGGATTTGCGCCCCCTAACCCTAACCCCCAGATGTTGCACCCGGTGCGGCCGGCCCCTCCTGCACCTCCCACGCTACGCCACTGGTACCTGTAAACATTATAACAACAGGCACTGACCTGATGTTCATTGGGACTGCACAGCAAGCAGAGACAAGTTTATTCCTTCCTTTCTTGGTTAAGATTCTGACAAAAATTGCCCCCACCTGCCCGGTGTTGCAGGGATTTATGTATAGGTTGGGGGAGGGTTGCCCCTCCAGCAGATATCATGCACATGTAGCCCTCTACCAAAATCAGCACAATCACTTTTGTGACTTTTGTGATTTGTCCCCAAAAAACACTTCATCACAGTTTCTTTCTATCTATTCAAAGGGCCTTTGCTGCATGATACCAAATGTCACAATTCACTGATAAATGTATCTATGTACTGGCTCACTGGGAAAACTTCAGAAATTCATATACAGTGGTACCTTAGGTTAAGTATTTAATTCGTTCCGGAGGTCTGTTCTTAACCTGAAACTGTTCTTAACCTGAAGCACCACTTTAGCTAAGGGAGCCTCCTGCTGCCGCCGTGCTGCTGGAGCACGATTTCTGTTCTCATCCTGAAGCAAAGTTCTTAACCTGAAGCACTATTTCTGGGTTAGCGGAGTCTGTAACCTGAAGCGTATGTAACCTGAAGCGTATGTAACCTGAGGTACCACTGTATAGACATGTGAGCTCAGCTACTCAGCAGCCCATCTTCTGCGGAAGGAAATCAGCGTAGCACCAGTGGAGAAGGGGGGCAGATGGGGGAATCGGCGAGGTGGCTCCATGACTCCTCACCGGGGACCAGTGGGGAGAGCACGGGTCCTCCGCTGCCCACACCCTCCCTGCGCATAAGGCTTCCACGCAGGGAGAGTAGGCGGAGACTAGGCGTCAAAGAGCTTCTTTGCTGGAAGAAATTCAAGAAATGCCCACTGACGGATTCTGCCAGTGATTGAGACAGCCACGGGCAAGTGGCTGTCCGGACAGAAAGGGTTCACTCAGGCAACCCACTGATAAATGTATCTATATACTGGCTCACTGGGAAAACTTCAGAAATTCATATACAGTGGTACCTTAGGTTAAGTATTTAATTCGTTCCGGAGGTCTGTTCTTAACCTGAAACTGTTCTTAACCTGAAGCACCACTTTAGCTAAGGGAGCCTCCTGCTGCCGCCGTGCTGCTGGAGCACGATTTCTGTTCTCATCCTGAAGCAAAGTTCTTAACCTGAAGCACTATTTCTGGGTTAGCGGAGTCTGTAACCTGAAGCGTATGTAACCTGAAGCGTATGTAACCTGAGGTACCACTGTATAGACATGTGAGCTCAGCTACTCAGCAGCCCATCTTCTGCGGAAGGAAATCAGCGTAGCACCAGTGGAGAAGGGGGGCAGATGGGGGAATCGGCGAGGTGGCTCCATGACTCCTCACCGGGGACCAGCGGGGAGAGCACGGGTCCTCCGCTGCCCACACCCTCCCTGCGCATAAGGCTTCCACGCAGGGAGAGTAGGCGGAGACTAGGCGTCAAAGAGCTTCTTTGCTGGAAGAAATTCAAGAAATGCCCACTGACGGATTCTGCCAGTGATTGAGACAGCCACGGGCAAGTGGCTGTCCGGACAGAAAGGGTTCACTCAGGCAACCCAGCCAGGTGTGGCGCCGATTTACGCACGAGCAACCCCTAGAACCATTACAGGTGTGATTAACTTGGCTGGGAAACAGGGGAATGTAAATATCTCTTTTGTTACACTTGATGGGTGTTTGGTGGAGGGCAAGGGGAACCTTGGGGCAGGGTCCAGGATGCTCAGATTACTGCCACCAGACCTCCCTTTCAAGATGTAACCATGATGTATTAGTGATGTAGTTTGGGGAGGATGTAACATAGGGATTAGCAGCTAATAAAAGTTTGGGTGCTCTTTTGTTTGGGGCTTCCATCTTGTTCCACCTTGTGGCAGGTGGGAGTCCTGTTGCGACAGTCTTCAATAAAGACCAAGCCTACTGGCTGCTGTTTTGCTCTGGTATTCCTGGCTGGTGTCCTTGTTTTTTGTCTAAGGGAGCCCTCAGATTTCTCCGTTAACACCGGTGACTTAGCTTTAGAGGGAGAGGTAATAATTTTCTCTCTGTTCCTTTGGCCTCCAACTCTTGGTATGTATCTGCCAGACTGTAAGTTTGGAATTTTCTACTTTTCGATAACAAGAGCCAAGCAACCTGTCTGGTCTCCATCCCAGGTGGTGCATTGTACCTGCTGTTTGGCCTTGGAGAAGTCTTCTGTGAGTACCTGTCACCAGACATTTCTCTGTGTGGTAGATGTGTAGGAAGACAGGTGCCGAAAGATGCAGATGGTTTTGGAAGAGAAATCTGGAGGCAGAAGGTTCAGGTGACATCTGAAGTTGTCCCATTGCAGTGCCCAGACCTTGATGTGCAAAGCAGACTTCTGTCCAGATAAACCCAAGGGCCCTGAAGTTAGTTTTATTCAAACAACTGATTTCTTATGAAGGACTAGCGAGAACTCTCAGCATCACTTGATGATGCTATATTGGAGTGGTAGGAAATCTAACTTCCATCAAGAGTTCATGTGAGAAGGTAGTCATGGACTACCACTCCAGTGGGTGGAGTCATACATTAATATGGGTGTGGCCAAAGCCAGATGTTATTTTAGAATTTAGATCATTGTATGGTTTACCAGCTGAATTGTTGCATTCATCTTCATTTGATTGTGCTGTTTCTTTCGTTTATAACTATTTTTTTTCAATTTTAAATTGCTCTTGTATTTCTTTTTGCCTGAATGGAATTTTATATATATACAGGTTATAAATATACATATTAATAAAGAAAGAAAGAAAGAAACCTGGGTGGGGTAAAAGCATGTAAACTCATGAATGGTGCATTCTCTCACACACACAATTTCTTCCTCTATGGTTAGCTGGCATGGCACACAATTACTATTATTATTATTATTATTATTATTATTATTATTATTATTATTAAAATTTGTATACCTCCATATACCTGCTGGCCTCAGGACAGTTCACAAAATAAAATCACAATAGAAAAACACAAAATACATAATAAAAACAGATACAACCAAATAAACACCTCCAATCAGCCTGGTTAAAAAGGAACACCCCCATCATTCAGCGCGGAGGGCCTTCTAGCAGTTCCCTCACTGAAAGAAGTAAGGTTACAGGGAACCATGCAGAGGGTCTTCTCGGTGGTGGTGCCCGCCTGTGGAACGCCCTCCCATCAGATTCCAAGAAAAGAAACAACTATCTGACTTTTAGAAGACATCTGAAGACAACCCTGTTTAGGGAAGTTTTTAATGTTTGAAGTTTTATTCTGTCTTTAATGTTTTGTTGAAAGCTGCCCACAGTAGCTGGGAAAACCCAGTCAGATGGGCGGGGTAGAAATAAATTATTATTATTATTATTATTATTATTATTATTATTATTATTATTATTACCTGGCACTGAAGGGTGTATATTGAAGGCATCAGGCGAACTGCCCTGGGGAGAGCATTCTACAAAGGGTAAGCCACTGCAGAAAAAGTCCTCAGGGTCTGAGTAGGTTCATATGGAATAAACTATGCCATTTGTTCCTGCAAGATACAATGATTGCCACCAACCCGAAAAGTTGGAGGCAGAAACAGTTGGAGGCAGAAATGCTTCTGAATATGTCAGGAGTCCAGGTTCCCACTTGATAACACAGCAGGCGTAGTAATTAAAAAGGACAATTTATTGTCAAAGCAAGCAGAGAGCTCTGGATGGCTCTAACACAGCCTCCGTCATCACCAGTCAAGATGAACCTTCTGAAGACTGCTTCCGGCGTGACCAGAAGCAATTGAACTTTCGCTTCTGATGTCTTTTGTTTTGCTTCCTATCTTGTAGCCCTCACATTCACCAAGACCTTGGACTTAGGGGGTGAGCTCCTGACTCTTCCCCATTCTTTGAGAGGCTGTCTATTAACTCTTTCCCACCTGATTGTGTTTCCGGTGAGCTTTGACTGCGTTTTAGTCTGTTCTCTGTTACTGTCTTATTGGCTTGTATGTCAAGGTCAGAAGGAGTTGGAGTCATAGCTGTCAACATTTCCCTTTTCTTGCGAGGAATCCTATTTGGAATAAGGGAATTTCACTTAAAAATTGGAAACGTTGATAGCTATGGTTGGAGTATGCAGCTGTCATCTCTCCTCTGTCTCACTAATATCAAAGCAGCCTCTCTGTTCCTAGCTGCTTTCTGCAGTTGACTGCAAACTTTCATTGGGAGCTGGTTCATTCCTGACAGAATACCTCTTACTGGAAACCACCAGAAGGGAGTTGTGCTCAGATCCTGCTTGTGGGTTTCCCACAAGCATTTGGTGGGTCACTGTGAGAACGGGATGCTGGACTAGATGAGCCACTGGCCTGGATGCAGCAGGACTCTTCTTGTGTTCACCAGCCTTGCCTTTTCTCTCTGGGCATTAATATGATTTCATTTAGACCCAGAGAGAGAGAGAAGTACATGAGAAGTCCGCTCACCTTTTCCTGGTGGGGGGCCGGGCAGCTGGGTCGCAACAGCTTACTCTCCTAAGGGGCTGAGGGACGACACCCCTCCCCTGTTTTGTGCCAGCTGCATCATCATTCCTGGAGTTCTTCCCTAGCCAATCAGCTGTCAGGGTGAGCGTGGCCATGGGCGATTTAATTGTGGCACAGCCAGACAGCTCCCTCTCTCTTGCCCCATCACCATTGCCCCATGGGTAGGAATTTTTCCCACTTGGCAAATTGGCACCAGCCATTTGGTTTTTGCCTACCTAGTGGCAATCGTCAGAACTTTTGTGAGGTCAGGGATTGGGTAAGCCTTTGTTTGGTCGGAGGGGTGATTGATGCCTTTGACTGCCCCTCTTCACTAACGATATCCTGTTAAAGGGATCCGAGGTATGACAGGAGTCATACCTCGGATCCCTTTAACAGGAGCCTGGACATGGGCTGAAGCCTGGACATGGGCTAGGATCATGTCACAGCCTCTACAGGGAGCCCTTGGGGTGCCCTTATTTGACGTAGGTCATAGGGCACCCCCTATCAGTGATTTACCCTTAAGTAGGCTTCACCTCAATGCCTAAGCCAAACTGAACACACCTGTAACCAATAAAAAAGGTAAAGGTAAAGGACCCCTGACAGTTAAGTCCAGTCGTGAATGACTCTGGGGTTTCGGCGCTCATCTCGCTTTACTGGCCAAGGGAGCCGACGTTTGTCCACAGACAGTTTTTCCGGGTCATGCGGCCAGTATGACTAAGCCACTTCTGGCAAAACCAGAGCAGCACACGGAAACACCACTTATCTTCCTGCTGGAGTGGAACCTATTTATCTACTTGCACTTTTTTTGGCGTGCTTTCAAACTGCTAGGTGGGCAGGAGCTGGGACCAAGCAACGAAAGCTCACTCTGTTGCAGGGATTTGAACCACTGACCTTCCGATCAGCAAGACCTAGGCTCAGTGGTTTAGACCACAGCGCCACCCGTGTCCCTGTAACCAATAAAGTGACCTATTTGAACCCATAAACCAAAATACTTTGTGCCTTATTTTTCTCCTGGGAACTTTGTGGCTTGGGTGTCTTTGCACACAAATGATGCAAAGGAGGAGGTGAGCACGCTCAGGGAGAAAGGAGGTCCTGATGAACCGTCTCAGGGGTTCTTAAGTTACCAGAGTGGTCATCTCTCAGTTGCATCTGCAGTGGCTCAGTATTAAATGCTACCCCAATAAAATGTGCAAACAAGTTATGCTCGTAGCCTGTATGGAGAAGAGAGGCTGTAGAACCAAAGGTTTTCTTCCACAGCAGGAAGGGAAGGTAGGATCAAACTCAACCCCAAATAATTGCTTTCCATCCTTTGTGTCATGTTTTAATTAAAGATAGCAGCACCACAATCTATGCTATATCTGGAAATTATTAGAAACCTTTTCCAGAGGCAAAAAGGATCAATAGCTTTTTTGTCTCGGTGGCATAAAACATCACAGCATTCTTCCCTTTCTGCTGGTCACTATAAGCAAACACACACACACACATTCAGAAAGAGAGAAAGACGGTGTAAAAGAGAGGAATAATAGCAGCAGAGAAGGCCAAAGTCCTGTGCGGGGTCTGGTGGATACATGCTCTCTGTTCCACCGGCAGAAGCTGCCTGGCCTTTACTCCCCCTTTCGTAAAACAAAAGCAGCTCTTTGCATTTCCAGCTTCTGTCTCTTGTGGAAATCTCTCCATCTGAGGCTGCCTTCAGACATGGGGATTACTGCATTCCTTTTCCTGGTTACCATGCAAGTACTTCTGCCCCAGTTCCAAATTTTATTTTTACACTGTTTCTCCTGTTGTGTTATGGTACTGTGGCTTTTTGATCAATATACCACCAGGTCGTGCTAAATTTCAATTGCACAAGTGAGTGTGGTGTGTGCCTGTTCTTCTGTTAGCTCTGTAGGAGCCACAATTCCTATAGTTCCCAGGGACGTAGTGTCTCTTGATTTCGGTAAGGCGTTTGAGAAAGTTTCCCCATGATATTCTTATGGAGAAGCTGGTAATACGTGGGCTGGATGAGGTAACTATGAAGTGGATTTGAACCTGGTTCACTGACCGAACCCACAGAGTCTTTCTTCTCCTTTCTTTGGTGATCGGCAATCACTCCTAGCCAAGGAAGATTTTCTTCCATGAACATGGCTTAGCGGTGTGTCCATAGGTGACTGTGGAGGCCAATTCTGGATCCACACGTTCTTCCACAGTGGGGACATAGTTTTCCGGGCAGGAGTTGATCATGGTAAGGGTTTGCCAAACATGCATTCCTCTTAGCTCGTTTCTCCCTTGCATCCTGAGTTCGAGTGTCTTCAAAGACTGTGACACCTTTGGTAAAGGCTGTTCTCCAACTGCAGTGCTCACAGGCCAGTGTTTCCCACTTGTCAGTGTTCATACTAAAAATTAATTTAAAAAATTGTCTTGAGAGAGTCTTTAAACCTCTTTTGTTGTTGACCACCAGCATTACACTTTCTGTTTAAGTTCAGAATAGAGTAGTTGCTTTGGTAAACGATAATCAGGCATCCTCACAACATGACCAATCCAATGAAAAAAAATTCCTTCCAGCAGCACCTTAAAGACCAACTAAGTTAGTTCTTGGTATGAGCTTTCGTGTGCATGCACACTTCTTCAGATAGTGTGTATGCACACGAAAGCTCATACCAAGAACTAACTTAGTTGGTCTTTAAGGTGCTACTGGAAGGAATTTTTTTTGTTTTGACTATGGCAGACCAACACGGCTACCTATCTGTAACAATCCAATGAAGTTGATGATGAAGAATCATTGCTTTGACAATGGAGATCTTTGCTTCTTCCAGTCACTCATTAATACCAGTAGGGACTTCTAACAAGTGCTTCACAAGATCATTTTTGATAGCAAAGCCTATGAAAGCTGGTTGACACATTAATGGTTCCTGGTCACCTCTCAGGGATGGTTTAGTTGAGATTGTAGGGGATTGTAGGGAACTGAACTAGATGACCCTTGGGGTCCCTTTTGACTCTACAATTCTATGACTCTAAGAGGAATTGGTTGTTAAGCCACTCTGGGAATTTTACTTCATACCCTCCAACATTTCTCCGATGAATATAGGGGTGCCTATTTATACCCCGCCCATCTGGCTGGGTTGACCCAACCACTCTGGGAGGCTTCCAACATATATAAAAACACAAGAAAACATTAAACATTAAAAAATCTTCCCTATACAGGGCTGCCACCAGAGGTCTTATCTTCTTTGCTCAGGGGATCACATAACTCCATACCCCCCGACATTTCTCTGATAAAAAATAGGCAAGTCCTGCGCTGCTCTGGTTCACCAAAGCATGGCCGCATGACCTGGTCATGCTGGCCACATGACCCAGAAGCTGTCTGCGGACAAACACCGGCCCCTCGGTTTATAGAGCAAGATGAGCGCCGCAACCCCAGAGTCGTCCACAACTGGACCTGACGTTCAGGGGTACCTTTACCTTTTTACCATGCCCTCCAACATTTCTCTGATGAAAAGAGGGATATCCTAGGGGAAAGCAGGACATTCTGGGATCAAATCAGAAATCAGAACAGCTTCTGTAAATCCGGGACCGTCCTTGCAAAATACACCTGGAGGGTCTGCAACTTTTGTGAGGGGACCGGTACCCAGGATTTTAGGGGAGAAGTTGCAACCATTTAAATCATAGTGCTTTAAATATATGCTGTGAATGTGGCTTTGTGTGAGCTTTGTGGAGGTTTGGTTGACCCCAGGGATGGCACACCCAGGAAGGAGGGCGGGGGGAAACCTGGCACTCAGTTTTGCCTTTGGAGCTCTGATTTAGGGGGACTTTGGAAATTTCACAGGAGGAGCTGAGAATCACATTCTGCCTTACTGCGTTTTGCTGTCATTACCTTAGCAGACCTTGCAAGTCTCATAAAATAAATCGGAAGTGTGACAACCACCCCCAGGAGATCCCTTTAAGGGATCTTTTTAAGGGATCCCTTTAAGGGATCTCCTCCATGCCACCCCATAAGGTCCTCTTTGGGCAGTGGAGTATGCAGGGATACA
Source organism: Podarcis melisellensis (assembly GCF_964234715.1). Classification (NCBI taxonomy): domain Eukaryota; kingdom Metazoa; phylum Chordata; class Lepidosauria; order Squamata; family Lacertidae; genus Podarcis; species Podarcis melisellensis. The sequence goes on along the minus strand of NC_138543.1, from coordinate 57,056,392 downwards.
CACACACACACACACACACACACACACGCTGCCCCACGTTTGCTCTCTGATGACTTTTTATTCTATCCTTTTGCTGCTTGTCGAGCTCCTTGGATGAGTGCAGCCGCCTAAGTGCAAACGGTTATGATTATTGGGAGGAAACAATAATGGCCATAAAGATAAAACGAATCTGAGCTTTTGTCTTCAGATGGCTGTTTTTAGCAATCCAGAAAGCTAAAGCCCATGAAATAGACAATAAGAAGGGGCGAGGTGCTTAATATCAGTCAGCATATTTGGGTGGATTTTCCCAGCAACGCGGCTGCTATCAAAATAATAAGGATTTTTATTATTCCACATAGAAAGAAAGACACTTACATGTTATTATTTTTATTATTATTATTATTTTGGAGATGCCTGCAAGTCTCAGAGCAGGCTGTTTGTGTGTGTGAGGAAAGAGAGAGAGAGAGAGAGAGAGAGAGAGAGAGAGAGAGAGAGAGAGAGAGAGAGAGAGAGAGAGAGAGAGAGAGAGAGAGAGAGATGTTTCTCCTTTTGCAACAGCGCCATCTTTAGGATACAGGGAGAAAACGAAAGCTTCAGTCTCTGGCTCCAGTACATTGGAAACTCACGAAGGTAACAATCTTCTCTTTTGTAATCCCTGCTGAAGTGAACGAGAGAGGCACACAGACTGCAACAGAGATGAAGAACTCTTTTCTGTTGGAGGGCCACACCCCCTTCTTATAACTCTTCTGGGTCCACGTGTCAGTGATGAGCAGGTTAGATTTCATAACTTCTGCAAACCCACTCTACTTTGAGGTTGAATCCTGACAAAACAGAAGTACTGTTTCTTGGGGGACAGGGGGCGGGCTGGTGTGGAGGACTCCCTGGTCCTGAATGGGGTAACTGTGCCCCTGAAGGACCAGGTGCACAGCCTGGGAGTCATTTTGGACTCACAGCTGTCCATGGAGGTGCAGGTCGATTCTGTATCCAGGGCGGCTGTCTACCAGCTCCACCTGGTACGCAGGCTGAGACCCTACCTGCCCACAGACTGACTTGCCAGAGTGGTGAATGCTCTAGTTATCTCCTGCTTGGACTACTGCAATGCGCTCTACACCTTTGAAGGTGACCTGGAAACTACAACTAATCCAGAATGTGCCAGCTAGACTGGTGACTGGGGGCGGCCGCCGAGACCATATAACACTGGTCCTGAAAGACCTACATTGGCTCCCAGTACATTTCCGAGCACAATTCAAAGTGTTGGTGTTGACCTTTAAAGCCCTAAATGACCTCAGCCCAGTATACCTGAAGGAGCGTCTCCACCCCCATCGTTCTGCCCTGACACTGAGGTCCAGCGCCAAGGGCCTTCTGGTGGTTCCCTCACTGCGAGAAGCTAAGTTACAGGGAACCAGGCGGCGGGCCTTCTTGGTAGTGGCACCTGCCCTGTGGAATACCCTCCCATCAGATGTCAAAGAGATAACAACTACCTGACATTTAGAAGACATCTGAAGGAAACCCTGTTCTGTGAAGTTTTTAATGTGTGACATTTTAATGTATTTTAATCTTTGTTGGAAGCCCCACAGAGTGGCTGGAGAAACCCAGCCAGATGGGTGGGGTACAAATAACAAATTACTATTACTATTACTATTACCCAGCCACAGAAGCAAGGGTTCAAGGATGCATTGCCCAAGCAGGCACATTATACGACCCATGGAAGCAGCAAAATAACCAGACTGTACAATTGTGCTGGGATAAAATCAGGCCAAATCTTTATTAGATAGCAGCAGGTAGGGTGAGGGTTAGCATGACATTGGATCCCAGGATCAGTTCATCATTCCACAAGCCCCATGTTGATGGAATGGATCCACTGGGTTTGGACTGATCCAAACACCTCATCTCAGGAGAGTCGGTCAGTGTTGAACCTTGCCATGGTGCAAACCAAATAAGCAAAGTCTTACTGGGAGACCAGGTGTAGATTCCAACCAGATTCCAAGCTTCGGGGTGCTGTGATCAGTCCTTCTCTCACACCCCTTATGAAGGCCCCTGATGCCCAATGCCATTTCCGCCCTCATAAAAACAACGTTCTTCCACCTAACAGAGGAGGGCCATAATTTAACGGGAGAAACCCCAACCAAGTGCCAATCAGGTTGAAAGAGGGCGGGATTCTTTCCGCCCTGTCAACAAGTGACCCAAAATTGCACAGTGAAGGCTCTAAACGAAGGGTGGGCGATTGGGCGGCTCTCAAGGGAAACCAAGGGCAAGATTTGACCAGGGATAGATGACATAAAATAAGGCCAGTCCAGGGCAGTTCCAACTCATAACTACACCTGAGGCATCTCATCACCACACCTGCCCTCAGCCGTAGCAGAGTGAGGAACCTCCGAACCTGGGGTCGAATGTAACCTCACTTAAGGCTTTCTGCCTGTTGCTTCAGAATCAATTTCCTAGTCACAAACACTCTCCTCAGGCCACTTGAACTCAGGCTCTGCCTGGCATTCTCTTCCAGTGCTTTTTACCTGTTGGAAGCCTCATACCATGCCCAATAATTGTGGGGTGCCTTTGCCCGGCGGCCCTGTAGCCCATAGATGGCAGCAAAATACTGAGCAAGGTTTTGCCCAGTACAGTGGTACCTCGTGTTACGAACGGGATCCATTCCGGAGGCCCGTCTTTAATGTGAAATGCCCACAACTCAAAGCACTGTGTCTGCACAGGCGCGCGCGGCACAATTTGGCAATTCTGCGCATGCACGAAGCACGATTTAGCACTTCTGCACATGCACAGTACTTCCGGGTTGCTGCGGGACGTAATGCAAAAAGACATAACATACACAAGGTATGACTGTATCTTGTTTTTGCAATGGGCTCATGGGGAAAAAATCTCTCCTATGAGCCCTTGTAAAGCAGTGGGGGAAGCCTAGCTAAGACTGCTTCCCCTGGAGCTCAGGGCCGTTTTGCCCCGAGAGCTATGGAATTTGCTCTCACAGGGGGACCACCACCTTGGATGGCTTGAAAAGAGGACTGGAGAAAAAAATCATGGAGAATAAGGCTGTCTATGACTACACTCAAGGGTTCTTCCAAGTCAAAGGAATGCACATGGCAGAGAATTAACTCTTTATGGCCAAAGAGAACACTTGCAGTTATTTCTGTAGCTCTGGATACACACACCTATCTAACATCTAGGCAGAAATGGAGCAGTTGCAGCAACAGGGGACCACTCCAACCCCATCAGTTAGTGGCGGATGAAGCCTTTCAGGCATCTGGGGCAGTGTGCCCAGGGGTGGGGCAAACTGCCCATGGGGCGGGGCGAATGGGCAGGGTGAACCGCCCATCAGGGTGCCATGCACCCCGTGGCATCCCATGCTGTCCCTATGGGCACCGCGGTGGACCCCGTCCCTATGGGTGCTGTCAGTGAGGCTCAGATGCTGAGAGAAGAAGCAGGCACAGGGAGAGGACAGTTAACAGCAGAAAGCAAAGAAGAGGGGGAGAGCAGCTGTAATCTGAGCTCTGACCAAAGGGAAAGGCAGATGTGTGAGAAACACGATAGTGGGCAAGATGTTGGAATGCAGGAAATACACTCTGCCAAATATAGTAGGATTCCAAAAGTGGCAGAGACACGCGAAAGATACTGGAAAGGAGGTGGGGGCTTCTGTGCTGGGGAAAGGAGAGGAGCTCAGTCCAGGCAACTCCATCTTCTGTGGAGGACGATGAGTAGAAAAGCTCCATCTTAGTTTTTTGTTTTAGCAATAAATCTGAAATAATTAACAGCCAGAGTCATCTCGCGTTCGTGGGAGAGACCAAGCCGTAACAGGGCGCCATGTGCCACAGAGTGCTCGGCAGCCATAGGAATGAGGCTGCACCCCTAGGGATGAGATAGGGTGCACTGCGCCCATAGGGACGAGGCATGCAGCTGGTCCTCAGCTGCTCTACAGCTGGGGGAGGGGAGGCAGTGGGCGGACAGCGAGGAGCCTGCAGGCGCTGAGACATGTGGCATGCTGCAGGTCCTGTGGTGATGAGTGCCACCCGCCATTTTGTCACCCCCATCAGGGTGACACCCAGGGCGGTCCACACCCCCTGGACCCCCCTTCCTATGCTCCTGGGTGCAGGAGAGGGTGGGGTAGCACCTAACCCTTCACATACTTGACCTGCCTCTTCCTTCTCTTCTTCTAACCCATACTGTGCTCCACCTTCCAGCTCCGAAGCCTCCTTTGTCTCTGCCTCTTGCCCCCCGGCTGGTAGTTCCCCACAAACCACTGCTCCCTTCTCCTGAGTCAGAATCTAGCTCCCTTTCCTCCGGTGCACACTCAGCAATGTCCTGCTATTCCCTGACAACTACTAATCATGATGGCTATGCTCTTCCTTCACAGCTGTAAGTAGTAATGCCAGAGGAGAAGTGTTCTTGTGCTCAAATCCTGCTTGCAAGTCTTCCTTTGTGGTACCTGGTTGGCCACTGTAAGCATCTTTATTAGATGGCCCATTGGTCTGATGCATCTTCCATTGTGTTTTTATCTCTGCATTCCCTGCAGAAGCAGATCCAAGCATTTCTTCAAAATCAACTGTGGGTGGGGGATTTCATTGCCACCCTAGGCATTTTATTTTGCCTGAATTAAATCTGCAAAGGAAACTTCTGCATGGCACAGGATTGAAAGAGGAGGGTTAAGTTTGTTTTCGCCAAGCATCCGATGGACAAAAATGCATTTGACCTTCACTGGGTTCCTCAGTCATTCTTCAGCTTGAGTGGCTGAGTGAAGAAAGTGTCATTCTGTCATATATATTTTTTATAAAAAAAAAAAATACCTGGAAGGGGGAAAAAATTAAAAATCGATTCTGTCTACCCCCTGAAAGCTTTCCTTTTCATCAGCATCCAACTGACATAAATAATATTTCGTTGGGCTCTTTTTTATTGCTGGTTTTATTTAAATGCACTGAAGGTTGCTGGTTAGCAAGCAGTTTTGAAGAAAGCTTCCCCCCCCCCTTTTTCTTAAAAAAAAATGGGGCAATGAATGGCTACACTTTCTGGTAAATACATTCCAATTACAGGAAGAACTCTGCAGCTCCTGTAAGGAGTCGATACAGTCAAACTTCGTAAGCCATGCTTAGGTGTCTATTTATAACTGCTAATTATAACGATCTATACACAAGGAGATTGAAAAAGGATAAATAAAAAAAATAAATAAAGTCAGGTTCTTAGGTTCAAGAGATTAAAGTGAGTGAAAGGAGAACAGCAGAAATGGGAGGGGAAGAAATAGAGAATTGTGTCCAGAGGATGTAGTAAAACCAGGAGCTCATCCACACTCCTGTATATATCGTGTTTGGTTCAATTTGACCCGCGCTTTCCAGTTACAGGTTCAAGATTTCTAGGCACTGCTTTCCCTGGGAAAACCTACTCTTTGCTGATGAATTGGAACCAATGCCAATCCACCGAAAACCCAATTCATGTTTGCTCCGATTCAGTGGTAAACAGCGAGTGTTGCGGGAAAAGTGTGAGACAAAAGAAAATCCTTTGTGTATTGAGTTTCTCTTTAGATTTTTGGAGCCCATGGTCTTGTTTCAAAATCATATCAAAAGCTGCAAGCAGACCCTTGGACAATTTGCCCAGTATTGTCAATGCTGACTATCAGTAGCAGCTCTCCAGGACTTCAGGTGGGAATAATTTTCTGGGCCTACCTGGAAAGGTCATTTTTCAATCCCCTGGAGATGCTGCAGATTTGACCTTGGACCCTCTACATTAGAAATCAGATATCATTTTGCTAAGACACCAAGAGATACATAGCCACTTTCTTGAATGCTATGCAGAGGCTTGAGACTTTCTACTAAAGGAGGAACATCCTAGGGCAGGAGGAGTCTCCAGAAGCTGTTGGGGAGGGGATATTTATCCATGGCTATTAGCTATAGATGTTGGAGACCAAGTCCTTTGAGTATTGATTGGAGTATGAGAATGAGTTGAATGGTTTGCCTGGAGAAGAGATGGTTAAGAAACGATACAGCAGCTATCTTCAGGTCAGTGGTGACTGGTCCATTGGGACAAATGAGGCACTGTCCCACCAAATTCAGCCAGCCCCTACCTTCCTGCCTTCCTACAGCCAGCTAGGAGGTCGCTCTGCATGTTGCTGCCTCTTGACTCCACCTACTGCTGGTCTTCTTGCGTCCCACTCCACCAGTCTCATTGAGCACCAGTCCCTACTGCCTCAATTATTTGAAGTGGTTGTTATGCAGATGATGGAGGGAATTTGTTTTCTTTTGCTCTGGAGCAGGCTTCCTCAAACTCAGCCCTCCAGATGTTTTGAGACTGCAATTCCCATCTTCCCTGACCACTGGTGCTGCTAGCTAGGGATCATGGGAGTTGTAGGCCAAAAACATCTGGAGGTCCAAGTTTGAGGAAGCCTGCTCTGGAGGGTAGAACTCAAGCCAATACATTCACAAGTCAAGAAAGGGGATTGCAGCTCAAACTTGGGAAGAAACTCCTTTTGGTATAGAATCATAGAATCATAGAGTTGGAAGAGACCACAAGGGCCATCGAGTCCAACCCCCTGCCAAGCAGGAAACACCATCAGAGCACTCCTGACATATGGTTGTCAAGCCTCTGCTTAAAGACCTCCAAAGAAGGAGACTCCATCACACTCCTTGGCAGCAAATTCCACTGTCGAACAGCTCTTAGTGTCAGGAAGTTCTTCCTAATGTTTAGGTGGAATCTTCTTTCTTGTAGTTTGGATCCATTGCTCCGTGTCCGCTTCTCTGGAGCAGCCGAAAACAACCTTTCTCCCTCCTCTATGTGACATCCTTTTATATATTTGAACATGGCTATCATATCACCCCTTAACCTCCTCTTCTCCAGGCTAAACATGCCCAGCTCCCTTAGCCGTTCCTCATAAGGCATCGTTTCCAGGCCTTTGACCATTTTGGTTGCCCTCCTCTGGACACGTTCCAGTTTGTCAGTGTCCTTCTTGAACTGTGGTGCCCAGAACTGGACACAGTACTCCAGGTGAGGTCTGACCAGAGCAGAATACAGTGGAACTATTACTTCCCTTGATCTATGTGGCTTGTGGTTTGACAGAGGAACAGACAGACTCAGGAGGTGGCAGATTCTCCTTCACTAGAGGTTTTTAAGCAGAGGCTGCTGGTAACCTACCAAGGCTGAAGACTTCCTGCATCATCAGCAGGTTTGATCTTTCCAGGTCTACGATTCTAAATGGAACCTGTGTGTCAGGGATCTGCCATCAGTACTGGAGGGGGAGAGCAAAAGCCAGAGGGATTCCAGAGAGCGTCCAGGGATCGGGAGGACCAGCCCATCTTCTGGGGAAGAGAATCAGCGTAGCACCAGTGGAGAAGGGGGGTAGCTGGGGGAAGTGGCGAGGCGGTCTCATGACTCCTTGCCTGGGACCAGCGGGGAGAGTAAGGGTCCTCCGTTGCCCACGCCCTCTCTGCTTCCACGCAGAGAGGGTAGGCGGAGACTAGGCATCAAAGAACTTCCTTGCTGGAAAAAGTTTAAGAAACGCCCACTCACGGATTCTGCCAGCGATTGAGTCAGCCACGGGTGAGTGGCTGTCCGGACAGAAAAAAGGTTCACTTTGGCAACCCAGCCAGGTGTTTGCACCCAGCCAGGGAGATAGGTACCTGCTTACGAACGAGCAACCCCTAGAACCATTACACTGTGTCTACTGATATAATGTTCTGATGAATAGGATAAATACTGAGGATTGAAAGCCAACAGACCAGCAGGGTCTGCTGCCTTCATAACTCGATGGTGGGCTTCTCGGACACTTCTTCTTGATCCCTGTGGGAAGCAGGATCTGTTGGACATTTGGTCTGATCCAGCAAGTCTCCTTTGCTGTTTTGATGACTTGGCGGTGCTTTAAGCATTTATAACCCCATGTCCCCATCTGCAGTGCTCCAAGGTCTTGAAGGAACAGTGGAATACAGATGTGATATGTAAGGACTCTGGACTGTCAATTCCAGTTTTTAGCTGTCTTCTCTCGCCCTCCCCATGCACCTGCTTCAAAAAGCACATGGGATGTGCTGCACATTTCAATGTGGTTCAATAGTTCATTGTTCTCTCCATGCATCCCGGGAACTGTAGTTCTGCGAGATGGGGTGGGTGCATAGCTGTCAACATTTCCCTTTTTTTAAGGGAAATTCCCTCATTCCGAATAGGATTCCTCGCAAGAAAAGGGAAAAGTTGACAGCTATGGGTGGGTGCTCTGATTCCTTAGCATCCACACTGAACTGAAGTTTCCAGAATTCTTTGGAAAGAAACCATGGAAGGTGAATCGGTATAAAACTGATATCCGGTTGCAGGACAGATCAGCCCTGTTCTAGATTGCGGGCATCCCCAGAGATCTCTCATTCAGGTAAGATTCCAGCCTGATGAGAAGTGATGGGATCACAGCTTGAGGTGGAATAGCTGTAGGCTATTACTTGCTTTATGAGACACAGGATCAGTAAACGACATGACCCAGTCTTTTATGGTGGTCTGCGGGTCAGCTTTCCAATGGCTTAAAAGTTTCTTTAAATGCATTTTGGACGCCGCTCTATCTCTGACATTTATGATGAAGGGTTATGCGCTCCCTCTCTGAGTTTTCTGGTTAGACCACTGTGTTGCAGAGAACACTTGCTCTGAGGGTGTCCTTTTATATCTGCCTTTACTGCGCATTATGGCTTTAAAGGGAACAGGATGCCGGGATTGCAAAATAGATTGTGTTCCCTTTATAATCACTCCGCTCTGTTTTGACACAAAAGCAAAGCGGCGGGCAATAGTTGTGGGTCTCCTATTTTTAAACTCATAGTTTAATGATTTTCGAGGGGCAGTCAGACAGAAAATATGACCATTTCCTTTAAAATATACAACTTTTCTCCCCCCCCCCCAGCAGTGGGTTTCGAAACAGACAGACACGCGCACAGACCGTACTCCCTGATAATGACGCTACAAAATAAATGGCTGAATAAAACCAGTATTGCTCATACTGTGTTTCAAATCACCTTTAGACATTTCTTCTGCCTTTTTATTGGATGCAATTTTGTGGGGAAGTGTGTTAGTGAGCGAGCGAGTGAGGAACGGCATTTTAAGACCCGCTAGGAGAAATCAGGAGTTAATAACAATATAGATTGGAGAGGGAACAATGGAGAGGTTATAGCGCAGGGCCATGTATTCAACTAATTAAAAATGAAGTTATTAGTTTTTAGTTACACAGCGGTTGCAGATGCCATGGTAGAAAAATCACGCAGATGCACAAGTTATCCTGGATGACCGATGTGGGTTTTAAATGCCTTTCTAATTAGAGCAAAGCAAATGGATGTTGAGTCTACAGGAAAAGAAGATGACAGCCTATATTGTAATATACAAAAGGATGTTAGGACTGTGGCACAGCTGGCTGCCACTGATGGAGCTGCCCTAAATTTTCCATAGCTGTTCACCTAGTCATTGTTTGCCATATCCTGCCATTTTTATTTTATTTTTGTCCCAAAGGGACTGACAAGATAGTTCACAAGGATTTCAAATATGTGCATTAAAAGTAGTTGAAGGATAGCAAGAATATACAAAAACAAAAGCAGCAACAGCAATGAAACGCACAGAGGAATGTTTATCTAGAAGCAGCAGCCCAGTATAAGTAGCCAAGGCTGAGCCAGGTTCAAGAAATCCCATAAAGGTGGTGCCACAGCTGAAAAGGCCCTGCTTTGTGTTCCCACCCGCCTTTAAGCCAGAGAGCATGAACCACAGCCTCAGAGCAATATCACTTGTATGTTCAGGGTTGTGCCCAAAGTTGTACTACATGAGTAAGCAATAAACTTACCCATTGTACTCCTCTCAAATCTGTTGTAGGGATTACCCCAATTTCAGGAGGGCATGGGGTGTCCATGGGGAAGAGAACAAAGTGCAAGTGTAAATCCTTGTACTAACGGAATGATACCACTCTTGGTGCAGTGTTAAGGAGAGGGGACCTGAAAGGGCATTTAACATTTAACTGCAATGACAGTTAGTATTTGACAAGAGGGACCCAGCCACAGAACATTGCACAAGTGTCTCTCTGTGTAGCTTCTCCCGCACAGGCAATTTCCCAAACTGGAGTCTTTGAAAGTGGGGAGTATATTGGCAATCTGTGGCTTCAGCACACCCTCTTCTCGGTAGAGTGGATGGGGGCTGCCCAGAGCAGAAATTTCCCCTCTCGTTCCCCACAGCACTCCAGGTTATGATTAGTATATTTGTATTACTGGTGTTGTCATTCTCCCCAAAAAATGAGCATGTGGAGGCTCCCATTGACATTCTAAATTCAGGAAGAAATAAGCAGGAGGATGAGAGTGCAGGGAAGAAATTCAGAACAATAACATAATTATCAAGGGGTTGGTTGCCTCTTTTGTAGCAAACAGTTAAGCTCTGATTGTCACTGACTGTAACTTTTTCCATCTCACTGCCATTCATCCCCTACTATCTATCATCTATCTATCATCCATCTATCTATCATCTATCTATCTATCTATCTATCTATCTATCTATCTATCTATCATCTATCTATCTACCTATCTACCTACCTATCTACCTATCTACCTATCTACCTATCTATCTACCTATCTATCTATCTATCATCTATCTATCATCTATCTATACCGGTATATATGAATGAACGTTGGGCCTTCTCTACAAAATGTGCATGCTCTAGGACTAAGCAATAGCCCTTTCCTTATACAAAAGACAAAGCATACATTCCATTGAAATGGAAGCCAACTCCTTCTGGAGGTCCAGTCCAAAGCTGGGAGACAAGCTCACCAGGCTAACAAAAACTCTCCCGTCTCACTCTTCCCCCTCACATGCACACACCGAGTTCTCAAAATCAAAATAAACAATACCTAATACTTTGAAAAGGTCACTCAGCTTTCCTGGCAAAGACACTGGGCTCCTATTGTGAGCCGTTTCACAAAGAGAAGTCTTTCTAAACTTCAGCAGCTTAAAAAGCTAACCTTTAAGCTTTAGATTTCCCCCCCTCATCTCTTGTTGACACTCTTTCTCTGCTTTCCCCGCTAGGAAAACATCTCCCCAACCCTTCCTGCCTCCCTCCCACCTGTGTTTGCTTTGACACAAGCATCAGATCTTGGCTTATTCAGGATAACATTTCAAGATGCGAAGCATTCATGGTGAGAAATATCCAGCTTTGTGTAGAGTAGAGGGATAGCTGGTGATGCACAATGGCTGCTAACTTTTGATGGCTCTGTTCTGCTCCACTAGAACTTGTGGTCATCCAACGAAGCCAAATGGTGGAAGATGCAGGACAGAGAAAAAAACATTTCTTCATGCAGCACAGAATTAAACTGTGGAACTCACGGCCTCAGGAGGCAGAGATAGCCATGAATGTAGATGACGGCAAAAGACGACTAGAACAAATTCATGAAGGAAAGGACTATCAGTGTGTTGTTGTTGTTGTTTAATCATTTAGTCATGTCCGACTCTTCGTGACCCCATAGACCAGAGAACGCCAGGCCCTCCTGTCTTCCATGGCCTCCCGCAGTTTGATCAAACTCATGCTTGTAGCTTCAAGAACACTGTCCACCCATCTCGTCCTCTGTCATCCCCTTCTTCTTCTGCCCTCCATCTTTCCCAACATCAGGGTCTTTCCCAAGAAGTCTTCTTTTCTCATGAGGTGGCCAAAGTATTGGACCCTCAGCTTCACGATCTGTCCTTCCAGTGAGCACTCCGGGCTGATTTCCTTAAGAATGGAAAGGTTTGATCTTCTTGCAGTCCATGGAACTCTCAAGAGTCTCCTCCAGCACCATAATTCAAAAGCATCCATTCTTCGGCGATCAGCCTTCTTTATCCCAGCTCTCACTTCCATACATCACTACTGGGAAAACCATAGCTTTAACTATACGGACCTTTGACGGCAAAGTGATGTCTCTGCTTTTTAAGATGCTGTCTAGGTTTGTCATTGCTTTTCTCCCAAGAAGCAGGCGTATTTTATTTTCGTGACTGCTGTCACCATCTGCGGTGATCTCGGAGCCCAAGAGAGTAAAATTTCTCACTGCCTCCATTTCTTCCCCTTCTCTTTGCCAGGAGGTGATGGTAGTAGCCATGATTTCTATGCTCTGCTTCCACAGTCAGCAATGCTTCTGAAAAACAGTTGCTGGAAGCTGCAGGAGGGGAAAGGACTGACCTGCTGGGAGCCTGAAGGGCCCTGCCCTGCTTCTCCCCACCTGGCCTAGGGCAGGGCCTGACAGGCTCCATAGAGAACCGCTACTCCTGTGCTGCTGCTGGGCAGAGAGGGCTCTGTTTTTGTTGTTTTTTAAATTGCTTTTATTTTCTATCTACGTCATTTTAAATTGTGATTGATATTCATGCTGTATTCTTAGTTTTAGATTTCATGATTTATGTGAAAATTGTATTCTATTTGGCTGTGTACTTTTTGAGGTCCAGCACCAAGGGCCTTCTGGCGGTCCCCTTGCTGCAAGAAGCCAAGTTACAGGGAACCAGGCAGAGGGCCTTCTCGGTAGTGGCACCCGCCCTGTGGAACGCCCTCCCACCACGTCAAAGAGAAAAACAACTACCAGACTTTTATAAGACATCTGAAGGCAGCCCTGTTTAGGGAAGCTTTTAATGTTTAATAGACTATTGTATTTTAATATTCTGTTGGAAGCTGCCCAGAGTAGCTGGGGAAATCCAGCCAGATGGGCGGGGTATAAATAATATATATATATATATATATATATATATATATATATATATATATATATATATATATATAATATTGATGTGTTTTATTTGTTGCTTGTGAATTTTGTTATGTTGGTAATTATGTAAATCTTGTCATGTTGTAATCCCCCTTGAGCATTGTTTTAAGTATGGAAAGGTGGCATACAAATAAAATGTTGTTGTTGTTGTTGATGATGATGATGATGATGAGAGGGCTCTTGTGCTAAAATCCTGCTTGTGGGTTTCCCACAGTCATCTGCTCGGCCATTGTAAGAATAGAATGCTGGACTAGACGGGGCAATGGTCTGATCCAGCATGCTCTCAAACTATTCTTCAGCCACAGCAAACATCTGCTGAGAGCTAGCCTCCACCATTCCAGTCAAACCAGCCTTTATTGAATTTGCATCCCAGGGGATGAGATTTGGAGTGGGACATGGTAAAGGTAAAGGGACCCCTGACCATTAGGTCCAGTTACGGACAACTCTGGGGTTGCGACACTCATCTCGCTTTATTGGCCGAGGGAGGCGGCGTACAGCTTGACTAAGCTGCTTCGGGCGAACCAGAGCAGCGCACGGAAACGGTGTTTACCTTCCCACCAGAGTTGAACCTATTTATCTACTTGCACTTTGACATGCTTTCAAACTGCTAGGTGGGCAGGAGCAGGGACCAAGCGATGGGAGCTCACCCTGTCGCGGGGATTCGAACCTCCGACCTTCTGATCGGCAAGCCCTAGGCTCTGTGGTTTAACCCACAGCGTCACCCGTGAGATTTGGAGTGGGCCATGAGACGAGTTTTTTCCCGAGCCTCCGCTGCCACTTTTTATTGCCTCTGACTGTGCAGCCCGGTTGCGAGCAATTGCCCTGCTTTGATCCCGAAAAATGCTGCATGCCAATAAAAAGGAGCGGAAGTGTCCAGAAGCATTGCTGCCTTTGCACTGCCAACACCCAGAGCTGTGTGAATTCGAGTGTATTGTTTGAAAAATGAAGGTGCCTACGTTAGCAGAGCTCCAGGGCAGGAGCTTAGCTGGTGTTAGCATAGCTGCCACGTTGACAGTTTATATCGAATTTATGTGCCCATTTATTCTGTCTTTTTTATGGGAAAACAGGTTGTTACCCTACAGCTGCCATATCACATGCTACTTACCCTGCCTCCGAGCACCAGAGCACCTTCCTCAAGGAAACATACATACATCAAGGGGTTATAGAGATTTTAACAACTCAGTAAAGGGGAGGGGAGGTGGGGCTGTCATAAAATATGCATTATAAGCCATGGATTTGCAGCTTTTAATTTTTTTATTTATTGCCGTGTTTTTACCTGCTGTATAACTGGTTTATTGCCCATTGCCACCATTTGGATGGCATCAGCATAGGGAGGGTGGAAGGAGAGAGAGAGAGAGAGAGAGAGAGAGAGAGAGAGAGAAAGAAAGAAAGAAAGAAAGAAAGAAAGAAAGAAAGAAAGAAAGAAAGAAAGAAAGAAAGAGTAAGGAAACCATGGCACAGAACTGATAGTTTGCTAAGAGATGCAGCAGATCTTCAGCTCAGACAGCTAGCTCCTGACTCAGAGTTATCCAAACCTCCGCTTGCCCTGTGGGTTTCAAAGGTCTGGCCTTTGCCTCGCCATTTCCCCCCAGAAAACCTGCTCTTTAGCGACCAACCAGAACAAATGTCAATCCGTGGGATACCCAATTGTGTGTCAAAGCCCCAAGCCACCCCATGAGAATAAAGACACAAGGACACCGAATTTTAGGTTAATGTTAATGGGCAAAATTTAGGCCACAACTTTATTGGTTATAGAATGTGAGCAGTATTGGCTTAGGCATATCTGACTCCTTTCAGGGAGTTTGGTAAGGGTAAACCACCAGTAGGGGGACCCTGCTGATGCGGATTGACTTGAGCCCCTCAGGGTTCCTTCTGGGGTCATGGCATGGCCCAAGCACCTCCCCGGGCTTTGGACAAGATCCACACCCCTGGATTCCTTTAACGGAATACACTTGAGCATGGAGGGGGAGGTGATGGCCACACCTCCCCTCCCTCACACATTGCTATCCAATGCCTAACCACCTAACCTTACAAAGTTGTGAGGATTGCTATGAGGTAGGCGAAAACCAAGTGGCCAGTGCCAATTTGCCAAGTGGAAGAAGTCCTACCAGGCCGCTCAATGGCAACCAACCGAAGGGCAAGGCCAATGAACCAACCTGGACAAAGGGTGGGAGGGCGGGAGATCCACGGAACAAGCCTGAAAAGGGATGATTCAGCGTTGCGCCGTGGTTTAAGTTGACCCAGGCCACGCCCCCCAAGCCACCTGATTGACCACTTGGCTAACTGGCATGGCCGGGCCTCCCCAGCATAAGGTATGAGCTTTCATGTGTCTGCACACTTCTTCAGATACATGCATGCACACGAAAGCTTATTCCAATGACAAACTTAGTTGGTCTCTAAGGTGTTACTGGAAGGAATTTTCTTATTTTGTTTTGACTATGACAGACCAACACAGCTACCCGTGACAAAGAGTGCTTCAACAACATCTCTCCATGAGCTTTCCTTACCACATCACCAGGCTGCTCTTCAGATTTCCCTGTGTTTTGACGTTGGACCATCTCTTGGCTTGTCCACACATCAGTTCGTCCCATGGCCCATGTCCAGAAAGCATGGGTCTGTGCAGTTTTCCACCTTCGCCGCATCAAGCAGTTGGTCCCTTACCTCGCCCGCCCCGACCTGGCCACAGTGATCCATGTGACGGGCACCTCCAGGCTTGACTACTGTAATCCGCTCTACACGGGGCTGCCCTTGAAGATGTCCCAGAAACTCCAGTGGGTGCAGAATGCTGCAGCGAGGCTCCTCACGGGATCTCTGTCATGGGAGCATGGGAAACACCTAATCAGATGGGACTCATTGCGTAAATAATGTATATAAAAGCCTGAGGTTTTGGGGGGGCAATTCAATCACTGTTTTACAAGCTGCAATAAAGAGCATGAAATCACTTCAGGACTCTGAGTATATTTCAGACTACATGACACTTGGTATCCCTTTCAGCTGTACAATGTTATAATTTTATGATTCCATGACCTGTGCGATGTCCAGTGTGACTAGGTTTTTCCCCCCAGCCAGAACCCAGTTCTGGCACCTCTCAGGTGGGCGCCATTGCTATTATGAGAGAACAAGGGAGGTGTTCGTGGTCAATTCCAGAACCTCTCTTTCTAGAGAAATAGCACTGAGTGTGACCCAGGCAAACTTTTTTTTGTGATTAGGAGCAAAGCCGCGCAGGTCATCATTTGAACTACAGTCAACATGGAAGTCACAAGAAAAGCATCATTCTGCCTGGGAACACTAATGGACCTTTTTTTTTTTTACTTTGGAAAAATAAACCGGACTTTATGTGGCATGGTTATTACTATAGATATCCCCTGCAATAAAAGAGATTATTGTCCACAATAAAAAATGCAAAAAATTACAATAGAAATATAGAGAGCAAATAAAAAGTTAGTATTTAGTAAAAAAACAACCCAGAAGTGAATGTGGTGTTGTTAGCAGTGCACAAAACTCACTTGGCATGGGCTGGTGAACGGCTAGGATGGCATAGGGTGTGATTCCTAGCCTTCCCATCTTCTCATATGCCTCCCTGAACCTTCTCCACATTTCAAGCCTCAGTGCTATCAAACCTGAATCTTGGGGAAGGTTATATTGCAATCTCCATACTGGGAGCAAGAGCCAAGGACAGCTCGAGGAACCGAGATTTTACAACATGTGCATATATTTATGTACAGAAATATTAGAGATATGCATGCCCTACTCCCACTCCTGATTTGGATCCCTATTTGGGGTCAGCCCAAATACTGGTTGACTTGACTCAGAGGCGGGACCTGAATAAATCTGGGGGCAAGGCCTAGTGAATTTCACAGCAATTTCCCATGAAATTGTAGTACTTTTCTTCTTCTTTTTTAATAAGAATTTTTATTGATTTTTCAAACACATAATAAAAGACAGACACATTACATAACAACAACGTACACAACATTAAACATATACCGACTTCCCCATACCTCCCTTTCGCTGCATCCTTATTCCAAAGTTCTTTAGCAACCCTTTGATCAAATTATCTATTAATTTCCTTTCATTAGATTTCCTTAAACCTAATAGTTCCCGCTGTATTTCTCTACTTCTTACCCCTTGGCATCTCAACACTCCTCAATTTTACAACAGTTTTTAAGATATAATTTAAACTTCTTCCAGTCCTCTTCCACTGTCTCTTTCCCCTGGTCTCGGATTCTGCCGGTCATCTCTGCTAGTCCCATGAAGTCCGTCACCTTTGTCTGCCATTCTTCCAGAGTAGGTAGTTCTTGCATCTTCCAATACTTTGCCAAAAGAATTCTTGCTGCGAAATTGTAGTACTTTTCTCCCCTACCCCACCAGTATTCAAAATTCACCCTTAATGTAAGATACCAGTGATAGGTCATGCCACCCTCCTCCTTCTCCTTCTCCTTCTCCTTCTCCTTCTCCTCCTCCTCCTCCTCCTCCTCCTCCTCCTCCTCCTCCTCCTCCTTCTCCTCCTTCTCCTTCTCCTTCCTGTACTATTTAGCTTAACAAGTAGACATTCTTGGTACAGACCTATTTATCCAACTGCATCAGTTGTGACTACTAGCAAGATACAAATACAAACAATTTTGTCCAAGTGAACAACACACTGAGGGTCTCTGAGGTGTCCTGGGCTCCATCTTCCAAGCATTTAAACAGGCATTGCTATCTCTCCCCCACCCCAAGAATTATTAGGACTGTGAAGTCCCTTTTGCAAAGCAAGAAAATTTTGGATAAATTGTAGAACAGATTTGGGCACAACACTATTTCAGTTTGGGACACACCTACCTCTCACATACAGGTGGTGTAGGGGTGGATTATGAGGTCCGACAGTTTGAACATAAACAGAGTCTACTGGATCAGGCCAGAGGCCCATCTAGTCCAGCATCCTGTTCTCTCAGTGGCCAACCAGACACACCAATGGGAAGCTTGCAAACAGGACTTGGACACAAGAACACTCCCAGCCCGCTGGTTTCCAGAAACTGGTATTCAGAACCATTGGTGCATCCCTGGATATGAACAGAAGGGCTGTAGCTAAGTGGTAGAACATCTGCCTTGCATGCACAGAAGGCTCCAGGTTCAACGCCCTGGTATATCCAGGTAGGGCTGGGAGCAGTGGCGTAGCGTGGGGGGTGCATGGGGGGGGCGGTCGCAACATCTGGGGGGTAGGGTTAGGGGGCGCAAATCCACGGGTTAGGGGGTACAAATTACAAATGATTGTGAAATGACTAAAGTTTAGGGTAAAGTTTTTACTCTTAGGACCGTTGGAAAAGTGAACCAATAATATTTACCCTAAATCCAAAATACAATTGATGAAAGTACAAAAACACAGGAAACAAGGTATTAATTTGCTGTTAATTTTCTTTATTGAAAAAGATGCAGGGGATGGAGGATGTGGGGAAGTCCAGTGGATTATGAAAAATCGTTTGTAAAACATGATCTCTTTTTTCTTTCTAATAATCTTTCTTTTTTCTTTCTGTAAAATCGCTTTTGCTGGATCATTGACGATGTATTTGACCTTGGAAAAAAGCAATAAAAATATTATTAAAAAAAATAAAATAAAAAAAACACAAATTACTTGCCTTGCCCTGGGTGCTAACAACCCACGCTACGCCACTGGCTGGGAGGGACTCCTGCCTGGAACTCCAAAGAGCCACTGCCAATCAGGGTTAGACAATACTGAGCTAGGTGGACCATTGATCTGGTTCAGCAAAAAAAAAAAAAAAGCTTCCTATACACCTATTCTGAATTTTAGTTTTTGTTTTATGCTTTTGTTTTATGTAGCCCATGCTTGGATCACTGTGCAGAAGAGAAACTGAACAAACAAAATATTGGTAAATCATAAAATTATGCTCATGGGTAGGCAAACTAAGGCCCGGAGGCTGGATCCAGCCCAATCGCCTTGTAAATCCGGCCCGCGGACGGTCCGGGAATCAGCATGTTTTTACATGAGTAGAATGTGCCCTTTTATTTAAAATACATCTCTGGGTTATTTGTGGGGCATAGAAATTCGTTCATCCCCCCCCCCCAAAAAAAAATATAGTTCAGCCCCCACAAGGTCCGAGGGACAGTGGACCAGCCCCCCACTAAAAAGGTTTACTGACCCCTGATTATGCTGAATGCACAGAGGAAGTAATGGTGGGGCAGTGGCTGTAAGAAGTCATGATCCTGCTCCCACCTCAGTGTGTGTTCAGACTAACATCCGACCAGCACTAAACTGTTAGTACAAAGGACAGGCAAATTGTCTATTGTCGGCAATGCCTCGAATGACATCTGTATGGGAGCATCTGTTACTGTTGCTGTTCTATAAGCTCAAAGTCAGCAAGAAGTTTGCGAGGATTTGAGCCACCTCCGGCATTTTAGGAAATTTAAAGCACAGCCCCTGTCTTGTCCCTGGACATTAATACCCGTTCTGTGATTTGCTGGAGACATCCGTTCAATAGCGTTGAAAAGGACGATCAATACATGGACACTACATAATCCTAGACAGTGGACATTCCCTGGGGATTTCTACTGTGCCTCAGATGGGCTGTCACAGGGTTGTGTTTGGCTCTCCACCCCCTTAGAGACTGCACCAGCATCATTTAATTTAACATGACACTTCCTTCGCTCATCTGCTGCTAAGACGTCTGCCAAGTCAGAGGCAGAAAGCATTAAGTAGGATAAAACCAAGAGTCTTAAGATGAAAACACAAACACAGAGGTTTAGAAAAAGACTTCACGGGAAGTAAAAGGGACATAGATTTAGGAGGCTGATTAGTGTAAGAGGTGGTGGTGGAATAACAAAGCCATAATAAGAGAAGGATATTAGCTCCAGCAAGAAAAGAATACCTGTTTGCCATCAGGGAGCCTCCTCAGCTAACACAAGACCAAGATCCAAACCTTGTTTTCAGTCTTGAAAGTAAGAGATCCATCAAGACATGGAGAGTTATCAAGTACAACCAAGTTCATCCAAAACATTTTTCTGCCTAAGGCAAGGAATGAAATGGTCCCCTTCCACAAATTCAGATCAGCATTTTTGGTTGGGAGCCTTTATAAGTCTCCTCACATACCCAGTGTACATCACAACTTGCTTCAGTGTCTATTTTCCATGAGGAAGAAAAATATTCACAACATAAAGCACTGATTATATTCTTACTCGTAGCAGCATGACAGTTGATTGCTCAAAATTGGAAAAATCTGGACCATCTACTTCTATCCCTGTGGAGGCAGAAAGTATGGACAAAAGCCTTAATGGAAAAGCTTACTAAAAGCCTGAAAGCTCTGAGGAAGATGACTTGCTAGAAACTTGGTATCCCTGTATTAACTTCTCAACTGATAATTCTGCAATGTGTCCTCTGAACACCCATGTGGAACTTTGGAGCATGTTAAATTTAAAAATACTGCCCCATTCCTCTCTGAGGGTAAAGTGGGAGAGAGGAAGGGGAATTATTGGGATATTTCATTGCAGTTTATTAATGTTCCTTATGACTCTTGTAGTCCCTTTCCTGCTCTATAATTCTATATAATTCTGTGTAATTTTGAAAACTAAATAAACGATACATATATAAAATATGGTTCTCCCCTTTCCATGCATAGCAGGAGGTGGCAAACTAGAACTGGTTAATGAGACTGGGCAGGAGCAGCCACCTGTTTAATCCCCGGATGCCATATAGTTAAAGATGGCGAAGGAGGGTCTGGAAACCAAGCCTTCTGGTGAATACTTGAGGGGGTTTGGTATGTTTAGCCTGGGAAAGAGAAGACTAAGAAGTGCTAAGATAGTCACCTTCAAATATGCCCAGGGCTGCCACATGGAAAATAGAGCAAGCTTGTTTTGCTGCTAGTGGTGTAAAGGTAAAGGGACGCCTGAGAGTTAAAGTCCAGTCGCAAACGACTCTGGGGTTGTGGCGCTCATCTCGCTTTACTGGCCGAGGGAGCCAACGTTTGTCCGCAGACAGTTTTTCTGGGTCATGTGGCCAGCATGACTAAGCCGCTTCAGGAGAAACCAGAGCAGTGCACGGAAACGCCATTTACCTTCCCGCCAGCTATTCATCTACTTGCACAGGTGTGCTTTTGAACTACTAGGTTGGCAAGAGCTGGAACTGAGCAAGGAGAGCTCACCCCATGATGGGGATTCGAACCACAGATCTTCCAATCAGCAAGCCCTAGGCTCAGTGGTTTAGACCACAGCGAGTCCCGTTAGTGGTGTAGGGAGATGAAATAAAATCCACATCTGGCCACCAATGTGCCCCCTGGGTAAAGGTAAAGGTAAAGGTACCCCTGCCCGTACGGGCCAGTCTTGACAGACTCTGGGGTTGTGCGCCCATCTCACTTAAGAGGCCAGGGGCCAGCGCTGTCCGGAGACACTTCCGGGTCACGTGGCCAGCGTGGCAAAGCTGCATCTGGTGAGCCAGAGCCGCACACGGAAACGCCGTTTACCTTCCCGCTGGTAAGCGGCCCCTATTTATCTACTTGCACCCAGAGGTGCTTTAGAACTGCTAGGTTGGCAGGCACTGGGACCGAGCAGCGGGAGCGCACCCCGCCGCAGGGATTCGAACCGCCGACCTTTCGATCGGCAAGTCCTAGGCGCTGAGGCTTTAACCCACAGCGCCACCTGCGTCGCCCCCTGGGTAGACGAGTATAAAAAGCATGGGGCACAATCCCCATGGCCCTCTAGCCGCTATGGTGTCTCATGCACCAGAAGCAATGTATTTAGCATTAACTCCTGAAGTGTATACTTGATTCTAACTAAACTAAGCTTCCTGATGTATATCAAGGGTCATGAAGAACTGCAATCAGTTCAAAGCCAGCTCAGCATCATTATCAAGCACCACATCTTCAGCTTGCAGATTAAACTCCAACTTCATCCACTGTTCCTGTGGACCCTGGTCTGGCAGACAGTGTCTCCAGGCATGGCCTCCCATGGCCACTGCATGACACCTTCCTGTTCATATTTTGTGTTTAGCTTCTTGATGTGGTTCATGGATCAGAGGGCTATCAGTTGCCACTAGCCATGATGGCTAGATTCTGGCTCAACAGTTGGAGGCCCCAAGTTGGAAGTTGATGGGAACCACAGGAGGGGAGAGGGCTCTTGTGTTCAAATCTTGCTTGCAGAATTTCCACAAGCATCTGGTTGGCCACGGTGAGAACAGGAATGATGGACTGGATGGGCCATCGGTCTGATCCAGTAGGCTGTTCTTATGTTCTTCTGATCTGCCAAAAGCTCGGTTTCCATGCGGAGGAAAGATTCCCGCTGTTTGATTACAGTTTATTGGAAGGAAAAACTAGTTTTTGGAATCCAGTCAAAACCACTTTCCAGGATCGTTATGTGCTCTAGCCACCTCACTCCCTTTATCTGTGTAGACAAGAACACCAGAAACTTATTTCTATTCATCCATTAGATGCTCCCACTCCACCATTTGGCATGTCTGATCTCACCGGCTTCATCTCATGTTCAGGTGCCAGAAACAATTAGGCAAACATTAGTTCCATACACAATCCCACTTTTTTTAAAAAAAAATAATAATCACACATTGCCAAATTGCATTATTATTTCCCCAAGGAAATGAATCCTGAAATGGGGGAGAGAATTTATAGATACATATTCATTATTTATGAGTTTGGAAGGGGCTTCCCCTCTGTTCACTGAAAGGCATAAAGAACTTGGATCCTTTTGAGAACCAGGAAAAGTCCTTTACCGTGAAATCCTAACCATGCTTACTCAGAAGTAAGTTATATTCAGCCCAATGAAAAGCGGAGTTAGGATTGCAACCCAAACACAGCGCCCCCTACAAAAGTTTGTATGAAATGTGTTTTTGAATCCTGGGGGGAAATGAAGAAGAGAAGAATGAGGAGTGCCTTTTTTAATTTTAAAAAATGATTTACCTTTTACCTGTCTGAAGTCGTACTTGGAGTCTCCCTATTTATTACATTAACCACAAAATTAGTTATGTGCAAACGAGGTTGCCTTAGATAAGAGTAGACCTGATGCATCTAGCTCAGTGGTGTCTACTTTGACTGCCAGTAGTTCTCTGTGGGGTCCAGTGCTGGATTCCCCAATAACCAGAAGACTAAGCATGTGTTTAGGGCAGCAGCAAAGTAGGGGCACCGAAAGAGAGGGAGGCAGGGAAGGAATTTTGAAAGATTTTGACATGTGATATTTGAAAAACAACATCGAAATAGTCGTCATGGGGTGGGGGAGGATCAGGCAAGGGCAGTTTTCAGAGCTTACCTGGATTTTGCCTCACATGTTGTTTGGGAAGTGAGAATTCGGTAGGCTTGCTTTAAAATATGAAGTGCACTGAATTTCTCAACCATCCCTAATTCCATCAGAACTCTACATCCTGAGAGCCTATCCACACAGCCTCCACCACAAACAGTATATGCGAAAGTGGAAGGTCAGCCTGAGAATCTATAGCAGCACAAATTGAAGGGTGTGTGTGTGTTTTGGGGGGGTCACACATGGAACCTAACAGCATAGGCACTGGCTCCTAGGGGCCAAAGCTGCTTTGCCCCCCAATGCTTTTTTTGAGGAGTCCGGGCCCCCTCAATATTCAGAGGGCATTCAGCTCTGCCCACTGTCTCCTCACAATGTCAGGACGTTGCATGGGGGCCCCCTCAATCAGCTACAGGAGATGGCTCCTCTGCCTAATAATGTGGATGTCATTTCCATATGCTATAATCCCATTTCGGTGGCGAGTTTGTGTATGTCTATTGCAGCTACTTGGACTGACCAATCTCATGAATCTGCTTTTCTCAACCATCAGCAACTGTGCGCCATTTTCAGTAATTAAGTGGCTGGCCCATTCCACAAAATGGTATTATCACACATCCATAGGTGTGAAGTGGAGTCAAGTGGAGTCATGGGGAAGTGGCTCAAGTGTAGCTGATGGGGAGTATGAAGGAAGCAGGGCTTAAAAACGTCCAGAAGAAATGCACCCAACTTCATGGACAATTCTCCATGCTGGCATCAACTGGTCTGTCTCCTCAACTGATACTGCTGAGATAGACCTCTAATGCCATTATCATTTCTTCCAGTACAGTAGCACCTTTTAGCTCTCATGTTTAAATAAGAGAGAAGTGAAATCACAGCCAATAAGGGCCACCGGACTTCCTCCCATCATGTGTCATAGATACAAATGGCTTTGCCTTTTCATTCTTCACGAATTTCAAGAGCATTTTTTTTTTGGGGGGGGGGTGATTTGACTTTTGATTAGATTGTCAAAAATCTCTTAAATTCCTACCAAATTTCAGCTACAGGCAAATCTGAGGCAATTATGAGAGATCAAAGTATCTGTAGGAATTTTGAAGGAAAGCAGAGGGTGATGAGGCAAACTTTTTTTAAAAAAGCAAAGGGAATTCATGTTACCAAAGTGTCTAAGTCTTTGTCATCCAGTTCTCACTTAGTGCTTGACATTTTAAAAACGCGGGAGGGGGAAAAAGCAACATTTCTCAGTGTTGAAGGAGCAATCTTCCTTTCTTGCATCAAACAAATGCGCCGTAAGAATATAACAGGCTTCATCCAGCGACTAACACTACCAGTCCCACAGATATGGCAGGGCAGGAAAGGCAGAATGCTAACAATGTATGTCTCACGGGGGGGGGGGGAGAGAGATGAACGGGTAGTGGATGGAAAAACCGAAGAACTGCTGAGAGCAGGTTGTCATGATCGTGTCAAAATCTCCTCCATGATAAGCTCAGCAACCCCATCACGAGTCTCGGGAAAGCCATTTCGTATGCTAATTACCTCCCTCAACCGGCGCATCCAATTTAATGTGTCATTTGAGATTCAGAAACTTGGTGCATGCACAAGATTTGAATAACTGATTGTGAATATATACACCGAAAGCCATCTCGATTTTCTCCTTAAAAGATTGGTTATACAGACTGTTTTCTTTGCTGGAGACTCTTATGCCAAATCCGTAGTTGGAATGAAGGTGCTATACTGTTTCTTGGGGAAGACACTGGGGCTTGAATTAGGCACCTGAGATCTAACTTCATGCGCCGCTTGGATCTGTACATGCTTAGAACCCCGTACAGGTAAAAACCAGAGAACTGGGGGTTTGCAACATTGAGCTCTATGATTGGAAGGAAGTTTGAAATCCCTGGACAGAAAATTTGAAATCTCTGAACTGGCCAGGCATACAAATGCCAAGAACCTGGCCTTAAGTCTTTGCTTGATGAGCAGAGCAATACCTTCTCTCTTGTTGCTTCTGGCAGTCAGAAATAACACATCCCTGTTCGCAATGATGGCTGGTGCCCATTGGGAGTCATAGGGGGGAAAGTATTGAGGTCAACAATAGCCAGAGCCAGAGCCAATGACAGCTAGAGCCAATAAGTTCTAGTTTTCGTCTACCCCTCCTCTCTGCTGTTGAGTTCTACAAAAGTTATGAAGGACCAAGATGACAGGCAGCTCCACCACCTGAACTGCTTGTGAGAAGACAGGCAGGCAGGCACTAATTGACGGCAGACTGAAGTTGGCAGGACAGTGCCCCATTCCAGCCTCATAATATCTTAAGATGTACCTACTGAATCAGGCCAATGGCCCCAAAGCCAGAATTAAAAATATTGATAAATAAAAATGTTTTAACCCGGCACCAGGAGGAGCTCTGTGTTAGTAAACACAGAATCAATCCTTGCATTGTGCAGGTCGTGAACGATCAGGATTTTCTAAAATTGTTATAAAAAAACAAAAACCAGCTGCCATGGGTGGAGGCAGAGAGGATCAATCAGTGAAATTGCACTGGAGATGGTACAGAATAATGGAATTATAGAGCCACCTCATGAGAAGAGAAGACTCCCTGGAAAAGACCCTGATGTTGGGAAAGATGGAGGGCACAAGGAGAAGGGGACAACAGAGGACGAGATGGTTGGACAGTGTTCTCGAAGCTACCAGCATGAGTTTGACCAAACTGCGGGAGGCAGTAGAAGACAGGAGTGCCTGGCGTGCTCTGGTCCATGGGGTCACAGAGTCAGACATGACTAAATGACTAAACAACAACAACAACAACAGAGCTGAAAGAGATCTTGTCTAACCCCCTGCAACGCAGGAATCTCAACTAATATTTAACACTTTTCCCCAGTCTTATTTTCCTGGTATAAGTGCCCTTTCCATGAAAAGCTGATATTTTCCCCACAGCAAATACATGCACGCACTTACAAAAAATGCAAGCATTGTGTGATGCAGCCCCTTCTGAAGACCTCCTTTGACAGTGACGTTATGCCCAGTTTCTGGGAATCAATCACAAGTGATGAGAGTGCCGCACTCAGGTTCTGCTTTGAAGGCTTCCCAGTGGGGCATCTGATTGGCCAGTGCAAGAACAGGATGCTGGCCCTTGGCCTCATGCAGCAGGATTCTGCTTACATTGCGATAATATTTGGGAGGACAGAATGTTCAGGAGAAAATTTAGAGTTTGTGGAGAATGAAGCACGTCTTGCCTATTCCCTCTCCCTATTTCTTCTAAACTTTTGTCTCTTCTCTGGCAGCCTGGAGACTCTCTCTGTCTTCTTAGGCTAAGATTTATTTATAGGGGGGACTGATCATCATGATAGATACATGATCATCATGGCTACATACAGTGGCAAAGGAGGAAGTTAGCAGAGGGTAAAGGGGGAGGAGATTGGGTGCAATTCATCCCACAGTGGAACTAAAATTTGGGGTGAGATTCTGCAGCCAGACAACAAGGCTATAAATTTAAAAGTTGAGATTCAGCTTCTCTCTTTAAAACAAAACAAACAAACAAACAAAAAACCCCACAGTGGTAGTTCCTGATCCCACATGCCCTGATGAAGATGATTACCTTTGTATCTCACCTTTCCTCTCACAAGTTCAAGGCTTCATACATGGTTTTTCTCCCATTTCTATTTTATCTTCACAACCACCCAGTGAGGTACATAAGGTTGATCAAACGTGAGCGGCCAAATGTCACCCTGCAAGTTTCATTTTGGACCCTTGTCTCCTGTGTCCCAGTCCAACACACTGACCACTACACCACACTGTTTCTCACCCAGTTACACCCTGTGGTGTGCAATTTAGGTCAACTACTGTAAGATCACATGTCCTACTGATGTGGCACAATGGTGGAGTGCAGGACAACATTGTTTGCATGCTGGAGGCATAACAAGTTCGTTAAAATGCTGGGAAATCATGAAATGGCAAACAACACATAAATTTGGTTTAAATATGAAGTTGGAGCAGGGAGGGGAAGAAAATGATTGTCTGAGCCAGCCATGTTTATCTTGCCGCAATTCGGAAGAAACAAGACTTAGCAGGTAAATGCACTGTTATTTCTGCTCAATTGAGAAAATAAAATAAATGAAGCAAGTGACATGAACAAAGTTCAAGTGGTGTTAATTTGATTCTAAATTTGGGCTTAGATTGTAAATGTGCTCCTTTCGCCTCTTTTGAAAAGCAAACCACTGAGCTTGTGACAAATGCACATCCATTAATAGTAGTGGTAGTAGCCGAAGTATTTTTTAAAAAACAAAACATTTCTGCTTCCTCTAAACCACGTATGGGGAACTATTCAACTTCACGAGCAACAATAACTGGTGCTAATAACTGATGCCAATCTGTAAGCAGCGGAAGAACCCTGAAAGCTCACTTGACTTCCTCCAGATGTCTCACGTGAGGATCAATAACTGATTCCACTTCCAAGATCATATTGAGAAAAATCGACAACAACATGCCAGTGTTTGGAATCTAAACCTATCACCCCAAGAACTGTTTCCTCAACATTTGTTCTATGTGGGGCTGCCCGTGAAGCTGACCCAGAAACTCCAGCAGGTGCAGAATGCCACGGCGGGACTACTTGCGGGGTCTTCACCACGGGACCACACCCAACCAGTGCTATATCAGCTGCACTGGCTCCCGGTAGAATACAGGGTCAGGTTTAAGGTGGTGGTTCTAACCTTTAAATCCCTATTCAATCTGGGACCCTCGCACCTACGGGACTGCCTCTCCTGGTATGGAGGACCTTACAATCCACAAACAATAACATCTTGGAGGTCCTGGGCCTCAAGGAGGTTAGACTGGCCTCGACCAGAGCCAGGGCCTTTTAAGCCCTGGCCCCAGTCTGGTGGAACGCTCTGTCACAAGAGACCAGGGCCCTGCGGGACTTGGCACCTTTCCGCAGGGCCTGCAAGATGGAGCTGTTCCTCCAGGCCTTTGGTCAGGGCTCAGTCTGACCCCTCTCCTTTTACAAGATCTTGCATATAACGGCCTCTCTAAGTCTTCTCACAGGCTCATACAAATAGCTGAGCCTGGTGAGTACTTAAGGTTCCCAACCTCTATAGTTACAGTTGTTATAATTTGCAGGTAGCCATCTGACCTTATTTTGATTTTAATCTGATTTTAAGGTGTATTTCAGTTTATTGCTGAATTTTATGTCTTAATGTATTATGTATATTTTTGATGTTAGCTGCCCTAAGCCCAGTTCTGGTCAGGGAGGGCGGGATATAAATAAATTTCTTCTTCTTCTTCTTCTTCTTCTTCTTCTTCTTCTTCTTCTTCGTCTTCGTCTTCGTCTTCGTCTTCGTCTTCGTCTTCGTCTTCGTCTTCTTATCCACTCCCCATGAAGAGAAACCACCAAATTTGCTTCAAAAGTTGAGTTTGGTGGTAATTCTTCTAGCACCTTTGGGCAGGTCAATGGACCAGATGACCACAGATCTCTTCCACTGTTTCTGTTAGAAGAACTGACTTAAACGTTCTCTCTCTCTCTCTCTCTCCCCCTATCCCTCCCTCTCTCCCTCTGAAACAAACAGAGTAGCAACAAATGGAAAAGGAGCTGAAATGAGTTGCTGTTGTCAATCCATCACCCAAATTATTTCCCCTCAGGTAAACACTAAAGCTTGAGGAAGCGTTTCTTTTCTGATGAAGTGCAAGTTTCCTTGGTGGCCGGCTTTCAGAGTAATTATGGCTGCTAAGCTGAAGTGGGGCTTTAAACATTTGACTCGGATCAAGTTATTCAGAAGTATTTAAGGCTCAGGTGAGTTTACTACTGTTGGGGTTGGGGGGGAGATGCTTTATGGTTTATCATAATGTTTGATTTGGTGCTGTGGGATGCAGATGGTGGAGGATGGGAAGTTTAAGAGAGAGCCTGTTGGTTTTTCTTCAGAGGAATTTTTTTTCTTTATCTGAAGTTGTCAGACTGTTTTTACGATAAACCAGAGGGTGGAAAGGCAGAGTGTCTAATACAGAGTTAACAGTTGCATATGTATCAAGAAGTCTCTGGTGGCTAGAACATTATGAAGAATTTGAATCTTTCTCCCAGGTTTTGAATTATTTTCATTTCTCTTCTGTTCTTCTCTGCTCTGTCTTCCTTTCTCACACCCCCCCTCCATGTTCATCTCCAAAGAAAGCAATAAGCCTGTCAAAGGAGGAATTAATTAACCAAATCAATCAGTCAGTTTTATTAAGGAATTACAAAGCCCAAGTGCAACATCAATTATTTAGATAATGGGACATCTCAAAGCCTTTTCTTCTCCATTATTGATAAGCCACTACTCATCATCCTGACTGTTTTAGGACTTATTTAGCTCTGAATGAAACCCAAGTCCTTCAGCCAGAGTGCACGTCAATCATCAACACGAGTCATAACTTCTTACTGAGCTGATGAGCACGGGAGCCCCTCAGGTTTGCACACTCAGCCCTTATCCTCGTGCGACATCTCCCTAGATATAGGGGAGGGTTTTGCTGCATTCCACAAATCTCCCCAATCCACATCTGATGGATCATGCTCAGATCAAAATGCAGACATGCAGATTAGATCTTTAGTTTTGGCCGGATCAGATTGAGAGAGGGCTCTTGGATTACCCAAGGCCTGAGTTGACCAACACAGAGTGTTCTGGGGCTGTCTGAAGGCAGGATGGTCAGGTGGTGGGCTGTGGGAAAAGGAGAGGTAAACAGCAACCTCTGCAAAGAGCAGTGTAGAGCTGTTTGCAAAAAGGCTTCCCCAACCCAATGGTCCTGCACCGTGTTTTAGCTGAATGTGAGTTCCCAGCAGGGGACCCGGCAGGTGCAGCCAAACTGTGGTGTGTTCCCCACAGTGAATGCACTAACAATGCAGACTCCAGCAGGAAAAATATAACAATGATGAAAGATTTAAATATATATATTGAAAGATGTTCCAGTAGTACCTTAAAGACCAACTAGGTATAAGCTTTCTAAGTATGAACTTTCGTGTGTATACACACTTCTTCAGATACTCTGAAGCATAAGTCAGCTCATACCTAGAAAGCTTATACAGTGCTACCTTGGGTTACATATGCTTCAGGTTACAGAAGCTTCAGGTTACATACTCTGCTGACCCAGAAATAGTACCTCGGGTTAAGAACTTTGCTTCAGGATGAGAACAGAAATTGTGCTCCAGCAGTGCGGCAGCAGCAGCAGGCCCCATTAATTAAAGTGGTGCTTCAGGTTAAGAACAGTTTCAGGTTAAGAATGGATCTCTGGAACGAATTAAGCACTTAACCTAAGGTACCACTATACTTAGTTGGTCTTTAAGGTACTACTGGAACATCTCTCTCTCTCATCATTGCTATTTATTACAACAGACCAACACGGCCACATTACCTGACTCCAGCAGGAGTTTGCCCTTTCCCCAGCAACTGGTGAATGGAGGGTGCAATCCGTCTGGCTGCAGGGGTCTACATTGCAGGGGTCTGCTTCGCCTGTGCCACACAGTGAACAGGCTGCTCCCAGCTGGTGAGCACAGCGTTCAATCCTGTTGGCTGCAGTTCCTCTCAGTTCCCACAGGGAACTTTCTGGTGAAGTAGAACCCAGCAGGAATCAACCCTGAGGATCACCATATCTCCCTCTTCCTCTGCTCCCCTCCAAAAAGTATATTTGATAGGGTTTAAGACCTTAAATAAACATTAGGACTGGTGCTCAAATCAATTTGGGATGTGGATTTGCATTGGGCAGCCATGGATTGGCCCAAGTCAGGTTGGGGTTCATCTGAACCTGGGCCCAGGATCAGATGAGGGGGCTGTGGCCATGCACAACCCCACTATGAACCTTCCCAAGCATTGTTTGCTCCTGCTTATGTGCTTTTGTTTAAAATGAAGTGGTTCAAGAGTGTTCTGACTCTTTTATTTCCAAGCACACCCACCTGCCCTTGATTGCTTCTTTCCACATTCGCCTTTATCACCATCACCACCATCCTAGCAAATTATACATGGGTAAGGTACTAGTTTCTTATTTATGTATTATGTTCATACCAGGCACACTCAGAAGAGCTCATGTGGTCCCTAGAGATGGGTGAGCTCCCTTTCAAATAACATGGAAGTTACCCAAGTTTCATTGGTGGGGAGAATGGGATCAGATCACTCATCTGAGCCAATCTAAGGCCTCAGAACAATGCCTCAGGCTATTGATACCATCCTTTGCTGCCCCCCAAAGCCCTCTGGCTAACCTCATACACTAAAATACAGTCCCTTGTGCATTCACTCACCCCTTGGAAATGCTGGCAGTGGGAGCAGAAGTAACCAGTTTTCAGAGATGAGCCATAACTATACTTTTGGATTAAGATGGTCTGATTGCAGTGGAGACCTAATTGGCCAGAGAACAGCAGACTGGCAGGAGTTAGAACAAAAGTATGAAACGTGTATTGGACAGGGACAAGTGTCCAATACATGTTTATTTATTTTTGTGGGGAGGAGGTTAGTTTTTAAATTGTTTGACATTCTCATTGGAAGGGCTATGCTCCGGTAGCCCTAGGGAACCAGTATTTGGGAGAATGTGCTGGTTTTTCCCGCACTCACTGAGGCACCATTGATGGAAACAACTGAAGTAGTCAAACAGAGAGGACTGTCTTGAGTCAGCAGTGTGGTGGCGACCCTCCAGGATGGCAGTGAGATCACCAGTTTGTTCACGTACAGCAATCATTATTTGCATCCACCGAGTTTACCTAGGACAGATTTGAATAGCTGGAAGACAAAAGGGTTCTGTCGTCAGCCAGCCTCCCATAGGTGTTTTAATTCCTCAATCGTTGCCTGTTCATTAGAAGAAACTAAACACAAGAGACACATTAGTAAGTGGGAGCTCTTTTATTCTCATTTTTCTCAATTTGTCTCCCACCGTATTATTCCTCCTGCCAACCTCTTTTCCAGACATGTCTGATTTCTCATTGTTTCATCCACCTCTCATTTATTTTTTAGTGTTCGCACACAACACATTCTCCAGACGATCTCATTAAGGACCGGACTAATGAACCTCCTGTTTCTTAACAGTGGAGTTGGTTATAAAACGCAGGAGCCACCGTCAGCATGAAAAGGGAGGCAGCTCCATTTTGAGCAGTGGAACGATGTGGATTTGCATCGCCTGATGATATGAAGAATGGTTGCAACACTGTGGGAAATAATCACATCTCTGTTGCTTTCGCCCACCTCTGAAAAGCCATCATCTTCTTCTTGCTCTGAAGGGTATTTGTGCAATTAAGAAAAGTCAGCCAGCTTCTATTAAGTTTGAGGCTGATTTTTACATTATTTGAAAACAGGAACGTGGACTCCAACTTCCATTTTCCCCGACTGGCTGGTCTTACAGAAGCTGGAGTCCAGCAACATCTGGAGTGCACCATGTTGAATATCTAAGGGTAGGAAACTTGTGGCACTCCAGATTTTGCTGGAGGACACCTCTCATCAACACTTCCCAATGACTGTGCTCCTTGTGGTTGAAGGGCCATTGGTTCCCCATCAGTGCTTTAAAGCATTGATCTGAGCTATTGTATTTCTTTGCCACTTTCATTCAGATGACTTCCACTGAGGCTTACAAGCAATACAGTGGACCCTCCAGATATGAATTAAATTTGTTCCAGGGGTCCGTACTTAACCTGAAAAGTGTGTAACTGGAGGTGCTGCTTCTGTGTACACGCACAGCAACCCGAAGTGGTATGTAACTTGAGGGTCCACTGTAGATAATGATAGCATGATAGAACATAAAGCAACGTCACAAATACAGCATGGGGCATGGCATGGCCACGCTGGGTGCAGAAATACTGCTATCTTTTGGCAGAGCTGGGGGAGGGGAGGTCACCTGGCACTGCCCACCTCCAGCCATGTTGGGCTCCCAGGTAAGGGATTTCAGAATACAGTGGTATCTCGAGTTACATATGCTTCAGGTTACAGATGCTTCAGGTTACAGACTCCACTAACCCAGAAATAGTACCTTGGGTTAAGAACTTTGCTTCAGGGTGAGAACAGAAATCATGCTCCGGCGGCACAGTGGCAGCAGGATGCCCCATTAGCTAAAGTGGTGCTTCAGGTTAAGAACAGTTTCAGGTTAAGAACGGACCTCCGGAATGAATTAAGAACTTAACCCAAGGTACTACTGTAAATGTGTATTGGATGAGAGAACCTAGGGATGTAACCTTGCCATAGTTAAGAACTTGTAAATCCCAAAGATGCCAGTGAACAGTCCTGTGGTGTCACACAAAGCTATCTGCTGTTTCTGCTGCAGAAGACTAAAACGAACACTCCTCTTAGAATCATAGAATTGTACTTGGAAGTGACCTCGAGGGTCGCGTTGTCCAACCCTCTGCAATGCAGGAATCCCAATTAAAGCATCCATGGCAGATGGCCAACCAACTTCTGCTTTAAAAAATAATCCAATGAATGAGAGTTCACATCCAGCTATTAACCAGAAGGTTGGTGGTTCAAGCCCACTCTGGGATGGCTAAGGGCAGGATAACTAGATGACCCTCAGCTCCCTACAGTTATATGATTCTATGATTGTAAATACCTTCTTAGGAAGTCTGTTCCGCTGCCTTTCTTGGAACCTGAAGCCATTGGCTCGGGTCCTACCCTCCAGAGCAGGAGGAAACAAGCTTGCTCAATCTCGAAATCGTTTCGGTGTGGGCATGCAGTCCTTCCCATTGAAAAGAGTGGATCTCAGAAGTACCTAACTTGGCTACAATATAATTCATTTTGTTTTAAACATGTGCACCGTGGAGCAAAAATGAAATAAAGATGAGAATAAGAGCCTGCATACAAGAGGAAGGGGGAAGGAAAACAACTGTGGGGGTGAAGGAACATGCCCCCTCCCAACTGCCTCTCTGCCTCTGACTGCCATCGAAACAAATGTAGATGAGGGGGGCACTGAGCCATATAGAAACCAAGTAATTATCTGCAGTTACTGGCCTTATTATCCCTCCAAATGTTTGCTAAAAATTCTATTGGGCTACCATCTGGACTGGGAGATTTATCAGTGGGTTGTTGCTCTCAGACTTCCCCCCTCTAATTCTTACCTGCCATCTTCTCCTTAATAATTTAACTGATTCTTTTCCTACTGAGCATTCTGGGTCGACCAAGTGAGTACATTCTAGGTGATATACAGATCTCAAATATTCCTTGGAAGTTTCTCTTTGCTTTCCACGAAAGGATCTGAGGGACACTTTGCCATCTGTTTTAAGGGCTGTGCTAATTTACCTCCCCTTCCCCCTCGCCACTCTCTTCCCCTCTGCCCTCTTCCTCCCCCCTCCCCAAATTACTTGGTCTAATACGATCCCTAATTGGTTGCTCCTCTCTTTCATCTACTTATGTACAATATACATTGCCTCAGCCTCCCCAACACATATACAATGGAGTTGGACTCCCTTTCAAGACACTCTGGTGAAGTTTTATTACCGCCGCTCTGAACAGCAAATATCCCTTTTCCCATTCAAGCAGCAATAAATAATTCAATAAGGTGGCATCAATAACTACAGACCAGTTGCTTAGCTCAGATCCCATCTGCAGCTCGCCGTGAAGGTCATTACTATACCAAATTGCTAATCCACCCCACCCCCCGATTCACTACAGGACTTGGACTGACTGCAACAAGGATTAAAGTCCTGGATCAGCTCTATGCACCACTGGTTGGAAAATCGTGTTTGTGGCTCCCCAATTTTTTGGGGAAAAGGGGGGGAATGTAAAAGACTTTCCTCATGTCTGATGCACCAGCAACTCTTTAGAGTCTATATTGTTATTTGCTATCATTAATTATTGTCCGTGAGACGGAGCACTACCATTCATTGGAGGTTTGTAAGCAGAGGTTGGGTGGCCATCTGTCATGGATGCTTTAGATGAGATTCCTGCATTGCAGGGGGTTGGACTAAATGGCACTCAGGGTCATTTCCAAGTCTACAGTGTTACGATTCTATGGATTTTTTTGTGTGTGACTCAACTTGCTAGATCTTTTCTACCCCTGCAGACAGGGAGCAACTGCAAGATAGGCATTCTCTAAAGCGACACCCCGAAACTTGGCCCTCCAGCTGTTTTGGGACTACAACTCCCATCATCCCTAGTGTCAGGGAACTGCCATCGGAGCCAGAGGCGGAGGGAAGGCTCCGGAGGGAAGCCGGAGAGGGTCCCAGTAGGGAGAGAGGCAGCCCATCTGCTGGGGAAGGAAATCAGCGTAGCACCAGTGGAGAAAGAGGGCAGATGGGGGAATCGGTGAGTGGGCTCCAGGACTCCTCGCCGGAGACCAGCGGGGAGAGCACGGGTCCTCTGCTGCCCACACCCTCCCTAAACAGAAGACTTCCGCGCAGGTAGAGTAGGAGGAGACTTGGCATCAAAGAACTTCTTTGCTGGGAGAAGTTCAAGAAACGCCCACTGACGGATTCTGCCAGTGACTGAGACAACCACGGGTGAGAGGCTGTCCAGACAGAAAGGGTTCACCCAGGTAACCTAGCCAGGAGTGGCGACAACTTATGCACGAGCAACCTCTAGAACCATTACACGTAGCTAACAGGGTCAGAGATGATGGGATTGTAGTCCCAAAACAGCTGGAGGGCCAAGTCTGGGGATGCCTGCTCTAAAGCAGGAGTGAGGAAACCAATGGATTCCCAGGTGCTGCTGCATATTTTTTTTACAAAAATTATTAAAAAGATAAAGGGACCCCTGACCATTAGGTAAAGTCATGGACGACTCTGGGGTTGTGGCGCTCATCTCGCTTTTCTGGCCGAGGGAACCGGCATTTGTTCACAGACAGTTTTTCCGAGTCATGTGGCCAGCATGACTAAGCATGGCGAACCAGAGAAGCACACGGAAATGCCATTTACCTTCCCACCAGAGTGGTACCTATTTATCTACTTGCACTTTGATGTGCTTTCGAACTGCTAGGTTGGCAGGAGCAGGGACTGAGCAACAGGAGCTCACCCCATCATGGGGATTCGAACCACCGACCTTCTGATCGGCAAGCCCTAGGCTCTGTGGTTTAGACCACAGCGCCACCCGCGTCCATTTGCCTTGTTGGCTAGAGTTGATGGGGATTGAAGTCCCATAGCATCTTGATGTGCTGTTCTGGTCCTGCAGAAAAGCCCACAGGGCAAGTCACTTGTCATAATACCATGGACAGCTCCTAATGAGCAACTCAGACTAGGTCTACCGACCACCAAGGATCTGCTATCTTTTTGAGAACTTGAGTCTCTTAAATGGTCAACTCTGTGGCCTGAAGATGGCCACTTCTTCTGCTTCCCATCTGGTGCATTCCCTGACCTGAGCCTGGCAAGGTGTTGCGGGTAGCGACCAGTTAGTCAGACCCAGAAGAAGGTGCCAGTGAAGGTCCTTGCTGTGATTCAGCATGTCCTAGTGCTGTGGCACCGGGTGCATTGCTCCCTTGATCTGGCTCAGAACCAGGAACTCATATTGGCTGCTTAGCAGGTGACTCTGTAGCCTCTGGAGGTCCCCCAGACTTGCTATCAGTGGACACTCTATATCAATGAAGCTTCCTTCCTCTGGTGATTCACTGAAAACTAAGCCTTGTACCCCTCCGGAAATATGTCATGCATAATTGTGCTTGCATATTGATTGTTATCCACCCACAACTGTGTAGACAAACAACAGACAAAGAACAACACAAGGCGAGGCTACATACAGTAGGAGGTTCTTCAGTTCTCAAAGGCCACCACCTGAAATCCAGAGCAATGACTAGTTGGCTATTTTTGGCTCTGTAAGGTCCAATGTGTCTCTTTTTGCACAGGATTTTTATGCAATACACATCCTTCCCTTCCTCTGATATATGATGGGGATTTTGCTAGTATATTGTTAAATGTGTTCAGATCTGCAACATTCCAGGAATTGTAGGCAGCAGTTATTAGAGGGTGATGGTGTCTGTGCATGTGTGTTGGGTGGAGGGGAAGGAAGATAAGTGTGCTGCATACTTGAGAATCATCCCTGGCATTAAAGAGATGAATTAAAGCCCATTGGAAGTGCTGGCATTGTTTCCATTGTCTCCGGGTCATGCCCTGTATAATGTTCTTAGTTTTCGTTTGTGCCAAAGATAATCGGAATGCATTCAGTATTCATGGAGCTCTGCTTAATCACTCAGCAGAGGTTCAAGAGTCACATTTCTAAGAAGTACTTGAAGGAAAAAGAGAAAGTTGGCATTCCTTATGTATGTAACACTCAGAAAGCAGGCCATGCTTGCATGCTGAGTCTTTGTGCTAGCACACCCCAAGTGACTGTGATGCCACTGCTCTGAACAAGGTTGGCTATAATATATGGGGATTTTGCCTACCTTTTGTGATGGCCTGGGACTCGGGCTCAGATTCGGAACCAGAGGAGACTCAGTCTGCACCGGATCCTTTGCCTCAGGCATCATCTGAACCAAGTCTGGGGCCTGATCCTGAAGAGTCCCAGTCTGCACATGTTCCCCTGCAACAAACACCAGCTGGGCCGAGTCAGGGGCCTGAGCCTGCCTCATTGCCTTCAGCTGGGCCATCACTTACAGCTGCTCCACTACCGGTTTGGTCAGGGGAGGCTGAGGTGCCCCTGGGTCTAGTAACCCACTGACATCTCCCGAGCTGCAGAGACTAAGGTCTGAGAGAAGG
The DNA here is from genome assembly GCF_964234715.1 of Podarcis melisellensis. Classification (NCBI taxonomy): domain Eukaryota; kingdom Metazoa; phylum Chordata; class Lepidosauria; order Squamata; family Lacertidae; genus Podarcis; species Podarcis melisellensis. Next base: position 57,018,895 of record NC_138543.1, on the reverse strand, counting down.
AGAGACCTGAGTACTCGCAGAAGGAGTGCTCGCCTTTGGGCAAAACAGGGGGGTGAGTTGCTGGGGGATCAGGACCAGCTGCTACTCCGACAAAGATAAAAGGCTGCTGGACCCAGCCCCAGGTTGCGGGAGCAACATTGCTGTATGCTAGATCCTGTACCTGTCCTTGCCTGGTTTCCAGCCTTGCTTCCTGCCTTGGCCCTGTCGGACTGTCTCCCAGTGGAACCTTCGGATCCTGGACCCCGTTCCACAGATTACCAGGCCCAGCACACCTGTCTAACACTAGCTGCTTTAGCAGATGATAAGAATATTAGAAGAGTCCAGTAGCTGGATCATGCCCAAGGCCTCTCTGACCCAGCATCCTGCTCTCAAAGTGGTCACCCAGATACCTGTGGAAAGCACACAAGCAGGACCTGAGTTCAACAACACTTTCCCCTCTCTCGTAATTCTCAGCAATTAGTATTCAGATTCGTACTGTCCCTGACATTGGAGGGACAACATAGAAATCATGTCTGGTAGCCACTGATTGCCTTATGCTCCATGAATTTGTCTAACCCTCTTTGAAAGTCATCTGAGTTGGCCACCATCACTACAAATTGAAATAGGTGAAATAGGTGCTGTATGTTGAACTACTATCTTCCACCTGAATCTTCCAACATTCAACCACAATGGAGGTCCCTAAGTTCTAGTATTATATATGACAGGGAGAAAAGCTTCCAGCCTGCCTGTAGAAAACAAAACAAAATACATCAATGGAAACTTAACCTTCCTACTGACACTTCCATTCTGATCTAAAGGCAGGAATTTGTACCCCCTTCCGCCCGACTCCCCACCACCCTAAGAATCACACAAATCTGTGGTCCGAAGTTGTACAGCCCAGACCAATACAAGTTCCACCATATGATTTTGCTGATAATGTAGCTCACCTCTTGATCTCAAGGTAGCATATTCTTGCTTCCAACCATGCAGCTAGGTGACAGCATTGCCCTAATCTTGTCCATAGCTATGGAAAGCTGCAAAACTGAAGACCTGTTTGAGTTAAGTTCACTGACCTCCTTTTCCTCTTTTTCTTTTAAAATATGTATTATTGCTTAATCTGAAACCCCTCACAAGACCTCATTACTGCCAGAGATGTTTCTCAGTTTCAGACACTTCCTTATTTTGATCCATAAGGGATTCTCACACCCACACCATTGCAGTAAGCAAAACTTTGATGTCCTGGCTTCTTGTAGATCCAGAATTCATCCATTGATTTGGCACTCTCTCTGTGATGTCTCTCGATATACAATAGGCCTCCTCTTGGAAATGCAAATACTTCCTGCCCAAGGCGTCAATATAAAGCATCTGCAAACGGAAGGAGCAGAACTTTGCTTGCTTGGAAATGAATGAGAAGGGCATCAGCATAGCACATTTCTGGGGAATGAGCTGATCAAAAGTTTAGGTTGGAGACCCTTCACCAACACTTGTGAGCAAAGATATAGTATAGAACATAGACCACAGAAATTGTAGCCAGATCCCCAGGCCCTCCAAGTGTTCTGATTTTCCAGGACAGTCCCAGATTTACAGAAGCCATCCTGGTTTCTGCTGTGATTCTGGAATGTCCCACTTTCCCTTAGGACATCCCTAATTTCATCAGAGAAGTATGGGAGGCTATGGAGTTATGTGGCCCCCCAAACCAAGGAGATAAGTAACTATACAACCTTTAGAAGACACCTGAAGGCAACCTGTATAGGGAAGATTTTTTTTTTATTAAAAAATTGTATATGTTTTTTGTATATGTTGGAAGCTGTCCAGTGTGGCTGGGGATACCCAGTCAGATGAGTGGGGTTTAAATAACATCATCATCATGGAATAGGACATTCCTATTTTTATCAGAGCCTGGCGTGCTCTGGTCCATGGGGTCACGAAGAGTCAGACATGACTAAATGACTAAACAACAACAACTTTTTTTATCAGAGAACTGTTGGAGGGTATGCTAAGAAGAGTAAAAAATAGTAATGCATGTTTTGATCCATATAGACACACACACACACACACACACTTGTAGAGCAGTAACACAATTACATAGCATAATACTAGGCCTGTGCACCAGATGAGACCAAAGCCTGAAGCCTGAATCAAATCAAACCAATTGGAGGGAATCTGGGCTTCAGTCAAGCAAGATGGAGACAGACCAGGGTTGGGTTGTGCCGCATGGAGGGATCCAGGGCTACCAAGAGCCAGGGTGTGGGTGGAAAGGAGAAGTAGGCAGTCCATCTCTACCTGTTAGAGCAGGTCGCAGGTGGGGCTGTGGTCTAAACCACTGAGCCTCTTGGGCTTGCCAATCAGAAGGTCAGCGATTTGAATCCCAGCAATGGGGTGAGCTCCCGTTACTCTCTCCCAGCTCCTGCCAACCTAGCAGTCCAAAAGCCCACCAGTGCAAGTAGATAAATAGGTACCGCTGCAGAGGGAAGGCAAAGAGCATTTCCGTGCACTCTGGTTTCCATCACGGTGTTCCGTTGCCCCAGAAGTGGTTTAGTTATGCTGGCTGCATTACTCGGAAAGCTGTCTGTGGACAAACGCCAGCTCTCTCAGCCTGAAAGTGAGATGAGCACCGCAACCCCATAGCCACCTTTGACTGGACATAAGAGTCCAGGAGTCCTTTACCTTTACTTTACCTGTTAGAGCAAAAATAGGGCACATCCCATGCAGGGCTACTACTTTCCACCTGAGAAGTGGACCTTCTGACATGTCTGGAAGGCTACCTGTTTCTCAGCATGATTCTCCAGCTGAACTCCAAATGCACTATTCACTCTTTCAAAGGGAAGAGTAAACAAGATGGTCACTTCTGCCCTCTGTCAAGGAATAGCTGGATTAATTATGGGTCTTCAATAAAACAGCAAACTAGTCTCCCTCCCATCAGATTTTGGAAACAAAGGCATGGCCACATTCATGCTAAGGTGACACCATTTTACTGCAAAAAGCAAAAGAAAGAAAAAAGCAATTATTGCCAGATATAAGTTATGAGTTTACAATGTTTTAACAATTGTATTAAAGATAAAGAGTAGGCTGATTATATGTAGAAAGTTTGGTGTACTGTTGATTATAAATGAGATACCAACCAACAACATTTGTACAGAATGGATTTCCTTTCATTTTTATTTTCTGTGTTATTTGACAAGCTGATTCATTGAGCCAGATAGAAATTGCAAGTTGATTAGCAAGGTGTATATTGTCACCTACCATCCCCAAACTCAAACTGGTGAGAGAGTTCCCCATGCTTACCGGGGTTTGGCTTCCTTGAAATGAGGGTCAGCGGAGACTGTGGTGTCTTTAAGATACATGGTTTTATTTATACATCTATACAACCAGAACATAAGATGGAGGGTACTGTCATGTGACAATTTTTTTCACAGGGGAACAGTTAGGGCCAGAGGTGCCAGCTTGCGAGGGCAATTGGGGAAGCCAACATCATGAACATGAGCATTGCATCTCCCTTCCTAAGCTGGGCAGAAACTGCCTGGGCTTTGGGAAGGAGGTGTCAGTCCTCTGACAGGATGCTGGAGCCATCCTGCCTGCCAGGTATCTTGGACCCTGTCAGAGCATCGTGCCTCCCTCCCTACGCTGGGCAGAAGCTTCCTGGACTTTGGGAAGAAGGTGTCAGGGGAACATATAGTGGACTAGCTTAGTCCCCTAAATGAGTCAGTGTGGTGTAGTGGTTAAGAGTGGTGGACTCGTAATCTGGTGAACCGGGTTTGATTCCCCACTCCTCCACATGCAGCTGCTGGGTGACCTTGGGCCAGTCACACTTCTCTGAAGTCTCTCAGCCCCACTCACCTCACAGAGTGTTTGTTGTGGGGGAGGAAGGGAAAAGGAGATTGTTAGCTGCTTTGAGACTCCTTTGGGTAGTGATAAAGCGGGATATCAAATCCAAAATCTTCCTCTCTTCCCCTAGTCCACTGACCACTGATGGATAGGCTCACAGCATTAACACTCCAAAAGGTCTTGGTTCTCCCTTAGCCACAGCCTTAGATTCTAGCAGAAATCATGGCACTTAAGTAGCTAGCTTAAGTGGTCTAACAACAGAATCTTCTATCTGATCTCATCTTTACTGAGTACTGGTACCCAAGAATTGGAAGGGACTCTGGGCATTGTCTAGAGACTGTTTCACCCAACTCACAACAACATGGATGATGATGGACAGAAAAGGAATAAGGAATAAAAACCACAGCCATTTCACCCTTTTCAAAAGCAAAACAAAACAGAAGGGCACAAGGACTGAAAAAATGTAATTAAGAGTGCTGAAATCCTGTGTGCTAAATATATTGCTGCTGTTTAAATTAAGCTTTGTTGCTCTCTCTGCAACAGTAGCAAAATGAAGTCTGCTTCCCAAAAGTGGAACCAGCACAGCAAATGGAAATATGATTGAGTCCCAAACAAACCCGTGCACGGAGTGTTTGAAATACACAGCACAGCCCTCCAAACAGGCTTCACAGACAAGCCGTGGATGCTTCGCAGCAGGGGTGCTACCTGGGCATCCCCAAGCACCTCAGACAGGCTTGCTCAGGCGAGCACAAAACAGACATTGTGTTGAGGCATCTTTGACAGGCAACAAAAGCGGGAGTTGGCAGATGAGGCTAGGAAAGGGGAAGAGCTGAGAAGCAGCATGCAGAGGGGAGGAGGCAGTAAGAGGGCTGTTCAAAGGAGCCACAGATACTTTGCTAGAACTTCAGATCCAGAAGTCACGGCAGATGGAAATCAAATGTCAGGGACTATCAAAGCACAGTCAGTGGTTGATTATTTAATTGATTATCTGTTTAGCAAAGGAAAGGGAGCACTACTCGGATTTGCTACCCTCAGGACTGCGGGGAAGACATCAGCAGTAACTTTGGGCAATCTCAAATAAAGCAGATTGCAATCAAGTGTTTGTCTCCAGCTAAGGCCACACTCACACCGGACAGTTAAAGAATTGTGACGACACTTTAAACAGTCATGGCTGCCCCCCAAAGAGTCCTGGGACCTGCAGTTTGTCAAGGGTGCTGGGAGTTGTTTGTTGTTGTTGTTGTTGTTGTTTAGTCATTTAGTTGTGTCCGACTCTTCGTGACCCCCATGGACCAGAGCACGCCAGGCACTCCTGTCTTCCACTACCTCCCGCAGCTTGATCAAACTCATGCTGGTAGCTTCTAGAACACTGTCCAACCATCTCGTCCTCTGTCATCCCCTTCTCCTTCTGCCCTCAATCTTTCCCAACATCAGGGTCTTTTCCAGGGAGTCTTCTCTTCTCATGAGGTGGCCAAAATATTGGACCCTCAGCTTCAGGATCAGTCCTTCCAGTGAGCACTCAGGGCTGATTTCCTGAAGAATGGATCGGTTTGATCTTCTTGCAGTCCATGGGACTCTCAAGAGTCTCCTCCAGCACCATATTTCAAAAGCATCAATTCTTTGGCAATCAGCTTTCTTTATGGTTCTTTATGGCAGTTGTTTAGAGACCCCTTATTCCCCTCCCAGAGATGAGATTTTCAGAATGGTTTATCAATCAAAGCTCTTCCCAGGGAACTCTGGAAACTATAGCTGTGGAACGGGAATAGGGGTTCTCCTAACAAATTTCAGCACCTCTAGCAAACTACAGCTCTCAGAATATAATCCCCATCAAGATATGGGATGCTGAGATTGGTAGGCCTGCACTGTCTTTATGATGTCCTAAATGGGAAGCAGGTGCTGTGGTCTAAACCACTGAGGCCCTTTAGCTTGATGATCGTAAGGTTGGCAGTTCAAATCTGAACAACGGGCTTAGCTCCACTTGCTTTGTCCCAGGTCTTGCCAACCTAGCAATTTGAAAACATACCAGTGCAAATAGATAAATAGGTACCGCTGTGGTGGGAAGGAAAATGGTGTTTCCGTGCGCTCTGGCATTCGTCATGGTGTCATTGCACCAGAAGTGGTTTAGTCATGCTGGCCAAATGACCCAGAAAAGCTGTTTGCAGACAAACGTGGGCTCCCTTGGCCTGAAAAGCAAGATGAGCGCTGCACCCCATAGTCAAATTCAACCGGACTTAACTGTCCAGGTTTCCTTTACCTGCCGTATTTTTTTGCTCTATAAGACTCACTTTTTCCCTCCTAAAAAGTAAGGGGAAATGTGTGTGCGTCTTATGGAATGAATGCAGGCTGCGCAGCTATCCCAGAAGCCAAAACAGCAAGAGGGATCACGGCTTTCACTGCACAGCAATCCCTCTTGCTGTTCTGGCCTCTGGGATTCAGAATATTTTTTTTCTTGTTTTCCTCCTCCAAAAACTAGGTGTGTCTTATGGTCTGGTGTGTCTTATAGAGTGAAAAATACGGTATGATGTCCAAAATGTCGGAGGTGTCCAATGCTGATTTTTCACATGCCTGTTTTAATACAACCTGAACTTACATGAGCATGCACAGAAATCCTAATCACATGCTTCAAATGTAAGGTCGCGCCATTTCCCCTCCACACACCCCCTAATCTTTGTATTGCCATGTTCATATATACATAGACAGAGCGCGGCATTAGAGCTATCTATATACCACTCATGCTATTTCATGCATAAAATTATCACATTATTGTGAGGAGAGATGCCAGGGAGATATCTAAGCAGGGTGCAATCGCTTTGCGTTCTATCAAATTGCATTCCTGAAAGGTATCATAAATTTTATTAGAAGGCAAAAGGCTAATAGAAGCCAATCAGTGTTAATGCTGATAAAATTGCTTGTATTTTACCTTATGAAACAGGGATACAAGAATGCTTTTAAAAAATGTTTTAAAGGAGACACCGTGGAATAACAGTTGCCATGAGACCACATATAAGGAAGGAGCCTCTTTCCACTTGCTTGCTTAAAAATAAAATAAAAAATGTGGTGGTTGTCCTTATGATGCCATCAATGTATATCACACTGCACAGAGTGAACTCCTTGTCCTAAGGGAACATGCAGTTTATATGTTGACAGTGGGACAGATACGTTTATGGAAAGCTGCTCAACTGCCTTATGTTGTACACCATGTGCTAGGAACATAGCTTAATACGAAAGTATGTACTCTCCATGCAGATGGCTCCAGGTTCTATCCCTGTAATTTCCAGGTAGAAAAGTTTCCTCTATGAAACCCTGGAGGCCCTCAGTGAAACAATTTCCTGAGTTACAATCTTATACTGTATAGAGCTTAGGGCCAGTGTAAGCTTCTAAGCCGTTTACAAAGTATAAAAACCAGTTGCATGAACATCTACATATAAACATCCATAACCTTTCTTCTGAGAGAGCCTTTTCTGTGGCTGAATTCCCTCCCCAGAGAGGTTAGACTAGCAGGATGAGGACTTTGAAAGCTCAGGTGCAAATGAAGTTTATCAGCAGGCTGCTCCAAGAGCAAACTGCATTTTAATTTCTGGTTTGGAGTGTCTTCTGGTGTCTTTTATTTATTGTTTATAACTAGTTTGCTTTTATAGCTTCGTGTTGTTTTTAAGAGTTGTAAGTTGCTTATAACCCTAGCTTGGAAGAAAGGTGGGATATAATGCATTAAACAACAACAACAACAACAGTGATGATGATAATATCACACAATAAAACAATGTCATTAAAACAATAGAACAAAATTAGCTACAGAAGCTGTCTATGCATGCAGAGAGTGAAATGGTAAAGCCCATTTTTGGAAGCATTATGTACAATTCCCAACTATGCATGTGTGGGTGTCTGTGAATACAGACAGCCATCAATGCACAGAGGTCATCGATGTTTGTAGGAGGTGAAGACCCCCTCCATCGATGTAGAGAACTTCTGCATGGAATTCCTGCACTGAGAAATTAAGCCTGCGAAATCCGTGGCCTTGACTGCACAGAGCAGCTCTTGGTCTCCTGTTTTCTGAAGGACACTCACACAGCAAAAGCTGCCCTCGACTTCCAGGTGGGGTGTCTTTAAAAAGACAGGGAGAGAGAGAGAGTTTTTGTCCTTTTGATGGGCAGTGAGCAGTGAATGGAAAAGGTGCTTGCAAAATACCTTCCCCGCTTTGTCCGGTCTTCACAATTACGAGGTGCATTCTTTTGATACAAATATTAATGTCCCAGTCTTATTGGATCTTTCTTTTTATTGTTCCAGATAATTGTTTTCTATTAGGCTGCCTATTGCATCTGTATAGGAGGATAGTTTTATGACTCCCTGGCTTATTTTTTAAGGCTGCACACTAAAGGGGAGTCAATTAGATTATGGAGCTATTACAGAGCAGAAAGAAATGGAAGACAAAACACAGAGCCCCACAGATGGAGAAGTTGGATGCTAAGCTGGAAGGGGAGAGGTGTCATGAGGAAACAATCTTTCTGAGATAACTGCAGTTTCTGGAACCCTCATTTCTGCCCCCCAAGGCAGTTGCTATCTGAGTCCATACAATATGGAAAATGCATTCAGGTTGCCCAACAAGGCAAGAAACACTAGCAAGCCAATTTGGTGTAGAGGTTAGAGTGTTGGACTTGGGAGACCAGGGTTCAGATCTCCACACAGCCATGAGGTGTGTTGGATGGGTCAGGTAAAAGTAAAGGACTCCTGGATGGTTAAGTCCCGACAAATTTGACTCTGGGGAGCAGCGCTCATTTCACATTTCAGACTGAGGGAGTCGACGTTTGTCTGCAGAAGGCTTTTCCAGATCATGTGACTAATATTCTTCTGGCACATGGGATTCAGTGACAAATGCCAGAGAACATGGAAATGCTGTTTATCTTCCTGCTGCAGTGGTACCTATTTCTCTACTTACACTGGTAGGTTGGCAGGAGCTGGGACAGAGCAACAGGAGCTTACCCCGTCGCATGGATTCGAACTGCCAGTTTCATGATTGGCAAGCTCAGTGGTTTAGACCACAATGCCACCTGCATCCACAAAGATGGGCCAGTATCTGTTTCTCAACCCAAACTACCTCACAGGGTTGTTGTGAGGATAAAATGGGAGAGAAAGAAAAAGATGTTCATTGCCTTGAACTCCTTACAGAAAAGGTGGGAAAGCAATGTCACAGTGAGATGAGATGAAATGAAAACTGGAAGTTGCCAGGATCTCCATAGCACAACAATGGAAATCCTTTTAAAAATCTAACTAGATCCCTATGCTATAGCAATATCTGCACGCAGACTGTCTTGCCAGAGTGATGCATGCTCTAGTTATCTCCCACTTGGACTACTGCAATGTGCTCTAAGTGGGGCTACCTTTGAAGGTGACCTGGAAACTACAACTAATCCAGAATGTGGCAGCTAGACTGGTGACTGGGAGTGGCTGCCGAGACCATATAACACCAGTCCTGAAAGACCTTTATTGGCTCCCAGTACATTTCCGAGCACAATTCAAAGGGTTGGTGCTGACCTTTAAAGCCCTAAACGGCTTCAACCCAGTATACCTGAAGGAGCGTCTCCACCCCCATTGTCCACTGAGGTCCTGCGCTAAGGGCCTTCTGGCGGTTCCCTCACTGCGAGAAGCAAAGTTACAGGGAACCAGGCAGAGGGCCTTCTTGGTGGTGGTGCCTGCCCTGTGGAATGCCCTCCCATCAGATGTCAAGGAAATCAACAACTATCTGACAATCAGAAGACATCTGAAGGCAGCCCTGTCTAGGGAAGTTTTTAATGTTTGATATTTTATCATGTTTTAAATATTATGTTAGGAGCTGCCCAGAGTGGCTGGGGAAACCCAGCCAGATGGGTGGGGTAAAAATGATAAATTATTAATATTATGATTATTACTACAAAGTATCTCTCTCTTTTTTAAAGAAACTGGAATCAATAATATCTACCACTTGTCTACCTCTTAATTATTTTAAGGTAAGAAAGAGGAAGAGGTAATCCTTTCCCCACAAGTAATTATGGAGAAAAGTGTGTGTATGTATGCATGCATGCATGTATGTATGACTGAATGAATGAATAATATTTGGAATTTAGTTACTGCAGGGGGGGGGGAATAATTCCTAGGTTATGAATCTCTAGGGGACAGGGAGATTCTGCTTCTTTCTATGCATTATGGTGTGATTTTATTTCTTATAGTCTAGTTTCAGATTTACAAATGTCAAAGCAGCCACAGTCAGTGGAAGACACTTCTAGCGACTGAGTCACTAGCCATCTGAGCCTCCAGGGTCAGAGCTGGATCTAGAAGCACCACAAAACTGTGAATCTGCTCCTTCAGGGGGAGCACAGCCCCATTCTGGGTAGACAACTCATCGAGTTCTCTGACACAGGAAGTCCTCACCCACAGTGCCTCCATCTTGCCTGGATTCAAATTTCCGAAAAGGAATTTTCAATCTAATGCGGGTGTCGGGGGGCTGGACCAGATGATCCTAGATATACCTTCCAACTCTACAATTCTGTGATTCTATGAGGCGGAATAGGTGTTTGAAGGAGCATTTTGGGGCAGGGGGAATGACATGGACCAGAAATGGGGTCAATCACCATAGCAAGACACTGGTAGATTAGCTAAGCACTTAGTCCTGCTTAATTGCTGTGCTGACCCAGCAAGGCAGGGGAAGAATTATAAGAAGCATCCCTTCTGCTCATAAACTAAATGAAATAGCATTTCTTTTTTCTGTTTAAGTGTGTGTGTGTGAAAAAGCATTCTCTTCTAATTTAATCTTTCGTCATGTTTTTAAACACCTTTGTCCTCATATCCTGTCAGGGACTGCATGAATGGTTTTGCTTAATGAAATCATGCCAATGTGTGGGGAAAAGGGAGTCGCTTCTGCATATGCTATAAAAATACTTTGCATTCATTCCCCCTCCCCTCACATCCAGATTATTAACGTTGCGTGAAAGTCTAAAAGAAACCTGGCCTCGGGGTGTTCTTAAAGTTTATATGAGTAGGATTTTTGCTTTGTTTTATGGATTTGCTGGTGGTGCTTTGGGGGTGGAATTTTGTTGGAGATACCATACTATTGGGGCTGACCCATAGCTAGTGGTCTGGAAAGTGTCAGAGACCAGGAGCTGGGAGGCAGGACCCAAGGGTCACTACATACCATCCAACATCTTGAGTCCAAAAAACAGAATGCATGTGCTCCCACGCAAGTCATGTGACCAAAGCAAGGTCGTGAAGCTCCCCAAATGTGTGTTTTGGGGCATCACGCAAGATCACGTCTCTGAGAAAGCACTTTTTATGGGGAGAGATCTCAGCATGAAATCACGCAAGGTGAAATCGTGTAAGACTAGCCTGCTGGATCAAACCAGTTCAGTTGCTGGAAACCACAAGTCTGGAGAGTTGTGTTGCACTCATACGCTGGTTGTGGGTTTCCCACATGCATCTGGCTGGCCACTGTGAGAAGAGAGCAGCGTTCAAAATTCGCCAGGCACATTTTGTACCTGACTATCAGCCACTTGTGGGTTAAACCACAGAGCCTAGGACTTGCCGATCAGAAGGTCAGCGGTTCAAATCCCTGCAACGGGGTGAGCTCCTGTTGCTTGGTCCCTGCTCCTGCCAACCTAGCAGTTCAAAAGCACATCAAAGTGCAAGTAGATAAATAGGTACCGCTCCAGCGGGAAGGTAAGCGGCGTTTCCGTGCGCTGCTCTGGTTCGCCAGAAGCAGCATAGTCATGCTGGTCACATGACCCGGAAGCTGTATGCCGGCTCCCTCGGCCAATGAAGCGAGATGAGCGCCACAACCCCAGAGTCGGTCACGACTGGACCTAATGGTCGGGGGTCCCTTTACCTTTTTATCGGCTACTTGTGAACAAGTGAAGATGCTTAGATACCCTGCTGGTGCCTAAAATCTCCACCATCTGGAGGTGCATTCCTGGGGATCCTTGGATCTTGACCGTTTTCATACAATAACAACACATCCTGTAGAATTCTACCTGTGATTTTATATCTGCACAATCACAACATATTTCAGGAACCATAGAGCAGTAATGAAAAATACGATTTTCCAGCCATTTGCCCCAAAAATGACAACTAGGCATTCCGTCCCGATGACTGTAACCCTGGCATAGCTGTCAACTTTTCCCTTTTCTTGTGAGGAATCCTATTCAGAATAAGGGCATTTCCCGTAAAAAAAAAAAAAGGAAAACGTTGACAGCTATGAACCCTGGTTTAGGGAGCCATTTGGCACCAACCTTACATATCTGAGTTTCTAATACTGGAAGGGAGTGCTGGACTAGATGGGCCTTTGTTGTGAACCCCTTTCCTTCTAAGCCTAGCAGTTGAAGATGAAGTGTTGCAAAACACCTGCAGTTTTAGCCCATTCCTCTCCATTTGACAGGTGACATTCGCTGATAGCCCAACCCTCGCAATATTTGACTCTCCAGAGGCAGAGGTTCACCCATCCAAATTCCGTTAGCACATCAGCCCTCCAATGGCCCTGAAATGGATATCAGCTGAAGCACTCGGTTGATTTACAGCCTTGTAATTCATTTGCCGTCGTTTATGATTCTTTATATAAAACCAGAACCTGGCAGCAAGAATGTCAGGATGTTTAAGTGTGGGGTGAAGAGGATTCCAGGCCACCGGTGTCCTTTTGCGGTGGGCAGGCAGAAGCCAATAAAGCAAATGCTCAGAGTAAATATATGAAATGTTTAGTAATAAAACTCTGCAAGGGGAAAGAATGGGGCAGAACCTGCCCTTGAACACTCCATCTCTGTCCACTGCTTCTAACTGGCCAGACCTTGGGACGGAGGGTGGGAAAAGGCTGGCAAACGTATCCAAAAAATTATAAAGGCGAGTGACAAATCTATGGCTGCATATTACGCTGTGCAAAGAATTTTAGCACAGGTCCTCCAGCCTTCTCCCCCTCCCCAAAACCGTCCCTTCATCTCCCAGCTGGACATATTCGGAGAGCATTTGCGATGGCCAAATGACATAATGGACGGCACTCAAGTAATTTAATGTGAGGTCTACCCTTGCGGTGCCGATGAATTATTTATCTCTTCAAACTGGGCAGTCACTTAAAAGGCAGGAATTTTCATCATTTGTCCATTAAACACTGTCCCTGATTTTGACCCTAAATAATGGCCGCAGGATTACAAAATGGATTTCGGGAGGTGCCGCAGTAATACGACACATGTCAGGATGGAGGGGGGGGGGGAGAAAAAGGAAAAGTCCAAGGGCAATCCGGGGCCAGGAGGCAATATTCTTGATGAATATGGAATCAGCAATGCGATGTGGAACAGAATGTAATCCATTTTTTATATTTTATATTGCAAATCACACTGAACCTAAATGTCTGGCCGGCTGAAACGAAATCCACCTTTGTTCTTGGTCTGCCCCCAACAGCACAGGATACCCCTGATCCTGAAGTAGCCACTCTAAGCCAACACAAATCTATATAGTCGTAGGAACAGGCGTATAGAAAGTCCAGGCATCCAGAAACCTTTGGACCTAAAACATTTGGACCTGGTGGGTGACAGCTAGGTCCTGTAGAGTCAAGGAAGCTGGTTTCTTTACCTATCTGGCTGCTATAAATCATTGTTGTTTCCTATGTTTTGATAGAGAGGAAGAGGAGGAGGAGGAGGAGGAGGAGGAGAAGGAGGAGGAGGAGGGAAGAGGACCTTCCTGTTGCAGGGAGAAGAATGATGGAGGGACAGGACATCTGTTGTGTGTGTTTTTATTGGTGGGGACTATTTTGTTGGTTTTGGCACACATCTGTCTTGGGAGACCATGGAGCAGTGCACCTTTGGGGATGACAACAAATCACTAGAGAGTTACAGGGCCTGCTGTGGCTGTAGAGACTGATACAGGAGAGCCATGTTTTAGGGCAGATGGTGACATCCGGTTGTGTTACTGCAGATGCAATATGGCGTTTCTTCTCCATGTACTCCTCCCAGCTGTCATTCCTCCCCTGGTCACTGCTGTGGATACACGACCTGACATTCTGTCTTCAGGCACTGTGGTCATCTGAAAGGGATTCCTACATGGTGTTCCCAGCTTCCGTGTCTCATTTGCAGACATCTTTGTAACACAGAGTTGGTCTGCCAAGGGGCCTGGTGCCTGAATCCAGCTCTCCATAGAGCACACTACTGGGGATCTTTCATTTTGTTGCCTGACCAAACCAATCTCAACCTCACTGAGACAGGAGTGTGAGCATTTTGAGAACGTGGGCTTGGTAGAGCACAACTTCATCTTTAGGACCACGCAACACCCACCCTTCTATCCATACTGTGGTTCCTCCATTCTGCACCCAACACGAAAATCTCATATCCTTGAACCTCTCTGTGACCTCATCTCATCCAGGCGTCCTGCCCTCCTTCACTCTTTCTCAGAAGTGACTCTCTGGCTGGAGTTTCCTGGCAGTTGGATTGCTGTTCCTCACTGTGAAGGAGAGGGATGAGGTGATGGAGAGGTGCTCCACCAGGGACCTGCTGGGAGCCGGAGGGCCCCAGTCCTGCCAGTCGCCATCTGGCACAGGGCGGGGCCTGACAGGCCTATAAGAACTGCTGCTGTGGCTACCACCCAGGAGGACTCCCCTGCTCAGCACCTGAGGGCCCCAGTCCTGCCACTCAACACCTGGCCTAGGGTCGGGCCTGATATGCTCTATAAAGGATTGTTGCCGCTGCTGGGCTGAGCGGCCCCGTTTTCTTTTGTTTTTCATTTAAAATGCTATTATTTCTTACCTATGTCATTTTGAACTGTGATATTAATGCTGTATTCTTAGTTTTAGATTTTGATTTATGTGGAAATGTTTCCCATTTGGTTGTGTATTTTTTTGATGTAGTTTATTTACTGTTTATGACTTTTGTACTTATGTTGGTCTTGTCACCCGCCAACCTAGCAGTTCGAAAGCACCTCAAAGAGCAAGTAGATAAATAGGTACCGCTCCGGTGGGAAGGTAAACGGCGTTTCTGTGCACTACTCTGGTTTGCCAGAAGCGGCTTAGTCATGCTGGCCACATGACACAGAAGCTGTACGCCGGCTCCCTCGGCCAATGAAGCGAGATGAGTGCCGCAACCCCAGAGTCGGTCACGACTGGGCCTAATGGTCAGGGGTCCCTTTATCTTTACCTAAGTCTTGTTATGAGCATTGCTTTTCTTAACTGTGGAAAGGAGGCATACAAATAAAAAATGATGATGGTGTTGATGTTTGTAACTATGTAAATCTTTTCATATTGTAAGCTGCCTTGAGCATTGTTTTAACTGTGGAAAGGTGGCATACAAATAAAATGATGGTGATGACGGATGATTTGTACCACACTGTCTCCCCCCCCCCACTTCTCCCTCCTGATAAGCAACAATGACTCACCTGGTGGTGACTCACCAAATGCAGGGATAGAGGAGAAGTTTGATTCACTTTGCACTTAAATCCCAATTCCCAATTTGCATTTAAATCCCAATTCACACTTTCCAAACCAACCTGCAAAAGAAATGCAGCCATCCATCAAAATTTGCATGTCTCTGAAGTTTGCGGTACAGTTCTGCAGTCAAATAGTGTGGACGAAAAGACATACACCAAGATAGACTGTTCATAAATTGCATACGTTCATGAAAACAACATTCAGAAATGCATTATATTTCTCCATGCAAAAAATAAATATATTAGACAAACTTGCAAACAAGGATGTCTATGGAGAGAAATCCACACAGAAACATTGATGGATTTTCATGAGGCCTTTTTTGATCTAAGCAAAGTGGACAGATTTGACCATCTCTAATCAAAACCCACTCTTAGCATGAAGCCTGAGGCTGACGTTCTTCATCATAGACCTCATCCAAATGAGTCCTACATCAGGCTTGCAGAACCTGGAACCCACCAACCTAAGTAAGCAGAAAAGCTTCATTGACCATAGTTCCAGGAGGGTTTCGAGGCAGACACAACAGTGAGAAGGGGGTGGTGGCAGGAGGTGGGAAAGGGAGCTCTAAAGAATATTTGGCTCTGGCTGTTGCTCACTCTTCTGTCAAGGGCTTCCTTTGCCAATTGGTGGGAAATGGATTGCCGTAACTTTTCCTCCCCCCTTTCCAAGGGAGTGTGCATCGTTCCTCATTGATTGGCATGCCAAATCCTCCGCAAAGTAATGAGTCAGTGTTGATGCAAATCACCGCTGAACTGTCACTTTGATTGCACAGCCCTCTGTCAACATGATTAAACTGGCATGGCATCTGAAAGGTAATGAAGGACTTTAAAAGTTGGAAACGAAATTGTGGCAGCAGGGGGCGGGCAGGCAAAGGGGTAAGATGGAGGGGACAATGTGCCAACGAGTGACACCTGACTCTTCCACATTTCCACGTTGGCAAGCCATGTCAAGAAGAAATCACAATGCACCTGGAATTTTCTAGTGTATTGACGGACGTAACAGGCGGTGGCATACTGGGGGGCAGGAGTGTATCCAGCAAGCTCGTTGTGCAAATTATTTTGCTTCCATTCTTGTCTCTTCAGTCCAGCCAACACTGCTGGCTTCTTTGTCTCTCATAATGCTAGAACCCTGAAGCTAAAGGTTGGATGGTTCAGGACAGATGTCAGAAAGTATTTCTCAATGTAGTTCATAGTAAAACTATGGAGGCAGTGAGGGCCATCAACATAGATGACCTCAGGAGGTAGGGATGACCACTGACCTAGGTAAAGGTAAAGGGACCCCTGACCATTAAGTCCAGTTGTGGACAACTCTGGCATTGTGGCGCTCATCTCGCTTTATTGGCCAAGGGAGCCAGCGTACAGCTTTCAGGGCATGTGGCCAGCATGACTAAGCTGCTTCTGGTGAACCAGAGCAGCACATGGAAAGGCCGTTTACCTTCCTGCCAGAGCGGTACCTATTTATCTACTTGCACTTTGACATGCTTTTGAAATGCTAGGTTGGCAGGAGCAGGGACCGAGCAACGGGAGCTCAACCAGTCGTGGGGATTTGAACCACCAACCTTCTGACCAGCAAGCCCTAGGCTCTGTGGTTTAGACCACAGCGCCACCCACTTCCCTGACCATTGACCTAGATGGCCTTAAAAGAGGGCCTTATCACTGAAGATGGCCTTATCGTGGAGGATAAGTCTGTCAATGGCTGGTAGCCATGATGACTATGCTCTGCCTCCATAGATCTAAATACCAGTTGCTGGAAGCCATAGGAGGGGACAGTGTTATTATGTGTGGGCCATGCTTGCTGGTTTCCCTCAAGCATCTGGTTGGCAACTGTGAGAACAGGATCCTGGACTAGACGGGCTATTGGCCTAATCTAGCAGGTTCTTCTTATGTTTTTATTAATCCAGGGTCAATCAATGAAGCTGAAAGGTGCAGGACCGGCAAAATAAAATACTTCTTTACACAGCACATTGTTAAATCCTTGGTCACCACAAGAGGAAGCTGGTATACAGTCACCAACTTGGGTTCTTTTAATAGAGGAACAGACAGATTAATGGAGGATAAGGCAATCTGTTAATCAATGAATCCTGGGAACTATAATTTGATAAGGGTGCTGGGAATTGTAGTTCTGTGGGGAAATGACAGTTCCCAAGATTCCTTGGGAGAAGCAATGTTCTTTACTTTTGTTGTTTAATGTGCTTTAAAGGTCTGTCCACCCACTTAAAAAAAAAAAAAGAGTCTGATTATGGATTTCCATGATGACATTTAGATATCCTCTAATTTTTGCACTTCTTATTCAGATTGACTGACCAGGTCTCTCACAATTGATCTACTGCAAACTTCCACTTGTACAAGTTTGATCATTCACCAAAGAGGACTCCCACATAAGGCAGTGAGTAGTTGAGAAAGGATGAGGTTGAGTTTACCTTACGGCCAAGTCCAAGCAGCTAAAAGACCCTGCTAAAGCCTGGCAAAACAAGGTTGATTTCGCCCCAAAGAGCTGATGTCGCCGAAGCAAACAAACGGAGATGAAGGAAAGGGCACATCAACATAATGTACATAGTGGGATGATGTTTGAAGGTCAGGCCATGATCTTTTACAACTTAGTGACACATAATGCCAATATTCATCAGGCGGTGATGAAGACCGAAGCTGGGTTGGAAAACAAAGTGCAGCACATGACATTTGTTCTTGTACCTCTGTGTTTCGAAAAATGTTCTGCTGTAGACAAATGGTCACAGAAACTGTCTGAAACCGGCAATGAAATATGATGGGCCTGCGGGAAGAGTCATGGTTCAGTGTTATAACATCTGCTTTGTACAGAGAAGGTCCCAGATGCTTCCCACAGCACCTCCAGATGCTAAACCACTGCTGGATAATCCACTGCTGGTCAATGTATACTATACTGAACTACATGGACCAATGATGAGACTTAATATATGGTACCTTCATAAGTTTCTGAGGATACAGATATGGAGGGAAGGACAATAGCTCAAGGGAGGAGCATCTCCCATCGTTCTGCCCGGACACTGAGGTCCAGTGCTGACAGCCTTCTGGTGGTTCCCTCACTGTGAGAAGCCAAGTTACAGGGAACCAGGCAGAGGGCCT
Organism: Podarcis melisellensis; assembly: GCF_964234715.1. Classification (NCBI taxonomy): domain Eukaryota; kingdom Metazoa; phylum Chordata; class Lepidosauria; order Squamata; family Lacertidae; genus Podarcis; species Podarcis melisellensis. Next base: position 57,000,574 of record NC_138543.1, on the reverse strand, counting down.
TCTCGGTAGTGGCACCCGCCCTGTGGAACGCCCTCCCACCAGATGTCAAAGAGAAAAACAACTATAGTGGTACCTCGGGTTAAGTACTTAATTTGTTCTGGAGGTCTGTTCTTAACCTGAAACTGTTCTTAACCTGAAGCACCACTTTAGCTAATGGGGCCTCCCACTGCCACCGCGCCACCAAAGCACGATTTCTGTTCTCATCCTGAAGCAAAGTTCTTAACCCGAGGTACTACTTCTGGGTTAGCAGAGTCTGTAACCTGAAGCGTATGTAACCTGAAGCATATGTAACCCGAGGTACCACTTTACCAGACTTTTAGAAGACATCTGAAGGCAGCCTAGTTTAGGGAAGCTTTTAATGTTTAATAGGTTATTGTATTTTAATATTCTGTTGGAAGCCGCCAAGAGTGGCTGGGGAAACCCAGCCACTTATTATTATTATTATTATTATTATTATTATTATTATTATTATTATTATTTATCTTCTTTGTATGCAGGATGTGTCAGGTTGAATCTCTGGCATCTTAAGTTAGGGCTGAGAACAAGTCCTGAAGAGCTACTGTCAATCTGTGTAGACAATACTGAGCTAGAAGAACCAATGGTCCAACTCAGCATAAGGCAGCTTTCTATTTATAAAGTTGTGGGAACATAGAGCATAAGTAGATCCCTGCTCACACAGGCCAATGACCCATCTAGTCCAGCAACCTTTTCTCACAGTGGACCACCAGACACTTGAGGGAAACCCACAAGCAGATTTCAACATGAGACCAGTCTCCTCTTTTGTGGTTCCCAGAACCCTCTGAGGGTTCATCCATGTTTTCATTTGCCTCATCACTTCCCCCTGCGAAAGTCTCAGTTTAGTGTTTTTGTTTTGTTTTCCCCCTGATTTAGCACTAAAGAGTGGGTTTTCTGGGAGAAAGTAGTTGGGGAAAGGCAAAACTGCTTGGACCTGGGCCTAGAAGGCATAGGACAATTATGTAACTACACCTCTGAGAAGGATCATGGGGTCTTAGTAGACCACAAACTTAAGGTGAGTCAACAGTGGGATGCACCAGCAGAAAAAAAGCTAATGTTATTCTAGGCTGCATCAACAGAAGTATAGTGTCCAGATCAAGGGAAGGAATAGTACTGCTCTATTCTACTTGGTGAGACCACACCTGGAGTACTGTGTGAAGTTTTGGGTACCACATTATCTTTCATTGGGGATAGCATGGTCTGGGATTGATGCTATGCCCAGTTAAAGTGCCCCCTAACCTGAAAATAAATGGGGGTGTTTGGTTAGCAAAGGAAAATAATCCCTATATAATGCCTTCCTAGTGCAGTGAGGTACAATTAGGATACTTTTTTAAAAAAAAGAACTTCCTAGATAAATGCTGAGCTTGGGAATGGAGTAAGCTGGCTAGGGAAGTTGTGAAGTATCTTTCTGTTAAGGATTCCAAAAGTGAGTTTTGACAGATGCCTGTCAAGGATAGATACACCGTAAACCGTTCAGGGAAATCCCCTCACCTCAAGCTATCTACGAAGGAATGGGGGTAATCTCCCCCTCAATGCAATTTTTGGCAGATTTAAGTTCCTGATTGCTACAGCAAATCTCCCCATCGTCCAAATCAAGGCTGGCTTGGAACCCCTCACAGCCCTAAGCTCTATTTCAAAGTCAACCATCCCTTTGTTTCCACTTTGTTTGGGTCCTTTCAACTTTTAAGAGGCTGGATTCTTATCCTAAGGTTAAAAAAGAGGTAGTTTTTTAGTATAGTAAACTTTTTTTCTACTTTACAGAGCATTTTAGGAACACAGGAAGCTGTCTTGCACAGAGTTACATCATTGGTCCATTTGTACATGGGTTGGCAGCAGTTCAGCAGTTCTGTTACGATATGAATGCAACGCAGCTGCAAACCAGCTGGATGTTTACATCACATGATGTGACTAGCTGTGGGAAAGAATCTTCCCGGAAGTTCACAGGCTTCAATAGTCTTTGTGCTGTGTGTAATATGAGACCTTCCTGTTGCGTATGTGAAGGAAGTATTTGTTCCTTGCTTGCTGAACACTGAACTGTTCGGACACGTTTTCTGTAGTGCTGCAAAGTCAGAAATAATCAAGATGTAGAGGACTTTCTGACTATCTCCTTTACTCTTACCGGTATGCAAGGAGGGAGGGGGTGTGCATTTTCTGTGCTGGGAAATGTCGCCTATCGAGATCTACCCTGGTCTTGCGGGGATTGCAACCAGGGAGGTCACCAGTAAACAAGCCGGGAGCCTGGGAGAGTTGCCAGCTTCTCCCAAAAGAGGCTTGTTTTCCAACAGTTTCTGCTCAACATAATGTCCACCTGATGAAGATGGAACCTCGGAGGCTCAAACATAATGATCCCAAGATGCTAACTTCTGGGGGGGGGGGGGGAATCAGATCAGCAAATTCCAGTTTTTGTTATGGAGGTACCTTAACCATTTTGAGTGAGTAGTGTGAGATGCAAACATTTCTCAATTGGTGGGTGATTGATTTGCAGTTTGGTCACCAACCTCCCCGGTGACCCCACCCACCCACCAACACCACAAAAGGGAAATTCGGTAGCAGCCCTATGTGAGAATGCACCCAACCTCTGTGTGTTGACTTTATAAAATACAGGTGGGAAGAGGATGGGGACAAAAACTAGAATTTAGTCCACAGTCACCTCATCGATTTAAAGCACTACGATACTGTGTTGTGTATCCACAGCAGTGACCAGAGGAGGAATAACCACTGGGAGGAGCACAGGAAGAAAGAGGAGGAGGAGGATGGTTTGGATTTGATATCCCACTTTATCACTACCCTAAGGAGTCTCAAAGCGGCTAACATTCTCCTTTCCCTTCCTCCCCCACAACAAACACTCTGTGAGGTGAGTGGGGCTGAGAGACTTCAGAGAAGTGTGACTAGCCCAATGTCACCCAGCAGCTGCAGGTGGAGGAGCGGGGAAGCGAACCCGATTCACCTGATTACGAGTCTTCCGCTCTTAATCACTTTACCACACTGGCTCTCTCCATGGGGCATCTGTAACAGCAAAACCAGATGAATGCGGCAAACCCAGAAGGTTTTACCCTGTGCGCATGCACAGAAGTGCTCAATCGTGCTGTGCGCATGCACAGAAGTGGTGCCTCTGCCTACAGACATTTCGGGTTGTGGGAGGACCCCAGGAATTAATTTAATTCATATCCGGAGGGTCCACTGTACAGTGGTACCTTGGGTTACAGACATTTCAGGTTACAGACGCTTCCAGTTACAGACTCCGCTAACCCAGAAATAGTACCTCGGGTTAAGAACTTTGCTTCAGGATGAGAACAGAAATCGCGTGGTGGCGGCGAAACAGCAGCAGCAGGAAGCCCCATTAGCTAAAGTGGTACCTCAGGTTAAGAACAGTTTCAGGTTAAGAACGGACCTCCAGAACAAATTAAGTTCTTAACCTGAGGTACCACTGTACTACCATTGTAGAGCTCAACAGGGAGGAAGATGGGGACTGATCTAGAATGGGTTGGCTCCACCTGACTTTGGCTTTGGCTCCCCCTGCTGTTCGCCTCCTGGCCTTCCATCCAATGGTTGTCAACCATCACATCAAACTCTTGGGGGGGGGGGCGAGGCTGTGGCACAAGTCACGTGACACATGAGAGAGTCCAAGAAGACATGTGTCCCTGTTTTTTAATCTGAAAAAGTTGGACGGTGTGCATGTCAAACTGGGAACCTTTTAGAACAGAACAAAATAGAACCATAGTTTCATTTAAAATAAAAACAACTCTATTAATTCATGTACTCATAGCCATCTTGAACATTGCCAGAAGTACAATGCTGTTTACTTCCAACATGTTTAAAAACTGTTTCACAAAAGTAACAGCTTCACACTAAAAGAGAGATGGTTAAAGGCAGTGTACTTTGGCAGTTGAGGAGGCAGGGAGTGGAGGCAAAGGTGACTTTTATGACGATTTATTTCATTGTTTTATTTATTGCCTCAAGCCCCATGCACTGAGCTTTATATAAATCTGTAATGGGATAAGGTATTTTTTATTTTATTTTTTTTACAGGTCCTTTCTTTGCTTTTGTTTTTAAAGGAACCTATAACGTATAAAAATCCATTGTTGGGATACATTTTTCAAAACCTGCTGCCAGATCAAGAGCTGTTTGGAATGATGAAAATGTGAAGTTTTGAGATCTTTTTTTTTTTAAAGGGGGAAACAAAATAAAATCTTCCTTAATCATAGAATTGTAGGGCTGGAAGGGACTCCGGGGGTCATCTAATCCAGCCCCCCTAGAATGCAGCAATATTTTGCCCATGACCTTGAGATTAATAGTCTCATAGTTGACTGTCTGAGATAATAATAATAATAATAATAATAATAATAATAATAATAATAATGTCACAATTTCAGAGAAAATGAAAACTAATTGCTTGAGGGTTAGCATTTATCCATTTTGTAGAGCCATTTGCAAATTCCTTTGCAATAGTACAGCTATGCTTTGTCACCATATTATAACCAGAAGTGGGTGCACCCTGGACACATTAGCAATGTGGTAATCAAAAACAATGGAAAATACTGACTTCTCTCCTGACAGAGGTAATCACATTATGTATGTTACCTCCCCCCCTTTTTTTATTTGGGAAAGGGTGTTCAAATTTCTGTATCAAATAAAAGCAAATAGAATACTGAGAAGTGATAAGAAAACCTGATATCTAAAAGGCTGTCACATGGAAGATGTAGCAAGCTTGTTTTCTGCTACTCCAGAGGGAAGGACCCAAACCAGTGGGCTCAAATGACAAGAAAAGAGATTCCAGCTAAATATTGGGATGAACTTCCTGATGGTAATAGATGTTTGACAGTGGAATGGACCACCTGAGCCAGTATGGTATAGTGGTTCAGAGTGGTGGGCTCGTAATCTGGTGAACTGGGTTCGATTCCCCACTCCTCTACATGCAGCTGCTGGGTGACATTGGGCTAGTCACACTTCTCTGAAATCTCTCAGCCTCACTCACCTCACAGAGTGTTTGTTGTGGGGGAGGAAGGGAAAGGAGATTGTGAGCTGCTTTGAGACTCCTTCGGGTAGTGATAAAGTGGGATATCAAATCCAAACTATTCTTCTTCTTCTACCTTGCAAGGTGATGGACTCTCCTTTTTTAAACAGAGGTTGGATAGTGATCTGCCAGGGGTTCTTCAGCTGTGATTCCTGCATTGTAGGAGCGTTGGGCTAGATGGTGCTTCCAACTCTACAATCCCATGAATCTATGAAAAAGGGTTTTGGTTTCACCTGTATGCTGCTTCAGCTCTCTCTCTCCCTCCTGTAGTCTCCCCCACCCTTCATTTCTCCTGCTTACTTAACTACATCACCTCTCTGCTTCAAGGTCTGCGGTTCCACCGCTTTGCCCTCCAGGGTCTCCGAACACTCGGTGTTTACATGCAACACATCTCCATCCCTGCTTTCTTCTCCTCTTCTCTCGCTTTTCTTTTTTTTTAAAGAAAAGATCTCCTTGCTTTTTCTACTTTGCCGGTTTCAAAAGCCCTTGCCTTCTAGGACTTTCCCGGTCTTCAGGGACATGTCCCACTTCACATCGCCTTTAATGGATTCAAGTCTCTCTGCTCCCCTTCCCGTCTCCACGGACCCTCTCTCTCTCTCTCATCCGTCTCAGGATGCCTTTTCCACCTCCCCCCCATCTCTTTCTTCTGCTCGTCACATCAAAAACCTAAGCTCTCTCAAGATACCGTTTCATCCGCCATTGATGTTTCTGTGGGGAACTGTGGGGTGAGGGTGTGTGTGGAATTGGGAGGGGAGAGATGTTTGAAACACCACCTTGAGGCTCCTAGGCTTTCACTCGTGTAAAAAAATAAAGCAACTACCAATCTTAGCCTGTATAACGTCCAGAGTTTTTCAAAACAATCAAGTTCCTATGGCAAAACAGAGCAAAGATGTTGGAACATAAAACACTGTATTCTTCATTGCTTCATTTCCCATGTTTCTTTCACCTCCGTTCGCCTGATAAAGGGAAGGGAGCCAGACTCTTTTGAACAAATGCAAATATTGCTCCGACGCACTCACATAAACACACACACACATAAAGCTTTCAAGGAACTGTGCAGAGATAAAACACATCCTTTGGTTGTTGCAAGATTCCCTCGTTGGCCAAAAGTCTAATCTTGAAGGTGAAATGCTCCGCTGTGGCCCTCTGAGCTTTCCACCCCCCTGGACCATCTTAAAACGTCTGTAAAGTCGTCTGATTTTTTAACCTTTTGTATGTATATCCAAAGTCTCGGCACATTGCTCATAACTATTTGATGTTCAATATAAAGCGCCTTTTTTTGTTTTTGCTTTAAAAAAGGAAGAAAAGAACCAACTCCCCAGGATATCATCAAAGAGGGAGAACCACACAAGTTGCCTTTTAAATGCCATCCTTAGTTAATATTGACACAAATTTAGAGGTTCTTGTCTCTAAATACTTCAGTCCCTTACCAGCAGCAGAGGCACAAAACTTAGAACTTGCCAGTTGTTAGAAGCAAATCAAAAAATTACGCACCGCTCTACTGGGGAAATGTGTCAAAACCTTTTATATATATATATAAAAACAACAACCCAGAAGTGAGGGTGAATTCTGGAATTTGGACACCATCCAAAAACCAATGTAGGAAGAAAAGGCTTTTCTAGACATATCCTGGCTTTCTTTCATTGCTCTGCCATGAGGCTGAAATATTTCCTCCAGGGAGGGGGAATGTGTGTGAAATTTAAAGTTAACAGAAGAAATAGTAGGCGCAGATATTCCAAACAAGAATGGACCTGACATGGTTTTTATTTATTTAAAAGAAGAAATTCTTATTTGAGGAGGACTGTCAGAAACTAAGCAATTTCCAGAAGTTTTGTTTTGCAGTTCCTCAGACGACAACTTGATCTACCTTATTATAATATTTTTGTCTCCTCTTGTTTGTTATTATGCTATGTACTTTTGTGTTTGTATATTGCAAACTGCCTTGCGATCCTCGGATGGGCAGTATATACATTTAATAAAAAATAGCAATACAACAATTTTCTTGTTCTAATGGGGTTACAAATGAAACCAATTAACTTGGAAATGTGTTCTAAACCTCCATTGAATTTTGCTAGATTTCCAGATGTGAAAGATCATATACAATGTGAAAAAAGTATCATGTCAGGAAACATCAAGAAAATGGAATGCAGTATTGTCTGAATGCAGCCAATATATTGCACCCAGCAGTCTTATTTAGGTTTTGAATAGCATGAAGGACAAGACATGCCATCCCGAATGTTGTCACTTTACTCTCACAATTTTCAGGTTTAAAGTGTTTGCAAACCTTCTCCCCCCCCCCCCCCGGAAGCAATAGCATGTATTGCATTCCATTACTTCTCTGGAAATGGCTTTTATGTCACGTGAAAGCTGAAATAGAATGTGGAAATGGACAGTTAAGGAAACAACATTGAAATGGCATAAACAGTCATGAGAATGCAGTGTTATCTGGATAAAACCCAAATTCTGTACAGTGGTACCTCGGGTTACATACGCTTCAGGTTACACACTCCGCTAACCCAGAAATAATGCTTCAGGTTAAGAACTTTGCTTCAGGATAAGAACGGAAATCGTGCTCCGGCGGCACTGCAGCAGCAGGAGGCCCCATTAGCTAAAGTGGTACCTCAGGTTAAGAACAGTTTCAGGTTAAGAATGGACCTCCAGAATGAGTTAAGTACTTAACCCGAGGTACCACTGTATCATCAAATTCCCGAGGTACCACTATATCATCAAAATGAGAACATCGGGTTGTTTGAATTGGAGTTATTAAAAAGCAGAGTTAAAATATTATCTAAAATGTATGAATTACTATTGGAATGGCATTTGAAAGATGAAGTTAAATCGGTTATGATTCATTGGGCTAAAGATATTGGTCATAATATACAAATAGACGACTGGGAAAAATATTCGAATGAGGGAATAAAATTTACTGCTTGCAGTGCATTGAAAGAAAACATTATGAAAATGATGAACAGGTGTTATATAACACCAGTGAAGTAAGCTAAAATGTACAAAACAGATAACCAATGTTGGAAATGTAAAGAAAAGGAAGGTACTTTTTACCATATGTGGTGGGAATGTAAGAAAGTGAAGGACTTCTGGGAAATGATTTATAATGAATTGAGAAACATGTTGAAATATACATTTGTTAAAAAAAGAAGCCCTTCTATTGGGCGTTGTGGGTACAGAAATTCATATGAGTGATTTAAAAAAAAAAGTTTTTATATGTGATAACTGGAGCAAGGATATTGTTAGCTCAAAGATGGAAGCAAGAAGAAATGCCAACCAAAGAAGAGTGGCAAGAGAAATTGATGAACTATGCTGAGATGGTGAGATTAACCAGGGAAATTCGGAACGAGCAGCACCAGACTTTCCTAAAGGAATAGAAGTAGCTTTTGACGTATTTGGAAAGCAACTATAACCAATTGACATTGCTTGTAGGGTTAAAATAAGTTTTGTAAGGAGCAATATATAAATTATTGTGAAAAGTATTAAGAATAAGTATTAAGATTTGAATTTATAGCAATAACTGTAGTAACAAAATGCATAATTAGAAAGGATTTCAGAAAACCATCAGTTGAGGTTGAAGGAAGTCTTAGGCTATGATAGCCAAAGATTTTGAAATTATGTTTGAACGGATGATATGCTGGAAAATATGTGTAAAGATAAAGGTAAAGGGACCCCTGACCATTAGGTCGAGTCCTGATCGACTCTGGGGTTGTGGCGCTCATCTCGCTTTATTGGCCGAGGGAGCCGACGTACAGTCATGTGGCCAGCCTGACTAAGCCGCTTCCGGCGAACCAGAGCAGCACATGGAAACACCGTTTACCTTCCTGCCGGAGCTGTACCTATTTATCTACTTGCACTTTGACATGCTTTCAAACTGCTAGGTTGGCAGGAGCAGGGACCGAGCAATGAGAGCTCACCCCGTCGCGGGGATTCGAACCGCCGACCTTCTGATCGGCAAGTCCTAGGCTCTGTGGTTTAACCCACAGTGCCACCCATGTCCCTGGAAAATATGTGTAAAAACCAATAAAAAATTATTGTGTTTTTTGTGGGGGGTTTTTTAAAGAGAACATTGGGTTGTTGTTGTTCTTCTTTAAAAATGATGATGAGTTTATTAATTATTACCTCCCCCAACCATGTTAGGAGCCTGTGCAAAATGTACCCCAGCGTCCTTAAATCTAGATGTCCCCCTTCTGGAGTAGAATCAAAGGGATGCTAGAATCTCAGAGCCAATAATGAAATGGAACATGTCCATCTGTAGTAATCAGTTGCGCAAATAAAAGCATCTGAGTGCTCCAGCTAACAAATAGCCCTGTAGGACTGTTGGCAGGAAGTGTAAAGACTTTTTGCCGATCAGCAAGAAGCCAGCCTTTTGTGCACAAACCCCAAGGAACACAAAAGAATAAATGTGAAGCAAAACAAGAGGAAAAGTCGGCATGGAAATGAGGTGAAGGTCTGACATGAATATCCAGAGTCGCAAAGAAAATCTGCATTGTGAACGTGCCTGCTCCATTTTTTCTCCCATCTGCTTGAAGCTTAACTTAAGTACCACAACCCACAATAGTTAACAAGAGCTTATTCTCTGCAACTGCCAGTGCTAAGGCTTCAGGACACGACACGGAAATTGCTAGAATCACAGAGCAGGAGAGTAGGAAAGGAGCTCTGAGAGTCATCTAGTCCAATCGCCTGCAATCACAGCTAAAGAAACAGAATCCAAGCTCGGTTTAAAAACTTTGAATGGGAGTCCATCGCCTTCCAAGGTAGTCTGTTCCACCGTTGAATGGCTCTCACCATAAGAAAATTATTCCAAATACAGTGGACACTCAGGTTGCAAATGTGATCCATGTGGGATGCATGTTCGCAACCGGGAGCGTCCGCTACCCGCAGCGGCACATCTGTGCACGCGCTGGTTGCGATTCGGTGCTTCTGCGCATGTGCAAAGCGCGACCGCCAAAACCCGGAAGTAACCCGTCCCAGTACTTCTGGGTTTTGGCGGTCCATAACCCAAAAAAATGCAACCTGAAGCCCCTGTAACCCAAGGTATGACTGTATAGAATCAGAATCTCATTTCTTGAAATATGAATCTCCATTTTGTCAAAGGCCAACATAGATTTGATGGCAAAAATCAGGAAATGCATTTGCTCAGAAAGCAGAAAAAGACCTTCGGATGAATTTTGTTCAATGGGGGTGGGGTGGGAAAGCTATGGTTTGTAGCATACTCTGTACTTGCAAATCACTGCTAGTCCTGCCAGTGGCGGAGCTTCATGCATGTCCCAGGGCGCTCCGTCCGTAGGGATGTGGCATGCGTGCTGGGGGCATGATGCATCACCTGCAGGGGCATGGCACCCAGTGGGGGGGAGCAGCCGTGATGGCACCCCACCAGGATCGCGCTGCGGGGGGCAGTGTGCTCCCCCTCCCACCTCTTCCTCCACCCACCAGTGAGTCCTGCTACTACAAAAAGTTATACCAGTATACCTGAAGGAGCATCTCTACCCCCATCGTTCAGCCCGGACACTGAGGTCCACCTCCAAGAGTCTTCTGGCAGTTCCCTCATTGTGAGAAGTGAAGTTACAGGGGACCAGGCAGAGGGCCTTCTCAGCAGTGGCACCCTCCTTCTGGAAGGCCCTCCCCTCAAGGAGATAAAGAACTCCAGAACTTTTTGAAGACATCTGAAGGCAGCCCTGTATTGGGAAGCTTTTGGATGTTTGATGTTTCATTATTATGTTTTTATATTTTTCTGGAAGCTGCCCAGAGTGGCTGGGGAAACCCAGCCAGATGGGTGGGGTATAAATAATAAAATTATTGTTGTTAAGGTGCCAGCACCCATTCACACTTTGCGCTGTGGGTGCCCTTTGCAGAATCGCGTGTGGCACTTTGGACCCCAGGGAACTTACCAGTTGTATGGGCTGGCCTGCCTCTCAGTGTTATTCTTTGGAGGTTCACGCCCAACCTCAGTTAGTCAATTTACACTCCTGAGAGGTGGGGCCAGACGCATAAATAGGGGCTGGAGCCAGTAGCAGCCAGGCAATTGGCTCAGGAGCTTCACCCACCCACCCAGCCTTCCCTTTGTTTAATGTTTTCTTGTTTGCAGGTTAACTTTTTCTTCCGGGAAGAAATTTCCCTGTATTGGCAGGTTTTGTCTTCCTCGTAGCAATTCATCACAACTTTGGCGGTTTATGGCCTTGGGTGGAATCTTTTAGTCTTTTCTTCCCTGAAATGGGGAGGGGAGGGCATGACTCACCTCCCACCTGGCAGCGGCGATTCCAGGGTCCCCTCTTGAAGGGGTTGTAATATGGTGTGGCATTCGTACGGAGCTCCCAGTCGTCTCACGGACTACTGACCCATACACCACTAATCCGCTGCCACCAACCAGGTCCTCCCTGGTAAAATCACTTCAGTCTCAGTCAGGTTCTCAATTAATAAAGAAGTGTGTATTTTATTTCAGACACAAACAAACTTTTACGCCATTCCAAACGTTGTTGCTCTTTACTTTCTTAGTCTTATTTTCCTCTCTCTATCTCTTCTACCACCCCACACTCAAGAACCCACTGCCCTAACTGTCTCTTTATTACCAACTGCCCTTCCCAACCAGCCAACCCACTAAAACCAACCAACTACTCACCAACAACTCCCAACAAACTCCTCTACAAACTCCTCCCAGAACTGGTTTTAAAGTCCCACTGACTCCACACACCTCCCCTGGGTCCTGACTGGGCAACCTCTTTAACTATTTCACCTCCAGCACTCTCTCATATATGTTAACGCCACATATGGGTGTCACTGGCCATACACTGAAAGGTCGTCAGTGAACTACCCTGCGTGTGGGGATATGGGCTGGGCTGCCTGTGTACACATGAGTCTTGCCGGGCACCTCCATATCCCGTTTATCCTGATGTGCCCCAATTCCCCCAGCTGGGGGGCTGTGAGGGATACACGCCCAATGCCTGGGCCAAGCTCTTCCTACATTGGAAAGTTTAATAAAGTTGTGACCAAATTTTAATTCCATAACACATTGTCATAAGTCATTATTCCTTTCTGGTGGTCCCTGGGGACTGGGGCGGTCGCCGCTTCGTCACACAAGGAAGACACCAAGCCCCATCTGGAAAGTGAATCTGGGACCTTTTGCATGCAAAGCATAATGTTCTAATACTAAGCAACAGCATTTTGTGATGGTGGGAAGGAAGAAAGAAGCAGAGAGAGATTAACTAACTAGAAGAAAGAGATGAGCTACAAAATGGCCCTGCCAGCTGATAAAAGCTGATCTGCCTGCTTTTGACAAGGGACTGTCATTCTTTCCAGCCTCAGATCCTGCAGAGTCATAATTTCCAGCTGAGATTTCCCCCCTCTCTTTCTACCCCCCTCCCTCGCCTTCATCTCTCTACTTGAGAAGAGCATTCTGCTGGGACTAAGTTAAGATGGGGCGAACTAATTCATCTTGTGACCTTTCGGTGCTCTCAGAACAAAGTGATTTAAAAGCACTTAATCTGTCAGAAATCAGAAGTGTTGTAATAACTGTATATTAAGCCCCTATTTTTATGGAGCATTTAGCTGAAGTCTCCCCAGTTTACAAAGTGGGGTGGGGGGAAGCTTGTCTCTTCTTTGTTTTATTCCCTTTGCCACCTTGGTTGAAGATGAATGGGGCACCGACTCAACTCAAGACACTACAACAGCATGCAAAGTACTAAATGACTTGAGATTCACCTGAAAGAGCACTTCCTCCAGTATCAACCATCATGGGCCCTATGGCTGGCCTGGGAGGTCCTGTTGGTGGTGCCACTAGCAGTGCTGGCTGCTTGTTGTTGACCCATAGCAGGCCCTCCTTGGTGGTGGCTCCCCATTTGTGGAAATGCCCTTTCTGGTGAGGTAAACCTGTCTCCATCATCATTAATGTGATGGATGGAATCTGCAACTTTATTGCTTCTGTCTGATGCCCAGATGGGGGCTAGGGCCATAAAACTCCTCCAGCAGGTACCCCTGGGGGGGTGTAACCCTACTTTATATAGAGCATCTCCACCTCCATTGTTTTGCCCGGACACTGAGGTCCAGCTCCGAGGGCCTTCTGGCAGTTCCCTCGCTGCGAGAAGCAAGGTTACAGGGAACCAGGCAGAGAACCTTCTCGGTAGTGGCACCCACCCTGTGGAACACCCTCCCACCAGATGTCAAAGAGAACAACAACTACCAGACTTTTAGAAGACATTTGAAGGCAACCTCCCTGTTTTGGGAAGCTTTTAATGTTTAATAGGTTATTGCATTTTAGTGTTTTGTTGGAAGCTGCCCAGAGTGGCTGGGGAAGCCCAGCCAGATGGGCAGGTGTCAGGGAACTGCCATCAGTACTGGAGGGGGAGTGCAAAAGCCAGAGGGATTTCCGAGAGCGTCCAGGGATCGGGAGAAGCAGCCCATCTTCTGGGGAAGAGAATCACCGTAGCACCAGTGGAGAAGGGGGGCAGGTGGGGGAAGTGGTGAGGCGGTCCCATGACTCCTTGCCGGGGACCAGCGGGAGAGTAGGGGTCCTCTGTTGCCCACGCCCTCCCTGCGCAGAAGGCTTTCGCACAGAGAGGGTAGGCGGAGACTAGGCACCAAAGAGCTTCTTTGCTGGAAGAAGTTTAAGAAACGCCCACTCATGGATTCTGCCAGTGACTGAGTCAGCCACGGGTGAGTGGCTGTCCGGACAGAGGAGGTTCACTTTGACAGCCCAGCCAGGTGTTTGCACCCAGCCAGGGAGATAGGCACCTGCTTATGCACGAGCAACCCCTTAGAACCATTACAGTGGGGCATAAATAATAAATTGTTGTTGTTGTTGTTGTTGTTGTTGTTGTTGTTGTTATCTTTGAGAGACACTCCCATTTTGCCCATATAGGAAGAAGAATATATCCTTCTCTCTGCCTAGGCACATTTTCTTTCTGCTCTTCTCCACCATGCAATGTGACAACACCCGCAGGTCTGAGCTCCATGCTCAGGCTCCATGTTTAAGCTAGACTTATGTATGCCTTTGCAACTGAATTATCATTTTAAGCCTGCCTGAACAAAGCCGCTGTATCTGTAACTATTCATGAAGCATTCTGCATGCATAAATGGGATGGGATGTTATTTTTACCTTTAACAAGACTCTGTGGTTATTATTTTCAGGGGGAGAAAAGTTGGAACCTCAGTTTTCGAATGTCTCAGATGTCGAAGGTTTCAGTTTTTGAATGCTGAAAACTCAGAAGTAACTGCTTCGGGTATTTTGAACGCTTTTCGGAAGTTGGATGTGCCACACAGCTTCCTTATTGAGTTTTCCATAAGTAAATGTTTCCAGAAGTACCTGTAAATGCTTCAGTTTTTGCATGTTTCGGAAGTTGAATGGTCTTACGTTCAAAAATTGAGGTACCACTATACCAGGAAAATCCAATCAGCCTTCTGAATCACCTAAACCAGGCATGTCCAAAGTCCGTTTCGGTGGCCTAATCCGGCCCACCAGTCGGTTTAATCCAACCCCTGTTGCAGTTTATTTCTTTTGGCAAAATCATAAAAAAGCTCAACAACTTCAATCCTTAAAAAGGTTAACAACTATGGTCGGCCCTCATGGCCCTTCATTTCATCAAAACTGGCCCTTTTTAAAGAAAGTTTGGACACCACTGACAAACTAAAAGGCTAAAAGTAGCCTACCTAAGCTTCCCCTTTTAAGCTGCAAAGTGATGGCACTCTGCTGAATGTGAGGAAGGAAGGATAATATCCAATAAATCTATCCTCTCCTAGCATCTAATCTCATCCCAACAGAAAAACTGGAGCGGACAATATTGAGCTAGATGCACAAATGGTCTGATTTGATGTAAGGTTGATTCATAAGAAGGCAAGAAGGGTTCTGCAGGGTTAGACCTCCAGCCAAACATCCTGTTTTGCACATTGCCCAACCAGACGCCTATGAAAAGCTCAGAAGCAGGAAATGGATGCAATAGGCCTCTTCTGTTTTTGGTCCCCAGAACTGGGATTCAGAGTCATACTTCCCTTACTACTCAATAAAGGTAAAGGTAAAGGGACCCCTGACCATTAGGTCCAGTCGTGGCCAACTCTGGGGTTGCGGCACTCATCTCGCTTTATTGCCTGAGGGAGCCGGCGTACAGGTTCCAGGTCATGTGGCCAGCATGACTAAGCCGCTTCTGGCGAACCAGAGCAGCGCATGGAAATGCTGTTTACCTTCCCGCTGGAGCGGTACCTATTTATCTACTTGCACTTTGACATGTTTACATGTTTTCAAACTGATAGGTTGTCAGGAGCAGGGACCGAGCAACGGGAGCTCACCCCATTGTGGGGATTCGAACTGCCGACCTTCTGATCGGCAAGTCCTAGGCTCTGTGGTTTAGCCCACAGCGCCACCCGTGCCCTAACTACTCCATATACCAGGGTTCAAATCCCCTGCTCAGCCACGCAGCTCACTGGGTTACCTTGAGCCTGTCCCTCAGTCAAAGTTACCTCACGTAGTTGTTGTCAGGACAAAATGGGGAGGAAGAGAACCACGAATGCCACCTTGAGCTTCTTGTCAGGAAATGCAGAATATGAACGCAATATTACTGAACTAGATGGAACAAATGCTCTGACTCAGTACAAAGCATTTTCCAGTGTTCCTAATTAGCTAGCTGCAGATCTTTTGTTAATTATATAAAATTGAGCCTCCCTGTTCCTTCGGTGTCCATGCCCAATGCAAACACATATGCCGCTCGCTTTCTCCCCAAATCCACATTGTCAAGCCTTCAGCAGCTTGCGCATCCAGCTTTCCCTCCACACACACGCCCCCCCTTCATACTTGGCATGTATTCAGTTTTTTCTCTTCCACGGAACAAACAAACTTAGGCAGTCAAGGAAAAGACCCAGTGGAGTGTCAAATGCAACTTGAAAATGCTACAATGCTAGCTTTAAATTTACATGGGGCTAGCTTTGCCCGAACAAGATCAAAAGTAATCATTTATTTATATTGTTATTTTTTCCTGATTTAACCTTTATTTTACAAGGAAGCCTTCTGAAATATTAATTGCCTCCATCCCCCTCCTCCTTTTTGCAGAAACCTAACAAAGGTAAGCATTTTTTTAAAAAAAAACAACAGCAAAACATATCTGCAGGAAATTTTCTGGGTTGCAGATGAGGGGTGGAGAGAAAATGAAGGCTTTGCTTGGAAATGCCGAAGGAGTTGATAAATCAGCAGGAAAATGCACACACACACACCCCCCCCCCAATATAAAACCATATATGTGTAATAAAGCCTTATAAATGTTATCTCCTGACTTAGCTTGGTAGTTTATGTCAACTGCTGAAAGTGTTCCCCAGGACATGTCTTATTTATTAGAGCTTCATAACTTGCTTTATTTACATTGGGGGGGGGCAAGCTTTCTCAGCTTGAGGACCACATCCCCTATGGGACAACCAGGGTCAGAGCTACCTGCCCCGGCACCTGGAGTGGTGTGGGGGCGGGGCTAGCTGGCCCATAGGGGCGGGGCTAGGCGCCTGCATGGCGAGCTTGGGGGGACATCGTTTTCTGCCCGCACTGCGAGCGTCCAGGGGCATCACCCGCACAGCAAGTGTGGGGTGGGGTTGGGGTGGTGCGGCAATGTCACCCGTTCTCACATCTGACACCCAGTGTGCACTGCACCTGCCTTCCTCCACCAGTTAGGACAACCTTCTAGCTGGAACTTGGGGAAAGAGGCCAAAATGGGGGAATAAACCAATGCAATGGCGGGATCTGGGCTTGAGCCAGTACAACCCTAGATCTCCCACAGTTGGACCAGTCCACCCGGGATGATCTGGGCTTGACAAGGGATGAGGCATTGGATGGGGCAAGCTGCAGCAGTCAGCTTGGCTGGTGTGTCCCCCTCAAGGAAAGAGCTTGCAAAGCAGCACCCAGCAGGATCGAGCCCTCCTGCTCTTGATCAGTCTGTCAGAAGGGGAAGCTATGAATTCAGCATCTCCCTGCCCCACTGTGTGTTTAATTAGGATTATAGGCATTAGCTCCATTTTGGAATTGATTTGGGGTCTGATCTGGTGTTCCTCTGCTCAGCTCAGGTGAGATTGAGGGCAATCTGAGGGTCCAGGTCCAGAGAGAAGGATATGCAAAGCCCTTATATTTCTATTTACAAATAAAAGGGGGCAGGGACTAGATTAGATAGCTTCCTTCTCTGGTTGATGCTATGTCATTCTATAGTGTAAGTTTTAGGGAGGAAAATGGCAGGTACCAAAAGTGTTTGCCATTTCTTCCATCCCATGAAACTGTGAGGCTACATCTACCTTCCCCAACTTGCTGCCACCCAAATGTCATTGGACTCCAACTCATTGGTTTCCTGCCCAGGTGCTCAGATCCTCAGGTGAACATCATCTCTAGGTCCCATCAACATCAGAGGTACAGTTGATGGTGATACGTGTGTGTGTGTGTGTGTGAGAGAGAGAGAGAGAGAGAGAGAGAGAGAGAGAGAGAGAGAGAGAGAGAATCCCCCCCCACCATGGTTGCTTCCAGTTTGTTGAATTCCCTCCCCAAAGAGGATAGACTGGCCTGGTTATCCTTCCACTGGCAGTCTAATACCTTCCTTTTGAAAACTAAGTTGCAGATGATACTGACCATTGAGTTGCTGCCAGGGCAAAGTGTATTTTAATTGCTGGCTTGAAATGTGTTTTGATGTGATTTTAAGTAGTTTGTTTTTATTACTCTATATTTTATAATAATATTTTCAAAATGTTGGAAGCTGCCTTGAATCCTAGCATGGGAGAAAGGTGGAATATAATTGCAGTTGGGGAGGGGTGGCGGACAGTAGATATTGACCTTATTTGCTGCATTGCTTTCAGTTTCAGACATAGGGCAAAATTATGGCTCCCGATTCCTCTGACGTCTAGAATTCGCCAACATTCCTAGCTACGGGCACCATTTCCTGACAGCAGCTGGAAAGTGTATAGCTGCAGTTTTTCAACCATATATCTGGAACATTTTATTTTATTTCGCGTCAGCAGAATGTGAATGACACAAGCCACCTAGTGGGGTCCCCCACCCACCCACTTTTGCAATCCTCAAACTCCTGATGAGCCACTTTACATCTGCACCATTTCATTCGCTCACTTCTGAAGATCTGCCTATCTGTCTTATTACAGAAAAAACTCCTCGCTCAGCCTGGACCTTGCACAGACTGATCCTGAACAGGGGAGATTAAATTGATGATGATTTTCCATCTGCCTACACGGAACTGATAGACTTGTGCTGTGTCTGCATTTATAACAGTCTTTAAATATTTTAGCAGTTCTGTGGCATATGGGATGTGCATAACTGGGACCTAATAAAGCTTTCAGAATATACTCACCAAATTATACTCGTGGTGGAAAAGAAGCAAATATGTTTTGATTTATGAGTTCTTTCTTCTTCTCTTCTCCCCCTCATTGTTCAGACTTAATTTAGCAGATCATAGAGAGAGAGAGAGAAGGGGGAGGGGATATAAAGATGTCCTTGTCCCACCAAAATCACTGTCCAAGGGAAGGGCCAGGTACCAACTGAACAACTCCTGTATTAAGCCTTTTGAAGCAGAGGGTGGAGGGCAACATATCAAGCTGAAGTTACAGATAGGTAGCCGTGTTGGTCTGCCATAGTCAAAACAAAAAAATTCCTTCCAGTAGCACCTTAAAGACCAACTAAGTTAGTTCTTGGTATGAGCTTTCGTGTGCATGCACACTTCTTCAGATACACTGAAACAGAAGTTACCAGACCCTTCTATATAGTGAGAAGGTGGGGAGGGGTATTACTCAGAAGGGTGGTGGGAATGGGTGATTGGCAGATAGCTGTGATGAGCCTGTTCTTCAAGCTGAAGTTGCGGAGGACTTGCTACATTGTCTGGCCATTGGGCTAAATGACCTCTGAGGCCAAATTTACACTTAGCAATGAAGTTCTCTGGCCGCAGTGAGAAAAGTGATGGTGGGCATTGGTTGCCAAGTCACACCTGGAGGGTCATGGCTTCCCTACCTCTGCTCTGGAGCCTCCTGGCCTTTCTGATCTTTCTCCTTGCTTCCCCAGCCTGTTTGCTTGCCCTCTCAGAGCTTGCAAGCAATGGCAAGATTGAGGAAATGCAACAGCACCCTTCCCTTTTGCTGTTCCCCTGGATGGCTGGATGGATTGGGCCCAGAGGGGAAGGGCAAATGGCCAGTGGTGTCTTGGAGAGGAGGCAGGTGAGAGAAGGCACAGTGAGGGAAGCCCAAGGCTCCCCCAAGACCTGGAACCAGAACTGACTGTGGGGGGCACACCCTGCATTTCCCATTCTCATATTATTGGGAAAATGGGTGAGATAGGTGGTAGCTTGGGGAACTCTTGTGGACGTGGAATCATGCAGTTTGAGGAACACCTCAACACCTGCCTTGTAGGTTCCTTCTTCAGTGTGTGAAGTTGTTTTGTGACAATGTGCATCTGTTGTGTTTTATAAATGCTGTTAGCCACTTGGAGGATTCTAGTTGAAAAACAGGATAGACACCAAATACATATCTAATACATTTTGACAGAGTTTAGAAAATGAACTGCTACTGAAAACAGGTAAGGTTGCCATCTTCACCAGGACCTTCTCCCCTCTGTTGAACAGCTGCTTCATTTTCAAATACTCACAGGCAATAATTCAGATCTCCCTGCTGTCAAAAGCTTCACTGAACAGTATTAGCAGATAGATCAGTCTGCAATTTAAGACATGGGAACATGGAGGATAGTAAAAAGTTGGCAACCCAAGAGAAGCCCAGGCTCTTCTTTCTTGGTCATCTGGAATCCATGAGAATGAAACTATTGACAAAAAGTAATTCTTGTTAATCTTGCTACCCCACTTAAGTCATAAGCACATGTGTCCCCTACGTTGATCTGTGTTGCACACAAAACCAACTTTCTCACTCAAGAGATAGCTGGCATGATGGACTGTTCACAAAGATCAAATTCACCGAGCGTGATTTGCCTGAAAGATGGAGCTTCCTAGGACTTCCGGAGGCGGCGCGAACGGTAATGGCTGCCAGCTCCTGACCGGGAGAAGGCAGCTCCGTCGAAACGGGTCGCCCGCTGCGGCGAAGCGGGGACCCATCCAGAAAAACCACAGGCAGCAGAAGCCTGTGGTCCTGAGACCCGGCGGGCGCCAAAAGCGGCCCCTAAAACGACGAAGGGACCCCGTAAGGGGCTCCGGACCGCGGAGGGGGTAGCGGCGCTGTGGGTCGTTTCGCGATCGACGGAGCGAAGCCGCGTTGCTGTTGCCGGTGAGCGCTGACCTTTCTTGAAATTGCTAACTCTGGAAAGCAGCAGCCCGTGAGTAATTTGGACAATACACTTTTAAAGCTTCTAAAATTGCGAATTTGGCTGAAAGCGGAGTGACGATAAACAGGAAGTCCGTCTTCCGCTAACACTGAACTTGAAAGCAAAGAGCAGGAGGAGTGGAGACAAAGAGTAACGTTTTGCATTGACTGATCTGGCATCTATTTAAACTGTTTTTCCTGGCTGATTTAAGGACTTTAAGTGGCTGATTTTTGGATCTATATTTAAGACAAGGATATCTTTCTTCTGCTGACCTATTGGATTACAAATAAAAGTAAGAAACCCAGGTACTGGAGCTGCCTGAGTAACTGAGCAGCCAGTCTGCAGATTTTGGATACTTTGAATCTGAACTTTGGAACATACTGAGTTTGAACTTGTTACTTTGAAACACTTGCTGTCTAAGCACTTTTGGAAACATTGTTTGGCTTTAAGTATCAACTCTGCTAAAATCTATCTTTGAGAAGATCTTTGGATATTAAATTAGATTTACTAATTTTAATTGGATTGGACTTCCTCCCCAAAGACATTCCAAGCTCCACCTAGAGGATCTTGGACTTACAGCAGTGACTTTGTTTTACTTTCTCTTTCCCGGCCTCCTGTCTGAGTGTTACCATCTGGGCTGTTATTTTCTCATGGGAACAATTCAGTTTGACCTTGGTTTTTAGATAACTTTGGAATGAGTGGAACAAGAAAAAGGGGAAGAACCAGACAAACAACTTTAACTTTACCGACAGTCTCACAGCGTAGATCATCTGTGCCTGCTTTGCCTACTACTTTGCCTCCTGAGGCAGAAGCGGCCTCCCTGCTACAATCAGGGGAGGGAGAAATTGAGGAATTACAACTGGAAGATATGGCCTCAGGAGCAAGTGGCACTATTTTGGAGAAAATTTTTGAAAAATTGGAGGCTCTGGACAGAAAGGTTGACCAGCAATCAGCTAAAATTGACCAAAATACAGAAAGTTTAAATAGACTGACTGGACAAGTCGCACAGAATGTTCAATCTATTGGAGAACTGAAGGAGGCTGTAGGTGAAAATCGGAAATTGGCTGAGGACACTAGCCAAAGACTGGGACAGCTCGAGAAAGAAGTAAGACCACTCAGCAAACAAGTAGGAGAACACCAGATCTACTTCTCTATGACAGAACTTCGGAACAGGGAGGCCAACTTAAGGATACGCTCAATACCAGAAGTGGAAGAAGGTAACTTAACTGAGTTCCTTACCAAAGAATTCTCCAAGTTTTGGAACTTAGAAGAAAAAGACTTTAAGATACTATCTGCTTTTAGGCTTGGAAGACTTATAAAGAAGGAGAAGCCCAGAGACTGTTTGATAATATTGAGATCAAAGGAGGAAAGGGACAAGATTCTAGGCCTGCATTACGGAAAGTCACTGGATATTTTGGACAAAAGAATTGAAATTTATAAAGATATTCCTAAACAGCTGTTGGATCTTAGATCAGATTACTCGGAATTAGCAAAATTGCTAAGGAGCAACTCAATTATCTTCAGGTGGGAGTTCCCCCAAGGTTTATCGTTTACTTTCAGAGGGAGGAAGACTAAAATTAGAACGCCGGAGGACAGAGACAAGTTTTTGGCGGCATACGGAGAAGATCTTCACAAAGGACTTGGATTACCCCCAGGGCCTGAACCTCCGGGGGATCCTGCACCCTCGGATCCTCAAAAATCCGAGAATAAGGTACCCCCACAGCAAGAATAACCAGATCTATCCAGGATGTCCCTGCAACTTTTGAGCTGGAACATAAATGGCTGTAACATCCCAGGAAAAAGGGAAAAAAAATTTCACATCTTAAAAAAGGAACATTTGGACATTATTTGTTTACAGGAAACACATGTGATTAGGCTCCACAGAAAAGTGTTAATAAATAAAAGACTGGGTCAGGAATTTATATCTTCGGACACAGTAAAAAAGAGAGGTGTGGTAATTTATGCAAAAGAGAGCCTTTCACCTAAATTTCTGTTTAAAGACGAGCATGGAAGAATTTTGGCGATAGAAATACAATATCAAGGAGAAAAAATTTTGATATTAGGAATTTATGCTCCAAATGAAGGAAAATCGGAATTTTACAAGAAGTTGCATGAGACTATGCTGGATTATCTGGACTACAACAACATCATTATGATGGGAGATATGAATGGAGTTGTATCAACTAACATGGATAAGTCACAGAACCAAAACATTTCTAAAGATGGGAGACTACCAAAGACCTTTTTCGAAATGACAGACAATATGGACTGGATTGACATTTGGAGAGTGAGAAACCCCTTGGGAAGGGAAGGAACATTTTTCTCTGAAGCCCAACTGACTTGGACAAGAATCGACCAAATATGGATAACTAGAGGTCTGGCACCTAAGATCAGAAAGGTGGAAATCTGCCCAAAGACATGCTCCGACCATAACGCACTGAGAATGGACATGACATTGATTCCAACCGGTTCCTTCAGATGGAAGATGAATGATGGCCTGTTTAGAGATCAGGAGATTACCAAGAAGGCCCAAAAAGCTTTAAAGGATTATTTCGAGATCAATATGAACACCACAGTGGAAAAAAGAACTATCTGGGACGCAAGTAAGGCCGTGATGAGGGGGTTCCTGATACAACAGAACACGGTAAAGAAAAGGAAACAAAATGAAAGGAAAGACAAAATTTTGGAAAAAATTAAGGAGTTAGAGAAGAAGCTAAGATCCAACCCGAAGTCCCAGCCGATCTTGAGAGAAATTAAACTTTACCAAGCACAATATTCTAAACTGATAAATCAGGAAATAGAATGGAAAATTAAATTAATGAAACAAAAAACTTTTGAGTCGGCTAATAAATGTGGAAAACTGCTAGCCTGGCAGTTGAAGAGGAGACAAAAGTTAAATACAGTGACAAATTTAGAGATTGAAGGAAGAAGTATCCAGAACCCCGGAGAGATTAGAAAGTGTTTCCAGAGATATTTCAAAAAATTATACACTCAAGGGCCACAAGATGAAACTGAGATTAAACAATTCTTAGAGACAAATGGACTGGCAAAATTGTCAGAAGAAAACAGATCAATCTTGAATGGCAAAATAACACGACAAGAGATTGAGCAGGCCATCCAGAACATGAAACAGGGCAAATCACCAGGACCAGACGGGCTGACCTCCAAGTACTATAAGATACTGAAAGACTACTTGATACAACCACTGATGGAGGCCAGCAATGAAATTCTAGAGGGGAAGAAGGCGCCAGAATCGTGGAAGGAAGCCTTCATCACATTGATACCAAAATCGGAAACTGAAAAGACACAGCTTAAGAACTACCGTCCCATCTCCCTGTTAAATGTGGATTACAAAATATTCGCAGATGTTTTGGCAAGTAGATTCAAGAGGGTTTTAAACAAAGTAATTCATAAAGACCAGGCAGGCTTTCTCCCAGGTAGACATATGTCTGCTAATATAAGGAACATTATAGATATATTGGAGCTTCTACAAACAGACATAAATACTAAAGCTGTTTTAATTTTCATAGATGCGGAGAAGGCCTTTGACAACATATCCTGGAAGTTTATGAAGGGGAATTTAAAAGAAATGGGAGTGGGCCGGGGATTTGAGAATGGGATTGATGCAATATATTCAGAACAAAAGGCTAAACTGATAGTTAACAATGTGGTTACAGAAGAGTTTAAAATTGAAAAAGGAACACGACAAGGCTGTCCGATTTCCCCGTTATTATTTATTTCGGTCCTGGAAGTGCTCTTGAACATGATTAGAGGGGACAGGTTGGTGGAAGGGATACAGGTCGGAGCGAAACAATATAAACTTAAAGCGTTTGCAGATGACTTAGTTTTGACATTACAGGAGCCAGAATCTAGTACGAAAAGAGTACTACAACTAATTCAAGATTTTGGTCGGGTGGCGGGATTTAAACTAAATAAGCAAAAAACTAAGGTGTTGGGAAAGAATTTGACAGATATTGAGTCGGAACGGTTTCAGAGAGAGACAGAGTTAACTGTGGTTAAGAAAGTCAAATACCTAGGGGTAAACATAACAGCAAAAAATCTGAGTCTGTTTAAAGATAACTATGAAAAATGTTGGTCTGAAATTAAGAGAGACTTGGATAGCTGGTCAAAATTAAAACTTTCACTGTTAGGTCGAATAGCTGCTATCAAGATGAATGTATTGCCAAAAATGTTGTTTTTGTTTCAGACATTGCAGATTGTAGACAAAACGGAGTGCTTCCGGAAGTGGCAGAAAGATATCTCTAAATTTGTCTGGCAGGGCAAAAAGCCCAGAATTAAGTTTAAGATATTAACGGATGCAAAAGAAAGAGGGGGCTTTGCCCTGCCAGACTTAAAGTTGTACTATGAAGCCGCAGCTTTCTGCTGGCTAAAAGATTGGCTACTTCTTGAGGACACGGACGTGCTGGATCTGGAAGGTTTTAACAATGCATTTGGATGGCATGCATATTTATGGTACGATAAGGTTAAGATTAACAAGGTCTTTAAGAACCATATTGTCAGAAAAGCAATATTTAATGTCTGGACAAGATACAAAGATTTATTAGAGAACAAAACACCGAGGTGGCTGTCACCCTTGGAGGCTAAGGCCCGAAAAAGACCTAATATGGAGGCCAATTGGCCAAAATATTGGGAAATACTAGAAAGAGATGGAGACAATTGGAAACTGCAGAGTCTAGAGAAAATGAAAGATAAAGTGCGAGACTGGTTACACTATGCTCAGATCAAAGAAGTGTTTAAGAATGATAAAAAGTTAGGATTCCAGGTGGAGAAATCGAAATTGGAAACAGAATTGTTAGAACCTAAGACCAAGGTACTTTCAAAAATGTATAACTTGCTGCTGAAATGGAACACACAAGACGAAACGGTTAAATCGGCTATGATAAAGTGGGCCCAGGATATTGGGCATAACATTATGTTTGAGGACTGGGAAAGGTTATGGACCACTGGGCTGAACTTCACAGCATGTAATGCTCTGAAGGAAAATGTAATGAAAATGATATATAGATGGTACATGACCCCAGTGAAATTGGCTAAAATATACCATTCGTCTGATAATAAATGTTGGAAGTGTAAGGAAAATGAAGGAACATTCTTTCACCTCTGGTGGACCTGTCCTAGAGTGAAGGCCTTCTGGGAAATGATATATAATGAATTAAAAAAGGTGTTTAAGTATACCTTCACCAAGAAACCAGAGGCCTTCCTTCTGGGCATGGTCGGCCAGAACGTGTTAAAGAAGGACAGAACATTTTTTATGTATGCTACAACGGCGGCAAGGATACTTATTGCTAAGAACTGGAAAACCCAAGATCTACCCACACTGGAAGAATGGCAGATGCAGCTGATGGACTATATGCAATTAGCCGAGATGACGGGCAGAATCCGTGACCTGGGAGAGGAGAGGGTTGAAGAAGACTGGAAGAAATTCAAGATTTATTTACAAAAGTATTGTAATTTGGTTGAATCTTAACAAGGAAGTCAGAGTAGAAATAACTGTCTACCATTAAATTACAATTTCATATCTGAGTTTAACCTAAATATTGGATTTAAGATCATAAACAAGATGATAATTTGCTTGGAAAAATCTGTTTGTAATGATGAAAGTGGAAGCGGGAGACGTGAGGGAGTCCACAATAGAATGAAAGGATGCTATGAAATTTATTCTGTTTGTTAAATATGCATTTGTATGGAAAAAACTTAATAAAATATTATAAAAAAAGAAAGAAAGATGGAGCTTCCTCAGACCTGCTTGTTAAAGCAAACTCTCTGACCAGAACTTCTTGGGATGGAGAGAAGACAGCAGTGCACACTTCATTACACACCTAGCTAGTGGCTCTCCAGCCAGAAACCATCTCCTGGGCTGCTGGTACATCCCTCAAGGATGCTGAACAGTTTGTGGGTCAGTAAACATGCTTAGCGGTTGTCTTTGCCTCAAGCTGTAATGTTGTTGTCAGGTGTGTGAGCACAACTCATCTGGCTTTGATGTGCTCCAGTCAGTAGGATGGTATTCCCTCGATTCCCTCCTTCATTCGGCTTCCCCTCAACTGTTTTCTTTATATCAAAAAAGAAACCTAATATATAATGTGCCACTACGGGGTAGAGTGAAACGTGTTCAACTGATGTTTTGTTTTCTGATATACCAAAGTCCATCTTTTCTTAGGTATCCTGCGAGTATCTGTATACCAGCAAAGTGTCCATCATTAATTTATGGCAGATGATGCTTGTGGGGTGAGTGAGGAGCTGTCTATGGTAGGACCACTGGGGACCATGACTGTAATCTGAGTCCTTTGCATTTCCTCTACTGGACCACCATAGGATGGTAATGGAAGGTAGATTTTGCTCTTCTGCAAAGTCTGATTTGCTGCTTTGACTTTAGAGCGCCCTATTTTCTGCGTTGTTTTGGTACAAATCCCCTATTGATTTCTCTGCTCTCTTTTTATGTGTGCAGAATATATATAATCATAGAATACCAGAGGGAAGAACCAGCTGCACAAATATAAGATGGGGGGCACCTAGAATGCCAGTAATACATGTGAAAAGGATCTAGGGGCCATGGTGGACCACATGCTTAACCTGAGTCAACATTGTGTAGCAGCAGCAAAAGAAGCAAATGTTATTCTAGGCTGCATCAACAGAAGTCTAGTGTCCTGGTCAATGGAAGTAATAGGACTGTGCTATTCTGCCTTGGTCAGACCACACCTGGAGTCCTGTGTCCAGCTCTGATATTGACAAGCTAGAACATGTGCAGAGGAGGGTGGCCAAGATGATCAAGGGTCTGGAAACCAAGCCTTATGAGGAATGACTGAAGGAGTTGGGTATATTTAGCCTGGAGAAGAGGAGACTGAGAGCAGATCTTATGGCCAACTTCAAATATCTAAAGGGAAGATGGAGCGAGCTTGTTTTATCCTGCTCTGGAGACTAGGACCTGAACCAATGGATTCAAATTGCAAGACATTTTAATTAGACATTCACAACAAATAGGCAGATTAGGAACAGTGATTTACCAGTGACATCTAATAGAAAAATAGGAGTATTGTGAGTCAATAGTGACAGCTGAGGAGCATTATTTGTCTGGCAAACTGCACTGCAAAATTCAAACAGGTGTGACTTTTGAAGGATGACTGCGTTTTGGTTTCCGTAGTGTTTCAGGAAGTGAAAATTAGGAAGATTTGCATTAAAATGCAAACAGAATTGGATTTCACCTCTTTGTAGTTGAAGACAATTGCCACAGATGCTGTTAAATCCCTTCTTTTAATTCTCCAGGAGCTTCCAGCACCTAGTTAAACGTCTCTACTCACACAGGATGACCAAGGATATTTATGGGCAGTGAAAAGCCCAGCGTTCAGCAATTTCCTAGGTCAACCAGGAACAAATGCAGAAAGCAAACCCATGAAATAAGAAAGGGGAAAGGTCATCCTATGACTCAGAGGTGGCCGCCAAGACATTATAGAGCCAATGTGGTGCTCAGGGATAAAATAGAGTTTTAATTAAATGGAACATGCACTATAGAATGACTCTGGAGTTGGAATGCTGGAATTGCCCTCTTCCATTTCCACTAGCAAAGCACAATGCTGAGTGCAGGCCTGCTGAACGCAGTGCTAATAGTGATATAAGTCTGCTGGAATATTACCAAACAAGTGGAGCAGCTCGGGTTCCCAAGAGAGTTTGCAGAATGATCAGCACCAAATCACCTGAACTCCAATGGTTTTTTTTGTTTTTTAAGAGCAAAAGAACAAAAGCAAAGGTTGGGAAAGCACCCTGAAAAGAAATCTAAGTCTGGCCCCTGGCCCCAGTGGTTCTTACATTTTTGTCACACTGAGAGCAGAGCCAGCTCTACCATCATGCAAAGTGAGACCACTGCCTCAGTTGGCAGATACTGACAGGTGGTGAAATATATTCAGAGTCGCAAAGTGATTTCATGCTCTTTATTCAGCTCATAGTGATGAGGAGGAATGAATGAAAGTCCCCTCAAAGTATCTGCTTTACAGTGGTGCCTCGCAAGACGAAATTAATCCGTTCCGTGAGGCTCTTCGTATAGCGGTTTTTTCGTTTTGCGAAGCAAGCCCATTGACAGCTTAGCGGATTAGCGCTATTAGCGGTTTAGCGGCTTTTAGCGATCAGCTGTTAAGCGGCTTATTAGCGGATCAGCTGATAAGCGGCTTAGCGGCTTAGGAAAAGGGGGGGAAGGGGGAAAAACCAGCAGGAACTCGCAAGACATTTTCGTCTTGCGAAGCAAGCCCATAAAGAAATTTGTTTTGCGAAACACCTCCAAAACGGAAAACCCTTTCGTCTAGCGGGTTTTCCGTCTTGTGAGGCGTTTGTCTTGCGGGGCACCACTGTATATACATTATTTACACAATGGGCTGCACATGATTGGCTAATTCTGGAATTCTACTGTAAGCCAATCAGGTTGTGGATTCACTTATATCTCGTCCTCCTACCTTAGAAGGTTTTGGTGGACGTGGTGTTCGTGCCATTTCATTCTACTTCACTATATCTCTTGTTGTGTTGATATGCTGCACACAAAGTTGAGATGGACATTTGGTTCTCAAAGTGGTCTGTAAATAGTCAATAATAATAATAATAATAATAATAATAATAATAATAATGGCAGTTGTAATCATCGTCACTGCAGAGTGAGGGGGCAAGGCAGTGAGAAAGCAGTGGTGTGGGGTGATGTCCAGTGAAGGTTAGTCCATTACAGCAAACTGGGTGCTGTCTCACCAACCTCGCCTCACCCCCCACGTACCTACCTGCCTTCTTTCTTACATTCAATCAGTCCAGGGCCTGGCACTAACTGTTGGCTCCCCCTTCCTCTGCTTCACTTTTGCCCCTTGAAGAACTCAGCAGGGAGGAGGAAGAGAAGAAATATAGAATTAGTGGGCTCTGCCTGAGGTTGGCTTTGATACTGCTTCCCCAGATGCAAGGATAGAGAGGGGTGTAAAGAAGCTAGACCAATCCATTTTTATATTTAAAAAAAATGTTTAAAGGTAAAGGGAGCCTGACCATTAGGTCCCGTCATGGCTGACTCTGGGGTTGCGGCGCTCATCTCGCTTTACTGGCCAAGGGAGCTTCCGGGTCATGTGGCCAGCATGACTAAGCCGCTTCTGGCAAACCAGAGCAGCACACAGAAACGCTGTTTACCTTCCTGCCGGAGTGGTACCTATTTATCTACTTGCACTTTGATGTGCTTTTGAACTGCTAGGTTGGCAGGAGCTGGGACTGAGCAACGGGAGCTCACCCCGTTGCGGGGATTCGAAACGCCGACCTTCTGATCGACAAGTCCTAAGCTCCGTGGTTTAACCCACAGCGCCAACCGCGTCCCTTAAGGGTACTCTTATTCTGGGTGCTCCTGCTCCCCCTTCCTCCCCCCCAACCCCCAGACGAGGGACTCGAGGCGGCAGTGTTGAATGGTTTCTTTAAATGTAAAGGCTCATCATTGTTCCACCCAATGTGTATGTCTTTAAGGGGCCAGAGCAAGGGCCAGAGCAAAATAACGAGACCCAGCTTTACAGCTGTGAAACATAGCAGGTGCTGCTGAGTTGTACTGATTAAGCTGTGTCAGCAATTAGGTGTAGTATATAAGGAGCAGCACCTAGCTCTCCCATTACCCTGGGGGATGGGTTGGTGGTTGGGTCTGGTTTGTTTGTTAATGTATTTAGTGTAAAAGGGGGTTTTGTTTATTCTTATTAAAACCTTGTTTGAGTTATTTTTGAGTCCCTTTTTAATGCATGGTCTCCCCAGCAAGCTCTCTGCAGCGCTACCATACTGAAAATAGCCAACAGGCAGAGCTGAGAGGACTTGGCGATGATAGCGGCAGGGTCAGCTTGAGTGAGGAGGGGTGAGCGCTCTCTGGCTACCCCTGCATCCCCCCAGAAAAAAGCACTGAGCTAGACTACTGCAGAAAATTAAAACCCATATTCACTGCTCCACTCATCTTTGCATTGGGCCCTGCC
This sequence comes from Podarcis melisellensis, assembly GCF_964234715.1. Lineage (NCBI taxonomy): Eukaryota > Metazoa > Chordata > Lepidosauria > Squamata > Lacertidae > Podarcis > Podarcis melisellensis. The sequence continues at coordinate 56,970,312 of NC_138543.1, read as the reverse complement.
CACCTCTGCCATGTCCCTCCTACCCACCCAGGAAGTTAGCCTCTTGGACTTAAAAATACCCTCCACCCTTATTTCATACAGATGAATGTGGGGATAGCTCTAGGCTCCATTGTATGTGATGGAGAGATAGAAATGGTAGCCTACTTACTTACTTATCAAACCTTTATTAGGCATTATGCGAATAAAACCATAAAAGAGAAAATAACATATAAAGGCCTTGAAATATATATAAAAGGGCAGCAGTTGGCTACATACATACATATATATATACATATAGAGTCAATGGTTTTCTTTGTTAACCTGCTCCTTGGAGGACTGCTACCAAAAACTCGGCTACCCCCGCCGTTACCCTTTGGTCAACGTCGGATAGGTAGAGTCCCACACATTCACCTTGCTGGGGTTCCAGACCACCCGAGAGAGGGGACAGCACGCGTTGACGGAGCGTACTGTACAATGGGCAATGAAAGAGAATATGCTCTACAGTGTCCGGGACATTCATAGAACATCTGCAGAATCTCTTGTTTCTAGGAATGTTTTGATATCTTCCCCTGACAAATGCTGAGGGAAAAACATTCAAACGGGCCAGCATAAAAGCCCTACGTTGGGCTGGGATTATTAATTTAGTGACGTAATTGGCTCTGCTATCTAAGATATTTAAATCATAGAATATGGGGGAGCAAATTTTGTTTACAGCTGCCATAATATTTTGTCTCTCGACATCCTTTAGTCTAGTTAGGATATTATGGAAAATGTATTGCTCATTAGAATTGTACAGGGGCTCCAGCTCGATGCCTAAAGATTCAATCTTTTTTTCGAGGTGCTGATACCATCTTGATTTATAGGAGTCATTGAGCAAATCAGCGAGCAGACTTGATGGAGGGCAGCGAAAATGGCAGCGTAACCAGTACTTTATTGAGGTGGACCATGCCCAATATTCCATTGTGTGTATGCCTATTTCTGCACACATTGTTTCATATTTGATCATAGCTGGGAGTCCAAGAATACGTCTCAGAAAGCTGGAGTGAATCTTTTTTAAATCACTATTATATGCTTGGACCCATAGCGGGATTCCATAGAATATCTGGGATTGCACTTTTGTTTGAAATATCTGATTGGCCACAGGAATAAATTGATTACCTTTCTGATAGTAAAAACGGGCAACTGCTGATGAGGTGCACTTTGCCTGTTTTATGGCGTTTGTGCGATGGGTTGCCCACCCTAAATTGCTCTGGAATAAGATTCCCAGATACCTATAGATTTTCACTTGTTGGATTTCTTGCCCTCTTATTTTCAATTTCTCTAATTTCCAACCATTCGAGAAGACCAAAATTTTTGTCTTCTCATAATTTATAGAGAGTTTGTTGCATTCGCAGTAAAGGATCAGTGAAGATATAAGACGTTTCAGACCCAAGCTCGTTAATGATAGTAGGACAGCATCATCTGCGTATAATAAGAGAGGAACTGGTTTCTGATTAAGTTTAGGGGCATGTGATTCTATTTTTTGAAGGTAATCTGGCAAGTCTGATAGAAATAAATTAAATAGAAAGGGGGCAAGGATACACCCTTGTTTTACCCCTTTCGAGTTAGGGATGTCTGATGAAAGGTGACCTTTGGTGTTAAGTTTGACTTGACAGGTATTGGAAGAGTGTAGATTTTGCATTAGAATCAATAAGCGCTGATCAATTTTTAATTCTGCGAGTTTCCTCCACAACTTTGGGCGGTCAATTGAGTCGAATGCACCACGAAAATCTACAAAAGCAGCATATATCTTAGATTGCCTTTGGAATCTGTATTTTTCAACCAAGTGCATAAGTATAAGACAGTGGTCTAGTGTAGAGCAACCTTTGGAGAAACCTATTTGTTCTTTCCCTGGTAAATTTAGATTTTTCATCCAGGTAAGGAGTTTAGATAAGAGGTGCTTGGCGTAGATTTTCCCTATCACTGATAATAGGCTTATCGGTCTATAATTCCTTAGTTCTTTTGGGTCGCCATTTTTAAAGATTGGAATAATTATTGATCTTAACCATATCTCAGGTATGATCCCATATTTATCTATGAGAGTAAACAGTTGAGCTAAGGGTTCTGCCCACCAATCTATATAGGTCTTAAATAATTCTATTGGTAGACCGTCTGGCCCAGGAGATTTCCCCGATTTAAAATTTTTAACTATCTCTCTAATTTCCTCTTCCTCTACCCTTGGCCACTCCTGGAGTTTATTAATTTTATTTTTAGTGGTTTCATTTCCTTTAAGTTCACTGTGTAGATTGTTAAATACAGATGTAAAGTATTGGGACCATTTGGATTCTTCAATTGGTGGTAGAGTTAGTTGATTTTCGGCTTTCAATCCTCCGTACACTAAGTTCCAGAACGCTTTGTTGTTTTTACTCTGAATTGAGTCGAATAATTGTAGCCATTTTTGGGTTGCGTATTTCTGTTTCTTTTCGGCCAGAATGTAATGATATTTTCTTTTTTCATCAAGATAAGAGGGCTCTAGTTTAGTGCGATTATTTTTAAATGTTTGGCGCAGTTTTCTTTTTAGCTGGAAACATTCATCATCAAACCAAGGGCTAGCGCTATGTTTAAGTACCCAAACTTTAGGTGGAGTACTAAGCTCTACGAACATTTGGAAGATTTCATTATAAATTTTCGGTATATCACTGTAGAAATTAGTGGTCTTTAAGTTGGATAGTACTTGTTTTCTCAGGTTGGCTGTAAGTTTTTGCCCCACTGCTGCACTCATTTCCTGGGACCATTTTAATTGGGTCATTTGTTTGTATTGAGAAGGTTCTATGATATTGTGCTTAGTTATTTTGGTTTCGTCCTTTAAGTTAATAGACAACGATAATGGCTGATGGTCGCTTTCGGTGTGCGTTCCAATTTTGAGGTCCATGATCGAATTTATGATATTATAAGGGACAAGAATATAGTCGATGACACTGCATCCTCGGGGGGAGAAGTATGTAAACTCCCCACTTCTATCGCCTTTTGTTGAACCATTCACAATCTGTAAATTAAAGTTGTTACATAATTCAAGTAGGCGTAAGCCTTCGTTGTTTACAACCCTGTCTCTGGAGAATCGTCCTATTTTCAGGGCATGTGCGATATCATTATCAGTATTCCAATTTAGTTTGCTACATAGTTGTTCATTGTTGGTTCCCACTCTGGCATTAAAATCACCTGCTATTATCAGTGAGGCATTTGGGTATTTATCGGTCAAATTTTCTATATATAAGGTTAGTTGTGACCAATTTTCACTGCTGCTGTTGTTTTTGGTTGGGGGGATATAGACATTTACAAGTAGCAAAGTATCGTTTTTTTGGGTTAAAAGTAGAGCTTGTGCAAGTGGTAAGCATTTTTCTAGTTGCTTGATTTCAAACCCTAAGTTGTCTTTGATCATACAACAGAACCCTGCTTTCGGCCGACCCTTCGCGTTTGTTTTCAATGCGGGTTTCGTATAGGAGGTGAATCCATTGATTTTAATATCTCTAGTTGACCATGTTTCTTGAAGAAGTATTAATTCAAAATCTTTAAAGAAGTTCATTAGGTCTGGGTCTCCGTCTTTGTTTCCCCACCCTGCGATATTCCAGGACAGCAAGCGTAGGATCCGTTTTTGAGTTGGTGGCTGGTTGACAGCATTTAGTCATTCTAGTTCTGTTATTGAGTCCAGCGAGGGATTTTGTCTTGTGCAGATACAGCCATTTGTCGCTGCTTTCGGTGGGGAACATAATGATGGATCTTTTAGATTCTTTTTTAAAGTGCGGGGAATTAAAATTTCCTCCCTTTCTTGATTTTCTTCCTTAACTGTTCCTTGTTCCTGAGAAATTTCTGTGGTTGGTGGACTATTATGGACAGTAGGACTGTTTTCAGTCTCTACTTCCATTTCTTTGGCCTCATTTGGTGTTGAGCTCAGTGTGTCAGGTCTGTTGGAGGTCATCTTTTGTTCGGCAATGTTAGAGTCCTTTGTAGTGCTTAAATAAGGGGTACCTATTTCGTTTGGAGCTAGTATTTGATATCTCAGCCAGGAATTTGTGGTCTCATTACTGGAGTTTTTCCTTGCCATTTCATATTCTAAAGGCGGCTGGATTTGAAGCTCTGCATCTATACATTTGAAAGTTCCATTAGTAGCTCTCTTTTTGACTATGCATTTTGGGGAAAAGGCTGGTAAGTGTAAAGTTTGATTGTGTATTGTTTCTACTGCATTTTGTTGACCTTGTTGGTGAATTTCGGTCAATCTGGCCTGTAGTTTCGTCAATTTACTGAGTATGTTTATTTGTTCTTTATCTGGTAACTTGGTAGCCTTTAGCTCCTGCTCAAGAAACCAAACTTTCCCACAGCTTTTGCCCGAATCAGAATGGTGGGACTTTGCTCTGTCCGCTTCTTCACATCCTCCTCCCCTCCACCCATTTCGAGGTACAGCTGTGTTTATCTAAAGTAACTCAGAAGGGCTGGCGAGGACATTCAAATGAGCTTGCGTCGGCATCAGTATGTAGAATATGATAGCAGCGCTCAAATTTATAGGATTTTTAAAATCAATTAACATGTTAGCTTCTGAGGAGATATCATAAGCTGTCCGAAGTAATAAAATCAGCAATGCATGGCATTACTTCTCTCTATGAAGAGCTTGAATAAATAAGACGTTTGTTATATAAAAAAAATGAAAAAAATGAGGGAAGGCGGGGAGAGAGAGGGAGAGAGTCAAATATGAATATCCGGAGAACCACAAGAGGAAGAAAAAAGCTAAAGAGAAATTGAATTTTCCTTGTGAGTTTCTAAGAGAGTGTCTGCAGTTGTGGAGGCCCCCCTCCATATATATATATATATATATATATATATATATATATATATATATATATGAGAGAAATTGGACAGTTCACTCAGGTATATACAGCATATCAACTTTGAGGAAAAGATTAAGCGAGCCGTCTTTCTTTTAATTGAAATCAAATATAGGCCTGCAAGGAAATGACTTCTGCTGGTACTCACAGACGAAAACGAGATTCCAAAGCATGGCATGGTTTTCTGTGGGTTGGTTTTTTTGCCATTTAGATGAAACTTCTGTGTCCAAAGTAAACTCACAGTCTTGAGATTCTGAGAGGGGACCAAAAATGCAGACCAGTCAAGCACAGCATAGAGAGAAGTAGGGCGACCTTGGTCACATCCACACCAAATGCATCCATAAAACTTTTAGTCACAAAGTCTTGGAATTGTAGAGTTGGAAGGTATCCCAAGGGTCATCTAATCCAACCCCCGGCAGTGCAAGAATCGAAGGGAAGTCATGACTTTCCCCTGCCAAAAGAATCCCGGGAGCTATAGTTTGTTAGGAGTGTTGGGAACTGTAGCTCTGCAATGGGCAAACTATAGCTCCCAGGGTTCTTTTCTTTTGCGCATTCCCCAACTGCTTAAAATGATACCCCTCCCCCAATGCATCAACCAAAAACAGAACAGAAAACTGGGTGGGGAAAGTATTTCGGTTCAGCTCCTAGGAAGATTTGTGTGGATAGAGAAGCTATATTTCAGTATGCACAACTTGCAGACTTTGCGTACAGAATAAGAGAACAAGGAGAACATACGTATAAAGGAGATTGGAGAATGTTTACTAAATATATGGGAAATAATTGTGTACAGCTGAAAAGGCTGGCAGCATTAAGATAAATTCAACAGTGTACAGTGGTGCCTCAGGTTAAGAACTTAGCACTTTCCGGAGGTCCATTCTTAACCTGAAACTGTTCTTAAGCACCACTTTAGCTAATGGAGCCTCCCGCTGCTGCCGCGCTGCCAGAGCACGATTTCTGTTCTCATCCTGAAGCAAAGTTCTTAACCCGAGGTACTATTTCTGGGTTAGCGGAGTCTGTAACCTGAAGCGTCTGTAACCTGAAGCGTATGTAACCTGAGGCACCACTGTATTTAAGTTTTGATGGATGCAATAATGGAAGACTGAATAGTATAGTTTTCGTAAAATATGCAGGGATTTATGATATGTAAAATGTAAAAAGAGAAGGGTAGTCATTGATATCTTAAGGATGTAGAATATTTTAAATTGTAAAACAGAAAATTTAATTTTATCTATCGATCTATTGGTCTATCTATCTTTCTGAAGCTATCCTTCAGAAATTCACTCACTCTCCCTTGTTCAGCTTGAATTCTTTTACCACAGGGCAAATGTTTGTTAGGCCCATTATTAAGTGATGCCAGCATCTAATATGAAATCATGGGACCTGACCACAATACTGCTATGGACCAGTGGAAGAGCAGCCTAGCAGCTGAATTTTAAAGTGAAAAACAGCTCCATATAAGATACAAGGAGGGTTCTGCGACATAGGCTGGATCTACACACACTTTTAGAAAATGTTGCAGGAAAACGAGTTAAAAAGCTCGTAACATAAAATCCCTTAGGTGATTTGGGCTGCTTTGAAGCGGCATCTGTTGTCGCATGTTTATAACAAAGTTATGATGATATAATTGGGTGTAGCTGAATCCATATAGTAAAAAACAGGATGAGTAATTTTGTTTGATGGACTTTGGTTGGATGACAGATGACAAAGTGCTGGGGTGGTAGAAGGGAGTTGGGTAGAGAAGCTAAAAAGATGTATATTGTGCCTATACAGTGTGTGTCCTGATGGAAATGCTCTCTCAAACTTTCTGTCTGGTAATGTGTTACTGAATAAAGTCTGACCAACTGGATGTGAGCATCCGTACATGAAGGAGAATTTCTTCCACTAAGGCCAGGGACTGATCATTATGAGGAGCAGGTCTGCAGAAACAAGTGGGAGATGTCCAACTGAAGGGTCTGACAGGACTAGGAGCTAGGTAGAATGAAATGCACCAGAAACCTTTATCCTTCCATTCATGTACCTTCCACTTGGATTTTAAGCCTGGATTACTCGCTGTGGACTCAGCTCTACAGCTGCAAATATAAGGTTTTAAGTGTGCTTTAAGTGCATTATACAAATGTGACACTAGATGGCGAGCTAATGGCAAATTCAATAGAGCTTTAAAAAGCATTTTCCATAGTGTGTTTTTTCCATATGTGTAGATTCAGCCTGTCTCAACTTCCAGAGTCCCTGGGGCAATTTGAAGATGCTCTGGAGCTACAGAAAGTGTAGAGGTGATGAACATTTATTAAACTGAGAGCCAAATCCCCTTTTTGGTGAACCTTCTAGGGGGGCAAAGACCAGAGGTGTGCAGGGCAAGAGACAAAATTGAGCAGAGCAATCAATGCAAACACCACGCGCCAGTTTATATTCACATTTGCACACCCCTCTCTATCCTCTGTTCAGGGAAGCAAGAGAAATTATCAGAGTTCAAGAACACATTATAACCAGACAGAAACACTCAAGGTTCCAAAAGGGGTGTGGCCTGTGGAGGATTCCAATGAGCTGGCCTAGAAGCCTTGGTCTCCCATTCCAAAAGGATGTTATATGCCTTTTTTAATAATTTAATAAAACGGCCTTGGTCCAGGATATCTGAAGGAGCGTCTCCTCCCCCATCGTTCTGCCCGGACACTGAGGTCCAGCTCCGAGGGCCTTCTGGCGGTTCCCTCACTGCGAGAAGCCAAGTTACAGGGAACCAGGCAGAGGGCCTTCTCGGTAGTGGCGCCCGCCCTGTGGAACACCCTCCCACCAGATGTCAAAGCGATAAACAACTACCTGACATTCAGAAGACATCTGAAGGCAGCCCTGTTCAGGGAAATTTTTAATGTGTGACATTTTAGTGTATTTTTCATCTTTGTTGGAAGCCGCCCAGAGTGGCTGGGGAAACCCAGCCAGATGGGCGGGGTACAAATAAATTATTATTATTATTATTATTATTATTATTATTATTATTATTATTAATTTTGTGTTTTCCCTTCCTTTTGGAAATTGGAAGTCGAATATAAGAAGCCTTTTTTGTTATCCTCCTTAAATATATCCTGTAATTATCTGTAATGTAACCAACTTTGAAGATGTTCTTTTATTTCATCGTATTCTTTCAGTTTTAACTTTCCCTCTTGTTCCACCAACAGTTCTCTATATGTTGGCCACTCTCCCCCCCCCCCCCCAATATTTTAAGTGACAGTGCTTCGATAGGTGATAGCCACCATGGTGTTTTGGGTTCTAATAGATCTTTGTATTTCTCCCATACTTTAAACAGTGATCTTCTAATTAAATGATTGTGGAATCCTTTGTGCACTTTTGCTTTTCCATACCAGAGGTAGGCATGCCATCCAAATCTATTGTCATGTCCTTCCAAATCTGTTATTGGTACCTAGAAACCTTGGGAGGTGCATTTGATATGCAGGCCTGAGGTTCCCATCTCCGGAATTAGGGCCTCCCCAGTGGCGTAGCGTGGGGGTGCAGGGGGGCCGGCCACAGCGGGCACAACATCTGGGGGGGCTCGCACTCTACTCTCTGCCCCTACCTGGCTCACTCACTCTCTCTCACTGCAGTGCTGGCTTTGCAAATCCGATCCGAGCCGCCGGGTCACCGCGCACTGTGGAGGGGGGGGGTGCCAGGCATGTGGTGCGGTGTGGAGAGAGAGAGAGGGACTATCTTGCCTTGCCCCGGGTGCTGACAACCCACGCTATGCCACTGGGCCTCCCCAATTCAGCCAACTTCTCCTGCACAGCATTTTTCAGGGGGGCAATCTCAAGATTTGATGCTTTTGAATTATGGTGCTGGAGGAGACTCTTGAGAGTCCCATGGACTGCAAGAAGAACAAACCTATCCATTCTTAAGGAATCAGCTCTGAGTGCTCACTGGAAGGACAGATCGTGAAGCTGAGGCTCCAAGACTTTGGCCACCTCATGAGAAGAGAAAACTCCCTGGAAAAGACCCTGATGTTGGGAAAGATGGAGGGCACAAGGAGAAGGGGACGACAGAGGACGAGATGGTTGGACAGTGTTCTCGAAGCTACCAGCATGAGTTTGACAAAACTGTGGGAGGCAGTGGAAGACAGAAGTGCCTGGCGTGCTCTGGTCCATGGGGTCACGAAAAGTCGGACACAACTAAACGACTCAACAACAACAATCTCAAGATGGTTGGGAGAGTCAGCTGGCTGAGTAACCATGGGGTGAGTTTCGCACCCTTAGCTCTTCTCCCAAATAGACAAATCCCCTTTCTGAAATTTGCAGTCTCCAGAAGGGACTGTGAAAGTGTTATGGGGAGAGGATCATTCGGAAAAATACACGAATTCATGAAGGAGAGGGCTACTGATGGCTACTAGCCCTGATGGCTAAGTTCTGCCTCAACAGCTGAAGGCAGCAGTGTTTCTGAATACCAGTTCCTGGAAGCCACGGGAGGGAAGAGGGCTCTTGCGATGGAATGCTGCTTGTGGGCACCTGATTGGCCACTGCCAGGAGAGGATGCTGGACCACATCCAGCAGGTCTTATGTTCAGTCTTAAATGACAGTATCTGGATTTAACCCAGATAAAGGTTGGGTGGCTAGGTGGGTGGGTGGGAGAGCACTTTGTGGTTCAAGCACAATTACAGACGTTAGGTTTTGTGGCCAGAGTCATTCCGGAGAGTAAATATGCAAATGAGAAGGTAGAGACCATGCAGAAAAGCAGTGTGGGAGGGGGAGGCAATTAAAAAGAACAAGTGAGGAGGGGAGGGAAAGTGTCACCATAGAAGCAGAAAGAAAGATAAGTTTGAAAGTTAAAATGGGAAAATAAATCAGGACGGACAGAAAAGTAATTTTAGTCCGTTCGGTGAGTCAAGGCAAAGCAGAGCTTGGAGACAAGTGTGTTTAAGGCAAACGGCAGAAAACGAGCTAGATTAGGTGGAGAGAGTTGCCGAAAGAGGAAAATTGTCAGCAGCCTTGTGGCTTTGTTGTTTCAAGATAAGCTTCTGTATTTTAGCTTTGGGGGTGGGGGTGGGGAGTCTGACAGAGAAGCTTAGGGGAAAGTTCTTCAGCCAAGTTTCTGTGGATCAGGCTGGGAAAATGAGGCAGATATACCAGAATGGGACCAGAGAGTGTGCAAATCTGTTGCTTATGGTTCCTTTCAGTTTCTCTCTTATTCATTCATTCATTCATTCATTTAATGGATATCTTGCTCCCAAGTTGGGATTCAAGACAGCTCTCATCATATTAACACGGTCAATATTTACATTTATAGAACCTGAAACAAAATGTATAGGCACTATTCTCTCCCCCCCCCCCCAAGAAGTTAAACCACTCTACCACTTTCATTGCTTTACTTTATCCTCCCCACACCCTGGAATAAATCCTGCAGACCCCCATTTATGAGTTGCATATATCAGGGGTGCATAGGAGTTCTATTGGTCCATCAAGTTCAGTGTTGTCTGCACGGACTGACAGTAGCTCTCCAGGGTTTCAGGCAGGAATTCCCTTCCAGCCCTACCTGGGGATTGAACCTCACTGAGCTATGGCCCTTCCCTGAACCCACCCACCCATTGCAATAACCATATGAGGTAGGTTAGATTGAGAGAGTATAATTGGTTGCCCAGTGAGATCCCTAAAGGGGCAAGGGTTCAAACCTGCATCTTCCAATCTGAACCCTCTACCCATTAAGCTTGCCCTTTCTTCAAATAAAATGCAGGTGTGTGCCCCCTGGGGGCAGCAGGGGAGGACTGCACCCATCTCCTGGTTCTCAAAACCCTCAGCGCACATGTCAGCTCAGGAAAGCACAGCAGCAGTTTTTAAAGAGCGAGATGTTTGTCTCCCCTGCAGCATTCATTACTGTGATGTTTGCACTTTTCTCAGCCGAGACCATTAGCAAAGATATTAAATAGGCACCAAACCCTGTAAAAATCCACTTCTTCTCAGCTTGATTTGTTATTACCCTTTGTTTACAGACCTCCGGGCAATTATCAGATATGAGAGTGTTCATCTCCATGTCAATTTGAATTAAATTCCTTCAGATGCTAGTTATACAACTCATTTGAAAGGGAAAGGGAGGGGGAGAGGCAATCAAAGCTGTCTAGTAACATCGGGCTCCTTTCTTATGGCTCTGCGATGACGTCCTTGTGAGACCTGATCTGATGTTCTTCTTCCGCTACCAACTGCCCCATTTTAAGCTAAGAACCATTCAGTGCTGGGCAGACCTCAGGCTTGTGGGACCTCCTTTGTTTTTACTAGACTCCTGAAGTCCATCAAGCAGATCCACATGCATAATAGTGGGTCTGAACAAACACACAGCAAGAATTGAGGATCAGGGTGTTTCTTGGGACATATCCAGCCCATCAAACCAACCTCACATGTCATTTTATGCAAAAAAAACAAACAAAAACTAAACACATCTCTGACATTCTTTACAACAACCTATTTTGGGATAGAAGGCATGCTAAACATTTTCGCTGTTGTATTATTAGATCATTGTTGGCTTGTACAGTGAAATGGAAAATAACACGGCAATATGTCTGTATGTTTACTCTGTAGCATAGCATGGAAACTTCCCTTGCAGCAGAAGAAGAGATGCAGAGAGCCTAACAATGATGAAGTAAGGTTGTATCTCTGTGCCTCACTCACAAGATGTTTAACTTAAATCCCATGAAAAGTACAGTGGTACCTCAGGTTACAGATGCTTCAGGTTACAGACTCTGCTAACCCAGAAATAGTACCTCGGGTTAAGAACTTTACTTCAGAGGGAGAACAGAAATTGTGCAGCAGGGGCAGCAGGAGGCCCCATTAGCTAAAGTGGTGCTTCAGGTTAAGAACAGTTTCAAGTTAAGAACAGACCTCCAGAACGAATTAAGTTCTTAACCCGAGGTACCACTGTATACAATTAGAAGGCGATGCATATGCTAATCTCTCGGTTTCAATCTGGGTGGAGTGAGTCTTCGTTCTGAAGCTGCTGAAGAGAATGGAGTGCTAATATCTCTCTCAAAGAAAACCAGTTCAGAACAACTCAAGGCTGTTAGGAAGAGGCAGGGCTTTGGTTTTTTTTAGCTCTGGGTGTAAGATATTTCATAATGTAAGAAAAGTGCCCCATGCTCAGACAAGCATAATATATTATGCATCTCTCTGAATGTAACTCTGTTGTTTTTAAGTTGTTTTGGAGTAAAGTTCTGCTAGTAAAGCTTTTGAACCATATTTTTGGAGTGGACAATTTTTATTTCAAGAAGAGTCCATTTTTATTCACCCAGTTTGCATCCATATGTACAATATCAATAACCGCAATAGACCTTATTCTTGACCTCAACAGTAGACTCAAGGGATTCAACCTGTGGCCTCCTGCATAAGAACCAGTTGCTCTACCAATGAGCAACAGCCTTTGCTGATCTATGTTCTGCTTGTCCGTGGTTTAACCTTGGACTTGGTTCAAATCCATGTTGTTGTTTAGTCGTTTAGTCATGTCCGACTCTTTGTGACCCCATGAACCAGAGCACGCCAGGCACGCCTGTCTTCCACTGCCTCCCGCAATTTGGTCAAACTCATGCTGGTAGCTTCGAGAACACTGTCCAACTATCTCGTCCTCTCTTGTCCCCTTCTCCTTGTGCCCCCCATCTTTCCCTACATCAGGGTCTTTTCCAGGGAGTCTTCTCTTCTCATGAGGTGGCCAAAGTATTGGAGCTTCAGGATCTGTCCTTCCAGTGAGCACTCAGGGCTGATTTCCTTCAGAATGGATAGGTTTGATCTTCTTGCAGTCCGTGGGACTCTCAAGAGTCTCCTCCAGCACCATAATTCAAGAGCATCAATTCTTCGGTGATCAGCCTTCTTTATGGTCCAGCTCTCACTTCCATACATCACTACTGGGAAAACCATAGCTTTTACTATATGGACCTTTGTTGGCAGGGTGATGTCTCTACTTTTTAAGATGCTGTCTAGGTTTGTCGTTCAAATCCATACTCAGCCACAAAGCTCCTAGTGTGACACTGGGCCAGTTGCTGTCTCTCTACCTATTTTACAGTGGAGAGTTGAAATGGGAGGAGGGGTTTCCATGTACATCACTATGGCCAACCTGGAGAATGGCAGGGATAGACACTGGGAACTTCTGACACCTTCTAGAACTCTTAATCTTGGGCAGTTGGAAATACTAGCACAGATATATAAATGCACATATATCAAAACTATGGCATTTTGTAATTATATGTGGCTGGCTTGGGGCTCTTCTGTTCCCTGAAGTAGCAGTTTTGCTACCCTCTTGGAGGGAAAGGGATGCCTCTGGTCCACAGAAGACCTTACTCTCCATTGCAGCTGGGTCCTTCAAGCACAGCTTGACTCCCAAGTGAAGCCTTTGTTTTCTAAGCAGGGAGCTAACCTCTCATTCCTGTGCATGGATGTTTAGTAGTAGTAGTAGCAACAATATTCCATGGAATAAAAAGAGGGCTTATTCCATTAACCATCCCAGCTTTGTTCAAAAAGACCCCACAAATCTCTGCAAACTCTCAAAATGTCTTCTTGTTGTGCAATAAATTGCTTCACAAAACACCACCAATACTTGAATTACTGCCTGGCTGGGTCTCTTCTTTATCTATCAGAGGGTGAAAAGAAGATAAAATAATCAATACTTTTCATTTTTCAAGCCGAGTCTTGGCAATAGGTAGGAGAACTCCCACCGCCCCTTGATTTTTCTTAACTCCAGTGTTTCAGGCACAAAATTATTGGCTCTAAAAGTTGCGAAAATGACCATTTCTCTTTCTCTTTCTCTATTCTTCATTTTTTTTTTCAGATGCAGAGAGACCTGAACTTTTACAGTGGTACTCTGGATTAGATCTAAACTGAAATTAGCATAAATATTTGTATGTACATTTCAAGATAGGTTTCCTTGCTCATTATTTTCTGTTGATCTCAGCTGCCTTCAGAGTTGTTGTTGTTGTCGCTGTTGCCTGCCTGCCTGCCTGCCTGCCTGCCTGCCCTTCACCATCAGGTCCCAAGGCTGGTTACAACCATTTAAAATCCAGTATTAAAAGCAGTGCAAAACAAACTGCAGTCACAGTAATAGGGTAGGTCCTGCATACACATATATCAGGTGTCAAATTCAAAGGCATGTGTCTCTAGCATTCACCCAAAGTTGTATAGTCAAGGTACCAGATCCACCTCTGTGGAAGGAAATTCCAGAACTTAGGGGCTTCCACAGAGAATGCCCCCAAAATTCTGAGTGAGGTGAAATGACCAAGAGGGTCCCCTCTTCTGTTCTGGATACTGAGAGGGTCTCACTAGTGTAAGCCCTTAAATTAAACCCCAAAACAAAATGGTGGCCAATTAAGCTGTTTCAGAAAAAGGGGTATATGAGCTCTGGAGGCAAATTTCTGCTTCATCTTCAAGGGCAGGCTCATGTAGAGTGAATTGCAATAATCCAATCTGGAAGTTACCAGAGCATGGAGTACCACAGGCAAGTCTGCTAGCCATTGAGGCCACATGCATCTCAAATAACATTGTTGGATCCAGGAGTGCCCCCAAGTTGTGAACTCACTCCTTCCAAGGAAGTGCATTGTTTCATTTTCCTTTTTTATTCATCACAAAGTGCACTGTTTTCCTCTGCTGGCTTCTTCCAGACCAGTGACTCTGATAGGGATGGGTGAATCTGTCAATTTTAGTTCCTCTCAGTTTTTTCTTCATTTTACCCAGTATTAAGTTGAATTCTCCATATGTCCACATCTACTTGCGAAATGTGTGTGTGTGTGTGTGTGTGTGTGTGAAAAGCCTCCTCATGAAAATTGATCAGCATTTTAGTGTGAATTTTGCATAATATACCCATTTCTGTATGCAATGTTGCAACCCCTCTTGATCTTACAACTAAAAACATGCACACCTCTTTTAGACATGAATGGATAGCTAAATGAAGAAGATATGCACCTGTCATATCTAGTTGTGTTGTGGGAAACCTTAGACCAGCGGTCAAATATGGCCCTCCAAACCTCTCTGCCTGACCCTTGGGTCTCTTGCTTAGGAAGGAACCTCGGCAGTTGTCCTGCATACCCTTCAAGTGTCCTGATTTTCCCAAGATATCCCAGAATTGCAGAAGCCATCACAGTTTCTGAACTGATCCTAGAATGTTCCTGTCCACCGCCTCCAGCGCCAGCACTGAGCTCAGAAGGATGAGCCATCAATTGCTGCCATTTGCAGTGGTGTCACACAACTCACAGCACCAAAAGACACATGTCCTGGTTTTCCACAGAGGAATGTTGGAGGGTATGGCCCTATATAGTGAGTCAAGCCATTGTTCTGCCTATCTCTGTATCCCCCATGCTAACAAGCATCACTCTTCAGACTTTCACAAGGGTGTTTTTCACAAGTCCTACCTGCTGTAGCTCCATCCGAGTCCCTTTGCAGGGGCTAGGAGTCTTCGAGGCACTCTTGCCTGAGAGCAGAATCCACATATGAAGTCAGACAGGTCCAGGGGCCAGTTGACCACAGAAGCAAGCAGCAAGATTGACCTGGAAACCACTGGCATTGTTTCCAGCATCTGACTGCTGCTGAGAGCTCTGTTTGAGAAGGCTGGAGCTGACCGGTTCTCATCAATGCCTTCTTCTTTGGGAAGGCTGATCAGCTGCAAGTGGAGTCGCTCCCCCTTCTCCCTCTTCGGGCTGCTGTTCAGCAGGTGCAGCTGACCCACTGAACAGGTTCTTCTACGACACCACCTGGAGATATTAAGAATTAAACCTGGAACCTTCTGCATGCAGCGCAGATGCTCTAGCACCAAGATAAAACACTTCTCCTTGCCTGGATGAGAGAGAGTGTTTGTGTGTAAACCTATGGGACATAGGGAACTGCCTTAAACCAAGTCATACCAATGGTCCCTCCAACTCAATATTGTCTACAGTTATTGGCAATAGCTCTCCAGGGTTTTGGGTAGAGGTATTCCAGCCCAACCTGGAAAAACCAGGGGTTGAACCTGGGACATTTGCTTGCCAAGCAGATGTTCTGCGACTGAGGTTTGTCCCTTGATTTTTATATTTTTTATGGGAATGGAAGGCAGCATCCTGTATAAAACCAAGAATCACAATTGTTGCTCTGTCATCTATTGCCTCTGTGTCCACGCAGTTTTGTTTCCTGCCCTGCCCACAAATGGCATGTGTCCCCCTTCCCAGAAGGCTTTCTATGTATGGATGTGACCTATAGGCTGGGAAGGGTGCCCTACCCCTGGATTAAAGTGTTGGTTTTAAGTCAGGGACATTCCAGGTTCAAATCCTTACTCAGCCACAAAGATTATTGAGTGACTTTTGACCACTCACCCTCTCTGTCTTCAACTTACCTGACCGGGTTGTTGTGAGGATAAAATGAGGAGTGGGCACCATGTCTGCCTGTCTGAGCTTTTTGGAGACAATATAAGAGGTGCATAACTCTCTCATTTTGCTCCTTTTCTTTATGATGGATTTACATGCCCTTTTGTTCTTTTTCATTATTGGATTGTCTGGTTCTTAATTTAAGAATATCAAAGCTTAGCTTCTTCTTCTTCTTCTTCACATTTGCCTAGTGCTATACAGTGGTACCTTGGGTTACAGATGCTTCAGGTTACGGATGCTTCAGGTTACAAACTCCACTAACCCAGAAATAGTACCTCGGGTTAAGAACTTTGCTTCAGGATGAGAACAGAAATCGTGCAGCGGCAGCAGAAGGCCCCATTAGCTAAAGTGGTATCTCAAGTTAAGAACAGTTTCAGGCTAAAAACAGGTCTCCAGAACGAATTAAGTTCTTAACCCGAGGTACCACTGTATTTCAATGCCCAGAAGGGCATACAGATGCATAAATGCATAAGTCTGTCAACATGGGCTGAAGCTACTGGAAATGCAACTTGTGGAGCAACACTAAGCTTTCAGCTCCATTAGTTTGCAAATGAACCTTGGTTCCAGGTTACCATTTGTGATATGTGTGTGTGTGTGTGTATCACAAACACCTGGTGAAATTCGTTTGACTAAATACACACTTAGTCCCTGCTTTGTTGATTGGGACAAAAGAGGGAGAGAGAAGGCATAAGGGGACATAGAGCGTTAGTGAATCAAGCCCTCAGCTAGCATTTAATTGATAAGAAGTAAAGCTAATATTAGATAACAAATAAATGGTCTGTTGCACAGGCATTTAATTAAACACCAAATTAATGCAGTAATGACCTACTGGAACTAACAGCCAGAAATGCTTTACTGCAGGCTACATCTGGAAGGGTTCACCTTTTCCCCCCATTCTCTCCTTTAGAAACACATTAAGAAGACATACATTTGTTTAAATAGATGGATTAGCGCTCTTCTGCTGCCGCCCGCCTGAGCGTCCTGTGGGTGCAATCCTGCTCCTGCTGAAGTCAATCGCAAAACTCTCCTTGATTTAACTGGGACAGGGTCACAGCTTATTCCGCCATGTGGATGGAATTGGGAGTTTGCTGGATTTTTGGGTAATAGCATTGATTAGCTGACTGGACACAGTTATACCGGATGCAGTTTTACTGGTTTAACCAGTCAAACAGATATGAGGAACTTCTGGAATTCGGACTGAATGTGCTCTCTCTGGGTTGCCACCCAGCCATCAGGTGTTAAGTTTGAGAGTGGGGTGGAGAGCTTTGGCTAGATGACTCTAGATGACCCTTGGGGTCCCTTCCAACCCTCCAGTTCTATAAATTCTCTGTGCAAAGTGTGCTACTGCAGAGACTTCCTCTGTGAAAAATTCTTCTGCTGAGGGAAAGTTTCATCAGATCATTGCAAACTATACTTCCATGCCTTTTGCAATTCCATGTATACAATTTTCAGGATGCAATCACATTTTCAAGTTCGAGACTTGCACTTCAGCTACATATTGGTCTGATTGGCCACCTTCCACTGGAATTACTGAAATATGTTTCACACACACAAATGAAGGTGAAATCTGAATGGGGTTACTAAGAGTTGAATATTTACCTCTGTTTCCCTGGATGATATTGTTGTGTGTGTGCGTACGTGTTAAGGATGTGTGATATTTTGGGGTGTAGGACCTGTGAAACATTAGTGCCCAGTGATATAAGCACTTCAATTCCAGCTCCTTTTAAGTGCCCCTGAAATGTATTTTTTATTATTATTGCTTTTAAGTGTGAAAAATACTTTCTCCCTGCACCTCTGAAGCATGGAAGCACTCAGCTAGCTCCAAGATTCCTCCAAAAAGTTAATAATGCCAGAAAGGGCAACACTTCATTTTCCTCAGCCTTTGACACCTTTTTATTTCTTCCCTTTTGCACCCCAGCAGGTATGTTTGCAAAGCAAGTGGCTTTGCCTGGCAACCCAGTGATGCCCTCTGGAGTATGTCATGAGTAGTGAACGGGAGCATCCATGAGCAGGTTAGGTTTTGTTAGGTTGATCTGATCCAGGCACCACTGTCTTAAGACTAAAGGGGACCCTAAGGAATTCGAAAGTTCTGGGAGTTTGTGATCTTTTGGGCGACTTCCAAATGCACCATTTTATGGTAGGAAAGGCAGTTCTCCTTCAGGCTAAGGCGGCTGGGTTTGAGGGCTCACATTTGCTTAGTTCTGGAACGATGTCCATAAGCCTTTATCAACAAGACCTACCAGAGCGAATAATGCAGAGTTTAAGCAATCAATGACATTGCCCTTTTCGAAGGGGCCTTGGAATGTGTAAGGCAAATGTTTGGTTGCATTAAGATCAGGGAAATTCTGTAAAGACGTCAAGACATTGACTGCTCCTGCAGCGCGCTTCTGCCCATTATCACATTTGGCAAAACAGGTTGCGCTCATGCAGAAAACCCCTGCTGAAAGATGCAAGAGCAGGCATTAAATAGCAAGCGGAGGTGTTGCTGAGGAAAGAGGGTAGACACACACACAAAAAGGAAGACTAAACAGGACACTGAGCATGTTCTCTACAGAGTGTGTGTTCCTGGCACAATGGCAGGGGACATGCTTTCTAAGCAGAAGGTACCAGGTTTGGTCCCCAGCATCTCCAGTTAAAAAGTCCCAGAGCTGGAAAAGGCCCTTTGCCTGAGGCCCTAGTGAGCTGTGGTCATTTGGAGTTAGATGGACACAGCTCCAGCATCAATCGCCATTCCTGACATCCTATGGTAGCTGCTAGGGGCAGCGGCGTAGTGTGGGTTGTCAGCACCCGGGGCAAGGCAAGTAATTTGTGCCCCCTAACCCCTAACCTGCCGCCACTGCCAGCTTCTTCTTGCTGCTGCCTGGTCTGGTCTGGTGTGGTTCTCTCCTGTGCTCAGCGCTGTGCTGGGCGGCCGCTGAACTGTCCCTCCCCCAGATAGTCCCTCGCTCTCTCTCCGCACCGCACGCCTGGTACCCACCCCCTCCACAGTGGGCAGCGACCCAGCGGCTTGGATCGGATTCGCACAGCCAGCACTGCAGTGAGAGAGAGTGAGTGAGCCAGAGAAACCAGAGGCCTTTCTCCTGGGCACGGTCGGCCAATTGGTGCCAAAAAAGGATAGAACTTTTTTTATGTATGCCACAACAGCAGCAAGAATACTTATTGCAAAGTACTGGAAGACACAAGATCTACCCACTCTGGAAGAATGGCAGATAAAGATGATTGACTATATGGGATTGACAGAAATGACTGGCAGAATCCGAGACCAGGGAGAAGAGTCGGTGGAAGAAGACTGGAAGAAATTTAAAGACTATTTACAGAAATATTGTAAAATTAATGAATGTTAGAATGATGTTGGATAGAAATTAAGTGGTTACCAGCTGTAATGCTTTAAGAGAATATGGAAAAAATGGCTTAGAAACAGGTTAAAATTTATTGATAAGGATTTGCTGAACCAACAATTTGAACTGGAATACAAAAAAGGGAGGTATGAGGAGGTCTGGGAAACAAGTTAATGAAAATAAGCATTGGAAACCTCATGTGTTTTTTAAATATTTTTATTTTTGTATTTTTTCTTTTTTTTCTTTTTTTTCTTTTTCGTTTTTCTTTTTATTGTATTATTATTGTAAACTTTAATAAACATTCTTTTTTTAAAAAAGAGAGTGAGTGAGCCAGGTAGGGGCACAGAGCTGCGAGTGCGAGCACGCCCCCCCCCAATGTTACGCCCGGTGCGGCCGCCCCCCCTGCACCCCCCACGTTACGCCACTGGCTAGGGGCCTCAGTGTGACAGCAGAATCCATTGCTGACACCTCTCTCAGGACTCCCATTAACATTTTCAAAGGCAGTGAAAACCACAAGAGGGGAGCATGCTCTTTTGCTCGGGTCCTGCTTGAGTTTTTCCCACAAACATCTGGATGTTGTGAGAACAGGATGCTGTGCTAGATGGGCCATTGACCTTCTCCAGCAGGCTTTTCTTAAGTTAGAGAAATAAAAACATGCTGGAAAAATTCTGGGAAATGATATACAATGAATTGAAGAAAATGTTCCAATTAACATTTGTAAAAAAGCCTGAAGCATTTTTGTTAGGGATTGTAGGGAAAGACCTGCCAAGGAAACTGAAGAACATCTTCATGTATGCGGCAATGGCGGCAAGAGCCTTAATAGCACAAGGATGGAAGAATGAAGAAATCCCGACCAAAGAACTGTGGCAAGAATTAACTATGTGGAATTGGCAAAATTGATACACAAACTGCGTGATAAGGACAACGGTGACTTTAAAGAAGAATGGGAACCTTTTACAAAGTACTTTAAGCAACAACAAACTGAACTGGAATCCTTGGCAGGTTTTGAATAAACATACACAAAGTTATTATTGGTAACATATAGATAGATAAATTAAGGATCATTACAATTTTATAATATGCAGAGAACAACATGTGCTGAAAAACCAGAGAGAGGAGCTGAGGGAAGTATGGGGTGGGTGGGAGGGCGGGTTTCTTTTTTGGGGGAGGGAGAGGGGGAAATAGGGGCTAAATGATGAGGATGATATGTTTTTGATAAATTGTTATGTTGAAATTCCTAATAAAAATAGTGTGTGTGTTTTTTTAAAAAAAGAGAAATAAAAACGTGCTCCCTTCATTTCTGCATTTGGCTCCATCCTCTTACGAGGTGTCAAAGGGTAACTTGAGCATCATTATGAAACATGATTAGAAAATTGCTGTGAGAGACTGTGCAACATCCCAGTACACAAGCAGAACCAAGATCTCCAGCTCCATTTCCTGTTTCGTTCAGGGAAGAGGAATCTATGGCCTTCTGGCCTTGCTAGTCTACAGCTCTCCTCTTCCCTGACCATCAGCTATGGTGGCTATGGCTGATGGGAGCTGGAATCCAACAAACATCTGGTGGGTCACAGTTTCCCCATCATTATCAGCACCTCCAAGAGACAAACTCTTTAGATGCTGCACCAACTCAAGAAGCTAAATGAGAAACGTTGATATGTGGGTGACTCAACCAGCTTACGTCCTTTCCTCAGACAAGGTTGGCCTTCCAAGGAACATCATAAAATACAGAAGTGACATTATTTGTCTGCTGTTTAAATACAAGTAAGGAATGTTTACCGCAACACTGCTATCTTTTGCATGGTCCATTAAATCCCTGGGCAGTGAGTCATTTCATAGACAAAAACACACCACCAGCAGTACCCCTCCTTAGAGAGCACTATCGCTTCCCCACAAGGATGGAATAAGCAAAGAGATGCAATTTGTTGGACTTGTTTAGAACAAGAGGGACCTGCAGCAAAATGTTGCAGCGTGAAGCTTTGCTGTTGATTGTTCCAGTCAGTCAGCTGTACAGTGGTGCCTCGCAAGACGAAATTAATTCGTTCCGCAAGTCTCTTCGTCTTGCGGTTTTTTCGTCTTGCGATGCACGGTTTCCCATAGGAATGCATTGAAAATCAATTAATGCGTTCCTAGGGAAACCGCCTTCAGACCAGGTCCGGGGACAGTCTGTCCCCGGACCTCTTCTGAAGGCTGGGGGGCGCGGGCTTCGCAGCAGCGTTCCGAAGCGGGGTGGCTGGGGCAGGTGTTCCCGCCCCCCCGCCCGGCTTCGCAGCAGCGCTACGAAGCCCGGCGGCTGGGGCAGGTGTTCCCGCCCCCCCGCCCGGCTTCGCAGCAGCGCTACGAAGCCCGGCGGCTGGGGCAGGTGTTCCTGCCCCCCCACCCCGCTTCGGAGCAGCGTTCCGAAGCGGGGTGGCTGGGGCAGGTGTTCCCGCCCGCCGCCCGGCTTCGCAGCAGCGCTACGAAGCCCGGCGGCTGGGGCAGGTGTCCGGGATCTCTTTTGAAGCAAGCGGCTGCGAAGAGACGCGATCTCCCTGCAGCCGCTTGCTTCAAAAGAGGTCCGGGATCTCTTTTGAAGCAAGCGGCTGCGGAGAGACGCGATCTCCCCGCAGCCGCTTGCTTCAAAAGAGGTTCGGGATCTCTTTTGAAGCAAGCGGCTGCGGAGAGAAGCGATCTCCCCGCAGCCGCTTGCTTCAAAAGAGGTCCGGGATCTCTTTTGAAGCAAGCGGCTGCGGAGAGAAGCGATCTCCCCGCAGCCGCTTGCTTCAAAAGAGGTCCGGGATCTCTTTTGAAGCAAGCGGCTGCGGAGAGACGCGATCTCCCCGCAGCCGCTTGCTTCAAAAGAGGTCCGGGGGCAGCGGGAAGAGCTGCCCCCGGACCTCTTTTGAAGCAAGGGGCGGTGGGGAGAAGCGATCTCCCCACCGCCCCTTGCTTCAAAAGAGAAGACCCGCTGTCCCCGGGGCAAGCTTCGTTTTGCGAAGCAAGCCCATAGGGAAATTCGTCTTGCGAGACAACTCGAAAACGAAAAAACCTTTCGTTTTGCGAGTTTTTCGTCTCGCGAGGCGTTCGTCTTGCGGGGTACCACTGTACTATCTTCCAAGATCTTCCCTTTCTCTTGCCAAGTTATCTCTATGAGTACTTACCAGCCATGTTTCCTTTTTACAATACATGATTAGGAAAATGTTTGTCATTATTAAAGGCAAGGTGTGAATCAAGGCAGAATTTGCATATTGAAGGGACCTGTAGGGAGTGGGTCACCTATGTTACACCAGAGCCAAATGTTCAGGTCCAAACATTTGGGGTGCAAATGAGGATTTGGGTTGTGTTAAGTTTTATCCATGAGGCATTCTATAACAATGACCTTTTGCGACATTTCAGACCGGCTCACAGTCCCCCTTTGCAGCTTCTTTGACATACCCTCCCTCCTGCAAAATATAGGGTTTTCTTCCTCTTACTGACTACATTATCTAGACAATCAGGGATCCCGTAGCCGGTTTGATGTCATCACAGCACCATGAAACTGATCTGTTTTGGCTATACAATGACATGATAAAAACCACTTCAGACTGAGGGCAACAAGAGAACATTCTCTCCCTGTTTCATGGTTCCCTAAATGATAACTGAATGTGGTGGAAAGTTTTGAAGGAATGCATGGCATTTTGCTTATAAAAATAATAATCACCCGTGCCCCACTTTAGCACACTGCACCCCAATACAGGATTCCTGCTCATAGGTTTGGGCCCACATTGTGTAATGAGTGAAGGACAAGCGTTGGTACCGAAAGCATTCCTTTGCTTTTCCTGAGAGAATATATGGAGAGAAACCTTTAACTCAGGGACATCACAGAGTTGGTCTCTAATGCCTTTGTCCCTGATAACCTCCAGGGAGCTCAGCCATTGAGAATCAACCCAGCTACTTTCTGCATGGATGCATTCTGCTTCGGTTTCTTGGTTATGCTAGAGAATGATAGAATGTCAAGAGCTAGCTTTTATAGAGAAATACAGACTGATGAGCCTTCTTTTCCAAAAGTGCAATTTCCTGCATTTTAAATCAGAAAGGTAGCGTGGCCAGACTTTACTGGAATTTTCTACTCTGGTCCAGGTTTGGAAACAGCAACAATTGTCAACAGTAAAAGAGTGGCAATACAAGGTTATGGAATAGGCAGAAATAGCCAAATTAACAGGGAAAATTCGACAACAGAGCGACGAAATATTTCAAAAAGAATGGGGAAAAGTTATGTCATATATAGGAAAGATAAGATGAAATAGTGAAACCAATAGAACTG
The DNA here is from genome assembly GCF_964234715.1 of Podarcis melisellensis. Lineage (NCBI taxonomy): Eukaryota > Metazoa > Chordata > Lepidosauria > Squamata > Lacertidae > Podarcis > Podarcis melisellensis. Next base: position 56,946,528 of record NC_138543.1, on the reverse strand, counting down.
AAATAAACCTCATAATGGGAAAACACAAAGAAATTTAAATAAATTTATTTAAATTTATTTATTTATTTAAATTAAATTTATTTAATTTATTTATTTCATTTAAATTTATGGGGCAATAACAACAATAAGTAAAAATGTATAATGTGGCCAATGTAACTAACTGTATTTGTAAATGAATATAGACAGACAATAAGAATTGTATATATAGAAAGATTTATTTGTTTACAGGAACTTTATGGACGAATGTAGAAGAAGAAGAACTATATACAATGAGAAAAATTAAGAGACGGCATAAAAAAGCCAGAAGAAGGAAGGAGGGAAGTCAACTTTTAGAAGCAAGTATAAATGTAAAATTTAATGTGATAGGTGTGTGTATAAAGGTAAAGGTAAAGGGACCCCTGACCATTAGGTCCAGTCGTGACCAACTCTGGGATTGTGCGCTCATCTCTCTCTCTATAGGCCGAGGGAGCCGGCATTTGTCCGCAGACAGCTTCCGGGTCATGTGGCCAGCATGACTAAGCTGCTTCTGGTGAACCAGAGCAGCGCATGGAAACGCTGTTTACCTTCCCGCCGGAGTGGTACCTATTTATCTAGTTGCACTTTGACGTTCTTTCAAACTGCTAGGATGGCAGGAGCAGGGACCTAGCGACGGGAGCTCACCCCGTCGCGGGGATTCGAACCGCCGACCTTCTGATCGGCAAATCCTAGGCTCTGTGGTTTAACCCACAGCGCCACCCACGTCCTTTTATGTGTGTGTATAGTATGTAACTAAAATACTAATAAAGATCATCGAAAAGAAAAGAAAAGAAAAGAAAAGAAAAGAAAAGAAAAGAAAAGAAAAGAAAAGACAAGACATTTTCTACTCTGGCACAGAAATCCAGTGCAGAGAGCTTCCAGGGTTGTACATGTTGTGGAGGCCCCAGGAAAGACAGGAGAGTTTGCTCATGTGTACTGTGGCCATTCTGCTGGTTTCACAGTTTATTTAAGCTGAGAGAAGCATGGCATGGAGACTGCCAGAATTTGTGTTCTGGGGAATTTCAGCACCGATGCCCAGCTGCATTGATGGAATCATAGAAATGTAGAGACAACCCCAGGGATCATCTACTCCAAAGCCCTGTAATGCAGGAATCAAAGCTAAATAGGATCAGCTCAGGGTTTCATGACTACTATGCCAACCACTGGATGATCCCAGTGTTTCTTGGGTACCATGACATGAACAAATGCAGGATTTGATAAGTTGCTGCAAAACGTGGTCCAAATTAATTTCTGCCTCCTCGTGCATTTGGAATCAGATGGTGGGAGATGAGTCAATAGGGCTGCAGTCGCTCAAGTTTTGTGCAACTTGGGTACCACTTTTTTAGCAGCGAGACTTCTGGCTCAGGTTACTGACTCATCAAGTCCAGCATCGTGCTCTCAAAGTGGTCAGTCGGATGTCTGTAAGCAGGACCTGAGCAAAAAAAGGTGTTCTTCCCTCCTTTGGCTTCTAGCACCTGGTATTCAGAAGTGTTACTGCTTCTGAACACAGCATCCATCATGACTAGCCAAAGCCCAAGACAGTGGGATCAGAGCTGCTTACTTCCGAACCATATAAATGCTGACAACATTTGGGAGTTGTAAAGACACCAGCCCCAATCTTGCAGCTGATCATAGTGTCTAAATTAATTTTCCAGGTTGCCTGGGAAATTAGTTTGCTTAGCTGTGTAATAAAAGGTGGGCATCAATCACCTGTCACTTTCTTTCACCATATCTATGGTTGTCTTCCAGATCCTTACACTAGCCTTCTATTTCTCCCAGTATGGAGTGTTGGGAAACTGTGTACGTGCAGTTACTCACACAGAGTCAATTAAGGTTTGGCAGATAGCCAGAAGGCAATCTGAAGGAGTAAAGTCTGCCTGGTGATAACAGAGACATGCAGGCAGCTCCCTGATTGGTCAAGCTCTCTCAAGGGAGTGATAATTAATGGCCTACTAACTGGAACCTCAGTATTCAGAGGTTCAGAGTTCTGTGCGCCAGTGTAGGAGTTGTGCGTCGTGTCAGAGAGAGCTAGCAAAAGATCTGTGTTCTGTTCCTGTAAATAATCCACTGTATATAATAAACATCTAACTACAAGTTCCTGGTTCCTGCTTCATCTATCCTGTCTGCAGCCAAGTCGCCAGTTGCTTCCATGGATTCTGCGTTTACTCTGCTAGGTCTGGCTAAGGTCCTGCAACTAGTCAGAAAGTTGCGAAACACCAAATAGGTTTTACCAATATGGAGTACTTCAGCCAATATCCACTTAGAGATGTTAGTTCACTTTGATCCAGAACTTCCATGTGCACCACAAAATCCCTTCCACCATTACGTCCCCTCCAATAATGGATACTACTCCCACCACCACCCTGTCCAAGTCTTGTCATCTTCCATTTTTCTCAACCACATCTTAGAGCAGCCTTTCCCAGCTGAAAGTCTTCCAGATGTTGTTGGACTCTGACTTCCATCAGTGGCAAGGGATGGTGGGAGTTTTCCAAAACTTCTGGAGGGCACCAGGTTAGGCCTTAGAACCTGTATATGCATGTGCGCAAGTGGTTCAAGCCACCAACTGGAGGATCAACTAAGAGAATGTGGGACTCCTTTTTGGATTAGCACAGCTGTCTATCTTGCTGTGTTTCTCTCTAGGAGGGCCTCACAACCAGAATCTTCTCCCTCCTTAAAATTCCCTTTCAGTGCACACCGGAAGACATTTCTTGAGCTTGTCGGCAGCAATTTCTAATTTGTCTGATCTTCATCAGTCAGTTTAAAGGAGCATAAAATGTCATCTGCTGTGCCCATCACCGGGTGTGTATTAATGTATTTATCTGATTCGCTTCCTCTTGCTCATCTAGGCTTGATGCAATTCTGAATCTTTCAGATCCCCTAATTTATTTCAGTCACTCTTTGGGCTTTCTGAAGTTGAATTTCTCAGGTGGACTCATCTGAAGTGATGCCATGCTCTAGCAAGTCCATAAGCAATTATCATCTTGATAGCCTAGAATGTTTGGCTTGTATACTGCTATTTGCCCTTGCACAAACCACACAGAACTATTTAACTTCATACACACACACACACACACACACACACACACACACACATATTAAGGTTATGGTTCAGTTCCTAGGAAAGAAGCCCCAAAGTACTCAGTGAGTCTTACGTCTGAGTAAATATACAAAGGATCCCTTTCACTAATGTGCTTTTTCAACCCTCCCCCCAATAAATAATAATGCATTCATACAACTGTATGGCTTGTACTGTTGAAAGCTGTTAGGAGATCCTTATTCCCCTTCTACAGTTACAATTCCCAATGTTCCCTGGGAAAAGGGATTGATGATTAAACTGCAGCCCAGTATTAAATTGTAGCTCACTGAAGGGGATAGGGGTGTCCTAACAACTTTCAGCACTCTTAACAAACTGCAGCTCCCAGAATTCTTGGGGGGGGGAGCCATGATTGTTTAAAGTGGTATCAATGTGTGGATGTGGCTCATATGAGCTGAAAGAGATCAACACATACAGTGGTGTGCACATTACCTGCATATTTCATCTTGTAGGACAAACAGCCGTTTGTGTGGGGGACATTTTTATTGGGAACACAGCACAGGAGACAAGGTTAGTGCTACTTCGACAGCCCCATAGGCCTGATCCAAACCTTTGAGTCTATTATGAACATTTTGCATGTATCTGACTATCAGTCATGACAGCTCTATGGACTACATTGAGGCCTTTGCACTGATCCAGCAGGGATCTTCTTATGTTCTAATATATAGATTTATTTACTTAATTAATTGGATTTATATCCTGCCTTTTTTTCCAAGGAGCTCAATATTCTCCTCCTCCCCATTTTGTCCTCACAACAACCCTGTGAGGTAGGTCATGCTGAGAGTAAATGCCGCCCAGTGGTTGAGTGGGGGATTTGAACCTAGGTCCCCACAGGTCCTAGTCCAACACTCTAACCACTGCCCCACACTTCCCCTACACTTCATGCGAAGTGTAGCGTGGTCTGAAGATTACAACATGTGTGGCTGGGGGAAAATGGGTCGTCAACTGAGGTGCCTTGAGTGAGCTCCTTAAAAACCATAGAGCTACTGATCTTGCAAATGCCAGGATCCATCTCGCAGCCTTATAATCCTGCCCAGAATCTGTCGGTGTCAAACTTTTATTGTCCTCATCCAATCCGTTCTCTATTTGGTCATTTTCACGGATAACATCGGCTGTTTGTTTTGGACGCTAACTAACCAGAAAGTTGCAGAGATTGAAACTTGCTCCCTGGCGGGCGGCTGTGATTTTTATCCATGATGACAGGATCCTTTTTGTTGCTCGTTTCTATTTTGGCGATCTTCACAGGTTTATTTACAAGTGGAGACGTGGCGGCAACCAGCCTCGGCTGCAGTCAGAGGAGCGTCCCTGCACTTTACTTCACTGACTTTCTGTCAGCTTTCATTTCAATGGCGATTTCAGAAGGCAGGCCCTCAATGGCCTCTAGAAAGCATCTTTTATTCTGCTTTGCCATATAACGGAGGGGTGTGTGTGTGTTCTGTATTCTGCATGATGTTCCAGACTGAATAACAAACCCTTCAGCAGAAAAAGAAGCCCACATTTTGTCCTCACTGCATTATCCATCACGGTGTCATTAGGGTAGACTCACATACATACATACATACACATTACTGAACTTTGCACCAACAATAGACTTCCATTTTAATTTTCCACCATGATGCATGGTGGTGCTTAAGGATGGACGAATCCATCAGCTTCACATTTACCTCAATGTTAAATTAATCCCCCACATTTCCATGGCAATTTGCAATTTATTATTATTCTTTAAAATTCGCACGAAAATTCATCAACAGTTTTGCGTGAATTTTTTCCTTATAAGTACATTTTTGTACTCAGTTTTGATAAATATACACATTTCCTTGCAAGCAATGATCCCTAATACAAAGCACTTTTGCATGTTAATTGCATGGATATATGCATTTTTAACACACACTTTCAGCTGATAACGTGTACACATTGGTCGGTTGGAAAACTGCACTGTAAGATTCTGTGAACTCAGCTTTTGAAGGCTAGCCATATTCTCTTTTGTGTGGCTGCTTCAAGAAGTGTGAGTTGGGATTCTTCTCATTAAAATGCCAACCAAACTGAATTTCTTCCCTATCCCTGGTGATGGTACATCAGGGGTATTCTGAGGCATTAAAGGAAATTTTAATGGTGGGCTCAGGAAGGAGTTGGTCTGGGTCCTGTGAGAGTGCTAAGACCCAGAATTGCTGGATGCTGATTACCTCTGTAGGTATAGAGTTACACACACACACACACACAGAGAGAGAGAGAGAGAGAGAGAGAGGAGAGAGAGAGAGAAATAATATTTCTAAGTAATATTTCTGCGCCCTTATCACCTTCTATAAGGTAAAATGAATTGATGTGCATGCATAGTTAATTAGCACAGGGTTTGGGAAATATATTTTTGTATAGCTAGTCTTATTTGCTCTATTTGCATTGTTATTATAAGGCAGTGCCCTTCAAGCTCCTATTTTCAAGTGTGTCATCTCGTCCTGTTGCTTTGGGACTAAAGTTGTCTGCTGAGGGGTGATTCTGAAGCAGACACTACACTACAGCCCCCTGGTGTATTATAGGAATGTTTCAAGCGCCTGATAGGAAGACGTTTTGCAAGCAAGAATAACCTGGAGGCGGGGGACACTCTTGCCTCATTGTCCTTGTATTAAATAGACGACTTAGGTGCACTAGCAGTATGTGGGCAATTGCATCGCTCTGAATAACTGTGTTTCTAACCAAATACAAAACACTTCTGAGTGAAAATCTTAACAACTTTAATTCTGAATAAACTATGTCGGGCTCACATAGATGGAGGTTATGCCAACACTGGCTAATTGGGAAAGACATTGACTTGGGAAGTTGCTGATGGTCCGAAGAGGCAGCGCTCTTAGACTATTTGAACCCAGCACCTTCTAAATGGGAACTAAATGTTGGAAGATTCATAATATGCGAAAGGCAGTACTTCACAATATTCATTGTCAAGCTATCAGGACAGGAAAGGAATCAGTGAGCTGTGCTGTGCAGAGGGCCTTCTTGGTAGTGGCACCCACCCTGTGGAACGCCCTCCCACCAGATGTCAAAGAGGAAAACAACTACCAGACTTTTAGAAGACATCTGAAGGCAGCCCTGTTTAGGGAAGCTTTTAATGTTTAATAGATTATTGTATTTTAATATTCTGTTGGAAGCTGCCCAGAGTGGCTGGGGAAACCCAGCCAGATGGGCGGGCTATAAATAACAAATTATTATTATTATTATTATTATTATTATTATTATTATTATTATTATTATTATTAGGCTTGTGATCTTGCCTCTTCAGTCCAACCAACATAGTTGGGAACTTAGTCTCTCATATTTCTAAACCCTGAGACCATTCAATGAATCTGAATGTTGGAAGATTCAGGATGGACAAATGGTCACATGGGACCTTAACTATGGAATTTGCACCTGTGAGAAGTAGTGAGGGCCACCAACTGAAGTGACTTTGAAATAGGATTAGGCAAATTCATGGAGAATAAAGCTATCATTGACAGCTAGCCATTATGGCTATGTTCTACCTCCACTGTTGGAGGCACTATGCCTCTGAACACCAGTTAATGGAAATCATAAATGAGGAATGTGCTACTATGCTCAGAGTTCTTGGGCTTGCGTGGTGAGTCCCCACCCCCACCCCGGTAGAAATAATGACACATGACACAATTATTAAGGTTAATGGGCTAAAAAAGGCTACAACTTTATTGGTTACAGGTGATGAGCGGTATTGGCTTAGACACTGGTCCTAACCGACTATATCCGGCTTCAGCCCATCCGCTTGAAGTCCGGGAAGGGTTAACCACTGTTAGGGGGAGTCCTGCTGATTCACATCAACTAGGAGTTCCCCCAGGGTCACCGATAGTAGGCGTGCCTTAGACCCACACCTCCCCAGGCTTCGGACAGGGCCATGCCCCCTGGAATCCTTTATCGGACTACCCTTCAATATGCGGGGCAGGTGATGGCGCTTCCTCCCCTCTTCCATCTACAAAACAATACCAATACCAATGCCCAACCGCCAATACCAAGAAAGTTGTGGTTGTTGTTGTGATGATTTGCTACAAAGTAGGCAAAAACCAAGTGTTTGGTGCCAATTTGGCAAGTGGAAAAATTCTTACCAGGCCCCTCAGTGGCGATCATCCAAAGTCCATAGCAAGGTCAAGGAACGAAAACCTTAAAGGGCGGGAGGGTGGGAAAAGCAGGAACAGCTGGTAAGTGGCAAAGAGGGAGATCCCCGGCCGCGTCCTGCTTGAAATAAGGCAGGCCACACCCTCAGAGCCAGCTGATTGGCTGGCCAGGAGGTGACACGGCTGGGAATACCCAATCACACAGAGCCAGCCTCTCACCCCCTACGCATGTGGAGGGGCCGTGAAGCCCACAACCCCACCTCCTCCTTAAGGCAGAAGTGGCTTTCCCCTTGGCAGATCTGGTTGGACACTATGAGAACGGGAAACGAGACTGGATAGGCCCTTGGTTTCATTCAGAAATTTCCTGTTTCTGTGGCAAGATGGACCAGTGTTCTGACTCACTCTAAAGCTATTTCATATCTTCATATATCCCACTGTTAGGGCCTCGTACATGTCAGCTACTTAATTGTATATCTTCCTTGCATCATAAAAAATAAATTTTGTATCCAGCTGCTAATGAAGTTTAAAAAATGCCATCAGTCATTTAGGAGTCTAATCCAAATTCATCAGTGTCCCACATTGATGCATGTGTATGAGACAACCAATTGGTTAAACCTCTGATTCAGTGCTTTTGATCAGTTCTGAGCGTTGGAGCAAGCTAGCTCCTCTGGAGATCAGTCAAATGTACTCATTATTAGTATGGAACACTTCAGAAAAAAAGCTATATTCTTTCTACAAATAAAGTTCTAACTGATCGATGGCATTTATTTATTTTTTACTTTATTGACCACACAATGCAGAAAAGATATAATTCAGAGCTGTCATCGGTACAGGTGTAACATAATACCTGCTCTGGACTTGTAAGAAATTGATCTTCAGTCTGGCAGCACCTACATTATGGAACGCCCTGGCTATTTTCATCAGACAGTTGCCTTCGTTGCCTTTTCAGCACTGGCCCCGACTTGGTGGAACGGTCTATCACAGGAGACTAGGGCCTTGTGGGATTTGACATCTTTCCACAGGGCCTGCAAGACAGAGCTGTTCTACCTGGCCTTCGGCTCACTCTGACCCCTTATATGGGATTTGGTATATAAATTTTCCCCTGGCTTTTTTGCTGGCCCATGTAGGACCAGCATAGATAACTGGCTCAGGTGAATATCTGATGTTTCCTCCCTTTATGGTCTTGATTTATGGGCTACTACTAAAAGGAGGCTGTATTTTAAGCTGTATTTTAATTAACTGTTTGTCTGTTTGTTGTTGTTTTTTCAATTACGTTTTATTGTAATTTATATTTGATGTTAGCCGCCCTGAGTCCAGCCCTGGCCGGGGAGGGTGAGGTATAAATAAATAACTTTGTTGTTGTTGTTGTTGTTTTGGCACCACATTAAAATATTTTCATTTATGCAAGCGTATCCAGACATCTTCCATTCATGGAAGATGGAGCAAGCTTGTTTTCTCCTGCTCTGTAGGGTAGGACTCAAACCAAGTTGCAAGAAATGAGATTCTGACTAAACATCAGGAAGAACTTTTTGACAATAAGAGCTGTTCAAAAGTGGAGTAGACTCCCTCAGGTGGTTGTGGACTCTCCTTCCTTGGAGGTTTTTAAGCAGAGGTTGGACAACCATCTGTCATGGATACTCTAGCTGTGATTTCTGCATTGCAGGGGGTTGGACTAGATGACCTTTGGGTTCCCTTCGAACTCTACAGTTCCGTGATTCTATGATCTGGAAGTTCCATGTGTTTATTATTTTTTAGTTACCATTGATGTTAATAACCTTTAAAATGTTTTAAACACCTGCTTTTTACTGTAAACCCCACCACCACCAATAATTTTAATGCTTTAATTCATAATTTTGTAACTCACTTTGAGATTTTATTACAAATAAGTGGGATATGCATTTTTGGAAATGAATAAAGAAAAATACAAGAAGCTCATGTACATATGAAACCATCTATTTTCCTTCTTCTTCTTCTTCCACAGACACCCACATCTGCTTTTGGATATACAGTGCTACCTCGGGTTACGAACTTAATCCGTTCCAGAAGTCCGTTCTTAAACCAAAACCATTCTTAAACCAAGGTGTGCTTTCCCTAATGAGGCCTCCTGCCGCAGGAGCCCTTCCACTGTTCGATTCCACTCTTAGACCGAGGTAAAGTTCTCAAACCAAGACACTATTTCCAGCTTTGCGGAGTTTGTAAACCAAATCATTCTTAATTCGGACTGTTCTTAAGCCAAGGTACCACTGTATTCATCTGCAAGTCATCTCCATTGTTTTCAATTGTTTTCGGATGTTTGCATACACATAAGCCCTGCTACAGATAGGTAGCCGTGTTGGTCTGCCATAGTCAAAACAAAACAAAATAAATTCCTTCCAGTAGCACCTATCTTAAGCCCTGCTGTTAGTTTTAGATCACCCGCCCATCAAATAGGTGGTCATGCACTTGATCTTTTGAAATTCTTTTTTTATATATAAAATATTTATTAAGATTTTCAATATGGGTACATAGATAACACACAATATAACATATATCATAACAAATTTTCACAACTTCTTTGGACTCCCTCACGTCTCCAGCTCCCACTTTCATCATTATAAATTTTTACCAGCAATTTATCATCTTGTTTACATTCTTATATCCCACCAACTTAATTTATAGTCTAATGATTCTCCAAAAAGTTATATTTTCTCTTTTGAAATTCTATGGTCTCCACACTAATGCTGCTATGTTCCATTGGCCTGAGTCATCTCTTGTCACATACCCTGCATATGTCCATTTTAACCCCATCACCTTTTTATCTTTGCCATACCCAATTATTAGTGTCTCTATATTTTAATGATACCCCTAACATTTCATGCCCCACGGCATGTTGGGTTGTTCTTAAGCTGTTCATATTTCTCTATGTCATGGTCCAGTTCTCCACTCCATAACACATCACATGTCATATGCACAGACTGAATACTTTAGTTTTCAGATCTAAGGAAATGTTTTCATTCTTAATCATGAAGCTGAGTTTCCCATCATGCTTCAACTCAGGGAAGGGTAACATCACCCCATTTCACCTTATTATTCAGCCCCAGCACAGAGTGGTTATTCAGCTCTAGCAACTGGTTGACTACTGTGTAAAATAACACCCTGAACTAATAGGCTTTTGATCCCCACGTCTCTTCTCATGCTTCCTGTCATATAAGTGCAAGTTTGAGCTCACATTGTGGGTGAGCAAATTTCCATGACTGCTGTTTAAATACTGCATCCGTCTTCATTCTCCCTCATTTTATGAGTTTTTGCTCTGTAGTTTGCCGAGAAGCTTGCAGCCATGGCAGGAGCTCTGTCAACTCGGCAGCAAGTCCCATTGATTTCACTGGGATTTACTTCCAAGTAACTAAGGTATTTGATGGCAGCTTTCCAAACATCCTGGGCTCAGTTATCACTAGGCAAGAGTCCCAGATGTTTAAGGCATATGATTTGAAGACTGAGTAACCTCTCAAATGACACTCATGCCCTGATAATGAATTAATAGAATCATATTGGGAGGAAATAGTCCTATCATGGAATTTAGCAGATTGGGTTTATGTCAATGGGCATGTGATGGGCCTCAAATTGGTGCCAATTAAAACCCAGTGGCAGAACGCCAGCAGAATTTGATAGAAAATCATTCCAAACAGTTGGTTGAGTCCCCCCCCCCCCCGCCTTTCTTTCTAAGAAAGAACAGGCTCATTAGAATCAAGTATATCATTTTTTTATTTGACTCTAATTGCCTTTTAAAGCACGTGTGAATGCAGGCTGCAGATGCCAAGACCATGTCTTAATATAACAAGTAGTGAAGCATTGAGGCTCTCATGTTTAATCAGAATTAAATAAATGCCAACAAACTGAGCAAGATCAAGGAGCTCTTTCCCTGCAGATGTGGGCACTGTGCAAGGACTCGGCCATGGTCCACCAACACATTCATGCTTCTCAATTCTGCCTCACTTGAAGGAAGCTGTCTTCTATATCTTGAGTCAAAACTATTGGTCCAGCTACCTCAGTGTGGCCAGGAATGGCTATCTACATCTCACACAGGGCCTTTTCTCGGTCCTGCTGTTTGAGAAATATCTTACCATGTAGTGACTGATTCTCAGCCTGGGATGTTTTTCACAAAAACTTCATGTTCAGCCATGTAAAGATGCATCTTCCATAGTATTCATCACTTGGTGTTTGCAGCACCAGGTAACAACTCCCATGTATGGACTATCGCTTGTGGATGTAACACCACAGATTGAAATATCATCTCACATTACTTCAAAAGCAAAGCTTTGCTGTTGGGTCACGTCATACATTCAGCTGCCAATCACCTTGGGCTCACCTGTGCACATTCAGACATGGTTGAAATATGCTTTGTTTGGAGTGTGTGTGTGTTAAAGAACATACTAATAAGGAGAAAGTAATAGAGGAAATTGCTTTCTTAATAAGCTGGCCTTATGGAACTTACTATCTGCCAGCCTAGTCTATTCCACAGGTGTGTTTTGAAAGGAAATGGGGGAAGGTACAAAACACTCTGTGCAATGCAAGTGACTCATCTCTATCCCAATAATGAAATCGCAGCCATGTGCTAGTGCACCATTAGGACGCTGCCTAGTGTCACAGGTATACCATTGAAGTCTCAAATTAAAACTCACAGCATGTAGATGTGCTGTCCAACTCTGGTTTCTGGGAATTAAATGACACATTGTGGAAAATCCAGGCCATGGTCTCTCATCAGCTCAGGGTGTCCAGAAGTTGAATAATACATGTCCTCACAGTGAGTGCAAACACAATGTTATGTTCCACAGGTGACGAATGCTCCTGATGCCAACTCCAAACGCAGTGGGGTGATGACAGGCTGGGAGCAAGGGCAGGGGACTGAGACCCACGAAGCATCGCCTTTGACAAATATTTCATTGTTCCATTGTTCAGATTGGCATTGACTTCTAGGTGGAGTAGCTGTCCAAGGTCCTGAAGGGCCTCTGTTTGAGACTTCCATCTCCTAGCAGCTGACAGCATTGTGGTTGGTGAAACCCTTTTAGCCCATCTCTCCCTTGCATGGGGCCACGTAATTGCCGTGTGCTTGTTAAAGGACAATAACAGAAGCTCCTGCACACCCCCACACACCACCCTCTTTTTTTATTCCTTTTATGTCAGCCTTGATTTGCAGCAAACTTTTCATGGTTGCCCTTAGAAAAGGTGAAGGCAGCTGCAGGTTGCTTCCTACATGAAATCAGGTCACAGTGATTCTGGATATGGGAACGTAATGATCACCGCAAACAGAAAAGGGCCCCTGCTAACATCCTCCACGCCCCCCCCTCCATCCGAGTCCAATGCACGGCTCGGCATTTTCAATATATATTTAAAATAACAAAGCAAGACAAGCAGGCGCCTTTCCCCCCAGAAACTGCCAATGTATGCTCCAAAATCTCCTGCATTTTGCATTGTGTCAGTCTGTGTCAGAGGCTTCAGGGAAGGTAATATAGGAGATGAATGAAAGTCTATCATCTCAGTGCCAAGATGAAAAAGTGACAGCTCATAATGAAAAGAAAAATAGTTTCCATTTTGGACCTCTGTAAGTAAGAAAATGACGGAGCCCTGGGAACCGCCAAGCCTGAAAAATGATCCCTTTGACAGACGTGCCTATAAGTGAAAGTGCACGGGATATAATTCGAACCATAATATAGGAAATAATGATTATTTTAGGGATAGCACGATTTTAAATAAATCCTTGACTGCTCTATGGAAAATGGGAACTGGGAACAATGTGGGGCGGTGGGGTGGGTGCGAGGGCTGTAGGTTAATTTAAGAAATAAATGACCTAGTTTAAGATGTGTGTCTCTTTGATAATGCCACGCATGTGAAGATCGCCAAGGAAGGAGGACACCATAGCCTGGCTCTGAGTTTTCTTTTCTCCTACAAGCCTAGATCAGAAAAAGAATTCCACTGACGGTATTCACTGGTGGTACTGGAGTAGCATTGGTTGCAGGGGCTATCTTCAACAGAGACAGAGAGGGCAGGTGCTTTGCATACACAAACACACACCAACGAATGTGTGGGGATGAAAAGTGGCTAGACCAGCTGCTTATTCACAAGAATCCTGATCAGCAATCAATTCAGACAGGGAAAGGGACAGAGCTGATTCTACAAGCTTCCAGATCCCTCCCAATTGCTTAGAAGTCTCAGAGTGAAACATGGAAGGGAGAAGGAGGGGACAGAGGTTGCCGCTTGAGAGCCAGTGTGGTGTAGTGGTTAAGAGCGGTAGAATAATAATAATAATAATAATAATAATAATAATAATAATAATAATAAATAATTTATTTATACCCCGCCCTCCCTGGCCAGTGGCGGCTAACAGCAGTAAAATTACAATAGAAACATAAGGGGGGAACCCGATTTAAATTACGAGTTAAAATACAATTTAAAATGCAGCCTCATTTTAATAGTAGCCATAGATCAAAACCATAAGGGGAGGGAAACATAAGGGCCAGACTGAGTCCAAACCAAAGGCCAGGTGGAACAGCTCAGTCTTGCAGGTCCTGCAGAAAGATGTCAAGTCCTGCAGGGCCCTGGTCTCTTGCGACAGAGCGTTCCACCACATCAGGGCCAGAGCTGAAAAGGCCCTGGCCCTAGCTGAGATCTATCTAACCACCTTGCGACTTGGGACCTCCAAAGTGTTGTCATTTGTGGACCTTAAGGTCCTCCACGGGGCATACCAGGAGAGGGGGTCCTGTAGATACTGGTGAACCGGGTTCGATTCTCCACTCCTCCACATGCAGCTGCAGGGTGACCTTGGGCTAGTCACACTTCTCTCAAGTCTCTCAGCCCCACTCACCTCACAGAGTATTTGTTGTGGGGGAGGAAGGGAAAGGAGAATGTGAGCCACTTTGAGACTCCTTCGGGTAGTGATAAAGTGAGATATCAAATCCAAAATCTTCTTCTTCTTCTTGTATGAGGAGCAGGCAGGTGGGGAAGGATACCTTGAATCTGGGGTATACAGAAACTGGTGTATGTGTGTGGGGGGGGTGTAAACTGGGCTGCTCCCCCCCCCCCCATGATGTTTTGGACTATTTCCATCAGGCAGTAAGACCAAACATAAGAATAACAGAAGAGCTCTGTTAGATGAGGCCAACATCTAGCCCAGCATCCTGTTACTGCAGTGCTCTTCTAGATGCCTGTGGAAAGCCCACAAGCAAGACTTCCTTCCCAAAACATGGGAAGTTTCTGCCTGGTTTGGAGAGGGAGGCACAATACTCTGATGGGTCCAAGAACCCTCTCTCCACCTTCCCAAAGCCTGTCTGAGCCCTGGCTCCTCCTTTCCAAAGCCCAGGAAGCTTCTGCCCAGCTTAGGGAGGCAGGTGTGATGCTAAGACTTGTGACTCCGGGATGTCACAACATCACGTGTGCGACGTCACCCTTGCTGCTGGCCCCAACTGTTTCCCTATGGAAAAAAATTGCTGCATGCCACTAACAGGGTTAGTTGCCATTCCCTTCTATGAGCTTTCTGTTAGAATTCCTGCTCTGTGATTGCAGTCATGGGATTGTTGTCTTTCACATGACGGTGTATGTTTTGTCTCCACAAAGTGGGAAGTGACGGAGACAGGACGTTTGTTACTGTGTTCCCTGAAGTGGGGCTATTGCCCTTTGTTCCTTTCCTCTTTACTATCTGATGCTAGAAGAGAGAGGGAGCCACGTTGCAGTGCTCTGTGTGTGTTTATATGCAAATAAAGTAGATTAGCCAAAATGCTGAGTTGCTGAGGTCTGTCATGCAAGCTGCAAAGACTGCGGATCCCTAAGTGTGCCGATGTCTGTTAGCATCTGTCACTGTGATGTTCGGGCTGAAGAAAGCTTTTGAAGCTCCCAAACAAATGACCAGAAGGGAGATAACATGCCAGTCGGGTATGTGTCTCTACCAGGGCCCTACTCGAGTGTAGGACGAGCTCCTAACACTTTCCAAGTTGGTGGCCATCACTACCTCTTGTGGGAGCAAACTCCATAGCGCTGTATGAATAAGTGTTTTCTTTTATCCATCCTGAACCTTCACACATTCAACTCCGTTGAATGTCCATGAGCTCTAGCATTATGAAAGAATGAGAAAAGCTTCTCTACATCCACTTTCTCCATGCCATGCTCATTAAATACATGTAGTCCTGTATGCATCTTTTCTCTAACCTGCCTTGTGATGGTCTTCTCAGGAGCCAGGTGCTGTTGCTGCCTAAAGAGATTTGGGACTCCTGAACCGAAGACGAGCCTCCTGGATCAGGCCATTGTCCCATCTAGACCAGCATCCTGTTCTCATGGTGTCCAACCAGATGCATGTGGGAAACCTGCAGGCAGGATCCTGCAGTTGTGACACTTGCTCTAAACAACACTGAGGGAACAGGGGAAGAGATTGTGGGGGTGAATTCAAAAATCGGCAATCTGCTCTGTGGATCGCAATGAACACATGCTAAAACCTCAAAACACCCAGGCAAAGGGAACAATGTTATTTGTTGCTCAGAGCCAAAGGTTTGTGTTTGGACTGCAAAGCCATTCACGGTGCAACCAAAAGCCTAGCAGGTTCGCAGAGCATCAGTGTTTCTTCCACTGCACTCATCATTTTCTCAATTTTCCTACCAATAATCAATACCGCCAGGCTGGTTGCGGTGGCAGAAGCGAATACAGCATCCCGGCTTAGAGGTTTCTGCAGGCGAATACTCCATTTTGCAAAACTTGGAATGAGCAAATAGGTTTTTGCCTCTGTGCCACCTATGGCAGCTGCGGTTACTATGGATGATTGGGCAGAATGGATAAAAACAGATTTCCCCAACCAACTATATGCAATGCAACATATTTCTCAGGCGTTTAATGGAATAGAAATTTTGATTTGAGCAGGCTCTTATGGGCACTGCTAGCTCTGAGCATTAAGCCCAAGCCTGGACTTGGGTAAGCGGAAGGATGGAATGGAGAGCGTCAAAGGCAGCAGGTGTAGAAATAAAACAATTTCTTTCTCTCTCTTTTTTGGTCATAAAATTGGAATGTCACCAGGAGTCTCTTCCTCTGCTTTGACCCTTCAGCAGCCGTGAAATATGATTGTTGAGCAGATCCGTCCCCTCTCTAAAGAACAGTTCTGCTCTTCCCCAACCTTTCCCTGCATCCTGGCTGACGCATTGTGTTTCAAACTTGGCTTCTCGCTAAAAGGCTGAAGCCAATGTTGTATAAAAAACAGAACACTTTCATGATGATTCTTGGAAGCTTTTCCCCGGGAAAGGATTCAACCGGTGAGACTATCAATGCATTCAGCAGGTTGGTAACTTTGGTACAGGGAGGGGCAGAGGGATGCATCCTGGCTTTAAGGAACAATGCAGAACCCTCTTCAACCTCATTAATTTCAAATTGACTTCACCAGTTGGTTTTGACGAGTGTGTGTGTGCTATGGTCAGTTCTATGGATTTGGCAAGGCATCTGATATTGTGGGCTGTGACATTGTTATGCTAGAGCAGGGGTGGCTGTCGGACCAGATCCTAATCTCCCCCACTCCTGTGGGCTAAGTGTCAGAGGTGGGCAGGATGCCCCTCTGTCAATTGTCTGACATTACAATGATGTCAAATGTCCATTTGCTTTTGCCTTTTCAGTTTGCAAGAAAACCATGCAGGGATAAGCATGGCACAATGCAAATTTCAACAGCCTCCAAAAAAACCTATGTTGGCTTTCATCCACAGCTTTGTATGTGCCACCAATTAACTGATTGGTGATGCCAAACCACATCTTGACCTGCCCTGCAATTGATGTCCTACAGGGCAGGTGCATGTGGCTTGACCAAAATGCTTCAGCACTCAAAATGGGGGAGCCTGGTATGCTCAGATTGCTCTGCAGGCAAAAATTCCCCACCACTGTGTTGAGGTTACCAAGTCAACCCTCTCCTCCCAGAACATTTGTGGTATAAAACGTTTCTGGATTTCAAAAGGTAGTTATGGGTCATGCAAAGATTGGAGACAGAGCAGTATGTCTGAAACCTTCCCAGGCATAAAAAGTATTGAAAGTGGAATTGGGTATAGGACCCCCTGGAAGGTTAAGTCCAGTCAAAGACAACTATGGGGTTGTGGTGCTCATCTCACTTTCAGGCCAAGGGAGCCGGCGTTTGTCCACAGACAGTTTTCCAGGTCATGTGGCCAGCATGACTAAATAACTACTGGCGCACGGAGGACCATGACGAGTCCCAAAGTGCACAGAAACACCATTTACCTTCCCGCCACAACAGTACCTATTTGTTTACTTGCACTGGCATGCTTTCAAACTGCTAGGTTGGCAGGAGCTGGGACAGAGCAACGGGAGCTCACCCCATCACAGGGATTCGAACTGCCAACCTTCTGATTGGCAAGCCCAAGAGGCTCAGTGGTTTAGACCACAGCTCCACCTGCGTCCCTATGAAATTGGGTATATAACCAATCTGATACCACGTGTGAGCACATATAATCATTGATGCACAATTCAAAGGACGTCTTTAGGGACTCCATATCCACACATCAGGGAAACCTGGAATTGATAATCCATTTTAGCAGATGCCTAAAATGTAAGACTGATGGTACCTGCATAATAGTGGCCCATGCCAAGTATCCTTTATCTGGTTGTCACATGGTGAGTATCATGCAAATCATGGGCTCTACTACTCAGCTATGATTTCCTCCATTACCTGGCTAACCTTACCCAGAAACATTTTTAAAAAATCACTTTGAGGTTTGTTTGGTTGTTGTTGTTTTTACAGTCAAGTGGTATATAAATTTTTATGAAATAAATACTATCCCCATATTTTTATGTCTCCATCAGGATCCTAGATTATGGCTAGAATTTGAACCCATGTTCCAATCTAAAATTCCATGCATTGGGTCCACATTCTAATTTTCCTAATCCCCCCACCAGATGTGCAGCCCAACATTCAAGCAGGGCAGGGAGGTGGAACATTTAATAACCAACAATGAGAAGGAGTCATCAAGATCAGGAGGGGAAATTACGCCTTCCAGCAAAACCAAGGCAGACGCGTCAGGCTAGTAAACAAGCCAGCACGGACGAGAGCAATTAAAAGCAGAAAGTTGCAGGAAGATGGATAAGTAAACAGGAGGGTTACAAGTTCACGAGCCCACCCCGAAGGCACCATTAAAAGCTTAATTTGCTACAATCAGGAATGTTCATGGCGTGTTTTGGCTTTCGGGAATGGAAGAGTAATTTCTCTGCTCCTGATGAAACACACTGGGGTTAATGCTTTGGCAAGTCTTCTGTGCTTCTCCTTAACGATGGATATATCCTGACATACAGGCAGCCCAACGCAGACTGGTCTAAACCTTGCTATTATTATTTTTAATCATTTGGGAACTCTTGGAAGCAACCTCTATGCAATGCCTCGCAGCACAATTCAAGCCAGGAGTAAATTCTATTGAAATCAATGGGTCTTACTCTCAGGTAAGTGAGGTTAGGATTGCAGATTTAGCCATGCTGCCTAAAGAAGCAAACTGACCGGGGAACAAATGGCAAATCCCACTCTTTCTTTCCTTTCCCTTTTAAAAAATAAGAAACAACGGTATTGCTGTTGGTTATTAAATGTTGTATAAAACCCAGATCTCCATGTAGTTCTGCCTCTTATTTCTAACAGTGAGTAATCCAATGTTTCTGAGAAGCCTACAATCAAGACACAAAAGCACAGATCTTTTGCCCACTAGGACAGGGGTGTGGAAGTTGTGGCATTCCAGATGTTGGGTTCCTCCAAGATGACTTGGCCACACTTCTCCATGCTCTGGTAACTTCCAGATTGGATTATTTCAATGCACTTTATGTGGGACTGTCCTTGAAGACAGTTCAGAAACTTCCATTGGTCCAAAATACAGCTACCATATTACTGGCTGTAGTTGCCTAATGTTGGGAATCTGAGGTGAGATGTCCACATACCAGAAGTTGCCCCCTGTTCCGGTCACCTCACAGAGACAGCATACAGTCCAAAATAGTTTACTGTTGCAGAAGATAAGGCTTCAGTAATGCAGTTCCAGAGATAGATGCATACACAGAGCTTGTAGGCTTTGCAGATGGAGATACATAAAAGTACAAAGAAATCCTGTTGCTCCAGAAATTCAGGACACAGATTCTGACTCACACCGATGAACACTTCCAGTCAGACTCACTAATTTCACAAATGAGCTGATATGTCTTAATCACTTATATAGGCAGTACTGGGTCATTACCATAGTAACTGGCTTGGCTAACTTTGTACCTGTTGGCTTATCTCATCCATAAGGTGATTTTTACGCTCATGAAAGAAATGTGTGTTTCCAGGGTCCACACTATTCCTGTGACTGCAATCTGTTTTAACTGTCTTAAATTCCAAATTTAAATAGTTGTAACCTGCCCTGGAACCTCCTGCTGGTAAAGGGGGAGTAATAACTTTAATGATGATGATACTGCTGAACTACAACTTCCATCCTTCCTGCTCATTGCCCATGCTTGCTAGATGGGAGCTGTGTTCCTTGTGTGTGTTACTCATTCCTGCTCCAGTAAGTGCTTTTGAGTAATCAACATAGCCATTAGCCTTTGGCAGGTCTGTCCTTCATGAATTTGCTACATCCTGTTTCAGGAACACCTACCTGTTGCAGCAAACACTGTAGATGATTGATGCCTTGATAAATAAGTCCTCTTTTTTTGGTCTGTCTTTAGTCCATCGCTTGTGAATTTGCATTGTGTGACCTCTGGGTTGGTTGCCAAGAGTTCTTAGTGCAAAAGTTTGACATTCTGGGACGGTTGCCAGGACTTCTGGCTTAAACACAGGACATTTTGAACACAAGGTCGGCACCATCCTTTTCACTTATGGCCCCTCCAGACATCCTTTTAATTGTGCATTCCTGATTATTTGAGCTCACGATGGTCTTGAGGCAGTTATGCATGATTCCACTTCCAATACTGTTTGCAACTGTAAAGGTTTTGGGGCAGACGCACTGCTTCGTTTCCAGCCGGTGAATGACCTGTAGCTTCCTGCTAAAATTCTGTAACTTCGTCTATCCCAAATTATTCTGGAGAAGAGATGTGTGTCCTGCTTTCATTGCCCTATAGCACAAGAGTGCCTCTCCAGACCTCACTAATGTGATTATATTAGGGAAGCATCACAGAACACCCAATAAAGCAGAATGATGTGTGGATTATCCAGTATCAACTCAGCACTAATGCACTATTATTGCATCAATGAAAGAAAAATCACCATCTGGAGGGACTTTTGGTGTACATTCTGTAGCTAATTATATAGCCCAAGTATGCATCACGAAGTCATTGGCATAACCTCCAGTACATGGTTGCATGAGAGGGGTTGCAAGATACAGGTGTATAGTTTCTCCTTATCTTTGTCCAGATAAAGGTGGAGAAATCTGCCAGTCTTGGCTTCTCTCAGTTTTCCCTGCCAGAAGTTCAGTTATCCAAACTTCCACAACAGTTTCTAGTTATTATTGCTTTCAAATGTCCATGTGGAAATTCAAACACAATTTTGTGCATCCATTGACTCGTTTGCTTCTCCAGATTTTGCGATGTGCTTCCTCAGCCAAAGAATACTTAAAAAGGAGAAACAAAGAGAAGCAAAAAAATCATCAGGACAGTAAATTGACGCCCCGCTTCTTTGAAAAGAAGAGAGAGATTACTTGTGGAATAATAACTGCCACTTGCACAAAGCCAATCAAAATCTCTTGGGATTGTCATTGCAGCCAGTGTAAATTTGCAGCAGTTTCAACCATCCTCTACCCACGAAGCACCTCCCCCTCCCCAAATCATTGAAGCACCACCCCCAACACAGCGTGCAAAAAAAAAAAGGTGGCAAAGACAAAAGAGAAATTTCAGCTCATAAATGCCTTTTTTCTGTTTCCATCTTTGCCAGCCCAATGCCCTCCAGATGTTTTGGCCACAACTGCCACCATCTCTGACCATGAGCCAAATCATTTGGAGGTCACCAGACTCGTGAAAGTTTCCGTACCCATCTCTGAGACAACAGTTTTGAGTTCCTTGTACTCCATTGTCCTTGAGATGAAATATTTTCCTTCTTCCGTCTTAAAAAGAAAAGGATGAAAATCCTGCAATTTGCTACTGGCAATTCAGATTGGCTCTCCAATTATACCGATCTGGTATCCCCTACCACCTGCTATCATTAGCATTTACTGGAACCCTGTAATGCATTGTTTTCAGTTCTGCTAAAGCTTTTTATGACATTCAGGAGGCAGCAGCGAGAACAATAAGACAAGCAAACAAAGTGATATTTACTAAATGAAGTGAACCTTTCTCGTGAAATTAACAAAGTGTGCTTTTCGAAATAGATTGCCTTAAATGCCAGGATGAGGCTTTTAAAAAAAATGTCCATTTATTTATTTATTTATTTATTTTTGAGAAGTGCTTTGGGACTCAGAGAAGTGGGAGAAAACATTTCCTGGCAGAGAAGCGAAGTCAATGAGACTTGCTCCCAGACACCCAGATAGAATCAGAGGATGTTTGACTTAGTCAGACTACGGATTCATCTAGCCCTACGCAGTTTCCTACACAGACTGGCAGTAGCTCTGGAGGGTTTCAGACAGGGGTCTTTAGTAGCCAGGCCTGGAGGCACCAGGGATAGATCGCAGGGACTTCTTTTTTGAAAGCAGGTGCTCTAACACTGAGCTTTCCCTATAGGCAGGAGTAGCCACCATGAGGTCTTACAGGTGCTGTGGAACTCCAACTCCCAGTGTGGCCAGTGGTCCAGCAAGATGGAAGCTGTGATCCAGCCACATCTGGAGGGTACCACATTGGGCATTCCTGGCATACACAGATGGCGCCAGAGATACAAGAAGGTTGAAGAGGGTTGGTGTTTCCTTCTATGAGGCTCTTCTTCCATGTAGAATCACACACATAGGTAGCCTGAACTACCCTAGCTTTATTTTCCCCCTTGAAGGAGTGATTAGCAGCCATTCATTTGCATGAGGCTTAATTTATTATTATTATTATTATTATTATTATTATTATTATTATTATTATTATTACTGCTTCTTATTCTTGCTTATCCTTAACTGTGGTTTTGATACCGCATCTTTATACTTTAATCTGCTTGTGTTCTTTTTGGAGGGACGTTTTGGGTACATACTGGTTAATGTGAAGGCAAAAATACAATTTCCCCAACGATAGTCAGCACCCAGACATTCCCAATCCCCATTCCTTGAGGTCATGTTCCTTGGTGTGACGGCAGAGTGCCCTACTAGAAGAAGAGGAGGAGCTTGGATTTGATACCCTGCTTTATCACTACCCTAAGGAGTCTCAAGGCAGCTAACAATCTCCTTTCCCTTCCTCCCCCACAACAAACACTTTGTGAGGTGAGTGAGGGGAGCGGGGAAGCGAACCCAGTTCACCAGATTACAAGTCCACCACTCTTAACCACTACATCACACTGGCTCATTTGGACACAGGAGCAGGACACTCAAATGCTGAAACAGGGGTGTCCCTGTTCTCCTAGCTCTGACTCCGACATCCAGGTATTGTGTGGCATACCTGCGCATGATCAGATGCTTGCATGTAGAAGCATGAAACAATTGTATGTCCCTACTATGTGGAGCTGCTTATGCGCTTTTAGATACAGTGGTACCTTGGGTTAAGTACTTAATTTGTTCCGGAGGTCCGTTCTTAACCTGAAACTTTTCTTAACCTGAGATACCACTTTATTTAATGGGGCCTCCCGCCACCACCACATGATTTCTGTTCTCATCCTGAAGCAAAGTTCTTAACCTGAGGTACTATTTCTGGGCTAGCGGAGTCTGTAACCTGAAGCGTCTGTAACCTGAAGTACCACTGTATCAATACCCAAATGTCAGGGGTGGCAGGTGGCCATGGGTTGCGATGCAGAGGACATCGAACCCACTCTTCAGATTCAACACACGAGGCCCCTGTGTACAAGTGGCAAGTGGAGAGAACCAGTGTGATGCGGTTTTAAGGACCAGAGAAAGACTTAGTTCTCAGTGAGTGGGCAAATCTGTAGATGGCCTGTGCCGTTCAGGCGGCAGGTGGGAGATATACTATACCTTTGATCTGCAGTTCCAGGAATGTGCAATCTAAAATTTGACACATGAAGGGGAGGGAAAGTGAAGGAAGTAGAGGGAGTGATAAATTTCTGTCTCTCTGTGTGCATTTTCAGGAACCTTTGTAAATTTTTTGCAGCCCAGTTCTGCACATCTCTGCTCTGTCCCCAAAATGAGCCTAATCGTCCTTAAATGACAGTTTTGTGTGTCGATGGAGATGTGCTTAACAGTGATTGCTGTTTGCCTTGCATGCCAAGCCGGCCTTTTTCAGGACTCAGGATAGCTCCAAAACTGCCATGTTCATGCTATTCTATGGCTCAGAAGGGGCCTTGGAGAAGTCTGCCACATTGTTAATAGACTTGGGTTGTTTTCTCCCCTCTTTTTACAATCTTTGTCGCCTCTGAAGCTCACGTTGCTCTGAAAAGCGGCAGAGAAGCGCCGCGTCTGCATATTCCTTTCAGCCGCTCCTCATCTGAAGCAAAATAAAACAAACAAACCCAACAGCCCCCTCCCCCCTCTGTCCCACTTCTGGCACCTGCATCCATTGCCGGCTGCCGAACAGGTGAGCCTAGCCGAGCGCTATTCAAAGCAAACAAGCTGGCAGCTTGCTAGACAACAAAACCACAGCTCGGCTCCAGCTGGGGAAGGAGATTACTTTGATAACAAATTAAAACTGGATCTGAAACCTTGGAAGGGGCAGGGGAACCGGAAGACACTTGGCTTCGATATTTTCTGTTTTGTTTTGTTTTTAATGCACGCTATAAAGATGGTTCTTTATTAACAACCATTCCTTAGCTCCTAGCAACCTCCATAGGACCTGGTATGGTTACCTTCTATTCTGATTGAGGAGACCATTTAAACTAGTCTTAAGGGTCTC
The DNA here is from genome assembly GCF_964234715.1 of Podarcis melisellensis. Taxonomy (NCBI): domain Eukaryota; kingdom Metazoa; phylum Chordata; class Lepidosauria; order Squamata; family Lacertidae; genus Podarcis; species Podarcis melisellensis. The sequence goes on along the minus strand of NC_138543.1, from coordinate 56,922,396 downwards.
CGTGGGATCTTCAGGGTTCTTTATGCATCTCTCCCCCCTCCTCTGCTCCTTGCATATGCAGACAATTGGGAAGTTCAATTTTAAAAATGTCCATATATTTCCCCGTGATGGGATTTTATTTTTTTTAACAACAGCACTGGATATTTCTAGCATGATTGCTGTTTTTAATAACCATATAATTACTGTATTACTCAGAACTGTCCTATGCTCTCCTATACAGTACAGTGGGAAGGAAGCATGCCCCAAAAGTTATGCAAACAGTTAACAGTTAACACAGTGATAAATCTATACTCTGTTGTCCCAGGCTGAACTTGGCCTTTTTGCTGCTCCAATTCGACGTTATCCACCAAAGATGTCTGCAGGTGTTTTCTTCCTGGGATTATTCTTAAATAAAGTGACTCTGGTTCAACTGAGCCCTTGTCACTGCCTCCTTTTTCAACCATCAGGTCACAGAATCCATGACGTTATTGGGAATGGTTTGCCAAAATGTCTCATTTAGACAAAACATGAATATAGGAATGTGTTTATTAGGAAATACCCTCCAACATGTCTGAAATTAAAATACAGTGGTACCTCGGGTTACAGACGCTTCAGGTTACGGACACTTCATGTTACATATGCTTCAGGTTACATATGCTTCAGGTTACAGACTCCGCTAACTCAGAAATAGTTCCTTGGTTTAAGAACTTTACTTCAGGATGAGAATAGAAATTGTGCGGCAGCGGCACGACAGCAGGGGGCCCCATTAGCTAAAGTAGTGGCTCAGGTTAAGAAAAGTTTCAAGTTGAGAACGGACCTCCAGAACAAATTAAGTTCTTAACCTGAGGTACCACTGTAGGGACATTTTTCATGTGAGGAATGTGGGAGGAATGCTGCCCTTTCAGCATCTGTGTTTCTGCCGATGCTCCCTAAGGAGTTCTCATTATCCCCAGCTGACCCTCATTGACCCCCTCCCCTATTTTGGTCCTTCACAGCCCCCATGCAGCCACCCCCTGCAACAGAGGAAGAGTGAGTGTTACCACCAACAGGACTCAGCACACATGCCCTCCACCATCCTGAGAAAACACCTTTTATTTTATTTTATCCTTGGTAGATCTACAAAAAAAGCAAAACAGATAAATTTTAGAAAGGGGCACAAAGCATTTTTTAACGTGTTTAAGACTCCTTGTGCTCTTCTCGTCTCTCCCATTTCTTCCCAGCCTTGCCCTCTACCTGCCCCTCAAAGCTGGCATGTCAAACGGGGCTGGATCTCAGCCTCCCTTCCTCCTTGCCCACTCTCTAGCTACGAGCTGTCCAGAGGAGAAGGCCAGTATTGGTGGCCAGGGAGAAGCAACATGAAGCTCCCTTGAAGCCATCATCACCACTGTTGTCATTGCTTGAGACAAACACCAGCTCATCCCCATTCCCAAATTCAGCAGTGGCAGGCTGGAATGGGAAACTGGGACATTCTGGGATCAAATCAGAAGCCTGGGTGGCTTTTGTAATTCCAGGGCCATTTCTGAAAATTGGACACTTGGAGGATATGTTAGGAGACATCGCCAGTAAAATGTGGGAAGGATTCATGAGGACTATTTTTTATTATTATTATTTTGAGGGGGAAGGGGAATAATAATTGCAAACTGATGTGGAAATGTTGGTGAACTGGATTTAAGATTAGAAAAAGAGAGATTTTTTTTTTTGAAAGAAACTGAAATGGACAGAGTCATCCATCCCTAGATACCCCCACCTTGAAATCCTGGAATCCACTGTTCATAAGTTTCAGGAAGTGTAGCTGAAGAAGGGCTTTGCCCAAGGCTTTGCAGAGCTACTGCCAGTCAAGAGGAGATCATTCTGCACTCAGCAGACCAGTGGTCTATCTCAGCAGAAGGCAGTTTTCATCTGTTCATAGAATCAGGTTAGCCAAAATTTACACCTATGGCTGAGTGCAGAGGCCGGCCTGCAGACAGACAGATAAGCTGAACAGGAGAGCCAGTGTTCATATCTATTCAAGTTGACGACCTCCATGGGAGCAGCTTTGGAGCAAAGCAGGTGCGCGGTCAGATTTACGAGAGGTTGTAATCATGATTCAGTAAGACAGTATCTCAGTCCAGACCCATTCCTTTTGGGTATCAAGGAACCATTTGGGATTCTGTTGGAATGCACACACAGTCAGTTCCTGCAGCCGGCTGAAAAATGAGGACTAGATTATGGGACTGGGGGCTCATTCTTATCCCATATCTCCCCTTGCCTTTCAGCGCACTGCCAAATCCAGTATTTGCCCTATTTTCATCCCATCTCCAAATTTATATATTTGAGACCGCTTAAGAGGAAATCTTGGGGACACGGGTGGCGCTGTGGGTTAAACCACAGAGCCTAGGACTTGCAGATCAGAAGGTTGTCAGTTCGAATCCCCACATCAGGGTGAACTCCCGTTGCTCGGTCCCTGCTCCTGCCAACCTAGCAGTTCGAAAGCACGTCAAAGTGCAAGTAGATAAATAGGTACCACTCTGGCGGGAAGGTAAATGGCGTTTCTGTCCGCTGCTCTGGTTCGCCAGAAGTGGCTTAGTCATGCTGGCCACATGACCCGGAAGCTGTATGCTGGCTCCCTCAGCCAGTAAAGCGAGATGAGTGCCGCAACCCCAGAGTCAGCCACGACTGGATCTAATGGTCAGGGGTCCCTTTACCTTTACCTTTAAGAGGAAATATGGGTCACAAATGCGTTCAAGTTTACGATGGTGCCACGCTTGTCCCTGCACTTAGACAACTAACATATCAGGAGAAAGGATTCCGTTTCTAACTTTTGACTATCTACTTCACAGGTTCCAAAAGAAAACAAATCATTTATTCTCAGATTCAAATGTTTGATAGGGCTTCTGATCCTACCAGCTGACAACTAGAAAATAAATACAGTGCAACAAACAAACTTTGCATGACACACACCTGCCTGGATTATTATTATATTTTTGACCCACCATTTCCGCCTACCAAGGAGCTCAAAGTGGCAATACCCTCTTGAGGTGGCTTCCCCTCTTCATTTTATCATCACCACAACACTGTGAAATAGGCTAGTCTAAGGAACTGACTGCCCCAAGGTCACCTGAAGAGCTTTATAATTGTGTGGGGAACTGAACCCTGGTCTCCCAGGAACTAGAGCTTAACCCTTTCTTAATTCACAGCTGAAATTGTCTTCTTCTTTTTACCCATACCACCTAATTATTATTATTTAACACAGAGAGAGACACTTAAAGTGGGTTCCAAAATATATATATATAAATTATTTTCAGCAGACATTGCACACAAGTAGAGATGATTTAAAAAAAAACACTAATTCAAATACTGATGAAGTCAACACTTTTAAAAACATATATGCATAATAAAATTACCAGTCTGCATATATGTGTGTGTGTGTGTGTGTGTGTGTGTGTGTGTATTTGCCCAAACAAAGATATTTTCAGCATTGAAAACAGTACAATGCAGGTACCTGCTTGATATTAATAGTTGCTATAATGTACAGTGCTATGTTTCTGTAAATTGTTAAGCAACTGTTAAGCAATTCTTTCAATTCACTTTGTAGGTGACTTTGAGCTTGTCAAGGAAAGGTGGGGTGACAACTTTGAAATAATAATAATAATAAATAAATAAATAAATAAAATAGAACACATTTAACTCTCCCACTGACTTTGACAGACTCTCTCTCTATCTCCCTCCTCTTTCTTCTCCCCTTCCTATTCTCTTTTCTTTTCTTTTTTTAAAAATTACAAATAATCTTTGTGACCCTAGGAAAGGTATCTGAGTAATGTACCAGAACTGAATTTCCCATCTCCTTGATGTGTTGCGCAGGCTTCATTTTTGATGAAGTCACTGTCACCTGCTATTAACTTAATATCAGCTCTTAATAGGGTCCTTTCCTTTCCATCTTCACGCTGTTGGGGTCTGAATTAATTAGAGGGTGGGGGGATCTTGTGCACGGATCCTTAAATGGCAGGAGAAGGGGATGAGTCCTCTCACCATAGAGGAACCTGCTACTTTAGTGGAGACCAAGGGCAAGAATTTACTGTGAGATTTTAGGTCAAATTCCGCCACATACAACAATTTGGACAGGGAATTTTGTTAAGGAAGGAATTTGCGAATCCACCATGGGGATGATGGGGTTGGAGGATTAAGAAAGTGAATGAAGACAAGCTTTGTCCAATGGTGGGGTCTATGTACAAGCCAGTCTTTGCATTGGTCAAGGTACACACACACCATGGAATGAAGCAGCAGAATCTACATGGGCTTCAGTGGACCTCTTTGGGTGGTAGAAGAACCATGTTTTTCTTGTTCCTTCACATGGACAAAAAGAAGAGCACCTTCCTGTTAGAATTCCTGCTCCATGGTTGCAGTCATAGGATTGTTGTCTTTCACATGACGGTATATGTTTTGACTCCACAGAGTGGGACGTGATGGAGGCAGGATGTTTGTGTTACTGGGTTCTGTGAAGTGGGACTATTGTCCTTTGTTCTTTTTCTCCTTGCTGTCTGATGCTAGAGAGAGAGGGAGCCATGTTGCAGTGCTCCGTGTGTGTTTATATGTAAATAAAGTAGATTAGCCAACATGCTGAATCGCTGAGGTCTGTCACGTGCATGAAGCGCAAACTCTGGAGATCCCTAAGTGTGCTGGTGTTGGTTGGCAACAGTCCCTGTGATGTTCGGGCTGAAGAAAGTTTATGAAGCTCCCAAATGAAAGACTAGGAGGGGAAGAACATGCCATCTACATCAGACATTCATAAACCAACAAGCCTGCTATCCCAGCTATCCCAGCCTGGTTAGCCCCCCCCCCCCAAAAAAAACCTCTGATACCCATAGAGACTTCTTACACTGCATTTAAAACCCAAATCACATTTGGATAGAAACTGTTTCTCAGGCGGCTGTACCTTCTTCCAGAAGGCAGAAGCTGAAAGAAATCATTTCCGGGGTGCGTACTATCCCTCACTATCTCTGCAGCTTTCTTATGGCACGTGGAAGCATGGCACCAACTCATCGCCATCCCACCACCACTCCCCTGGCTCTGAGCCGTCTTCTCCTGGGGGTTCCCTTGGGGGTTTCCCCAGGCAGTGCCTCCCACCACTTCTCTGCATCCAGCCAGTCCATGATATCTAGGCAGCCTTTCTGGCTTGGACTATCAGTTCCTGCTTATAGTCTTCCCAGGGGCATCTGGGAGTGCATGGACTAGCAGTGGCCTTGACTTGACCCAGCTGTAGGGCTTTCCTTAAGTAGCCTCTGCACAAAGACCTCCAGCAGACAGTGGTTGGGCAAGTTTTCCATCTCCATGGCTTTAAATACAAGTGAGAAAATCCCACATGGAATTAAAACGAGGAGCGGAGGACCAATCCCGTTCAGTTAAATCAATTGCCCTTAGTCAGGGGTTTGTGGCTGTTTTGTGTTCACAAATTGGTCTAACATGTTGGGAGAAAATTGCCTCGCTCCTTCTCCCTGGGTTACTGCAGCGCCAAGTGGAACTGGGCCTCCACCTAACCAGCTGCATTACTCAAACTGAGCTCCATGAAACGTGGCACAGTTGGTTCAGCCAGGTGTTACAAACCAAGAGACACCATGGGTCACAGACTATTCAAATCTGTCTCCAACTTACCACGGGCTTCTCTGCTTCTGTTCTCCCCTCCCTGCTGTTCCATTTCTCCCTCAACACCATGGGAAATGGGAGAGAGGGAAGGAGAGGGAAAAACTAAACCCAACTTGATTCTGGCCCAGTACATATAATGGTAACGGTATTGTCTTTCTCTGTGTATGCTCAGTGGATTGTTAGGACCATTAATTGCTATGGGAGAGGACATTTGTGGGTCTATGTCTGGATGCTAAGTGTCAGGGAAATGTTGGCTGTTAGTAGTTGTTGAAACTGTGAGCAGAAGTATCTTGAATGAGAGAGTGTCCACAGGATCTTTTTCGAAGTAGCGGGGAATAAGAACATTGAAAGTGGGTCGTAGGCTAAATTCTTGCAAAGAAGAAAAAGAGAGAGTGAATGTAAGTTTTGTCTTGTATATTAGGTTCTAGAAATGCTGGAAACTTGCTCTTCTTTAAAAAATGAAAGCTCAGAATATGGAAATTATGGTTCATCTGCAGAGAATGTCCCCTTTCCCCACCTCTGTGTAATCCTATTTTATGGATTTTGCTGTTCTGTCTGTTTTATTGTTATATATGCTGTATTATTTAACTTAGTTTTTCCTCCCTTTACAAACCACTTTAAGATTTATTTTATTTTTGAGAAAAGTAGTGGATGAAATAATTGAAATAATAGGTAAGGATTTCTCTAATGCACCCTTCACCCACAGATGCCAGAGTGAGGTGTTAAGACATGCTTTATTTACTGATTTCATTTATCTCCACTTTTTCTATCCTCCATGGGGCTCAAGTGGCATACATGGTCATGTCTGTCCTCATTTAATCCCTACAACAGCCCTGTGTTGTAGGTTAGGCTGAGAGTCAGAAACTGGCCAGTAAGCTTTCATGGCTGATTGGGGATTTGAAGTCTACACTCTGAGCTCTACAAATCTAAATACTGCACCACAATGGCTCTCAGTTAAGCAAGTCTACTAAAACGATTGAAATCATTGAATAACGTATCAATAGGAGTCATTGAAACCATTGTGTTATTTGATCCTAGAATCATAGAATAGAATCATAGAGTTGGAAGAGACCACAAGGGCCATCGAGTCCAACCCCCTGCCAAGCAGGAAACACCATATAGAATCATAGAATCCTGTTCACATAGCCTGCCCCATCCCAAGGGCTCAGGGTGGATACATTAATCACCACCAGAAGCCACCATGATTTGGATGCGAGATCTTCAGTGCTGTGCGTGGCTGTCCTGTGTGGTGGTGAGACAGCAGGATTTCAGTCTGGGATGCCCTCTTGGGCAGTGAAATATCCTCACAGGCTCTAGACTGCCCACTCTGATAGCTATTGGGTTAGCGGCCTTTGACTATGCAACAACCTTCTGCTTCACTCTGGTGTCTTTTGATTTGCTCATTGAGCCTGGCTTCTGCTTTGCTCCTTCAGGCCCTCCAAGCTTTTCTATGTGGCCCTTGGGACTCTCCCCAGGCCACACCTCTCCCCAGCCCTGCTCCACATATTCCTCAGATGTTTTGTCTAACCACAATGAATTTGCTTTCCTGGATGGAGGATACAGAGGACTGTATATAAAAGGAGTCTCTCCATCCCTATCGTTCAACCCAGACACTGAGGTCAACTCTGAGGGCTTTCTGGCGGTTCCTTCCCTGCAAGAAACAAAGTTACAGAGAACCAGGCAGAGGGCCTTCTCAGTAGTGGCACCAGCCCTCCCATCAGATGTCAAAGAAATAAACAACTATCTGATGTTTAGAAGACATCTGAAGGCAGCCCTGTTTAGGGAAGTTTTTAATGTTTGATGTTTTATCATGTTTTTAATATTCTGTTGTTCTGTTGGGAGCTGCCCAGATAGGGAAACCCAGCCAGATGGGTGGGGTAAAAATCAATAAATAATATCCTACTGTACAAAGGTAAACATTTTCATTCATTGCTTCACACACTTTTGCTTCTGGCCCCATGCACCACTGCCACGTGCCCCCCCCCAGACGGTAACCTTGGTCTGAAAAATGTTCCCCACCCCTGTCCTTGGCACTGATTCTTGCATGGACAACTTTATCCTCCAAACTCTGATATCCTTGCCAGTTTATTTCCTGGCTCCTGATTTCTAGCCCCAGACCCCTCTTTTCACAGCTGCCTACAGAATACAAAATACCGAGTTCAGCAGGTGAAGCCACACTTTGTCCTCTTCCACCACCATTCGTTGACCACCAAGCCCCACATCTCATTGAGATCTTCTTCTGCTTCCTTGCGAACAGTGATGTTTCTTGCTGAATCTCCGAGGGAAGATAATTCTGGCATTTATTTATTTTTAAAAAAGGGGGAGAGCTGCTGAAACTCCCTTTCTCCGGCTGCCCTTGAAGTCTCGGTCTGGCCCATCACGGCTTCCTTTTTTGTTAATTTTGCTTTAGATTTCAGCTTGTGTGTTCCCCAGGGAAGGGGAAATTAAATAGAAGTGTGCCTTTTTGGACGCGCCAAAATGTGTTTGGAATTCTCTGCATGGAGTGGAAAGGAAAGCATCTCAGCTGAGCAGATGAACTAGAATGGGTCCAGTAAACAGCATCCAGGTGTTTTAACCTGGCTTCTATTTTCTCCGTAATAGGTGCCTACTGGAACGAGGGGAAAGGGCATATGAAGCTATCCTTGTCTCTGCAGCTGATGGCGAGCATTTATCTCATGGCAGTGGGTACCAGCAAGCTGGGCTTTTGTCAACCTGTCAGGATTTTTTCCCCCTTCTCCCCCTCCCCTATTCCCCCCATCCTTTTTTTTGAAACAGAAAGCAGAGTTCAGTAAATAAAGATAAATGATTGTGCTCCTTCTCTGCAGACCCCGGAGCTAAACCGAACAGGCCTCTTATGGTTTGTACCTGCTTCATTGACTGTTCAGACAGCCCAGTAATACGACAGATGTACCCAGCCGTTCCCTCTTCCCCGCTGTCCATTAGATTATGTTCATTTTGTCTGAGATGCCATTAGAAGTCTCAAGGTCAAAGGAGTCACGGGGAAGAAAATAGCAGGACTAATTTTTCCCCTGCAGCCCTAATGTGCTTAAGGAAGCTGGTAGGCACTACTTGCAAACCAGGTAGTGTTCCTCTTTTTTTGGAAAGAGAAAGAGAGAGGAAGCAGGGGCGGGAAGCATGTTCCATTTGGGGCACAAATGTATTGAAATCGAATGCAGGTGTGCGGCAAGCCCTGAGGCCATTTTGGCATGGGAGCCCAGGGATGAGAGCTCTGTGGCATCCCTAAATTCTTAATGAATTATTGGGCAGCAACATTTCATTATGGCAGAGAAGTCAGAGCAGGAAGACCGACAGGAGAAGAGTGCAAGTAGCCCCAATTTCGTTCCCTCTAGAGGTTGGAGGAAGCTTGTTATCCTAGTAACTAGGAACTGGGAAATACAAAGACGGAACATAATCCAGCACAGCTTCTAGCAATGCCAATGCTTTTAAAAACAAAGTTGTTAAAAAGCAACAAAAGTCAGTCTCAAACAAATGTCATTTTTCATTGCATGAGAGAATATACATAGACACACACAAAAAGAGAGAGAATATTGTAAGTGTCCAAGTTTACCGTTTGCATAACAAATTCAGCAGAGGGGGGGCTGCATTTGTTTCGTTGTTGTTGTTTAGTCGTTTAGTCGTGATTGACTCTTCATGACCCCATGGAACAGAGCACGCCAGGCACTCCAGTCTTCCACTGCCTCCCACAGTTTGGTCAAACTCATGCTGGTAGCTTCGAGAACACTATCCAAGCATCTCGTCCTCTGTCGTCCCCTTCTCCTTGTGCCCTCCATCTTTCCCAACATCAGCGTCTTTTCCAGGGAGTCTTCTCTTCTCATGAGGTGGCCAAAGTATTGGAGCCTCAGCTTCATGATCTGTCCTTCCAGTGAGCACTCAGGGCTGAGTTCCTTAAGAATGGATAGGTTTGATCTTTTTGCAGTCCATGGGACTCTCCAGAGTCTCCTCCAGCACCATAATTCAAAAGCATCTATTCTTCGGCGATCAGCCTTCTTTATGGTCCAGCTCTCACTTCCATACATCACTACTGGGAAAACCATGGCTTTAACTATACGGACCTTTGTTGGCAAGGTGATGTCTCTACATTTGTTACTTTCACCAAAATCTGCAAAAGCTCTTACGGCTCCTTAAAAACTACAAGGTTGCACTAAAATGTGCATTTTAAGGAAAGAAATAATATACAAAAAAAATAATTTTATCAATGGAAAGTTTGCTTTGCAAAAATGTGTCGGGGATTTTTGCTGTTGTTAAAATGCTGGTGAATTTTCACGAAGGCTTACTTCTTTAAAAAAAAAGTTAAACTGAAGTGGAAATATGGATAACTGAATTTAAGAAGGAAAGAAGTAGAGAATCTGACAGAAAATGAAAATGACAGCTTCACCCATCCCTAGTTGTTGTGGCATGAGCTTTTCCACAGTGTGAATGTATTTTGCTTTTGTTTTATTCCATTCATTCTCATTATTGAAACATCAATCATGTCCATTACTTCTTTGCAGCAGAGTTGCTATGGGCAGCCATCTCCTAGCAGACTGCATTTGATTATCCCAGGATGCTCAGCATTGTGGTATTCAAGGGCATTTGGGGTGTGTGGCTGTCTCCCCTGGTAGACAACCATTTCCTCCCAGAATGCACTGGGGCAACACAACAAATGGGACAAATGGGATAACAGCTTCTTTCTGAAGTGGTGCAGAATCTTATGTGTCAGGGACTGGTGGGAGACTCCAGTCTACACAGAGGAAGAAGACTTAGAGCCAGGGCAGTGGTGGTGGGACACAGCGGGAGGCAAGCTGGGAGGTGGTAGAAGCAGGAGACTTAAGGGAACACAGGAAGTCAGAAGAAGACAAGGACAGGGCTGGGTGCTGAGGATCTCAATTTGAGTGTAGACTCTGGCAGAGAGGAACTAGATGCTGCCTCAGTTTCACGGCACTTGTCCAGTCCCTCTACATCGGGCTCTCAGAATCTGAACAATTGAAATTTATTTTCCTTACATTTGTTCCCATTCTGGGGTTTTCTTCTATTTGCTCATAAGTCATTCACCAGTGTGGTGTAGTGGTTCAGAATGGTGGACTCGTAATCTGGTGAACCAGGTTCACTTCCCCGCTCCTCCACATGCAGCTGCTGGGTGACCTTGGGCTAGTCACACTTCTCTGAAGTCTCTCAGCCCCACTCACCTCACAGAGTGTTTGTTGTGGGGGAGGAAGGGAAAGGAGATTGTTAGCCGCTTTGAGACTCCTTCGGGTAGTGATAAAGCGGGATATCAAATTCAAACTCTTCTTCATGCATACAGTCATACTTTGGGTTACAGACACTTCAGGTTGTGTATTTTCGGGTTGCGCAGCGCACCGAACCCAGAAGTACTGGAATGGGTTACTTCTGGGTTTTGGAACTCGTGCATGCGCACAAGCACCAAATCGTGACCCATGCATGCACAGACTGCGGGTTGCAAATGCTGTGGGTTGCGAACGTGCCTCCCGCATGGATCACATTCGCAACCCGAGCCTCCACTGTACAGCGCAGCGGCAGGGGGGGGGCACGTGTTTGAGACCTTGTCTGCTCCCTTGTGCATGTCGCAGATGCACATTCATTGAGCTGGCATGACTGGGGTTCCTGATTGGTTGGAAAGTTGTATATGCTTATTCTCTCCTTTTCAATGAACCAAGGAATATTCAGACATTTGAAAGCATTGGAGAAGAATGAGACGTGCAGGCGTAGTTCCATTTCCCCTACCATGCATATAAAATGTGTGTGGAGGACACTCCTGCCTCAGCGATGTCCACACTGGCTTGGACGTGTCCACAGAATGGAAGATGGCAGGATCCCCAAGGACATGCACTATGGGGAGGTGGCTTCAGGCACCAGGCCCATTGGCAGGTCAACTGTGCTTTCCAAAGAGGTCTGCAAACATGACACGAAGGCCTGCAACATCAACCCCGCTGTGTGGGAATCCCTTGCAGACAACCACTGGCCTGGAGACAGACAGACAGGCCATGTGTCCATAGCAGTGACCAGAGAGGTCATGACCCCGTTTTTTAATCTACCAATCAAAGCAATGAAAGTTTCCATCCCAGCACATAAAGGAAGAAACCTACTAAGAGCTTTTGCCAATATGGCTAGATGAAACTTGAAGGCATTTACTGCTATACTCAGAGCCGGCCCAGCCATTTGACATGGTGAAGCCACCGCTTCAGGCGGCAGAAGCTCCCAAGGCAGCACACCAATGAGTGTCCTAGTTGCCTCACTGCCCCCGCTGGTGGCCAAGAAGCATAGACAACACCAAAAACAATTTCAGGCAAAGTCTCACCCCAAAATGGCAGAGGTTGCAGGGCAGGGGTTAAATGGGACATGTCACCCCTGACTATGTTGCTGGCCAGCTTAACTTTTTGAAAAACCCAAATTCAACTCAACATCTCTCCCAGTAGAATGAACCCATCGAGCAGAATTGCTGAGGAGAGAAAAATATGATCCATGCCTCAATATTTCAGACGGGGATGAACCTCGATGAATACTTGAGACGTAATAAATAAATGGTGTTTTCTTCATTAGGCTGCCAGTTTATGAAACTGAAGAGCAGCACTTACGGTGGCGTGATTTGTCTCGGAGAAGAAAAACGTCGAGTCGTTACATACTTGTTACTCTCCCAAATTTTTATTCTGCACTTGCGATGAAGACTAATATGAGAATTTGGGAAATGGTGTGCAATTTCAGCTCATTTCCAAGAAGCCGATTACCTTTATTGCAATGGCTTTTTAATTGATAATTCAATTGAATTTTTTACCCCTTTCCTGCCTCATGGTAGGTGCTACTAATTCTATTAATTCCCAGCAAAGCTACAAGGCATTCTGCTCAAATTTCTATTTTCTTTGTAATATGGTATCACAACAGACAGCAACCCGGGTGGCGTATGGCAGATTGTTCCTTTTCTGGCACTTTTATTGAAAATCAAGATACTGTATTTGCTTGATTATAATAATGAAGCTGATGGCTTCCAATCTGTTTAATAAAGGGCTTCTGTGTTGGAATATTTCTATTAAATAAACCAGCTGGTGAGATGGTTTCTTTGTTATATATATTTCTTCCAGTGGTGGCGGGGTAAGGGATATTAATTACTGAAAAATAAACATGCTGGTTGGAAACTTTAGCGCCCCCTCCCCTTTCCCAATTCAGAACTTTGATATTATATAACAGCATCACAATGAGCTCTGAACTTGGAAAGGGGCATCGCAGATCTGAGAAAAATACAAACAGTGGAGGCTGGTCCATTGGGGCCATCTCACCAACCTCAGCCAGTCCCCACCTGCCTGCCTTCTTACTGACATCCACTCCAGGGGGTACCACCGCCTGAAAGCATCCTCTTCCTTACTCTCAGTATTACCACTGTAAAATCAGCAGGGAGGAGGCAGGTGGGGATAAACTAGAATTAAGTGGGTTCTGCCTGGCTCTGACTGCAGCTGTACAGCTGCAAATAAAATGTTTTAAGTATGTTGTAAAGTGCAATATAACTTTACCAGGGTTAGGTTTAGGGTTAGGGTTAATGTTGGGGCTGGGACTGGGGTTGGGGTTGGGGTTAGAATTAGGGTTAGGGTTAGGGCTAGGATTGGTTAGCGTTAGAATTAGGGTTACGACAGGGGTCAGCAAACTTTTTCAGCAGAGGGCCAGTCCACTGCCCCTTGGACCTTGTGGAGGGCCAGACTATATTTTGAAGGGAAAAAATGAACAAATTCCTATCCCCACAAATAGCCCAGAGATGCATTTTAAATAAAAGCACACATTCTACTCATGTAAAAACACTAGACAGGCCCCACAAATAACCCAGAGATGCATTTTAAATAAAAGGACACATTCTACTTCTGTAAAAACACGCTGATTCCCACACCGTCCGCGGGCTGGATTTAGAAGGTGATCCGGCCCCTGGGCCTTAGTTTGCCTACCCATGGGTTAGGGTAAGAATTAGGGTTAGGGTTAGGTGACAGTGAGCTATGCCAAATTCAATGTATTTTTCAATTTTATTTTCTTTTAAAGCATTTTCACAGCATGTTTTATATGTGTCTAGGTTCCACCTTGGTCTCCTTTCTCTCTACCCTATCAAAGGGTCACTAGACACCAATAGATTGACTTGTTCTTGGGGGTTTTTCCCCAACCAGAAGGCAGCACATAGTTAAACTATGGGACTCGCTCCCACCTGTGGCTTCAATGGCCACCAGCCTAGCTGGCTTTCATAGACTCACAGAAGAAAAGGAAGGGTCACGGAGGGCCAACCCTCTGCAATGCAGGAATCTCAGCTAAAGCATCCGTGACAGATGGCCATCCAACCTCTGCTTACAAACCTCCTGGCCAGGATATCACCACCTTGTTATGCCGCTGATGAAATAATTGCACTGGCTAAGGTTCTGGTTCTGGCATATAAGAACTTCCTGACAGTAAGAGCTGTTCGACAGTGGAATTTGCTGCCAAGGAGCGTGGTGGAGTCTCCTTCTTTGGAGGTCTTTAAGCAGAGGCTTGACAACCATATGTCAGCAGTGCTCTGATGGTGTTTCCTGCTTGGCAGGGGCTTGGACTCGATGGCCCTTGTGGTCTCTTCCAACTCTATGATTCTATGATTCTATGACACCATAGAGCTTGGGACCAGGATACCTGAAAGTCCTACAGGCCAGGGACCTTATATACTAAATCTGCCACTTGCAGGAAGCATGCCATAATGAGGTCCTCTCCATACAATATTGTAATCAAGACTTTAATACTAGACAGGCACCATCTTTGTGGTGCCTTTCAACAAACCTTTGAAGTTGAGATCTGTCCCAGTCTTCACATATGTATTGGAATGTTTTTGGATGTGTTTATTGTTTTATCATTAGAGTTTTTGCTTCTCTGGGCTCCTTTTGGGGGAAGATCAATATTTAATAATAATAATAATAATAATAATAATAATAATAATAATAATAATAATAATAATAGCAGGATAATTCTTCTTTTGGCTTTCCCCTCCCAAAAATGTATGTCTCAAAATAATATCTAAGTATTAGATGTGTGAGACAGGTATCAGGATTAAGGAGAGAGCAGTTAGTAAATTTCTGGTGGGTTGTGTGTGTGTGTGTCTGTGTGTGTGTGTGTGTGTGTGTGTGCCTCTGAATATTTATGAGTTGATCTTATGACTTCTTTTTGTGTTGACATTTTCAAGTTAAAAAAACATTTGACTAAAGGAAAATGGCTGGCACTGCGTAGCTGCATTCTGAAAATTTCTTAGCCTAGAGGCAGCATCTAGAACATAGCAAGAACAAATAATATATCCTTTGATGCAATATGTAACCTGGGGGTATTGTCGACCAGCGTGGGGAGGAGAGAGAGAGAGAGAGAGAGAGAGAGAGAGAGAGAGAGAGAGAGAGAGAGAGAGAGATGAAAAATTAAAAAGCATCGGCAGACTGGGTTACTGCCTGTAGGACGGGGGTTTAATCACTCTTCAGCATTAACGACACAAAGCGGATTAAAAAGGGGGGGGGAGAAACCTGTGTGAGGAAGAATAAATGACTCTCCATTCTGTGGGTTTAAAACGGTTTGTTTTCTGAGGTTTCTGGGAACTCAGCAAAAGCACCATCACTAATGGTACAGGAGATCATTCAACTTTCCAATTTTTAACAGAAAAGAGGCAGATATAAAGTTCGTGGCTTGATTAAATATGCAATTAAAAATATTCTAAGGATGCCCATACGTGTTGTCTCCTTATGTTCCTTACTTTATAAACTCGATGAAGTTTCGATTGTCATAGGATCAGATTCTTATCGAATGTGTGTTCTTCGTTCTATGTTTTGTTGTTTCTACGGTTTGTAAACTGCCTTGTGTATGGCAGTATAGGAAGGCGGTATACAAATTAAAAGCAAAAAAGTGAAATGAGATAAAGTTATTGCAGTAGAGTATGTTTTGTATAAGGCTAGGGCAAATACTCTTTCAAAGGAGCTTCTGGCCTGAAATTGTAGGAAGGGCAAAGTAGTCTCTAAATCCTTCTCATGAATTACATTTTTTTCACTTGCTGGGGTTTTTTGCTGCGGCTGTTGCCCTCAGTTGTATATTAGGAGAAATGGATGTGAAATTCTGACAAATTTCCATGAGGAATTATTTCCCTTTTTCAAAATGCAAACTAATGTGGAAAGGTAAAGAACTGAAGATTGAGAAAATGAGAAACTGCGAAAACTGAAATGGCCAGATTCACCCATCTCTTTCAAAAGTGTTGATACAAAATCGCTAAGGCTATGCAGGGGGAAAAGGTCTGTGACTTTTCATCCAGTATTGACATTACAATACTTTGCAAGTCCTCTCTCTACCGCCCACCCCTGCATTAAGGTGGGTGGAGGTGTTGATATAGTTTTCAAAGTTTAAGGAAAACTTGTACAGTGGTGCCTCGGGTTACAGACGCCTCAGGTTACAGACACTTCAGGTTACAGACTCTGCTAACCCAGAAATAGTACCTCGGGTTAAAAACTTTGCTTCAGGATGAGAACAGAAATTGGGCGGTGGCAGCAGAAGGCCCCATTAGCTAAAGTGGTACCTTAGGTTAAGAACAGTTTCAGGTTAAGAATGGACCTCCAGAACGAAATAAATTCTTAACCCGAGGTACCACTGTATTGCAAATTTACGCACATCAACTTTCATTGCGATCGCAGTGTGAAGATTGGGCTGGAAAATGAGCGCCTAAGGAGTGGCTATTCCTGCTAGCTTCAATGGTCTAAAAATGAAATCCAGCAAATTAATGTAGAGCATACCAGTGGTTAATACCCATGGTTGATAAATGATACCTCTACAATCGCAGGAATTGCACTTCTGAATTGTGATTAACATAGGAACATAAGAAAAACCTGGCTGGATCAGGTCAATGCCCATCTAGTCCAGCATCCTGCTAGCACAGTGACCAACCAGATGCCTGTGGGAAAACCACAAGCAGGATTCGAGCACAAGTGCAACCTCCCCTCCTGCGGCTTCCAGCAACTGGTATTCAGAAGCATTGCTGCCTTCGACTGTGAAGGGAGTGCATAGTCATCCTGGCTAGTAGCCCTTTCCTTCTGGTGGTGGGTGAGCAAGAAACAGGGCTATTGCCTTCATGCTCTACTTGTCCACTTTGGGGAAGGACCTACCTGGTTATTGTAGGAAACAGGATCAGGTGGGTCATTGGTCTGACCCAACCCCCACCAGGTGATGGAAGCTGTAGGTCAAAGATTCTGAAAGAGACCGGGTTGAGGAAAGGTGTTTTTATGGCTCAAGTTGGTGTGTTTTTTATGGTTCAGGTAAGGTTTAAGGAAGCTTTTCTCCCTCTTGTGTCATGCTAGAACCAAGTGAAGCCATCCAATGAAGCTGAATGTCGGAAAATTCAGATCAGATGAAAGGAAGAACCCAAGAATCTGCTCCTGCAGGGTGTTATCATGGCCACCAATCTGGATTTAGAAGAGGATTAGACAATTTCATGGATTAGGCCATCAATGAATACTAGAAAGGAATTCCAACTAAACATCAAGAAGAGCGGTTAAGTGGAACGGACTCCCTCAAAAGTGGTGGTCTCTCCTTCCTTGGAGGTTTTTAAGCAGTGGCTGGGTGGCCATCTGTCATGGATGCTGTAGTTGGGATTCCTGCATTGAAGAGAGATGGACTAGATGACCCTCACAGTCCCTTTCTATGCTATGATTCTATACAATGACTGTGTGCTACCAGTTACAGATAGGTAGCCGTGTTGGTCTGCCATAGTCAAAACAAAATTTTTTTTTTCTTCCAGTAGCACCTTAAAGACCAACTAAGTTAGTTCTTGGTATGAGCTTTCGTGTGCATGCACACTTCTTCAGATGTGTGCTACCAGGTGGCACTGTGGTGTAAACCACTTGCTGATCAGAAGGTTGACAGTTTGATTGGGGGTGAGCTCCCATTGCTCTGTCCCAGCTCCTGTCCCAACCAAGTAGTTCAAAAGCATGCCAGTGCAAGTAGAAAAATAGGTACTGCTGCAGCTGGAAGGTAAATGACATCCCCATGCGCTCTGGCACTCATCACAGTCCTCCATACACCAGAAGCGGTTTAATGCTGCTGGCCACATGACCCGGAAAGTTCTCTGTGGACAAATGCCAGCTCCCTCGGCCTGAAAGTGAGATGAGCGCTGCAACCCCATAGTCGCCTTTGACTGGACTTAACCCTCCAGGGGTCCTGTGTGCTACTTTAACTTTGGAGGTTTTATGCTTCTGAATTCTAGTCGCTGAGGACCGCAGGAGCATACAGTTGCACTCAGGTTCTGTTTGTGGACTTCCTTTGGGAATCTGATTGGCCACTATGGGAAGAGAATGCTTTGACTCCAACAGACCTCTTTGTTTGTTCCTTTACCTCTGAATGGTCAAATTGCATCCTGAATGCCACATATCGTTCCAATAGCACTATGTTCAAGGAAGATCTCATGTTACTAACGAAGAAGCAAGCAAACAAATGGAATGGCAAACAGTTGAGTTAAATTGATCGGAGCGTGCTGAATCTGGAAATGAAATATAATGACACTTGCAAAGAATAGTAAGAAAACCCAATATTAACACGATATAAAAAATTAGATTGTATCGGTTGAAGGAAGTGAGGACTCAATTAGTCCTGCTTAAAGAATGGGGGAGAAAATTATGGATCCCCCTTTGCCCCAAACTTTATGATTCTCTGACCTTGTCTAACATGCCCCCTTAATTAACAGACGCAAGGGCTTGTGGGGCATTGGAGAAACCCAGCCTTGCTGGTCCCATGCTGGATAGCCATAGCAGGCGACAAAGAGGTAGGAAAAAAAGATTTCCATATATCTACGTCTGCTGCTGACCCTGCTCAAATTGGATTTAAACTATCCAATTATATTTTCATTTGGTCTCTTTTGCTTCCACAGAGAGGCCAGGAGATGAGCCCTTTTGTTGAACGGAAATAGGGGCCCTCCTTTCTCAAAGGCTGCCCATTTGAGTCAGGTGACCCTCCGACGTGCAGATCAAGGCTGAGCGTGCCGAGCTCCTTTCCAATGTCGCCTTTGAGAAAACTTTTGCTCGGCAAAGTTTTAATTGCCTTTTTTTTTAATGCAGAGCCTTTGGAGAGCACCTGGTTTTTTTGGTTGTTTTTTAAAGCAGGAAATTCCACCAATGACTTTACAGCTCACGTTTACCTCACACTGCCTCGTGGCTTTCCAAGTTGTGGCACGACTGCAGTATGTTTGTGGTACACCTGGAATCTCACAGGCCTGGCTACGGCACTGAGCAGAGTTGGCCAAGATCAGACCAACATGGCAAAAGCTATTGGTCAGTTTCTTCCTGAGATAAACAGCAAACGAATATACAGGTAGCTAAATGATATTCATGGGCATTTTCCTGGAGGAAAGTGGGCTTTAGTACAGAAACTATCAACCCAAACCTATTTGCACATGGATGTTGGTAATTAAAAAGCAAGACACAGGTTGAACCAGGGCCATATTGATTGAAATTTATTAGCAGCACCTGCACAGGTTATGACTGTCCAGGAATCTACTTTAGCCTGACATTATTTGATGCACCTGGGAGCTATTAATCCATTTATTCTTTATTTCAAACAGGGATGGGGGCTGAGTGTGGCCCTCCAGTCTTTTCGATCATGGCCACACCAGTTCTGATTCATTGCCTCTTGGAGTGAGTTTCTCTGGCTGGAATGTGTCCTTCAACTCTGATAACACGTCTTCCCTGCCTGGATGAATGGTGGAGAGGGGTGTACAAACATTTATAGAAGCTAATCTATTGTACAGAGGTCAAATTTACATTCCTTTCTCCAACAACATTTGCCCCTGGTCCCACCCACCACTTGCATGTGAGCTCCAGAAGGTTACCCAGAATGAACAGCGGCCTTCCGGTAAATCTAACCTCTTGTTCTAAGCCAGTGCGGTGTAGTGGTTGAGAGCGGTAGATTCATAATCTGGTGAACCGGGTTCACGTCTCCGCTCCTCCACATGCAGCTGCTGGGTGACCTTGGGCCAGTCACACTTCTTTGAAGTCTCTCAGCCCCACTCACCTCACAGAGTGTTTGTTGTGGGGGAGGAAGGGAAAGGAGAATGTTAGCCACTTTGAGACTCCTTCGGGTAGTGATAAAGCGGGATATCAAATCCAAACTACTACTACTACTATTCTTCTTCTTCTTCTTCTTCTTCTTCTTCTTCTTCTTCTTCTTCTTCTTCTTCTTCTTCTTCTTCTTCTTCTTCTTCTTCTTCTTCTTCTTCTTCGCCTTCATAGTCTCCATTATGCACGGAAAACAGTTTCTCTATAGAGGCAACTGAGAAAGTAGGGAAATGGTAGAGGGGATTGCATCACTTCAAACTGTGGGTGCTGGAGCGTTGTGCCTCAGTACACTTCACTGAATAATACACTCAAGTAGAAAACTAGCACACAGTGACATACATGGGAAAGAAGAAGAAAAAGACATGAGCAACAACCTTTTTCATTATGTACTAGTTTTCTATGTGCATGGGTTTTATTTGTGTGTTTATGTATTTGAGGGGAGAATTCAACAGCTCAGGGGTAGCCAATACACTGCCCTTCAGATGTTTTGGGACTGCAACTCCTGTCAACCTTGACCGTTGCCCATGATAGGGATGATGGGAATTCATAGAACCATAGAGTTGGAAGGGACACCAAGAGTCATTTATGAAGGAATCTCAGCTAAAGCATCCAAGACAGATAGCCATCTAACCTTTGCTTAAATTCCTCCAGGGAAGGAGAGTCCACCACCTCTCATGGGAGTCCATCCCACTGTCAAATGACTCTTACTGTCAGAAAGTTTTTTCTGCATATTTAGTCGGAATCTCCTTTCTTGCAACTTGAAGACATTGAGTCCTACCCTCCAGAGCAGGAGAAAACAAGCTTGCTCCCTCTTCCATGTAGATATTTGAAGATGGCTATCATTTCTCCTCTTTTCCAGGAATTGTAGACCAACAACATCTGGAGGGAACCTGACTGGTTATTGTACCCTAATACTCTTTGTTAACCAGCCTTTTCCCAAAGTGGCTGTGAAAGAAGGTGCCATATGTTGAGTCAGACCATTGATCCATCGAGCTCAGCTTTATCTTCACTTTCCCATCCCTACCTGGGTCCTTCTAAATGAAGAGTAGATCTTCCACTGCTGAGACCTTCTCTTCAACAGCTGTTCATCGTGAGCTTGTACTACCATGAGTAGATAGGGCTTTGCCTGCATGGTAGGAAACGATGCATCCCTCAAACAATGACCAACTCACTTAAAAACCCCTGTCTCTCTCCAGCCTTATAGCTCAATCCCATGTCTATTGCTAATGACTCACTGAGTTCAATGAAGCAAATTCCTACTGTGGGGGTCAACACAAGTTGCCAAGTCTATATTGGGGGGCTGTTATACATTGGCATTTAGAACCGCCCACCCACCCCCCATGCCAGCTTATCTCCAGAAGTGTTGCAAAAGTTGTGAAGTTTTCCCCGCAGCATTTCACGCTCAAAGTCCATCTTTCAGCTGGTGCCTTTCTCTGTCTTCATTGACTAATGAGGATAATTGGTCCCTTTCCTATTCAGGACATCCCCTCATACATCCGCAGACATCCATCATGTCTCCCTTTAGCCTTGGCCTCTGCAGACGGAACGTGTCTGCCTCTCCGAGCCTTCTTCTCTGAAACATTCTTGAAAGAGAGTTGCTCACACTTGAAGATAGGGCATATAGCATGTAAGAATAACCCCATTGCACTTTAGCAGCCATTAACGTGAATGCAGATGAGTAGGGAAGAGGTTTACAAGGGAGAAATGGTGGGTGGAAGACAAAAACCTTCCTTATGGATGGGCTATCAACAAAGAAATAAAACCTCAATGTTCAATGGCATTATACCACTCATCTGAGGAAGCAACAGCATAAGACAGCTTTTAGCAGCAAGTCCTGCTTTTCCACGTGGAAGGTGCATTAATAGCAAGCCCTGCTTATTAGCTTGAGAGGGCTATTAACAGCAAGCCCTGCCTGTGGGTTTCTGAAGTGCCTCTGGCTGGCTGGCCACCACTGAAACACGATGCTGAACTAGGTAGAACCTCAGTCAGGAGCAGCATGCTTTGTTTTTTTATTGATTGATTGATTTCATTTATATCTCACTTCCCCAGCCATGGAGCTCAAGGCATACATGATTCTATCCCTCCTCATTTAATCCACACAACCTTATGATACACGTCATAACTGACCCCAAAGTCACCTAGCCTCATGGCCAAGAGGGGATTCAAACCCTGGTCTCCCAGGCCCTAGTCCAACACTCTAACCAGTACACCACACTGGCTGTCCCACCCCCTTGCTTTGAATACAAACCCTTGTTTCCTGTTGACCTAGGAATGAGACCCCTCTTGATATTCATTCCTTTATGATGTAGCTCAAAGGGTGATTCAGAGTGCAATATTAGAACTTGGTTGTTGTCAGTGTCTAGATATGAATACTGTGTCACTTCCTGGCTGATTCTTTGTCTGATTTTCTTGGAACAGTCCATATTATCTATGATCTATCCAGGCACATAGATAATCTTTTGTCTTTGAGGCTTTGATAAGGACCTTCTGATGCTTCATTCTACCTCCTAAATTGAGTGAGTCCCCCCCCCCCGTTGTTCTCTCTCTTCCCTGACCTACAGAAGCAAATAATCATAGGGTCATAGAACTGTGGAGTTGGAAGGGACCCTAAGGGTCATCTAGTCCAACCCCCTGCAATGCACACATTTGTCCTAACAAAAAAACCAGCAACAATTCTACAGAAATGCATATATAAGGGAGAAACAGTGCATAAAAATGACTATCTTAGTGAAGATAGCATGCAAAATGGTGTTATATTTGAAGGAAAAATGCTTGCAAATATGTAGTAGTGTGCCTTAGTGGTTGAAGTGTTTGCCTAGGGTCTAGGAGTTTCATATCTGCACACAGGAATGAATAGAAGCAGACTGGGTGACCTTTGGCTAGTCACACTCTCTCAACCTAACCCACCTGTGAGAACAAAATAAGAAGATTTCATGTCCCGCTTTATCACTACCCGAAGGAGTCTCAAAGCAGCTCACATTCTCCTTTCCCTTCCTCCCCCACAACAAACACTCTGTGAGGTGAATGAGGCTGAGAGACTAAGTGCGACTAGCCCAAGGTCACCCAGCAGCTGCATGTGGAGGAGCGAGGATGCGAACCCGGTTCACCAGATTACAAGTCTACTGCTCTTAACCACTACACCACACTGGTTCTCAAAAAAAGGGAGGACTCTGTGTGTCACCGTGAGGTCCTTGTTGGGAAGGGGGGTCTGTAAATGCAATAAGGAATAAATCAAACTGCTTACAAAACTATGTTTCGGGAGCAATCTGCATTAAAATGCTGATAAGTGTCCATGACATTTCTCTAGGCCTGGCAGGGGAGAATCCAAGTCTGAAATCCCAGACAGCCTCCGCAGTGAGTGTAGGCCAGTAGTTCCCAAAATGGGTGGCAATAGGATTACTTAGGGGGATGCTAAGAGGCAAGGTGGTAGCAGAGGTGCAAATAACTATCAGACTTTGAAAAGCTGGCATCCCTGGGTCAAGTCCGTTAGCTTTGTTGAATTCATGAAAGTAAATAGTTTTAACTGGATTTTGAATGAATGTGCAATGAATTGTTACGTATGTGTGTGTGTGTGTATGTGTGTGTTATGTTCCTTAGTGGTACAGTGGTACCTCTGGTTACAGACGCTTCAGGTTACAGACGCTTCAAGTTACAGACTCTGCTAACCCAGAAATAGTACCTTGGGTTAAGAACTTTGCTTCAGGATGAGAACAGAAATCGTGCAGTGGCAGTGGGAGGCCCCATTAGCTAAAGTGGTACCTCAGCTTAAGAACAGTTTCAGGTTAAGAACGGACCTCGGGAACGAATTAAGTTCTTAACCCAAGGTACCACTGTACTCTGAATAATGCTTTTCATAAGGCAGGGGGCACTGGGGATGAATCTATGGAAACAAGCTTAAGAAGTTTGGGAACCACTGGTTTTGACAGTATCGAGCAACGTCAGTTCCTGGACTTATTAGCAATTACCTAAAGCTCACAAGCATGAGTACCCCCATGTTTTGCTCATGAGGACCTAGTCATCTGCTTTCTGAAAAGCTACAGGAGCTTTCCTGCAACGTTCAGTTCTACAGAGGAAGCAATGCCATTCCCTTCCTCCCCAACTCAGTTGTCATTGTGTTTTTCTTCCCCCTTTCTTTGATGTGTAATAATGAGGTGGCACAGGGGAGGGGGGGAGGGATGTCTTTAATCAATTGCAGAAACTCATAGCGCTATCTGGATCGCACACGTCTCGAAACACTTTATCACTGTCGTTTGGCGGTGTCCATAATTCTGATATATCTGGAGCTCTAGTGTCATGTCATTCTATTACATTAAACAATAGAACATAACAATGGAGAGCGCTGGAATGATGGAATGCTCCCTCTCTTCGGAAAATGTAAAGAGATAATACACATGTTTTCAGATGGGGAAGCTGCTATTAGTCCATCCAGTGGCTTTCGTTGATTAGGTTACACGGGAGAAGACAGATACTCTGGTTAGAAACGGCAGAGGGTACACATCGCTCCAGGTATCAGCCGTGATGCCGTTTGTCACGTCAAGATACAAGACATGTTCCCCCTGTTAAGAAATTGCCGTGGTGAGGAGGGTTTGGTCGGAATGAGAACCCACTCGATTTGTGACCCCCTGAGCTTCATACAGCTTTGCAGCCTTGGCCCACCAAAGGATTGATGAAGCTTTTGCATTGGGGGCAGTCCCAGAGTAACAAAACTATTTGTGTGGCGAGTTCCCATCCCCCCCAGTGGAAATAAAGACACATGACACAATTATTAAGGTTAATGGGCCACAACATTATTGGTTACAGGTGATGAGCGGTGTTGGCTTAGGCATTGGTCCTAACCAACTGTATCCGGCTTCAGCCCATCCGCTTGAAGTCCAGGAAGGGTTAACCACCAGTAGGGGGAGTCCTGCTGATGCACATCAACTAGGAACTCCCCCGGGGTCACCGCTTGGGGGCGTGCCTTAGGCCCTCACCTCCTTAGGATTCGGACAGGGCCATGCCCCCCAGAATCCTTTATTGGGCTACCCTTCAATATGCAGGGCAGGTGATGGCGCTTCCTCCCCTCTTCAATCTACAGAACAATACCAATGCCTAACAGCCAATACCAAGAAAGTTGTGACGATTTGCTATGAGGTAGGCGAAAACCAAGTGGCTGGTGCCAATTTGCCAAGTGGAAAAATTCCTACCAGGCCCCTCAACGGCAACCAACGAAGGTCCATAGCAAGGTCAAGGAATGAAAACCTTAAAGGGCGGGAGGGTGGGAAACAGGAACAGCTGATAAGCAGGAAAAGAGGGAGATCCCCAGCCACACATGCCTTAAATAGGGCAGGCCATGCCTCCAGAGCCAGCCAATTGGCTGGCCAGGGGGTGACACGACCGGGGATTCCCCCAATCGTGTGGGGCCTGTGATGCCTGCAATCCCACCTCCTCTGCAGGGCAGAAGTAGCTGAAGTAGACAAGTGCCTAGTGGGCCCCTTACAAGCTCCAGGAGCAACGCCTCCTCTACACCTTCCACATGTGCTGTGCCAGGAAGGTTTTTGGCATCACATGGCAGGACAGAGCCTCGGACAAAGATGTGCTCTCCCAAGCAAACATTGCCATCATCTTTGCACTCCTGTCTCAGTGACTTCTATGCTGGCTTGCTTCTGTCCATAAGATGGCAGGATCTCCAAGGATGTGCTCTATGGGGAGTCAGCTTCAGATACCAGGCCCGTTGGCAGACCAACTCTGTGTTGCAGAGATGTCTGCAAATGTGGCATGAAGGCTGGCACAACAAATTTCACAACTGGAGTTTTGAAGTCCACTGGCCTATCTTTTTTTTATTTTGAGGTTAAGATTCAGAATCTCAGCAACTGATCCCCTAACCCCTTACATTTGTTTTAATTCCAGTACTTTCTTCTATTTGCTCAGATGTCCTCTGCGCATACGACAGAGGGGATTTGAGACCTTGTCTGCCCCCTTGCGCATGTTGCAGATGCACGTTCAGCGAGCTGGCATGACTGGGGTTCCTGATTGGTCGGAAAGATGTTTTTGCTTATTCTCTCCTTCTCAACAAACCGAAGAATATTCGGACATTTGGAGGCACTGGAGAAGGGTACGCAGGAAAAAAAAGAATGAGAAAGCATGGAGTTCCACAAGTTAATTGGGTGATGAAGCATTTTGTGTGTGCACATGTCTTGAAAGCATTGAATATGGTAGCCCTGAAGTGTCTCCCCACTGTCCAGCAGGTTAGGCTGAGAGACCAAGCAAGTTTTGTGGACGAGCAAGGATTTAACCCTCAGCCTTCCGCAACCAGAGCCAGCTCTCATTCTGCGCTACCACACTCCATTAAGTATGAAAGGAAATGGCAGTGGCTAGAGGAAGCAGATGGGAAGAGCAGAAGGTGAGGGCGAGTTGATTGCAGTATGCGTAATAAGCACAAATTCCAAGCATTGTCTTGGGAATTCAGCCCACATGGAGGCAATATTAACCAGTCGTCTAAAGTAGAAACTACAAAGTTTCAAGGACAAATGGCTAATATTGTATATTGATTCTGCCACAGATGTGTGCGATTAGAACTTTTCAAAAGCTGCCTTTGCCTTGGGAAGGTAAATAAAGTTTGTGGCTAGGTGCATTTCATGTTTCTTTTTGACGTGAAGGCTGCTGGAGACAAATCTGCATAAGAACATCAGAAGGTCCCTGCTGGATCAGATGAAAGGCCCTTCTCGTCCACCATCCTGTGGCCAACCAGATGCCCACTGGTAGCCTGAAAGCAGAATTTGTGGTCTCCTGCAACTGGTATTCCAGAAGCATTGCTGACTCCAACCCTGGAGGCAGAGCGCAGCCATAATCACTAGTAGCCATTGTAAACCTTCTCCTCCATGAATTTCTCTAATCATCTTTTAAAGCCTTGAAGTAGGTGGTCATATAGTTCTATAGTTCAGCTGTGTGCTGCATGAAGAAGCACTTTCTTTTATGTGTCCTGAATCTTCCAGTGTTCAGCTCCGTTGGATGGCTGTGAGCTCTAGTGTTATGAGAGCAGTGAGTCTCCGTACTTCTAAGAACCTGAATATTGCTCACAGAAGCCACAGGTCATAGTCAGAGCAAAAGTCCAGCATTCCAACATCCTGTTCTCCCAGAGGCCAACCAGAAGTCTATGGAAAGCCTGCAAGCACGACCTGAACACAAGATCCCTCTCCCTCATAGCTGTCAACTTTTCCCTTTTCTTGCGAGGAATCCTATTTGGAATAAGGGAATTTCCCTTAAAAAAATGGGAAAGTTGACAGCTATGCTCTCCCTACCTGTGATTCCCAACAAAAGGCATTCAGAGGACTACTACCTCAGAAAATGGAGGTAGAACATCACTGCTGTGGTTAGTAACCACTGAGAGCTTTACCCTATTTCTCAAGGAAAGGAATCCAGTCCCAGAAAGTCTATACAAACAGCTGACCACATGGCAAAACCTGTTCCAGGACTAAACAAATTTTTTTCCCCTTCCAGTAGCACCTTAAAGACCAACTAAGTTAGTTCTTGGTATGAGCTTTCGTGTGCATGCACACTTCTTCAGATACCTGAAAGTAACTGAAGTATCTGAAGAAGTGTGCATGCACACGAAAGCTCATACCAAGAACTAACTTAGTTGGTCTTTAAGGTGCTACTGGAAGGGGGGGGGGGGAATTGTTTTGACTATGGCAGACCAACACGGCTACCTATCTGTAACTGTTCCAGGACTGTACTATTAAATACTGCAGGATCTAACCCAGACCACAGGTTTGAGTGACTTCTGGAAAAGTGTTCTCCTTTTCTGCTTGGGTACTCTGCTAAGATTCCTAGAGGGTCTTACATTGTACTACACAAAAGTGATGGGTTTTAAGTGGTCTAAACAGCACTGAGCTGGACAGACCAATGCTCTGGCTTTGTATAGGCAGCTTCTGTCACAGGAGTGTACCGGTCAGTAAACCGGTCAGAGATAACTCTTTCCTAGCAAAATCATGATCTCCAGAGACTTGGTTGAGTGTCAAGCCTAATGAGCAGAGAAATTCATCCCGAGTGGTCTTCCTCCATGAAAATCAGTTGCCGAGACTGAAAGTCCCCAGCTCCTCATCAAGGCTTTCCCCAAGCAATCAGAGACTGTGCCAGCATGCAGTCAACCTCACCTCCACCCTTTTCATGCCTCTTCTGGTTCTGGAAGACAAGGTGGGAGGAGAGCTTATCCCATCAGGAGAGAGAGACCATGACTCTTCACCAGCCTGACTCAAGTCTGCCTCTTGGCCACCCTCATCCCACTCCTGCTTCAGCCTCTGAATCTGGACTGATCTCTGCCACAAACTCTCCCACCTCACTAAGCCCTGTACCCTCTTCAGCTTCCAACACCTCTTTCCCCCAGTCTTCCCCTCTGACCGCTCACTGACATTCCACCACCATTTCCCAGGCTCTGAGCCTTCTTCCTTTGTTGGTTCCCCAGCTGGTTCCTCCCTCCATTCCTCTGTGTCCAGCTTTCCATGATCCTAAGATGGTGTGCCCCTGCCCACAGTTCTATTTAGAGAAGCCAGCTGAAGTCACACTGAAATCTTATTTCCACACTGATGATGGATGGCATCCCACATCACACTTGAGGAAAGTGGGCAAGCTTAGGGAACACAAGGCGGAGTGTCCAACAGACACAGCTCTGTCTTCCAACAGATGAGAATCCTGGAAAACTCAGAATGAATGGCTTGAGGCAGATGAATCACTCTGCCTTATGGTAGGGCCAGTTCTCGTAGGAAATGGGGTGTCAGAATAGATATACCTTAAGTCTGATCCAGCAGGACTCTTCTTATCTGAATACATTATGGTAAACATATATTGGAATATACCTGGGATTCATCCATCGGTTAAAATGTGTGGGGAATCCCAGGCGTATGGCAGCCCATATCGGAAGTATTGATTTTTGGGGGAGAATTTCATTTTTAAAAAGCTTTAAAACTTCTGTCTTGTTTGAGGTTTTGCTAAAAAAAGCCCATCAACTTTTGTCTCCCCCCCCCCCAAAAAAAAACCCCCAAACTCAACAGCTTTTGTGTCTGGATTTTCACTTGTTAAAATATGGCAACCCTACAGGATCTTCAAACAATGACCTGAACTATGGCTGATTGCCCTTGTTGGTTACCCATTCAGAACTTCAATCCTTACTCTCCAGTAGTGCAATCTGGAGTGAATGATTGATTCATATTGAGCATAAGTAATTTTCCCATTAAAACTTTGGCATGCCCGGGCCTCGGAAAGACAGTTGCTCTGATCACCATCCAAAATAGGCTGTTATGCCCCTCAGAGCACATTTTCCTCATGCCAAGTGATGATCACTGGTGGAGTGTGCAACTTTCCAAAAGAATACGCAGAGGCATGGGTTTAATGATATGTGCACAGTCTGCTAACCATTTGCAAAACTGGCTCATCTTTAGCAATAGCAACTTGAGCCTGAGGTGGCAATGCAAATGCTTTAAGCAGAGCCTCGCTGACCAGGGCTGAAGAACTGATGGCCTTCTGAATGCTATTGGACTCCAACTCCCATCATCTTCAGCCAGCATGGCCCATCTTTCATTACCCAATCAGAGCCTTCAGGATAGGGTGGGGAGTACATTTAAATAAATGAATAAATCACAATCATTCACAGGCCTCACTTCACATTGCCTGCTAATACAGTGAACCTCGGGTTACGTTACTTTCAGGTAGCTTTCAGGTTGCGAACGCGGCCAACCTGGAAGTGTATTCTTCCGGATTTCATCGCGTGTGCAATCACAGAAGCACTCTGTCATGCCCCGTGTATGCACAGAAGCGGCACCTCTACTTGCGGATTTTTCGGAGTACGTACAGACCCCAGAACAAATTACATTGGTATCCAGAGGGCCCACTGTAATGTGTTCTGGGACCTGCTCGGTCCCCCATCTTTAAACAGACGGGGGGGGGGTCAAAGTAGTATCTGAACTTGAAACAGACAACTGCATTCTGAACATGAATGACCTTTTTCTCTCATGTGGTAATGTGACCGTAGCTCAGTGCAAGAGCGCCTACTTTTTGCCTTTTTGCATGTCCCAGGATTGTGATGCAGCACAAATCTTCCAATGAGGACTGCATGGTGACAGCCTTCCATTTTTATTATATTGTTACGCGCCACCCAAATCTCTGAGCAGTGTGAGGTTTCAGCAGTTCTAGGTGCCTTCCCAGTATTCTGTTTCCTTGGAATGAAGGACAATGGAGACTGTGGTGTCTTTCTGATTTATTTACACATATATATAACCTGAGCCACCAGTGGAGGGAATCACAGCATTAACACTCCCCAAAGCTCTTGCTTCACTTTTTTTAAAAAATGTATGATATTCAATTTTATACATTTCAATAATTTTACAATCATTTTAACATTTTGAAACTCGACTTCCTTCCCCTCTTTCTGCGGTCCCTTAAATTTATTTTTTTAATATACCTCCTCATATTCCAGATTAACTTAATTTACTCATTTATTCATCAACTTTAAATATATACTCTTATAAAACTGCAGGTTATTACAATAACCCTGCCAGTGTTCTTATCTGTTTACAGTTTATTTGTAAATATCCCACAAACCATTTCCATTCTTTTATAAAAAGTTTGTTATCTTGATTTCTTATTTTTCTGGTAAGTTTCGCCATTTTTGCATATTCCTAAAGGACTTGCTTCTCACATTGCCACAACCTTGGATTCAAGCAGAAATCAGCCATGGCTCTGTCTCTCAGCTGCCCAACCTAGAGCTTGTTGCTACTGCCTTCTTGTTTGCACACACAATTCAACTCCCCCCCCCCCAACTAACAGGCAGTTATGGGAGGGGTGCCCACCCATTTTCTTCGGGCACAGAGCCACTTCCTTTGTTACCTTAACGACCCATACTTGGGCCACCAAGAAACTTTCCTGGCTATTTCAGCAGTATGAATCCCTGCTGGTTCCAAGAATGGCAAAGAACTCAGACATACAGCCTACCTCCCCTTCCCCTCTCCCCAAAACCCCACCCCTCATAACAATATAGAGAAATACAGATTTTTTTTTTAAGATGCAACCCACTCAGCATCTTCTCTGCAGCTCTCATTGATTCCCATGGAGTTTGCTTAGAAAGAATATCCATTGGCCTGCATCTCTCCTTCTTTTGAAATGCAGATTTCTTATCCTCATGGCCTTCAAATCCCTGCCCTGAAACCAAACTGTAATCCTTGTTTCTCTGTCCTTTCCAAAGTACAGAAGGGCAGACATCTTGGGGGTATAAGCTGGAGGAAAGAACTCGATGCTGAGATAGCGGGCCTTTAACAGTAAAAAATATCTAGCTGCCTCATTGTGGGAGATAACAACAACAACAACAAAAATCTATGTCCACCAAAGAGATAAGATATTAATCAGAAATTATTCAGCAACAGTGGGAACAGCTACCTTGATGCACATCTCTCAATATTTTTTTTTTTTAGTTCTTCAGAATCTCCCCCCACTTTAATTAGCTAAAGAATAATATGACACAGCTTGTGATTGGCTGCTCATTTCAGTCAATATTGGTGCTTTATTAATTTTGTATGCATCCAAAGAAAATCTTGTTTTAAAATGAACTCAGGCTCCACTGCATTGAAGTGGCTTCCAACAACTTTACAATTAAATCCACTTTTTTCCCCTGAACACACTGTGGGTGAAAAAATACACCAGGGGTGGTTAAACCTTAGCCTGGGGGCCTCATCTGGTCACCATTCGATTTTTCTTCATCCCTGTCTCCCAACCAAGACCTTAACCATTTTGGCTGCAGTGGCAAAAAGGAAAAGGTCAACACAGCATTGGAGGTTGTGGCAAAGTTTAAATCTCTCTGCCCTGCCCAGCACCCTAGTAGTGAAGGGAATTGTCCCCCTCCCCATCAGTGATCAGATCCATCATTTGATGTTCTGGGAGGAGTTGATCGCTCCCCTTTCTCAGGTGACCTGCATGTATCAGTTGAGGCTGTGCATGATATCTGTGTGTCTCTGGAAGATGGAACAAGCCTGTTTTCTGCTGCTCTGGAGGGTGGGGTCTATTTTTATTTTATTTTTGGAATATTTATTGAATTTTATAACAAATAATGATACAAATCTCATTCATCATGTTATTTACAATTATTCTCCCTCCCCTCCTCTGGACTTCCCTCAACTCCCCCTCTGCTGAGTTATTTAGCTTTCTTTATTGTATCCTGCTTTTCCTACACAAAAATAAAATCCCTTATCATTTCTCTGAAATATCTGTTACTCAAATGAAATGGTAAAAGTTTATTCAAATCCTGCCAGTGAATCCAGTCCATTCTCTGTTGTTTCTGCAAATAAACTGTAAATGGTTCCCAGACTCTTTTGAAGCCCTTTTTGTCCTCTCGTAGTTTGTCATTTCTGTGGTGAAGTTGTAAAATCACCCCAACAAGGTCAGAGAAGATGGTGAAGAGGAGGAGACCATGATACAGTTCATTGCTGGAACTTTTTAACAATTAAAGATTTTTAGCTGATTAATCATCTGCCTTTCAACAGACAAATTAATTAATTGATTAAACTAAAATAAATTGGCTGTTAGCAAACCCTCAATACCTTTTGGAGATATTAACAGAAGTGTGCGAGAGAGCCTAAAGTTTAACAAGAAAAAGAAGCTATTAAGTGTTGCTAATAGAAGAGCACACACACACTCACAGAGAGAGAGAGAGAGAGAGAGAGAGAGAGAGAGAGAGAGAGAGAGAGAGAGAGAGAGAGGTTCATTCTGCGGCAACTCAAAGAAAGGGCATCAAGAATGTCCAAGTTTGCAACCAAATTCACAGTCCCAGAGAACTTTACTTTCAATACAATTGGCACCCAGCAATGAATCAACAAAAAACAAAATTTAAAAAATGATAACCTCTGTTACTGAATTTGCTACTGAGATGGTGATGATGATTGAAAACTTTAATGGGCTTGGAGTGTTTGATGTGCCCTGACATTGCTGTCCCAAGCCCTCTTGGAGCAGAGACACTGCGGGTGGTGATGTTCTACAGAAGGGTTTGCCAATGTGCTGTCAGTGGGTCTATGAATACCACAAGAGGTCTCAGTAAATATTTCAACAAAAACCCACAATGTGCAAGAGATGGTTTGCTCTTCCTACTCAGTTCCTTTGGAAAGGGGGATTGAACAAATTCCTGGAGGGTAAGCCTTATCATAGCCAGAGGCAGCAACCCTTCTGAATATCAGTTGCTGGGAACAGCAGGAGGAGAGAGTGTTCGTGGGCCTGGATCCTGCTTGAAGGCTTACCATAAGCATCTGGGTGGCCACTGTGAGGTGAGACGCTGGACTAGTTGGGCCATTGGCATGATCCAGTAGGTTCTTCTTAGGTTCTCTGTAAGAGCAATCAGCTACCTGATGTTTAGAAGATATCTGAAGGCAGCCCTGTTTAGGGAGGTTTTTAATGACTGATGTTTTAATGTATTTTTAATCTTTTGTTGGAAGCCGCCCAAAGTAGCGGGGTAATAATAATAATAATAATAATAATAATAATAATAATAATGTCTAATGAAACCTTCCCAGAAGGAACAGCTGGCTATCTGGTTGGCATCAACAAGGAGAAAAGCCTTCTGGTTTGCTAACCCAAATACTCTGGAAGAACCATCTGTAGACAGTTTGATTGGCCTCCTCATTCATGTCATTCGGTAAACAGGTACAGACACTGTTGTTCTGCTGTGCTTTGGGGAGTTTAAGTCCTGTGGATTCTGCTGGGTTTTCTTGTGACTGATGTTTTCATATTTGTTGTGTTGCTGGGATTTGGATTTTAATTGGTTTTAGCTGTTTTATTGGCCTTGAGAACAGTTGTTGAAGAGCACTTAAAGCTCCATAAAATGAACAAACAAGCAAACAAGCAAACGAACAAACAAATGTCAGATGTGCAGAGAGGTGTTCTTAGAAGATGCTCCACAGGTATGGAGGATCTCGCCTGACAGAGCTTGCTGGATTCCGTGGCTGAGCAATGCTGCAAGTCTGCAGTCAGGACTCAGAAGTGGTGAGGAGCCTCTTCTGTGTATGGTCACATGGAGCTTCGTGTATATTATTTCAGGGCAGGAGAACCTTTTTCATAAACCTTTTGGTGAACCATCTGGGAACCACATGCTGGGGGTGGGCAAGGCCAAAAGTAAAACTGGGCAGAGCAACAAATGCAATTTTTGCCTTTCGACTAATTTTTGCACATACCCCTCTCACCCCTCCATCCAGAAAATGATGAGGCATTTTCATGATTCCAAGGACACATTTTGGCCAAGTAAAACATTGCATGTGTGGAGCATGACCACTGAGGGTGTGGCCTGGGAAGAGTAAAAAATATCAAGTAGAGAGGGCTGCATATGTCCTCTCCAGATCTGGAGTGCCTCTCCTACCTTGGGCTCGAGCCATTGACAACACACAACACTATGGGTTATAAAGTCTGGTGAAGCTCAACTCTTTTCCACTGGGCAACATGGATCAGTGACCTTTGACTTTGCAGAGCAATATGCCAGCCCTTTGAAGTACTGTGCAAGACGCCAAAGACTGATTGCTCCACTGCTATTGTCAGGTGTGGGAATATTGACTCATCCTGCAAACGCTAAGTTCTGATCTTGAGGTCCCTGGGTCATTCAATATCATCATGACCCAGAAGGGAGAGTCACAATTATATATCTGTGTAGTTGTGATAAACAGGGCAGGCGGAGATACTAAGGAACTGGACATAGATCTCTTTGAAGGTGGGTGATGGTCAAGGATCTCTTGAAGAGCTGAATACAAACAACATGCACTCTTTGTCCCTGTTCATCATATCTGATGAAATCTAATAGGAGGGTCTAAGTGTCTCAATGTGGAAGGAGGGAGTTATGCTCACTGCCTTGAAAGAGACAGTGCTGCAACCCCTCTTGAAGAGATCCTCTTCAAGTTTTAGAAAACTACCATCAAGTCTCAAATAGGGAGAATCGGTCAGGAATACCTAAACCAGGAGGGTTGCTTTCAGCCACTGGGACTAAGATTCGCAACACCCTAGTGTTACTTCATGTCCCTCGCCATGCTAGTTGTCTTCTCACGGGGCCAGAGAACGCTCTGGCATATATTTGGGGACGCTAATTTATTTGCATCAATTTTATTTATTTTATTTTCTTACATTTTGATCCAGCTTCCCCTATTGAACCTAAGGCACTCTCCACATGGTTCCCCAGGCATGTACCCATCCAAAACAGTGACCAAGCCCAGACCTGCTTAGCTTCAGCGGTGTCCTCACATGCCTTAAGACCATACCCTACTTCCTTGAGCAGAGCAAAGAGAGAAGGGATTAAAAGAAGGACGAAGAGGAGGCAAAGAAAACAGAGGTAGAGATGGAGCAGCTGGAATGTTTGCTAACGGGACAGAGATGTGCATTTCTTTTGATAGTAACGAGTCTTTCCCCCAAAGGAAGTTGCTTAAAATTCTTTACATAGAAATAATGATAATGCTACTTTTTTAAAAAAACAAAAACAAAAAACCCTAAGGTCCGCAGGGACTCCAAATTTCGCTTCGATTTTTAGCTGAGGTATATTTCCCCCCCTTTTATCAAACACTTGGTGCTGTAATGTGATAAAGGCCCCTTGCAGACCATAAAACTAATTTATCATAAGGTGTACAAAGAAAATGGTAACTGCCTACTTGTCTGCTTGACATATGAGGTCATTTTTGCCGCTAGCTTTCTAATACTGAGCAATTTTATCAGCTATTTATATACATTAATTGCAGGTACCCATATGCTTGCCGCTGTATTTAATAATGCAACACGTTGAATATGCATTCCTTAAGTTTCAGCGAGCGGCATGCATCTTTTATTTAACTGTTTGCTTTGCCTATTAAAGCCCATTAGTCAGGCATGCAGTGTTACCACGAGCTTCTATTTCTCCGTCTCCCCTCCATGTTCTCTCTCTCTCTCTCTCTCTCTCTCTCTCTCTCTCTCTCTCTCTCTCTCTCTCTCTCTCTCACACACACACACACACACATGTTTATTATGCTTCTTTAAATCTTTGCTGAGGAAAAGGCAAAGGCCACTCGGAGAGGGTGATAGTCACCACCTGAGGTGGCTTTGAAAGAGGATTTGGCAGACTCATGGTGGAAGAGAGGGCTACCATAGCCAGGATGACTATGCTCTGCCTTCGAAGAAGAAGAAGAAGAAGAAGAAGAAGAAGAAGAAGAAGAAGAAGAAGAAGAAGAAGAGGAGGAGGAGGAGGAGGAGGAGGAGGAGGAGGAGGAGGTGGTGGTGGTGGTGTTTGGATTTCATATCCCGCTTTATCACTCCCCTTAAGGAGTCTCAAAGCGGCTAACATTTCCCATGTACGTCACTGCATGCTAGTTTTCTACTTGAGTGTATTATTCAATGAAGTGTACTGAGGCACAACGCTCCAGCAACCACAGTTTGAAGTGATGCAATCCCCTCCACCATTTCCCTACTTTCTCAGTTGCCTCTATAGAGAAACTGCTTTCCGTGCATAATGGAGACTATGAAGGCGAAGAGGAAGAGGAAGAAGAAGAAGAAGAAGAGAAGAGGAGGAGGAGGAGGAGGAGGAGGAGGAGGAGGAGGAGTCTCAAAGCGGCTAACATTCTCCTTTCCCTTCCTCCCCCACAACAAACACTCTGTGAGGTGAGTGGGGCTGAAAGACTTCAGAGAAGTATGACTAGCCCAAGGTCACCCAGCAGCTCTTAACCACTACACCACACTGGCTCCCGGAGGCAGCGATGCTTTTGGATACCAGTTGCTGAAACTGCAAGAAGGGGAGGGTGCTTTGTGCTCAAATTCTGCTTGTGGGTTTCCACAGCATCTGGTCAGCCACTGTGGGAACAGGTCACTGGGTTAGGTAGCCCATGGACCTGATCCAGCAGGCTCTTCTTTTATGTACTGACGTTCTTATGAACGCCACTCACCCCTTACCCCAACACTGCAGCGACATCAGCAAAACATAAACCCAGGACCGTTTAATACCACTGTATAGGGCAGGGAGATTATGTGAGGATACCCAGAGCTTACAGGGTTAACAGCTCAAGGGAAATGACATCCTGTCACTGGGGTGTGTTCGCATATGGGGTTTGTACTTTGTTATGTGAACATTTTTACTTTCTGTTTTGGCTGCGACAGGAGAAGCACCTTTCCTTCGCTATCTCCTGGTGGTGGTTGTTGTTTTGCTGCTGTACAATAAAGCTTCGTAGAAAAGGAGAAGCTGTTGTATGAGAGTTTTACAGCATGGCTGAGATTCCTTCCACCCAGGCACACCACTGCGCAAGATGCTCTGCTGTAGCCGGGAGAAGCAGGTTGGCACAGTGGAAGCAGACTGGATGCCACAGCAGTCCCACTGTTTGCAGCCTTGACAGACTCTCAACGGGACAGATTATTCCATGAGATCTTTGCCAGCATGCTCCATCTATGGTACCCACACAGAGAACCCTCTTATGTACACAGTGTATCGCGTTAAAACACAGCAGCCACATTCTGCCATTAATTCAGTCTTCGGCAATGGCGCCATGGATTCTTGTGTTTGTTTATTATTATTCATCTACTCCATCATTCTCATGAAGTAGCTCTGAGACGTCTGCTTCCCAAACTATTCTCAGTTCCTTCCAGGACTGCAACATGAAATGCACTGAAGTTTAGCATTTTGAGAATGTCGGATTCGACTGTGAAGATCATTACTAATCGCAGAAGCCCACGTTCGGCTAAAAATGCCTGCCATGAAATGGGTTGGACTAGATGACTCTCAGGGTCGGTTACAACTCTACAATTCTAAGATTCTGTGCTGGATGTACTAGGCTTACCAATGTCAGAGTGTCTGTGTTGCTGAGAACCGTTTTGTTAATTGCCACTGTTAAATGCATAATTGCCACAGTGTGTACTGTTCTGCATTCCATTTCCCTCTGGCTTCACTTTTTGCAACCCAATGCAAGCATTTGTGTGTTTATTGAAGTGAGACAAAGGATTCTTAGCACACTACAGTGGTACCTCGGGTTAAGAACTTAATTCATTCCGGAGGTCCATTCTTAACCTGAAACTGTTCTTAACCTGAGGTACCACTGTAGCTAATGGGGTCTCCCACTGCCGCTGCGCCACCGCCGCACGATTTCTGTTCTCATCCTGAAGCGGTTTAGTCATGCTGGCCATATGACACCCGAAAAGCTCTTTGGACACACACCGGCTCCCTTGGCCTGAAAGCGAGATGAGCACCACAACCCCATAGACGCCTTTGACTAGACTTAACCATGAAGGGGTCCTTTACCTTTTACCTTTTTTTTTTTTTACTGACCCTGATGACTGACCCATTGGGGACATTATAATTCTGAATACCAGTTACTACGAACCACGGGGGAAGAGAATGATCTTGTTCTCATGTCCTGCTTCCAGGTTACCCACTGGAACATCTGGTTGGCCACTGTGAGAACTGGACTGGGTCAGTCAATGACCTGATCCAACCGAGCTCTTGTTATATCCTCACGTAAAGCGGTTTCTTCTCCGTTCCCTTTCCAGCTCCTGAAGCTGGCTCCCCTCCCGCTCCCGATCTTCCTTGATGTCTCTGGCTTTCCTCCTATGGCCAGAAGTAGCTCCAGATGGCGCTCAATAAATCAAAAGGTGTCTTCATTTAAAATTCACTTTTTAATCATGTGTACAGATTTCTTCTCCCAAATCTTCACGCTTCCATGGGATCGTTCTGTTCTACATTTCAGTTACGTACCTATAGATTTGGTTTGCGCTGTTGGGTTTTTCCTTTATATACTTGTAGACCCCTTATTTTGGCATTAAGTGGTACTTTAATTAAATACAAGTTTAAAGCAGGGTTTCCCAAACTTGGGTCTCCAGCTGTTTTGGACTACAATTCCCATCATCCCTGGCCACTGGTCCTACTAGCTAGGGATGATGGGAGTTGTAGTTCCACAACAGCTGGAGACCCCAGTTCGGGAAACTCTGGTCTAAAGCAACCATTGGTAAACAGGAGATCTGACTCATTTGCATGGTGGGTGGTAAAATACAGAAGCATGAAGAAGCTGGGTTAGCCCAAACTTTCTGCTAAATGAGATGAAAGATGAACTGGTACATAGGATAATAATAATAATAATAATAATAATAATAATAATAATAATAATAATAATAATAATTTATTATTTATACCCCACCCATCTGGCTGGGTTTACCCAGCCACTCTGGGTGGCTCCCAGCAAAATATTAAAAACAATAGAGCATCAGACATTGAAAATTTGCCTAAACAGGGCCGTCTTCAGTTGTCTTTTAAAAATAAAATAGTTGTTTATTGTCTTGACATCTGCTGGGAGGGCGTTCCACAGGGCAGGCGCCACTACTGAGAAGGCTCTCTGCCTGGTACCCTGTAACCTCACTTCTTGCAGCGAGGAAACCACCACAAGGCCCTCAGAGCTGTTTTATTATGTTTTTATATATGTTGGAAGCCACCCAGAGTGGGTGGGGCAACCCAGTTAGATGGGTTATTATTATTGTTGTTGTTAATGTGGAATAAAGGTAAAGGGACCCCTGACCATTAGGTCCAGTCGTGGCCGACTCTGGCGAACCAGAGCAGCGCACGGAAACACCGTTTACCTTCCCGCCGGAGCGGTACCTATTTATCTACTTGCACTTTGACGTGCTTTCAAACTGCTAGGTTGGCAGAAGCAGAGACAGAGCAACGGGCGCTCACCCCGTTGTGGGGAATCAAACCGCAGACCTTCTGATCAGGCTTTGTAGTTTAACCCACAGCACCACTCGCGTCCCTAACGTGGAATAGAATGTCCCTATTTTCATTGGAGAAATGTTGGTATGTTAGACGATACCAAGCTAGTTGGACCATGGCAGGTTCTTGTGTTCTTAGGGGGAAGTTCAAATATCTACCATCTCCTCTTGTCAGGAGGCTTTCTGTCATAACTGACTAATGCCAACCAGGACCAATAGCTGTATCAGTGCCTCAAATGCTGCTGTGGATGTTTCTCTTCCCTCTCCACAGGAGAAGCTCCCATGCAGCAGTCAGCGACGGATGCTCTCAGGGGAAGAATGTCAGCTGTCTCAGTAGGGAGGGAAGAGTGCCCTAGATGCTCCAAAGGAGGGAGGACAGTGGTGGATTCAGCGAAGCAGATGCCACATGAACACTTCTGCTTGGAGACCATCAGCAGAGAATTGCACAAAGCAGGCTGAGATGACGGGGAGGGGGAAGAGAGGCTGTGGTGAGTAGGAGAAAGGGCAAAGAAACCTCATGGATTAGATCATGGTGTGTGCAGGTGATGATAATGCAAATCAAAGGAATGAGAAGGTGGGCAGGAGAAGAAAGGCACACTTTAGGCAAGGTTAAATTCTCTTGCATGGAAATGAAAGCAGAGAGATGTCACTCTCTTGAACAGGGGTCAGCAAACTTTTTCAGCAGGGGGCTGGTCCGCTGTCCCTCAGACCTTGTGGGGGGCCGGACTACATTTTGAAGGGAAAAAGAAGAAGAACGAATCCCTATGCCCCACAAATGACCCAGAGATGCCTTTTAAATAAAAGTACACGTTCTACTTGTGTAAAAACACCAGGCAGGCCCCACAAATAAGCCAGAGATGCATTTTAAGTAAAAGGACACATTCTACTCCTGTAAAAACACACTGATTCCCGGTCTGTTCTCGGGCCAGATTTAAAAGGTGATTGGGCCGAATCTGGCCCCAGGCCTTAGTTTGCCTACCCATGCTCTTGAATAAGACTATAAATCATGAATAGGGATATAGAAATCCATCAATTTCAGTTTCTCTCCCTTTCTCATTTTTCGGGATCAGTTCTCCACATTGCCACATCAGCTGGAGATTTTTCTTTCTTTCCAGCATTGATCAGCAGAGGTTTTTAAGCAGAGGTTGGACGGCCATCTGTCATGGATGCTTTAGTTGAGATTCCTGCATTGCAGGCCATTGAACTAGATGAGCCTCCCTTCCAACTCTATGATTCTATTATTTTAGTGCCGATGGCTCCTAATTTGCACGTTCTGGCATGCAATTTTGCCTAATGGAAACATTTTTGCAAAAGAATTTGTGCCCTGCTTCATTGTGAAAGCCTGATTGGAGTTTACCAAAAAAGAAAGCTGAAGCAAAATGATCAATAAGACAGATTAATAATAACTTTCAAGAAGTGAAAATTGCAATAGACTAAAAGCAAATCAAGAATCGCACCGATGTTCTAAACATCTGGGTGGGCTTGTCTAAACAGAACTGGTGCCGAAAAGAGTGCAATGAAAGCAAGAAGCAGGGAATTCCAAAGCTTGGGTGCTAAAAGATTGAGTCTTATATGGCCCATATAACAGAGCCAGTAAGTTGTATGCATTTCTGTATGTTACATATGTCTTTTTTGAATGCAGACTTTAGTTGAGATTCCTGGATTGCAGAGGGTTGGATTAGATGGCCCTCCCTTCCAACTCTACGGTCTAGATGCACTTTTTGTACACATGAGTTGGCTGGAGCACTGGACAGTAAAATCTGGAGAATTTTGAAAAGAAAGGCAGTGTATTGGTTCACACACTGTTTTGGAATGTGGAAATAAGATACATTCACCTTTCAGTGCAAACTGAATCAAATTTGTCCCCCATCCCTAAGCTTGAACCAGGAGCCTCACAGGTATGGAGGTGGTCTACCACTCCCTATCACTACTGGACTTCTTGCCTCCTGGCAGAAACAGCAGGCAGTTGAAGCCAGGATGCGACCACCATGGACCAGACTCCTCTTGATCCTGGGAGCCATGTGAGATACCCAATACTATTATTAATTTGTTTAGAACTTTTATATCCCACTTTATAACCCCAAGCCCCAATGATGTGGCTTGTGAAAAGATTCTCACAATAAAAAGTAAAGTCACATCCAGGTCCTCCATCAGGAACAGGAATAACATGGCTCCCCTACAGTGCCAGCCTTGTTCTGGGAACGTTTTCTGCTCTCCTTGGTGTTGCCCTTTGGCCTCTACCTACTAGGCAGCACAGCTGAGCAGGAAAGGGAGGAAAGCTGAGCAACTGGATCAAACCTGGTGGCAGTTGTTTGCTGCTAGGAACATAAGAAGCTACCCTATCAGACCAGACCCTGCAAGTGTCCCTATTTTCCAGGGACGTCCCTGATTTACAGAAGCCATCCCAGTTTCTGATTTAATCCCAGAATGTCCTGCTTTTCCTTGTTTGTTGTTGTTGTTGTTTAGTTGTTTAGTCGTGTCCGACTCTTCGTGACCCCATGCACCAGAGCACACCAGGCACTCCTGTCTTCCACTGCCTCCCGCAGCTTGGTCAAACTCATGCTGGTAGCTTCTAGAACACTGTCCAACCATCTCGTCCTCTGTCGTCCCCTTCTCCTTATGCCCTCCATCTTTCCCAACATCAGGGTCTTTTCCAGGGAGTCTTCTCTTCTCATGAGGTGGCCAAAGTGCTGAAGCCTCAGCTTCATGATATGTCCTTCCAGTGAGCACTCAGGGCTGATTTCCTTCAGAATGGATAGGTTTGATCTTCTTGCAGTCCATGGGACTCTCAAGAGTCTCCTCCAGCACCAGAATTCTAAAGCATCAATTCTTCGGTGATCAGCCTTTTTTCTAGTCTATAGGACGTTCCTATTTTTAACAGAGGGATGTTGGAGGGTAACTCCTAAGCCATCTGAAGGCAGCCTTTTATAGAAAAGGTTTTTTTTAATATTTAAAGTTTTATTATGTTTCTATACATGCTTTAAGCTGCCCAGAGTGGCTGGGGCAACCCAGTCAGAGCGGTGGGGTATAAATAGTAAAACAACAACAACAACAATAACAGCAACAACAACTGACTAGGACGTCCCTATTTTCATCAGAAAAATTCTGGAGGGTATGTCCGAGCCTGGATAGCTCAGGTGGTTAGAGTATGGTGCTGATAGTGCCAAGGTTGCAGGTTTGATCCCTGTATGGGACAGTTGCATATTCCTACATTGGATGGAGGTTGGACTAGATGATACTCAGGCTCCCTTCCACCTCTTCAATTCCATGATTTTGTGTTAGACCATTGATCCACCCACCTCACTAATGCCTACCCCGCCATAGGGAACCCTTTTTCAGCCAATAGGACCACATTGTGGTTCAAGGACCCGACCCCCGCAATGTGAAATGAATACACAAGGACACGTGATATAAGGTTAATGGGCAAGAAAAGCATACAACTTTATTGATTACAGCAGTGAAAAGGTATTGGCTTAGGCATTGGATGTCTAAAACAAGGGGGTTTATTCACCAGTAGGTGGAGCCTGTTGATGCTAACCCAACTATAGGCTCTCCCCTGATGTCACCGAGGGTCGTGCCATGGCCTCCCGCCAAGCAGGCATCGGACAGAGTACACAACCACCAGATTCCTTTAATGGAATACCCAATAATTGAAGGCATAGGTGATGGCCACACCTAGCCCTTCGACACACCACAACACATTATTCCAATGCCTAACCGCCACCCAAGCCAACAAAAAGGCTCGCCGCCCGGCTCCCGCCCACAACCACTCCCCTCTCTTCCAGGGAGGAGAGTCTTTCCCTTCCACACAACCTTTCGAGGGCCACATACCAGCAGCAGGCAAGACTCATCAACAAAACTGGATGGAGCAACAAATATTTCCCCCGTTTGCACAGTAGGCTGGTTTCCATAAACACTCCTACCCACCTTCAGGGCTGGGTGACCAAGATGAGGTTAACCAGGAATTCTTCTCAGGTTTAGATTCTAATCTGAACCAGACAAGAATGGAAGGGGTTGTGTCATTTGTCTCTTCTCTAAAATCCCAACAAATTTCACCAACTTCTGAAGCTGTTTACCAAAGGTATGGCTGACCTTTTATTCTTTGTCTGTTGTAGCTACTGAGCACTGTTTCATTTAATACTGTTGATTTTAGAGTTGGGCATGTGGTGTCCCTTGCCTGCACCAGGGATGAGGAGACTCAAGCCTGCATACCAAATGTACACACAACCCCGGCCTCTTCTCAGGCCAAGCCCCCTCCCAGGCCCCCCTCCCCTTCACCCAAACCTGCCTGACACCCTCCTCTAATATTTTTGCCTGTTCGGAATGTGTCCATGCATTCTGATGGTTTTTTTGGACAGAGGATAATGGGGGGGGGGTGTGCGAGTGTTTGTAGATTTCACCCTATTGCAGAAACATAAAATTTGCATATGTTGCTCCACCCACATTTGCGATCAGCCCCACCCACCCCTGACATGTGGTTCCCGGAAGTTTACCCAGAAGGGGGTGAAGCTTGTAGGTCCCGCCCCTAATCTTTGTGGGATTTACATCTTTTAAATGCATAAATCATTGCTTTCCATGGATGTTATGTTATATGAAATAGTAATTGCATGATTCCTCCTCTTTTTCCCCTTAACAATAATTTTTAAAAATT
This sequence comes from Podarcis melisellensis, assembly GCF_964234715.1. Lineage (NCBI taxonomy): Eukaryota > Metazoa > Chordata > Lepidosauria > Squamata > Lacertidae > Podarcis > Podarcis melisellensis. Next base: position 56,878,380 of record NC_138543.1, on the reverse strand, counting down.
ATTTTATCATTTAGACGCTGTGTATCTGGCTGGGGGCATAAATTATGTATTGTATATCTTTTCCTCTTCTTCTTCTTTTCCTGTAAATCGCTTGGAGACCTTCGGGTGACAAGCAACCAATAAGTCTAATAAATGAAAATAATAATCTGCCATGGATTCTTTAGTTGAGAATCTTCCATTGCAGGAAGGATGGGCTAGATGACCCTTATGGTCCCTTCCAGTTCTACAATTCTATGATTCTAGGACAGCTTCTACTCCTTCAGTCTCCTGTTTGCTGGCATACACCTCCACAATTTACAGTTCAGGTGGAAGAAGGGCCATCTTCACACATTGTGTCACACATTGCATTTTTTCACTGTATGCATAAGTTGCTTTAAATGCACTCCAGGGGAATGTCATGTGTGAATGTCGACAACACATAAGCAATGAATCGTAGAGTTGGAAGGAACCAAGGCAGGAATATTTTTGCCTGGCATGGGGCTCAAACCCATAACCCTGAATTAATAATCTCACGCTCTACCGACTGAGCTGTCCCAGCTGCAGAAATCTGCCTGTGAATTTGGACCTTCATGCAGGTAGGCTCATCCCAGAGCTGGGATTGTCTGTGGTCCCTTGTTGAATATGTATTCTGGGGCATCGCTGGGCATTTGCCCCATAAGGTGTGAGAGATACAGGGAGGAAATGGGTGTGGGGAGGGGAGAGATCTTTCTTTCTTTCTTTCTTTCTTTCTTTCTTTCTTTCTTTCTTTCTTTCTTTCTTTCTTTCTTTCTTTCTTTCTTTCTTTCTTTCTTTCTTTCTTGGTGTCTGCAGAATCCTGCATCCCTAAGCATAAGCTGCCATCTAGTGGCTTTATGATGCAAATTCCCCTTCCTCCGAAAAGTGCTTCATTTGCCTTCACAGCAGGAGGTGAGGTAAGTGTTCATGGCTAAATGCGTTGGCTTAGCAATGTTACATGCTGGAAATAAATTAATATACGCCTCTTCCCGTCTTGGGGGCCATTGTTGCTGAGGCATAAATTAATAGTGCTGTTCTAACTAACTTTTGCCTCTGTGTGTCTGGTCCCATTGGTAGCTTCAAAAGGAAAGGGGTCCCACGGTTTACTTGGCAGCAAACACAAAGCCCTAAATGTACCTTTGCAAAGTGTGAGCTGTTATAATTGCATTTCTCTTAAGGAGGACGAAAAATTGAGGTTGATTATTTCCAGTGTGATTAGGACCAGTGTGGTGTTAAGAGTGGTAGACTCATAATCTGGTGAACCGGGTTCGTGTCTCCGCTCCTCCACATGCAGCTGCTGGGTGACCTTGGGCTAGTCACACCTCTTTGAAGTCTCTCAGCCCCACTCATCTCACAGAGAGTTTGTTGTGGGGAAGGAAGGGAAAGGAGAATGTTAGCCACTTTCAGACTCCTTCAGGTAGTGATAAAGCGGGATATCAAATCCAGACTCCCCTTCTTCTTCTTCATTTCTCCAAAGAAATGAAGAGATTTCAAGGCTTGCTCTTGATGGGGTTACACCCCCTCTGAAGGATCAGGTATGCAGTTTGTGGGTACTTCTGTACCTATTGTTGCCGCTTGAGGCTCAGGTGGTCTCAGTAGCACGGTGAGCTTTCCATCAGCTTTGGCTGGTTGCCCGACTGCTCCCCTATATGGACTTGGATAGTCTTAACTTCTTCTGTCTATGCTTTGGTTAGATAACTGCAATGTGTTACATGTGGGGCTGCCTCTGAAGATGGTTCAGAAACTTTAGCTGGTGCAGAATTCATTGGCCAGGTTGCTCACTGGGCAAGATGGTTTGAGTGTATCACACCAATCCTGGCCCAGTGGCGGAGCTTCATGTTCCGGCACTGAGGGGTGTGGAGAATTGGTGGGGGCGTGGCCGGCGTGCATCCCAGGGGCGTGTCCCGTGTCCCGGGGATGTGGCACGCCATCCGCAGGGGAGTTCAAAACCCTGCTTCAAGCATTCGGCAGCCATCTTCCTCCCTGAAAATTTCCGCACCCCACCGAGATCGCACTGCCGGGAGCAGTGTGCTCCTCCCACCACCCCTCTTCCTCTGCCAGTGTCCTGGCATGACTGCACCAGCTACCAATTAGTTTCTGGACCCCATTCAAAGTGCTGGTTTTGACCTAAGGTAAAGGTAAAGGGACCCCTGACCATTACGTCCAGTCGTGACAGACTCTGGGGTTGCGGCGCTCATCTCGCTGTATTGGCCGAGGGAGCCGGCGTACAGCTTCTGAGTCATGTGGCCAGCATGACTAAGCTGCTTCTGGCAAACCAGAGCAGTGCACGGAAATGCTGTTTACCTTCCCGCCAGAGCGGTACCTATTTATCTACTTGCACTTTGACGTGCTTTTGAACTGCTAGGTTAGCAGGAGCAGGGATTGAGCAACCGGAGCTCACCCCATCACTGGGATTAGTACCGCCAACCTTCTGATCAGCAAGTCCTAGGCTTTGTGGTTTAACCCACATCGCCACCCGTGTCCCTTGGTTTTGTCCTATAAAGCCTTAAAAGCCTCAGGGCCACAATACCTCAAGGACCGCCTCTCCCCATATGAACTGATCCAGACCCTGCGACCATCACCTGACACCCTTTTGTTGTGCTTCCTCTGTGAGAGGTTCAGAAGGTGGCAACCCAAGAATGGACCTTTACTGTGGTGGCTCCCATTTGTGGAATGCCCTTCTCAGGGAAGCTCATCTGTCACCTTTGTTACATTGGCACCAGGCAAAAAATCCCAGCTGGGGACGTCGGGACTGGGGTCAAGATGGTGGGGTGGGAGCAGGAATGGGAGTCCAGAAGCCAGGAGTCAGAAAGCCAAGAGTCCAAGGGTCAGAGAGCCGGAAGTCAAGAAGCCAAGAGTCAGAGGGTAAGGAAGCAAGGAGTCAGGGGTCCGAGGATCAAGAAGCAAGGAGTCAAGCACAGCAAGGCAGGGAATGTGTTGCTGTAGCAAAGAGCCAAAGGGAAAATGCTAACCTTATATCCCTTCCCGGCTCTTGCCACCAGGTGCTGTGAGTTACCAATCGGCCTCACCTGTGTGGCCGTGCCTTGCCTCTTCAGAACAAACCTAGGAAAGCCCCAGTCCTGCAAAGTCCTACTGGTCACAGGGCCTGGCTGCTGCATGCACACCTGACACCATCATCCAGCCCATTCATGGTGACCAACCAGGTGCCTATGAGAAACCTGCAAGAAGAACCTGAGCATGAGAGCACTCTCCCCTGCTGTGACTTCCAGCAACTGAAACTCCCAACCTTCTGGAGCAGATTTTGAGTTTGCGTGGCAAGTCCCCTCCCCCATGTGAAATGAAGACACTGGACACATTATTTAAGGTTAATGGGCATAAAAAAGGCCACAACTTTATTGATTACAGAATTGAAAGGTATTTGCCTTAGGCATTGGCTCCTATCGATTATCCGGCATGGAGACCGGGAAGGGTTATCCACAAGCCGTGGGAGTCCTGTTAAAGTACGCCAACTAGGATCCCACAAGTGTCACCGCTCGAGGGTGTGCCGGAGGCCCTTACCTCCCTAGGTTTCGGACAAGGCAACGCCCCCCGGAGTCCTCTTCCTGACTACCCCTTTTCATTGGGGGAAGATGATGGCACTTCCTTTGCCCCTTCATTTGCATAACAATTAACCCCTGCCAATGCCTAACCGCCAATACCGCGGAAGTTGTGACGTTTGCTACGAGGTAGGCGAAAAAACCAAAAGGCTAGAAGTACGACAAATTGGAAAAATTCCTACCAGGCCCCTTGCGGCAACCAACCGAAGTCCATAGCAAGGTCATAGCTAGCTAATCCTAAAGGGTGGGTGGGATGGGAAAACCACTCAGCTGGAAAAGGGGAAAGAGGGTGGTCCCAACCCCTGATCTACATCTATTTCTGTGGCTTGTGTAATCTAATAATTTGTGTTAATATATATATGGGAAACCTGCCAAAGCATGAGAACTGAACACAGAGAGACAGCTGAAGCAGCACTTGACTTACTGGTTGGCATGCCTGCAATACAAGTTGTGTAGCAGAGATCACACTGTGGGTGAAGGACCCACTGCAAATCCTGTTAATACGCTACATCTATCTTCACCTTCACCTGCAAGCGCTCCAATTTATGAAAGGTGTCATGGGCTTTGAAGATGCTTGAACTTAGGATGAAAGTGAGAAACGTGCTAAGAGGAAGGCACACTTGGCAACCCCTCACCATGATCAACTCCTGCCTGGAAACCTGTGTCCCCACTGTGGAAGGATGTGCGGATCCAGAATTGGCCTCCACAGTCACTTACAGACTGTTAAAACTGTGTTTATGGAAGACAATCTTACTCAGCTACGAGTGATCGTCAAAGAAGAAGACCGGAAATTTGTGGGTGCCTGGGTCCCTGCATGGCCCTTGCATGGTCGGCACCTATACTTATTAGGGGTGCAGGAAGGAGATGAGCACAGATCCATCAAGGCCTATTCTGCTGGCAATCTCTAGTTAAGGAAAGTAAGAGGTTGTTTTTTTCTGTGCAATGATTTTTGTGAGATACTTGAAACATATGTGAAATTCCCCTGAAAAATGTTTTTTATTTTAATTTTATAGTATCATTCATTTCTTCTTTCTCCTCCTTCCAAATATTTTATTTATTTATGCTATGCATTTTTTACTGTTGGATTGGGCTCCTCCATAATGACCTCTAAATGTTGTAGGTCTGACAATTCCCTATTCCACTCCCCGTACAACATTCCTTCATTCTATACTGCTAGATGAGGACGTCTTTCAGTCAGTCCAAGATCAAACAGCAATTTGTTCGAAGAAGGAGCTCGGATGCACAGTGCAGGTCAGACTGCCTGGCATTGAGGTGGTCTCGGGGGCTGGATTCAAGGTTCACTGAACTCAGCCAAAAAAAAAGCCCACAAAAAAACTGCCATGGACTTTAGTGGGGTTTTGAACTGCTGTTCTCTGTGAAAAAAAATCATTCTAGGTTTCTGGTTCCTTCTGGCAAGATACGGAGAACAACTGAAATCAAAGCTCAGAGTGTTACTTTCTGAAACGAGATCCTCTAATTTTGTTCTCTCTGAGAGGCCGCTATCTTTTGGGATTAAGTCTAAAGCACGGAACAGTGAGAATAGCAGAGAGAAGGAAATCAAGAACAACACTGATATGATGGTTGCAGACTTTAAAGGAGGTTTAGACAAATTTGCGGAGGCTGAGGCGAACCATGTCAGTAGCTGAATACTATCTACAGCATCAGAGACAGCCTGTCTCTCAGTACCAAGTGGGGAGGGTGCTGTTACCTACAGATTCTGCATTCAGGCATTCCATAGGCATCTGTGTTGCTACAATGGGAACAGGATATTGAACTAGATGGGCCTTTGCCCTGATCCAATAGGGTTGTCTTATGTTCTTATGATGTTAAAAATGAGCTAGAGAAATTCCTGGAGGATAAGGCTATTGGCTATTGGCAATGATGGCCCTTTATGTCTGCATGTGTCAGAGGTAGTTAGCCTATGAATATCAGTTTCATGCAGGGAGAGTGCTGTTGCTCCCTCCTCCTTCCTGTGCCCTTCCTTTGGAGTAGCCATGACTAGTTGTCAATGGCTACTACTAAGGATGAAAGAATCTCATCGATTAGGGTTCTTTTGTTTCTCATTTTTCCAATCTTAGATTCAGTTTTCCACATTTCTGCAGAAATCTGCAAATTCTTTTAAAAGATAATCCCCATGAAAATTCGCCAGCATTGTAGTGTGAATTCTCCCCCCTCCCCATAAACAGATTTTATTGCTTAAGGTATAATTTTTTTTGCAAGTAGTTTCTCCACTTGTACTGCTTTTTTGTATGTTGTATTCACAACTCTATTCATTGCACACTTTCCCTTCTTGTGTGCCTTTTTGTAAATATTGTTGGGCTGGAGAACTGCATCACAAAATTCAGATAAGGGATGGTTTTGAAGGATAGCCATCTATTGGTTCTCGTGTCATTTGGGAAAGTGTGGATTTGACTTTCAATGTGAACTCATCAAATTCCCTCCCCCCCCCCCAATCTCTAGCTGCTAGAGGATCGAAGGCAGTATGCCTTTGAATTGCCAACAGCAGGAGAGAGCCTTTCTCCTTATTTCCTTCATGCAGACTTCCCATACGTATCTGGTTGGCCATGCTGGAAAACACAATCCTGGACTATCATTATTATTACTTGTTGGCATCCAACCATCTCTAGATACAATGGAGTGTACCTACAGGGGTGAAGTTAAACCACTGTGTTAGCCTCACTGAAATGACCTCCCAGGGGTGCATGTCTGGACAATATGCATGGAGGTCCTGGGTTGCCCAAACAACAAGACCCCCATCTTAGCCTCGCTGATGTGGTCCAAAGGAAAGCTGAGCAATATGTTTGGCACCAGCTTGGCTGCCGGAGTTGCTGGAAGGAGATGTTCAATGTGCCATTCAACCATCCTAGGGACAGATCGTGAAGCTGAGGCTCCAGTACTTTTGCCACCTCATGAGAAGAGAAGACTCCCTGGAAAAGACCCTGATGTTGGGAAAGATTGAGGGCACAAGGAGAAGGGGACGACAGAGGACGAGATGGTTGGACAGTGTTCTCAAAGCTACCAGCATGAGTTTGACCAAACTGCGGGAGACAGTGGAAGACAGGAGTGCCTGGCATGCTCTGGTCCATGGGATCACGAAGAGTCGGACACGACTAAACGACTAAACAACAACAACAGGGACTTGTGAGGGGCTGGGCAGAGGAGGAGGAGTGGTAGAGACCGCCTCCCCATCCTGACTCTTCCAGGGAGGAGGAAGAGGAAGACAGTATAGATTTACAACAGTGGTTTGAGGGAGGTCACAGCTCAGAGGCAGATGAGGGGGGTGTTGGAAACACACCCAGGAAGGCCGCCAACTTCCCAAGACACTGGGGCATTGCTCCAGTGGTCCTCCCTCAGTCCAGAGAGACAAGTGATAAGCGACCCCTCTCTCCTGAGAGGAGCATGCTCATCTTCTGGCATATTATTGCAGAAGAAAAACTCAATCAGTAGCTCTAAAACTACTTTATTTACAGTCTATACTACAAAGACTCCATCAGCACGTCTGTGCTCTTTGAGCACCAGTACAGAACAGCATCACAAACAGAAGTGAAACTAACTTCCAACAGTACTGAGACTTCCTGTCTCACGCTCACTCAGACACTCACATGATGTAGACAAAACATAGTGCTTCTGCTGGAGCAGCACGGATGGATAAAAATCCTAACAGGGGAAAGTTAGGAAATAATGGGAGAGGAGGAGCTAACACGTTGTCACTAGAAAGCATTCTATACCCTCCATCTCCCAGAACCTGGTGAGCCTTAAAGGTAGGAGAGCAAAGAGCTCAAAGACAGAGGGAACTTAGCAGTACCGTAGAGGAGATGATGATGATGAAGATGAAGATGATTGAGGAAGTTGGAGAGAAGGGGGGTGGAGATTCACTCAGGACAACGCCATTATCCAAGAGGCTGGGTTCTATAGCTCCTCTCTGTAAAGTTTGAAATAAAAAAGAACTGTAAGAAACTTTTCCTTGTCTTTATACTTCCTGGGCAACCAGCCAGGAGTCGCTGACAGCACCCTGACAGGACTCCGCTCTGGATTTGTGTAGGGTTTACTCCTTAGCCTTATTTTCTCCCGAAGATATCCCACAAGGCAGTGGAGGTTTGGGTTCAGAGTTATCTTTGCATACCTCCGCCTTTTCCCCTGATGGAACTCAAGGTGGCTTGCAGATAAAAATAAGAACCGTTAAGAACATAGGAAAAACAATAATTAAAAAAACAATTGAACATTGATGAAATTAAAAGGTAAAGGACCCCTGGATGGTTAAGTCCAGTAGAACTCGACTATGGGGTTGCGGCGCTCATCTCTGCTTTCAGGCTGAGGGACCTGATGTTTGTCCACAGAGAGCTTTCTGGGTCATGTGGCTAGCATGACTAAACGACTTCTGGCGCAATGGAACACTGTGACGGAGGCCAGAGCGCACAGAAATGCCCTTTACTTGATTAATTTACTTTATTTACTTCTTTGTTTACTTCTTCAACTGATGGAATTAAAACTATATACATATATAAAATCTATTAAAACCCATACCAATAATTACCCCCTCCTAAAAAAAGCCCTGTAATTTCCCTGAAGGGACACGGCTGGCGCTGTGGTCTATACCACAGAGCCTCTTGGGCTTGCCGATCAGAAGGCCGGTGGTTCGAATCCCCACAACGGGGTGAGCGCCCGTTGTTCGGTCCCTGCTCCTGCCAACCTAGCAGTTCAAAGTAGATAAATAGGTACTGCTCTGGTGGGAAGGTAAAAGGCGTGTCCGTGCTCTGCTCTGGTTTGCTAGAAACAGCTTAGTGATGCTGGCCACATGACCCGGAAGCTGTACGCCGGCTCCCTCGGCCTGAAAGTGAGATGAGCACTGCAACCCCTGAGTTGGCCACGACTGGAACTAATGGTCAGGGGTCCCTTTACTTTTACCTAATTTCCCTGAAAGCAATCAGTTGCCCAAAGCCTTTTGGAACAAGAAAGTCTTCACCTGCTAGCTTCTCTAGGGACTAGATGGGTTTTGGTGTGACCCAATGGAGCACTTCACTTTGTATAAAAATCAGATGCAAGCATTTGTCAAATCCTTTTTTAAAGCCGTCCAAGTTGGTGGCCACCACTACTTCTCAGGGGAGAGGATGCCGCAGTTTAACTATGAACTGTGTGAAGAAGCATTTTCTGTTGTCTCTTCTGAATCTTCCAACATTCAGTTTTGTTGGATGCCCATGAGATTAGTGTTATGACAGAGGGAGGAAAGCATTTCTTTGTCCACTTCCTCTACACCCTGCATAATTTTGTAGACATCTGTCATGCCCCCTCTCATTCGCCTTTTCTCTAAACTAAAAAAAAAAGAAAAAGTTTCAAATCTTGCAACCTTCCCTCAGAAGGGGAGTTCCTCTGTCCTCTTGATCATTTTGGTCTTCAGACAACCAGAGGAGGGAGAGAGGGGGGGTAGAGAGAGAGAGAGGGAGAGAGGGAGAGAGATCTGCAGACTGAAATAGTGGAACCCTGGAACATCTTTGCAGCTCAGTTTTGCTGGTTGTACAGACAGACCCTGTCATCAGTCTCCTCTCATGACTGCACATTCTCGGTTTATGTTGGAGGAATGTTTCCTACTTTTATCCTGCTGTTTCTTCTTTCCCTTTTTTTTTTTTAAAAAAAAAAAAACAGATTCTGACTTCTCCTGGCTATTCCATGCTGGGCTTTCTTGAAATCCTTCCTTTCCTTTTGGTACTTTAGATCTTTTATAGCTGGTACATTCCCTGTGGCCGTTTCTTCGCCCCACTGTGCAAATTTACTGCAGCTATTGTTTTTGCATGCGCGCACACACACACACACACACACACTTTCTTTTACCAATCTGTACCTCCAGCTCCCTAATCATTTTTTGCCACACTCCTCTGAACTCCTTCCCAGTTTGTCTACATCTCCCCGGTAATGATTTCCTTTCACCGTGCTTCTCATTTGTCATCCTACCTCCTCCATCTTATCACATCCCTGCAGACCTTTTGCCCCGTTGCTATGTTGTAGACTGGACTTGGGCAATTGACGTAATCCCTTAATTTGCCAGAGGTATGCAAACCAGTATCCAGTACGCTTTGGATTTCCTGAGCCTAATAGGATGCTGCGAGGAAAGGATTATGCCTTCGCCTCATATAAATATGAATAGGAACAATCGATGGACTTAAAATCCAGAGATGAAGGGATATTGCTTATCTTTGTGCAATTCTGCATTGCGTGGTTTGAAGGCCAGGCATCCTGTGATCTGTCAACTCAGCATAACTTGTGAAGTCCCAAGCTATACATGGCCCAACAAGCAGATATGAGGGCCCAACAGGGGTTGGTAAAACTCCTGCTTTGGCTCTTGTCTAGGAATCATTTGGGATGCATAAAGTACCCCTGTCCTGGTTACCTTAAACCAGCTGGGGTCTGTAGTCATGCCAATCAAATGCCAAGCTAAATTCAATTGGTGTTTTCAATACTTCAGTAAGAATCCTGGGATAACTCTAGATATTTGTTCATGTACATGTACAAAAGTCAGTTCTGTGAGAATGTTAAGGATAGTAGGAGAGGATATATTATTAAATTTTATCCTTCCTTCCTTCACTCACACTAGTGAATCATATAGCAGAACAGATTCGCCTCAATTCACCAGGAAGCTAGTTTCCAGATTCGTTTGAATCTCTTTCGTTAAGCAATCCAATGTGGCCTTGCCCAGATGAATTATTCCTGGTGTCCCCTTTTATCCCTCCTAAAATAATAAAGACACAAGAGTCTTTCCTTAAAAGTAACAAGAAGTTGACTCACATTCAGTTCACAGTATGATCCCTGAAGGCAGGCTGTAGCTAGTAGTTACAGAACATAATGCAAGTTTATCCCATAGGGGGCTTGAGCCCATGTACAGCTGGCTGAGGGCCAGCAGACAGCAAAATACATTAAGAGAACAGCAGCAAGAGAAGAAAATGGCTGCAGGAGAGCAACGTGGCATCAAGAGGAAGATGGCTGCGTGACTCGGCTCATTTATGGAGTCAGCAAAGGTCATGCCCACCTTCCTGGTCACATGCAGGGGGAGGACGCTCCAGACCAGTGGAACAGATCTGGATACTGGATACTGGCTGGAGTAACATCCCCCTGCCTGCGTCCACTCTAGGGAAACAAGGAATGTTGTACTTGACTGCTCTAATGGATTACATCCCACGAGTTCTTCTTATATTTTTGTGAAAGTGGGGTGGGAGCATTGAGTCAATGTGCTTATGGGATGTTGCTATTTGGGGCTGGGATTCAACCACGCACCACCAAATTCAAGCTGCACAAGTGCAGTTGACTGGAATAATAATAATAATATAATAATTTATTATTTATACCCCGCCCATCTGGCTGAGTTTCCCCAGCCACTCTGGGCGGCTCCCAATCAAGTATTAAAAACAATACAGCGTAAAAATGTTAAAAACTTCCCTGACCAGGGCTGCCTTCAGATGTCTTTTAAAGATAGGATAGCTACTTATTTCCTTCACATCTGAAGGGAGGGTGTTCCACAGGGTGGGCGCCACTACCGAGAAGGCCCTCTGTCTGGTTCCCTGTAACCTTACTTCTCGCAATGAGGGAACCGCCAGAAGGCCCTTGGCACTGGATCTCAGTGTCCGGGCTGAACGATGGGGGTGGAGACACTCCTTCAGGTATACAGGACTGAGGCCGTTTAGGGCTTTAAAGGTCAACACCAACACTTTGAATTGTGCTCGGAAACGTACTGGGAGCCAGTGCAGATCTCTCAGAACTGGAAGGCCTTGCTCAACCAACCTGCTTCCTAAAATGGGTGGGTTTTGTTTTGTTTTGTTTCTCTGTGATAAGGAAATGTACCAGAAAAATGTAGCCTAATACTTGTATCAATGCAATGTCTTCCCACCTGCTCACAGATGAATCAGGGTTGTTAAAAGGTCCCCTGCTCTCCACACAGAGCTAAAATTTCAAAAGTTCCTTTGGAAGAGTGTTTAATTGCTGAACCACTCTGGATATTATAGCTCTGTGAGGGAGTAGCGCAGGCAAACAACTTTCAGCACCCTTAACAAACTAGAGTTCCCAGGATTCCTTGACCATTTAAAGTAGTATCATAGTGAGGCCAAAGAAGATAAATTCACTGTGTTTACTACTATTTGCTCTACTTGACCATAGTGTGTGTGAGAGAGAAATAAAAGGACAGTAGCAAAGGACAAAACTCTCTAGCATTTCTCTCTGGGCCACAGCTGTTCACCTCATCCATCCTGCACAAAATTCCACTCCAGTGTCAAATCTCAAAGGTTTCAGCTTAATCTTCTTATCAACCCACTTTAATTTCAGTCTACAACTCATCACCCATCCTGTACACCCTTGAGAAGTTCGCAAAATTAGTTTCCTTTATTGCTTCATTGTTCTCTTCTTTGCAAATGAGATTGCCTTCTCTATCCCCCACTCCCCACTCATAGCACTCCTTCTAATAACCAATAGAAGAAGAAGCTTCGCCATGATGTCAATGCTTTTCCCTGCCAAACTTCTGCCTGCTTTCTCTTAAAACTGTTGCTGCCAACTTCGGGGAGAAGCTGGGGGGGGGGTGAAATGGCCACCGGGGTCCGGGAGCCACAGCCAGAGATTTGATGTGGCATTCACATCACTGCAAATGCTTTCATTTATTCTCCCCCTCCCCAAAGAAAACGGTTCACACCTACAGCCCTGTGCCATCAAGAGATAAATCACAGAGCGGCAAGCCATCAAGTGACACTATTGATTTATTTATGAATTGTCTTCCGCACGTGCATCAAGGCAAATTGCAAGCATGTGCTAAAAAAAACAGTTTTAAGAACAGTACAAAAATGGCTAAAGGCAGGTTTCAAAACAATACAGAGTAAATACCTAATGCAGAGAACTTTTCATCCTGCCCGGAAAAGTTGCTGGAACAAAAATGTCTTCAATTGTTTCCATAAAGTACGGTTAGTGGGAAACTGTGATAAGACTATTGTTCCACTAAGCAGAGGAAAAGGGACGCAGGTGGCACTGTGGGTTAAACCACAGAGCCTAGGACTTGCCGATCAGAAGGTCAGCAGTTCGAATCCCCACGACGGGGTGAGCTCCCATTGTTCGGTCCCTGCTCCTGCCAACCTAGCACTTCGAAAGCACGTCAAAGTGCAAGTAGATAAATAGGTACCACTCCGGTGGGAAGGTAAATGGCATTTCCGTCCGCTGCTCTGGTTCGCCAGAAGCGGCTTAGTCATGCTGGCCACATGACCTGGAAGCTGTACGCCGGCTCCCTCGGCCAATAAAGCGAGATGAGCGCCGCAACCCCAGAGTCGGACACAACTGGACCTAATGGTCAGGGGTCCCTTTACCTTTACCCTTTAAGCAGAGGAAGCCACACTGAAAACACCCTGCTCTGAGTTATGATGAAGCAAGCTTCTGGGGTCTTTGGAACTTACAACGGATTGTCTTCGATGAACTGCAGTGATTTACTGGGTCTATGTCAGGCTTCCTCAACCTCGGCCCTCCAGATGTTTTTGGCCTACAACTCCCATGATCCCTAGCTAGCAAGACCAGTGGTCAGGGATAGTGGGAATTGTAGTCTCAAAACATCTGGAGGGCCAAGGTTGAGGAAGCCTGGTATATGTCATACATTGGGTCTTATATGATAGTATCATATACGTAAGCAAGGGGCAGATGGGGCTCGCCAACCTGGGAAGTTTTCCTTGGAGGAGGAAAACTCTGATCCTATACCTCTGTTGCCTTGCAGGATATCTTCAGGAGAAGAAAAGGCTAAGGAGTAAACCCAACACAAATCTGGTGTGGAGTCCCTAAGGTGGTTGAATTGTGCTTTGTCCTTCCGGCAACTCCTGCAGCCCAGCTGGTGCCAAATGTATTGCTCAGCTTTCCTTTGGATCATACCAGCGAGGGAAGGATGGGGGTCTTGTTGTTTGGGCAGCCCAGGACCTCCATATACACTGCCCTGGCTTGAGTCCCAGGGAGGTCACTAACACTAACTATGATGGCCTGGGGCTCAGACTCAGAACCAGAGGGAGTCTCAGTCTGCACAGGTTCCCCTGCAACAAACACCAGCTGGACACTCAGGGGCTCAGGGGCCTGAGCCAGCCCTGGTTCCAGATGTGGGGATTACCGCGTTGCCTTCAGCTGGGCCATCACTTACAGCTGCTCCACTACTGGTTGGGTCAGGAGAGGCTGAAGCGGCCTCTGGGTCTAGTAACCCACCGACGTCTCCTGAGCTGCAGAGACTAAGGTCTGAGAGAAGGAGAGATCTGAGTACTCACAGGAGGAGTGCTCGCCTCCGGGCAAAACAGGGAGTTGAGTTGCTGGGGGATCAGGACCGGCTGCTACCCTGACAAAAGGTAAAAGGGTAAAAGGCTGTCGGACCCTGCCCCAGGTTGCGGGAGCAACATTGCTGTATTCTAGATCCTGTACCTGTCCTTGCCTGGTTTCCTGGCTTGTGTCCTGTCTTGGCCCTGTCAGACTGACTCCTAGTGGAACCTTTGGATTCTGGACTGGCCCTGGACCATGTTTCAAGGGTTACCCCAGGGCCCAGTACACTCCATTGCCTCCTGAGACAGACAGATGCCAGGCAAAATAAATAAATAGCATCTAGCTTGTGATGGAGGTGAATGATTTTGTTCTCAAAGTGTCCACTAGTGCAGCCACCCTTTAAAGTAGGCATCCCCAAACTCGGCCCTCTAAATGTTTTGGGACTACAACTCCCATCATCCCTGACCACTGCTCCTGTTAGCTAGGGATGATGGGCATTGTATTCCCAAAACATCTGGAGGGCCGAGTTTGGGGATGCTTGCTTTAAAGGGCGAGACCTCAAAATATCCCAGTGAGGACTGAGCATGCCCAATGGGTGTGGAATCCTAATTCACTGTTGAGAGATGGGTAAAAGAAACACGAGGAAGGGGTGGGAGTCGGAATGGGGTATCCCGAAAGAGGGTGTGGCTGGCTAGCTGGCATCCTGAACAGGAACTCTTTACACTGCCAAATTGAAGAAGAAGAGTTTGGATTTGATATCCCGCTTTATCACTACCTGAAGGAGTCTCAAAGTGGCTAACATTCTCCTTTCCCTTCCTCCCCCACAACAAACTGTGAGGTGTGTGGGGCTGAGAGACTTCAGAGAAGTGTGACTAGCCCAAGGTCACCCAGCAGCTGCAGGTGGAGGAGCGGAGACGTGAACTCGGTTCCCCAGATTACGAATCTACCGCTCTTAACCACTACACCACAATTGGGTCGCAGCTTCTGTCCATTTGCTTCTTCATTGCTTAGCTGGCAACTTCTCAGTAAAGTGCAACAAATAAATGAATAAGCTCGACACATCTGCAGGAAGCGGCGCTTTTAAGAGGCACGGGCCCAGGTGGCATTGCTCCTTAGGAACATCTGCACCCTGCCACCGGCTCGGCATTCGGATCTGATGAGCAAAGCCGGCGGAAGCCAGGCTGAGCGCTTTTGACAACTTTTGGATGCGCCAACTTGGGCCGGTAACCAGAATTAATTAAGTCTTCTCGCTGTTTGCCGCCGATAAATCCTAATAAACACGAAGGGAGCGTTCTGGTGGCCTTATCATTCCAGAGGAATTAGAACACAGCGGTGTCATTTAGCAATCCAGATGGTTTATCATTGCGTGGTTTTGTGTTGAAGTGGGATGTGGTGACGGCGGGAGCGGGGGGGCGGGCGTATCAAGCGAGGAACAGAAGCGAGGCTGAGCCGTGCTCTCCCTTTTCGATTATGGATATTTATACACACAGCAGAAACCAGGAGTGTGACATCTGGGAATCTTTGCTTGTTTCTTATTCCTTCCACCCCCGTTAAAAAAAATAAAAATTAAACCCTCTCTACAACTTCAAACCCCCCCCCCAACAGTTGCATGTTCTCCTTTCAAAGTTTAGGCATGTCAATGGCACCTTTGTGCAATATTTATGAGCTCCTGCTTTAAATGGGCGTCCTTAATTGCTTCAGTCGCTGTGCTTGTAAGACAAGAACCTAATAAACAGAAGCCAAGTAAGCAGAAAAAGGCTGTCCAGCGCTGTCTGTCTGCCTGCTCCCCAAACAAATACTGCAAGGGGCCTGCTAGGAAGCCATAATTGCATTGTGGCGCTTGCTCCATGCATAATGGAGTGCTTAGTTACAGATTGCCCCATCGCCTCCCCCAGCCTCAGTGCTCAGATCTCAGCAGAGTGCATCCTTCCCAGGGCTGAGATTCCCTTTTGGGGAAAACAAACAGGTAGAGAAAACAAAGCATTTCCAGACAGGGATACTTCATAGATCATACATTGGAAGGGACCCTAAGGAGGATCTAATCCAACCGCCTGCAAAACAGAATATGCAGCTGACTCATATGGGGATCGAACCTGCAACCTTGGCGTTGTCAGAAGTTCAGCCTACACTCGAGTAGGACCCTGGCAGAGACACATGCCTGACTGGCATGTTCTCTCCCTCCTGGTCGATTGTTCGGGAGCTTCAAAAGCTTTCTTCAGTCCGAACATCACAGCGACCGATGCCACCAGCACACTTAGGGATCTGCAGAGTTTGCGTATCATGCGTGATAGAGCTCAGCAACTCAGCATTTTGGCTAATCGACTTTATTCACATATAAGCACACATAGAGCACTGCAACATGGCTCCCCCTCTCTCTCTAGCATCAGACAGCAAAGAGAAAAAGGACAAAGGACAATAGCCCCACTTCATGGAACACAGTAACACAAACATCTTGTCTCTGTCACTTCCTACTTTGTGGAGTCAAAACATATACCATCATATGAAAGACAACAATCCCATGACTGCAATCATGGAGCAGGAACTCTAACAATTAGCACCATGGTCTAACCAACAGAACCATCCAGGGTAGCATTGATGAATTGCTCAAGGTGGCATACTTTATTCTCCCCACTTAATCACCCCCCCCCAACAACCCTGTGCCTGTTCTGCCCTGTTTGGCCAAAAGACCAGCATTTGCAGCCTCCCAAATGCTCCACAAACTGTGGATTGTTTAGGTCCACCGAGTTGGACGCTGGAAAAAGTTGTTTGGTATCATAGTTGCCAGCACCTAAACAATTGGGTAGCAATAAGAGCATAGAACAGCTGTGCTAGAGCAGACCAATGTAGTCCAGCATGTTATTTCCACAGTCAGACACCCCATGAAGTTAAATGAGTTAATAGTCCGCTGTCCTTCACTCCCAACTGGTATTTAGAGACATCACGTCCCTCATTCTGGCAGGAGCATATAGTCATCACAGTCAGTAGCCATAGTAGAAGAAGAGTTTGGATTTTATATTCCGCTTTAAAGGTAAAGGTAAAGGGACCCCTGACCATTAGGTCCAGTCGTGGCCGACTCTGGGGTTGCGGCGCTCATCTCGCTTTATTGGCCGAGGGAGCAGGCATACAGCTTCCGGGTTGTGTGGCCAGCATGACTAAGCCGCTTCCGGCGAACCTGAGCAGCGCACGGAAACGCCGTTTACCTTCCCGCCGGAGCGGTACCTATTTATCTACTTGCACTTTGACGTGCTTTTGAACTGCTAGGTTGGCAGGAGCAGGAATCTTGCAATGGGAGCTCACCCCGTCGTGGGGATTCGAACCGTCGACCTTCTGATTGGCAAGTCCTAGGCTCTGTGGTTTAACCCATAGCGCCACACCTGCATCATATCCCGCTTTATCACTACCCAAAGGCGTCTCAAAACGGCTAACATTCTCCTTTCCCTTCCTCCCCCACAACAAACACTCTGTGAGGTGAGTGGGGCTGAGAGACTTCAGAGAAGTGTGACTGGTCCAAGGTCACCCAGCAGCTGCATGTGGAGGAGTGGGGAATTGAACCCGGTTCACCAGATTACGAGACTACCGCTCTTAACCACTACACCACACTGGCACTCAGTCTATGAACTTGCCTAATTCCCTATTAAATCCACAGATTTGTATAAAGTAGTGTTGCCATACATCTGGAATTTCCTGGACATAGCAGGTATTCAGCCTTCGTAAGCAGCATCTGGGCAGAAATCACTGAATGTCTGGGAAAATCCGGACGTATGGCAGCTCATGTTGGTAGTGTAGATTTTGAGGAATTTCATTACAAATATCACAAAAACTCTCTCTCTCTCTTTAAACTGTTGGCAAAATTTTAAAAAGCTCAACAACTTTGTCCCTTAACCCCCAACCCCCCCCAAAAAAAACCCTGTTGTGTCTGGATTTTCACTTTTTGAAATAGGGCAATCCTATAGAAGGGCATTCAATCAATCAATCAATCAATGGTTATTTATGTATGCTACTACTGCTGCCCGTGTTCTGTTAGCCCAAAAATGGAAAATGAGCTAGATCCCAACCGAAGAAGAATGGCAACTTAAGTTGACAGAATATGTGCAGCTTGCAGACTTAACATACAGAATAAGAGAACAAGAAGAACATATGTTTAGAGAATATTGGAAAACGTTTATTGAATGTATGGGAAATAACTGTGTACAACTGAAAACACTGGCAGCATTAAGATAAATTCAACAGTGTAAATAAGTTATGATAGATGTAATAATGAAATGCTGAATGGCATAGTTTCTGTAAAATATGCAGGGATTTATGATATGTAAAATGAACCATGGAAAGAGAAGGGAAGTCGTGATATCTTAAGGATGTGAAAATGAGTACTTTAAATTGTAAAACAGAAAATTTAATAAAAATTATATAAAAAAGAAAAGAAAGAAAGATCAGCTCCATCAGGCACTTCCAACACCAGTTGATTGTCATAAGAATTGTTTAAGAAATGGACCCTCTATTTTTTCCATCTTCTCCCCCCTCAACCTGCATGTCCCTTTCCTCCGTGTGTCAATTTTAAGCCTGTAGGTAGGGACTGGCTTGTTTTAACTGATTATAAACTATTCTGAGAGCCTTTTTGGCAGAAATAAATAAATAAGCTCTGTGTGGCAGATTAGGATGAGAGGCAGGGACTGGATCAAGGTCACCCAGTGAGCTTGGAAGGGAGGGAAGGGGTGCTTGCATGTTGAAAACAAATGGACAGGAATTCTAAAGGGAGTTTGAATCCTGGTAGGAGATGGCTGGATGTGGGAGAAAGTGTTCGGGTGGTTGAGTGTCAAGGTTCAGGGAATCCTTTCCCTCTCCTGGTGCCAGCAAAAGAAAGCAGGTAACAAGAAGAGTCCTTACCACGTAATTGATTCAGGATTTACAGAGAGGGACAAAGGAATGTAGTCACTATTAATCAATGGCGTTGTTGCTCCTCCCCCCTTTAACTCTACGTCATCTGCAGTGTCACCCCTTCTACGGTGGCTGCGTAAGGCCTTTTTCTGCTCACTTTCTGCTCTTCCACCTTCACAGCCCTCCTGGTTCTAGGAGAAGGGGGGTCGGGAATGCTTTCTAGTGCGATAATGTGTCATCCAGCTTTTCTGGCTCTGCTACTTCCCCCTCCTCCCCTTCCATTATCTCCCAGTTGTGTCCTTCTCCTGTCTCAGAGTCATGGCCTTCTGAAAACCACCGTTGTAAATCTATACTGTCCTCCTCTTCTCAGGAAGGTTTAGGAGGGGGGCAGTCCCTAGCATTGAGACAGGATTGGTGAAATGGAGGAGGGTCACTGAATAGACTCTCCAGGTAAAAGAATTCCAGGTGAATTGAATGGGGTTGGAGGAGAGATGGAAAGAAGAGAAAGGTCCGTATAGCTAAAGCTATGATTTTCCCAGTAGTGATGTATGGAAGTAAGAGCTGGACCATAAAGAAGGCTGATTGCCGAAGAATGGATGCTTTTGAATTATGGTGCTGGGGGAGACTCTTGAGAGTCTCATGGACTGTAAGAAGATCAAACCTATCCATTCTGAAGGAAATCAGCCCTGAGTGCTCACTGGAAGGACAGACCCTGAAGCTGAGGCTCCAATACTTTGGCCACCTCATGAGAAGAGAAGACTCCCTAGAAAAGACCCTGATGTTGGGAAAGATGGAGGGCACAAGGAGAAGGACGAGATGGTTGGACAATGTTCTCGATGCTACCAGCATGAGTTTGACCAAACTGTGGGGGGCAGTGGAAGACAGGAGTGCCTGGTGTGCTCTGGTCCATGGGGTCATGAAGAGTCAGACACGACTAAACAACAACAAGGAGCACAATCTGGACGGTTCTGCCAGGTGGCAAGATCACCTAGCTATAGCTCTGCTTCTGGGCATAGCTGCCAACGTTTCCCTTTGTTTAAGGGAAATTCCCTTATTCTGAATAGGATTCCTCAGAAGAAAAGGGAAAAGTTGACAGCTATGCTTCTGGGGCCCCTCTGGGAATAGGAGCCCTGAAGCTGCATTAGTTTCATACTGTAGTAGATCTGACCCTGGTTGCAGCCAGAGGGAAGAAGCCAAACAGCACATCCAGGAACAGAATCAGAAGCTGGAGTGGCTTCCGTAAATGTGGGTTTTCCCACTTAAAACAGGACTGTTGTGTGGTATGTCATAAGGGTGAGCAAACCCTTACATACAACCAGTACAGGGTGGGGATGACTGCAGCTCAGTGGCAGAACAGTGGCATACAGACAGTTCCAGGTTTGATCCTGGAATATCCCCTCTGAAACCCCAGAGACCTGTTGCCAGCTTCAGCTGCTAGGTGGACCAACCAATGCTCCGATTCAGTGGAAGGCAGTTCCCTTCCTTTAAATCCAAATAAATAATTCCCGGCTGCTCCTACGTGCTGCTGCACTGCACTCCTTTGAAGCTGAAATTTAACAACCTGTTTACAATCTCCTTAACATGCGGCAGCGAATTGGAGTCCCAGTTCCTATGCACATCAATATAGATTTGCTGCTTTGGATCATTCCTGCCGCCTTCCCCCCTCCCAGGACAATTTGCTCTCTCTTCCTCCCTCCTTTCCCCTGCCAACAGGTTACACGGGATCTGGATATCACCCCCGAGTTCACGCACGGAAACAGAGAAAGTAAGAAATAATAGGTTGTCAGAGCCTTTTATGAAAGAGCAGGCACCGGGAGAGAAAATAAAGGTGCCATTGCCTTGCAAAAGAAGCCTTCAAAAACATCCAGAATAATGCCCACATCTCCTTTAATGATTCCATTTAAGCTGTCATTTTCAGCATTTACCTTGTAGCGTTCAAACGCAACGCCACTTAGTGGTTGGTGGAGGGCTTTTCTTTGGGGGGGGGTGTATGGCGAAGGCCTAGTGCCAGACTTTCGTGCACGGGAGATGGAAGGGAGGGGGTGAAGGAGGGGAGAGAGAGGGAGAGAGAAAAGGAAAAGAAGAAAAGCGCTGTGTTGTATGGTATTATTTCAAAGAGCGAACTTCTATGCGGGGAAATTAGCAGCAATCTTGAGGCCACTGCTGCTGGAGACAAATAAAGCCTACTGAGCTGATACACTCACCTTTTTCTCTTCGCTCTTAAATAAAAAAGTTTAAAGAAAGTAAAGGGATGCCGGGGATAGGATCTAAAGGAGAGCTGAAAGGGAACTGGGATCCTTTTCATCTTGCACAGAGCATTCTGGATCTGTAACTATGCTTCGGCAATTGAGCTGAGTGAGACCGGGGCGAGCTGCAAAATGGGCCGAGCAACAAAAGCCCGTCAAGGGCATGGAATAGACGGGTACAATGAAAAGATCTAGACTGGTGTTTCCCAAACTTTTTGAGCCCCAGTTCCCTTGGTGCCATGAACTCGTCCCCAGTGACATCTACCCATCCCCATAAAAATCGTTAGTCTGAATAGCTCAAAGATGGAAAAGCGATGAAATGCCAACGAAAGAACGTTGGCAAGAAAAGTTGGTGGAATACGCGGAAATGGTGAAGTTAGCTGAGAGACTCAAAGATAAGGACAATCGTGTCTTTAAAAAGATTGGGAACCTTTTATGATGTATATACAAAAACAATGCATTGAAATGAACTCACTTGCAGGATTCGAGTAATACACTTACAGTGGACAAATATAAATAGAAAACACAAATATGAGGTAAAAATGTTAAGAATAGATTAAGAATACAGTTTTAATTTTAGTATATAAGGTATATAAAATTGCAAGCAGAACAAACAAACATGTTATAAACCAGAAAGGGAAGTTGGGGGAAGTTGTGGGGGGGGGGTGTATGCTTAATTGAAATTGTAAAATGCAATTTGAATTTTTGAATATGTTAAAATTTGTTGAAAAATCTTAATAATCATCATCATCATTAGTCAGAATTGCAGTTTGCACAATACACTAAGGAAGATAATAACGGAATAAAATTCAAAGGAGTAGCCATCAATTGCACGTTTATCCAAAATCCAGTTGAAACTATTCAGTTTAATGAATCCAGCAAAATGGATTAACTTGATCCAGTGGCAATAGCTTTTTCAAAGTCTGGTAGTCATCTGCACCTCTGCTGCCTTGATTCTGCCCCCTTGGCTCTTAGTGCCCTCTCCCCAGGTAATCCATCACCATTCACTGGACTACACTGACTGCAGAGACTCCCAGGGATCTCAGAGTTTGATTTTCCTCTGCCTGACCTGGAGATGCCAGGAACTGAACTTCTAGGCAGGAGTCAACATCTGAAGGAGTCAACATCTCTTACTGTCAGAAATTCCATCCCGATGTTTAGTTGGAATGTCCTTTCTTGTAACTGGAAGCCATTGGTCCAGGTCCTACCCCTGGAGCAGCAGAAAACAAGCTTGCTCCATCTTCCATGTGACATCCCTTTAAATATTTGAAGGTGGTTACTGGAGGAGACTCTTGAGAGTCCCATGGACTGCAAGAAGATCAAACCTATCCATTCTGAAGGAAATCAGCCCTGAGTGCTCACTGGAAGGAAAGATCCTAAAGCTGAGGCTCCAATACTTTGACCACCTCATGAGAAGACTCCCTGGAAAAGACCCTGATGTTGGGGAAGATGGAGGGCACAAGGAGAAGGGGACGACAGAGGATGAGGTGGCTGGACAGTGTTCTCGAGGCTACTAACATGAGTTTGACCAAGCTGCGGGAGGCAATGGAAGACAGGAGTGCCTGGCGTGCTCTGGTCCATGGGGTCACGAAGAGTCGGACATGATTAAACGACTAAACAACAACATCTAAACTCTTTAATATACAGAGCAAGCAGCATATGGCTTGTGAATCTTGGTTAGAGAGCAAACGGTTGGAGACTTTGGTTAGAGAATGGACTCTCCTTCTTTGGAGGTTTGTAAGCAGAGGTTGGATGGCCATGTGCAGCGGATGCTTTAGTTGAGATTCCTGCATTCCAGGGGGTTGGGGTCCCTTCCAACTCTGCAATCCTATTATTCTAGGTAAAAAAAGCTAAAGGACCCCTGGACGGTTAAGTCCAGTCAAAGGCAACTATGGAGTTGCGGTACTCATCTCGCTTTCAGGCTGAGGGTGCTGGCGTTTGTCCACAGATAGCTTTCTGAGTAATGCGGCCAGCAGGACTAAACCACTTCTGGGGCAACGTAACACTGTGAGAGAAACCAGAGTGCACGGAAACACCGTTTACCTTCCTGTCATAGTGGTACCTATTTATCTACTTGTACTGGTGTGCTTTCAAATTGCTAGGTTGGCAGAAGCTGGGACAAAGCAACGGGAGCTCACTCTATTGTGTGGATTCGAACTGCCAACCTTCTGATCGGCAAGCCCAAGAGGCTCAGTAGTTTAAACCACAGCACTACCCGCGTTCCTCCTATGATTCTACGATTCTATGACTCTACCAGTCACAATTACATGCAGAGAGGCGCTTGTAGGAAATAAAAGAAAACAAGTTATTTAGACTAAGTCATCTAGTAAAGACACAAGGAGCCAGGCTTTGTTCTCTCAGAGCATCCTTAAAGATGACCTTTGATTTTGAGGTCTGAGAGAGAAGCGTGAGGAAGAAGTTGTAAACAGGTTGTATCAACCTAAACAATAATGAGACACAGAGAGAAGTCCACACAGAGCAGGGGCAGTCTGGGAATCTGGAGGCTCCTCACTCTGTTTGTTTTAACCCCATGCAAATCCTCTATTCTGCAAGCTGAGTTGCACAAACTTAGAAAGTAAGGGGAACCTGTATGTCCAAAACAAAGGAGGAATTTCTGTTACAGAGACTTAATCCCTCCTCAGATAACCATAATTCTCTGGGAATGGGGACTGGTTGTTAAACCAGTCAGGAGAGGGTATCTCCAAGATTTTGGCATCTGGTTGGTTCCATTCTAGTTAAATTCTGCTCAGAAATCTGGACATACAAATGTTGGGATAGGAGAGATTTCCCACCTGAGTTATTTGCACTTTTAAAAAACTTTTTTTAATAATAATAATAATAATAATAATAATAATAATAATAATAATAGTGCATATTCACCATTTTGCTTCTGAGGGAGATGTTGCAAGTGCCATTTAGAGTTCTGGTCACTGAACATAAAAAGTTGTGCACCACTGTACAATTTTAACCCTTAAAGAAAGGTCAGAGAAATAAACCAAACTTGTTCTTTCAACATTTTAGGAGTTCAGCTTTCCCCAGGGGATGTGTTCGAAATTCTCCTCTGGAATTTCAGTGAAATATGGATTCTGTCTTACGAAGCTCCAATTAGGAAACCATGCTGGAGATCCGGAACTGTAAAATTCAAATACTATTGGAGCAAGTATCTGCTAGCAGCCCTTATAACTAGAGTATTATGCATTCTTATGTCACCATGCATATATACAGGGCTCTACAGAATTCCGTAAAAAGAAGTAAATACTTCATTTTGTTAACACTCAACATTAAAGCATATGATACTTACGATAAGATAGGCAAGACCAGCAATTAAAACACACATAAATCTGTATTGTTTGTCAGCTGTTAATGTATAGAAACCAGAGTCAGATGTGGTAAAAACTTTGCAGTGCAAACGGGTGTTAATACACTATATGAACCAGCAGCCAGCTCTTCAAAAGTGCCTTGCGTATCTCTGCCCCCTAGGAACATACAATCTTAAATCGGGAGTGTGAAAAGCCCTCAGGCATGTGGGGAAAGTGTCCGAGCATGATTTAGGCACTGCTCATTCACTCCCCTCCAAGCACGGCTCCAGAATTTTAAGTGTGTGGGGTATGGACTGAGGTTACTCAGCAGGAAAGAAGAAGAAAAAGGAGCCACTCTGAGCCACTCATCTTTATCATTTCTCCCTAAATCCTCTGGTATTTTATTTAAAAAAAATATATTCTGGGGTTGCTTGCTGGTAGGAATTAAGCCTCGAATCAACAGCAGCGTTCTTGACTTCTTTCCCCTTTCTGTATGCTTTCTTTTTTTAAAAAGAAGATGATGATATTGGCTGCCAAATAGGAAAAGAAATATTGTGGGGGATGTATCTATATATATATATATATATATATATATATATATATATATATATATATTCTCTCTCACACACACATACACACAGAGCATCATCTGGTCTCTGGCAAGCTCCTCAGGCAAGTCATGTTGGCAGCAGCGTTGCCTCCGGGTCTTACTCAGTGACATGCTGAGGCTATTAATGGGAAGCCCAAGCTGTCGGCCTTTGCCGGATGCGATTGTCTTTGACTTGCCTACATGCTCACTCTGCTTGGCGCCTCTTGCATGCTAAAACCAGCCGCGTCTGTGGATGCAGATCTTCCCTGTGTCCTATAACAAAAAAACAATACCGAAAGGAAAGGAAAGGTGGAGAAACTTAGATTCTAGTTGGATGGAGAAATTTGGTTTTGTTTGCCTTTTTAATTGGTTTTTAAAAATAACAATTTAACAAGGGAAGGAAGGAAGGAGAGGGAGAGGGGGAGAGAAGGAGGAGGAGGAGGAGGAGGAGGAGTTTGGACTTGATATCCTTCCTTTCACCCCCCCCCCCTTAAGGAGTCTCAAAGCAGCTAACAATCTCCTTTCCCTCCCCCCCCCCACAACAAACACTCTGTGAGGTGAGTGGGGCTGAGAGACTTCAAAGAAGTGTGACTGGCCCCAGGTCACCCAGCAGGTGCATGTGGAGGAGCGGAGACGCGAACCCAGTTCCCCAGATTACGAGTTCACTGCTCTTAACCACTATACCACAGAACAGAAGGAAGGAAGAAAGGGAGGGAGGCAGAGAGGAAGGAAGGAAGGAAGGAAGGAAGGAAGGAAGGAAGGAAGGAAGGAAGGAAGGAAGGAAGGAAGGAAGGAAGGAAGGAAGGAAGGAAGGAAGGACCCATTAGCTCACATAATTTACAATAACACAGCTATCTTTATTTATTTATTACATTTATATCCAATCTTCTTCTCTAAGCTGCTCAAGGTGGTGTACATGGTTCCCTCCGCCCCCCCCCGCCCCCCACAACAACCCTGTGAGGATTTGAACCTTGGTCTCCCAAGTCCTAGTCCAACAGTCTAACCACAACATCACTACAAGCCATCCAAATGTCCTGGCAGGCACCCACAGGAAGCTTGCATTCATCAGAGTTGTGTTAAAGCAAAGTGAGGGCAGCTAGCTCCTCAGGCCATTGTGGAATACATGGTGGGTGTTCATCCTTCCAGCCTTCCCTTGAGATTCTTGGTGACCATAAGGGCTTGCAACATCCATTTTTGTTGTCTTGCTGTCCATCCCCACACTACTGGAATATGGTTTAAAAATACATGAACATGAGGGAGGAATTTGATTTCTTCCCCCTTCTGCTTTGATGAGAAGCCACCTAATTTGCATTTATTTATATGAACTGAAACATGGTTGTTGTTTTTTTAAATTTTCACTTTTAGTGCTGTATAATTTATTCAAATGTCACCCTTACCTTGGGAACAATGAAGCTGATGAAGAGAAAGATGTACGTTGATTGGTAAATAAATAAATACAGTGGTACCTCAGGTTACAAACACTTTGGGTTACAGATTCCGCTAACCCAGAAGTAGTACCTCAGGTTAAGAACTTTACCTCAGGTTGAGAACAGAAATTACGTGGCAGCGGCAGCGGGAGGCCCCATTAGCTAAAGTGGTACCTCAGGTTAAGAACAGTTTCAGGTTAAGAACGGACCTCTGGAACGAATTAAGTTCGTAACCAGAGGTACCACTGTACATCCAGTCCTATTTTTCTAGAAAAAGAAGTGCCAGAACTCACCATGAACACCTCTCTCATTCCCTGGGCTGGCTGAGAGAGGGGGCGAGGTCACCCACTGAGGAGGGAGGGAGGAAGAAGAAGGTGGGAAAGTACCACCAGAGCCACATGCATTTCCCAGAATGCCTTGCTTGAAGGACCAGAGGGCGAGGCAACACAGTGGTGCTCCTGGCTTCATGTTTCTCTGCTCCCAGGATGGGGCTAGTTTGCAAAGAGAGACTCCCTTGATTAGATGGTGAAGGATTGACCGCTGCCCAGTCCACAGGGGGAACAGGGCATTTGTCCCACCCCGGGCACCAGCAAACCATGGTACGCCCCTGACTGAACCAACATTCAGTTTTCTAGGGTGTGCATGTGCATGTGCAAGGGAAACCAGGACATTCCTGATAAGACCTTTGGTGAACTGTTGCATCCAACTTCATCTTGAGTGAGGTTATTATTTCCTCTCTGAAGAAGGCGGCTGTGGTTGCAGGCTTAAGTTTGAAGCAGCTCCGCTCGTGCGGTTCCAGTTGGGAAATGAAATATTGGCCGCAAACATGAAGAAATCATAAGCCTCGCCATCACATAGCTCCTAAAAAAACCATCAAATCTTTGCAATTCCCTCCCTGTCTTGTCTTACAGCTAGCAGCCCCTGCTTTGCATAACATTTCAATAAACTTTATATAAAAATACCCTCTGAAATGAGAAGAAATTAAGATACAGCGTTGCCCCTGCAGATCAGGCATCATACTTTCAAATGGGCCTTTTACCCACACAGGAAAGTCTGCTCAGGAACAACCTTCAAACCAAAAATCCATTTATTTGAATGTATTTCCATTTAAATCAATCTCTCTCCTTCCCCGCCCCTTCAGAAGTCTCCTCTGAGGTGAAGCAATGCCAAAAGAACAGAGAGAGATGCTTACAATATTCGTATATTCCAAGGGCAAATGTGGGCCAAAGGTTTTGACTGTGGATCTAGTTAAAAAATAGTAATAGGCCTTCCGTTTGACCGCAGGGCAATTCACTGGCTACACCATACCATTCTCCTCAGTTTAATTCCACTCCAGCTCCAGATCTGAAAGGTCCCTTGAGAGTGATCTTCTCCCTCATAATGATGGACCAGGCTATAAAGATGACCTTGGAGGGACTTACCTGTCTGCTTCCAGGGGCCAACTTTTCATGGGCAGGCAGCCATGTTTTTCCCCACACACTAGTTTCCAGACCTTGACTTTAAAGGTAACTTCTGAGGGAGAAGTTCCACAATACCCATTATCAGCAAGGCCAGTGTCACCACACAAGAGTGTGGTCTGACCACAAAACTGTTGACAACCAGTTAAGGCAGGGCCTGATGCTGTTGTTGTTGTTTACTTGTTTAGTCGTGTCCGACTCTTCGTGACCCCGTGGACCAGAGCACGCCAGGCACTCCTGTCTTCCACTGCCTCCCGCAGTTTGGTCAGACTCATGTTTGTAGCTTCGAGAACACTGTCCAACCATCTCATCCTCTGTCGTCCCCTTCTCCTTGTGCCCTCCATCTTTCCCAACATCAGGGTCTTTTCCAGGGAGTCTTCTCTTCTCATGAGGTGGTCAAAGTATTGGAGCCTCAGCTTCACGATCTGTTCTTCCAGTGAGCACTCAGGGTTGATTTCCTTAAGAATGGATACGTTTGAGCTTCTTGCTGTCCATGGGACTCTCAAAAGTCTCCTCCAGCACCATAATTCAAAAGCATCAATTCTTCTGATGCTAACAGAGTAGAAAAACCTATCTCCACATAAGGTGCAAGGAGGACTCTGCACATATAGCAAAAAACTAGGGTTGAGTAAGTGTTTTCAAAGACTGTGGGTGGTTGAAGAAGTGGTGATGTGTTCTGGTGGCAGAAAGTGGCTGGCTAGAGAATATACAGCCAGGGGGAGGTATTTTTTTCCTTTATAAGGGTATGTGCTAATTGGATGCTCTAACATGTGTTAGGGAAAGAAATCTGACAAACTGCAAATCTGGTGCAAGCCTTCATACTCCCACAGTCCCTTCTAGCACCTTAAATTTGGTTTGGGGGTAAACTGGTGAAGTCAGTGCAGTTAATCAAAGAAGACCCCTGCTAGATCTGACCAATGAACATTTGAGTAAATTTGTATGAAACTGACATTGTTCTCTGTCTATTCCTACAATGAGAAAGGGGCAAAGTTGGGAACTCATAGTCCTGCGGGGTGGCCTGAGCTTAGGCCATGTGGCTGAATGTGGCCCTCTAGTCATCTTGGAATTCCTTTCACTGGCCCTCCATCAGTCCTCAAGTGTTTTGGCCTTGCTGAGATTGTATCCTGGGATTTTGATTGAATGGATGGAGGAATTGTTGGAGGAAATGTGGAGTGATGGGAACGTACAGTCATATGTGGTGGGACTGTCTGTTAGTTAATGAATTTTGGAAACAGATTGGTATAGAAATATTGGGAATTGTGGGAAGGAAGATGGGAATATCTAAATTAATGGTTCTTATTAGTCTGAGTAGCACTGAGTTAAAAACAAAAGATGAATGTAAAAGGGTAAAATTGATGGTAACTGAAGCCAGAAAGGTTATAGTGAGTAACTGGAAAAATGCAGAAGAGTTAAGGGTGAACCAGTGGAGGAAAAAAACTGAATAATGTTATAATTTCAGACTGTGAAGATACACAAAATGAAAGGGTTTAAGGTCAGTGAGAAAGAGGAGGATTGGTTTGAGAAGATGCTGAATTATTTGGGTAGGTTTGAACAATTTGAGACAATTAAAATGATAAAAGTTAAATTAATCTTGTGGATGGAGGAGCGTTAACGTATATAAAATTGTACATATGGTTGATTGGAATATGTTATTATGGATTATGTATACCAGATGTATCAGCCGCCTGGGGGGTTTCACTGTTTGTGTTTTGAATTTTTTCAGGGGCGTGGCTGGTGCGCATCCCAGGAGGCGTGGCGCGCCACCTGAGGGGGGCGTGGCATGCTTTGAGGGGCTACGCAGTGAGT
This sequence comes from Podarcis melisellensis, assembly GCF_964234715.1. Lineage (NCBI taxonomy): Eukaryota > Metazoa > Chordata > Lepidosauria > Squamata > Lacertidae > Podarcis > Podarcis melisellensis. The sequence goes on along the minus strand of NC_138543.1, from coordinate 56,848,885 downwards.
GGTGCATGTCCAGGGGCATGCGCAGTGAGCGTCCTGGGGGTGCGCAGTGCGAGCCAAGCATCCGGGGGCGCGGTGAGTCGGGGTGGGGTCGGCCACAATGTCACCCCCCGGATGGCACCTGGGGCGGACTGCTCCCCCTGCCCCCACCTTCATCTACCAGTAGATGGATGGATGGATGGATGGATAGATGATGAAGAAGATACATAGCTCTGTAACACAGCACTTGCAGAAGGTCCCATGTTCAACCCTCAACATCTTCAAAATGTTCCTGTCTGAAATCCCTGACAGCTACTGCCACTGTGCTGGTCCGGGGGGGGGGGGAGGTACTGTTACCGTAGCCAAAGTTCAGTCCTGAGTCACTAGCCTGGTAGAAGTTCACAAGATGAGAGGCGAGGTCCGAAACAGGGAGCCGGGCGGGGTCAGGAACACTCGAAGATCAGAAGCAGAAAGCCGGGCGGGGAACAGGAACGCTGGAAGGTCTGAAGCAGGAAGCCGGGCGAGGAACAGGAACACTGGAAGTACAGGTCTAGGTCCGGGTAAGAGCAGGTACTCCACAACGACGTTGCTCCCGCAACCTGGGACCGGGCTGACTGGCCTTTATCTTCTCTAAGGCCAGAGGCGGTCCCGGCCCCCAGGAGCCCCGCCTCTCTTGGCCTTAAGGCGAGCATTCCTCCTGGGAGAAACCAGTTCCCTTCGCCTCTCTGCCCTAAGCCTCTGCAGTTCAGGAGAGGCCGAAGGGTTACTGGGCCCCGGGGGAGGCTCACCCGTAGACACTGAGTCCTCAAGCACCTCTGGGGCCAGAATGGTTTCACCTGGTGCCTGCTCCTGAGGATCTGGCACAGGTGCAGGCTCCTCAGAATCTAGGCCTTGCCCCAGTTCAGCCGGCCCTGGAGGCGGGGACTCCTGTGCAGGCTGGGATTCCTCCGGTTCAGCCTCTGAATCGGATTCCCAGGCCATCACAGCCAGTCAGTGTAAGCAGTCCTGAGATTGGTGGACCAATGGTTTGACTTTGCGTAAGACAGCTTTCTGTGTTCCTATGAGACAGGTGTGTTAGTATGTGCAGAAAGTGGTCTACTGTCCAGAGGTAAACATCTCATTTTTTGCTCCACCCACTATTGCCCCAAGAAGGCGGTCTGCAATGTATGCTTTTTGCTGGTTGAAAAATGTTCGCTGCCGTAGGCAGTTATGCCAACTGGATGGGAAACTTTCTGTATCTAACCCTCCCGCCTCCATTTTGAAGCAGACTTAGGCGGAAGAGAAGTATTTCAACTTCAAGTTCCACTGGAACTCAGCAAAAAAGAATAAAGTTCCTTAGCCTGCATAAAGTTATTCATGCACATAAATGCAGCATCAGGAGTCTGGGTTGCCCCATTCTGTGGAGAATATTCTGTGAAGACAGCAGGAAGCCTTGGGTTTGAACTAGCCTCTGTTGGAGCAGTTTAAAGATTTTTTCCCCCTTTCCACTTTGTGGGTAATAGAGATAAATTTCTGACATATACAAGAAAAGAAAAAGCAAGTATTTAATGGTAAATGTAGCCTAATGTTCCAAGATCTTACAAAAGAAATGCAAGCTTAGGGAATTAAATATCAACTTTTGACAGATAATTTTATGGAATTAGGTGCTGAAGTTGCAAGTTATTTTTCTTCCCCTTCCATAGCAAAACGATGAGAGATATTAGAGGAGGAAGAAGAAGAAAAGGCTTCCTTAGTTGCTTGTTGGGACAAGTTCTGTGGTGGTTCCTTGTTCTGAGCTTCACTTGTGCTGAGGAACTGTGTGAAGACCTCTCAAAGGAGGTTTGGGAAATCAGGGTCTCCAACATTTGATAGAGGAAAGTTGGAGTCTCAGCGTGTTGGTGGGAGGAGGGAGACTTGATGCATCACCCAAAGAAAATGGCAGTTGGCCGTGTCTTGCAGAGCTGTCTCCTTTCTGGCGATGGAAGAGGACCCACGGCTTGATATACCCCCTACATAAAATTTGAAGTTAAGCTTTTGAGGGCCATTACACTAATGGATTGGTGTTTGGGCCTGGTGTGTCCAAATTAGTGCAGCCCTGATTGAATTTGCTTTGGCAATTAACAGAGGCCCTGTTGGTGTGACTCCAGGTTCCAGCAGTGATCGAGATAGAGAGTTGGAGGCTGCCAAGTCACCTGCTATAAGGAGTCAGATGAGATTCAGGGGGTCTGCACCTGCCTCATGAAATCAGGAGGTCACTGAGAATGAGGCTGACACAGGCAGGACCCCAAACCTCCCAGAGCAATAGGGCCTGTAGACCCAGAGTAAAGGTAAAGGAACCTCTGACCATTAGGTCCAGTCATGGACGACTCTGGGTTTGCGGCTCTCATCTTGCTTTACTGGCCGAGGGAGCCGGCGTACCGCTTCCGGGTCATGTGGCCAGCATGACTAAGCCAGCATGAACCAGAGCAGCGCACAGAAACACCATTTACCTTCCCACCGGAATGGTACCTATTTATCTACTTGCACTTTGACGTGCTTTTGAACTGCTAGGTTGGCAGGAGCAGGGACCAAGCAACGGAAGTTCACCCCGTCACGGGGATTTGAACCGCCAACCTTCTGATCGGCAAGCCCTAGGCTCAGTGGTTTAGACCACAGTGCCACCCACGTCTCTAGACCCAGAGTAAGAACCCTCAAAGCTGCCTTCCCCTGAGCCCCAGGAACCAAATACCCCCCAAAGTGTTGGTTTCTGCTTCCTTCACTGTGCAGCGAAGTGCTTGTCATGGGACAATGTTTTGCATTCCACAGTCAGAGTACTGTTGGGTTTCCCCCAGTCAAGGCTACGGAACTGTTGTTCTTCACAGTTTGTCTGTAATACAGACAACCCTCCAGGAGTCTGCAAATACAACACAAAGTACCTCTCCAGTCATGGAGTAAAGGAGTGCACCAGGCAGAAGGCTGTGAAAGAGCGCCCATCTTCAGGACAGAGCGTTGACCCTTTAAGAAACCAATTTCTCCACAAAAGGAAGGAGCCTGAGAGAGCTGGGTCCTACATTTATCAAATATTTGTTAAGGATCTGGGAGTTCATACTACATGGTTAATAGATTGCTGCTTGGGCCTGGTGCGTTTGAGCTACTGCAGGGCTGCTTTAATTTGCTTTGAAAATTTGATGAAGCAGGGTGTCTTTTTCCAAGTGAGCTTCAGCAAGAGCTCTCTTAGCTTTGGCTAGTTCTTGTTTAAGACATTCATTTTCTTCAATCAGCTGCTCCTTGATCGAATCAGATAAATTCCTAAAAGGTTTAAGAGGCCTCCTAATTTACATGGTCCGTCGTACCTAAGATCGTGAAGCTGAGGCTCCAATACTTTGGCCACCTCATGAGAAGAGAAGACCCCTGGAAAAGACCCTGATTTTGGGAAAGATGGAGGGCACAAGGAGAAGGGGACGACAGAGGACGAGATGGTTGGACAGTGTTCTTGAAGCTACCAGCATGAGGTTGACCAAACTGCGGGAGGCAGTATAGGACAGGAGTGCCTGGCAGAGTCAGACACGACTAAATGACTAAACAACAACAACAATCATCCAGAGATTGCTCCTAACACCAACAGAACTTGCCTGGGACTGAGACCCCCTTTATGCCTACATTATCAGCTGTGTTAATGCATTGAAACCACTCTTGGAAAGGTGCGACCCAAGAAAATGAGGAAACACTCCAACTGTGCTGGAACCATGCTAATGTTTGGTTTCTTTTTATCCAGTATTTATGACCATTGTGCAGTGAAGAATATTGGAGTGGTGCTTGGTCAGCTGATCTGTCACTAATTAATGATTAGACCAGGGCTCTTCAGAGATCACTGGCCATTTGTAGGAACATTCCTTACTTAAACCTTTTAAGAGATTGGGTTTTCTATTGTTTTATATAAAAATGTAATCTAACTGTATATTAATGCACTTGGGTGGGGGGAAATCAAATAACTGCCCTCTTGGACTTGTGGAATTCCATTTAAAATGTAAAACTGCATTATATATATTAAAAAGATTGCTTTGAAAATTAGTAGAAACCCAGGTTTGTGTTCTTCCTCCTGCACCGAGGGCCAGGACAGCTTGTGAGCTTCACTCAGGTTCTGCTTGGCCACTGTGAGAAGAGGACTGTGAGAAGAGATGGGTCACTGGGGACCTGATCCACCAGAGGTATCATCATGGCTTTTTTCCCCCTGGGGTACTAAAGGGTATGCAGTACTGGCACTTTTTTCTAGAAGAAAAGCATTGGGTATTCTTATGGTTTTTTTATGATCCAGCTTCTGGGCACCAGCATCACTGCAACTTACCTGCAGTGCAGTATTTGGCAGCCACTTTGCTCACCAGAGCAAAACGATTTTGAGCATATTATACCAATCCTGGTCCGACTGCACTGGCTACCAATTAGTTTCCATCCCAATTCAGAGTGCTGCTTTTGACCTATAAAGCCTTAAACGGCTCAGGACCACAATACCTCAAGGACCGCCTCATAGAATCATAGAATCATAGAGTTGGAAGAGACCACAAGGGCCATCGAGTCCAACCCCCTGCCAAGCAGGAAACACCATCAGAGCACTCCTGACATATGGTTGTCAAGCCTCTGCTTAAAGACCTCCAAAGAAGGAGACTCCACCACACTCCTTGGCAGCAAATTCCACTGCCGAACAGCTCTTAGTGTCAGGAAGTTCTTCCTAATGTTTAGGTGGAATCTTCTTTCTTGTAGTTTGGATCCATTGCTCCGTGTCCGCTTCTCTGGAGCAGCAGAAAACAACCTTTCTTCCTCCTCTATGTGACATCCTTTTATAAATGTGAATATGGCTATCATATCACCCCTTAACCTCCACTTCTCCAAGCTAAACATGCCCAGCTCCCTTAGCCGTTCCTCATAAGGCCTCTTTCCATATTAACCTACCCAGACCCTGAGATCATCTTCTGAGGCCCTTCTTCGTGTGCCTCCTCCTTGAGAGGTCAGGGGGGTGGCAACACGAGAACAGGGCCTTCTCTGCAGTGGCTCCCTGTCTGTGGAATGCTCTCCCCCAGGGATGTTTGCCTGGTGCCTTCACTATACACCTTCAGGCGCCAGGCAAAAATGTTCCTTTTCAACCAGGCCTTTGGTTGATCTGATTGACATCCTATACCCTTTTAAAATATGTCTCTTTTCTGGGGTTTGTTTGTGTGTGTTATTGGGTTGTTGTTTTTATTCTGATTATATATGTTGTGATCTTTTCTGTGAACTGCCCTGAGACCTCCATACTCTATAGGGTGATATATTATTATTATTAATAATAATAATAATAATAATAATAATAATAATAATAATACCTTGAAGGGTCTCAGGAGCAGAGACAAGTTTGGGCTGAGAAGACACACCAATCAGAATGAGGGATTGGTTCCCTCACAAAGCTGAGACCTTGCTTCCAGGATGTCTTATCATGGTCCCATCCAGGTAAGCTAGGCAGCTCCACCTCCCCACAAGTGACTGTTTAAATCAGGCCTCCCCAAACTCGGCCCTCCAGCTGTTTTGGGACTACAACTCCCATCATCCCTAGCTAACAGGACCAGTGGTCAGGGATGATGGGAACTGTAGTCCCAAAACAGCTGGAGGGCCAAGTTTGGCGGATGTCTGCTTTAAATGTTACACATGTCTCCACCCTGAGACGTGTGACTTATACTGCACACGGGTAAGAAAAGATGTAGCGTGCCACAAAAAGAGAGAGAGAGTCTAATTATTTATTTAGCTTCCCGCCTAAGATGGGATGGAAAACAAATGAGAGGGCTCCCAGCTGGTGGGGAGGTGGGGGGAACCACGGTAAATAAAAATCTATTTACCTTTGTAACAACTCACCATAAATTATGAATGCGAAGGTGTCAAAAATTTGCATAGAAGATCTACGCCGCCCTCATTTAATCCTTGCACGTGGGGCCGGAGCTTTTCTTATGAAAATATATTCAAGTGCAAAGAGGCCAGCCTGGTGCCTGAAATCTCTAATAAGCAATGACCGAGGTTAGATCGCAGGGGAGGCTGATTTCACCGATTAAAGGGGAAGAAATCTCCGGCATCTTCTGCCTCCTTTAGCTGACAGTTAATATAACAAAATGCGGAGGACTTTATTCAGCCTCAAGCACTTCCAAGTCCTATTATTATTATTATTACTATTATTATTATTTAAAAGACAAGTTTCTTTCTCTAGGCAGAGTTCAGGACAAACCCGAGGAGATGCCATTCGTGCCATGAGTAACTTTTTATATAAATAGTGAAGGCTAGGGCAAGACCTAGGCACAGGAAGTAGGTGAGCAGATCTGACTCCAAAATAATATTTTTGATCATTTAGGACAGGGGCTGGCAAGGTTTTCCTCACCTGGGCCAGTTCACTCCAGTGGAGATCCCTTCGTGGGCCAGATAGCGCAGGCGCGTGGGCGTGTGCGCCCATGATTTCTGGTGTCTAAGTCTGTGCAGAGGCGATTTCTGGCTTCTGCGACTGCATAGATGTGATTTCCGGCACCGTGCAAGCGAGTCCCCAAGCCATGCTGCACTGGTTTAGCGCAACACGCAGGGACTCGCCAAGTGGGTGGCTCGGTTTGGGGGCGGCTCAGGGGCCGATTAAATGACCCCCATGGGCTGCTTGTGGCCCATGGGCCTTAGGTTGCCAACCCCTGATTTAGGAAGTAGCTGTGGTTCCTTCCCCCCATGCAAACACAGACCCATGTGAGCCAGACAGGGCCAGTTCTACCATCAGGCAGACTAAGGCAGCTGCCTCAGGTGGCCGATACTAGGGAGCAGGGAATGGCAGCCAGGCATCCCAAGGGTCAGACTCGGGCTGGTGGCCTGCCTTAAAGCAGTGTTGTTCAACTTTTGGTCCCCAGATGCTGTTGGACTACAACGCCCATCATCCTTGCCCAGCACAGCAAATGGTTAGGGATGATGTGAGTGCAACAACACTTGGGGACCAAAGGCTGAAGATCTGCCATACAGTATCTACAAACCTTAGACCATTGATGGCCAAACTTGGCCCTCCAGCTGTTTCGGGACTACAGCTCTCATCATCCCTGACCACTGGTCCTGTTAGCTAGGGATGATGGGAGTTGTAGTCCCAAAACAGTCCCAAAACAGCTGGAGGGCCAAGTTTAGCCATCACTGCCTTAGACAGTCCCAGACTGCAAGCAAGAGGATATGAACCAGAGTGAAGAGATGGGAGTACTGAAGGCAGCAGCAAGAGGCTGAGGAAAGCAAGATTCCATTAGGTGTTTGTTAAAGGGGAAGGAGGGCTTTAATCTCCTTCATCTGTGAGTCTGTAGTGTAGGAAAGAAGGCAGATTAAAGGAGGAGGAAGAGGAGATTGGAGATGCAGAAGTCTAGACAGCAGAAGCAAAAAATTAACTCTCCTGGATTTAGGTAGAAGGAAAGAATGGAGGGCAAGTGGAATCTGTAAGCCTGGGATTTCTGTTGCCTTGCCAATTGATGTATTGGGAGTTCTCCAACCAAAGGGTGGGGGAGAATTCAGTCGCACAGTGGGAGACAGGGCCAAAATGAGCGTGCAAGGATGAGTTAAAGGAGAAGCAGCCCACCCAGCTGCTACAGGCTGCTAGTCTGTATGGAGTCCAGCAAGCCAGGGTAACCTTTGGCATAAGAACATAAGAAGAGCCTACAGGATCATGTCAACAGCATTCTCACCCAGCAGAAACATTCAGCCTCTGGTGGTAGACATAGATTAGAACATAGCCATCAGGCCTAGAAGGCACTGGTAGCTTTTTCCTCCATGAATTTGTCTAATCCCTCTTTTAAAGCCATCTAAGTTGGTAGTGTCCATCAGGACATCTTGTGGGTGTGAGTTCCATAGACTATGAGCTGTGTGAAGAAGGGCTTTCTTTTGTCTTCCAACCTTTTAGTCTTCCAACCTTCAGCTATACTGGATGATGCCTAGTTCTATTATTGTGAAAGAGGAAGCAAAACGTCTCCCTCTCTATACCACACATAATTTTAAACACCTTGCAGAATTCGGTCAATAAATGAGGGCAAAACACATTTTTGTTCACTGAGCTGGGAAGGTAAACGGAAGGAAGAGTAATTACAAAATGGAGAAATATACATTTTTTAATTTTCTTCCTTTTTCCTCCCTTAAAAAAAAATAAAATCAATGTGGGATCTTATCTTCTAAACCGGGTGAACCAAAGTCAACTTTTAAATATATATTTAAAATAATTGATTGACACTCCAAGGTAATACTTTTTAAATTCCTCCAATTAAACAAAGCAAATTTAATTCTAAGTTTAATTAAAAGGAAATTTAATTAGAAAGAAGATTAAATTTTAATTAAATTCCTTCAAAATCCTTATCCATGTCTCCGCTGCTAATATTTCTCTCAGAACCAAATCCCTTCTTAATATTCTTAAATTCTATTCTAGTAAACTTCTCCTTTATATTTAAATCATATCTGCCTGGATGAATGTACTCTCTACTGGGGAAAGGGGAGCAAAAATCATTACGCCTTTTAAAATACTGGAAGAGGGCAGCCGTTCCACTCTGTGAGTCGGAAGCGGGCAGCAGAAAACTTAGGTGTGCTGAGGAATCAGCTCTACGCAATTAAGAATGCAGAAAACCTGGCTAGTTCAGAGTAAAGGTCCATTCAGGCCAGAACCTTGTTTGCAGCTCTAGCTGGATAGTTAAAAAAAACAACCTATATTCTTACTCCATTTCCCCCTAATTATTGTATCTTAAAGTGGTTCACAGGGGTGAGGAGTACTGTGATGGCCTGGGAATCCGATTCAGAGGCTGAACCGGAGGAATCCCAGCCTGCACAGGAGTCCCCGCCTCCAGGGCCGGCTGAACTGGGGCAGGGCCTTGATTCTGAAGCGCCTGCACCTGTGCCAGATCCTCAGGAGCAGGCACCAGGTGAGTCCACTCTGGCTCCAGAGGTGGTTGACCACTCAGTGCCTACAGGTGAGTCTCCCCCTGGGCCCAGTTCAGCCTCTCCTGAACTGCAGAGGCTCAGGGCAGAGAGGTGAAGGGAACTGGTTGCTCCCAGGAGGAGTGCTCGCCTTAAGGCCAGGAGAGGCGGGTCTCCTGGGGGCCGGGGCCGCCCCTGGCCTCAGAGAAGATAAAGGCCAGTCAGCCCGGTCCCAGATTGCGGGAGCAACATCGTTGATGAGCTGTTTCGGCCAGCATCCAGTCCTGTTTCCCCCAGAGTTCCTGTCCTTGCCCAGCTTCCCACTGTGGATCCCGCTTCGCCCGAGGAGGACTGTCTGCCGACCCTCAACTCAGGTCCTGGACCTTGCCCCACGGTAACCTCCCCCCTGGACCAGCACAAGTACATTTAAAGCAGTATCATTCCACTTTGAACAGCCATGGCTTCCCCCCAAAACTGTGGGAGCTGTCATTTGTTAAGGGTGCTGGGTATTGTTAGGATACTCCTATTTCCCTCACAGAACTACTCAAAGGGAGACTCTCTCTTTTTATAGTTCTCATGGGTGGCATGAAAGATTTATGTTTTGCTTCCCTTACTTATGGCCCTAGGGTGCTTGTGTCTTTTCTCTCATTCTACAAATCATCTCACCAGCCATCTGCACCCTGCAGCCCTCCTGGGTGCTCCAGTTTCAGTTAAAGCCCAGAGGGAGACTTCATGAAGGAGCTGCCCTATGGGGCTTTTCCAGATCTGAAAGCACCCAGGGAGGCTGCATAAGAACAAAAGAAGAGCCTGCTGCATCAGACCAGTGGCCCATCTTCTGTAGTCCAGCACCCTGTTCTCACAAGAGGCCAACTGGATGCTTTGAGCACAATCTGAGCTCCTGTGGTTTCCAGCAACTGGTATTCACTGCCTCTGATTGGGGAGGCAAAGTATAGGAAAATGGTAGAAAAATGCTATAAAATATATTTACTAGGGAAGGAAAGCACATCAGCCACTCTTTTGTTGTTGTTGTTTAGTCGTTTAGTCGTGTCCGACTCTTTGTGACCCCATGCACCAGAGCACGCCAGGCACTCCTGTCTCCCACTGCCGCCCGCAGTTTGGTCAAACTCATGCTGGTAGCTTCAAGAACACTGTCCAACCATCTCGTCCTCTGTCGTCCCCTTCTCCTTGTGCCCTCCATCTTTCCCAACATCAGGGTCTTTTCCAGGGAGTCTTCTCTTCTCATGAGGTGGCCAAAGTACTGGAGCCTCAGCTTCAGGATCTGTCCTTCCAGTGAGCACTCAGGGCTGATTTCCTTAAGGATGAATAGGTTTTATCTTCTTGCAGTCCATGGGACTCTCAAGAGTCTCCTCCAGCACCATAATTCAAAAGCATAATTCAAAACCTGGAGCAGGAACCAGCAAGCCACTCCAGTATCCCTGCCAAGAAAACTCCATGACAAAGCCACTCTTTGCCACTTTGCAAAAATTTGCAAAATTTGCCACTTTGCAAAAATAAGATAAGCTCAAACACCAAGCAGAATTTTATTATTCAGTGCCCTGAGAACAAGGAAAATAAAAGTCTATTTTGCAGGAAAAGAAAATGTCTGAGAAACCAAGGGGAGGGGGCAGATTTCAGAACAGTTGATGTATCCTTGCTCCCTGTCCCCAGTCCTAGAGAATTTACCTCGATGCTTTGAGCATCATTGGGATTTGCACCTGAAAACTCTTCCACTAAACTATCTTCTCATCCTTTCCATGAACTCAGCCATTTTCTTCCTGAAGTGCTTGCCTTTAGGTTGTTGCCATTTTTTTCAGGGAAGGGAAAGAAAAAAAACTTGCTGACACTCCAGAGGTCGTGTGTGCCACTCCTGGACACGAATCTTTGCTTTGAAGAGGGTTTCCCTGCCACTTCCTCACCTCCAGGTCACCGGCTCCATCCCTCCGGGCTCCCGGCTCACCTTTGATCTTCCCCCCTCCTCTCCCCCTTTACCTCCAGCTAGTCAACAGCACCTGACCCCTCTCCTTGCCAGCTGTCAACCTGCTTTCCCTTAGCGATGCTAACGCCATCTCGCAACTCTGACCCGGGCTCGGATGTTGAGCGTTGGAGTTACGGCCCTGGTGTTTGTCTTCTCTCCCTCAAAGATAAATACCAGCTGAGTGACAAAAATTCATACATATTGATTCTCTGTTGCCAGGGGTGGCTACAAAGTACATGCTTCTCGGATTGATGGATAGCATACGACAAGGGTATTTGCATCTCTCTGGCCTTGCAGGCACAGTCCTCAAGCAGATACAGGCAGGGATTGATACTGCCTACAGCTAACTGTCTTCTATCAACAGCCATCAAAGCCTGGGTGGATTTGCATGATGTAGGCTTTAATCATTCGCCTAAGTGTGGCATTTCCAATACATTCTGAGCAGCTCTGGGGTCCCAATGGCATTTTTGGAGAGTTGCCATTTTGAAAGAATTGTCCCCATTCACCCATGCACTCCAGCCCATTTCAGACCCAGGTTGTTCTGGACACAGCTTCCCACAGTCCAGAGGAGCAGTCGGGGAGGGGGCAGTTATTCAGAAGGGGAAGAGAGAGACGTGCCTTTCTCTCAGCCAGCCGAAAGCAGTGGGCTAGAGCCCCCCTTTCCCAAAGGAGGAGAGACAGTACCTTATCAGTACAGTAAGAGCAGGCTGGACGGAGGCCAACCCTCTGGAGAGCGGCCATTAGTCACATCTCGGGGGAGGGGAGAATCTTTGTCAGAGGAAGGGGTGGGAGCTGACCCTGAAAGTCCAAGGGCTCGCAGAAGAACAAAGGTCAAAAAGAGGCGTCAATCAAAAAGGAGGAGGGGCGGACGTTTTCGTGTTTCCTGTTGAAGACGCAATGATAGCTCAGGTGCTTCAACTGAACTGTGATGGATAGTTGCTAGTGGGAGTGGCTCTGAGGCTAATGACTATAGACAATAATTCTTCTTGTAATTACCACAACTGCGTGCTGTTTATCTAAGCCGGCAGCCTGCTAGCTCCTGACACAGGTGAAGCTCCAGAAGTGGGGCTGCAGGAATGGGGGAGCAGATGCAGTCTGCTTCTGTACATGCCCTTGAAGTTCATGTGTCCGATGTTAGGATATAGTTCCCTTCCACCTTTAGAACAGGCATGTGTTGGCAGTTGAAGAAGAGACAAAAGTTGAACATAGTAACAAATCTAGAAATTGAAGGAAGAAATATTCAGAACCCCGTGGAAATCAGAAAATCTTTCCAGAAATATTTCAAGAAACTATATACTCAAGGGCCGCAAAACGAAGTTGAGATTGAACAATTTTTGAAAAAAAACAGTCTTAAAAAATTTACACAAGAAAATAGACTACTCCTGAATAGTCAAATAACACGACAAGAAATTGAACATGCCATTCAGAACATGAAGCTGGGCAAATCTCCAGGACCAGATGGCCTGACCTCCAAGTATTACAAGACAATGAGTGACTATTTGATTCAACCTTTGATGGAGGTCAGCAATGAAATTTTGGAGGGAAAGAAGGTGCCGGAATCGTGGAAGGAAGCTTTTATCACGTTGATACCAAAATCAGAAACTGCCATCAATGAGATCGCACCTAAGCGCCCTCTGCGACCCCGCAGAAACCGGGCTCCCTGGTTTACCGAGGAGCTCCGGAAAATGAAGCGGGACCTCAGACGGCTAGAGCGAGTATGGCGGCGTGCCCGTGACGGAGCTTCAAGAACATCTTATAGGGTTTTTATGAAAACCTATGAGATGGCTGTGAAGGCCACTAAGAAGTCCTACTTCTCGGCCTCCATTGCATCCGCTAGCTCTCGCCCGGCGCAATTATTTAGTATAATTCGGTCTTTAATGTCCCTCGAAGGACAGCCAAATTTAAATAACAAATTGACACACAGCTGTGAGGCATTTGCGAGCTTTTTTGCGGAGAAGGTCTTGTCGCTCCGCCATGACCTCCCTGCCAATTTGGATACAATAAAGGAACTGGAGGCCCCTCGACTGTCCTCGGGTCCAGTATTGGACCACTTCGACCGGATATCCCCAGCCGATGTGGACAGACTCCTCCGAGCTGGAAAGCCCACCACCTGTCCTCTTGACCCGTGCCCGTCTTGGCTGATTAGAGCGTGTCCAGACGAGGTGCGGGCCCTCCTGGGGGATATCATCAATTTGTCCCTTGGCACGGGGACATTCCCAGGGGAACTGAAGGAGGCAGTGGTGCGCCCGCTCTTAAAGAAAACATCATTAGATCCTTTAGATCTATCCAATTACCGCCCGGTTTCGAATCTTCCGTTCCTGGGTAAGGTGATTGAGAGAGCGGTTGCTGAACAGCTTGGTGGGTTTCTGGATGAAACATCGGCTCTGGATCCATTCCAGTCCGGCTTCCGCACTGGCCATGGGACCGAGACGGCTCTGGTTGCCCTAACAGATGATCTTCGTAGACAGCTGGATCGAGGCGGGTCGGGGCTGCTGATTCTTCTAGATTTGTCAGCAGCTTTTGACATGGTCGATCATGAACTTCTGGACCACCGCCTTGCCGACGTGGGGATCCAGGGCACAGTCCTTCAATGGCTGCGCTCGTTTCTCTCTGGTCGGGGACAGAGGGTAGCGCTTGGGGGGGAATTGTCATCGCGCCACTCCTTGGTGTGTGGAGTGCCTCAGGGTGCGATTCTCTCCCCGATGCTTTTTAACATCTTTATGCGTCCCCTCGCCCAGCTTGTCAGGAGTTTTGGGCTGGGCTGCCATCAGTATGCTGATGACACCCAACTCTATCTGTTGATGGATGGCCATCCTGACTCGGCCCCAGACACACTGATCAGATGCTTGGAAGCTGTGGCTGGATGGTTGCGTGGGAGCCGGTTGAAGTTAAATCCTTCGAAGACAGAGGTCCTCTGGCTGGGACGGGATGATATGGGACTGAGGGGGCAGCTCCCATCTCTTGCGGGGGTGCAATTAGTGCCAGCACCGTCCGTTAAGAGTTTGGGTGTAATCTTCGATACCTCCCTCTCCATGGAGGCGCAGATTGCAGCTATTACAAAGGCGGCATTTTTTCATCTCCGCCAAGCTAAGAAGTTGGCTCCTTACCTCTCTCGCCCTGACCTAGCTACTGTGATCCACGCGACGGTCACCTCCAGACTGGATTATTGTAACTCGCTCTACGTGGGGCTGCCCTTGAGACTGACCCAAAAACTCCAGCGGGTGCAGAATGCCGCAGCGAGACTCCTTACGGGGTCTTCGCTGCGAGATCACATTCATCCGGTGCTATACCAGCTGCACTGGCTCCCGGTGGAGTACAGGATCAGGTTTAAGGTGCTGGTTTTAACCTTCAAAGCCCTATACGGCCTAGGACCCTCGTACCCACGGGACCGCCTCTCCTGGTATGCCCCACAGAGGAACCTACGGTCTTCAAACAAAAACACCTTGAAGGTCCCAGGCCACAGAGAGGTTAGGCTGGCCTCAACTAGAGCCGGGGCCTTTTCGGCTGCGGCTCCAACCTGGTGGAATGCTCTGTCACAAGAGACAAGGGCCCTGCAGGACTTGACATCTTTCCGTAGGGCCTGCAAGACAGAGCTGTTCCGCCAGGCCTTTGGTTAGGGCGCAGCCTGACTCCCTCCTCTGGCAACCTTTACAAAACTTTATGGCTGCCATCAATCTTGATTTTAATTAATTTTTATAATGTTTTTATAATGTCGCACTATTTTGGTGTTGTTAGCCGCCCTGAGCCCGGCTTCGGCTGGGGAGGGCGGGATATAAATAAAATTTATTATTATTATTATTATTATTAAAAGACACAACTGAAGAACTACCGCCCCATCTCCCTTTTAAATGTGGATTACAAAATATTTGCTGATGTTTTAGCAGGCAGACTTAAAAGAGTTTTGAATGAAGTAATTCACAAGGACCAGGCTGGCTTTCTCCCAGGTAGACACATGTTTGCAAACACAAGGAACATTATTGACATCTTGGAACTTTTGCAAACAAATATAAACACTAAAGCAGTTTTGATCTTTATAGACGCGGAGAAGGCCTTTGACAACATCTCTTGGAAATTTATGAAGGGAAACTTAAAAGAAATGGGAGCGGGGCGGGGTTTTCAAAATGGGATTGACGCAATATATTCAGAACAAAAAGCCAAATTGATAGTTAACAATGTGGTAACGGAAGAATTTAAAATTGAAAAAGGAACACGACAAGGCTGCCCGATTTCCCCTCTGTTATTTATTTCAGTTCTGGAGGTGCTCCTGAACTTGATTAGAGGTGACCGGCTGGTGCAGGGGATTCAGGTCGGAGCGAAACAATATAAACTTAAAGCTTTTGCAGATGACCTAGTTTTGACATTGCAGGAGCCAGAATCTAGTACGAAAAGAGTATTACAACTGATACATGATTTTGGACAGTTCGCAGGATTTAAGCTAAATAAACAAAAAACGAAGGTGTTAGGGAAAAATATGACAGATACAGAGTCAGAATGGTTTCAGAGAGAAACAGAATTATCATTGGTGAAAAAGGTAAAGTACCTAGGGGTTAATATAACAGCCAAAAACTGAGTCTATTTAAGGATAATTATGAAAAATGTTGGTCTGAAATTAAGAGAGACTTGGAAAGTTGGGCAAAACTGAAGCTTTCTTTGTTAGGCCGAATTGCTGCAATTAAGATGAATGTGCTGCCAAATATGTTGTTCTTGTTCCAAACATTGCAAATTGTGGACAAAACGGAGTGTTTCCGGAGGTGGCAGAGAGATATTTCCAAATTTGTCTGGCAGGGCAAAAAGCCCAGAATCAAGTTTAAGATATTAACAGATGCAAAGGAAAGAGGGGGCTTTGCCCTGCCAGACTTAAGGTTGTACTATGAAGCCGCAGCTTTCTGCTGGCTAAAAGATTGGCTACTTCTCGAAGACACTGATGTGTTAGATCTGGAAGGTTATAACAATGCTTTTGGTTGGCATGCATATTTGTGGTATGACAAAGCTAAGATTAACAAGGCCTTTAAGAACCATATTGTCAGAAAAGCAGTGTTTAATGTCTGGACAAAATACAAAGACTTATTGGAAAATAAAACTCCAAGGTGGCTTTCACCTTTGGAAGCTAAGGCCTGGAAAAGACCCAATATGGAAGCCTACTGGCCAAAATATTGGGAACTGTTAGAAAAAGACGGAGATAATTGGAAATTGCAGAGTATGGAGAAAATGAAGGATAAAGTGCGAGACTGGTTACACTACGCTCAGATTAAGGAAATTTTTAAAAGTGACAAAAAGTTAGGATTCCAGGTGGAGAAATCGAAGTTGGAAACAGAACTGTTAGAACCTAAGACTAAGGTACTTTCAAGAATGTATAATTTGCTGTTGAAATGGAATACACAAGACGAAATGGTTAAGTCGGCTATGATAAAATGGGCACAGGACATTGGGCATAACATTATGTTTGAGGACTGGGAAAGGTTGTGGACCACTGGGTTGAATTTTACTGCATGTAATGCTTTGAAAGAAAATGTAATGAAAATGATATACAGATGGTACATGACCCCAGTTAAACTTGCCAAAATATACCATTCGTCTGATAATAAATGCTGGAAATGTAAAGAAAATGAAGGAACATTCTTCCACCTCTGGTGGACTTGCCCCAAAGTGAAGGCCTTCTGGGAAATGATATATAACGAGCTGAAAAAGGTATTTAAGTATACCTTTACTAAGAAACCAGAGGCCTTTCTTCTGGGCATTGTCGACCAGAAGGTGTTAAAGAAAGATAGAACATTTTTCATGTATGCAACAACAGCAGCAAGGATACTACTCGCTAAGAACTGGAAAACTCAAGATCTACCCACACTGGAAGAATGGCAGATGCAACTGATGGACTATATGCAACTGGCGGAGATGACTGGCAGAATCCGAGACCTGGGAGAAGAAAGGATTAAAGAAGATTGGAAGAAATTCAAGACTTACTTACAGAAATATTGTGATTTAGTGGAATGTTAAGAAGGATGCTTGGTTATAAATAATTGGCCATCACTAAAATAGATCAAGAATTGATGATAAGAGAGATTAAGAGAAACAAATTTGCAGGAGAATTATTTTATTGTATTTAAGTAAGTGGTTATAGATTTGGAAATAAGATGATAATTTGCTTGACAAAAATTTATTAATGATGTAAGTGGGAGCGGGAGACGTGAGGAAGTTCAAGGATATTATGAAATTTTGTTAAAACAAAGCAATAATGTTTATTATCATTGTATTCTTTTTTCTAAAAACTCTAATAAATATTTATAAAAAAAAAAATAGAACAGGCATGTGGAGTTGTTGTATGTCACATGTCTGTTTACTTCCAGCACAGTCTGCTGGGAACTTCCATTGTATACAGCTTTTGCCTATCCTGCTGTTTGCTTGGACACGAAGGGAAGCAGACAGGTTTTTCTTTTGTCCTGCTGCTGAATAAAATGCTGTAAATATGCTTACTTATGCCTCTGTCCGCCACTTCCGTTGTGAAGAGTTATTCACTCTGCTGATTAGAGCGTGCTCAAGTTTCTGAAGGCTTCTGAAGCTATGAGTCGCTAATTGATGCTGTTCCAAGGGAACTGGAGTTTGCCCAGCTGCCGGCCGGAGGGCTGGAGCCAGCTGGGGACCTGGGAGTTGCCCCCATTCCCCGGATGCATCCCAACATCCAGGACTGTGCTGAGGAGGGCTGCACTGAGGAGGGATGGTGGGAGCTTCCTCCTCCCCCTGCTCCTGCTCCTGAAGCTTCCCAGGAGCAGGAGGACAGTATAGATTTGGAACAGTGGTTTGCAGAGGGGCATAGTTCAGAAGGCAGAAGCTGGGAAACACTGGATGGGAAACAGCTAGGAGAAGAAACACTGGAAGAGAGAGGGTTAACAGATTCACAGTCTCTGGACATCATTCCTCCGCTCAGCGCAAGGTCAAGAAGAGCTCAGAAAGTGTCACAACAGAAAGCACAGAGGGTACAAGATCAGATTATAAGACGTAGGAGTGATGTAGATTAATAGGGACGGAAGGTGGTATTGTCCTTAACTGGGAGCACTGCCATTTCTAGGAGATGTGTTCCTTGTTCTCTCGCTGTGATTATTAAAGTTTCTAACTGGTAAGACGTTCCTTTCTTTGATCTTCTTATCTGCTGCCACGGGGGGAGGAAGCTGATTCCCTGAAGCCTGACATCATGGCTGTGGGCCAGCGTTTTGGACTGGTGATATGTTCTTGCTGTATGTGCTCCAGAGTCTGCTTTCAGCTCCACTGCCCATCATGGCTTCCCCATTCATTTTTCTGGAAGAGGAGCGAAAATTGTGTGCGTTGTTCTGAGCCCAAGCTCAGAAAACTCCATGCAAACTACGTATATCCCCGGGCTGGAGTAAGGGCAGGGTCAAATACTGTGTAGCATGATGCAATCTATGTTTCTCAAAAGGAAGGGAATTGAATCTACTGGGGTTTACTCCTCAAGGATGGAGATGGATTAAGGATTAAATGTATAAACTAAAATTTAAGCCTCCTGTTGAATGTGTGTGAGAGAGTAATCAGGCTATGAAGCCCTTTTAAGAAGAGTAGAAAGACACACTTTTGCAACTTAGGAATTAGGCAATTACACCTCCTGTCCCTGTTTATATGCGGTCTGCTGACCTTTTCCGTGTTTGCCCCCAATGCTAAGAATAAACCACACTTTTTAGTAGAAATAAAAAGGTTTACTCACATTAAATGCAGGCAGCAAACATATCAAAAGAGTATGCAGGCAAAAATACTTATTAGTTACAAAATTAAACCAAATTAGTTTCCAAAATGGAGTCTGGGCTCTAAACAAAGCCCAACCAGGGGTGTTTGCCTACATCACTAGTTTGAAAGGAAAGGAGAGACCTATCTTCTGTGAGAATGCAGGGACTCTGTGAGCCTTAACTCCTTCATATGCTTATTTAGCAAATATAATTGTCATTTTGACTGCAGATTTCCCCACACATTAGCAGGTTCAAGTTGACAAGTGGTCCACTGGCGATTTCCAATCTCCTTGGAAGAAAGGCAGAAAAACAACAATCAAACAATGAAAAGCACCAATGACCCATGGAAAAGCATGTCTGAACAAGTCATTCTCTACCGCGCAGAGATGTCTTCACAGTTTTTTTTTTTTTTAAAAAAAACCTTTCTCAGCCCAAGGGCTACATCTGGGGGACCAGATACCTGTGAAGAACAGGGACAAACAACAGACGCCAACTTGCCTTTGTACAGTAAACTAGTATGTTTCCAAATACGTTTCCGAGCACAATTCAAAGTGTTGGTGCTGACCTTTAAAGCCCTTAACGGCCTCGGTCCTGTATACCTGAAGGAGCATCTCCACCCGCATCGTTCACCCCGGACACTAAGATCCAGCGCCGAGGGCCTTCTGGCGGTTTCCTCATTGCAAGAAGTGAGGTTACAGGGAAGCAGGCAGAGGGCCTTCTCAGTAGTGGCACCCACCCTGCGGAACACCCTCCCATCAGATGTCAAGGAAATAAACAACTACAATGGTACCTCTGGTTACAGATGCTTCAGGATACAGACTCCGCTAACCCAGAAATAGTACCTCAGGTTAAGAACTTTGCTTCAGGATGGGAACAGAAATGGTGCGGTGGCGGCTCAGCGGTGGCGGGAGGCCCCATTAGCTAAAGTGGTACCTCAGGTTAAGAACAGTTTCAAGTTAAAAATGGACCTCCAGAATGAATTAAGTTCTTAACCTGAGGTACCATTGTATCTGACTTTTAGGGAAGTTTTAAATGTTTGATGTTTTATTCTGTTTTTAATCTGTTGGAAGCTGGAAACCCAGCCAGATAGGTGGGGTAGAAATAAATGATGATGATGATGATGATGGTGATGCACACCCCTTTCTATCCTCTATCCATGGCGTAGCATGAGGGGCTGGGGGGGACCATGGCCCCAGGCACATATTTTTTAGGGGCACAACCAGGTCCCTCACGCCAGACTCTCTCATTGGAGCCTAGCTCTGATAGCACAAGGCAGCTCCAGAGACAGCTTCCACATACGATGGCCCAATGCCACAAGCCTGACCTGGGCCAGGGGTGGAGAGAGGGGAATCAGCAGCAACATTGCTGTCTACTCTCCTGGGCCATGGCGCATGAGGCCAAGGCAGCTTTCTTGTGCCAGACTGCAACTCCACTCCTGGGTCAGCTCTGACCCAGGGGCACAGCGGGCTCCCTGCATGCCTCGCCACCCAAAAACCCGTCCTGGGTGGCGGTAGCATATCCTCTGTCACTGTCCTCCATCCAGCAAGCAAGAGTCATTATCGGAGAAAAATTACATATTTAAGCCAGGCAAAAACACCTTTTAGAGGGTTGGTAGCAGCTGTGGCTCAGAGGATGGCCTTTGGCCTGCAGTTCCCCTCCTTCTGCTCTGAAGTTGCCATTTTGTTTTGGTTCAGTTTCTCCCGATTTTGCAGCAGAGCTTCTTCTATCTCGGTCTCCAGGGTACGAGGCTCTCGAGACACGTTCCTGGCCCATACTTCATTCTCTTCCAGAGCCCACTAGCCATGCCTACCGGCATTAGGAGTCACACAACCGAGCTCCTTGCTCATGAAGACAGATGCTGTAGCAGGCCTGCAGTACACCATCATATATTCATAAGAGAGGAAAGGAGTATATACCATGACCTTCCTTGAAATATTGGGTCTATTTACACGGGGGTTGTGTGGACCACATTACTTATGAGTCGCCAAGGGAAGGGGGGAGGGAAACAGAGCTATGGGTAGATAAAGTGATCAGTGCATCCTACTGTAAATAAGTCTGAAATTTCTCTGAAGGTCGACCCATTCTTGATTTATATCCTGGCATCTTATGAAATAATGTTGACCAGGTAAGTGCTTTTTCATCCTCCATTCCCCTTCCTTCCCTCTCCCCCCACACCACCCCCAACCTTTGTTCATATAAGAGATTTTTTAGTTGTTAAGTTACTTGGTTTTGAAAGCATTTTGAGGTGGGAGGCTGGATACGCATCTAGAGCTTCAGACAGTGTTGTATTTATGGAGTAAAAGGCTGAGGAGGATCAGATACCAAATAATGTTCGGAACCTCTGTGGTCCTTTGGGAGAAGGTGATGTACGGCCTGATCTACAATCTATCTGAGTCAATATATTGGGATGAGGGAATGCACTGTATACCTGCAAGTGCATCTCTACCCCCTATTGTCCAGTTCCAAGAGCCTTCTGTAGGTTCCCTCACGGTGAGAAGTGAAGTTACAGGAGATCAGGCAGAGGGTCTTCTCAACACACCCTGTGGAACACCCTCCTGTCAGGTGTCAAAGAGATAAAGATGCGACTTTTGGAAGTCATGTGAAGGAGTCCTCTATCTTGAAGCTTTTAATGTTTGGTATTTCTTTATGCTTTAATATTTGTTGGAAGCTGCCCAGAGTGGCTGGGACAACCCAGCCAGATTGGTGGGGATCAAATAATAAAATAATCATCATCAATCATCGTCGAATTGTGGAGTTGGAAGGGACCCTGATGCCCATCTAGTCCAGCCCCTGCAATGCAGGAAAATGCAGCTGTGCCGTACATGGATCAAACCTGCAACCTTGGCATTATCACCACCATGCTCAAGTCTAACCAACTGGGGGTCAGACTGTGATTTACCCAAATGGATCGGACTCCGCTGCTTTAATTGCCCTGAGAAATAATTCATGGTGGCTTATTTATTCTCTGTGCGCTCCCCAAACCAACTCAGTGGGGGGGGGGGGAAACAAGATTGGAAAAAATCTTGAGATTGCACTGGGGCACCATGCAAATCTATCTCTTCCACTCTTCTGCACGCTCAGGTCTTATCACCTGCCTTGCCTGTTTATTTCTTCTTCTTCTTCTTCTTCTTCTTCTTCTTCTTCTTCTTCTTCTTCTTCTTCTTCTTCTTCATCCTTTCTTAGCCACTGGCATTTCAAGTGTGTTAAAATGTGGTTATTATCACGCACAAACTCTTGTTCACATGGGCAATTAATTAAAAACCCAAATATTGTTACCTGAAATCCGAAGCAAATGCTGTTGGTTATTATCCACCTGCACCACAATAGCAGCAGGTGCAGCAGGCGACGGAAAGTCTTCTTTTCTGTGCGTCTGTGCCAGTGGCCCAGGAAGTGAAATCCCAGAGCCTTAAAGTCAGCTGGTTGAGATAAATTGAAGGGGACCTCATTGCTCCCAAACACTCTCCTGGAAATAATGGCATCTTGACATTTTATCAAGCACTCATGCAGTCATTCTCCATGGTATCAGACGGAGCTTGAAGGATAGAGCCGTAAAGAAAGGATTGTCAGTCATAAACATTCTTCAAAACCATGGAAGCCACAAATGAAAGTTTAAGTAATGGAGGACGCAATACCCTTGATATTTCAACAATTACCTGCAACAACTGCCTTCCTTCAAAGGCCAAGCTATTCCCTCTACCTCTCTCGCCCAAGACTATCACTGTTGCGGCAGGAGGGGAATAAACAATGCAATAATGTAAAATCTAACAAACAAAACACAACGGGAAAACAAAGGGTCGTTTTTTAAGCTTCAATTCCCATCACTGGATATTTGGGGAAATTTCACAGACCTACATAAAATAAAGCTTTGACCGTCAGCTTAGGCTCATGATACTAGCAGCCACGAAACTAGAGCAACCATCAATAGTTTGTTGTGAGGCTGAGCTGTAGTGCTAGTTTTATATTTAGTTATATTGCATTCAGATATGGGGCATATTGCATTAGCTTTCCTGATTATACACTAGCATTTCTGCCCTATTTTCTGATGTTCCTTTTGTACCGTGGTACCTGCTGTCCTATGGAACTGTGGTTTTCTTTGACTGATATGCTGACATTTGTGCTAAATTTCATTCACACCAGTGGGTGTGGCGTGACACAACAACGGATGTCATTTGAGGACATTGCAATGGCCTCACACTTTCTGAACATTCATGTTTCTGTGAGTCACCCATGAAAAGGACAGGAAATAACTGCATGGCAGTATACCAACCCCAAGTTCACCACTGCTCTCCCAGTTAAGGAGATTCCCCCCCCCCCGGGAGCAATTAACACAGAAATGAGCACTAGACTCCCACTTTATTCCACCAGATTTCTGGAAGTGGGTTTTACGTAACACGAAAGCTCAGATATTAACAGATATTAACAGTTAGGGACATGTCAGCAAAATGGAACAAACTGTCATGTAAATGCAGCCCAAGTGGTGTATTTCATCAGTGATGCCACAACTGCGGCTCAAGCCAATTGACCTCTCACTCTCTTGAAAATCTGCTGCCGGGCTCCTCTTCCTCCTATAAGAGGTGGCTATCAATTCCTTGTAAAATATTATGTGGCCTCCACACAGAAGAAGAAGAGGAGGAGGAGGAGGAAGAGTTTGGATTTGATATCCCGCTTTATCACTAACTTAAGGAGTCTCAAAGCGGCTCATAATCTCCTTTCCCTTCCTCCCCCACAACAAACACTCTGTGAGGTGAGTGAGGCTGAAAGACTTCAGAGAAGTGTGACTGGCCCAAGGTCACCCAGCAGCTGCATGTGGAGGAGCAGGGAAGCGAACCCGGTTCACCAGATTACAAGTCCACCACTCTTAACCACTACACCATGCTGGCTCACTGAAAAACTTGGTGCTTTAAAGCGAAGTGTGGTCCACCCATGAGGAAGGTGAGGTGACCACTTTGGGTGGCAGGATCCACAGGAGCAGGGGAACCAGCCTCCAAGGAATGCAATAGTAGTGGCACACTGCTCAGAGGCTTGGATCTGCTACCTTCTCAGCTGCCTGACTAATGCCGCCTCTACAGTAGCTTCTTGGCAAATAGGAGACACTTGTGGTCTTCTCTCATCCCTTGAGAGGAAATGGAAAGGGCTGCCCTGTGGGGTTTCCTGCACCTGCCCAGTGGGATTCAGAATGGGCCACATGCCCCCCAACCACCACCACAGCCTTTGATTCCCACTTCAACCAGTGGGTAAGGTTGATTTGATTTCCCGTTTGTTTCCAATCAGTTTTGGGGTGCTGAAGTTTGAACTGTTACAGGGATCCCTTCGCAACCAGCAACAAGGTCTGGGTAACCACTGTTATTTTCTTCAGTTGGGTTGTTTAGAACATCTGTGCTACTGACTCTCAAACTCTTGGGATTATTGAAATATATACAGCAACGCAGGTGGCGCTGTGGGTTAAACCACAGAGCCTAGGACTTGCCAATCAGAAGGTCGGCGGTTCGAATCAGTCCCTGCTCCTGCCAACTTAGCAGTTGGAAAGCACACCTGTGCAAGTAGATAAATAGGTATCACTCCGGCGGGAAGGTAAACGGCATTTCCGTGTGCTGCTCTGGTTCGCCAGAAGCGGCTTAGTCATGCTGGCCACATGACCCGGAAGCTGTACACCTGCTCCCTCGGCCAATTAAGCGAGATGAGTGCCACAACCCCAGAGTCGGTCACGACTGGACCTAATGGTCAGGGGTCCCTTTACCTATACAGCAACAAAAAGGATCAATTTGAGTCATGCAATTTTGAGTCGACCCATTTCCTTTTTTATTAAAAAAAAGCAGTGTTGACTAAAGTCACTTCTAAGGCCCCTCTGGGATCAGGGGCCCCTCAAACTGAAGCTTAATCAGCTTCCGCCCTGTTCCCAATGTAGATCTTCACCCAATTCTTCTTCCCTAGTTCGGCAAGCGGCAGGCACCATTTTGTGGGTCGCTTTAGGTGCCCCAATGACTTGGGCCAGCCCTGTTACAAGCATACCTGGGAGTCTGCTTTGATGTCTGATATTGGGCAAGCTGTGTGGCACAACGCTGGGGCCAGAAGCATGTACTTTCTGTTTCCGCTAGAATAAAAGAAAACACCTTTAAGCTATTGAGTCAGTGGTATCTAGCTCTGCAGAAAAGTAATGGAATCAGTTCTCAAATGACACCTTACTGCTAGATAGGTATTGACACAATATGCACACAGGGTGGGCCTGCAATGCAATTAAGCCTTATTGGGGACAGTGGCATTTGTTGTTTTTTATGAAATCAGTCTTACGGCGCAGCTGTACCATGCAGAATACTCCATCCTTGGCTTTACTGATAATATTCCAGGGGGAGCAGAAAGACCTTCAACATAAAGAATTAACAACACCGCTCCTAGTCTCTGCAAAGCAGCTAATAGCTCATAATTGGAAAAGACTAGAACATCTTCATATTCCTGAATGGCGACAAAAGGTGTAGACCATAGCTGTTAGAGAGAAACTCACAAAAAAGAAATGAGATCACTAAGGGGACAAGAACTTGAAGCTGATTTTATTGGAATATACAGGACCTTCCTTCTATAAGCAGTGGCGTAGCGTGGGGGGTGCAGGGGGGGCCCGGCCGCACCGGGCGCAACATCTGGGGGTTAGGGTTAGGGGGCGCAAATCCACGGGTTAGGGGGCACAAATTACTTGCCTTGCCCTGGGTGCTGACAACCCACGCTACGCCACTGTCTATAAGCAAATACTATTTGATCTGACATCCTACATCAACACAAGGACAGTTGTGGTGCAATGCATTCTTTTATTATTATTATATTTTATTTCTACACCACTTTATATTTTTAAAGGGAAAAAAAGTGCCTTCTTCTCTGTGAAGGAGTCACTCTGTGGAATCAGTCCCCCTTCTCCCCCTTCAGGCTGCTGTTCAGCAGGTGAAGCTGATTCCTGACCCATGACAAGGATGAAGAAATGAAGAGGAAAAGGTGGTGCTTGGGTGGTGTATTTTCCCCTGATTATCTGTTATTCTGAACCCTGCCCTCTACAGAATAGAGGCATGCAAGGTTGCATGTACCCAACATAACCTCCACATGAGCTTTGTGCATGCAAAGCAAGATGAATAGTCAGTAGACAGGTTGCCTGGAGGAGCTCAATGTGACTGGACTTGTTGAGCTAATCTTCTACAAAATGGTGCCATTTCTTGCAACTGACATAAGACGGCAATCCAAAACCACTGGTTCGAAATCTGCTGATATTGGTCTCTTAGCCTAGTCTCCTCCACAGGAGGAGGAAGTGGGAAGTGAGGAAGGCCTTGGAGGAAGAAAAGTTGAATCATGACAATGATGGTGATGATGGAGAAGCAGTTTTTATAGAACTAGGTAAAGGTAAAGGGACCCTTGACCGTTCGGTCCAGTCACGGGCAACTCTGGGGTTGTGGCGCTCATCTCACTTTACTGGCCGAGGGAGCCGGCGTACAGCTTCCAGGCCATGTGGCCAGCATGACCAAGCCACTTCTGGTGAACCAGAGCAGTGCATGGAAACACCATTTACCTTACCACCAGAGTGGTATATATTTATCTACTTGCACTTTGACGTGCTTTCGAACTGCTAGGTTGGCAGGAGCAGGGACCGAGCAACGGGAGCTCACCCCGTCGCGGGGATTCAAACTGCCGACCTTCTGATCGGCAAGTCCTAGGCTCTGTGGTTTAACCCACAATGCCACCCGCGTCCCATTTTAAAGAGCTACCCTGGAGTAAATAGGGATATTGCCTATACAGCTACTCATTTCTTTTTTTAAGGACCACAATTGCCTGCATTCTGAAAACGCTGATGTTGGAGAGCTGTCAGTGCCTTACTTTGGATTCATTTATGCATTCCATTTCCATGACAAAACAGGTGATTTTTGTGCAAATGTGTCACATCTTTAAAAGTGGAAGAGCACACTCACTGAGAGGTGAAAAGGTTCCTGTGCTGTGTTAGCAGAAGGGGAAGTTCCAAGGAACAATGATATTAAATCCCCCGTGCTCCCCCTTACCCCCTCTGCAATAAAACATTCATTCTGTTTTGTCTGACGCCTCGTCTTTCCCTAAACCATTGTCAGCAGGATCCATCAACATAATAGCATTTAAGTGGTGCAGTTCAGCCAGCTTGTAAAATAGGTCCTGTTAAGCACTCCTCGAGAACGCCATTAAGACCCAGAAATGCATACGTTGACCACAGAGGCTGTGTTGGTACATTTGCAGAAGTACAGATGACACGGCTGCGTCTTAGGTTTGGCAAGATCTCCAGCTGTCCAAACTCAGCCCCTCTCGGGGGACCCAAACCCTGCCCTCAACATCCGACACAGTTACAGCGGCCATGTGTCTTGCTCAGGGCTCACCCAATACATTTTGTTGCCTGCGGAAAAGGTAAAATGGTCAACCTTGTACAGAAGTTGATCAGATGGGCAGCTGAATCTGATTCCTACACTGACGATGGAACAACATCCATTGCTGCTCAGAATCGAATGTGGTCTTCAGGCTGAAAACATTTCCCCAGAATCATAGAATTGTAGAGTTGGAAGGGACACCAAGTGTTGTTTAGTTGAACCCCCTGAATGCAGGAATCTCAGCATCCAAGGCAGATGGCCATCCAACCTCTGCTTAAAAACCTCCAATGAAGGAGAGTCCACAACCTCATGAGGGAGACTGTTCCACTGTCAAACAGCTCTTACTGCCAGAGAGTTTTCCCCATATGTTTAGTCCGAAGTCTAAGTTAGTTCTTGTAAGTTGAAGCCATTGGTTTGAGTCCTACTCTCTAGAACAGAGCAGGAGAAAACAACATTGCTCCATCTTCCATGGGACAGCCCTTGAGATATTTGAAGATAAGAGTTTGGATTTGATATCCCGCTTTATCACTACCCTAAAGAGTCTCAAAGAGGCCAGCAATCTCCTTTCCCTTCTTCCCCCGCAACAAACATTCTGTGAGGTGAGTGAGGCTGAGAGACTTCAGAGAAGTGTGACTGGCCCAAGGTCACCCAGCAGCTGCATGTGAAGGAGCAGGGAAGTGAACCCAGTTCACCAGATTACGAGTCCACTGCTCTTAACCACTGCACCACACTCTTTTCTAGGCTAAACATGCCCAGCAATTTCAACCATTCCTCATAAGGCTTGGTCTCCAGAACCTTGATCATCTCGGGACACAAGAAGAGTCTTCTGGATCAGGCCAATGGCCCACCTAGTCCAGCATCCTCTTCTCACAGTGGCCAGCTGGATGGCTTTGGGAAACGTGAAAGCACAAGAACACTCCCTTCACTTGTGGATTCCAGCAAATAGCATTCAGAACGTTGCTGCCTCTGACCGTGGAGGCAGAGAATGGCTAGAAGCCATTGATAGCCTTCATCTCCCTGAATTTGTCTAATCCTCTTTTAAAGCCATTCAAGTTGGTGCCCACCACTGCTTCCCAGAGGAGCAAATTCCATAGTTCAAGACAGCATCATAGTGAAATGCAATGCAGGATCCCTCCATCTAGGTTAATACATCTTCCACTCAGGTAGGGTTCCATCTCTCTCACTGAATGGTGCATATATTTGTTTTCTGTCCGTCTCAGCCAGGCAATTAATGTAAAAAAATGTACCCAACCCAGTTTGATTTGGAGATATTGGAAATAGCTTTCTTTCTTTTTTTAGGTGGAGGGGGCGAAAGGTTATGCTCTATTTTCACACACACACACCCCCGAAAGAAATTCTCATTGTGCTGAGTCAGAAAGCTTTGGCTTTTGATCATGAGTTATTGGATAGTGAGCTGCCATTCATCTGCAGCTGGAAAACTACAGGCCTGAACAAAAAGAGAATAGAATTGGCCAGCAACCCCCCGAGGGAGAGCTCTTTTTGCAAACCTTCTCCATCCTCTAAATCAAGACCCTGGATTGCAATTGCCATTTGTCAGGCATTTGTCAAGGTTGACAATCTCTGCAGAGCCAGGCTGGAAAAGCAGAGCCTCTTGTCGCTATGAGATGATTGACAGTGTTGGTGCAGCCAGCACCAGCATTCGCAGCAAGTGTGTGTTGGAGAGCCGGATCCCTCTTTTCACTCTCAATGGTAGCACCAGGCAGAACCATACTTTGCGTGGCGATTCCCGCCCCCCACCAGTTGGAATAAATAAAGACACAGGACACCAAGATTTTAGGGCGAAAAATGGCCACAATTTTATTGGTTACAGGTAAGAGCGGTATTGGCTTTGGTCCTAACAGACTATCCGGTATGAGAACTGGAAAGGGTTAACTCCAGCAGGGGGAGCCCCTGAGATGCACATCCCTAGGCACTCCCCGAGGGGGGGGCGCTTTAGGCCCAACCTCCATAGGTTTCGGCCGAGGCAACGCCCCCCGGAATGCTTTATCGGACTACCCTTAAATATTTGGGGGTGGTGATGGCGCTCCTCCCCCCCGACTCATCTGCATAACAATGCCCCTACCAATGCCTAACCACCAAAGCAAAGGCGCTGTGACGATTTGCTACGAGGTAGGCGAAAAAACCAAATGGCTTTAAATCAATGCCAATTAGCCAAGTGGAAAAATTCCTACCAGGCCCCTTGCGGCAACCAGCCGAGGTCCATAGCAAAATCTGAGGGGAAACCTAGCGGGAGGGTGGGTGGGAAACCGCAGCTGGGGTGAAGAAGGAAAAGTGGTGATCCCGGGCCGCACCAACCTTAAGTGGCCCAAGCCCCGCCCCTGCAGCCAGCCGATCGGCTGGCCCTGGGGCTGACGCGGCCCAAGGATTCCCCAGGTCCCGCAGGGCCGCAGCCAGCCCCGCGCTCATTTTGGTGGGCGTGAGCCCGCAAACCCTCCGCTGCTTATGTCAGGAGTGGCTTTGTGAAATGCACACAGGTCCTGTACTACAAATGCTCATTATATGTAAAACTACTTATCCAACATGACAAATGAGTACCCAAAACCTTCTTATTCATACTACAGGTCTCCTGCTATGGAGGGTAGGACTCGAACCAGTAGCTTCAAGTTACAAGAAAGGAGATTCTGACTAAACATCAGGAACAACTTTCTGAGGCGACTATGGGGTGAGGCTCTCATCTCGCGTTCAGCTTTCAGGCTGAGGGAGCCGGCGTTTGTCTGCAGACAACTTTCCGGGTCATGTGGCCAGCATGACTAAAGCACTTCTGGTGCAATCGGACACCGTGACGGAAGCCAGAGTGCACGGAAATGCCATTTACCTTCCCACCACAGAGGTACCTATTTACCTACTTGCACTGGTATGCTCTCAAACTGTTAGGTTGGCAGCAGCTGGGACAGAGCAACAGGAGCTCACCCAGTCATGCAGATGTGAAGTGCTGACCTTCTGAGCAGCAAGCCCAAGAGGCTCAGTGGTCTAGACCACCCATTGTTCAACAGTGGAATGGGCTTTGTTAGGAGGTTGTGGACTTTCCTTCTTTGGAGGTTTTTAAGCAGAGGTTGGAAGGCCATCAGTCTTGGATGCTTTAGCTGAGATTCCTTAACCACCACCATCATCTTAGTTATACCCCACCCACTTTGGGAAGCTTCCAGCAAAATACAAAAACATAATATAACATCAAATATTAAAAACTGCACAATACAGGGCTGCCTTCAGATGTCTTCTAAAAGTTGTGTAGTTCTTTATCACCAGAGGGAGCTCCAAGAAGGAATTGCAGAGGGTTGGACTAAATGGTCCCAAGGGTCCCTTCCAGCTCTACAGTTCTATGAATCTCTATGCAAACAGCCAGACCTGTACGTAGTACAAATAAACAGTATTAAACAAGCTTTACTTTGTGTGTTTTGTTGGTCCATGGCAGCAGTTTCACCAAAACCCATGCGAGAAGTGGGGAAGAAGGGGAATGACTGGACAAAAAAGAGACACTTTTTTTTCTTCTTGTTTGTCTTTTGCAAGATTTCAGAAGGTTTTCCTGGATTTCCCCATCATTGTGTTCAAAGTTCTGTGGTCGGGAATGAATTAGAACTTTCCCCATAGGACTCAATGGAAATCTTCAACTCTTTATGCAAATGTTTGCCTAACTTATAGTTTCCTGAGAATGCATAGTGTTCGGATAGCGAGACCCGTGTTTACATAACATTGAACAGTGAGCCTGGTGAGTCTGGTGAGGTGTAAGGCAGGAGGCCAGCAGTAGGTGGCGCCAGAGCCAATGACAGGCAGAGCCTCCCTGTGTACTTCTATGAATGGAACACCGAAACACAGGAGAGGGAAAGTGATAGATACTGTCAACTGCTGCACTGCTTGTAACCAAAATTGGAAAGGTTCAGCCTGCCATCTTGATTCAAGATGGCGTCAAATGGTATCCAAACATAGATGAAAAGCTCTTCCTTGATCTCAGGAAATGTCAGGCCACATTGGGTGGTGACATTTTTGCCTGACTCTCTCTTCATCCTAAAGAAGAGCAAAGTAGCAACAATAAAGAATACGGCGAAATTAAAAGCACCTAAAAACAAACGAAGGAACCTCTCAAGGATTCTCAGTGTTGAGCGCTCCGGTGAGTGGTGATTTGTCCCACCCCTGTGCCCAAATGCACACTCCCTTTTAGCAACGAAAAAATAAATATTAATCAAGATTTGTGTGTTTGTTTACCTGGAAAATAATAAGCAGAGTGGCAAGGAATCGAGCTTTTGAAGTAAACAGGATAGCGCAGGGAGAAAAACATTGGCGGAGGCATAAAGCTAACTTAAAATAAAGCAATTGACCCTCAAGGCAAAATATTAAAATGCTGTTTTGGCAGCCAGAATGGATAGCCGAGTTGCTGAAAGAGTACCAGCTTTTTTATATATATAAGAAAAATAATAATAATAAAGGTAGACAAATACCAGCCCTAATCCCAATTCTCCCACCGCGTTCTGCAAGCTGAGTGAAACTCGAGGGGGAAAGTCTTATTACAGCAAATAGGTGTGAGTCTAGAGGAAAAAATTAAGTCAACCTGACAATTTACAAATTCCTTTTCAAGCATGAAAGGTGGGCGAAAACACTGGGTTATTTTTAAATCGGAGCTGCCGAGGTGTGTTTTGTAGCTGTTAATAGCACTGTCAGAGAATGAGGGACACAGCGAGAAGAGGTCTCATTATCAGACGGAGCTTCATCTCCATGGAGTGGAGACGAGGAGAGACAGGGCTTTTTGTCAAGGGACCAATATTGGAAGGGTGGGGGAAGGGAAGCTCATGTCCGGGAGAGGTTTCTCAAGTTATGGTGAGGCCTGGGAGTCTGCCTCTGATGCAAAGCAAAGATGGAAGCTCACCTCTGCTCTGGGGAATTTTGTCTTTTGTTATTTGCAGAACCTTTTTTTTTTGTTTTCCCCCAATCCTAACCTGACAATGGCCAGACACCCACTCTTGCTGGGGAAAACAAATATCCAGTGTGAGTGGAGAAGCAGAGAATAATAATAATAATAATAATAATAATAATAATAATAATAATAATAATAATTTATTATTTATACCCCGCCCATCTGGCTGACACTCTGGGCGGCTCCCAATCAAATGTTAAACACAATACGGCATTAAATTTTAAAAACTTCCCTAAACAGGGCTGCCTTCAGATGTCTTTTAAAGATAGGATAGCTGCTTATTTCCTTCACATCTGAAGGGAGGGTGTTCCACAGGGTGGGCACCACTACCGAGAAGGCCCTCTGTCTGGTTCCCTGTAAGAGAAGGTGCTTCCTGCTTGGCAGGGGGTTGGACTCGATGGCCCTTGTGGTCTCTTCCAACTCTATGATTCTATGATTCTAAGAAGTCAAGAGGAAAGGAATGTCTGCCAAGAACTTCTTAGGCCAGGATGGAGATGCACATGGAAGATGGAGCAAGCTTATTTTCTGCTGCTCCAGAGGATAGGACCTGAATCAATTGATCCAAATGACTAGTGTAATAAACAAAATCTGCCCTTATTCCCTTATGGGGTACACAAGAGCCCTTGTAGAGTCTTATGTAGGTTCTCCATCGATAGGAGAAAATAACAGAGGCCAACCAGAGAATACTGAGAAGCAAAGCAGCTAATAAGCTTGATCTTTATTCAACTATTGCAGCAGGGTGCCCCCTCACAGACAGGAGAAAGGAGGAGGAACCCCTAACAAAAGCGTGCCTGCCCTTATATAGACGTTTAAAATTGCCCACCCTCAAATCCAAGACCACCCCCAAAAGCATCATGCATACATCACAGAAGGGGTATAGCCCAAGATCACCCCACAGATACATCACAGAAAAGGCGGTCTACAACAGAAATCTGAGTGCGTTGTTTATTTCCTGTCTGGCAGGTTACCTGTTTAATGGTCACTTGACTGGATTGCCTGGGGAGCCTGGCCAGCTCAGGAACTAAATACTTAGTTCCTGTGCTAGATCACAGGCTCACACCCTATTCATATCTGAAATGTGCCCTTAACACAGGATTTGTGAGGGAAGGAACAATGGGGAGGTCTCCCACTTTGACCTTGCAGATAAATATTTGAGGTCAATTTGTTCAGGACTTTTTTTCTGTGGGGTTTCAGACATGTGGTTTATCTATTTGTGTATGTGTTTGCTTGGTACATTTATGAACATTTATTACATATCTAAGACCTTAAAATTCTTATAACACTAGAAAGGAGATTCTGATGCAACCTTAGGAAGAACTTTTCTCTTTTTTCTTAGAGGTTTTTAAACAGAAGTTGGGTTGCCATCTCTCTGGGATTATTTAGCAGTATTAGAAAGTGAATTATGAAAGCTAGAAGCTAAATGGCACCTTTAACCTCAGTTATGGGCACAACAAAAGAATGTCTAGGTACACTTTTTTATAAGAAGAATACAAAGCTGAAGATGAATGAACTGCAGCTAAAATATTATGTTCATTTTCACATAGTCTAGTCATTTCCCTGCCCATTTCCCTAATATTCTTAAGAGGGTCTCTTCTCCAGTCTTCAGAGAGTAGCTGGAAGTGGGGAGGCTGAAAAAGGTCTTCCTTTCCTTCCACCCTGCAGTTTTGATCTGAAATCTTATGCGCAGCAGCTCAGAAATTGCTCGCGCTAATGAAATTCCCTGTCGCAAAACGTGCCTAGAACAATGGGAGTTTCGAACACTGTTCTTTAGCTATGATTCCTGCGTTGCAGATGGTTGGACTAGATGATTCTCAGAGTCCCATTCAACTCTCCAATTCCATGATGAACTAAGTAATTAAATAAGTAGCACACACGCACACACTTTACCAACTAATTTTTCAAAACAGGCAAGGGAATCGGAAGCTATGTTTAAAAATTAGGCCCAGAGAAATCTGTTCAGGTCGCCTTTGAAGCATGATTCAAACACTTGGTCATTGGTGCCAGACTCCTGAGTATTTTGCCAGAGCAGAAGGCTCTTAGCTCCCCTAAGAGAGAAAGTTCAGTTTGTTTTAAACCAATCAAGCTGGTCTATTCCCGGCAGCTGCATCATCACCTCTCTGAAGCAGAGCGAGAACTTCAGGATTGAAATTGGCCCAGCTTTCCGAGTCGACACAGATCAGATAAACAACACATTCATTTATTTCTCCAAGGAGCCGGGAATGATAAACAAAAGGGTAACGTCTCCCCGCTTTAAGAACATAGCTGACGCATCGTGTTACATTTGTGTAATGGTATTCAATTAACACGTTGCTGTTGTTGGTTGATTAAAAATTAACTGTGAACACTTATTTAACATTTACCCACTTGCAGATGCTCCCTTGACTTATGAGGATTGTCAGGAGTTTAAAAATATTGGGGGAGCGCAGAGAAGGGGCCGCCTCTGCCTCTCCTCATCACTTTAATGAAGTGAGATGACTTTTTGTAGGGGATCTTGAAGCCATATTGCTGAAAATATCTCCCCCACATATAGAGAATTTGCCTATATATTATGTTCCTCATATGTCTACCTCTGCATCTGTGTCTCAGCTTTCTCCCTTGAACTGGTTTCCCATGATGGCCATGCTCTGCCTCAACATTAAATTGCAGCAATGCTTCTGAATGCCACTGGCTGGAAAGCATGGAGGTGTGGGGCAGGGAGAGTACTGTTGCACTCATGTCTAGCTTGCAGGCCTCATACAGCAGACCCTCCAAGTGTCCGTATTTTCCAGGGACAATCCCATACCATCCCAACATTTCTCTGATGCAAATAGGAGTGTCCTATTCAACAACAACAACAACAACAATAATAATACTTCGCCCATCTGACTGGGTTGCCCCAGCCACTCTGGGCAGCTTCCAACATATCTAAAACTGTCCCTGAAAAATATGGACACTTGGAGTCTCTGCAGTCCTGGATTTACAGAAGAAGAAGAGTTTGGATTTGATATCCCACTTTATCACTATCCGAAGGAGTCTCTAAGCGGCTGACATTCTCCTTTCCCTTTCTCCCCCACAACAAACACTCTAAGAGGTGAGTGGGGCTGAGAGACTTCAGAGAAGTGTGACTAGCCTAAGGTCACCCAGCAGCTGCATGTGGAGGCGCGGGGACGTGAACCTGGTTCACCAGATTACGAGACTACCGCTCTTAACCACTACACCACACTGGCTCTCAGAAGCCCTCTAAGTTTCTAATTTGATCCCAGAATCTCCTGGTTTTCCTTAGGACGTCTCTATTTTCATTGGAACAATGTTGGGGGATTTGGAGTTATGCAGCCCCTGAGCCAAGGAGATAAATAACCTTTAGAAGACACCTGAAGGCAGCTTTGTATAGGGAAGTTTTTTAAATGTTTAATGGTTTAATATGTTTTTTATATATGTTGGAAGTAGTCCAGAATGTTGGGCAACCCAGTCGGGTTGGGATATATGAAGAGGAGGAGGAGGAGGAGGAGGAGGAGAGATAGGACATCCCTCTTTTCATTGGATAAATGTTGGAGGGCATGTGTACAGGCATCCTGTTGGTCACTGTGAGAAAAAAATGATGCACCTGAATGGGCTATTGGCTTGATCCAGCAGGCTTGGTTTATGTTCTTAAGTATATGTGCAATGATGTCAAACACACTCTCCCCAATGCTGTGCAAGGCTTTGGGTGCTAAGAAACAGAAGACCAGATCTCAAGAGGAAATAGTGGGTGAGAGACTTGATGTGTTTGTGTGTGCAATGAGGGAGGGGAGCCGAGCGCCTTGTTTTGCTTATGTTGTTAAAAGAACATCTGAACCGCAGTTCTGGAAGAGGTCTCCTCTTCTTTTGAAAGCCTGCTGTTTGATAGAGTGTCACCCGTCCCCTCCTTTCAGAAGAACCAGCTGGCAGCTAAGTGCTAAAGCCACTGACTCGCATGTGTTTTTCTGACATTTAACAAATGGGAACAGCTTGCAGATCTGCGTTAAGTCACTCTGTCTGGCAAATAATCATCGGCTATGCGGCGTCGATGTTCAGAACATTAGCGCAAACACAAAAAAGGAGGGGAGGGGGGAGAGGGAGGAAGGGAACAAATAAATTGTGCCATTGGAAACCCTTTGCAGGAGGACATATCTGCGTGGGTGGGGAGACTTTGGGGAAAGAAGGGAATGCATTTGTATATAAGGACATCAGAGGAGGCCTGGTGGATTGGGTCAAAGGCTCATTTAGTCCCATCTCTGCTTCCAACTAGATGCTAGTGGGGAAGCTGCAAATAGGACCTGAATTCAACAGCACTTTCCCCTCCTCTGGTTTCCGGCAACTGACATTCACACTTCTGGTATGCAGGCTGAGACCCTACCTGCCCACAGACTGTCTCACCAGGGTGGTGCATGCTCTAGTTATCTCTCGCTTGGACTACTGCAATGCCCTCTATGTGGGGCTACCTTTGAAGGTGACCCGGAAACTACAACTAATCCAGAATGCGGCAGCTAGACTGGTGACTGGGAGTGGCCGCCAGGATCATATAACACTGGTCTTGGAAGACCTACACTGGCTCCCAGTACGTTTCCCAGCACAATTCAAAGGGTTGGTGCTGACCTTTAAAGTATACCTGAAGGAGTGTCTCCACCCCCATTGTTCTGCCCAGACACTGAGGTCCAGTGCCGAGGGCCTTCTGGTGGTTCCCTCCCTGTGAAAAGCCAAGTTACAGGGAACCAGGCAGAGGGCTTCTCAGTAGTGGCACCCGCCCTGTGGAACGCCCTCCCACCAGATGTCAAAGAGAAAAACAACTACCAGACTTTTAGAAGACATCTGAAGGCAGCCCTGTTTAGGGAAACTTTTAATGTTTAATAGGTTTTAGTATTCTGTTGGAATCCACCCAGAGTGGCTGGGGAAACCCAGCCAAATGGGCAGGATATAAATGATAAATTATTAGTCTAAATTATTAGTATTATAAATTATTATTATTATTATTATTATTATTATTATTATTATTATTATTATTATTATTTAGATGGTACACAAAGCCATGATGGATAGCAACCAGCAATGACCTTATCCTCCATGAATTTGTTTAAACCGCTTTTAAAGCTATCCAAATTGGGAGCCATGACTACCTTCCAAGGGAGTCCATTCCACTGTCAAACAGTTCCTACTGTTTCGTCTTGTAATCTTTTCTCACAGGGGAGCTTCTCCAGCCCTACAATCACTTTGGTGGCCACTTTTCCAGCTCTACAATACCCTCTTCATATTAGGAAGCCAGAACTCTATGCAATATCAAATGCAATCACTCCATAAATTTACCCAGCAGCAGTAAGTTACTGCACTTCTGTCATTCTGGCTTTAGATGCATTTCAGTCCAGTTTCCGTCCTGGTTTTGGGACCGAGACGGCTCTGGTTGCCCTAACAGATGATCTCAGTAGACAACTGGATCGAGGCAGGTCAGGACTGCTGATCCTTTTAGATCAGCAGCCTTTGACATGGTCGATCATGATCTTCTGGACCACCGCCTCGCAGACGTGGGGATACAGGGCATAGCCCGTAACTGGCTGTGCTCTTTTATCTCTGGTCGGGGACAGAGGGTGGCACTAGGGAGGGAAATGTCATCGCGCCATTCCTTGGTGTGTGGAGTGCCGCAGGGCGCAATTCTCTCTCCAATGCTTTTTAACATCTTTATGCGCCCCCTTGCCCAGATTATCCAGAGCTTTGGGTTGGGCTGTCACCAGTATGCTGATGACACTCAGCTCTATCTGCTGATGGATGGCCACACTGACTCGGCCCCGAACACACTGACCAGATGCTTGGAAGCTGTGGCTAGATGGTTTCGTGGGAGCCGATTGAAACTAAATCCTTCAAAGACAGAGGTCCTATGGCTGTGTCGGGATGGCATGGGGATAAGGGACCAACTCCCTTCTCTTGCGGGGGCCCAATTAGTGCCATTGCCCTCCATTAAGAGTTTGGGTGTAATCCTTGACGCCTCCCTTTCCATGGAGGCACAAGTTACAGCAACAGCCAAGGCGACATTTTTCCACCTTCGCCGCATCAAGCTGTTGGTCCCTTATCTTTCCCGCCTCGACCTGGCCACAGTGATCCATGCGATGGTCATCTCCAGGCTTGACTACTGTAATTCACTCTACGTGGGGCTGCCCTTGAAGCTGTCCCAGAAACTCCAGCGGGTGCAGAATGCTGCAGCGAGGCTCCTCATGGGGTCTCTGCCATGGGAGCATATTCACCCAGTGCTTTTCAAACTGCACTGGCTCCCGGTAGTGTACAGGGTCAGATTATGGTGCTGCTTTTGACCTTTAAAGACCTTCGCGGCCTAGGACCCTCGTACCTACGAGACCGCCTCTCCCGGTATGCCCCACGGAGAGCCTCAAGGTCCATAAACAGCAACACCCTAGTGGTCCCGGGCCCTAAGAAAGTTAGATTGGCTTCAACCAGAGCCAGGGCATTTTTAACTCTGGCTCCGGCCTGGTGGAATGCTCTGCCTCATGAGACCAGGGCCCTGCAGGATCTGATTTCTTTCCGCAGGGCCAGTAAGACAGAGTTTTTCCGCCTGGCCTTTGGCTTGGAGCCAATTTGATTCCCTCCCTCCCTCTTCTTTTTTTCTTTCCTTCTCCTGCGTTGAGGCTACATTTTAATGTTGTAATATTTTAATGTTGTTTTTAAGTTGTAATCATTCAACTTGTTTTTATTATTGCTTGTAAGCCACTCTGAGCCTGGCCTTGGCTGGGGAGGGCAGGGTATAAATAAATAAAAAAATATTATTATTATTATTATTATTATTATTATTATTATTATTCACATTCATACTGCCTCCAGCCTTGCTAGTCCATCAAGTCTAGCATCATGTTTCTGACAGTGTCAAATTTTAGGGCTGTGGCCTGCTCATGAGGCAAGGTGAGGCAGTCACCTCAGGTGGCATGTCCAGCTACCTTTGCCGTGCCCTTGGCCGCCCCTGCCACTCCACCTCCATTACAGCAGGCAGATACCACCACACCTGCCTCCTTCAAAGTCATGTGTGTTTGTTGAAGCATTTTTCGTTTTGCCTGAAGTGGCACAAATTCCTAAGCCAGCCCTGGTAATTCAGTGCCTCTGGGAAGCTTGCAAGCAGAGCAAGAGAGGGTCACAGGATGGTGACCAGGCCATGTGGACCAGTCTTGCCATCCTGGTGGCCCATCCTTAGGTGTATGTGTGAAGTCACCCTTCACCGGTGTCCAACTGTCATAACCTATGACCTGGCCTGGGGAAAGAGTACCTAGAAATAGAGGATACAGAAGAGAATGAGGCTTTGGTTCCATCCTTGGGGGGAAGAACTAGCAGGACATTCAACATGGACCTTCCTGGCTAGAGAAAAGAGCCCTCCCTCTATCCCCTGATTCAGAAGAGGCGTCTCCCACAGGACCCTTCTTTTCCCAAGATGTTAAGGTGGGATCCCTTCAGCAGACTGGGGAGGAGCTAAGCTACAGATCCAGTTAACATACATCATAGTTCATATGGATCTTTGTACCTGCAAGGACAATACTGTAGCTTTTATTGCTGCCTCAGTAGGACTTTGGGAGCTCTCTGTGGTGCTGAAAGTGATCTGGGTACCCCTAGATTCCCAAACTTGCTTCTTGCTCCATTTTCAGTGTCAAGGAACATTTAACTGTTGGTCTAGTAGGTTCGTCTTGACCTAGGCAACAGGGCTGCACCCTATTAAAAAGATGTGATATTATGATATCAGAACATCCTTCTATCAGAACGGTCCTTCTATCTTTGATTGCTTAGTGTCAGTGCAAAGTCTCAGATAGAGCTCTTTGAGAACTGAAGAGCCTTCTGGGTCAGACCAATGGCCTCACTAGTCCAGCATCCTGTTCTCACAGTGGCCAACAAGATGCCCATATTGGAAACTCACAAACAGTACCCAAGCGCAAGAGCAATGTGATTTCTCAGCAACTGGTATTTGCAAGAACCACAGCTTCCAACTATGGAGGCAGACCATAGCCATTGTCTTTTAAAGACCTTCAGGTTGGCGGTCATCAGTTGGTGGCTTTTGCCACCCTGCAATCTTAGATCTTTCACATGCAATTTCACCATATGTGATTTTATTAAATTTGTTTGACATTACAGATTCTGTAAGGTTTCTGTTAACTAGTTTTTAATGTTTGCATATCTTTCTACACCCTCCTCTGTAAAACACTTTGAGGTGGTTACATGCAGTTAGGTAAATAGGAATAAATAAATAAATGAAATGAACTAAATGTTAAATTTGGGACTTTGTCCTTCTAAGGCTTGTGTCTGGCCACAGAGCTATGGGGCCACCCATTGAATGCAATCTACTTTTATCTCCTCAGGCAGCAAAATGGTCCACCTCTGATTTTGGTAGCAGTAGACCTATCCTCATGTTCGCCATCCAAAAAATGGATTATTCTGCCACAAGGAGTTGCACTAATGTGTCTGCATTTCAAAGTGAGAGATTGGTAGTGTGGGGTGGGGGGCTTTATCCCCAAGAGATGAGATTAAAACCAGAGACAGTTGATAAAGAATCTATTGTAGCCCCGCGTATTAGAAGGGAGAGTTATTGTATCTTCCAGATCCATCAAGGTGATAAAGTAACAGATCACGCCGAAGGAAAGGCTGGAAACGGAGCCCAGTTTTCCCATATGAGTAAACAGAGTCTTGTGGCTCTCAGAAGGCACTATAAATCCAAGCTAAGCATTTCAGGTCTATATCAGGGTGACAGAAAGCTTTGCGCCTTGTAATTCATCCTGAACGGATGCATCATCTTTTTGTTCCAATCTAATCAGGAACATTTTTGAAATGCCCATTTTTCTTTCGAAGTCAAAAAAAGGCAGGAAAGAGATTTAGTTAGGGTTGTTTTTCTTCCTTCCTGCCTTCTTCTTCTTCCCCCATTTGATGTGAAGTTTGAAAAACGTCTATCTATCTATCTATCTATGAATGACTTGCCTTCTTAGCAGAGGACCCTTCTGGTGGAGGAAGGTCCCAACTCTTGTGTTTTACCCCCATCTAGTGGTATCTGTGTAATTTTGCATTCTAGGCTGGTGATATTATGCTGGTGCCTTTTTTTAATTTTTTAAATGGTTTCACCATTTCATTGTTACGACTTGTGGACTGATAGATAGGGGAATACTTAGTCAATTTATTGCAAAACTTTTTTTAACTAGCAGCCATAGCTAAGTGATAGAACACAGCAGGATATTTCAGTTGGTTAGAGGGTGGTGCTGAGAAGAAGAAGGTTTCAGGTCCGACCCCCGCACGGGACAGCTGCATATTCCTGCATTGCAGGGGGTTGGACTTAAATCAGCCTTTCTCAACCTGTGGGTCCCCAGGTGTTGTTGAACTACAACTCCCATCACCCCTAGCTAGCAAGGCCAGAGCTCAGGGATGATGGGAGTTGTAGTCCAACAACATCTGGGGACCCACAGGTTGAGAACCGCTGGAAGGGTCTCTTCCAACTCTACAATTCTACAATTTTATATTAGCAACTGGGGAGATTTTGTAGACTTTTGGACACCATATATTTGTTTTGCATTGCTGCTGTGTTGTTGTTTGGAGGCATCCACAAAGACATCTGTCCCCAGCCTGGTGCCCTAGAGATGTTTCAAACTACAACTCCTATCAGTCTAAAACATCTCAAGAATGTCCTCCCCTCTTTTAGTGAGTAGGCTGAACTCTCAGACTGGCCATCTGTCCTGCTTCTCCATCTTTATTTCTGGGAGGAAAACAACATCTTGTTTGTGTGTCCCGCTCCCCTCCCAATATTCTGATAAGGATGTTGTTGTTTAGTCATGTCTGACTCTTCATGACCCCATGGACCAGAGCATGCCAGGCACTCCTATCTTCCCCTTCCTCCCACAGTTTGGTCAAACTCATGCTGGTAGCCTCGAAAACACTGTCCAACCATCTCGTCCTCTGTCGTCCCCTTCTCCTTGTGCCCTCCATCTTTCCCAACCCCACGGTCTTTTCCAGGGAGTCTTCTCTTCTCATGAGGTGGCCAAAGTATTGGAGCCTCAGCTTCAGGATCTGTCCTTCCAGTGAGCACTCAGGGCTGATTTCCTTAAGAATGGATCGGTTTGAACTTCTTGCAGTCCATGGGACTTTCAAAAGTCTCCTCCAGCACCATAATTCAAAAGCCTAATTCAAAACCTGGAGCAGGAACTAGCAAGCCACTCCAGTATCCCTGCCAAGAAAACTCCAATGGCAAAGCCACTCTTTGCCACTTTGCAAAGAGTCTCCTCCAGCATCAATTCTTCGGTGATCATAGAATCATAGAGTTGGAAAAGACCACAAGGGCCATCGAGTCCAACCCCCTGCCAAGCAGGAAACACCATCAGAGCACTCCTGACATATGGTTGTCAAACCTCTGCTTAAAGACCTCCAAAGAAGGAGACTCCACCACACTCCTTGGCAGCCTTCTTTATCGTCCAGCTCTCACTTCCATACATACTGGAAAAACCATAGCTTTAACTATATGGACCTTTGTTGGCAAGGTGACATCTCTGCTTTTTAAGATGCTGTCTAGGTTTGTCATTGCCCTGATAAGGATAGAGAGTGTTTTTTTCTGGGGGAAGGCAGGGATACCCCTAAACATTTTGTGAATCTTTTTACTTTTGTCCATTTATTGTATTTACTTTTCCCAATCCGAACTATAAAAAGGTGATTTTCTTGAGCCAAAATGAGAGTACCCCTAAACATTTTTTTTTTATAAAAAGAGCACTGAGGATAGATATTTTCACTACATTATATATAAAAAAGGGGGACGAGGGAGAAGCAGCACGTGAACAAAGAGATAGCAAGCCTTGCCAGAAATGCCAAGACGTTAAACACGCAATTATATTTTTTTTAAATTTGAGATCTTAACTTTTCTATGCCACAGTGGAGCTTTGGAGCTTGCAAAGCACAGGAGTGTACTGTGAATATTTAACTTGCTAAATATTCAGTTTTCCCATGCACATAAAAACTAGCATTATGTATGTATATATATTAAAATATATTATAATTTAATTATGTTTAAACATTTTACTTACATTATCTATTTTAAAACTACTGCTAATAATAATTTTATCATTTATATCCCGCCACTCTGCCGTCTTCCAATGCATATAAACACATTTACTGGGATGGAATGGGTGCGCGGCATAATTTAACACAATATAGTAAAAAGAACAGCAACGATAATATCCATTCTGCTTCATGCACTCCTACGAAAGCTAAGCCCCTCCCACCCAAGTCCCTCACCTTCAACTTCCCCCCTTTTGAGCAGCACGGAAAAGCTTCCCCCGTAGGGCGCCGCCATCTTTGCCCCGCCCCGTTCCTCCCTTGGGCGCGGCCATTATTATCATTCTCCTCGTC
This sequence comes from Podarcis melisellensis, assembly GCF_964234715.1. Taxonomy (NCBI): domain Eukaryota; kingdom Metazoa; phylum Chordata; class Lepidosauria; order Squamata; family Lacertidae; genus Podarcis; species Podarcis melisellensis. The sequence goes on along the minus strand of NC_138543.1, from coordinate 56,805,691 downwards.
GTTTTCCGTACGCGGCGGCGCCATCTTTGTGCCGGGCTTTACTGCCCAGCCGCGAAGGGAGCAGGAAACTTCCGGGCAGGCTTCGCCGTGCCCTTTTGGAACGCCGGCGGAGGAAGCTCCTGCTCCAATCAGACGGCCGCTCCGAGGCCGGGCGGCTTCTGATTGGAGGAGCGCGGGGGGCGGGTTGTAGGCGGGGCTTCCGAGGAGCCACCAGCTGCTTGGAAAGGAGCAGAAGGGCGAGCGAGGAGGGAGGGATCTCGGAGCAGCCGCCATGGGGGAGGCAGAGAAGTTCTATTATGTTTACAGCTGCGACCTGGACATCAATGTGCAGCTCAAGATGTGAGTGGGAGGGAGGAATGCATGCATGCATCAATCAATCAATCAATCAATGCACATTGATCTGCATGCCTAGAGGCTTGCTTTTAGGGGTGTGTGCAAGATATATGGGGGCTGGGGGGGGGAGTGCAGCCCCATAGGGCAGGCAGAGGCAACCTCGGCCCTCCAGATGTTTTGGGACTACAATTCCCATCATCCCTGACCACTGGTCCTGCTAGCTAGGGATCATGGGAGTTGTAGTCCCCAAACATCTGGAGGACCGATGTTGCCTCTGCCTGCCATAGGGGCAAGGGGTCATCATCTCAGTGTCAGAGCTCCTGCTTTAGGGAAGCCTTTAATATCTGATGAATTATTGCGTTTTAATATTTTGCTGGAGGCCGCCCAGAGCGGCTGGGGAAACCCAGCCAGATGGGCGGGGTATAAATAATAGATTATTATTATTATTATTATGCAGAAAGCATCAGGTTCAATCCCCAGTGGTGCCTACAGGAAGCGCTGGGAGCGTCGCCTGCCCAGGAGAGGTGCTGCTGCCAGTCCGTGTGGGCAATGCTGAAGTGGACAGACCAATAATCCGACTCAGTACAATGCTCCTTTCTGATGTAGGGAAAGGGACTTTTGTTTGTTTGTTGTTGTTTTTTGGAAAGGGACGTTTTTGAAGTGAAGATTGCTAATGTTCTGCAATGCATTTTTAAAAATTTTTTTGCTAGTCTGTTTTATTATTGTCATTACATTCAGTTAATCATTGCAATTAATTTGGTATTTCCTCAAAGACTCCAAAGGTAAAGGGACCCCTGACCGTTAGGTCCAGTTGCGGATGACTCCGGGGTTGCGGCCCTCATCTCGCTTTATTGGCCGAGTGACCTGGCGTACAGCTTCCGGGTCATGTGGCCAGCATGACTAAGCCGCTCACCCAAGGAGGTGCTCACCCAAGATTTGACGATACATGGTCCCATCCATCGTCCCTTCAATATGATACAATACGTTGTTATTCTGTCTACAATAAACCTACCATTAAAATAATGGACTGGTCATTTCTTCATCGGAGGGCAAACGGGCAAATTTAGCAGGGGATCAAATACTCCCCCCCCCCTCACTGTATTTACCTCTGGCTGTATGAAAATCTTGTTGCTATGATATTTTTCTTTGTGCATTGTTTCCTTAGAGGAAGCTTGGAGGGGAAAAGAGAGCAGAAGAGTTACAAAGCGGTTTTGGAAAATCCCATGCTGAGGTTCTCGGGCTTGTACCAGGAGACCTGTTCCGACTTGTACGTCACCTGCCAGGTTTTTGCAGAGGGCAAACCTCTTGCCCTTCCGGTTCGGACGTCCTACAAAGCTTTTAGCACCAGGTGGAAGTAAGTGCCTTTCGTCTTTCATTTTGGACAGCTGGCTGCCATACCTCTTTGTGAGACTTAACTGACCCTGGGGTAAGCAATGACTATTAGCCATGATCTCCACTGTCATAATGAACATAAAGGAAGCCCTGCTGGATCAGTCCAGTGGCCCATTTAGTCCAACTTCATGTTCTCACAGTGGCCGACCGGATGCCTGTAAGAAACCCACAAGCAAGATTTGAGTGAAGGAGCCCTCTCCCCTCCTGTGGTTTCCAGCAACTGGTATCCAGAAGCATGAATATCCATGATTAAGAGGTCCCAGGCCCTAGGGAAGCCAGATTATCCTCCACCAGGGCCAGGGCCTTCTCATTGATGGCTCTGGCCTGGTGGAATGCTCTGTCCCATGAGACTAGGGCCCTTCAGGATTTAACCTCCTTCCATCAGGTCTGTAATAGGGGGCTATCATGGGAGAAACAACACTATGGGGTTATAGCACTGGTTGCTTTTATTGATTTAAAAACAAACAACAACAGACCACCTTGAACAGGGCTGGATTTAGGTTTGATGAGGCCCTAAGCTATTGAAGATAATGGGGCCCTTTATATGTCCAGCTGTCCTTTGTCAACAGCTGGACAACAAATTGTCACTGTTGCTATATGCTATATGGTAATTTGTGGACCTTATAGGTATGTAAAGCCATTTGCACATGTTGCCAGGCGACCAGTCCATGCAAAGTGTAGGCACCCTATATACAGAAATGAGCAAACCAGTGATATTTTATGGAGCAGTCTAGCAGGTGGGGCCCATTACTTACACCATAGGAGCCTACACAACACAAAACACTGTGGCTTTATGTAGGTTTTATTTTATTTGTTTTTTATCTTATATTTTGGCAATGTACATCCAGGGTTTTTTTCCTTTAATTTTTTTTGGGGGGCCCCAAGAGAGTGGGGCCCTAAGCTATAGCTTATTTAGCTTATACATAAATCCGGCACTGATGAAAGGTGGTCGGCTTTCCCGCATTGGAGGTCTTTAAACCAAGTTTGAATGGCTTTAATCTGCCATGGATGGTTTGGCTGTGATTCCTGCATTGCAGGGGGTTAGACTAGATGGCACTTGAGGGCCCTTCCAGCTCCATAATTGTATGGTTTTGTAAGTCCAAACTAATATCTACAATCTCTCCTCAGCTGGAACGAGTGGTTAAAACTGCCGGTCAAGTATCCAGACTTGCCACGCAATGCCCAAGTGGCCTTGACAATTTGGGATGTCTATGGACCTGGAAAAGCCATCCCTGTCGGGGGAACGACTGTCTCGCTCTTTGGAAAGTATGGGTATGTGGCTCAGCTTTCACGTGTTCTGTACCTTGCAGATTTAAACACTGAAACACATCAAACATTAAAAACTTCCCTAAACAGGGCTGCCTTCAGATGTCTTCTAAAAGTCAGATACAGTCATACCTTGGATCTCAAATGCCTTGGCTCTTGAACAAATTGACTCCCGAACGATCGAAACCCTGAAGTGAGTGTTTTGGTATTCAAACAATTTTCAGAAGCCGAATGTCCGACGCAGCTTCTGATTAGCTGCAGGAGCTTCCTGCAGCCAATCAGAAGCTGTGCTTTGGTTTTTGAAAGTTTTGGAAGTCTAATGGAAGTTCAACTTCCAAGGTACGACTGTAGTTGTTTATTTCCTTGACATCTGATGGGAGGGTGTTCCACAGGGCGGGTGCCACTACCAAGAAGGCTCTCTGTCTGGTTCCCTGTAACCTCACTTCTCGTAGTGAGGGAACCGCCAGAAGGCCCTCGGCGCTGGACCTAGGTGATGAACGATGAGTGTGGAGACGCTCCTTCAGGTATTCTGGTCCAAGGCCGTTTAGGGCTTTAAAGGTCAGCACCAACACTTTGAATTGTGGGAGCCAATATAGGTCTTTCAGGACTGGTGTTATATGGTCTCGGTGGCCACTCCCAGTCACCAGTCTAGCTGCCGCATTCTCTATGAAGCTCGCTGGGTGACCTTGGGCCAGTCAAATACAAATACAATACGATAATCTTTATTGTCATTGTCCCATACAGAACAATGAAATTGAAAAATCTACATAAGACATTCAAAAACCAACAAGCCTGCTATCCCAACCTGGTTAGCCCCCGAAAAACTCTGATACTCCATTTTAAATACAATATACTCCCATAGAGATTCCTTACACTGTGTTTAAAACCAAAATCACATTTGGATAGAAACTGTTTCTCAGGCGGCTAGTCCTAGTCTTTATAACCCTGTACCTTCTTCTAGGTTACCTTTATTGGCATTATGAGTTAAAACATTTCAAAACACTAGGATAAATTTAAAAGGGACAGGAGTGAGGCTGTCGAAGATCACAATATGTTCAATTGTTCTGTTTCACCCTGTCTATTCCCTAAAGGGATGATTCATTAAGAACCCTTCCGGGTAAGATGAAGGTTAGAAAGGAAGCCGCTGGGGCAGTAACGTCCTTGTCGCTATCCGCTAGGAGGGACCTCATTTGGCTTTCTCTCAGAGCCGTGGGTCGCAGGTCCAACATCTTGCTCAGCATCTGTTTGCGGAGTCTGCTGTGCAAAGGGCAGTCCAAAAAGAATATGGTCCAGTGAATCTGGTACTCCCTGATTGGAGGCAGACAGGCGGGCTTGATAAGGAATTTGGGTGGCGCTGTGGGTTAAATCACAGAGGCTAGGGCTTGCCGATCAGAAGGTCGGCGGTTCGAATCCCCGCAACGGGGTGAGCTCCTGTTGCTCGGTCCCTGCTCCTGCCAACCTAGCAGTTCGAAAGCACGTCAAAGTGCAAGTAGATAAATAGGTACTGTTCTGGCGGGAAGGTAAACGGCGTTCCTGTGCGCTGCTCTGGTTCGCCAGAGGTGGCTTAGTCATGCTGGCCACATGACCCGGAAGCTATACGCTGGCTCCCTTGGCCAATAAAGCGAGATGAGTGCCGCCACGACTGGACCTAATGGTCCGGGGTACCTTTACCTTTACCTTTACCTGTGGTCACTGTGGAGGGGAAAGCATTTAGTCTTGTGAGCATAAAAGCTCTTCGTTGGGAAGGTAGTACTACTACTACTACTACTAAATTATTTATACCCCGCCCTCCCTGGCCAGAGGCAGGCTCAGGGCAACTAACACCAATAAAATCACAGTAAAAGCATAATGGGGGGGAGAGAGGGGGGGAACAATTTAAAATACAGGTTAAAATGCAATTTAAAACGCAGCATCATTTTAAAATAGCTGATAAATCAAGACCATAAGGGGAGGGAAACATAAGGGTCAGATTGAGTCCAAACCAAAGGCCAGGCAGAACAGCTCTGTCTTGCAGGCCCTGTGGAAAGATGTCAAGTCCCGCAGGGCCCTAGTCTCTTGTGACAGAGCGTTCCACCAAGTCGGGGCCAGTACTGAAAAGGCCCTGGCCCTAGTTGTGACCAATCTAACCACCTTGTGACCTGGGACCTCCGAAAGGTTGTCATTTGTGGACCTTAAGGTCCTTTGCGGGGCATAGATCTTTTAGGTAATTGGCACAATCTGTAAGAAGGAGTTGAGCCAGTCACTGCCTCTCAGCCTAGCCTGCTTCACATGGTTGTTGTGGGCTTTGAATTAGGAGTGCAGACAACCGTGCTTCAGCTCCTTGTATGAAAGGTTGAATGTAAATATGATGAATAGTGAGGAAATAACGCATGTGATGAGCTACTGCTGCCTTACCAATCCTTCGGTGATCTTTCTGCATGTGGGTGTTCTGTCTGTGCTCGTGTGGTAAGGTAAAGGGAGCCCTGACCATTAGGTCCAGTCGTGACCGACTCTGGGGTTGCGGCGCTCATCTCGCTCTATAGGCCGAGGGAGCCGGCGTACAACTGGTCATGTGGCCAGCATGACTAAGCCGCTTCTGGCGAACCAGAGCAGTACATGGAAATGCTGTTTACCTTTCTGCTGGAGCGGTACCTATTTATCTACTTGCACTTTGATGTGCTTTCGAACTGCTAGGTTGGCAGGAGCAGGGACTGAGCAATGAGAGCTCATCCAGTTGCGGGGTTTCGAACCGCTGTCCTTCTGATCGGCACGTCCTAGGCTCTGTGGTTTAACCCACAGCGCCACCTGCGTCCCTTTGCTCACTGTCTGTGCTTGTGTGGGCGTTGTCCTAAATCTGCACTTTTCCCACAGGATGTTCCGCCAGGGAATGCACGATCTGAAGGTCTGGCCCAACGTGGAGGCAGACGGTTCAGAGCCCACCAAGACCCCTGGGAGGACCAGCAGCACACTTTCGGAGGATCAAATGAGTCGACTTGCCAAGGTGAGGGGAAGTTCTTGGCTTTTGCTTTTGTGGCGCTAGTCCTCAGTGTCCTGCCATGCTGCAGTGCACTCCCTCCGTGTGTGAAAGTACAATTTTAGTGTGATGCACCCTGTATGCCCGATTGGAGGAAGGACAGCACGGACAAAAATAGTCCTTGTTTCTAATGGAATATCTAAGAAAAACAAATTCATGCCCTTAATAATCAAGATTGTAGGATTCTTTTCTCATTGATTGGTGTCTTAATACTTTCATCTTTCAATTACCAGCAATTGTCTCAAACTTTCCTTGAGAGTCTTCTTTGTCATTCTGGTTAGATACGTACAGTGATTATCATTAAGTCCCATTATAATGTGATACAGTGCTACATCTTTCCTATCATGTTTCAGTTTCTGTATTTATTTTACGCTCCCCTTCTTTCCCTTAAAAACAGTTTCTTTTTCAATTTTAATAAAAGTAGGAGAGGTTAGGGGAGCCTAGCTTCCATGGGAAGTGTTTAATGCCTCCCTCCCTCATTTAATGTTACACAAGAGAGATCTGGGCTTAGCAACCACCCAGACCATATGTTGTATTGTAGCTCTGGCTGGAGAGTGTGTGTGTTTGTTGGTCAGGAAGCTCTGAGCTGTAGTAACACTAGTTATTCACTTTCCAACCTAGATAAGAAGCTTTGAACTGAAGTAACTCTTATTTTTCACCTTCCATCCCAAATCAGAAGTTATGAGCTCCATTGTCTCTTACATTCTACCCTGGACAGGAAACTCTGAGCTGTAGTAACTCTCAAGCCGCTAGATAAGAAACTTTGAGCTGTAGGAACTCTCCTTATTCCCCTTCCAGACTGGAAAGGAAGTTCTGAGCTGTAATAACTCTCTAGCCACTCACTTTCTACCCTAGACAAGAAACTTTGAGCTGTGGGAATTCTCCTTATTCCCCTTCCAGTCTGGAAAGGAAGTTCTGAGCTGTAGTAACACCTTCCACTCTGCACGTTGGGTCTGAGGTCTTAGATCTGGTGCAATGTTTTCCCCTTGCACTCTGGGAGGTGTTGATTCGTGCTTTTGTGACAGTTTGATATTGTTCACTTTTGGCATCAAGTTCAATAGACCTTGTTAAATCTTTTTTCCCCCTTCCTTTTTCCTTTTTACAAAATATGGATGTCAGATTTCATGGTTTCAAGGCAACTCTCCATGGCTTTGTGCAAATTGAAGTGAATATCTGGAACGGGGCTATAAATATGTCAGTTTGATCTTTTGGAGATTTACCATGGCAATAAACTAACTTGCATTAAAGTTGCAGATACCTCTTATAAAGCTAGTTTACCTTGGGATTCTAATACACACAAAAAAAGCATTATAATCCACACATTTCCAGTCGGTAGGTCACTGCGACATTGCCGAGGTTGAACTCAAGAGGAAAATGTTTGCAGCATCAGCCAGCCAATCCCTGTTACCACTCTGTGCTGGCAGATAGTATTGGAGGAACTGTAAGATCTAGTAAAATTATTTTAAGCTGGTTAGGGTGTCTAGCAAAAGTCGATTTTAAAAAAGTAAGTGGCTAGTCCCTTTGTCTTCTTGCAGAGGTGGACTTCAAAGCATTTGGATAATGTCTTGTACAGGAGTAGGGAGAATCAGGACTCTTACAAACTGATTTGACTTGTGGAGATCCTTCGCTCTTCTTTCCATGCCAGCATAAATCATGCAACACAAATGCAAAGTTGTGTGATTCTTAATCCAGATTTTTGCAAGCTACGACTCCCATTATCCTGGCCATCGGTCCTCTGGAGGGCCTCAGATTCCCCATTCCTGTCAGGTGAGGGGTGCCTTTGGAGCACCAAACTGAGTACCACTGCACTTTATGTCTGCCTTGGGTGACATTCTTAGCAGGGTATAAGATTTATAGTTTCAGCAGCTGGTGCATTCCTGCGGAGGAAGGTCCATTCCCTAAAGCAGAGTAGAAGTTTTTTTGCTTTGAAAGCGAACCATTTTGCAATGAAAGGCCATCTGGGCAGCTAGAGAGAACGATGTTGTCAAAAGGAGACGTATGTGACCTTCGGTGTTGACATTCAGACTTTTTAAAAGAATAAGCAACTGGACCAGAACTGGTGACAAGGACTTTGCTTCCTGGAGGATGTTTTCTCTGTCCTGCCCAGTAGATGACTCCTAGTCACAAAAGCACGTGCGATTTTGGGATTCTCCTTAAGATGTCGCCACAGTCCCTTTTTAAGAGAATGTGCAGTTTGTGTGCAGCTGTGCCAGTTGGTTTATGAACAGGAGAGGGAGACAGCAGTCTAGTTACTCCTACATGGTACCAAACTCGGACAGGGTTTGTTTCTGAACTGAGCTAGATGGGCAAGTGGTCTGACATAGGCCACAACAACAACGCCATCCATTTATGATCATGATCATCATCATCATATACAATTTTTTAATTACATTTTCTGTTTTACAATTTAAAGTACTCATTTTTACATCCTTAAAATATCAGTGACTTCCCTTCTTCTCTTTCCATGGTTCATTTTGCATATCATATTTTGCAGAAAGTATGCCATTCAGCATTCCATTATTGCATCTATCATAACTTACCGTATTTTTTGCTCTATAAGACTCACTTTTTCCCTCCTAAAAGGTAAGGGGAAATGTGTGTGCGTCTTATGGAGCGAATGCAGGCTGCAGAAGCCAGAACAGCAAGAGGGATTGCTGCTTTCACTGTGCAACGATCCCTCTTGCTGTTCTGGCTTCTGAGATTCAGAATATTTTTTTCCTTGTTTTCCTCCTCCAAAAACTAGGTGCGTCTTGTGGTCTGGTGCGTCTTATAGAGCGAAAAATTTACACTGCTGGATTTATCTTAATGCTGCCAGCATTTTCAGCTGGTCACAGTTATTTCCCATACATTCAATAAACGTTTCCCAATCTTTTCTAAGCATATGTTCTTCTTGTTCTGTATGCTAAGTCTGCAAGCTGTGCATATCTTTCAACTTAAGTTGGGACCTCTTTGGTTGGGACCTCCTCCTCCTCCTCCTCCTCATCATCATCTATTTTCTATGATTCTATGATTCTATTCAGTGTAAGAAACTCAGATATATAAGCTAGGCACGAAATGGCTCCTTAGACCAAGGTTGCAGTCGCCAAAATGGAATGTTTAGTTGCCACTTAGGGTCAAGACAGACAGCTCTAAAGACTTATTCTTCAAATGATGGACAGACTGTGGTTGATTCTCAGTTAAACATCTGGCTGGTTCAGAAGACAACTTTGAGCAAGGTTAAGAATTCTGAGACCTTCGATAAGAAAAGTCACTCCCCTCCCCTATAGTATAGTGTATGTTAAAATGGGGTTTTAGAGTTTTTAGGGGTTTTTTAATGTTTTATGTAGTTTTGCAGTAGTTTTACAGTAGTTTTGTGGTAGTTTTATGTAGTTTTTATGTAGTTTTATGTAGTTTTTCAATTTCATTGTTTCGCATAGGAGAATGACAATAAAGATATCGTTATCGTTATTGTTATCATTATCGTTATTGGCCTGTCCCTACCTCTTTTTCTTAATGGTGACATGGACCATTCATAACATAGGGATATTCTTCACAGCTGTGAGCAGGGCAGTGGCTTGGGGTAAGTGAAGACGAACAGAAACAGTTGACTAGGACATTGTTCACTGCTCATGCTCATCATGACAAAGCCATTTTTCACCTTCTCACCCCTTGCTTTTTCCTGTAAGACCTATTGCAGTCGTTAAGAGTCGTCAACAGGCTCATCACAGCTATCTGCCAATCACCCATTCCCACCACCCTTCTGAGTAATATCCCTCCCCACCTTCTCACTATATAGAAGGGTCTGTTGACTTCTGTTTCAGTGTATCTGAAGAAGTGTGCATGCACACGAAAGCTCATACCAAGAACTAACTTAGTTGGTCTTTAAGGTGCTAATTTTGTTTTGACTATGGCAGACCAACACGGCTACCTATCTGCTCCTGCTCAGGCTGCACAGGAAAAGCATTTTGGTTCCTCAAGGTTCTGCAATATTAAAACACTATGATACCATATTGAACAGATGTGGCTTTCTCCAAAGAATTCTGGGGGCTGTAGTTTGGGTGGTGAGACATGTTTGGACACTCATCTCTGTTCCCCGCACAGATAAACAGTTTCCAGAGCAGTTTAGCAATCAGAGTTCCTGGAGAAGAAAGATTGATTGTTAAACCACTCTGGGAATTGCAGTTGTGGGACAGGAATGGGGGTTTTCTAATAACTCTCAGCACCCTTAACAAACTACACTTCCCATAATTTTTTGGGGAAGCCATGACTATATACCACATTTTTCCATGTATAAGACACCCCCGTGTATAAGACACTTCCTATTTGGGGGGGTCTCCAAATTAAGAAAATAGGGGGAGGATATAACCGTGTATAAGACAACCCCCAATTTTAAACATTATTTTAAAATAAAAAAAACACCCTAGTCTTATACACGAGAAAATACGGCAATTTTTTTAATGGATGTTTGTGAATGTACAACAGCATCCAATTTTCCCACACTTTCAACTCCCTTCATATCTGGTTGAGCTCTGTTAATTCTGCATTAAGACGGAATTCCCTTTTGCCAATTAGGCTGTGATGCAAAATTTCTGAGAAAGCAGAATATTAGATTCCGGTTAATGGTCTAGAGATGGCTGCCCCTTCACAGCTCACAACTAATGAATGGGTCTCTTTAATGTAGGCCTCTGGCAAGGAACATTTGGAGGAAGTAAGTAGCAACACCAAGAAGCCACGGTTTGCTGGCGCCTGTCTTTGGAAAAAATAAATAAGTGCATGTTGCAACTTCCGGGTGACTAACGTCTTAATCACTGGAAAGCTTTCTCCGTGCTGCATATATTATGCTGCAAAGCACTGCTCTGAAGCTGCCTTAGTGCATATTAACCCTTCTGTGCTTCTAAATGAACTTTATGAATTGCTATTACGGGTCAGACAGGCCTGAATTTAACCACAGGGCGTTTCGTTTTCCTTCCGAAATGTATTTATTTGCCAATTTATATATGGTTGAGTCATAAGGAACCTAATGTAAATGATAAGAAGAGTGTGAATTGCTGTGGAAAGTGTTTAGGCTGTTTTTCATAAAAGCATACAGCTGTGTGCAGGGGAGAGTTTGCATCCTTCAAAAGCACCTGAAATGTATGAAATAATAATAATAATAATAATAATAATAATAATAATAATAATATGTTTATACCCCGCCCATCTGGCTGAGTTTCCCCAGCCACTCTGGGTGGCTCCCAATCAAGTGTTAAAAATAATACAGCATTAAACATTATAAACTTCCCTAAATACGGCTGCCTTCATATGTCTTTTAAAAATAAGATAGCTGCTTATTTCCTTGACATCTGGTGGGAGGGCTTTCCACAGTGCGGGCACCACTACTGAGAAGTCCCTTTGTCTGGTTCCCTGTAACCTCACTTCTTGCAATGAGGGAACCGCCAGAAGGCCCTTGGCACTGGCTCTCAGGCTGAACGATGGGGGTGGAGACGCTCCTTCAGGTATACAGGACCAAGGCCATTTAGGGCTTTAAAGGTCAGCACCAATACTTTGAATTGTGCTTGGGAACGTACTGGGAGCCAATACAGATCTCTCAGGACCGGTGTTATATGGTCTCAGCAGCCACTCCCAGTCACCAGTCTAGCTGCCGCATTCTGGATTAATTGCAGTTTCCAGGTTACCTTCAAAGGTAGCCCCACGTAGAGCGCATTGCAGTAGTCCAAGCGGGAGATAACCAGAGCATGCACCACTCTGGTGAGACAGTCTGTGGCCAGGTAGGGTCTTAGCCTGTGTACCAGATGGAGCTGGTAGACAGCCGCCCTGGACACAGAATTAACCTGCGCCTCCATGGACAGCTGTGAGTCCAAAATGACTCCCAGGCTGTGCACCTAGTCCTTCAGAGGCACAGTTACCTCATTCAGGACCAGGGAGTCCCGCACACCCGCCCAACCCCTGTCTCCCCAAAGCAGTACTTCTGTCTTGTCAGGATTCAGCCGCCATCCATCCTCCAACCACCTCCAGGCACTCACACAGGACATTCACCACCTTCACTGGTTTTTATCCACGTGTAAGCAGTTCCATAGATTGGTATTTCCACATGAAAATGCCATGCTCTTCATTGTCACAGAACTGACACGATGTGGTGTTGTCTAAAGCAGTGTGCTGTGGCACCCTGGGGTGCCTTGAATGATGGTCATGGGTGCCACGGGCAAGACTGGCCTCTGTCCCTCTTTCCTTCCCTCCCTCCTCGAATGCCTTCTTGTGTCTCTGCCTCCCAAAGGCTTGCACAGCTCTTTGTTGCAGCAGCCCTGGCTACAAAATCCTCAGGCGAATGGTGGCTCTGGGGCTGGCCAGGGGGTGCTTCCCAGGCCCCTGTGGGGCAGTTTGAGGGGGCACCTCTCTTTGGGGCGGGGGGGAGCTCAGAGACCAGGGGCACAGCTGCCCAGAGGACTCCCAAGGAGAGGGGAGAGGAGACTGAGGGAATACTCCACAAGGAAGGGTGTTGGAAAGAGGGTGAGAGACTGCTAGCTCTGCAGGCAAGGGGGGGCATAAATGGGCTCCTGAGCCCCACAGGGGTTCCACAAAAAGAATATAGTTGGTCAAGGAAGCCATGGACCTGAAAAGGTTGAAAACCTCTGGTCTAAAGCATAGTGCATTGGACAGTGATTCCAATTTTCTATGTACAGTCATACCTCGAGTTTAATGTCCTTTGGGTTGAGCGTGTTCCAGTTGCGCTCTGTGGCAACCCAGAAGTAACGGAGCGTGTTACTTCCAGGTTTCACCGCTCGCGCATGTGCAGACGCTCAAAATGACATCGTGCGCATGCGCGGAAGCAGCAAAACGCGACCCGTGCAGATGTGCCGTCGCATCTTGTGTTCCGTTCAGGATGCGAATGGGGTTCCGGAACAGATCCCGTTCGCATCCCGAGGTACCACTGTATACTGGTACCTTGGGTTACAGATACTTCAGGTTACAGAAGTTTCAGGTTACAGACTCCGCTAACCCAGAAATAATACCCCGGGTTAAGAACTTTGCTTCAGGATGAGAACAGAAATCGTGCGGCGGCAGCGAGAGGCCCCATTAGCTAAAGTGGTGTTTCAGGTTAAGAATAGTTTCAGGTTAAGAACGGACCTCCAGAATGAATTAAATTCTTAACCAGAGGTACCACTGTATATACGAAAAGCTTAAGATATATTGTATTGGTAATTGTGGTCAGAAAGGTTTAACGCTACAGAGTGATGCCGTTGGTCTGCAATTGCCCTAATTTCTGTAGGGTCTCTTAGATTACTTATGCATCTTTACTTTAACTCAGATGGCTAGGGGATGTTAAGTAAAATGCAGCACTCCCAACATCCTAACTACGGTGTCGACGTGAAATAGCGATTGGAGTCATTCCGATCCCGTCCGCCTTTTATGTCCAATACCTCACCTTCCCGAATTCCATTTAGCTGAGGTCTGATTGGCCTGAATCTAATTTTCACGACATGGGAAATGGGAGCGGTGCCTGAAACCATGGAAAACGGTCAACCCAATGCGTCAACTCAATGCGTGTGGCACAGGTGGCAGCAGTGCAGTTTTGGTTTACGCTTTGGTGGGTCAGTTGTGACCTCCCCCCCCCCAAAAAAAAACACAGGAGAGTTAAACGAAGTGGTACCTCCCTTGTCATTGTCCCCCTGCCATTGGGCTTGTTGCCTTTTTAATAATACGGACTAAAAACTCACACCGGAAGTGGCATGCATGGTTTCTTGACCTGTATGGAATTGTGTTTGCTTCAAGCCTCCTATCCCCAAGTGCGTCTTGTTTCAAGCGATATTATGCTAATGTGTTTCGGCTGTGTGTCCGGGACTGCAAAATCCAGTGGTTGTCAAGCGTAATACGTGGCCACTGGGGCCGGGTTCACCAGGGGGTGGGAGTGGGGCATGTGTGTTTCTGTCTCGCACGTTTTGTTGAAATCCTCTGTAGACCGCCTTTGGGTCCGAAGCTACCAAGGGAGGCTCCTCTTGTGAGCCGCAGGCACAGTGGGGGTTTCTTGAGGCTGTTTTGCCCAATTCTCTGAGGCCTTTGGAAGTGATTGAGCAAGTACACTCTCTGGCCTAGCTGATTCTTGCAGATGAGCTGCATTGTGCAAATTGAACCATCTCATTATATGCCGTTTCCCCCTAATTCGGTAAATTTTGAGTATTGTTCTACGTTAACGAAGCTCTTGAAAATGTAAATGATAAATATTAAAGGCCCAGCCACTGTGCTTAGCTATGAGGACGGTTGAGGTGAAGGTTATTTTGCAGCACAGAATTTACTTCCACAAATTATAGATCTGCAAATCTTCATACAGGGTCGATCTCAAGCTTTTGTTTTAGACTTGGTGTCTGGGTTATTGGGTGTTTTTTTGTTTTGCAGAAGGAAAACCTTTACTCTTTAATATTTTTTATTACATTTTCTGTTTTACAATTTCAAATAAACATTTTGCAAACTTTAAAAATACCTAATGACTTCCGTTCTTCTCTTTCCATGGGTCATTTTACATATCTTACATCCCTGCATAACCGTTCAAATCAATTTCCCACTTTTGCATCCATCAAAAATTATTTACTCGGTTGAATTTATCTTAATGCTGCCAGCGTTTTCAGCTGCATACAGTTATTTTCCATGTATTCCATAAATGTTTTCCAATCTTCTGCGAAAGGAAAATCTTTAGGTAGGTTGCAATCCAAACCCTCTTTGTGGACTGAGCAGACGTATAAGTTAAATAAGCTATAGCTGAGGGCCCCACTCTCTTGGGGGGCCCCAAAAAAATTTAAGTAGAAAAAAAACCCCTGGATGTACATTTCCAAAATATAAGATAAAAAATAAGATAAAACCTACGTATAGCAACAACGTTTTGTGTTGTGTAGGCTCCTATGATGTAAGTAATGGGCCCTGCCTGCTAGCCTGCTCCCTAAAATTTCACTGGTTAGATACTTTTTAGGTCCATAAATTACCATATAGCATATATTCAACTCAAAAAAACAGCAATAATTTGTTGTTGACAAAAGACAGCTGGACATATAAAGGGCCCCTTTACCTTCAGTAGCTTAGGATCCCATCAAACCTAAATCCGGTCCTGCACGCATCTTGCAACCACCAGGTATTACACCGACACAACACATGATTTACCTTTGAAGCTAACTCAGCTGCCTTTAAAATGTCAATAAGGGCAGTAAGTGTGTCAAAGCCCACTCTTTGCGAGAGTTAAAGGAAGCCTCAGATTCAGAGATTGTAGACACAGTGTGGGTTTACTTCTCTGAATCTTGCAAAAGGATATTGTGTCCAGCCGCTGGAGAAGACCCATGGATGTGACTCAACTGAGATGGTTGCAGCTCCCTTTCCCTGCCATTTTAATTTATGTCCAGAGACTGGTTCACTGCAAGTAATATTGGGCTTTATCCAACATAGTGCTCAGGTGAATGTTCCATCAGCACAAAGATTTATCCGTGCACAACACAATGTTTTCCTTCATCCGCCCCCCATGCACCCCCTAAATCTGTGCTGGAAGTTCCTGCAGATCTGGAGACGACATAGAGCATGCACAGAGGCAGGAGGGAGAAAAATCCGTTTGCACTTGTGCTAATCTATGCAATGATTTAATTGAATACTATCCCTGTGATGCCTGACATCACCAACGTTGGCTGCATCCACACAACAGTTTATTCCATTTCCTCCAACTGCTGATTTCAGCGTTGTATTTGAGGTTTCACACTGCACAGGAGCTACTCCTGGGAATACGTTCCACAAGTTTAGCACTCATTTCTGTTTGCAAATTTGCAAGCAGGTTGTTTCCTGGAAGTGCTCCACTTCTTTTGCGTTCTGCCATATTTGCAGGAGTTGGCTTGTACGTTGTGTGAAAGCTCAACTGAGATGCGGAAATCGAGAGAGAAATGTCAAATGGAACGAACTGCCATCTCAACGCAGCCTTGGTTCTTTGTAATGAACAATTTGGGAATGCTTCCCAATTTGGGATGCGGATGGCATTGTGGGTTAAACCACAGAGCCTAGGGCTTGCCGATCAGAAGGTCAGCGGTTTGAATCCCCGTGACTGGGTGAGCTCCCATTCCTCAGTCCCTGCTCCTGCCAAGCTAGCAGTTCGAAAGCACATCAAAGTGCAAGTAGATAACTAGGTACCACTCCAGCGGAAATGTAAACGGTGTTTCCATGCGCTGCTCTGGTTCGCCAGAAGCGGCTTAGTCATGCTGGCCACATGACCCAGAAGCTGTACGCCGGCTCCCTCGGCCAATAAAGCGAGATGAGCGTCGCAACCTCAGTGTCTGCCACGACTGGACCTAATGGTCAGGGGTCCCTTTACCTTTACCCCCACCTGCAGTCTCATGGATTCCAGAAAGAGGTCTCCCATCCAAGTACTAACCAGGCCTGACCCTGCTTAGCTTCTGAGATCAGACGAGATTGGGCGTGTTCAGGGTAGTATGGCCGTAGACTAGTATGGCCGTAGAAAGAGGGTCAAGCATGCAAAGTTGCAATGCTAAGCACACTTTCTGTGTGGTAATTAATTCTTGGGGAAGGATGCTTGGAATTCCATTGAATTCCATCAAAACCCTTGGGACTGAACACTGTTTTTTAAGGTGGATTGTGACCTTTCTGAATAGGTTAACTATCTCTCCCCCCCCCCCCCAGTTCCTTTGATTAACATGCTCTGAATTTTGGGAACATGCTGGCTGTTATAAAGGCAGCTGAACTGTTTTGCCGAGGCTAGAAATACATGCCATGTATATTTAGTTTAAAGCAATTTTTTGTTGTTTTCAAAACAACCGTTGCAGGGAGTTGGACTGGATGACCTTTGGAAATCCCTTCCAACTCTACGATTCTGTGATCAGAATTCAGAATGACGCCTCTCTCTTTCTCTTTCCACCCATGGCAGCTCACCAAATCTCACCGACAAGGCCACATGGTCAAAGTCGACTGGCTGGACAGACTGACCTTTCGGGAGATCGAGATGATCAATGAGGTAGGTCATAGGGGGCACTGAGTTTCTAATGAGCTTTCGAGCCTTGCTGATGCAAAAACCTCGGTGCACCAGGATGTCTGTAATTCAGGGGGCGCACCCAGTCTCCACCTGCACTCCATGCAAATGTTTAGGGTGTTTCTCTTCCTTAATTTATAGCTTGTATCTAATAAAGTTTGACACGACCTTTCGTTTGGCAGTGCCTGGCAAGGTGCTTAGCCCAGCCCAACTTCTTGCAACCTCACAATATGGGGGAGTTAGAGCAATAAAATAATGAGGTAAAACAATATTAAAACAACAGGACACAGCGCTAGAGGAAGCCCTAAAAAAAGTTTAAAAGTAAAACGGAAGAGAGGGATAAAAACAAGGGCTGGGGGTTGATTATAGAGCCAAAAACTACAACTTTGATGATTAGGGTATTAAATTAAAGACTCGGTCCTCTGGGCTCTGAGGTTTCTCACTTCAAAGCCTGGAAATGGATCAGTTTCTGTGCACAAATATAAGATGGGGGACACCTGGCTTACCAGTAGTACATGTGAAAAGAATCTAGGGGTCTTGGTGGACCACAAGCTTAACATGAGTCAACAATGTGATGCAGCAGCAAAAAAAGCTAATGCGATTCTAGGCTGCATCAATAGAAGTCTAGTGTCCAGATCAAGGGAAGTGATAGTACCACTCTATTCTGCCTAAGTCAGACCATACTTGGAATACTGTGTCCAGTTCTGAGTGCCACAATTTAAGAAGGATATTGACAAGTTGGAGCATGTGCAGAGGAGGGCAACCAAGATGATCAAGGGTCTGGAAACCGAGCCTGATGAGGAACGGTTGAAGGAGCTGGGTATGTTTAGCCTGGAAAAGAGGAGACTGAGACCCTAGTCTCTTGTGACAGAGCGTTCCACCAGATCGGAGCCACAGCCGAAAAAGCCGTGGCTCTGGTTGAGGCCAACCTAACTCCCTGTGGCCCGGACCCTCCAGGATGTTTTTGTTTGAAGACCGTAAGGTCTTCCGTGGGACATACCAGGAGAGGTGGTCCCATAGGTACGAGGGTCCTAGGCTGTATAGGCTTTAAAGGTTAAAACCAGCACCTTAGTGCAGTAGTCACCAGTCTTTTCTGACCAGGGGCCCATCTTTAATCCACACATGAATTTAGAGACCCACCTCTTCCCTTTTCTTACCATATATTTGCATTGTAGTGCTTCTCCTGCAACCCACCTTAGATCCAGCTGTGACCTAATGGTGGGTCCCCAATACCCAACGGATAAGTGCAGTGTTTCTCAGACTTGTCGTCCACCAGCTCCTGGAGACCCGACTCCCATCACCTGTAGCTAGCAGGACCAGTGGTCAGGGACGATGGGCATTGCAGTCCAGCAATAACTGGAGAACAAAGTTCGTAAAACATGGGATTAGTGGGTCTACAGAGAAGCAGAGACTCCAAACCTCCATGCTTTATAACATCTACAGCCTGCCATCATGGTGCTTCTCTCCCCGCCAAAAAAACCCCTTCCTTGTAGCAACTTTGGAAGTTTCAGTCAGTTTAGCCGTCCCGGTTTTGGGTTACCACAAACCAAGGTTCTGCATCAGCATGGAGAACTGATCTATAAGTTGCCTGCGCAGGAGATAATTCATTCTTTCCCCCTTCCACAAGCAACGGGTGTTTCTTTCTCAGCGCAGTTTATTCTGGCATTAAATCTCTTTCTCCCCCCCTCTCTCTTTGCTTTCAGAGTGAGAAGCGCAGTTCCAACTTTATGTATCTGATGATTGAATTCCGCTGCGCAAAATGTGATGACAAAGAATACGGGATAGTTTATTACGAGAAGGTACGGATCTTTCACGAGCTTTTGCGTTTTTGTTTATTTTTGTATCTCAAGCACCTCATGCCGGGGCTGGCGGTGGAATACTTATTCCCCTACCCCCCAGGACAGTCTAGCAGACACAGCTGCCAGCTGACACTTATGTGAGCATGCAAATCAAACACAGAACCTGTCTTGTGGTTGCGTGTTCCAGTCATTCATGTAATGCACTTCAGGTTTATAGAATTTTGATAAGTGCAAGTAATTTTAAGAATCTTCAGATTCACCGGCCCAGCTTTCCTCCTGCCCTCAACCCCCTTCCCTCCCCCACAAAAAAACCCCTTCTAATAAACACCCCCGCCATCACAACTTTAAAACTTGTGCAGATAAGTCTTGCAGGACTCTTTTATTTCAAATGATTAGAGGGTTGGGAGAGGATTTTTACAAAAATGCATGGGCTATGTTCAAGGGCCATGTTACATGGTTTTGCTCTTACACATTTTTTAATTAATTATTTCATTAATCAATTGATGTACATTAATTTGGGTCTCTATTCAAAGTTTGACTTTGCTCATTTGCAAACCTAGAGTGGCAGGGCATGGGGCAAAATTATAACCACAGGTGCAAAATTGTAAGGCATGTTCATTACCTTCATAATCATAATATGAACTTTAAAGAAGGGGAAAAGCAACTTATAGCATTGTAATATAACGTTATAATGCCTTTGGAAAAAAACATAGCTTAGAAATGGCATTTGTTTCTGTGCGTGGTTGCACTGATAGTTTTTTTTCCTGGTAGATACTGTATATCAACAAGCAATTAAATCAAGTGCTTGCTGTTTCCCATCCTAACTGAAGATCTGGCCTCTTCCTAACTTCCTCCAGCCCTTAACAAAATCTAGTATCCTAGTATTTTGGTAGGATTGTTGATTGTTGCCCAGTCCGTAACTGCTTTCCAGAATCCTGATGTTTTCAGCTGGGTAGGAGTGTGTGAAGAAGAGTTGGAGAAGAAATAAATAAGCAGTAAGCAAGCAGACAAGAAGAAAAATGAATGTATAAACCTTATATTGATCAGGAACTGGACTAAAGGGGTGCAGTTTTCATTTATGCTATTTTCACTACTTGTGTAGGCAAAGCTGCATAAGATGCAGACGATGGATGCCCCTAAACTATCTGGGGGTGCAGAATGTATCTGAGACCCTGCTCTTCTTAATATTTCTTCATTCTGGTCCCTTTTACACACTCCAGGATTTGTGTTCCAAAACAGTCCAATAATTTTATAATACTCACATTGGCTAAAGAGCCATTGCTGTTTTCTTCTTTGAGTAATTTATAGCATGTGATGTAATTTATAGCATGTGATGTTTCCTTTAATCTCATCATCCAAAGGTCTCAGGTATGGTTGGCATTCGTCTCTCTCAGGAGAGAGTATGCGCTGTGGTCTAAACCACTGAGCCTCTTGGGCTTGCTGATCAGAAGGTTGGCAGTTCGAATCCCCATGACGAGGTGCGCTCCCGTTGCTCTGTCCCAGCTCCTGCCAACCTAGAAGTTTGAAAGCACACCAATGCAAGTAGATAAATAGGTACCGCTGCGGCGGGAAGGTAAACAGCATTTCCGTGTGCTCTGGTTTCCATCACGGTGTCCAGTTTAGTCCTGCTGGCCACATGACCTGGAAAGCTATCTGTGAACAAATGCCAGCTCCCTCAGCCTGAAAGCGAGATGAGTGCTGCAACCCCATAGTCACCTTTGACTGGACTTAACCATCCAGGGGTCCTTTACCTTTTTTAATTTTATATATGTACTTCTATTGGTCTCATGTAACTATCACAGAAATTCCATACAAAGTTCCAGGCAGGCGGCACAAGATGACAGAGGGTTGTAGTTTACATCTGTTTTTGGTTTATTGTGACTCCTGAACTGCTTGCTGAAGCTGATGGTTTTGCGGTCCTAAAGGTAAAGGTACAGGGACCCCTGGCCGTTAGGTCCAGTTGCGGACGACTGGGGTTGCGGCGCTCATCTCGCTTTACTGACCGAGGGAACCAGCGTACAACTTCCAGGCCATGTGGCCAGCATGACTAAGCCGCTTCTGGCAAACCAGAGCAGCGCACGGAAACACCATTTACCTTCCCACCGGAGCGGTACCTATTGATCTATTTGCACTTTGACGTGCTTTCGAATTGCTAGGTTGGCAGGAGCAGGGACCGAGCAACGGGAGCTCACCCCGTTGCGGGGATTCGAACCGTCGACCTTCTGATAGGCAAGCCCTAGGCTCTGTGGTTTAACCCACAGTGCCACTTGTGTCCCTCTGTTTTTGGTTTATTGTGACTCCTGAACTGCTTGCTGAAGCTGATGGTTTTGTGGTCCTAGCAGGGCCCAAATTAACACTTGAGTTTGAATCTGCTGTCAAGGAGTGAAGCAAATTGGGCAGGCCTCGGATGACCCAGTCTCTCTCGCTCTCTCAATCTAGCCTATCTTACAGGGCTGATGCAACTAGGAATGGACTGGGATCACCTCCTGTATGGCTCTGCTATAGTCCTGCTGTCTGTGTCATGAAAGTGGAGAGGGAACGTGTGGTTTCTGTTCTGATGGCATTCTCATGAATGTGCAACAAGATGCTCCTGAGCTGGGGATTTGTTCTTCAAAACAGAAGGGAAGGGAGATATCTTGAAATAGCCTTGACTTTGGGTGTGTACTGATGAACCTGCGAGATTATTCGAAAACAAATCCTAGCCATTGCGTATTTCAAACTGTGTTTCCGTTCCATTGCTTTGTTGTGTTGTCTCTTTCCCCACAAGGTCAGATTTCCATGTTCCCCCTCACTTCCACCCATGCTGTGGCTTTCTTTAAGGTACTGCGGCTCAAGAGCTGAGTTTCCAAATCTTGTCTCTGGAACACATTAAGTCCCTTTGACAAGCCGCGTTGATCTTTTTCAGCTGAGAGATTTAATGTTCCTTTCTCTGAATGGCTTTGTCACCTAGGACGGCGATGAGTCGTCGCCCATTTTAACGAGCTCTGAGATCGTCAAGGTTCCAGATCCACAGATGTCTATGGTGAGTCCTTATCTGCACAACATAGTCCGTGGAACGGCAAGGGTATGCTGAAATGGGGAATGTGTATTCATGCACCTTAATGTACAAATGAGGATGCCTCAGTTTCCCATAAGTAATCATAATCTTCTTATTTATATGGCACCCATCTGACTGGATTGCTCCAGCCACTCTGGATGGCTCCCAACAAAATATTAAAAACACAGTAGAACATAAATCATCAAAAAACTTACCAGTACAGGGTTGTCTTCAGATAGCTTCTAAAGGTGGCTTTTAAGTCATGCAAACACTCAGATATAATGCAGAGGTTAACACTAGGGGAACATTGAGGAATCGGAATAAACTGTTGCGTGAATGCAAGGTTATTTTCCTTCTCTCTTTTTAATTTTTTTTTATTCAAAGTTATAACAAAACATATTATCCAAAAACATATCCTTATTTCTCCCCCCCCCATTTTTCCTCCCTCCCCCTCCCCCCCACAAAACCCACCCCCCACCCCACCCCCGACTTCCCTCAGTCTTTGGTTTTTCCAATAATGCTATTTTCTGCATGTTACAAAATTGTATAGATCCTCAAACTGTTTAGCTCATTATTACCAGTAAAAAAATTGTGAATGTTTATTCAAAACCTGCCAAGGAGTCCAGTTCGCTTTGTTGCGTCTTCAGATACTTTATGAACGGTTCCCATTCATCCTTAAAGTCACAGTTATCCTTGTCCCATAGCTTATATGTCAATTTTGCTAGTTCTGCATAGTCCATCAATTTTTCTTGCCATGATTCTTTAGTTGGGGTTTCTTCAGTCTTCCATCCTTGTGCTACCAGAACTCTCGCAGCCGTTGTCACATACATGAAAATGTTTTTCAACTTTTTTGGCAGGTCTTTCCCTACGATCCCCAACAAAAATGCCTCGGGTTTTTAAACAAATGTTAAATGGAACATTTTCTTCAATTCATTGTATATCATTTCCCAATTTTTTTTAATTACCTTACAATCCCACCACATATGATAAAATGTTCCCTCCTTTTCCTTAAACTTCCACTTATTCCTTCTCTCTCAACTAACTTTTGTTTACTGAAGGAAAACCTAGTGGAGAGGAAACACCACAAGCTTGCTCGGAGTTTAAGAAGCGGACCTTCTGACCACGATCTCAAGCCCAACGCTGCTACCCGAGATCAGCTCAACGTATGTTGCCCCACACCTTTGAACGGATGTTGGATATTGTTGACCGGCAGCCCCTGAAATGCAAAGTCAAGACATTGTGTGTGCTACCTGTACCCTGATTTTCAGCTTCACCCTCTCAAACTGACCAGATTAAGGCACCACACACTGATTTATGACTAGTGCTGACCACAGTTTGCAAACCTAAAGCTTGATTAAGACTTCCAAACAGTACAGGCAAGCTGTAGTTTAGAGCACCTTATCTGTTTGCATTTCCCAGCCTCTCAGCACTCCTGCAGGAGGTTAGCCTCCAGAGGGCATAGCAATGGTTTGTTTGTTCTTACTTCAAAGTTAGCCCAAACTATGGTTTGCAATCATTGCATCAAACCATGTTGTTCTTCAGCCACATTTTGCTGGCTGATTGCAAATCCAGCACCAGCTTTTCTCTGGTGTCTCGGTAGCCTGGATATCGGAGATGTTGGAGCTGTGACTTCAGTTTATTTGGATGTAGAATACAATTGATCTGAAGTATCAGCTTCAAGGGGCCACCTGAGATAAGCCCCTGATGATAGGACTAAGGAGCAGCCTGAAAGCAGTTGGGGTGGAGGGAGAATGCTCAAGATAGTCTTCTACATGTCCAGATCAACTGTTCATAAGAAGTGGGGCTAATTGGTGCAAAGAGAGCCAATAGCAGAAGGAAGTAGCTGCCAATGCAGGTTTTGTTTGGCTGAAGAACAGAAGGTTCCCAGTTCTTTAACAGTGGTACCTTGGTTCTCAAACTTAATCCATTCTGGAAGTCTGTTCCAAAACCAAAGCATTCCAAAACCAAGGCGCCCTTTCCCATAGAAAGTAATGCAAAATGGATTAATCCATTCCAGACTTTTAAAAACAACCCCTAAAACAGCAATTTAGCATGAATTTTACTATCTAACAAGACCATGGATCCATAAAATGAAAGCAATAAACAATGTCCTTCAGTCACAGAATCAAATAATTCGTAGCTCAACTGGGTTCTACACAGTCACACACAAAAAACAAAAAGAGCCACAAAAAAACAAAATAAATAGCAAAAACAGACAGACCTCAGCATAACACTCAAAACGGAAGTGTGGTACTCAAATCAGAAGCTTGACACTCAAAACAGAGCACGTTCGGCTTCCGAAAAGCGTTCGCAAACTGGAACACTTCCTTCCGGGTTTGCAGTGTTTGGGTTCCAAGTTGTTTGAGTACCAAGGCATTTGAGAACCAAGTTACCACTGTAAACTGAAAATGCAGTTCTCAACTTTTCTTTTTTTGTCTGGCTTATATGGGCAAGTTAAGAATACACCTTTCCACAATAGTAAAAACTGGCTTCTGATTTTAACTTTTCATTTTTCTTTATTATATGGGTTTGTGTACTGCGTTGATATTTTATTTAGGAATTAGCAGTATATAAATAAATACAGATGAGGCAGAAGATGAGGAGGCACTTCTGACCTCCATGTTATTAATAGGTATCATTTTAGAGGTTTGGTGCTTGTGTGCTTAAGATGTGATGTACAACACCCCACCCCTTTGGTCCAAATAAAAGAAACACACAAGTGCCTCTTTATTTAGATCATCGTGAGCTATCCTCCGACGAAGCAGCTGACTTATGAAGAGCAGGACCTCGTCTGGAAATTCCGATATTATCTCACTCATCAGGAAAAGGTGAGTGCCCAAATTAAATTTATATTCTTATAATTACAGTCACAACTCGTGTTGTGTTGGGTTCATGTTGTGTCTTTTCAGCTTGCAAACGCATGTGCAGAAGCTCTGTATCGCGCCGCATGGGAACACAGAAGCGGTACTCTAGTTATAGACTTTTCAGGGTGTGAACGGCACCCTGGAATGGATTGAGTCTGTAACTAGAGGTACCACTGTGTGTTTTAATGCTGCAGGCATCAAAACATGGAAACGTGTCTGGGTGTGAGTGGGTGTTTTTAAAAATCCTTCCTTCCTTCCTCTGTGGATGTGTGCAGTTTGAAATATTTTAAAATATTCTGTTGTTCTGCACATTCTGCTATTCTGCAACCATGTGAAAGGCTGAATATCCTACCACAGCCCCTGTAGTCTGTAGGCTTTCCACCTCGGGATTGAAGGGTGAAGCATGTCAGCATCGCCCTTGAGCCAGTATCACCAACTGGACTCATCCACTTCAGCCCCGACTGGGCTAGGCTAGCTGGGTAGTACTTCCAGAGACCACCTTCTGCACAGGAACAGGTCAAAGTGCTGTGGACTCAAGGCTTAGAGTTGTTAGCACCGGATTCACTTCCGAAGACAGTCGTCGCACAGCAGAGTATAGCAGAGTCTAGCAGAGCATAAACGACTTGGAGAGCAGCTCTGTAGAATATCTTCTTTATTCTATCTACAACTATAATACACAACTATATACAGAGCTAAATGAGGTCTAAACGAAAGATGCTGAACTGCACTGAGTGTCTGCAGCTGCTCTTAGCAGCAACCTTATCTATACACACGATCTCTCTCTGACACTCAGTCTCTCTCCCACACTTTGATGTGAGGCTGGAGCAGAATAAGTAGAGAGCAGAAACTGCCCCTCCTTTCTGAAGAATCAGCAGAGAACATCAGCAGATTCTTGGATATGGGAGGGGTGAAATCTCCTCAAAGCATAGTGAGGAAAAAGAACGGCAGCAAGACAAGAAAAGAAACAAAACGACAACGACTCTTAGACCGTTGCATGAGATTGCAGCTAAGCCAATAAAAAAGCCTTTGATCCTGCTGTGATTTGGATCCTGTTCACGGGCCTTTATGGTTGTCATTGCTGTGTTGTTTCTGTTGTTTTAAAGGCAGGGATGAAGTTGCAAATGGCCATGCCTAGTTCAGTAGGAGGAAGGAGGCCTTGTGTGATTGCGGCTTTTGTCTTCCAGGCATTGACAAAGTTCTTGAAGTGCGTCAACTGGTACCTCCCGCAGGAAGCAAAGCAGGCGCTGGAGCTCCTGGGGAAGTGGAAGCCGATGGACGTGGAGGACTCCCTGGAGCTCTTGTCCTCACACTTCACCAACACCACAGTACGGCGATATGCCGTCGCTAGGTTGCAGCAGGCAGACGACGAGGTGTGGGAATGCCCCGCTGTCACTTGTCCTGCGTTCCGGTTAGATTCAACCAGACATGTGTGACTGACTTTTTCCATAGGTTGGCATGTAGAATTGAAGTTGAAATTGAAATGGAAATACTTTTTGAAATTGAAATACTTTATTGTCACTTGTACAACTTGTATACAGTGAGATTACACGAGCACACACCACTCAGCTCTCTTAGTTTTAATTCCCCTCGTTTACTGACGCACACCCACCAAACCCAAAAGTCAGTTGCCCTGTTGTTATCTTTTCATTCAGCAGCCTAACAGCCCACGGATAGAAGCTGTTCTCTGGATTCACGGGACAGCCCATAATATCTTGTGTTGTATTCACCACCCTCTGTAGGCACTTCCTATCAGTTGATGTCAAACCAGCGTACCAAAACTGAATCATAGAATTGTAGAGTTGGAAAAGACCACAAGGATCATTTTGTTTGTTTCTTTGTACCTTGCCCATCTGACTCTGGGCAGCTTACCAACAGTTATAAGAACATAATAAAACACCAGGCATTAAAAACTTCCCTATACAGCGCTGCCTTCAGATGTCTGCTGAAAGTTGTGCAGTTATTTATCTCCTTGACATCTGATGGGCGGGGGTGGAATCCCCTACAAGGCAGGTATCTTTCACCCAACGTGAGGCTCAAACACACAACCCTGAGAGTCAGAGTCTCATGCTCTACCGACTGAGCTATCCCAGTACAGTCGTACCTTGGTTTTCAAACAGCTTAGTTCTCTAACGCTTTGGCTCCCAGACACCGCAAACCCAGAAGTGAGTGTTCTGGTTTGCAGGCTATTTTTGGAAGCCAAACGGCCGACTGGGCTTCCACGGCTTCCGATTGGCTGCAGGAGCTTCCTGCAGCCAATCAGAAGCCATGCTTTGGTTTCTGAACATTTTGGAAGTCAAACGGACTTCCAGAATGGATTCTGTTTGACTTCCAAGGTACGACTATGTGTTTTCTCCCTTCCCCCTCTCTTTCCTTCCCACCCTCTTGCTTCCCTTTTTCATCTCTGGCACTGCATCCATTCCCTTTCATCCACCCCTTTCCTAATTTTCAGTATTTATGGAATTTAATTACAGGGAAGTCAGGTGAGCTACATTGCTGCCCTCTGTGGAATGAGCTCTAAAGACATACTTTTCTTCAGAGTGGTGTTCAGACATTAAAATGTGAGCTGTTGGGTTAGGACAGTTGGGCCATGTGTCCAACGATTGGGCTGTGTGCCCAATGCTGGTTTTAAAATGCCCTAACCCTATGTCTGAGTGCAATGGGGTTTGTTCGTTTTGATGTTGCACTCCATTGATTGTAGTTGGTGTAGTTGCCTAATGGAAGGGTGGCTTAAAAGGTTCCCTTCATATGATGCAAATTGTAATTCTCACCAGCTCCCATCAGCATGGATAACGGTCAGGAATGATGGGAGTTGTAGTCCAACAGCATTTGGGGCCCTGCTGGATCACACCAATGTCCCATCTAGACCAGCATGCTGTTCTCACAGTGGCCAACCGAAGGCGCCATTGGGAAACCCAACTGCACAAGTACTTTTTACCTAAACTCATGGAGAAAGAAGCAAGTAAATAAGCAAGATAGGTTAGCTTCCAAAAATCCTGGGATCCCGGCAGCTTAACCGACCGCTGTTGTCCTCTTCCTTATTCAGGATCTCCTGATGTATCTGCTCCAGCTGGTCCAGGCCTTGAAGTACGAAAACTTCGACGACATCAAGAATGGGTTGGAACCTACGAAGAAAGACAGTCAGGGATCCATGACGGAAAGCATGGCGACGTCTGGGGCCAATCCTGCAGAAATAGACAGGTAGGCGAGAGACTACTGGAGGTCCATAGGGGAGTAGGGAGTCTTGCCTACTCAACTTTCTAGACTGCATAGTTTTGCATTCTGTCTTCCTGGGGAGAGCAGGTGTGACTGAGAAGGAGCATGTTCAGCCTGAGAAGATTCCCAGGAGCCTGATAGAGGGGGCTGGGGATCCTCATGTGGCCCCTTGGGACCTGAAGTTCTCCCCCCAAAAATAATAAAAAGAAAAAAAAATATACTAGACTGCATGGACTCAAGGGTCTGCCTTGGGTTAAGACAGCCTCCCATGAGAAAGAGGCCTTAAAATTCCATTTATTTCCATTCTCCTGTCAGCTCTCAGATCATCACAAGCCCCTTGCCTCTCATCTCCTCCCCACCTTCTGCAGCAAAAGCAAAGGAGCCTGCTGACAGCGAAAACCTTGAGGTGAGTAAAATACTGACAGGAACCCTTAAGTTTTAAGAGAATGGGCTCTGTTGGAGCTGGGGAGGTTCCAGTTTTCAATTCTGAGCTCAACCACGATCTCTCAGAGCAGCCTCTTGTGAGATACGTTGGCCTCAACCCCACCTGAATTATACCGTGACCTACTTTGCAGGAGTCTTGGGTTTCAGAGGGCAATCTCCAACAAAATAGTTTGACTAGTTGCAAGGATTTCCATTTCTGTGATGGAAGTTCCCTGCCCTCTCCTCTCCCCATGTACCCCAAATCTGCCCCCAAAGGTTGGGGAAAGCCATAGAAGAGATTTAGAGGGCAGGTGCGGAGAGGGAGGGGAAATTCTGTTGACCTATGCAATAAAGAAAACATGCATAAAAAACCAGAATATTGAGAGCCAGTGTGGTGTAGTGATTAAGAGCGGTAGTCTCATAATCTGGGGAACCGGGTTCGCGTCTCCGCTCCTCCACATGCAGCTGCTGGGTGACCTTGGGCCAGTCACACTTCTCTGAAGTCTCTCAGCCTCACTCACCTCACAGAGTGTTTGTTGTGGGGGAGGAAGGGAAAGGAGAATGTTAGCCACTTTGAGACTCCTGAAGAGGAGTGAAAGGCGGGATATCAAATCCAAACTCTTCTTCTTCTTCTTCTTCTTAAATAACGAGGCAAACCTAAGTTGAGCAACCTGCACTCTGAATATTAGACATCGCAAACCTGTCCGAACCAGACAGCAGATATTTAATCCTATCCTTATTGTTGAGCTACCACTGCTAACTTTCTCTCTAAATATTTTTCCTAGGTGTTTCATACAGTTTGCAGTATAGCGTATAAGGCAATAGGTATCCGTTATCCAGGGAGTTTGAGCACAACATTGCTTTCTTTAGTGCCAAACTGTGACCAGTGTGATGTTTGAACCTGACGTGTGTGTATGTGTGTGTGTGTGTGTGACTTTTTCCCCTCCAGCTTTCTCTACCTAGGAGAAAGCAGGGTGGCACATATCCATCACATAAATATCCCAAAGAGCTGTTTGTGTGTTTCAAGAACGTAAAGGTCCTTCTCCGTTTCACAACCTTTAAGCGACATTTCCCTGTACTTTCAGCAAGACCTTTGCACGTTCTTGATCTCGCGAGCCTGCAAGAATTCCACGCTGGCAAACTACTTGTATTGGTAAGTGCAGAAAAGGGGGTTGATGCCTCGTGCGCCAGAAACAGTTGCCGCTCTAGCTTCCCGGCAAGTGGGACGCAGTGTGTTACCAACAAGACGATGGAGAGCAAAAGCTTGTCCGTTTTCTCCCCTGCTTAGTATCCCTCACCCTTATCCCCCACCCAGCCCAGACATTGACCAAACCTAGACCCCTCGACCTCAGGAAAACTGAGTGTTTGGATCATGTTTCTTATACCATAGTTGTTATGCCTGCCAGCGTGATTGCTCAAGAGCAAACAGGCAAGACTCCCACAGGTCTTTTTAAAGGCTTTATTATCGGTGCAAAAACATTCACAGTGCAGAGCATCTCAATTCCATGTCTTGCTCAGTCACTAGCAGAATCTGAGAGTGGGCGGTCCTTAAACTTTCCCCAGCAGAGTAGTCTCTTGACCCCCATCCTACGCCTCCCCTCTCTGCTCGAAAACCAACTGCGCAGAGAGGTCGTGGCCAAAGGGGGACCTGCCTCCCACCCCCGCTTTGCTCATGCATGGTGCTCTGGATCTCCCTTGCATTCTCCGAGCCCTGCATCTCTTCCCCACTAGAGATGTGGCTTCCCTCCTCCGTGGAGGAACTGCTGCTTCTCACGATCTTTGGAGGCGCCTTGTAACCCAGCTGCCCTTCCACCTCTCGCCTCTGAGCTGATGGCAGTTCCCTGACAATAGTTTTGCCACTTCTGAAATCCCTAAACACCGACCTTTTGGGGAGCTCAGAAAGGTGCTATAGACCTGCTGTTTCTCCTTCAGACTTGGTCTGGGTGCTCATTCCAGGAAAGAGTTCTGACCATTTTTCTTAAAAAAAAAATGTGTTTTATTGATTTTCTGTTACAAATGAATTAGAGTGGGGCGGGGGGATAAGACCAGTAATGTTGATGATTTTAAAAATTACTTGTACCCCACCCATCTGACTGGGTTGAACCAACAAATATAATAAAATATAATAAAACACCAACAAGTCAGAGTACAGGGCCGTCACAACAAAGGGAAAATATAACAGGAACAATCCCAGTTGTGGTCCATTGAATACACAGTAGTCAAATGAAGGTGTCATTCCACAATGTACCTCATGCTGTATTTTTTATTTTTTTAAAGCATTGGTTCTTGCGTGGAAATATCAGTCTATAAACAGGGGCTTTCCACCCCCCATATTCATGGCTCCCTACCCCAAACACTTTCTGCTTCCTTTATCGGTGACAGAATTGGCCAGTTTATTATTATACTCCCCCCACCCCACAAATACACACTTTCCACTATCCAGACTCCTCCATTTCTCAGTGCCAAAATCTGAATGTCAACAGCTACAGTTCTGGCAGACTTAGCTATAAATCCTCGCGTCTGCTGATCAATGGTGTGTTTTGCCCGACCAGCCTCAGCAGGAGTTGGAAATAATCAAAGGGGTGTTTGGATGTACTAACCCTTGATGAAAACCTGGAGTTTGATTTGTAATCTGTGGCTGGGATAAAGGGAAGGGCGAAAGGAGCTAGAGATACAAAAAAGCCTTATTTTGAAAGGCTCTGGAGAGAGAGGAGCTCAGTCTGGAGAGTGAGGATACACGGAGGCCCCATCTAAAACAGTATCTTACTCATAGCCGAGTAAGATTGTCTTCCATAAACGCGGTTTTAAAAGTGAGTCTGTAAGTGACTGTGGAGGCCAATTCTGGATCCACACATCCTTCCACAGTGAAGACATAGGCTAGGTTTCTCCCTTTCGTCCTGTGTTTGAGTGTCTTCAAAGCCCATGACACCTTTCGTGAAGGCTGGAGCGCTCGCAAGCCAGTGTTCCCCAGTTGTCGGTGCTTATACTACATTTTTTTAGATTTGCCTTGAGACAGTCTTTGTACATCTCTCTCTCTCTCTCTCTCTCTCTCTCTCCATCTCTCTCTCTCTTTTGACCACCAGCATTATGCTTACCATTTTTAAGTTCATACCACTTTAAACAGCCATGGTTTCCCCCAGAGAATCCTGGGAAGTGTAGTTTGTTAAGGGGGTTGAGAGCTGCTAGCAGACCCCTGTTCCCCTCACAAACCACAAGTCCCAGAGTTCCCTGTGAGGAGGGACGATTTCTGAACCACTCTGAGAATTGTAGCTCTGCAAAGGAAACAACTCTCAGCACTGTTAACAGCCTACAGTTCCCATGGTTCCTTGGGGGAAAGGCATGGCTGCTTAAAGTGGTATGGTACTGCTTTAAATCACAGAATCTTAGAGTTGGAAGGGACCCAAGGGTCATCTAGTCTGACCCCCTACAATGCAGGAATCTCAGCTAAAGCATCCATGACAGATGACCATCCAACCTCTGCTTAAAAACCGCCGAGGAAGGAGAGTCCACCACCTCTTGTGGGAGACCGTTCCACTATCAAACAGCTCTTATCGTCAGAAAGCTTTTTCAAATATTTAGCTGGAATCTCCCTTCTTGTGACTCCATTGGTTCGAGTCCTACCCTACAGAGCAGGAGAAAACAAGCTTGCTCCCTCTTCCATGGACAGCCCTTGAGATATAGGATACCTAGGGGGCTATCATATAGGATACTGATGGGGCACAGAGAAGGCAGAGTCCTGCCACTGTTTCACAGCAGGGCCTTGTGCTCTAGACAGTATTAACTTTGCTCCAAGCCTCACTTTTATGAGCATGCAGAGCTGGAAAATTGTTAATTCCCCACAGTGCTAGCGCCCGTTTCTGCTCTCTGTGTGTGCTTTTGTATCACAGAGACACTCGTAACATCCATATTTTTTACAAAGAAGCAATCCTGTACAGATTGTGAGGTGAATGTCTTTTATTGGCTTCGATTTCCCTCACCAGAGCTTCAATTCTTAGGGTGGTTTGACATTCAAGCCCTCTTCCCAGGAAAGAAACTGGAAGAAGCAGCTCTGTGAAGGGAACAGGGGTATCTTTTTTTCCTTTCCTTTCCTTTTTTTTTTAAACAAAAATATTTTAATTGAATTTTACGTTTTTATCTTCATCACAGTAATATATCACATACAAAGAAAAAAACCAAATTCCACCCCCTCAACTCAAAGTTGACTTTCCTCAACTTTGCATATTGACTTGTCCTGCCTGTTTTGTTATGCCTTAACATTGTATTCTCTGAATTAAATATTATTTAGTTCTTATCATTCTAACACCATGTTTGTAGTTTCTGTTTTTGTTTTGTAAATTGTGTTTACTCAAATCCTGCTAGTGATTCCATTTCTTTACAACGTTTCTGTAGATACAACATAAATGGTTCCCAGCCTTTTAAAAAGTCTCTATTGTCCTTGTCTCTTCAGTTAGCTTCGCCATTTCAGCATATTCCATCAGTTTTTCTTGCCATTTTTCTTTTGTTGGTATCTCTTCATTTTTCCATTTTGGGGCTAGCAATATCCTAGCTTCTTCTTCTCTTTTGGCAAGGCTTGAGCTGTAATGCCTAGTAAAAAAAAAAAAAAAAAAAAAAAAGCTTCTGGTCTTTTAACAAAGGTTGCGTGGCAAGTCCCCCCCCCCCCCCCCGTGGAAATAATGATACATGACACAATTATTAAGGTTAATAGGCTAAAAAAGGCCACAACTTTATTGGTTACAGGTGATGAGTGGTATTGGCTTAGGCATTGGTCCTAACCGACTCTATCCACCTTCAGCCCATCCACTTGAACTCCAGGAAGGGTTCACCACCAGTAGGGGGAGTCCTGCTGATGCACATCAACTAGGAACTCCCCCGGGGTCACTGATAGGGGGGCGTGCCTTAGGCCCTCACCTCCCTAGGCTTTGGACAGGGCCATGTCCCCCAGAATCCTTTAGTGGACTACCCTTCAATATGTGGGGCAGGTGATGGCGCTACCTCCCCTTTTTCCATCTACAGAACTATTCCAATGCCTAACTGCCAATACCCAGAAAGTTGTGACCATTTGTTACGAGATAGGCAAAAACCAAGTGGCTGATGCCAATTTGCCAAGTGGGAAAATTCCTACCAGGCCCCTCAACGGCGACCAACCAAGGTCCATAGCAAGATCAAAGAACGAAAACCTTATAGGCGGGAGGGTGGGAAAAACAGGAATAGCCGGTGCATGGCAAAGAGGGAAATCCCCGGCCATGGCCACGTCCCCTGAACTGGCCAATTGGAATCCCCCCAATCATGCGGAGGCTGGCCTCCACTCGCCGCGCATGTGGAGGGTATGTGAAGCCTGCAACCCCACCTCCTCCGTAGGGTGGAAGTGGCTTTATCTTAAACATTCTTTTCATTTCATTATAAATCGTGTCCCAATAATTTTTAATTATTTTACTGTTCAACCACATATGAAAAAAGTGCCCTCTTTTTCTTTACACTTCCAAAACTTATTGGAGCCTGTTCTGGGAACAGGGGCTTCTAAACGACTCTCCGCACCCTTTGCAACAGTGCCCAGGATTCTTCGTGACAAGCCACAACTGTTTCAGATATACCGTGTAGATGGGCCCACAGATATCTATATCTCGGGCATTAAAAGCCCAGGGCAAAAAGGTGTTCCTTTTAGTCTAAGCTCTGACTCATTCTCATTTTCCATGCAAGGTACGTGATTGTGGAGTGTGAAGACCAGGACACCCAGCAGAGAGACCCCAGAACTCACGAGATGTACTTGAACGTCATGAGGAGGTTCAGCCAAGCTCTGCTAAAGGTGAAGTTGACCATTTTGTGTCATGCGGAGGCTAGTGGGTATTGGAGCATAATTGTAAAGGTTGCATGCACACCTCACAATAAAACAGGCAACTCCAAAGGCCAGGGGGATGGATTAACATCCGTATGAGTCCACATTACAACATTTGGGCCTTTTTTTCATGTAGAGAAAGGGTGGGAAAGTGAGGACACGATCAGTGCTGGATTTACGTATGAGCTAAGCAAGTTATAGCTTAGGGCCCCACTCTCTTAGGGGCCCCCAAAAAAATTAAAGGAAAAAAAACTGGATGTACATTTCCAAAATATAAGATAAAAAATAAATAAAATAAAACCTACCTACAGCAACAGTGTTTTGTAGGCTGGCGCTGTGGGTTAAACCACAGAGCCTAGGACTTGCTGATCAGAAGGTCGGCGGTTCGAATCACCGCGACGGGGTGAGCTCCCATTGCTTGGTCCCTGCTCCTGCCAACATAGCAGTTTGAAAGCACCCCAAAAAGTTCAATAAAGCGAGATGAGCGCCGCAATCCCAGAGTCGACCACGACTGGACCTAATGGTCAGGGGTCCCTTTACCTTATGATGTAAGTAATGGGCCCTGCCTGCTATCCTGCTCCCTAAAATATCACTATTAGGTCCATAAATTACCATATAGCTTATATTCAACACAAAAAGAGACAATTTGTTGTTGATAAAGGACAGCTGGGCATATAAAGGGCCCCATTACCTTCAGTAGCTTAGGGCCTCCTCAAACCTAAAACCGGCCCTGGACACGATAGAAGTGTATAAAATTATTCCCGGAGAAAGTGAATAGAAAGAAGTTCTCCTCTCTCTCTTTTACTCATTAGACCAAACATTTGACACACTCTATTATGTTAACTGCAAAGAAGGAAAAGGAAAAGCTTTTAAGCTAACAGTTGGAAGCACTGTTAGTAAAGTATAGAAATAAATATTTTGGTTTACGTATGCCCATCCGTTTCTGTAAAACAACTGCCACAACCCTGGGTTAAATTCTCCCCCCCCTTCCCCCCCTTCTCTGATTCTTAATACTTCAGCAAATAAAGTGCATTCTGATAAACATCACACTTGCTTTCAACCACAGGGGTCATCTAAGGCACATTCCCCATTTGGGAGAAGAAGTCATTTTGCTCCATGCTTTCTTTGGAAACATTAAATGCTTCTCTATATTATTTATTTGGCTGCACAATATTTTAAGAATAGCAGGCTGTTGCACAGGTTAAGAAAAGCACTGTTCTTCGCCCGGAGCAGAAATCCGTAGTGATGACGCTGTGCGAGCAATTTGTGTTTTATGTTCTTGGAGCCGAAACCATGGAACAAGACTGATAATAGCTTTCTGAGGAAAAACAACAGCATGATGCTGTAAGGCTTTGCATTGGCACCCTCAGAAACAACAGGAACCCAAGGCTGGATTTATGCAATTAGAAATTCTGTGAATGGCGCTCTTTAAAAGTACAGTGGTACCTTGGTTCTCAAACTTCCGTTCCGGGAATTCGTTCCTAAACCAAAGCGTTCCAAAACCGAGGTGCGCTTTCCCATAGAAAGTAATGCAAAACGGATTAATCCGTTCCAGACTTTTAAAAACAACCCCCCAAAACAGCAATTTAACATTCTTTACTCTCTAACGTGACCATTGAGCCATGAAATGAAAGTAATAAACAGCGTACTGCTGTCACACAATCAATCAGTAGCTGAACTGGGTTCCACACTGTCACAAAAAACAAAACTAAAAAGAGCCGCAGAAACGCAAAATAAATAGCAAAAGCAGACAGACCTCAGCGTGACACTCAAAACCGAAGTGTGGCACTCAAATCGGAAGCGCAACAGTCACAAGCCGGAACACTTACTTGCAGGTTTGCAGTGTTTGGGTTCCAGGTTGTTTGAGTACCAAGGCATTTGAGAACCAAGGTACCACTGTAAACTGAAAGTGCAGTTCTCATTTTGTATTTTTTGTGTTCTGAACCACGCTATGGTCTTCGGTTGAAAGGTGGTACCATCATCATCACCATCATTGTCATCATCCCTGAAAAGAGCCTTGGGCTTGTTTGGAGTTCTCATTCATCTGGGCTCTGGGGGGGGGGGGTCTCTCCTCCCTCCCTGCTGTATAAATTGACTCGTGTCACATAAGTCCTCACCTCCAGAATGATTGTTGTTGGCACAGTTGTACAAAAAACAAAAACAAAATAGCCCTGAAAGGTCATGGAACCAACTACCTGCTACAGAGAACTTTGATTGCATTTCATGGAGGGCTGGGGAGGGGGTGGGATTGCCTGGGAGAAAAACTTCCTTTTTTTTTGAGCGAACGTCGGTGTTTATTATCCGCTCGCTCCGAGAGCTCCACTCAAGGCAAAATAATTACAGCAAAGAGAACTAATTCTTTTCTCCTTCTCCTTCTTTTTTCCGCCTTCTAATTTAACGCAGGGTGATAAGTCTGTCAGGGTGATGCGGTCTTTGCTGGCGGCCCAGCAGACGTTTGTAGATCGGCTCGTTCATCTCATGAAAGCAGTGCAGCGTGAAAGTGGCAATCGTAAAAAAAAGGTAAAATGGCAGAATTGTATAGGGATACATACAGATATACATGCAGATAAATAGATGATAGATGATAGATAGATAGATAGATGATAGATGATAGATAGATAGATAGATAGATAGATAGATAGATAGATAGATAGATGATAGATGATAGATAGATAGATAGATGATGATGATAGATAGATAGATAGATAGATAGATGATAGATAGATGATAGATAGATGATAGACAGATGATAGATAGATAGATAGATAGATGATAGATAGATAGATAGATGATAGATAGATAGATGATAGATAGATAGATGATAGATAGATAGATAGATAGATAGATGATAGATAGATAGATAGATAGATAGATAGATAGATAGATAGATAGATGATAGATAGATAGATGATGATAGATAGATAGATAGATGATAGATAGATGATAGACAGATGATAGATAGATGATAGATAGATAGATAGATAGATAGATAGATAGATAGATAGATAGATAGATGATAGATAGATGATAGATGATAGGTAGGTAGATAGATACATACATATATATATTGCTCCGTCCCGGCTCCTGCAAACCTAGCAGTTTGAAAGCACGCCCAAAAAGTGCAAGTAGATAAATAGGTACCGCTCTGGCGGGAAGGTAAACAGCGTTTCCATGCACTGCTCTGGTTTCGCCAGAAGCGGCTTAGTCATGTTGGCCGCATGACCTGGAAAAACTGTCTGTGGACAAACGTTGGCTCCCTCGGCCTGTAAAGCGAGATGAGTGTCGCAACCCCAGAGTCGTCTGCAACTGGACTTAACTGTCAGGGGTCCTTTACCTTTTATTTTAACTTATATACATATATATCTATATTCCCTCACCACCGCCCAAAAAAGCCATTTTGTCCATACTTGTATTTCTCATTGCAAATATGTTCCTCTTTTAATGAGAGTTCCTTGTGACAGAATGTGTAGTTTGGAAATCGGAGCCATAGGCTACATTCACATGGCTGTTCATTTCATTCATTTGTGCTGCCACATGACTGCACCAAATACCCAGGGTGGGGAACTTTGCACCTTCCCCAGCCTTGGAGCAACCAATCTGAATTCTGATTTTTAGCATAGCCTGCCTTCTCCGCCAGTAAACAGTAAGAACGACATAAATGCTAACAAAAAATATTTATTGGAAATGATAGTCATTGCCCACATGTATTTGTAGCGATAAGGACTAGAAACCTGCTTAATCTTTCTTCTTCAAGAAGCTACGATTTTGAACCCAGTGCTGAATTTTTGTGTGCGTGTGTTTGTGTGCATGTACATGTTGATTTCCAGCTGCTGTGTGGAGAACGTTTAATGAAAGGCCATGTCAATCAATCAATCAATTGACAGCTGCATGAATTATGACAGCTAGGAAGTGGAAGGGGCAAGCAGAATGTAAAATAATAGAAGAGTGGTATAGAGAGGTGTGGGATATAGCTATTAATGATAAATTAACATGTGCCATTAAGGTAAGACAGGGAATATGCAGGAGAAATGGTTCTGAGGAGATATTGAGGGTGTTTGTAGAATTTGTACTGTTAAAACAGAAAGGGGTCAAACCATCGCAAGAGGTGTTCAAATTTGGATAGTTACAATGAAATGGTCTCGGTAATGGGGAGCATATGTTTATTCTTATTTATGTATGATGATTACTTTGTCAAATGAACAACAACAACAACATGCAATGGACAAACAGGCACATTTGAACCTACTTTCATCAATTTCTCTCTCTTTCTGTCTTTGTGAGTTTGCCCACAAGCTACATTTGATGAACAAGCTACATTGCAGTTGGCTCCCTTCCTCCATTCACGAGTTAGACTACATGCTGCAGCTCCTGTCAGGAGCTCGTCCGACACTCGATTAGGACCCTGGCAGAGACACCTCCCCAACTGGCATGTTCCCTCCCTCCTGGTCGATCATTCGGGAGCTTCAAAAGCTTTCTTCTGCCCGAACATCACAGTGACCGATGCCAGCAGACATCAGCACACTTAGGGATCTGCAGAGTGTTCGCAGTTTGCGTGACAGACCTCAGCAACTCAGCATTTTGGCTAATCTACTTTATTTACATATAAACACACACAGAGCACTGCAACGTGGCTCCCTCTCTAGCATCAGACGGCAAAGAGAAATAAACAAAGGACAATAGTCCCACTTCACGGAACACAGTAACACAAACATCCTGTCTCCGTCACTTCCCACTTTGTGGAGTCAAAACATACACCGTCATGCAATAGGCAAAAATCCCATGACTGCAATCACAGAGCAGGAATTCTAACAGCTCCTAGCCAATGTTTTCAGTTTTGGAGTGGTTGGCATTAGCACGTGGTTCAGTAAGTCATGTTGTCTTCCTTCCCCCTGCCCTGCTCTGCTTTTAGAACGAGAGGTTGCAGGCACTCCTGGCAGACAACGAGAAGATGACCCTATCAGATTTTGAGCCCATCCCCCTGCCCCTGGAACCTCAGGTGAAAATCCGAGGGATAATCCCGGAGAAAGCGACGCTGTTCAAGGTAAATCACCTGCCGTCTTGTCTGTTGTCCATGTTCCGTGAGTGGGATTCAAGCATGTCAACCAGGATTTGGTTGTTGTTGTTGTTTTAGCATCCTCTGGTAAAGCTTGCTAGCCTATGCTTGCACACTAGAACCGACTCCCTCGGAAGGTGGTGCATTCTCCTTCATGGGGGAGGTTTTTTAAACAGAGGTAGGATAGCCATCTGCCAGGAATCCTTTAGCTGTTCTTCCTGCATTGTAAGGGGTTCAGCTGAATGAACCTCTCAGATCTACAGTTCTGTGATTCTGTGAGTTTGTGCACTTGGAGAGAATCTTTCTTTTTTGCAAGAAGGGCTGGGGTTAGGATCATTTAAGAAGATTCAGGAAGGCACATTTAGGAAGATTGTAGAAGTGGGGCTCGGAGGGGGGAGCTGGCATATTTGAGGCCTGTTGGGGTGTGGGGTGTGTCCTTTTCTTAAAGGAACTGCTTCAGAAATGAATCAAGCTATTTCTCACCTCACTTCTGAGCCAATTCCATAGCGAGTGGTGGGAAACTCAACCCAAACACCATTATTCCTTGAATTGAATTGAATGAATCTTTATTTGTGTCAGCCATCAGCCATAGCAATAAAACAGCAATACGATATACAAAGAATAGAAATAAAAAAGTCAATGATATAAAATACATTTTAGGGTTTTGAATCAATAATCAAATAGTGGAGCTAATTCTGATTGCCCCAATTAAAACCTTGCAACCTTTGCTGTCACCTGCTCATCTTGATCTGCCAAGAGAAAGGACACTATGGCAGTGGTTGGGTGACCCGGAATGGACAATAAAAGTGGGGTGATAATCTCATTCCTCAAGTCTTTATAAATAGTGCAGGCCAAAAGGGCTTGCACCACTGATTCGGTACTTCCATCTCCACAGTAACATACATGTTTTTCGTGTTCAATCTCTTGGAATCATCCCTCAAGTACAGCTGAGGGCAATACATTCAATTTTACAAGGGTAAAAGCACGTCTATATTTTAGAATTGCTAGGTAATGCAGCTAGGGTGCCAGAGAGTTGAAATGGGAAGGTGGAAAATAATCATACCACGGGCAAAATTTCCTTATTGTGGCTAAGATGTTCTGACGCTCAGTATCATTTAGGCGCTGGCGAATTAGACTGTTTGCTTTTCCATTATTCCTTTCATTGAAATATATATTGCAAGACCCACCTGTGATGGGACGATGAGCTGCTTGTGCGTAAAATGCAAGTCCCTCAGAGTTTGATCAGGTTTTCAAACCTCTGCCTGTGACGGAGCCCCTCCAGCATGGCTGCGTCAATCACTAGTAGAATCCGAAAGTGGCTGCTTTCGGAAACGTTTCCAACATAAAAGCTCCTTAACGGAAACACGTCGTCTGGCCTCTCGGCGTGACAGTTTCCGTCGAGGTGTGGGTGTCCCTATAGGAGGTCCTGAGACCTCCCCACTGGTTTCGCTTGAAGCGTCTCTGAGCCATCCCTCCGACTCACTTTCCCTTGGAGTTCTTGCTCGCCCTCTACTGGTTCCCTCTTCCGCTGCTACTGCTCTCTCAACCTCAGGGAGCCTTTGCACCTGCGGCGCTTTAGATGTCAGTTCCCTGACATCCACCTCCCCTCCAGGGCCCCCTTCACCCCCTCCCGTCTCCTCTCCTACTGGCGGTGAGGAGGTAAAACCCCTGAAAGAACCTCCCTCATCTTCCGACGTCGCGAACACTTCCTTCCACTTGTTGCTGTTCCTACTCTCTAGGTACTCTTCGTCATCAGAGTCCACTCCATCTTCCAACTCCGACTCCGCGAACCCTTCCATTTCCTCTTCCTCATCGGTGGTGCCGAAATACTCCCTCCTAAACCTTGCTATAGGCTGAGGTTTCCTCGGGAACCTTTGGTGGAACGTTTCTGTTAAAACCTCGTCATTGACTTCCTCTGCACTTACCCAGGTGTTTTCTGACTCCGGTTCCCCTTCCCACGCCACCAAATACTCCACCTGATTACCCTTCCACCTGGAATCGAGGATTTCCGCTACATGGTTGCGGCGTTCCCTCTCTTCCAAGGCTGGTCCCCTGACGTGCTCCCCTTCACGTCCCCCCCTGTATGGTGACAGTAACGACCTGTGGAACACTGGGTGCAATTTCATGTGGTTGGGTAATCGGAGTTTGAAAGCTACCGGGTTGACCTGCTGAATCACCTCAAAGGGTCCCAATCTTCTGGGCCTCAGTTTCTTACAACCCCCTTTGAACGGCAACCCTTGGGTTGACAACCACACTTGATCCCCCACCCTTATGGTTTCACCTTCCCTTCTGTTCTTGTCTGCCTGCTTCTTATATTGTGCCTTGGCCCTTTCTAAGTTGAGCTGGAGCTGCTGATGGATGGCTTCCATCTCTTCTACAAAATGTTCAGCCGCTGGAACGCTCCATCTCTCCCCTCCTTCCCCTGGAAATGCCCTGGGGTGACACCCGTAATTAGCCAAAAAGGGACTCATCCCTGTGGACACATTCTCCGCATTATTGTAGGCAAATTCTGCCAACGCCAACTTTTCGACCCAATCGTTCTCTCTGTCATTGACATAACACCTAAGATATTGTTGAAGAATGCCATTTGCCCTTTCCGTCTGCCCGTTGGTTTCAGGGTGCCGGGCAGTTGAAAAATTAACTTCCACGTGTAGCAAGCTCATGAGCTTCCTCCAGAACCTGGAAGTAAATTGTTTGCCTCGATCTGAGATCACCCTCGAGGGAGCCCCGTGCAA
Organism: Podarcis melisellensis; assembly: GCF_964234715.1. Taxonomy (NCBI): domain Eukaryota; kingdom Metazoa; phylum Chordata; class Lepidosauria; order Squamata; family Lacertidae; genus Podarcis; species Podarcis melisellensis. The sequence goes on along the minus strand of NC_138543.1, from coordinate 56,763,746 downwards.
CCTAAAGATATGTTCCACAAACAACTTCGCCGTTTCTTCCGCTGTGACTGCATGTGAGCATGCTACAAAATGGCACATCTTAGTTAACAGGTCTACTACTACCATGATGGCTGTTTTCCCCTTGGACCTTGGCAGATCCGTCATAAAATCTATTGATATCGCTTCCCAAGGCCGTTCTGGTGTGGGTAAAGGTTCTAATAACCCTGCCGGCACCCTTCTTTCCCCTTTGGCTCGCTGACATTGGTCACACCCTCTTACATACTCCCTTACATCTTCCCTCACCTTAGGCCACCAAAATTCCCTGGTAACCAACCACATGGTTTTGTGTTGCCCAAAATGTCCCGCCGTGGGGCTATCATGCAACTGCTTGAGTACTCTCCCCCTCAATTCACCTTCGGGTATATACAGTGCCCCTTTGTAATACAATGCCCCATTTCTTTCCTCAAAACCTCCGGGGCTCTCGCCCTCCCCCCTGAGACCTCTGAGCTTATCCTGGGCATATTCATCATTTTCCGTTTCCTCCACCAGTTCCCGTTGCCCCACCAGCGCCGCCCCACACACCCAGCGGTCCTCCGGGATGACATGTCTCTCTTCGATCACCTCCTCCCCTTCCCAATATTCTGGTTTGCGTGAGAGCGCATCCGCCCTGACGTTTTCTGGGCCTGGCACATAACAAATCTCAAAGTTAAATTTGGAGAATTCCTGTGCCCATCTCACTTGTCGTTGGTTGAGCACTCGAGCTGTTCTCCAATACTCTAAATTTTTGTGGTCGGTGCACACTTGCACCTTGTGTTGTGCCCCAATTAATAAATGTCTCCACCTCCGGAATGCTTCGTGAATGGCAAGTAGTTCCCTGTCATACACCGTGTAATTCCTCTCGGACTTATTCAGTTTCCGCGAGAAGAATGCACACGGTCTCCACTCCGACGCACTCCTCCCCGGTTGAAGAAGGACCGCCCCTATAGCCCGGTCGGATGCATCTGTTTCCACTCTCATGGGTTTTTGTAAATCCACATGCAGAAGTTGTTCTTCCGAGGCGAAAGCCCTTTTCAGTTCTTCAAAGGCTCGATCCGCCTCCACCGTCCAAACAAATTTCTTCTTGCTGCTGAGGCAGTCGGTGATGGGCGCCGTCAAGTGGGCAAAGTTCTTGATGAACTTCCGATAAAAGTTCCCAAACCCCAAGAATCTTTGCACGTCCTTCTTGGTCTTCGGTGTCTTCCATTCCAGTACCGCTTGAACCTTGCCTGGATCCATGGCCAATCCCTTGTCTGACAAGCGGTACCCCAGGAATTCCACCTCCTTGGTATGAAACTGGCACTTCTCCAGTTTCACCCACAGCTGGTTGGCTTGCAGCCTGCCCAACACTTCTCGAACGTCCCTCACATGCTGTTCCTCATCTTCCGAATACACCAACACGTCGTCTAAAAAGGCCACACAGTTCTTGTAGAGCAAAGGTCCCAGAACGTGGTTTATAAAAGCTTGAAAACAGGCGGAGCCCCCTTGTAGACCGAAGGGCATAACGAGGTATTCAAAGGCTCCCAAAGGGGTAAACATGGTGGTCTTCCATTCATCTCCCTTCCTTATGCGTATCAGATTGTACGCCCCCCGCAGGTCCAGTTTTGTAAAAATCTTTCCCTTCCTTACTCTGGTCAAAATGTCGTCAATTCGGGGCATAGGGAAAGCCAGGGGCTCCGACACTGCATTGAGGCCCCTGAAGTCACACACCAGTCTCGGTTTGTCTGTGTTCTTTTTGTCCACAAAAAACACTGGGCTGCCCCCCACCGCTCGGGACTCTCTGATGAAACCTCGCTTCAAGTTTTTGTCAATGAACTCCCTCAGCTCCTGCATCTCCCTGTCTGACATGGCGTACAGCTTGCCTACTGGGAGTTGGGCCCCTGGGAGTAGGTTGATTTGACAGTCAAAGGGTCTATGCGGTGGCAGTTTGTCTGCTTCCCTTTCGCTGAATACGTTGCTCAGATCTGCGTATTGCGGGGGCACCTTCCCTTTGCCCATCACTTCCATCCCCGCTAGGGTGACTCTGTCTCCTCCCGAGACCTTCCCCTCCTTGCAGTGTTCTAGGCAATGCGCTGACCCAAAGGAGACCACCCTCTGATGCCAGCCCACTAGCGGATCGTGTAGCGCCAGCCAGCTCATCCCCAAAATGATGGGCGCTCCTCCCAGGATGGCCACATTAAACGCTATCTGTTCGGTGTGCCTTGCCACTCTCATTATCATCGGGACAGTCTGTTGGCTAACTTCTCCCCCCAACAGCTCTCTGCCGTCAATCGTAGTCACCTGCAAGGGGTTACTTAAAGGGATGGTCTGTATCTGGTGCTCAGCTGCAAACTCCTTACTCATGAAATTACAGGAGCTGCCTGAATCCAAAAGCGCCTTGACCTTTAGTGGGTGTCCGTTTGGCAGTTCTAGTAACACCTCTATCACTAAAGCAGGTCTGGGAGGTTCTGGCATGGGCACTTTCATTGCTCTTTGGCCTGGCTGCTGTGCCCCGACGGTGGCAGCCAGGCGTTGGCTTTTACTTGCTCCTTGCTTTCCTCTTCCTTTCCCCCAACAGCTCCTGCCATCCCTTGCCATTCCTTTCTTTGTGGGCAGACTCTGGCAAAGTGCCCTGGCTGTTGGCAGAGATAACATCTCTTGGCGCTCTTTCCCTCCTTCTTCCGCCCTTCACTGGGATTTGAAACTGCGCGCGCCCGCGCTGTTCCAACTTCCATCGGCTCTGCCGGCGGGAAAGATGGCTCTGGAATGTCTGGAATGCGGAACTCCCTCCAACGGTCTCCTTTCCCTTCCCGCCTTTCCAAAGCCCTCGCCTCCTGGCGCGCTCCTATGGCCAGCGCAGATTTGGTTAATTGGTCCATAGACTCCGCCCTGGGCCCCCGGGAAAGCTCATCTTTGACGGTTGAAGAAAGCCCCTCTTCGAAAAGCATTTGGATGGGCTCCGCCGATAGGTCCCACCCCAATTTATGAATCAGCATAGTAAATTCAGTCCAGTACTCACGGACAGATCTGCTTCCTTGCTGGCAAGCCATTAACTGCCTTCGCACCACCCCCTGCTCAATATCGCTGGAAAACATCAGGTCCATGGCACGAAAAAACTTCCTCGTGTCCTTTAAGATCTCATTATTCGCTGCCATCAGGGGTCTAACCCAATCTTTCGCCCCGGATTCGAGATGGCCAATCACATACGCCACTCGCGATTCCTCGTCGGGGAAGTCATCAAACTGCAAGTTTAGAGCGTATTGCATCTCTGTTCTAAAGGCATGATAGTTCCTGGGATCCCCCCCGAATTTCTGCACCAATCCTGGTACCTTTCTGGCGAGCGGGGTGGTTTTCTCCTTTCCCTTTTCTGCATCCTGAGCCCTCCTCTCCTCAAGCCTCGCCGTTTGCAGCGCCAACTGGATCTCCAACGCTCTGTACCTTTCTTCCAGGCTTGGACCCCCTCCAGCTGCTCCTGCACCCCCGGTTCCGGCTGGGTTGCTCATGATGCTTCTCTCTGCACAAGCTGGCTTTCGGTGACTTTCGGATTGCTGTGATGGGACGATGAGCTGCTTGTGCGTAAAATGCAAGTCCCTCAGAGTTTGATCAGGTTTTCAAACCTCTGCCTGTGACGGAGCCCCTCCAGCATGGCTGCGTCAATCACTAGTAGAATCCGAAAGTGGCTGCTTTCGGAAACGTTTCCAACATAAAAGCTCCTTAACGGAAACACGTCGTCTGGCCTCTCGGCGTGACAGTTTCCGTCGAGGTGTGGGTGTCCCTATAGGAGGTCCTGAGACCTCCCCACTGGTTTCGCTTGAAGCGTCTCTGAGCCATCCCTCCGACTCACTTTCCCTTGGAGTTCTTGCTCGCCCTCTACTGGTTCCCTCTTCCGCTGCTACTGCTCTCTCAACCTCAGGGAGCCTTTGCACCTGCGGCGCTTTAGATGTCAGTTCCCTGACACCACCCTACTCTCTTGTCCATACTGCTTTGAACAGTTTTTAAGTTGTCGTAACCTGCGACGAGACCTCATGATGAAAGGTGGTTAAGAAATCTTAATATCTATTTATTATTGTTGTTGTTCCTAATTCTTCGTTAGCTTCTTCCCCATCACTGTTACATATTTATCGGTGGGTCTCCACTTCATGGCCTGGTTTTTACTACTTACTGGGGCCGGCGATCCCCTTTGCCTGGTGGGGAGGTGATTGTATCCCTATCCCTCATACATGAACATATAAGGCAAATGGAGGCCCCATTGTTCAAGTCCTCTTGGGCCTCATTCATACCATCCATGTAAAACACTATAATGCCATTTAAAATAGGCATGGCTTCCCTCAAAGAATTATGGGATTTGATAGGAGACCCCGGTTCCCCTAAAAAAGCTACAGTTCCCAAAGTGGTCTGACATTCAGTTTCTCTTCACTGTAGCTCTGTCAAGGGAATAGGGATTGCCTATAACTCTGCACCATTAACAAACTGCAGCTCCAATAATAATTGTGTGTGTGTGTGTGTGTATATATATATATATATATATACACACACACACACACACACACACACACACACACACACACACTCCACCCATCTGGCTGAGTTTCCCCAGCCACTCTGGGAGGCTCCCAATCAAGTGTTAAAAACAGTACAGCGTTAAATATTAAAAACTTCCCTGAAGAGGGCTGCTTTCAGATGTCTTTTAAAGATAGGATAGCTGCCTATTTCCTTCACATCTGAAGGGAGGGTGTTCCACAGGGCGGGCGCCACTACCGAGAAGGCCCTCTGTCTGGTTCCCTGTAACCTTACTTCTTGCAATGAGGGAACCGCCAGAAGGCTCTCGGTGCTGGATCTCAGTGTCTGGGCTGAATGATGGGGGTGGAGATACTCCTTCAGATATACAGGACCGAGGCCATTTAGAACTTTAAAGGTCAGCACCAACACTTTGAATTGTGCTCGGAAACGTACTGGGAGCCAATGCAGATCTCTCAGAACCGGTGTTATGTGGTCTCAGCGGCCATTTCCAGTCACCAGTCTAGCTGCTGCATTCTGGATTAATTGCAGTTTCTGGGTCACCTACAAAGGTATGAAATAATTCATTGCAGGAAGCCATGACTGTTCAAAATGGTACCCTGGTGCTTTAAATGTATAGTTCAAAGGTGTACAGCCTTAGTAAGGATTGGGGGAAGACAGCAGAAATGTCTGTTTGGGCCTTACCTCACCCTTTATATGTTGTGCAAGGATGTGGGCAGGCAGGCCTATATATATTTTTTGTTTGAGACTCTGAGAGAGAATGAGGATGCTGGATAATGTAAAAAAAAAAGAAAAGAAGATAACTATATTTATTTTGCAGAGGCTAATTGCTTTCATTCCCATCCTTTTCATGAGGGACAAATTGCCAGCTAAACAAATCAGGTCTTTTAGGAAAGGGCATTTTAAACAGAGTTGCCATTTTCACTAAGTTAATTAGGGAGGGCAGCTAATTGCTTTAAAGCTATCCTTCCCCTTACCATTTTTTTGGGTTTTAATTCAGTGCCACTTGTTTTATTTCGCCCATTCAAGTACCGTTGAGATGATAGGGGGTATATTGGATGCACAGAGAAGCTGATGGACTTCTGAGTTCGTTCGTTTTCTCCTGTGCAAATATTATTTATTTTCCTCACGTTTGTACCCCACCTTTCCTGGAACCCAAGGCGGCGCCCATAAATACATGCATACATATATACATATATATATATTTATTTGTATGTTGCCTTTCCACAGTGCTCAAGGCAACTTACATCATGAAATAAACGCTTAACTGCAACATAATGAAAGTACAGTGGTACCTCGGGTTACATACGCTTCAGGTTACAGACTCCGCTAACCCAGGAATAGTGCTTCAAGTTAAGAACTTTGCTTCAGGATGAGAACAGAAATCGTGCTCTGGCGGTGCAGCAGCAGCAGGAGGCCCCATTAGCTAAAGTGGTGCTTCAGGTTAAGAACAGTTTCAGGTTAAGTATGGACCTCCGGAACAAATTAAGTACTTAACCTGAGGTACCACTGTAGTTCTATATGGTACATTAAAACATGAAGAAATGCAAAACCAGGCTGAACAATTTCCATGTAAATCACAATGTCTAAAATAAAGATAGAAAAAACCCAACAGCAACAGACACTGACCAGATCCAGATCTGCTTAGCTTCATCAAGCAGGTGGCCTTGTGTGCCTTCAGGCCAAAGCATTCTCAGTTATCGTCTTAACTGGAGTGGATCCTTTGCTTTATGGCAGAGTTAGGGAACCTGGTGCCCTTCTAATATTGCTGAACTATAACTCCCAGCACCTTGGACTATTGGCCATGCTGCCTGGGAGTGAAGGGAGATGTAGTTCAGGAGCATCTTCAGGACATCTCAGGTGGATGTCTGGATTGGGGCTGGGTCAGCACAGCCTTCCACCGCTTAAGTGAAAATGGATTTAGAACGTATCTCACTAGGCTGAGGAGTGGTTGAAGCTAATATGGATTGTGACCTGCACACCTCATCGTGCAATGCATAAGTCCTGCATCTTCTCCATCCTTTTTTATCATTAGCTTATATGTATCTTCTCCCTCTCTCTCTTAAAAAATAAATAAAACAGAGAACACAGTACAAAGCAATAAATAGTGTAACAACAGCAGTTCCAAAGCAGCTCAGGGGAAGAAAGCCAGCTGCAATGTGTTGATTAAAACCTGAAAAATTAAATAGTTTGTGTTTTTTTTTTCAAAATAAAAATTGAAAGTTCAAAAAGCACATAATTATATGTGCACTAAACATGGTGAGGCATAAATAGAAGAGAGAACATGAAAAGGAGAAACAGAACCCATGTAGAAGGGAAAACGAAGGGAGAGGGGAGGGGAACCAAAACTATATTTTACAAGGCTGTTATTGTACTTCACCTGATCTTAACCTATTACAGTATTTGTAAGAATGGATTCCAAATATCATTGAATTTGTCCATGGCAAGTCTGCGTTTATATGCAAGTTGTTCATATGTCTTCAATCAAATCGTAGAAGGGAGCCTTATTTTTATTTTTCCAATTCATCGGTATCAGTCTTTTTGCTGTGGTAAACACACGGAGAGTCCACTCGTATTGTCCTTTTGTAAGGTTCCATGTGCTGGGCATATAATTCAAGAGGATGTTTTGCTCTGTAAGTGTAAGGCTGTTCCGTAGAGAAAATAAAACAAATTTTTAACGACCTGCCTATATTATATGAAGCAGGTGCCAGGCAAATGTCATTTTACATGGTCTTAAAACGTCGGCAGTCCATATACTGTACTAAAATTAAAATTGTACCATATTGATCTATTCTTCACATTTTAACCACATATTTATATTTTTCTATTGAATATGTTATAAACCAGAGAGGGAAGTTGGGGGAAGTCGCGGGGGGGTGGGGCGTTCAATTGAAAATGTAAACATGCAATTGGAACATTTGATTATGCTAAAACTTGTTGTAAAATCTTAAAAAGTAATAATTTGGGGGGGGGGAGAGAGAGATTGGCAGTCCATATAGGTTCTCCACGGACAGATTTGTGAGGCTGGTGGGAGAGAAGAATGTGTAGCTTTCCCTTAATACATTTCATGCAAATGATATTTCCATGATCATTGCCCCTCTGGCCATAGGAACAGAGGAACCTACAGTATTTTATACAGAATCCATTTAGTTCAGTATTTTCTGCACTGACTGCAAGATACTTTCCAGGGTTTCGGATGGGGAATATCCCCAACGCTACCTGGAGATACCAGGATTGAACCTAGGACCTTCTGCATGCAGAGCAAAAGCTCTCCCTCTGAGCTAGAGAGGATGGGATATTGGCTGAAGAAACCTGTATCTCTTTCCCTCTCCAACCATGCCGTCCTTTTACAGTCACGGTGTAATTTGCTGCGTTTTCCGTTTCTTTAACCAGAGCGCCCTAATGCCAGCCCAGTTGTTTTTCAAGACTGAAGACGGCGACAAGTATCCTGTTATATTTAAACACGGAGATGATTTGCGTCAGGATCAACTGATACTTCAGATCATTTCGCTCATGGACAAGGTGACAATGGCTAAGCAGGGCGGGATGGAGATTGTGAATTTTTGTAAACACGGCAGCCAGAATTTCATTCTTTAAACAACTTTTAAAAAATGATCTGAGTGCTTTTACTTTTCTGTTTTTCTCTTTTCTCCTTCCTTCCTTCCTTTCTGCCCCCTGCCCCCCACTTTTGTGCTTTTATTGTATCTAGATAAAAGTCTTGGTTTGTTTGTTTTTTTAAAAATGGAAAGTTTAGTATTTTTCTCTATAAACCATAATAAAATTATTTTTAAAAATGATCTAAGTGTCTTCCGGAGATATTAGGAGGGATGTAAAGGGAAACGCAGGATAGCTGAGTTGGTAAAAGCATGGGACTCTTAATCTCAGGGCTGTGAGTTCAAGCCCCACGTTGCGGAGAAAAGATTCCAGCAATTCAGGAACTCTGTGGTTTTATATGATTCACACGCATGGATAAGAAATGTGGCGGTTGAAGGGAGCACATCCATACAGGAAGGTCAGATCAGGTGAGCCTTTAAATCAGGAATGGGGAAGCTGTGACGTTGAAGGTGTTTTAATACCTAGAAGCCTTGCTGGCACAGAACAAAGGTGTAGCTAGTCACCGACCCTGTTTTCAGAACAGCCAGAGAGATGGGAAGATCACAAGCAGGATAGGACCACAATATCGTTTTCCCCACTTGCCATTCTCAGCACCTGGTATATGGAGGCAAACTTCCATCATGGCTTACGGTCCTCCATAGATTTGTCCAAACCCTTTTTCAAGACATCCACGGTGGCAGGAGATTTCTGTGAACTCTGGTTCTGCTGGTTTCTTTCCTTACCTGTCCCCTGAGCCATTCTGCAAGCCATTTTATTTGATTTTTCAAATATAGATTTATAACAAATCCAAATACATTTTCATATACAGAGATTTCTCTGAATCTCGAGACCTCCCCTCCGTAGGTCCTAATGTCAGTGTTTTCAACTGCATCTTATATCAAATCTATATTTTATATCTATCCATATTATCCATAGAGTTTGTTACATTACAAGTGAGATTAAAATCATGCTAATGTTTTCATCTGCTTACAGTGGTCTCCTCAATAAATTATAATTTATTTATATAAATAAATTATATAAATTATAACTATATAATTTATTCTTTCTTGAAGTTTTTGTCTTCTTGGTTCCTGAGCTTTCCGGTCAGTTTTGCCATTTTGGCGTAGTCCCAACAGCTTAGTTTGCCATTCTTCTCTGGTAGAGACTTTGTCTTCCTTCCATCTCTGGGCTAGTAAGATCCGTTCAGCTGTTGTTGCATACATAAAAAGTCTTTTCTACTCCTTTGGGATGTCTGTACCTACAATTCCTAATAAAAAGGCTTCTGGTTTGTTTGTTTTACAAAAGTTATTTTAAACATTTTTTTCAGTTCATTATCTATCATCTCCCAGAAAGCTTTTATTACCTTACACTGCCACCACATATGATAGAAGATACCTGTATTCTGTCTTCCAAAGCAGCAATAATTTCTTAACTCTCTCTCTCTCCCCCCCCCCCCGCCTTATGCTTGTCTCTTCTGTTTTTCTTATAGCTCTTACGCAAGGAGAATCTGGATTTGAAGCTGACCCCTTACAAGGTCTTGGCCACTAGTACAAAACATGGTAAGCCTACCTCCCAAAACATACTCATCATAGCAGGAGCGGTGAGTATTTAGAGAACTCTCGGTGCTAAATGTTAATTTTTTTGGGGGGGGGGTTATGAACCTTTCAACCGTTTTGGTGCCCTTAAAAGTGGGATACAGCAAAGATACAAATTTTATAAAATGCAAACTCTAAAGAACAGTTCTCCGGCCTGATTAAGACTTAGTTGATTCCACCCCACTGCTTTTAAAAGCCCATAGGAATTTGAGATTGGCTTCTTAGCACCTACACCTGAGATTTTCTGACCCTGAGTCTCTTTCTCTCTATCACCCTCCCTGCTATTTTCCAGGTTTCATGCAGTTCATTCAGTCAGTCCCTGTGGCCGAGGTTCTTGCAACCGAAGAAAGTATACAGGTTTGTGTTTTGACTTGGGTTGCCTGTACTGGATTCAGCATTTGCTCGTTCTGGCATTTCACCCACTTCCCTTGCGAAGAAATGACCCAAATAAATGCTTTTGCTTGGTTCTAAAGTTTCTCCCTCCTGCCAACCTAGCAGTTCGAAAGCACGTCAAAGTGCAAATAGATAAATAGGTACCACTCCGGTGGGAAGGTAAACGGTGTTTCCGTGTGCTGCTCTGGTTCGCCAGAAGTGGCTTAGTCATGCTGGCCACATGACCTGGAAGCTGTACGCCGGCTCCCTCGGCCAATAAAGCGAGATGAGCGCTGCAACCCCAGAGTCAGCCACGACTAGATCTAATGGTCAGGGGCCCCTTTACCTTTACCTTTAATGTTTCTCCATGTGTACTCCTTAAGGCCGGTTTCCTTTTAGGGTGAGATGGTCGCCACCCTAGATGGGTAGGTCTGTTTATTGTTTAGCACAGTAAAAAGTTGCAGAGGGGGCAGGTGGGGCTTATCAACCTGGGAAGGAAACCTCTGATCCTAAACCTCTTCTCCCTTTCATGTCCAAGCAAGCAGCATAAGCAATAGCTATACACGAAACAGAAGTTCCCAGCAAGCTGTGCTGGAGTGTAAACAGGCATGTGACACACAACAGCCATGCCTGTTCCTCTTAAGGTGGAACGGAATATTCTAACAATTTTCAGGAGAAGAAAGGGCTAAGGAGTAAACCCTACAAAAATCCGAAGTGGAGTTCATAAAAGATGGTTGGAGACCACCTTAGGGGCCTCGTTCTGGAAACTCCTGCAGCCAAGCTGGTGCCAAACGTCTTGCTCTCTTTTCCTTTGGACCACATTGGCAAGAACAAAAGAAGATTACGCCAATGGCCCACGGAGTATCCAGCATCCTATTCTCACAGTGGCCAACCAGATGCTTGTGGGACATCTGCAAGCAGGATTTGAGCACAACAGCACTGTCTCTTCCTGTGGTTTCCATCAATTGGGGTTCAGAAGCAGTGCTGCCTCTGACTATGGAAGCAGACCATAACTATGTTTTGATCGTTTAGTCATGTCCGACTCTTCATGACCCCATGGACCAGAGCACGCCAGGCACTCCTGTCTTCCACTGCCTCCCGCAGTTTGGTCAAACTCATGCTGGTAGCTTCGAGAACACTATCCAACCATCTCATCCTCTGCCGTCCCTTCTCCTTGTGCCCTCCATCTTTCCCAGCATTTCAGGGAGTCTTCTCTTCTCATGATGTGGCCAAAGTATTGGAACCTCAGCTTCAGGATCTGTCCTTCCAGTGAGCACTCAGGGCTGATTTCCTTCAGAATGGAGAGGTTTGATCTTCTTGCAGTCCATGGGACTCTCAAGAGTCTCCTCCAGCACCATAATTCAAAAGCATCAATTCTTCGGCAATCAGCGTTCTTTATGGTCCAGCTCTCACTTCCATACATCACTACTGGGAAAACCATAGCTTTAACTATACGGACCTTTGTCGGCAAGGTGATGTCTTATTTTTAAGATGCTGTCTAGGTTTGTCATCGCTTTAACTATCATGGCTAATAGCCATTGATAACCACATCCACCTGTGTAATGGTTATATGGGGTGCTCGTGCGTAAGTTGCCGCCACTTCTGGCTAGGTAGCCTGGTTAAACCTTTCCTGGCTGGACAGCCCTTCACTTTGTGGCTGTTCAGTCGCTAGCAGAATCCGTCAGTGGGCGTTTCTTGAACTTCTTCCAGCAAATAATAATAATAATAATAATAATAATAATAATAATAATAATAATAATAATAATAATTTTTTATTATTTATACCCCGCCCATCTGGCTGGGCCTCCCCAGCCACTCTGGGCGGCTTCCATAAAAACCAAAAATACAGTAAAATATCACACGTTAAAAACTTCCCTGAACAGGGCTGCCTTAAGATGTCTTCTGAAGGTAGTTGTTTATCGCTTTGACATCTGCTGGAAGGGCGTTTGACGCCAAGTCTACACCTACTTTCCCCGCGCGGAAGTCTTCTGTGCAGGGTGGGTAGCGGAGGACCTGTGTTCTCTCCGCTGGTCTCCGGCGAAGAGTCCTGGAGCCCCATCTACGATTCCCCCATCCACCCCCCTTTATCCCTGGTGTTACGCTGATTTCCTTCCCCAGCCGATGAGTTCCCTCTCTCCCTGCTTGGCCTTTCTCCGGCATCGCTTGGGAGCCCACCCTCCACTTCTGGCTCTGATGTCAGTTCCCTGACAACCTGGAACAGGAATGCTAAGCTTACTCAGGAGCTTTCAGTGCGGGACTTTGTCAAAACCTTTCTTAAAGTTGCGTGTTTTAAAAATCTGTTTGTTGTGGTGGCTAATATGCTGTAGACCAGCAACATGTTAGTGTTGGGGCAAAAGGGATTTTGCTCCTCTGACCTCCTACTTTTTAAAGCTGAATTTTCTTCTCCAGGGGGCCTTGGTCATATTTCTAGGCCAATTCGCTCTTGGGATTCTAGTTGTAGCCCACTCCCTCCCCCTAAACAAAGTACATTAATGCCCACTTTGCAATTCGTTTCCTCTATCTTCATTCACAATTGCTTTGAATTGCTAATGCTATTTAAATTTTGCTACCCAGGCACAAAAGGAATATATCTACTTTTGAAGCATTTAGCACTCTCCGTAATTATGCAATAACTCTGCATTTGAAATTCAACAGGATGGGATTATTTTAAAGAACGAGAGGCCCTTGAGTGTGTGTGTGTGAGTGTGTGTGTAATGCAAAGTGATTTTAAATCTTTCCATTGCGGAGGTTAAGAAAATTCCATCAGATATCAACTGAGCGCTGCGATGTTAGCACTAAGGAGGGAAAAATGTAATTTGCTTGATTGTTCTTTGCTTAATGTTATCTGCCGTTTTAAAAAGAAATATGGGCTATTTCTGCAATGAGCCTTGGACGCCTTTTAAATATCAAGATTGATACTTGGGGGTGAGGAGAGGGGGGGCTGTGTTCACCAGTAACACGCAGTAATGGATTTTATCCAAGGCCACCAACTACCTACAAGCTCAGCAAACCCCCAGAGACTCTTTCAGAGCTTTACGTGGGAGAAGAAATAAACAGTAGAGCGATGTTCTTTTTCAGAACTTCTTCCGAAAACATGCACCAAGCGAAACGGGACCCCACGGAATAAGCGCAGAGGTTATGGACACTTACGTCAAAAGCTGTGGTAAGTGATGGCAGGACATTAGGAGGGCACAGATTGCATTAAAGCAGGGCAACAGCTGCGGATCAGTGGCTGAGTGTCTGCCTTGCAAGCAATCCCTGGGCTGGGAGAGACTGTAACTCTGGACTGCCTGTAACTCTGGAGAGCTGCTGTTAGTCAGTGTAGGGAACACTGAGTTAGATGGAGCACGTTCAAACTTGGCGCAAGGTAAAATCTGTTACGGTCAAATGGGCTCAGAATTTCGGTCGTAACATCCCAATGGAGGACTGGGGAAATTTGTGGAAAATCAACATGAAGTTCGCCGCAGGTTACATTGAGGGAAAATTTTATGAAGATGCAGATACCGTTGGTATTTGACACAACTAAAATTATCTAAAATGTATAAGAATATTCCAAGTAAATGTTGGAGATGTGCAGAAGGGGAAGGCTCAATGTTACACATGTGGTGGACATGCAAGAAAATTAAGGTATTTGGGGATATAATCTAAAATGAACTTAAAATAATGTTTAGGGTGTGTGTGTGTATGTGTGTATAAAAGCCAGAGGCTTTCCTTTTGGGCATTCTAGGCCCTGATATACCAAAAAATCATAGCTGTCAACTTTTCTTGCGAGGAAGCCTATTTGGAATAAGGGAATTTCCCTTAAAAATAGGGAAACGTTGACAGCGATGCAAAAAAATGTGAGGGAAATATTCTTGTATGCCACGGTGGCTGCAAGAATATTGATAGCTTCAAAGTGGAAGGGTGAGAAATTACCAACAAAGCTGGATTGGCAGAATAAATTGTTGGAATATGCTGAGTTGGCAAAATTAACAGAAAAACTGAGAGACCGCACTGAACAAACTTTTATTAGGAATTGGGGCATGTTTAAAAAGTATCTCAAGGATTATTGTAATAACATGAAGTCTGTGGCAGCTCTTAAATAACTTCTGTGATATATTGGATGAGTATTAGAAAACATAATATTTATGAAATCTAACAAAATAAAGCTCAAATAAATAATGCAATAGGCAGAACAATGTTTAGAAGCATGAGGGGTTGAAGAGAAGTCATTGGAATATTAAGAAGAACATGATACAATGTAACTAACACTTTTCTTTTTTCAATGGATAATTTTGTTATATGTTACTTTTTTCTAATTTCAATAAAGCATTTTAAAAAGCAAAAACAAACAAACAAACTGGGTGCAAGGCAGCTTCCTGTATTCCTAGCAAAGTCAGAGAACTAACTAAAGATCAGTGGTGTTATTTATTAGCAAGGGCAAAGAACAATGCCTCTCTCCATACGAACCTACCCGAACCCCGAGATCAGCATCTGAGGCCCTTCTTCGTGTGCCTCCTCCTCAAGAGGTCTGGAGGGTGGCAACACAAAAACAGGGCCTTTTCTGCAGTGGCTCCCCATCTGTGGAATGCTCTCCCCAGGGAGGCTCCCCTGGCACCTTCACTATGCACCTTTAAAGGCCGGACGAAAATGTTCCTCTTTGAACAGGCCTTTGGCAGATGAACATCCAATGTTCTTTTAAATGTGTAGTGTTGAAGGGGTTATCGGTTTGTTTTTGTTCTTGCTTTTAAAGCATATTTTGTATTTTTTTTTGGCTTGTATTTTTTATGCTGTGAACCTCCCTGAGCTCTATGGGCAAAGGGTGGTATACAGATTTAATTGAATGAAACAAATTGATTATGTTGTGCATTTTGTGTAATATCCCGTGGTTTGCATTCTCGTTTTGCATTTTTTTATGTTGTGCCCTATGATCTTCGGAACACAAATATTATAAATAGATAAACAAATAAATGAATAAGTCCTTCAGTGGTCAAAC
Source organism: Podarcis melisellensis (assembly GCF_964234715.1). NCBI lineage: Eukaryota > Metazoa > Chordata > Lepidosauria > Squamata > Lacertidae > Podarcis > Podarcis melisellensis. Next base: position 56,748,698 of record NC_138543.1, on the reverse strand, counting down.
CGATACCTATGGGAAGGCCAGAAGCAGGACTTGGATGCAACAGCCCTCTCCACATTTTTCTCCCCAGCAAATGTTATCCAGAGGCATATTTCTTATGATGCTAGAGGTAGTCAATATCCATCATGGCTAGAAACCTTTGATATTCTTATCCTCCCCAGAAGTTTGTTTTAAAAACCCTTTAAAAACCACCCAGTGTGGTAACCATCACTGCATCTTCCGGAAGCGAATTCTGTGACATAACTGCAGAGAAGACCCTTCCTTTGGTCTATCCCTAAACCTACAGGGCCATATGTGCCTAATTTGTGGGGTAACCTCATGTATACACAACTATTCCTGAAGCCTCTGGTCCTTCCTGTGCCAGAAATCTTGGTCAGCTTTCAGAGTCTCGCTCCATAATATTCCCCGTGATCCTGTCTCAGTGTAGGTTTGTGATTTCTGAGAGAGAGAGAGAGAGAGAGAGAGAGAGGGAGAAATTGTGCTAGTTGACAATTATTTGCTTTTTTAAATTTCCAGCTGGATATTGTGTAATTACATACATCCTTGGTGTTGGAGACAGGCATTTGGACAATCTGTTGCTAACCAAAACAGGTAACTACTTATTCTACTACTACTTATTATTATTGTTATTGTCATTTGTTGTTGTTCTTTGTTATTGTTCTTTGTTATTGCTGTTATTACTGTTGTTGTTGTTGTTGTTGTTGCTTTTGTGAGACTTTTATCTTGGTGCAAAATCATTTTCTGCTTTCCGCTTAAAGGAAGGTGGTGCAAGACTCCATAAGTTCCTTCCCCAGCATAATTGCAATAATTTTCAGTGTCATTACATCTGCCATGACAAGAACAGCTAAGAGTGGTGTACAGATCAAATTAACTAGGCCTGTAGGCTTAACAATCTAATCATCTATAAAACTGAATTATATACCTGTTGCATATTTGGCTCAGGGAAAAAGGAAATTTGAGAACTATTTCCATAGTGCTTTTCCGTAACTAGAATGCTTTTGAAACATTCTTGACTTGTGAAATGTTGAAGGAGTCAGATCTGCTTTTTTGTTTCAAAAAATAATAATATTAATTTTATAACACAACTAAACAATACAAACAAGTTCTTGTCTTATCCTTGTTTTATCTAAACATTGTTAGGAGAGATACCCCAAGCCCTCCATCTGATTTTCATTTTACCTCATCTTTAGCAGATTACATATATAATAATTTTTAACAATGTTTTTTATCACACTTACTTTTACCATAAAAATCTTCACATTTTATCACTTACAAATAATACTATTTTAAAATACACTATCTTCTACTTCTAACCCTACAGCCTATATCCACTTCCAAAACTATTCTAAGATTTAAATATTTCAAATATTCTTTAAACTTCTTCCAATCTTCTTCCACCATCTCTTCTCTCTGGTCTCCCAGTCAGTTTGGCAAGTTCCATATAGTCCATCATCTTCATCTGCCATTCTTCAATAGTTGGTAAACCTTGTTTATTCCAATTCTTCACTAGTAATATTCTCATAGCTGTTGTGGCATACAGAAAACAAGTAACATCCTATTTGGGGATTTCACCCCCCCCCCAGATCTACTTTTTTAAAAAAAGGTACCTTATTTTTCGCTCCATAAGACACACTTCTTTCCTCTTAAAAACTAAGGGGAAATGTCTGTGCGTCTTATGGAGTGAATTTGTGGTCCCTGGGGCTGGGGGGGGGGGACCAGGGCTTTCCCCGCCAGCCCCGCAAGCTTTGGGAGCAGAGACAAGGCTGCACGCAACCTTGCCTCCACTCCCTGGCCTGTTCTGGGGGCTGGGGTCAGGGGAAGTTCGGGCTCCCCCAGCCCCGCAAGCTCCAGGAGCGGAGGGAAGGCTGTGCACAACCTTGCCGCCACTCCCGGACCTGGGGCTCGGGCTTCCCCTGCCCCAGCCCCGCGGCTAAAAACAAAGCCAAGACAGCAAACCCGGGCTTCCTCTGACAGCCCCAGAAGCCTGTCCGCTGCTCTTTGGGTCTGGGGGGGGGGGAATAAGATTTCCCCCCCTTGATTCCTCCCCCTAAAAACTAGGTGCTCCTTATGGACCGGTGCGCCCTATGGAGTGAAAAATATGGTAAGTGGGGTACACAACAATGCACATTCACAATATGAAGAACTCATAAGCCACCTGCTGTCAGCAGCGAGGAGTGTCATAACTAGACACTGGAAAGACCTGTCAAGAATAAACACAGACCACTGGTACCAAACTGTATGAGAAACAGCCCTACTAAAAAAGCTAACCAACAAATTTGAAACTAACACGGAGACAAACAAAGGAGGGTATCTTTACTCCCGGCATGGCTCCCCTCTCCAACCTCTCGCACCGCCAGCGGAAACGAACAGCTGAATAAAGAACCTATCTGCACAACGCTGACACAAAAACTCTGCATGTACACTAAGCAAAAGAATGGAGAAATCACAACCCCACCTTCTTTCTCTTCCACTCTCCCTCCCAACCTCACAGTGTCTCACACTGAACATCACTGACCTGTAGAAAGGACTCTGTGAATTGAAAACAGAGATGTATATGTGCCTTTGTGAACTATGAAAATCATTTTAATAAAAATGCGAGAGGCAGAGAGGCAGAGGCATAGAGAGGCAGGGTGGGAGGAAGTAACCCGAGAAAGGAAATGCAGAATTTACCTTGCTGATGGCCTCACACCTTGCCATATGCTGGAGCTGAGTTTTAAGGGTTGAAGCATACCGTGAAAGCAGAAACAAGCAGTCTTCTGTTCCTCATGCTCTTGTCACCTCTGTTACCCACCACCAACACACACCCTAAAATTATGCACCGTGTAGAGAAAGGTTTTGTATCCCATTCTCTTAACTCCAAGGACAGGGGTGGCGCTGTGGGTTAAACCACAGAGCCTAGGACTTGCTGATCAGGTCAGCGGTTCGGATCCCCGCAACAGGGTGAGCTCCTGTTGCTCGGTCCCTGTTCCTGCCAACCTAGCAGTTTGAAAGCACGTCAAAGTGCAAGTAGATAATTAGGTACCACTCCAGCGGGAAGGTAAACGCTTGCGCTGCTCTGGTTCACCAGAGGCGGCTTAGTCACGCTGGCCACATGACCCGGAAGCTGTATACCGGCTCCCTCGGCCTGAAAGTGAGATGAGCGCCACAACCCCAGAGTCGGCCACGACTGGACCTAATGGTCAGGGGTCCCTTTACCTTTACCTCTTAACTCCGGAACACATGAACGCCCAGTGAAGCTGAATGTTGGGAGATTCAGGGCAGGTGGCAGAAGGTACTTCTTCACACAGTGTGTAGTTTAAACTATGGAACTCACTTCCTCAGAAGGCAGTGATGGCTTTAAAAAAGGATTGGACCTGATTCATGGAGGAGGAGATGGCTATGGGTGGCTACTAGCCACAATTGCAACAATGCTTCTGAATATCAGTTCCTGGAAACCACAAGTTCCCTTGTGCTCAGATCCTGCTTGCAGGTTTCCTTGTTGGCCATGGTAAAACCAGGATAGTGGACCAAATGGGCCTGATCCAGCGGACTCTTCATATATTCTTAAGTTCACTGTATAAAACCTCTCAGGTTCGGAACTGGCCATGCAAAGAAATACTGTCGATATATTGGAATATTTAGAATTTAAAAGCAACAAACAGGTAGCATTAATGTTAACTGATGCAGAAAAAGCATTCGACGACATCTCCTGGTGCTTCATGAAAAAACAAAGCACTTTGACACTGTTACAGCACAGAAGGAGGAAGATTTCAGAAACTGGGGAAGTGTAGTTCCCTTCCCACTCTTGAGATCTTGTCTGTAAGACTCCTGTTCCCTTAAAAACAGAACTCTTAAGAGCTGAAGATATGCTACAATAAGGCCCCACCTGCACCTCATATCAAGAGCAGTATCAAACCACTTTACACAAATATGGTTTCCCTCAAAGAATCCTGGGAACTGTAGTTTAAGGGTGCTGAGAGTTGCTAGGAAGCCCCTGTTGCCCTCCCGCAACCCCTAGGAAGAGGACTTAAACCTTAGGACTTTTAAAGTGGTAAAATACTGCATTAAATGTACTGTATAGTATCTGTACTATACTATGCTGCGTAGACAGCATCTTAAAAAGTAGAGACATCACCTTGCCAACAAAGGTCCGTATAGTAAAAGCTATGGTTTTCCCAGTAGTGATGTATGGAAGTGAGTGCTGGACCATAAAGAAGGCTGATTGCCGAAGAATTGATGCTTTTGAATTATGGTGCTGGAGGAGACTCTTGAGAGTCCCATGGAGTGCAAGAAGATCAAACCTCTCCATTCTGAAGGAAATCAGCCCTGAGTGCTCACTGGAAGGACAGGTCCTGAAGCTGAGGCTCCAATAGTTTGGCCACCTCATGAGAAGAGAAGACTCCCTGGAAATGACGCTGAGGTTGGGAAAGGTGGAGGGCACAAGGAGAAGGGGACGACAGAGGACGAGATGGTTGGACAGTGTTCTCGAAGCTAGCAGCATGAGTTTGACCAAACTGCGGGAGCCAGTGGAAGACAGGAGTGCCTGGCGTGCTCTGGTCCATGGGGTCACGAAGACTCGGACACGACTAAATGACTAAACAACCACAACTTAGTACAGGTGGGATCTTCTGTGCATGTAATATCAATTCACGTACGTAGAAAGTGGAATAGCTGGTCATAACCATTGTCAAATGCTTACAAGGACAACACTGGCAAGCCCACTTAAACTGCTAAGATGAAAAAGAAGAAGTAAAAAAACCAAACCTCACAAAATAAATGAAGTAAAGCTGGCATCATTTCCAAAACTCCTAATTTGTTCCTTATAAAATAATGTAGCTAATTGGTATTTGGCAGACCCTTTTATATATACAAGCTATCACAAAAGCAATTTCAAGATCTGTTAATTATATGCCTTTGTGGTGGGTTTTTTATTATTATTTTGTAAAGGCCTTCGACAGATTTAGTAGCTATTATACACTCAACTGCATTCCAAATACAGTGTGTATTTAAAAACATTTATTAGTACTAGTTAATTAGATTGATATTGGCCATAATCACATTCGTACTGAACAAAGAGATTCTTTCCTTTCCGCCGGATCTTCAATTATGGTATTAATCAGACCTTAATGCAGCTGAATTCTCTGTCCTAGAAATGGAGCGCTTCCTTCAGAATCCCAACATTTAAAAGTCCGCTGCTACAGTTGTGGCCCAAACTACTGCATAAGAAGAACCTTCTGGGTCAAACCAATTGCTCATCTAGTCAGTCAGTTAGCCAGTCAGTCAGTTTTATTGCACATAGCCAAAGGTTGCCATAATGTACACAGAATCATTCAACAATTAAAAGAAAATATACTGGATTGATACAAAAAACTTTTAAAAAATATATTATCAAGACATTACCTACTCTAAACAGAGCTATAAAAGTACCTTAATATACAAGTTAAGACATTAAACAATAAATTTTATAGGCTAAAATTATCACATGACCACTAATATATTAAATGATATATTATTATTTATTGAACCATTGGACCCACTATTGGTCCGCTCAATCTCCCAGAGTCTGTGTCTTTGCATGCAGGGGAAGTCCATAACTCATCAAGGATTTAAGTCCCATTGGCTACCCTCACCTGGTTTAACTGGCCAGTCGAAGCATAGCGACAGCTTCTAGGAACCTAGGAACCATAGGTGAAAGCTGCGAGCTACTCCCTGCCACAGTACATGGTACTAGATCAGTGTTTCTTAGACTAGGGTCTCCAGCTGTTGTTGGACTACAACTCCAATCATCCCTAGCTAGCAGTAGCATGGGTCTGGGATGATGGGAGTTGTAGTCCAACAACCGCTGGAGGCCCAACTTTGAGAAACACTGTACCGGACTGATACAAAGCAGTTTCCCATGTTCCTATGATTATCACTGTATATTTGCATAGCAAATTACTACACACACATCCATATACATCCCATCCTGTTTTGTGTTTTGCTTTTTGCACTGGGAAGCCCCAAAGAATACAGTAGGGGGCAGTGCATGAACATGATAAATCTGAAGAAAATTCTCTTTTTTTACTGATTACTGAGGAGCAGTTGTGTTGGCCTGTAGCAGTAAACAGAAAGTCAGGGAGCGCAGAGGCTCTGTAAAGCCTCTGGGTTTTTTTTACAGCACTGCCATATAGATTTTGTCAGGCAAATCTTGAAAGCTCCTGCTTGCAAAAAGCTTACATCTCTTTTTTGTGGCATAGAACGAAACATTGTGCTGCAGCCATACCCTTCATGATATCAGGCTGTGATCCAGTGCAATCCCATTGAACACTGTGGGACTTACCTCTGAGTAAATGTGCGTATTGGATTCGCGATGTTGGTTACCGTATTTTTTGCTCCATAAGACACACCTAGTTTTTAGAGGGGGAATGCAAGAAAAAATATATTCTTTGAAGGGAGTGCTGAGCAGAGCCTGTATGTGTGCGGCCCTTGCATGCTTTTCCCTGACAGACTGCCCTTCTCCCTCCTCTGGGGAAAAGCTAGGCGCGGCTCTTTAAAGAGTGTGCGGCTCTTGCGGGCTTTTCTACGAGGTGGGGGAAGAGACTGAGGGGATGTCCTCTGTCCCTTGCTTCACCTCCAGCAAAAGCCAACAAGAGCCCTTTAAAGATTTGTAACTGGCTGACTGACCGAACCCAAAGGGTGTTCATCAATGGTTCCTCTTCATCCTGGAGAAGAGTGACTAGTGGGGTGCCACAGGGTTCTGTCTTGGGCCCGGTCTTATTCAACATCTTTATCAATGACTTGGATGATGGACTCAAGGGCATCCTGATCAAATTTGCAGATGACACCAAACTGGGAGAGGTGGCTAACACCCCAGAGGACAGAATCACACTTCAAAACGACCTTGACAGATTAGAGAACTGGGGCAAAACAAACAAGATGAATTTTAACAGGGAGAAATGTAAAGTATTACACTTGGGCAAAAAAAATGAGAGGCACAAATACAAGATGGGTGACACCTGGCTTGAGAGCAGTACATGTGAAAAGGATCTAGGAGTCTTGGTTGACCACAAACTTGACATGAGCCAACAGTGTGACGTGGCAGCTAGAAGATTTCACCTAAACATTAGGAAGAACTTCCTGACAGTAAGAGCTGTTCGACAGTGGAATTTGCTGCCAAGGAGTGTGGTGGAGTCTCCTTCTTTGGAGGTCTTTAAGCAGAGGCTTGACAACCATATGTCAGGAGTTCTCTGATGGTGTTTCCTGCTTGGCAGGGGGTTGGAATCTATGGCCCTTGTGGTCTCTTCCAACTCTATGATTCTATGATTCTAAGAACATGAGGAGTGTGTGTGCAGCTCTTGGGGGCTTTTCCTGCCTTCATTCGCTCCATAAGATGCACACACATTTCCCACATTTAGGAGGGAAAAAAGTGTGTCTTATGGAGCAAAAAATATGGTAACTAAAAGTCAACTCACAGTCCTATAACTGCTCCCCAAGCAGTTTAGGCTGTAGAGCCGCTCAGAGATTATTCCAAGCCTTGACTTCTCAACAAAGAAAAAAATCATTGGTGATTTTTTATATATATATATTTACTGTCTTGTATTTTCCTGTTCATTCAAGGAATTCAGGGTAGTTTGTATCACAACAACTCTGAGGAGTGGATTAGTCTGAGAGCTCATGGCTGCCCCAAGGTCACCCAGTGAGATTCAGAGCTGAGTGGTTAATTGAACTCTAGGGTCTGCCCAGTCCAAGTTCAGCATTCTTTTCACTGCAACAATCTAGAGATGCATTTTCTTCTCTCCCCGGTGCAACGATTTCTCTAAATGTTTAAGCTGGGGAGTCCATAGCTTAAATTTAGCCTCCCGTGGAAGTCCAATCTTTGGTTACCCTGCAAGAGATCTAGCCTCAGACCCCGCAGCCAACCCGGTTACATTAGGTGGGTGTATTAGGAGTCATAATGCAAAACACTTGCAGGTCACCAAAGATGACCAAGGCTGGCTTAGATCTTGATTCATCCATGTATTCACTAGGTAAATCAGTTTATTGTCTGTGGGCCTCAGTCCTTCTGTCTGCAATATGGGGAGAACGTTCACCTACTTTGCAGGGTTGTTGAAAGGGGTGCTGAGACGATGCACGTGAAATGCTTTGCACATCTTAAAAGGGAGAAGATGCTTATTATGTAGAAATAGGATGCCTGATATTACTATTTGCAGAACCACTTTCACAACTGATCTTGGTAGACATGAACCTCTGTGTGTGTTACATGTCTGTTTTCCTGAAAATGCTACAAAGCAGGGACCTCTTATATGTTAGATCTCTGCATTTATTTATTTATCTATAAGTCAGGTTTGTTTGTTTGTTTAATTACATCCTCAAGGTGGGGATCAGTACCACAGAAGTATGTATATATGTGGTTCAGAGAGCTAGCATGGCATAGGAGTTTAAGGCAAAAGAATTGATATAAAGTATACTGTCCATGCACAATGCCCAAATTTCAATCCCTGGCACCAGCAATGGCAATAGGATTTCCTGTAGTGGATAAGAGAGTATTAGATATAATAACCTCATATCTTGCAGTAAGGGAACTGCCAGAAAGCCCTCAGAGCTGGACCTCAGTGTCTGGGCTGAACGATGGGGGTGGAGATGCTCCTTCAGGTATACTGGGCCGAGGCTGTTTAGGGCTTTAAGGTTCAGCACCAACACTTTGAATTGTGTTTGGAAACTTACTGGGAGCCAATGTAGGTCTTTCAAGACCGGTGTTATGTGGTCTTGGCAGCCGCTCCCAGTCACCAGTCTAGCTGCTGCATTATGGATTAATTATAGTTTCTGGGCCACCATCAAAGTTAGCCCCATGTAGAGCACATTGCAGTAGTCTAAGCGGGAGATAACCAGAGCATGCACCACTCTGGCGAGACAGTCCGTGGGCAGGTAGGGTCTCAGCCTGCACACCAGAAAAATTCATAGACGTGATCCACAGACAGAGGCAGAAATGCTTCTGAATACCAGGGAAGCTACAGGATGGGAGAGTGCTTCTGTGCTCGGATACTGCTTGCACGTTTCCCACAGGCAACTGGTTGACCACCAGGCGAACAAGATGCTAGACTTGGAGGACCATTGAAGAAGAGTTTGGATTTGATATCCCGCTTTATCACTCCCCTTAAGGAGTCTCAAAGCGGCTAACATTCTCCTTTCCCTTCCTCCCCCACAACAAACACTCTGTGAGGTGAGTGGGGCTGAGAGATGTCAGAGAAGTGTGACTGGCCCATGGTCACCCAGCAGCTTCTTGTGGAGGAGCGGGGAATCAAATCCAGTTCACCAGATTACGAGACTACCACTCTTAACCACTACACCACACTGGCTCCCTGATCCAGCAAGCTCCTCTTAGATTCTTACAATGGTAATTTGACAGCTGTAGCTCAATGGCAGAGCATCAGCCTTGGTTGCAGAAGGTCTTGGGTTCAACTCCTAGCATTTGCAGAGTCTCAACCGGTCAGTGTTGATGTTCCTGAGCTTTTCTGTATGAGCTAAAAATGCTGCCATGAGTCTTTGGATTAAATTCACTCAAACAAGATCATTACAGTGGTACCTCGGGTTACAGACGCTTCAGCTTACAGATGCTTCAGTTTACAGACTCCTCTAACCCAGAAATAGTACCTTGGGTTAAGAACTTTGCTTCAGGATGAGAACAGAAATTGTGCTCCGGCGGCGTGGCGGCAGCAGGAGGCCCCACTGTATCTCAATTTCCGCTCACAAGACTCCAACTGTATTGTTGTTGCTTTACTTCTAAACCAAATTTTCCATTGCAAAAAAAGAAGAGGAAGCCTTGAGGTCCCATTGCTTGCCATTAAATTCACTCAGCCAAGATTATTACAGTACAGTGGTACCTCTGGTTAAGAACTTAATTCGTTCTGGAGGTCCGTTCTTAACCTGAAGCTGTTCTTAACCTGAGGTACCACTTTAGCTAATGGGGTCTCCCGCTGCCGCGCGATTTCAGTTCTCATCCTGAAGCAAAGTTCTTAACCAGAGGAACTATTTCTGGGTTAGCGGAGTCTATAACCTGAAGCATCGGTAACCTGAGGTACCACTGTATTTTTCATTGCAAAAAAAAAGACAAAGCCTTGCGGTCCCATTGCTTGCCCCCTCTCCCTCTTTATTTTAAGCTGTTTTTCAGGCATTGTCATGACTGTTGACTCTGACAAATTTGAAATAAGAAATGCTCGTTCTTTGGGAGGAAACAGTTGATTAAACTGACAGAGACAAATAGCTTGGCGGCATTTCTGGTGGCCCTCTTAACCCCTTTCCCTGCAAATATTCATCCGGGGAGACGGCTGAGAGTGAGAGGGGTCTATGAATGGCGGTGGGAGCCCCGCAATATGAAATGCTGATTATTTGCAGTCCTTAACTCAGTACGGATGTGTTGTGCTGTTGTGCTGCTCATGAATATTTCGAAACAGAAGACCAATACTCCTGGACTGTGTGTGTGGACAGACATGCAGGATGACTTGCGGCGATTAGACTCATGTTTATACCATTTGGTACCCATAGTTCTTGGAAGGAGTTTCCATAAAATGCAAATACATGCACATGCAACAGACACAACTGCGACAAAGCAATGAAATGCAAATGTCTGGATCTACAGTACAGTCGTACCTTGGAAGTCGAATGGAATCCATTCCAGAAGTCCATTCAACTTCCAAAACGTTTGAAAACCAAAGCACGGCTTCTGATTGGCTGCAGGTAGCTCCTGCAGCCAATCGGAAGCCACGGAAGCCCTGTTGGACATTCGGCTTCCAAAAATAGTTCGCAAACCGGAACAGTCGCTCCGGGTTTGCGTTGTTTGGGAGCCAAAACATTTGGAAACTAAGCTGTATGACTTCTAAGGTACCACTGTACAAGAAAAAGTTGGAGTACAAGAAAAAAGCCATCTTTCCGGGGCCTGCAGATGAGGGGGTACAATTCCAATCTACCACTTAGCTTCTTCCCTCTTTCCTTATGGCAGATAGGAACCTATTGTAAGGTGGCATCTTCTTTTCTACAGCTCCTTAAAATATATTAGTTTAGGAATGCCTATCCTGTCATGGTTGCTTTAGTTGAGATTCCTGCATTGCAAGGCGTTGGACTAGATGACCCTTGGTGTATCTTCCAATTCTATGATTCTATCAAGACACCCAGAAGTTGAACTTGTTTCATTTATTTTTAGCCAACGTTAGTTTTAATCATCATTCAAATAGTTTCAAATACCTGTTTATTGTCGATGATTTTTAACATTTCTTCTTATATACATAAAAGGGTAAGGCTGTCGTCACGCTGCAGTTGAGGAACAGCAGGCAGTCAAGCAAACTGTGTGGGTGGCAGGCAGCCCAGACAAGCTGGTTTAATTGGGGGAGGGGGGAGCACTGTGAAACATCTCCTCCCCTCTGTTAAACATGCCTGCAGTGAGGTTTAACAGTGGGGGGGTGCTTCACAGAGTGGTTTGGAAACTGTTGCGTGATACTCTCCCCCTTCTTTTAAAAGGGTTTTGGGATTGAGTAGGGGGGAGAAAGGCTTGGGGCAAGCAGTTTTTTGGGGAGTAGGGTTTACGCTGCTTAGAAATTTCCTTGCAGTCAAGTGGTATATAAATTCTGTTAAATAAATAAAAACAAGACAAAAGCATTTGTGCAACATAAGGAACAGTGCTGATATTGTAACCTAAGGTGCAGGATTGGGCATGGTGCAAATCTTTATTTTTATTTATGGAACAGAAGGTATAACGTTCTTCTAGTTCTATTCTGTTTGATGAGTGCCTAACAAGCATTTAATGCAATTGCAAAGAACACAAATGGTGTGAGAGAAAGACAGACAGAGTGAGAAATATTAATATTTCCTTTTCCAGTTCCTTAATTTTTGCACTCCTCCACCAATCCTTCTTGTCGATCTGACGGCTTTTGAAGTGTGCTACACAGATCTACTGAACTAGCTACATATGCAAATGAGGCTAAGATTAATTAACACCTCTTATTCCCTGTGTACAGAACTGGATGAGAAATGTAATTGCAGCCACAAGACTTATTCTGCTGTCTTTTTTTTTTTAATACATGTATCTCTAGACTCATCATTATGACAGTCTTGAAATAAATGAGTAGAGAGAAGAATCCCTCTAAATGTTCTTAATTAAATAACTAGTGTAACTCTGCAACATAGATCAAAGCCTGCTGATTTTCAAATATTTTTTTTCAGATGTATGTGTTATTTTAAGTGGGTAATATGTTTTACTGCTCTTGAGTGGAGGTAACCCAGGAAAATTTGAGATTAGTGTGGCTTAAACATATCTGTCTGTGTGTGGGATTGTGCCTTTTTAAAAATCACATCCATCCTTAAATGGGCCCTATAAAGTAGATAATAGAGATCCACCCCATTTTCCTGCAATAACAAAGGCTGTGTGGAATGTAACAATGCAAGTAATCAGCACCTATTGAACCATGCCTGTTACATCATTGATGTTGGAGCAGCATGGACTCTAGCCCTCCTAGTTGAGGTTTCCCCCATTGCTGAGATCTTTCAACAGATTCTGCACGGATGATGGAACCTTATCAGATTTTGATAATTTTGTTTTGCCTACTTCTCCTTTAAATCATTTTATTGGTATTTTCTTCTGAATGTTTAATTTTATTTAAGCTGCTTAAATGGCATTATTAAGCAGTATATAAACCTTGCTTTTAAAAGTGCTTGTGCATTGCATAGTTACTACGGAACTTGGTGGCCACCAAGTTGGATGACTTTAGAACAGGATCGGACAACTTGACAATGGATAAGGCTAGCTACTAGCCAGGATAACTGCTCTGCCTCCACAGTTGAAAGCAATAATACTTTTGAAAACCACTTGCCAGAAACTGCTGGAGGGGAGAGTGCTCTTGTGCAATAGCTTAACAGTATACAAACAGTGTGGCTACAGCAGCCAAGCTAAAGGGACACCACTTTGGTCAAGGATAGAAACTTGACCTCTCACCAGGAATGATGAGTTCTCCTTCATCTGTAAATTCATCACCATACATCCAAGGCTTTTATTTCCAATCAGGGCATCGTACCAAGTCTCCTTCATCCAAAGAGACTTTCTGAACAATGAACTTGGATATCGCAGTTCGTTATCAAGGCCAATGCCGTTAACAGACCCTGTCCTCAACCTCAGGCTGGTTGCTTGGAGCAAGCAACAATTGCCTCCCAGCCGAGCAGGCGTGGACCTTCCAGTTGAGAATTCAGACACAACAGTTTTTCTTTCACACACACACACACACACACACACACACACACTCAGTGTGCGTTTTCCCTGCAGACACAGTGCTGAAGGGAAAAAGCTAGGAAGAAAAATCACAGAGCAGCCCAGAAGAGCAGAGGCAAAAGAAAACCTCTGGCATGTACAGTAGGGCCACTGGGAGAGCAATCCATACCTAGAATTAATATTTGCAAGATTTTTCCGTCCACTGCGTACTGTCTTCTTTCTCAACCCTACCCTTTATGTAGGAGCCTGATGTAAGCATCTTTACTTAGAACTAAGGCTCAGTGAGACCCCTATTTATTTCAAAGTAAATATGCTCATTAAGAGGAATGTTATATACTACTACTACTACTAATAAAAATAATAATATATTATTTATACCCCTCCCATCTGCCTGGGCTTCCCCAGCCACTCTGGGCGGCATCCAACAAAATATTAAAATACAGTAATGCATCAAAAATTAAAACCTTCCCTAAATAGGGCTGCCTTCAGATGTCTTCTAAAAGTCTGGTAGTTGTTGTTCTCTTTGACATCTGGTGGGAGGGCGTTCCACAGGGCGGGTGCCACTACTGAGAAGGCCCTCTGCCTGGTTCCCTGTAACTTGGCTTCTCGCAGTGAGGGAACTGTCAGATGGCCCTCGGCCCTGGACCTCAATGTATGGGTAGAACGATTCGGGTGGAGATGCTCCTTCAGATATACTGGACCAAGGCATGTTGATAGCTGCCAGCCATGATGGCTATGATCTGCCTCTATGGTTGAAAGCAGCAGTGCTTCTGAACACTGGTTGTTGCAAACCACAGGAAGGGATGGCGCTCTTGTGTTTGTGGGCCATTGTGAGAACTGGACGCTGGACTAGATGGGCAATCAACCTGATCCAACAGACTATTCCTACCGTAGCCCACAATCTAAAGCAGGCATCTCCAACCTGTGGCCCTCCAGATGTTTTGGCCTTTTCTGAAACCTGTAAGCACAAAATAAGTCAACAGCCCTTCAGCCAGCTCCTCCAGGAAGGTGGAGCCCACCACAATACAGGCCTTGGCAGCCTACTTAAGGCTTCAGTTGGCTCTAGCTCCCTGCAGAGACAGCATCTCCCGTAGTAGTTGCCTTAGCAAGTTCCTTTAGAGCTATCCAAGGTCCTGAATATGCTCCTCCTTTGCTTCACCAGTCTAAGAGATTTCTCCTCTCAAGCAACAAATCATATGCTCTCTGGAACCCGCAAGCAGGGCATGGAGAAGGTGGACCTGCCTCCATTAGTTCTCTCAAAGTACTTTGTAGTCTAGGGCAGGCATGTCCAACAGGTATATCAAGATTTACCAGTAGATCATTGGACGTCTGTGGTAGATCACTGGTAGATCATTGGCTCCCCCTCAAAGAAGCTCAACAATTTTGACCTGAACCCCTAAAAAACAGGCCTTCCTCCTCCCTAAAAAAAGCTCAAGGGGAGGTAGATCACTGCCAGTTTTTAACTGTAGATCACAGTCTTTTGGGAGTTGGCCACCCAACCAGGGATATCCTGCCCATTGGGTAACTTGGTTCATCTTGGCAATCTTGCCCCAGTAGCTGTTGGCAGAACTTTATTCCCTCTGTTTTGCCTAATCCAGTGGTTACCAAATAATAATAATAATAATAAACCTTGGGCTGCCACCCCTTTGGTTCCATAAACTCGTCCCCAGTGCCCACCATAGGTGCCATCTCATGCCAAAGATTGTGGGTGCCCACAACAAAGGGCTTCAACTTGGTTGAGGGGCTCAGCCCCCACAAATATATTGTGGGTGCCAAAGCACCCATGGCTCTCTGGAGTTTGCGCCAGTGGTGCCCAATGTGTGTGTGCGCGCGTGCGTGTTTGTTCTTCGTGCCACTGGAAATGTTTACCGCTCCTCCGTTTTCATTTGTTTTGGGGTGTTGCATTTAACTGGCGTGGCCTTTCCTCTTTTGAAAGTCAGCTAGCTTATTATCATTTGAAAAGGAGTATGCCTCATAAGGGGGGGGTGGGAAGATTGAAGGGCATAGTGTGCTCTCCACCCCCCCATGAAAAATGCAAAATAATCACAACTTCAGGTAGAATAATGAGCTCTCATTGCTTTGAGCCAAGGTGGAATGCTCTCATAAATGATTCATAGTCAACCAACTGACAATATAAATGAAGAAATCCTCAGTTTTCATTCTGTAGCCCCCGCCCCCACCCCAGCAGCAGCATCTTATTTCATTATATTTTTGTTGCTTTTGTCTGTGTTTTGTGTTCTCTGTCTGTTGTAGGGCTGGCCACTCTATCTATTTATCAATGCACAAATAAATACATACATAAATATACATACATAGACATACATATACATAAGTGCACACACTTACACAAAACACAGAGAAACGCACACATATCATAGAATTGTAAGGGAGTGACAGGGTCATCTAGTCTTTCCCCCCGCAATGCAGGAATATTTTGTCCAAAACCACCAGAATGCCTACATTACGCAAATCCATTTGACAAAACATGTAAACGTAATAGGCGTATAGTAACAATCGCAAAGTTATTTACTAGAGACTACTTAAGGGACGCGGGTGTTGCTGTGGGTTAAACCACAGACAGAGCCTAGGACTTGCTGATCAGAAGGTTGGCGGTTCGAATCCCCGCGACGGGGTGAGCTCCCGTTGCTCGGTCCCTGCTCCTGCCAACCTAGCAGTTCAAAAGCACATCAAAGTGCAAGTAGATAAATAGGTAAGTTAAACGGCGTTTCCGTGCGCTGCTCTGGTTTGCCAGAAGCGACTTAGTCATGCTGGCCACATGACCCGGAAGCTGTACGCCGGCTCCCTCGGCCAATAAAGCGAGATGAGCGCCGCAACCCCAGAATTGGGGGTTAATATTTATTTTTATAGTAAATAAAGATGCCATAATAATTAATGATGATGCACTTTCTCTCCAAATGCAGGCAAACTTTTCCACATCGATTTTGGCTACATCCTGGGCCGCGACCCAAAACCTCTCCCCCCACCCATGAAACTGAACAAAGAGATGGTGGAAGGTATGGGGGGGACGCAGAGCGAGCAGTACCAGGAGTTCCGCAAGCAGTGCTACACAGCTTTCCTTCACCTGCGCAGGTAACTTTTTAAGCTTTTCTGCTGCTGGGCTAGCCAGCCGGCTCTTCCTTCGCTTTTGAGCAGAGAGGCTGCCTGGCTGGCACAATCACAAATGCAGTCTTTTCATTTTCACCATCACACTTTTCTTCTGCTCCTGCTCCTGCTTTATTTCTTGATCTTTTTTTATTTTGAAAAGAACACGAAACAAACTCATTCCTCTATTCCAGGCATGTCCAACTCTCTAGAGACTACGGTCTACTCCCAGTATAATAAAACTGGCATAGATCTACCCATGATCATGCCAAGATCATGCCAATGATCTACCCGTTGTCATTGCCAAAAGATGTTGAGCTTTTTTGGGAGAGCATTGGCAAGAGAAGTCCCCTTCTTTGGGGGAACATTTATGGTGACGGCAGCATAAATGGGCGCAGGACAGGGGCGCAGGGCAATTATTCAGGAGCACACAGGTGATCACTTTTCTTAATCCAGCAATTGACCTGAAGCACCCCAGGGATCGACCTGTAAATCACGGTCTACCAGTTGGACATGTCTGCTCTATTCCATAAAAAAAAACAAAGCGGCGGACCACAAATATACAGCAAAAAAAATGTGAAAAGCAAAAATCTTGGTTATAATTCTAACATCCTAATTTCGAATTTTCCTTTTACACTGCATTACACTGTTGTGTTATGATGTGGCCTTTGGATCGATATTGGGTCATGCTAAATTTTAAATCACAGGGGAAAATGGAGACGGGCCCAAATTTCATCCCATGAAATTACTACGGTGCAAAACTCCCATGATTTTTATTTTTATTTTTAAATTAACAGGGTTGCAGGTGGGTTTTATTTTCTTTTATTTTTGGAAAGAATTATCATTGAAATCATTGCAAGCAGTCCTCTAAACTTACACTAAACTTCCACAAGGTGTTTTTTTTTTGTCATATTAAAGGTCACGTAAAACAAGGAATTAAGCAGGTAAGGAAGTGTCGGGAAGATAGACCAAAGTGATATCTGAACGCAGCCTTTTAGTGGCGATCCTTGGGAGAGGACGTGAGGGGATAATGTGAAAGGATGTCTGGGGAAGTAGTGCTCCGTCTTCTTGAAAAGTAGAGATGGGAGGGAAAAAGAAATGCCTTTGATAAGCTGTCATTGATAATGCATTAGAAGCAATTCAGCAGAATGAGAAAACAAAGTTATTAATCGGAGAGCTCGGTTACTCCCATCTCTCCCAAGAATCATTGCAACAGGATTAACCTGTGCAGGTGACATTCAGAGCATCAGTTACATATATCCTAATAGGAAACTTGGTAGAAAAAAATGCTTCTGTGTGTTTGAGAAAGAGAGACTAAGTACATCTTCGACAGGTCCGGAATTTTCTTTTATCTTTCATCCTTGCAGCATTGAGGTTGACCCTGTCAACACTTGCCAGATTTCGTTTCCAGTGTTTTTAAAAACATACACCCCCATCCCAAGCATTTTTAGGGAAGCTTTTAATGTTTAACAGATGAGTGGGGTAGAAATAATAAATTGTTGTTGTTGAGTCGTTTAGTCGTGTCCGACTCTTTTTGACCCCATGGACCAGAGCACGCCAGGCCCTCCTGTCTTCCACTGCCTCCCACAGCTTGGTCAAACTCATGTTGAGAACACTTCAAGAACACTGTCCAACCATCTCGTCCTCTGTCGTCCTCTTCTCCTTGTGCCCTCCATCTTTCCCAGCATCAGGGTCTTTTCCAGGGAGTCTTCTCTTCTCATGAGGTGGCCAAAGTCTTGGAGCCTCAGCTTCAGGATCTGTCCTTCCAATGAGCACTCAGGGCTGATTTCCTTCAGAATGGATACGTTTGATCTTCTTGCAGCCCATGGGACTCTCAAGAGTCTCCTCCAGCACCATAATTCAAAAGCATCAGTTCTTTGGCGATCAGCATTCTATTACTACTACTACTACTACTACTACTAAGAAATGCAATTTGACACCTTCATTGTAAGGTGTTGCATTGGATAACCCTCAGGGTGCCTTGCAACTATGGTTCTATGAATCTTAACTATGCATAAAGGAGCTTTGTGTGTGTGTTCCTGTGTACCCATAAGTGTCAGGAAGGGAGCTAAATGGGCTCCACTGGGAGGTGAACTCACAGGGAAGAGCAACAGGTCTCAGGAAAGACGTGAGCAAAGAGAGAACAGGTGTGAAGAGCTTTAAGGGTGAAGACGACAAACTGGAAATAGATGCTGACAGTGACTGAGAGCTACCGTTTAGTCTTCAGGGAAGAGGTGATGGTGGCGATAGCGTCCGGAGAGAAAGATGACTTGAGCAGAATTGTTGTGCACCGACTAAAGAGGAGTGATGTGCCACAAGGTTGGGCCCACGGAGAGGACATTATAGATACGAGATGATCAGAGCAAGGTTAAAGGGGCATTACTTACGAATTGGCCCCAGGTGCTGAGGAATTGCCTTCTCTCTTAATTTATGGATACCTGGATGTCCGGAGTTGTGCAAAGAAGCGCTAATAGACAATAAGATTAAAAGGTGAAGAGCGTTGAGGATCTAGTGGTTACAACTTGATTGCCTTCCTAAACGCTCCTAATAATGTGCAATAATAAAACCTTTGCCGGCGCAGCCTTTTGTCTCCAGAAAGCCTGAACAGGAATGAATTTAAATGGCTCGACACCTTGATTGGATCTTTTTTTATGATGTATGTGGAACAAAATGCACAAAAGTGAGGAATATTAAAGATAATAGTTGGAGAGAAAGACACTTGGAATTTGTGCCCAAGGAATTCGTTTCAGGGTGGGGTGAGATACGGAAGAAGCTTGCTCAAGAAGGTAGCGGGAGACTGGGGGGAATAAACCCACAATCTTTTCCCGTTAAATATATATAAAGCATCTAGGAAGAATCAGGGAGATATCTGTTCTGAAAACCAGACTGCAGTCTGGGGAGTCTCTCAAGTAACTCTGAATGGCTGTATAAATATATTTAAAAGATGCGGAAAGCTGGTGGGGGAAGAGAGAACACAATTCAAATGAAAACACCCTGAGATAGAAAAGAAAGGGAATAATTTGTTAAAAGAATTATTTTCCTGCCTTTTTTTCTGTCTTCATCTTCTGTCTTCAAGGGAGATTCCCTCCACCCCCTTGCTCCTGTCACAGGGAAATGTCATTGTTCAACGGTGATGCTTTCTGTTCTTCGCTAGCTAATTAATTGCGTTTCAGTTCAGCATTGGTAGTGTTTAGCAAAGGCTGGCGAAAAGTCTCAATTTTTTAAGGCTTTGTGTCTTCTGTGGCACAGGAAGAAGGAAGATAAATGCAGCTTAACTGCAGTTGATCTATTGAGGACTTCATTGCCTACCTTAATGACCCGTTGTGCAAGGAGACACTTGAAAAGACCCTGAGTTCATCTAAACCAGCTTCCTCTTCCTGGTGCCCTTCAGGTAGTTTTGGACTACAATTCCCATCATCCCTCGCCATCAATCCCAGACAGCTCTTCAACCCCAGCTACGGACAATGATGATGGAAGCTGTAGTTCTGCACAGGTGAGCCTGTGCTCAGATTGAAAGACCTACATTGGCTCCCAGTACATTTCCGAGCACAATTCAAAGTGTTGGTGCTAAAGCCCTAAACAGCCTCGGCCCAGTATACCTGAAGAAGCATCTCCACCCCTATCGTTCTACCCGGACACTGATGTCCAGTGCCGAGGGCTTTCTGGTGGTTCCCTCACTGCGAGAAGCCAAGTTACAGAGAACCAGACAGAGGGCCTTCCCGGTAGTGGCACCCGCCCTGTGGAACGACCTCCCACCAGATGTCAAAGAGAACAACTACCAGACTTTTAGACGACATCTGAAGGCAGCCCTATTTAGGGAAGCTCTTAATGTTTGGCAGATTATTGTATTTTAATATTGTGTTGGAAGCTGCCAAGAGTGGCTGGGGAAACCCAGCCAGATGGGCGGGGTATAAATAAATTATTATTATTATTATTATTATTATTATTATTATTATTATTATTATTATTATTATTATTAAAAACAGCAAAACAAAACATTTTCCCTTATTTGGATATCTCATCTCCTGTTAAATAGGTCAGTTCAAATAATCACTCACAGTGGAAGCTCTTTCAAATCTTGGTACTAACTATTATTAATTTAATTTTTAAATTAAATGTATATATATAAAAAAGCCCACACACTGTATTTTACTTTTAAGAAAGTAAAATGTTAAGTGCATTCCCTTGAAACGCCAGCAGCTGTTTCAAGCATACAGACTTCAGTTGTAAAGCTCAAGGCAACTATCAGGCTGTTCCTGTTTAATGGTTACAAATGACTTTTGGATCTCCAAAGTTATAGGTGTAAAACGGTTGGTTCACATAATTCACAAAACTTTGGTCGGGTGCTAACGCTGGACAGGAGACACACTCTGAGGTCCACACAGTGGAAGTGCCAGAAATATTTCGTTCCAGCCCCTGGAACGCTCTTTTAAAGAAAGGTTCTTTAAACCATCCCCAAAGGCTCAGTCAGAGGTATAAAGGTAAAGGACACCTGGATGGTTATGTCCAGTCAAAGGTGACTATGGGGTTGTGGCACTCATCTCACTTTCAGGCCGAGGGAGCCAGTGTTTGTCCACAGACAGCTTTCCGGGTCATGTGGCCAGCAGGACTAAACCGCTTCTGGCACAACAGAACACTTTGAGGGAAACCAGAGCACACGGAAACGCCGTTTACCTTCCCACCACAGTGGTACCTATTTATCTACTTGCACTGGCGTGCTTTCAAACTGCTATGTTGGCAGGAGCTGGGACAGAGCAACGGGAGCTCACTCCGTCACGCAGATCCAAACTTCCGACCTTCTGATCGGCAAGCCCAAGAGGCTCAGTGGTTTAGACCACAGCGCCACCCATGGACAAGGCAATGTGGATTTCACACTGCCAAAAACCGGTGGTTTAATGCAAGCATTGGGAACTGCACCTGACAAGAAGAAGAAAAAAGTTCCCCACCCATCTTGCGAAGGTAACATAGTCTCTCATCCTCCCGAGGAAATTTAATTAGCCAATGCTTCAGCTAATGCCAACAAAAAGCTAAGGTTGCTCGTTTTCTACTTGCTGTAGGTTCTTTTTTGAGTGCGATTAATTTGACCTTCGGATGTCTCATTTTGTCCACATTGCGCATCCAACTGTATCTAAAATTTTGGCTGGCAGGCTGCCAATTAAGAATCCACTTCATGCATCAAGTCCCTATAAGCCTGTGCCACAATACTCTCTGTTTGTGGCTAAATTGGCTTCCCCTCTGGGTTATTATTTTCTTACCATGTCTGCCCTCTTCTTCTCCACAGGTATTCCAACCTCATTTTGAACCTGTTCTCCCTCATGGTCGATGCCAACATCCCGGACATAGCTCTTGAGCCAGACAAGACTGTAAAGAAGGTAAGAATTGAATATGAAGTGTGTGCGCTACGAGATGTGCTCTGCCCACAGAGAGGGACCTGGCTCCCAAACTCATTTCATTTATTCTTCCCTCCATTTCTCAGCCCCCTGCCATTGTGTGTCAAAGCACACATGCACTGTTCCCATGAAACAGTGGTTGTTGTATTTGTTGATTGAATTTATATTCTGCCCTATACCCGCAGGTCTCAGGGAGGTTCTCGAGATAAAATCAGAATGTTGTTGTTGTTTAGTCGTTTAGTCGTGTCCGACTCTTCGTGACCCCCTGGACCAGAGCATGTCAGGCACTCCTGTCTTCCACTGCCTCCCACAGTTTGGTCAAACTCATGCTGGTAGCTTCGAGAACACTGTCCAACCATCTCGTCCTCTGTCGTCCCCTTCTCCTTGTGCCCTCCATCATTCCCAACATCAGGGTCTTTTCAAGGGAGTCTTCTCTTCTCATGAGGTGGCCAAAGTATTGTAGCCTCAGCTTCAGGATCTGTCCTTCCAGTGAGCACTCAGGGCTGATTTCCTTAAGAATGGAGAGGTTTGATCTTCTTGCAGTCCATGGGACTCTCAAGAGTCTCCTCCAGCACCATAATTCAAAAGCATCAATTCTTCAGTGATCATCCTTCTTTATAGTCCAGCTCTCACTTCCATACATCATTCCATAAAATCAGAATATAAAACCACAAAATGCATAATCAAAATAAAGACAGCAACCCAACAACACATTTAAAAAGGGCTTAGGGTGCCAATCAAGTTTTCCTCACTTCTGCTGGTTCAGAAGCAGGGAACACACTGGCCAGGCTTCCCTGTCTGAGCTTTGAAACTCTTCCCAAGCTGAGGCCCTCACCAGCCCTGCTCCACATGCCTCCTCATGTTGGAATATCACCTCAAGCCATGGAGTTGCTTCTTGTCTGCCTGCTTGGAGAGATGTGAAGGGGTTCTGTCGAAACCTCTGGCTTTTATGTGACTGCAGTGTCGCCCGCAGTACAAAGGTAAGAGACATGTCCATTGCCCACCCTCTATTTTGCCTCTTGCTCTGCCAATCGTTGCTGTTCCACCCCAGGAAAATCACCCAGAAGGAGATGCAGCTCTCAGGCTGAACGATGCTATTCCTGACACCCTTGGATTAGTTGGTTGTGAGGGTATCTGGTTGTGTTCAAACGTTTCGAGATGCTCATAGTGTTTTTGAAAGTGTTTAGATTAGGGTTGCCATATTTCAAACAGTAAACCCTAGTTTTAATTTGTTTTTATGTCTTTTAAAGATGTTTCAGATTATTTTAATTGCATTGCTTTTTTTTAAATTGTATTGTTGTTTGTTCCCCAGGGCTCCTTTGAGAGGAAGAGCTGGGTAGAAATTTCATTGTTGTTGATGATGATTGTGATAATCCCTTGTGCGGCCGTGTGCTTGAACTGCGGCACACAGAGGACTCTAGCAGTATGAACTGGCCCAGGGACCCTTGCAAAGTGAGAAATGTAATGTTGGAAGTGATCCTAGACATTATCCGAAGGAAGTCTATAAAAGAAGCGGGAGGGCAGCTTGCCAAACAAGAGCAATCTCATCTCTGTCTTCTGATGATTCAGAAACCCATCTTATTCCAGCCTGGTCTCTTTTTAATTTGACGGAGGAGGGGGAATAGCCACTTCTGAAACCATTCTGATTTCTCTGGTGGGGGGTTTTACGTTTCCTAACCCTCGTCACTGCACTGAGATGCAGTCGTCAAGGATATATAATTGGTGGAAACCTGGCCATCAAAGAACGAAATTGGCAGTTGTTCTGGATTTCTGGGGTCGTGCTTATTTTCTTTTCTTTTGTTTTTTCCTCATCTGCAGACTTCAAGTTCTGACTTACCACTTAGTTTAATCCCATTCATCTCTGTCAGGAGTTCAGTGTTGCTTGACGTGATGGTGTTTGTGTTTGGCCTGGACTCTGTCTTGCAAGCAATCTGACACTCTTCCTCTATCAAATGGAGAGTCTCTTCCTTTGTGTTTTCGTGCCAATTAAGGCAGAACATAACCGGCTTGTTATTAATATGTGGGCAACAGCTTTCATGTTTGATTTGGGCAACGGCATACACGTTTTCGTGTTGGCTGGAGAGAGCCAGCCATCCCAATTTCTCTTTCTCCATTCAGACTACATTTCAATGTGCCACTTGCTGAGAAGTGTTTCTTTCTGAGGTCTTTTGAATGCTGCTTCTTCTGAGTTTTGCCGATCTTGTAAAAGACTCATCTTATTATATTATATCTATGCTTCTGCATTTGGAATCTTATTTATTTTGTCAGTCCTTCACATCACAGCCTTTTTTGTTCCGTTTGTTTTAATGGAGGTGTCTCCTTTCCATTTTTCAAAGTCTACTTTAATGGAAAGTCTAATAGAATAAATCCCAAAGCGCTTTCTTCAGGGGTGGGGGTGGGGAGAATGGAATCAGTTTGTGTGATACCTTGTGATGCCTTTGAAGTTTTGTAATCAATTTCTCCCTGGAACAGTGAGTCGCTCTTGATCTTGTGTGACAATATGTTGTCTTAATGTCATAAGACTGAAGATCTGGAAAGGTTACTGATGTTATGATGTTCTTATTTAATTTCAATAGCTCTCCAGGCTGCACTTTCTTTTACAAAGTTTGATCATATGTGCTTTAATTATTTTATTTTATTTCATTATTAATACTCCATCCATCTGGCTGGGCTTCCCCAGCCACCCTGGGGGGTTTACAGCACACTAAAATTGTAAAACATCAGACATAAAAAAATTCCCAATATATGGCTGCCTTCTAAAAGTCAGATACAGTGGTATCTCGGGTTACAGATGCTTCAGGTTACAGACGCTTCAGGTTACAGACCCCTACCCCAGAAATAGTACCTCGGGTTAAGAACTTTGCTTCAGGATGAGAACAGAAATCGCGTGGCAGCGGGAGGCCCCATTCGCTAAAGTGGTACCTCAGGTTAAGAACAGTTTCAGGTTAAGAACGGACCTCCAGAACAAATTAAGTTCTTAACCTGAGCTACCACTGTAAAGGTAAAGGGACCCCTGACAGTTAAGTCCAGTCGCAGACGACTCTGGGGTGTGGCGCTCATCTCGCTTTACAGGCCGAGGGAGCCGGCGTTTGTCCGCAGACAGTTTTTCTGTGTCATGTGGCCAGCATGGCAAAGCCGCTTCTGGCAAAACCAGAGCAGTGCATGGAAACAGCGTTTGCCTTCCCACCACAGCAGTACCTATTTATCTACTTGCACTTTTTGGCATGCTTTGAACTGCTAGGTTGGCAGGAGCTGGGACCGAGCAATAGGAGCTCACCCCATCACGAGGATTCAAACTGGCGACCTTCTGATCAGCAAGCCCAAGAGGCTCAGTGGTTTAGACCACAGCGCCACCCGCGTCCCTACTCTTTTCGGTATATTGAGCCCCCAAACATGGCCAATGCCCACCAATAGCAAAAAGCTGGTACTGAAATCACAATTGAAGCCGCTGGAGTCCCCAAGCGATGCTAATTCTTCTTAACTTCCAAGCCCTGAAGGTGACGCTGGTATCTCAATACACAGTGATCTCAAGGAGGACTTCCATTTCTCCCCAGTTCAATAGCTCTTACTTTGTATGGGCTGCTCAGTCTGAAGTGAGAATGATGTCTTATAAAATCATCAGGTATTCTGGGAGAAATTTGAAACCGAATTTATATTATTTTTCCCGCTCCCTGTGGCAAAGCTTTTCTTTCTGCAACCCTATCAGGAAAAATCTATATTTATCTAATGCTACAGTTGCATTGATTTTCAGCAATATCATCTCTCTCTTTCTTTTTCTTTCTCTTTTGTTCTTTGTTACAGAAGAGAATTTTCCAATCTTGGCACATCATTCCTATGAAGCAATGTGTTTGGGCTAGATCTAAATTGGGATCTCTTTGCTAATAAAGAGCCAGATTTTTCCAGTATCTGTTTGATAGTATTTTATCACCCCTTGCCATATAACTGATTGGGGAACTTTTTTTTCCAGGCTGAGGGCCACATTCCCTTCAGGGCAGTATTCCGGGAGCCAGATTCCAGTTGTGGGTGGCACCGGAGGCAAAAGTGGGTGGAGCAAATAAATGTGAATTTTGCCTTTGTTTCTTCACCCATCCGTCTCTGTCCTCCATCCGGGAAAACTCATTGTTTGTTGTTGTTGTTTAGTTGTTTAGTCATGTCCAACTCTTTGTGACCCCATGGACCAGATCACGCCAGGCACCCCTGTCCTCCACCACCTCCCACAGTTTGGTCAAACTCATGCTGGTAGCCTCGAAAACACTGTCCAACCGTCTCGTCCTCTGTCGTCCCCTTCTCTTTGTGCCCTCAATCTTTCCCAACATCAGGGTCTTTTCCAGGGAGTCTTCTCTTCTCATGAGGTGGTCAAAGTATTGGAGCCTCAGCTTCAGGATCTGTCCTTCCAGTGAGCACTCAGGGCTGATTTCCTTCAGAATGGATAGGTTTGATCTTCTTGCAGTCCATGGGACTTTCAAGAGTCTCCTCCAGCACCAGAATTCAAAAGCATCAATTCCTCATTGTTATAAGAGACTATTCTGGTGTGTTGTAAACAAGGCCATGTTTCAGCTCTCGTGAGTGGAGTCGAGAGCGGAGACAGTTGCCTTAAACTTCTCCTGGCTGAAGTAGGCAGCTTTGCTCAAACTCATTTAAACAAGATAACGCCACGTACATTGTGTTGAGGAGAATTTAAACAGATGTTTTCGGTGTCTTGATTGATTTTCGTCTTGTCCCCCCGTCCCCCTCCTCAAAGCTTTAAACAAGAAATCCATATATATTTCGAGAAACTCAAACAAGATAAGGATCCATTTTGCCTTGACCTGTAAAATTAAATTACCTGTCGGTGCCTGAATGAAGTCAATAGCCCATTTTCAGCCATAATATCATTTTCATGGAAGGCTTAGGGGCGAAGACTTGTAAAGTACGCTGTGTTTGCCTGGCTACAAGACAAACGCTGCTATTTGCTTTATGCAGATGGGTGTTCTAAGTCAATTTTCTCATCTCCTGGTGCAAGTGCTCCCTAAAGCACCAGGATGACAGAAAAGGGAAACAAAGAGTGGCTGAAATTCATTATTTTAAACAATAAGATAAAATAAAATCCTGCGACTCCAGGTGCTTGGACGACTCTTCAGAAACTTCAGCTGCAGGTTTGAGTAGGGCCCGTTTTTCAGGTGATATATTTCTGATGTTGCACAACTTTCACTGATGTAGATTCATAATGTCTTTATACAAATATATGGTGTGGCTGCATTTGAAATACAGTGTATAGTTCTCACCTCAAGCATATATACAGTGGTGCCTCTGATTGCGAACAGGATCTGTTCCGGAGCCCCGTTCGCAACATGAGCAGAACGCAACCCACGTCTGTGCATGTGTGTGACATCATTTTGAGCATCTGCGCATGCGTGAGCGGCAAAACTTGGAAGTAACCCATTCCATTACTTCTGGGTTGCCGCGGGACGTATCCTGAAAGAACGTAACCTGAACCAAACATAACAAGATCTATGACTGTATATGATTTCTATTTTCCCCCAGTTATATTTTATTAAGCTTGAGCATGTTTAACATCTACAGTCATAACACAATTTCATCTTTCCTCTTATTTTTGTCGACTTTCCTCCCCATTTTCCACAGCGTTGTTTTTTCTCCCCTCCCGCTGCTGTTCTATCAAATCATAGCCACAAATATCATAATCTAATTACTTCCGTTGCTCATAGCTCAAATCCTGCTCACGAGTTCATCAGGCTATAATGTTTCTTTAAATAGTCCGAAAACATGTTTGCATAATTTCTAGACTGCCCTTCGTTCGAGAACCACAAGGCAGTTTACAATATAAAAACTCAAACATACATAACATTCTTCTTCTTCTTCTCTGGCGATCCCTTGTAGCCGAGTAAGATTGTCTTTCATAAACAGGGTTTTAACAGTAAGTGACTGTGGAGGCCAATTCTGGATCCACATGTCCTTCCACAGTGGGGACATAGGTTTCCAGGCAGGAGTTGATCATGGAGAAAGTTTGCCAAGGATTCCTTCCTCCTGCCACTTTTCTCCCCTGCCTCCTGAGTTTGAGTGTCTTCAAAGCCCATGACACCTTTGTTCTTTGGCTGTTCACCATTTGTAGCACTCGCTACATACCTCCAGAACGAATTAAGTTCTTAACCAGAGGTACCACTGTATTTAAAGAAATATTATAGTACAATGAATTTGCAAGCAAGATTTGAACTATGAGCAACATAAGGAATTAGAGAAAGAGGGAGTAATAAAAAAATAATAAACACCACAAAAATGGGGTGGGAAGTCGACAAAGCAAAGCAAAATATATTATTATGTATTGGAATGTATATGTGATGTTTTTTTGAAAATTTAATAAAATATAACTGAAATAAAATTATTCACGTCATGGAGAAAGTGGATTGAGAGAAAAGTTTTTTCTCCCTGTCTACAATTCGTGGACATGAAGTGAAGCTGGAATTTGGAGGGCAGATAAGAGAAAGTGCTTAGTCATGCAATGCATAGTTAAACTACGGAACTCCTTGCCACAGGAGACAGTGATGGCCAGCAACTTGGATGGCTTTAAAAGCGGATTGGACTAATTCATGGAGGAGAGGGCTATCAGTGGCTACTGACCGGTATGTCAGAGGCAATATGTCTCTGAATACCAGCTGCTGGAGGTTCGCAGGTGGGCAGACTGCTGCCCCATAAACAGCAGCCCCTTTCATCGTTTTGACTCCAGCCCCTGTCATTCAGAGGTGCAATGTCTCCAGACGTGGAGGTCCCATCTTGCTATCGCGCTGGCAGAGCTGAGCAGATCCCTTTAAATTATAAGGACAGGGTCATAAACATCAACATTAATAAAAGAAAACAGTAGATTTCTATTGCAATTTTTTGGAAAGGGATAATATCAAGATGATTAGAAGATGGCAATTTGGAGAAGGGGGGACCTGAGTATGTTGTGTGTAAGAACAGTATGTGCTTTGATTATTTTTAATGAAGAATACAGTTGCTATAGTGATCCAACGCAGAGAAATATTTTGGTAGACAAAACCCTACATCACTC
Organism: Podarcis melisellensis; assembly: GCF_964234715.1. Taxonomy (NCBI): domain Eukaryota; kingdom Metazoa; phylum Chordata; class Lepidosauria; order Squamata; family Lacertidae; genus Podarcis; species Podarcis melisellensis. Next base: position 56,719,954 of record NC_138543.1, on the reverse strand, counting down.
TTAAGTATCAGTGGGTATAAATTAGCCTATTTATGGAGACAAAGGCAAGAGAATGACAGAAGTGTGTCGGAGAGAACTGCTTTTGTACTGAAGCCGTTCGAAATCATCTTACCCTTAAGCTTTAAACACCAACAAAGTAAAGATCGTGAATAAATTAGAGCTCTCCGTTTCCTGCGATGGTTACAGCACAGGGGAAGCCTTTATCAATGGAGAGGTGTGTAAAAAGGGCAAGGCCTCCATTTGATTATTACTATAAAGTAGTTGTGTTTAAATTGAACCATGATTTTAAAAGATTTTGTCATGTTGCCCTTAACAACAACCTTGTGAGGCAGGCAGGGCACTTTTGCTTGCATTTTACTGGTGCATGCTTAGAGACCCATGGGCTGGATCAAGAAAATACCTGCCCTCGGATCCATTTCCACGTATTGTGAAATTGCTTTGGGATGTTTTACGGGCAGCCAAAGAAAGGGTGCTTGGAGAGTGTCCATGCCATGTGTGGCATGGCTTATGAGCAGAAAAGGATAAGCGAAGCCGGGCTTTCCTCAGCAGATGCTAAGCTGCAGAGATGCTCTTCCATTTAGTAAAGGTAAAGGGACCCCTGACCATTAGATCCAGTCACAGACAACTCTGGAGTTTGGCGCTCATCTCGCTTTATTGTTCCGAGGGAGCTGGCGTACAGCTTCCGGGTCATGTGGCCAGCATGACTAAGCCACTTCTGGCGAACCAGAGCAGCGCACTGAAATGCTGTTTACCTTCCTGCCGGAGCTGTGCCTATTTATCTACTTGCACTTTGACGTGCTTTCAAACTGCTAGGTTGGCAGGAGCAGGGACCGAGCAACGGGAGCTCACCCTGTCGTGGGGATTCGACCCGCTGACCTTCTGATCGGCAAGTCCTAGGGTCTGTGGTTTAACCCACAGTGCCACCCGCGTCTCTTAACCACCAGCTAGTTCCTCAAAATTGGTACGTGCAAAAAACTGACGTGCAGTGGATGGTTTTTGATGTTCCCCATTTAACATTGCATGCAGAAGTTCCTGGATTCAGCCCCCAGCATCTTCAGGTAGGACTGGGAAAATTTCAGTCCAGACAGTCTAAGCTTTGATGGACTACTGGTTAGACTCAGCTTTTTTCCTAAACATGCTCATGGAAAAGAATGTGTTGTTTCTACGTTTGTTTGTTTTTTGCAAAAGAAGTTTTCCAGCACTTCTCCTTTTTTACCAAAAAAATTAAAAGAAATTCAGCCAACGCTGCCTTGGGTGAGGAAGTTGATGCAGCGATTTGCAAATATCCTCTTTGTTTCTGCTTTAAGTGTCTCCCTCCCCAGCTTCCAAGATGGATAATGGTTTGGATGATAATAACTACAGAATATTTTTGTTCGTTGGAGACCAAAGTGCTTGGGGGCACTTGGCAGTACTGTTCTCTAGGTAACGCTTGGATGCAAGTTTCCTATTGTTAAATCTAAACGAGACAAAACAAAACTAGTCTCCTCACCCCCTCCCCAAGCCTTTGAGCCAAGCGACCTCAGAGTTCAGCATGTGTCTTTCTTAGCAAACATGACCTTTAAATGAGAGAGCATCTGGGACCAATGATTTCTTCGCCAGACAAAAGAAACGCAGGCGGGTTTCAGAAACATAATGCTTCTGACTGCCTGTGCTCTCTCTGGTGAAACATCCCTGGACTTACAGCAGGGGCCGCTGCTTCATTGTGTGTGTTTTTTTAAAAAAATAAAAATAAAAATCGGAGTTCAGGAGCGGGGATGGATGATAAAGGCCATCTATTTTCTTCAAGCCCACCAATGCCTGTAAAAAAAAAAAAAAGAATAGAAAAAGTAGCCCTGTTTTAACTGTTGATAGCATCCGTTTCCTTGACGGAAAGTGACAGCAGGAAGGTTCAAGCGATCCCAAAGGAGCCGCAAGTTTCTGCTCGTAGGATATGATGGTGCTCAGCGTTTGCTAAACATTTTGCACAGACAAATCCCCCGTGCAAACATAAAATAAAAAAATGACTCATATCTCTCCACTGCTTCCCTTTTCGTTTTTTAGGAAGACCTGAGCAGGAGAGGTGGTGGGAAATTACCAGAATAAGGGAAAGAGCTAGTTGAAGTTTCTCTACCTGACATTTACTTCCATCTCTGAGGTGGCGCAGGAGGAATGAGCCTTTACCTTACGGCTTCCTCTGCACTTCGTCGCAGTGTTGCACTTGTAGGACAAAGCAAGGAGGAGGATGGAGACAAAACTAGAATTAATTTGGCTCTACCTTCCATTGGCTCCTGATTGGGAGAGGTTGTGTCTCTCTGTGTTTCAGCCTACATCCAAGGCCGGCCCACACATGAGGCAAGGTGACTTGGCTGCCTCAGGTGGCAGGATCCACAGGGGCATCAGATCCAGCCTCCAAGGAGTGCACCATCTGCTGCAGTTGCCATGGCATTGACAGCTGTGGCAAGCTCATTGTGGGCCAGATCTGCCAACTACAGTGGCCTCTTGGCAAAGAGTGTGGGAATGTTGCAGATACAAGGAGAGGATATATTGATTTAATAGTATCCTTCCTAACTCACACTTGTGAGTCAGCAGCAGAGTGCATTCTCTAATATATAGCAGGAAACTAGTTGGTAGAATTGATTGAATCTCTTTACTTAAGCAATCCAATCTGGCTTTGTAAGTTCCCTTTTATCCCTCCTAAAGAGAGTAAAGACACAAGAGGCTTCTTTTAAAAGTAATAAGAAGTTTACTCACATTCAGTTCACAGTTGCATCCCTGAAGGCAGGCTTTTGCTTAGAGTTACAGAAGAGGGTTTGAGTTCATTCCATATGGGAACTCATTCCACATGCAGTCCAAGAGAAGTAAATGGAAGAAGAAGAACGATGGCTGTGTGACCAGCCCCTTTTATAGGGTCTCCCAGAGTCACACCCACCTACCTGGTCACACGCAGGGGAAGGAAGCCCCAGACCACGTTTGACAGGAAGTCTCCTCTTGGCTAGAGTAACACCCCTTGCGTGTCCACTCTGGGCAAACAGGAAGTATTGTATTTGACTGCTTACGTTACATCCCACAAAGAAGAAGAAGAGTTTGGATTTGATATCCCACTTTATCACTACCCTAAGGAGTCTCAAAGCGGCCATCAATCTCAATTCCCTTCCTCCCCCATAACAAACACTCTGTGAGGTGAGTGGGGCTGAGAGACTTCAAAGAAGTGTGACTAGCCCAAGATCACCCAGCAGCTGCATGTGGAGGAGCGGGAAAGCAAACCCAGTTCACCAGATTATTAGTCTACCGCTCTTAACCACTACACCACACTGGCTCTCAGAGGAGAGAGAGAAGGTGTTGCTGGTCTCCTCCCACCCTTCCTTCCGATGTATATCCACACTCACCCAATTTTTCCTATGGCCTCACTCACCACTGACTTGTGCATCCCCCCAGCCCAGAATGGAACATGATCCCTGAACCATCAAAGGCTGCCACCCCTTGCTCCAAAAGAAAGACACCGTGTGATAGTAACATAGGAATCTGCCTTTTACCATGGCACACCATTGATCTTGGGAGAAAAGCAATGACAAACCTAGGCAGCATCTTAAAAAGTAGAGACATCACCTTGCCAACAAAGGTCCGTATAGTAAAAGCTATGGTTTTCCCAGTAGTGATGTATGGAAATGAAAGCTGGACCATAAAGAAGAATTGATGCTTTTGAATTATGGTGCTGGAGGAGACTCTTGAGAGTCCCATGGACTGCAAGAAGATCAAAACCTATCCATTCTGAAGGAAATCAGCCCTGAGTGCTCACTGGAAGGACAGATCCTGAAGCTGAGGCTCCAATACTTTGGCCACCTCATGAGAAGAGAAGACTCCCTGGAAAAGACCCTGATGTTGGGAAAGATTGAGGGAACAAGGAGAAGGGGACGACAGAGGATGAGATAGTTGGATAGTGTTTTCGAAGCTACCAGCATGAGTTTGACTAAACTGCGGGAGGCAGTGGAAAACAGGAGTGCCTGGCGTGCTCTGGTCCATGGGGTCACGAAGAGTCGGACACAACTAAATGACTAAACAACAACCATTGATCTACCCAGCTCAGTATTGTCTACACTGACTGCCAGCCGCTCTCCAGGTTTTCAGGCCAGGCCAGCTTCCCAGCCCTACCTGGAGCTGCCAGGGGTTGAACTGGAGATGTTCTGCATGCAGGCCAGATGTTCTTCCACTGAGCTAAGGCCCTTCCCCAGCGACTTTGAGCCCTGGTGGAAGCAAGCCTGGACTTCCTTCCGACATGATGGAGTGTTGGGGTCCGCTGCCTTTGCAATGAGCAAAGTGATGAGATGTCTATTAAGCTGTTCATTCATCATAGTGTGAATCAGCAGTGTCTGGTAGCCTGCAGAGCCGGCAGAGCGCTGTAGCAACAGATAACTTTCAGAATGGTTGACTTGCAATTAGTCTTGTGAATGAAATATCAAGGGGTGTGTGGGAAAACAGAAGCTTGCCAGACAAGCTTTGCGACTTGGTGTGGACTCTCTTTATTTATTTATTTATTTATTTATTTATTTATTTATTTATTTCTACCTAACTCTTGAGTTCGCAACATGTAGTCATTAAACATTGATACCAAATTGCCCAGAGTAGCTGACTCAGGCATTGTTAGCCTCTGCCTCAGAAAAGCAGGGTCTGGGCTTACACAGTCTTGCTTGTTAATCCTTCATTCCTTTGGGACAGGTTATTGCCTTGTGGGCAGCCTAATGCCTAAAGCTAGAATAGAAGAGATCCTTGCCCCGTCTTGGTTGAATGACCCTTGGAAATTCATGTTGCTTTTGCTGGTAGCTTCTTTGGAGCAAATTCTGCCATGTCTATAATCTCTTGCATCTGTTATTATTGTTTCTCCTACTGTTGTTAGGTGGTTAAAAGGAAGGGGGTTATATCTCAGTAGTAGAACATGTGTTTTGCAAGCAAAGAGGTCCCAGCAACAGAGCTCAGGATCTCCAGCTGAAAAGAATGAGGTAGGGAGTGGTGGCAAAGGCCCCTGTCTGGAACCTGCAGAGCAAAATAGACCAGGGGTGGGGAACCTGGGGGGTCTGATTGGGCTACGAGGCCATTTGGGCCAAGCCTGGGGTCATTATAGAGGTAGGCCAAATAAGGATGCGACTGGGCCAAAGGTTTGCTGCAGTCAGCTGATCACCCAAACAGGCAAAAACAAGTCTCCTGGTGTCATTTTTTTTAATAATTAGTGGGTTTTTAAAGGATTTTATTGTGCTATAAACACGGGGGAGTACATCTTTCATCTCCACTTTCAATTTATAGTGTCTTTTTTCACAGTTCGTTTACATGTAGTGAGAGATGCTTTCATCATGGTCATCTTGTGATTTGGGGAAAAGAGAAGGGAGGGAGAGATGGAGGTTGTTCTTTCGTTCTGTTGCATAATGTTAGTGTAGGGGTTTGTGTCATCATCACTGTGAGAGGTTAGGGCAGTGGTGGCCAAACTTGGCCCTCCAGATATTTTGGAACTAGAATTCCCATCATCCCTGACCACTGGTTCTGTTAGCTAGGGATGATGGGAGTTGTAGTCTCAAAACATCTGGAGGGCTGAGTTTGTCCACCACTGGGTTAGGGGGTCCAGTGCTTGGCTGGTTGATTTCAGCTGGTTGCAGTGTGGCTTGCTTGTACGTAACTAGACACCAGAAGGACCTGTCAGGAGTGAACATAGATCACTGGTACCCAAATGTCCCCGATCACATTACGGTGCCAGGTGATTGACATGCGAGTGGCCCGCCCACAAGTCATCTTCGGCTCCTGGGTGAGATACAGATCAGCCCACCAGCCAGATCCACCTCCCCATTCCTGGAGTAGACAATTCTCTGAGCAGGCATTCCAGGTGGACCAATGACTAGGCTCTGCACAAGACTGGAGCTTATATCCATAGGTGAAGCCAGCTTTCTCCCATCGGAGCCAGATATCATGCAAAAGGGGAGGAAGAAGAAGAAGAAGAGGAGGAGGAGGAGGAGGAGGAGGAGGAGTTTGGATTTGATATCCCGCCTTTCCCTTTAAGGAGTCTCAAAGAGGCTAACATTCTCCTTCCCCTCCCCCCCCCCCGCAAGAAGCACTCTGTGAGGTGAGTGGGGCTGAGAGACTTCAAAGAAGTGTGACTGGCCCAAGGTCACCCAGCAGTTGCATGTGGAGGAGCGGAGATACGAACCCAGTTCCCCAGATTACGAGCCTACCACTCTTAACCACTACACCACACTGTGAGAGGTTTGCATCAAGATATGTATCTAGCCTTGAGATGACTGGCTGGAGCTCCGTTGCCCAAAAGCTTATGGGGCGTGAGCAACTGAAGATTGTGGAATCACAGAATTGTAGAGTCTGTCCAACCACCTGCAGTGCAGGAATCACATTTAACGAATCCCTGACAGATGGCCATCCAACCTCTGCTTTAAAAAGCTCCTACGAAGGGGAGCCCACTGCAGAAAGTTCTTCCTAACATTTAAGAAGATGACATCTACAATAATACAGTGGTACAGTGGTGCCTCGCTAGACGAAAAGAATTCGTTCCGCGATTCTCTTTGTCTAGCGTTTTTTTCGTCTTGCGAAGCAAGCCCATTGACAGCTTAGCGGATTAGCGCTACAGCAGTCTAGCGGCTTTCAGCAATCAGCTGTTAAGCGGCTTATCAGCGGATCAGCTGTTAAGCGGCTTAGCGGCTTAGGAAAAGGGCGAAAAAAGCGAAAAAACCCCGCGGGGGGACGCAATATTTTTTCGTCTTGCGAAGCAACCCCATAGGGAAATTCGTTTTGCGAAGCACCTCCAAAACGGAAAACCCTTTTGTCTAGCGGGTTTTCCATCTTGCGAGGCGTTCGTCTTGCGGGGCACCACTGTACCTCGGTTGTCTAAAGTAATCCATTCCGGAAGACCGTTCGACTTCTGAAACATTTGACAACCGAGGCACAAAGGGTGGTCTGCAAAGTCAGTGGAGAAAATTGGGGGGGGGGACACAGAGGAAGCCGTTCGACTTCCGAGACGCATTTGAAAATGGAAGCATTTACTTCCGGGTTTTCATCATTTGAAAACAGAAATGTTCAGGTTCCAAAATGCTTGAAAACCGAGGTACCACTGTACTATGGTTCTTATATTTATAACATGCCTTGGGCGGCTGCGGCTGTGCAGCATTGGAGAAGATCAAACCTTGCACACAGGCTTAGAGTTTGAAGAATCGTTATTGCTCATGAACGAACACTTTACATATCCAGGAAACAGGTGGAGTAGTTAAAGTGCCCCTTACCTTCTCATTGTGGAGCAAACCTCTGGCCACTTTTCCTCGCCTAAACCCATTCTGTTTACATTCCCGGCATTTTAACGGTAGGCAGAAGGAGTTTTGATCTCAATAATTCCGTTGTAATTCTTCCAAGAGGTGGGGAAGAAGAAGGAGGAGGAGGAGGCAGAGTTTTTGGTCAAAAGGTTTGTTTTGTGCTAGGAGTAGCGGAAAGGAGAAAGCTGCTTTATCTGTGATCTCCCGAGTTACTGAAGAGAATCTGCAGTTTATTCTGACACTGATGGAATGCATCCTGGGGAGCTTTGATGCGTATCAGTTAAAGAACTACCTTCATGGTTACTGTACTTTCTAAGTCCACATAAAGCCCTGGGGGCGGGGGGGGATAACACTTTTAAAAACGCAGTACATCTCCTCCTGTCAATGTGTTACAAGTACCAAGTATGGCTTTTGTAGTTTTAGGCTGGAGGCGAATGAGGCAGGGGACCCTGCAGCCCTTCAGATGTCCTGGGGCTACCACTCTGACCACTGGACATGCTGGCTGCAGGGGCTGATGGGAGCTGGAGTCCATCTTCAAGGCCAGATTCCCCAGTGCTGGTCCAGTCCACATGCCAAACAATATCATAGTGTTGTAAGCCAAAAATGGCTTATCTTCTGAGTTTACGCCACTAAAACTCAGAGATGAGAGGAGTTAGGAGTCCATTGTTGTTTATTGCAAAGCAATAGGTTACAGTTGAATCTTTTCGCAAAACTGCAACCCCACCCAAGGGTCCGGGCAGGGTTATTTATAACTTTTCAAACAAAGGATTTCAATTTTCACCAATCATGTACATCATTACCTCATTTCATGTTTAATACACATGTGCAATAAGCATTACTAACTAAACTTTGATTCTCGCCATGATCTCTTACATTGGTTTAGTATGCATGTTGGGAACCTGTGTTACGTGTGGCCATTTGCACCATGTATCTACTTATGTTCTAGCTTATGAGCTATATCTTCTTGATTTACATATTAGCTCTTCCTTCTGTCCCAGTGGGCGACGGCGGCTTGCCAAATCATCAGTTTCATAATGCAACAGGTTACCATAACTTCTCTATTAGAAGCATATTCAATGATTTATAAAAGGGACGTTGGTGGCACTGTGGGTTAAAGCACAGAGCCTAGGACTTGCTGATCAGAAGCTCAACAGTTCGAATCCCCACAGCAGGGTGAGTGCCCGTTGCTCAGTCCCTGCTCCTGCCAACCTAGCAGTTCAAAAGCACGTCTAAGTGCAAGTAGATAAATAGGTACCGCTCCAGCGGGAAGGTAAACTGCATTTCTGTGCACTGCTCTGGTTCGCCAGAAGCAGCTTAGTCATGCTGGCCACATGACCCGGAAGCTGTACGCCGGCTCCTTCGGCCAATAAAGCGAGATGAGCACTGCAACCCCAGAGTCGGTCTCGACTGGACCTAATGGTCAGGGGTCCCTTTACCTTTACCTTTTTACCATAACTTCTCTATTAGAAGCATATTCAAGGATTTATAGGGGTTTACATTATCACATTCATTATGGCCCTTTGGGCCACCATCACAATAGGGCACACACCTCTCCATCCCAGGAGATATGTTCAGTGGTGGGTAGGATTGCCGGACTATTCTGGCAAAAGGTGAAATTGCCAATGTTAACTTATTCCTCCTATGTCCAAAATGGAACTAAATCCAGCGAACTTTGGGATTCAATAGGATTTCCTGAGAGCTGCAAGGAGGCTGCCTCCCTTTTGTTTTGAGAGCTAATCGTGTTTGGGCTTAAGCGCGAAGTGTGCCTTTGCTTTGAATGCAGAGGAAATTGGTGTCCGAAAATAAAACATCTGGGCAAAGTTTGTATTAGGTGCAGGAGGGCTTGTGAATTAACACCAGACTGCACCAGCTGAAGGATAGCATAATGAAAATGCTTCTATGTTTTTTCTACAATGGTATTTGGCCCAATGGAAGATGTGTTAACATTTATTCTTGGGCCAATATTGGAACAATAACTTACGTTCTTGTGCTGGTTTGTTTGTTTGTTTTTACCCTTCCCGCCTCCCCACTTTAGTCTCAGGACTTACAAATGGTCTAAAATCCATATTTAATTAGATGCTGGAGGAAAGATAATTGCAAGGGCCTCTGTAGAAGCAATGCGAAAATTATATCTCAATTTCTTCCCCATCTTCTGCATCTAAGATACAGTTTGCTTGCGAGGCATTAATAATTTTAATGGCTGCACAAACAAAGGCTGATTTTAATAGGAATTCAGAAAGTTGCAGGCAACTTCCCACATGCAAAGCAAAGAGCTTGGGTAGGGGGATTGACCACTTGCAACATAACTGGTGTGTGTGTGTGTGTTGTTTTTTAATTATTTGGCTAAACTGATTTTGCAAACGCTCAAAGATTCGAAACAAAATTAGTTTCACTTCCTGCACCACTGAGCAGAGTTTTTCTGAGATCTTGCCTGTCCTGTGGATCACTTCACAAGTGGGACTCGTGTGTTCATTAATCTTGGTCGTACAATGACCCCGAGAAATAATTTGTTGCCTTGGCAAGACTTCTTCCTCTCTGGGCTTCACAGACGTCCTCCTCCCCTCCTCTTTTTAATTGCACATTCGCCAAAAGGAAGAGAGAATGCAGCGTTAATGGGAAGAATTGTCTTATTTTAAAAATAGAAATAAAATAACTTTTCTACCATGTTTCTTGAAAGTGAGCAAGGTGATAGAGAGAGATAAAAAGTTCTGATAGGGCAAGGGCAGTTTTAAAACAAAGCAGTGAATCAAAGGTGTTCAAAGCAGCTGCAGCAAAGTGGTCCTCTGACTGTGGAATGCTCTCCCCAGAGAAACATATCTAGCCCCAGCCCTGTCAGCTTCCCTTCATCAGGATAATACATTCCTCTTGGCCCTAAATTGTACCCTGGTATGATATATGACCTGCTTTTGCTGTCATTTGGTGGATAGAGATGGGATACCCCCCTTTTTGTTCTTCTTGTATTGAACACCTATCTATATCTTTATCTACATCTATATCTATCTGTCTGTCTGTCTATCTAATTATATCATTATTTATTTATTTCTAGGTACCTGATTTCAAATAGCTGACAAGGGATTGGAATTTGTTTCTAAAATTATGTAACCCCCTTGGGGATTTTTGTAGAAAGGCATGAACCAATGCAATAATAATTTTTGTGGGTTGCATCCTACATAGCGCTAAAGTAGTGAATGTTAAGTCAGTATTATTATTATTATTATTATTATTATTATTATTATTATTATTATTATTACTATAACTATTACTATTATTACTATTATTATTCCCATCTGACTGGGTTGCCCCGGCCACTATGAGCAGCTTCCAAAAACTAAAACACAGTAAGACATCAAACATTAAAAGCTTCCCTATACAGGGCTGCCTTCAGATGTCTTTTAAAAGTTGTGTAGTTGTTCATCTCATTGACATCTGGTGGGAGGACATTCCACAAGCCAGGTGCCACTACCAAAAAGGCCATCTGTCTGGCTCCCTGTAATCTGATTTCTCACCATGAGGAAACCAGCAGAAGGCCTTTGGAGCTGCATCTCAGGGTCTGGGCTGAACGATGGGGGTGGAGACGCTCCTTCAGTTATCCAGGCCAAGGCCGTTTAAGGCTTTAAAGGTCAACACCAACACACCTAATTGTGCTGTTTGCACAGTGGAACATTCGCTACTGGTGCACCCCCTAAATGTGCTCTAGGGCTTACCACAACCTGCTCAGACTTCAGAAGGATGCTGAGCTTCTTTATACTTCTTCTAACCTTGGTCTTCATCCAGCTGGGCATATTGGTCTTCATCCAGCTGGGCTGCATCAATAGGAGTATAGCATCTAGATCAAGGGAAGTAATAGTGCCACTGTATTCTGCTCTGGTCAGACCTCACCTGGAGTACTGTGTCCAGTTCTGGGCACCACAGTTCAAGAAGGACACTGACAAACTGGAACGTGTTCAGAGGAGGGCAACCAAAATGGTCAAAGGCCTGGAAACAATGCCTTATGAGGAACGGCTAAGGGCGCTGGGCATGTTTAGCCTGGAGAAGAGGAGGTTAAGGGGTGATATGATAGCCATGTTCAAATATATAAAAGGATGTCACATAGAGGAAGGAGAAAGGTTGTTTTCTGCTGCTCCAGAGAAGCGGACACGGAGCAATGGTTCCAAACTGCAAGAAAGAAGATTCCACCTAAACATTAGGAAGAACTTCCTGACAGTAAGAGCTGTTCGACAGTGGAATTTGCTGCCAAGGAGTGTGGTGGAGTCTCCTTCTTTGGAAGTCTTTAAGCAGAGGCTTGACACCCATATGTCAGGAGTGCTCTGATGGTGTTTCCTGCTTGGCAGGGGGTTGGACTCGATGGCCCTTGGGGTCTCTTCCAACTCTATGATTCTATGATTCTATTCTATGATACTTAATTCTTGATCAGTGGCCCTCTTTGGGTTACAGTCCTTGTTGGCACTCGCTCAACTTTGTTCGCTATTAACAGGAGTAATATAAAGCACTCTGGAGAGAAGTCTTATATTTGGACAGGGGAACAGACAAGACCTTTATAAATCGAGATCATTTTCTGCCCAACCAAGGCTCTCCGGGGAAAGGTTTGCAATTTTATAATTTATGTTCTGAATCTAAGTTAAAGCAAGTGGTGAGGATACCTTCTCTTTGTCCTGCGGTGGTGAAACTTGGCTAGTAAAATACGGCCATCCTGAGCTCTGAGAGGGTTGAATTGAAATGGCCACTGATGTCACGTACGATAAGTGGAGCCATAAGTCAACATTTACGCATATGTGGCGTGGCTTATGCACAGAACAGGATGAGCGAAGCTAGGTTTTCCTCAGCAGATGCTAAGCTGCAGAGATGCTCTTCCATTTACCTCTGTGCAAATGGAGGATTATGCAAATGTGTGCTTGGGGTTCTTGCCTTAAGGGGCGCACCGAGGGAAACTCTTATACGGTGGGTGTGCAACATTGATATTGGCCAGGCATCTCCTTCGGAACTGGATAATCAATAAGAGTGCCATTTTTATACAGAGTGGAAGCTTTATGATTTCCCTGTGGTTTTCAGAGGGAATCCCAGAATCGTTGGTTATTATTTATTTGTTTCTTGTGTATCTGATTTTAAATGGTTGATAAGTGCTTGGAATTTTTATCATGTCCTGTAAGTCACTTGGGCTTTTTTTGTGAAAAGCCATGAGCTAACGTAATAATCATAATTTTAATGTGTTGCATCCAATAGGAATGTTCCATCAGCTCAAAGATTCCTGCCTGATGCACCCCCATATCTGCTTTTTAGGGGTTCACACAACCCTATGGAGCAGATCTGGGGGGGGGTATGGGAGTGTGTTGAGGGAGGAGAGGGGACTCTCATTTCGCACATTCAGCTGTACAGTAGGAGTGCAATCTTTCACACAAACACTTGTGCACTCGCACCATTGTTCACATGTAACATTGACCACCCGTACAGTCTGTTTAGAGCGTAACCCCAGTATTTTAGCTGTGCAAATCAATAACTGTGCACTCGTCCACACAAGCACTTGTACATTTCAAGACAGCTTCTTCACTGTGTTTGGCGCAATGTGTGAATAACAAAAAGGTAAAGGGACCCCTGACCATTAGGTCCAGTTGTGGCCGACTCTGGGGTTGCGGCGCTCATCTCGCTTTATTGGCCGAGGGAGCCGGCGTACAGCTTCCGGGTCATGTGGCCAGCATGACTAAGCCGCTTCTGGCGAACCAGAGCAGCGCACGGAAACGCCGTTTACCTTCCCACCGGAGTGATACCTATTTATCTACTTGCACTTTGACGTGCTTTCGAACTGCTAGGTTGGCAGGAGCTGGGACCGAGCAACGGGAGCTCACCCCGTCATGGGGATTCGAACTGCCGACCTTCTGATCAGCAAGCCCTAGGCTCTGTGGTTTAACCCACAGTGCCACCCATGTCCCAATGTGTGAATAAGCCTACTCATAATGCAGGTATATATAGAGAGCCCGGTGCAGAGCTTCTATTGCCCTTTCCTGAAGCCATATGGCTGAGCTTTGCCTGTCTCCTTCCTTCAACAGACTCCTGACCTGGATTGTGTAGGTCAAACCTGTTGAGGGCCGGGGAAGAATTAGCCTGACTCTCAGCAGGAGGTTGGATTAGATGCACTTTCACACTTTCCCATCGCCGAGATTCCTTGAAAAAATGGAATCCTGCTGCAGAAGACACCTTCCATGTGCTTTATGAGATTCTGGGTGGCCAGCTAGTGCTGCTGCTGCTGCTGATGATGATGATAATAATAATAATAATAATAATAATAATAATAATAATAATAATAATAATAATAATAATAATTTATTATTTATACCCCACCCATCTGGCTAGGTTTCTGGGCAGCTTCCAACTGAATATTAAAAGCAGTACAGCATCAGACATTAAAAACCTCCCTAAACAGGGGAGGTTTTTCAGTTGTCTTTTAAAAGTAAAATAGTTGTTGATTGCCTTGACATCTGCTGGGAGGGCGTTCCACAGGGCAGGCGCCACTACCAAGAAGGCCCTCTGCCTGATTCCCTGTAACCTCACTTCTTGCAACAAGGGAACCGCCAGAAGGCCCTTGACGCTGGACCTCAGTGTCCAGGTTGAACGATGGGAGTGGAGACACTCCTTCAGGTATACAGGACCGAGGCTGTTTAGGGCTTTAAAGGTCAGCAGCAAGACTTTGAATTGTGCTCGGAAATGTACTGGGGGCCAATGAAGATCTTTCAGGACCGGTGTTACTTTACTGATCACTTTTCTGGCCCTCTGATGCAAAAACCTGCAAAAGCGCTTGATGGTCACGGCATTGCCTGCAAGGGTGAATCAGGAAGACTTGGAAGTTCCTGCATCTCCCTCCTCCTTTTCCTTTTTTTTTTTTTTAGTTTTAGGACTCCAGGCGTTTGGCTTGCGCACCATGTAAGCCCGGCATTGACACTTTCATAGCAGTCTTTTTAAGCCTCCCAGCTGTCAGCGGAAAGAAACTGAATGAGTGTAGTAACTAATTCACAGATGAAAAATGTAATCCCCGCTAATCTAATTCTTGCCCACCATACAGAGATGGCTTTGGTGGAACTCCTGTTGTCATCTCTTATGTGCTGTTTCCATGCTGCTTCCCTGAACAGCCGTAGGGTTTTTCTAAAAGGCACTTTCTTATTTTTAAAAAAGCTCCAGTGTGTACATTTTCACCCTCAACAAACATCTCTTCTTCCCCATCCCAGCTGAAAATGGCATTTGCTTCTACTGAGTCAGTCCCTTGGTCCAACTCACTCAGTATTGTCAACAGTATTGGCTGCAGCTCTCCCAAGATATCAGACCAGGAGTCTTTTCCAGCCCTGCCTAGAGATGCCCAGATGTGGAACCTTCTGCATGAAAGCAGATGTTTGACCACTGGACCCCATCCCCTGTCCTGTCCCTTGTACCCACGTTGCATGATATCTAGGGGCAAGGAGTGAAGCCTCCACCACAATTAAGTGTAGATGCAAAACCAGGCATAGGCAAACTCGGCCCTCCAGATGTTTTGAGACTACAATCCTCATCATCCCTGACCACTGGGCCTGTTAGCTAGGGATGATGGGAGTTGTAGTCCCAAAACATCTGGAGGGCCGAGTTTGCCTATGCCTGTGCCCATACACCTGGCGTGCTGTCTGTCAGGATTTTATTTCTGCCACTAATTCCATTTTTTGAATTGCTTTCAGTAAAATACCTTGATGTGTTTTGACAATAAAAGCATCCGCAATAAAAACACTTACACAATTTCGTATTTAAAAACAATTAAAACCATTTTAAAAAATCATATGTAAAAAAAAAACCCACTTTCATATGTAAAATCAGTTTCAGCTCCAATGCAGATGAAGATCTCCACTCAAAAGTCTTGTTGAAAAGGGAAGGTCTTCAGTTGGTGCTGAAAAGACAGTAGACGTGGCAGATAAGGTTGTCGGGAGGAAGTTGCAAAGGTTCAGTAACACTAAGGCTCAGTAGCATTGTGTGGAACGGACCTTCTGATAAGATGGATTATTCAGCAGAGCACAGCAACTGGTTGGGTATGTAAGGAATGAAACCATAGTGTAGGTATCTTGGTCTCAAGCCATTTAGGGTGGCGCTGTGGGTTAAACCACAGAGCCTAGGGCTTGCCAATCAGAAGGTTGGTGGTTCGAATCCCCGCGACAGGGTGAGCTCCCATTGCTCGGTCCCTGCTCCTGCCCACCTAGCTGTTCAAAAGCACATCAAAATGCAAGTAGATAAATAGGTACCCCTCCGGTGGGAAGGTAAACAGCATTTCTGTGCACTGCTCTGGTTCGCCAGAAGCAGCTTAGTCATGCTGGCCACATGACCCGGAAGCTGTACGCCGGCTCCCTCAGCCAATAAAGCGAGATGAGCGCCACAACCCCAGAGTCGGCCACGACTGGACCTAATGGTCAGGGGTCCCTTTACCTTTACACTAATACCAGGACCCTGGATTTAGCTAGTTAACTAACTGGCAGCCAGTTCTTTCATGGATTCAAATTACGAGAAAGGAGAGTCCGGCTAAATGTTAGGAAGAACTTCCCGGCAGTAAGAGCCGTTAGATGATGGAATGGACTAACTTGGAAGTGGTGAACACTCCTTCCTTGAAGGTTTTCAAACAGAGGGTGGATGGGCTTCTCTCAGGGATTCTTTAACTGTGATTTCTGCATTTCCGGAGGGTTGGACTAGATGATCCTTGGAGTCCCTTCCAGTTCTAAGATTCTATGCTTCTGTGATTCTTTCAGCTGTGATATAACATGGTAATAGTCTGCTCCAGCAAACAGTTGAGCCACTGTATTTTGCATTGCTTGCATCTTCCTGGGCAACTTTGGGGTGTGTGCATCCTTGTGCATACTTCACATTCTTTGAAAAAACAACAACAAATATTTTTAAAGATTTCTTGGTTTACAAAAGTATGTGCAATGTCTCTTTGTTCAAGTTAAATTTTCTTTTTTCTCTTTTTTCAAAATATTTTTATTAAGCAATTTCAAAATAACAAATTATCAAACTATATAATCACATACATTATTTTTTCCCATTTTTTCCCACCTTTCCATCCCTCCCTCTCCCCCCACCACCAGGGATTCCCCTCAGCTCCTCTCTCTGATTTCTCTGCAGATATTATTTTCTGCATGTTATAAAATTCTACATATCCTTGCCTTGTCTATCTCTCATGTTATCAACCAATAAATTTGTGTATGTTCATTCAAAACCTGCCAAGTTACATTTTCTACAGATCAGTTTCATTTGTTAAGACATTAGTGTTGAGACATTAGAAGTCTGGGGTGACTTCTAATACTTGCTTAGTTATTTTGCATATTTCTTGTAGGATTGTTGTCCAAAATAGTTGGATTTGGGGGCATTCCCACCACATGTGGAAGTATGTGCCTGTGGAGGTACATCCTCTCCAGCATTTTTGTGAGTTTCCTGGGTGTGTTGGCTCTAGTTTCCTTGGTATTAGGTACCATCTGTAAGTGAGTTTCAGAGCGAGTTCTTTCCTCTTTGCTGATATGGATTTAAAGGGAGGTTTAGACCACATTCTGGTCCACTGTGTGGGGTTAATCTCATAGCCTATGCTGTCCTCCCATTGTTTTTTGATTATGTCTAGGGCAGTGCTTCTCAACCTGTGGGTCCCCAGATGTTGTTGGACAACAACTCCCTTCATCCCTGAGGTTTGGCCTTGCTACCTAGGGGTGATGGGAGATGTAATTCAACAACATATGGGGACCCACAGGTTGAGAAAGGCTGGTCTAGGGGAGGTTGTGGGATTTTGGAGTAGGATTTTGTACTTTGAAAACCTCCTCCTAACAACAAAGGGACATGGCAAAGGGATGGTATCCGCAATGTACAAAATCACATTCCTTTTTTTAAATTCTCCTGCTCTCTTCTTTCCTTCCCAGGTGCAAGATAAGTTCCGCCTGGATCTCTCTGACGAGGAGGCTGTGCACTACATGCAGAGCCTGATAGATGAAAGTGTCCATGCTCTCTTTGCTGCGATGGTGGAGCAGATCCACAAGTTTGCCCAGGTAAGAACATTAGAAGAGCACCAAAGTTTTTCTTTTTTAGGTAGTAGCTGCCAGTAGGCCGCTCCTCGCAGAATTTATTTCATTCCTTTAAAAAAAAAAAAAAAGCTGGCCAGATACCTTACCTCATCACCGATTCTAACAGTGAATTCCATAAGTCAATCATACGGTGTATACAGGTGAAACTCAGAAAATTAGAATATTGTGGAAAAGTTCATTTATTTCAGTAATTCAACTTAAAAGGTGAAACTAATGTATGAGATAGACTCATGACATTGGACCAACACCAGTTGATGACATCGCTCCCCAAATCAACACAGACTGTGGAAACTTCACACTGGTCTTCAAGCATCTGGCATTGTGTGCCTCCACATTCTTCCTCCAGACTCTGGGTCCTTGGTATCCAAATGAGATGCAAAAGCTGCTCTCATCAGAAAAGAGATTTGGGGAACCATGTCATCAGGTGTTGGTCCACTGCACTTCATTAAGTCCAAGGTCAACGCAGCTATCTACCAGGAGATTTTGGAGCACTTCATGCTTCCTTCCGCAGACGAGCTTTATGGGGATGCTGACTTCATTTTCCAGCAGGACTTTGGCACCTGCCCACACTGCCAAAAGTGCCAAAACCTGGTTGAATGGCCATGGGATTACTGTGCTTGATTGGCCAGCAAACTCGCCTGACCTGAACCCGAAAGAGAATCTATGGGGCATTGCCAAGAGACAGATGAGAGACATGAGACCGAACAATGCAGAAGAGCTGAAGGCTGCTATTGAAGCTTCCTGGTCTTCCATAACACCTCAGCAGTGCCACAGGCTGATAACATCCATGCCATTGAGGTAGTAATTGATGCAAAAGGGGCCCAAACCAAGTACTGAGTACATATGCATGCTTCTACTTCTCAGAGGTCCAATATTGTTCTATTTGCAGGCCTTGTTTTGCTGATTTCATTTAAAATTCTAATTTTCTGAGATTGTTAATTTGGGGTTTTCATCAGCTATATGCCATGATCATCACAATTATAAGAAATAAAGGTTTGACATATCTCCCTTTGCATGCCATGAGTCTATCTCATATATTAGTTTCACCTTTTAAGTTGAATCACTGAAATAAATGAACCCTTCCACGATATTCTAATTTTCCGAGTTTCACCTGTAAATTTGAAAATGCAGTTCCCTGTCTGCCCTGAATAATCTTAGTTCTTTAGCACCTGAGACACTCAAGCTGATTTGATTGAGACCGCCAAATCGCACGCACACGCACACTCACAAACATGCACACTCTCACTCATCTAAACACAACCATCTAAAAAGCAAAACAGTAGCTTGGGAAGCAGATCACTTCAGAGGATAGCTCAGTTGGTTAGAGTATGGTGCTGATAACGCCAAGGTTGCAGGTTCAGTCCCTGTATGGAGCAGCTGCATATTCCTAAATTGCAGGGGGTTGGACTACCGTATTTTTCACTCTATAAGACACTCCTAAAAAGTAAGGGGAAATATGTGTGCGTCTTATGAAGTGAATGCAGGCGGGAGGCTCTGCTCAGTGCTCCCTTTAAAGAGCCCCGTGGAGCATGTGTGCTCTTTAAAGGGAGCACGGCTCTTGGGGGAGCCTTCCTCCCGCTGCCTGGAAGAGATTTTACGTGGCTATCCCATAAACCAGGACAGCAATAGGGCTTCTGGCTTAGCCCCACACAGCCTCTTCCGGGCAGGGGGAGCCTTCATCCCACTGCCCTGAAGAGGCTTTGCGTGGCTATCCCAGAAGCCAGATCCCTCTTGCTGTTCTGGCTTCTGGGATTCAGAATATTTTTTTCCTTGTTTTCCTCCTCCAAAAACTAGGTGCGTCTTATGGACCGAAAAATATGGTGCATGGTCCTTGGGGTTCCCTTCCAACTCTATGATTCTATATTTAAGAGGCCATGTGGTCTCCACAGCCCCCTTGCCAAGCTACAGAAATCCAGTCTGCCTGCATTCACAGTGGCAAGAGAACTCTTTGTGAAGGTCTCCTGGCTTAGCAAGACCTTGGAACAATTGATTCTTTGGCACCCGAGTCAGATTTTGCATTGTAACTCACTGCACATCCCAGCAGGTCTGTGGCAGAGGATCCAGGCGTGCTGTTTTCATCGCGTCTGATTTCTTCCTGCCCAGGAGAAACATGTGGCGTAGCCAGAATAGAACACTCTGTCTCTGTCAACTGGCTATACAGATGAGAATGTCAAGTCACAAGAAAGCAGAGCCACCCAGGGGAGGCAGAGGACATAGCAAACAAGATGAGGAGGAATCAGCAGGGCTGGAAGAAATCTCTGATCTGGAGCACAAATAGAGGAGGGCATGTGGTACCCAGCTTTCAGGACCCTGGACAGGTCACTAGGAGCTGATTGCATGTTCTGAAGGCACCTTGCCCCCAAATGCATTTTTTATACCTTTTGATCCTTCCTACCCATCCCAGGTTCAATATGACACCTGTATCGCAGCTGCGTAATGGGGAGCCTTAAAGACGCACCCCCATGTGATGAGCAAGGAACTGGAAACCCTGAAGTCCCTGGTTCCTCTGGGGATTCTAGCTCAGAAGTGCTGCATCTAGGATTCCTAGCCCATTTTATGTTCAGGCTCAGAGCTGTCTGAGCTGGAATTTGGTGCCTCCAGAGCTCATGCTGGGTCACCCAACCTGGCTTGCCTTACAAATTTGAGTGCTTCCTGCTCCTCAAGTTCCAGATGGAGACACCCTAAGAGGAGAAAGAACCTGCCTTTCCCTCAGATGGTCTCTTGAGGCACACTACAGCATAGGAAGCTTTCATCAGAATGTGCAGTCATGGTCACTTAGCCTTCTATACCTCAGTCCATGGCAGGAAGCTTGGACCAGAACGACAACACCTAAAAAGCCCTACTGAATCAGACCTAAAACTCCTCTATACCAGCATCTCATGTCCAACCAGAGACTTCCAGGCAGACCTTAAGTACAACATGAGAGCTTTTTCCTGTTGTTTGTCCTCAAACAACTTGTATCCTGGACACTGTGATGTAAACACACAACTGATATGCACATTATTGATATGAAGTGCTGCCCTGTTTCCCCCCTTTTAAAAATGATATTGGTACACCCAAGACCATGGATTAGATCCTAATGGTCAAAAGAAAAAGGCTACCCACAGTCTCCCCCATTTGCCCTCCCCAATGGTTGGTGGGTGGAAGGTAGCAGGTTATTTTGTGATGGGTTCTCATTTCTCAAGAGTTCTTGTGCCAGCAGCACATTAATGTTCTTTCCAGGTTGGGCTAATAAATCAAGAGGTTACAGATTTGATCTCGGTCATCCATTTTTGCTTCTTCCATGTTTTATTTTTCCAGTCGGGCTCATTCATTCATAACATTTCCCTCCTTCCTTTTGTCAGGAGTTTTACAACTGCAAAACCATTCTGTTGCTGTGCAGTTGAAAGTTTTATCAGGCTGTGCTTTGCTAGTACATGAGATCTTCAACTTCCTTCTGTTGTGGTGGTTGCTGCTGCTGCTGTTTTATTGGTGGTGCTTTTAAAGCATCAGATCTCCAGCATCACTTGCATCCAAGCTATTGCTCCTGGATTCATCACTATCAGTGGAGGCACAGGTGGCCTCAGTAGCTAGGAGAGCTTTCTTCCACCCCTGAGTAGTTCACCACTTAGAGACACTTTTGGACAGAAATGGCTTCTCCTCTGTACTCCATGCTCTGGTAACTTCCAGATTGGTTTATTGTAATGTGCTGTAGGTGAGGCTGAGCTTGAAGATGACTTGATGTTGGGAGAGTTTGTATTCCAAGACATACAAAGGGCAACAGGATGATGAAGGCAATGACAACTAGTCAACTGTGTTCATCTTTCGAGGAAGGAGGATGTAGCAGAAGTTTGCTGTACCAGGCTTCAGTTGTTTATTCTTGGGACTGGATATGCTTCCCATGGTTTTCTCCAGGACTTATATTAATTAGGGGCAAAAATAATTGCTGCTTTAAATCCTGTGCAAATTGGCGTGTGACGCTGTTGAAATACAATGGGCTTCTGTAGCCGCTGACATTATTAAAGCCTCTTATCTCAACCGGCGAAACCAACAGCCCCAGCTATTATTCCAGATCACCACATTTTACGAGGCTCTTTATTTTTTATTTTATTTTCCAGAAGTAAATATATATTATTACTGATGGGTATCGAGTTTAATTAACTGGAAAGCATCAAGTTCCACGTGGCCTCAGTGCCACAGTATGACCAACCATTGAGGGTTTCTCATTGGAAGCCTGTCTGCAAGATAATTCAGCCTTTTTAAAAAGCGGGGAGACGCACTCCAGCTGCAACAAAGTTTGAAAGTTTGTGATTGGCACTCTGGCCTGCATGTTGTGCTGGGGATAATAATAACACCCACAACACAACTGGCTGTGTTTAACCATATGAATTCTTTATACATCATATAAACATACCTCTTTTCACATTATCAAATTAAGTAGACGCAATTAAAGACCAAGATTTTGAACAGGAAATACAAATAGATCAGTTCTTTATATATGTAATGTCCAAATAGAAGCTTTTTCTTGTTCCACGTATGTCTTTACGAACACAAGTGTCAGATGTGACAACTTTAAGAAGCAGTGCTTGCAGGAAATGAATTTTTCCTTTGTAATGTTCCACATATGCCTTTGCAAAGTATAGCTGTTGTATGCAGGTATCAGACAGAAGTTGTGCTGGCAAGCATGTGCTTCGAATGGTTAAAACTGAGGGTGGAGAGTTGGGGTAATTGCCATGTGTCCAACTTAGAATGTGAAATCCCTTTATTGCAGATTTGTAGAAAAGAGGGCAAAACAGACGGGTGTAAATCAGCATCTACACAACTCCTGATTGATGAGGAGTAGCTCAATCAGTAGAGCAGGAAGCTCTTAATCTTGAGGTCGTCTGTTCAAGCCCCACTTTGGGCAAAGTATTCCTGCACTGCAGGGAGCTGGACTCGAATTCAGTGGCTCTCAACCTGTGGGTCCCCAGATGTTGTTGGACTACAACTCCCATCATCCCTGAGCTCTGGCCTTGCTAGCTAGGGGTGATGGGAGTTGTAGTTCAACAACATCTGGGGACCCACAGGTTGAGAAAGGCTGGACTCCCAGGTCGCGGACCTGGGAGAGGAGAGGGTTGAAGAAGACTGGAAGAAATTTAAGATTTATTTACAAAAGTACTGTAATTTGGTTGAATCCTAACAAGGAAGCCAGAGCAGAAATAACTGTCTACCATTAAATTATAATTTTTTATTTGAGTTTAACCTAAATATTGCACTTAAGAGTATAAACAAGATGATAATTTGCTTGGAAAAATTCGTTTTTAATGATGAAAGTGGAAGCGGGAGACGCGAGGGAGTCCGCAATAGAATGAAAAGATGTTATGAAACCTATTTTGTTTGTTAAATATGTATCTGTAAAAAACCTTAATAAAAATTTTTATAAAAAAAAAAAAAAGAGAAAGGCTGGACTCCTCCTAACAGCAAAGGGACATCGCAAAGGGGTGGTATCTGCAATGTACAACTGCATCTCGGCCAGTAAAGCGAGATGAGCACTGCACCCCCAGAGTCGTTCGTGACTGGACTTAACTGTCAGGGGTCCTTTACCTTTACCTTTATGGATGTCTTAATGTGGTTGCTTTATTGTGTATTTTAATTGTAGGTAGCTGTATTTTATAACTGGTTTGTTTTGGTTATTTTGCTTGGTGTTTCTTCTTGAAATGAAAGGCGGCGTAGAAATCATTTCAATGATAGCAACAGCATCAGGGAGAGCCAAAAGTTTCCAACAAATGCAATGGAGGAAACTATTGAAGGACCAGAGGTTTCTTTTTCGTGCTTGGAACACATGTGCCGAAGAGGCAAGCTACTTCCCAGCTTTCAATGTAAAACTGAATTGCTTTTGTGAGTGATCCCTTGAGAGTGGGGGGAAATATTCAGCTCAGCCCTAGTTTTTCTTTACTTTTTGCATAGCAAACTTAAACCTGGCTCACAGCACGAGTGCATGCCTCTGAATACCATTTGGGAATCTCTGCATAAAGAGGTGCTGTGCGCTAGTGTTATTGGGTGACTTCGTGCAGGTCCTGTGCTGTCGCTGCCAATAAAAAAAGTGGGAAACCTGATGTTAATCATGTTAAATTCTAGTCTCCGTCTACCACTCTCTTCATTTTAGTATCGCTGCTGGTTCTTTTCACAGAGAAGAGGTGTCTAAATCTGATTTTGCCATTCCCAAATGAATGGAGCCCAAAACTTATTTGCCGTCTTTGATAGCAATTTATAAATTACATGCTCGGATTTGGTTACTTCCCAGGATTATTGGGTTAAGCAGCATTGCAAATGAGGGATGTGTCTGAACGGTTCGTTCGACCTAGTTTTACCCATTAGGATTGTAAGACAACCCAAATTAAAAGCCCTGCCAAGTGATTTGTGTGCTTTGCTGGGAGTTGACCAGTTGGCCTGAGTTGCTGTCCCTCAGCCTCATCTCCTCATAGTAAGAGCCCTGGTGGATCAGACCAAAGGCTATACCAGCATCCTGTTCTCACAGTGGCCAAGCAGATGCTCCAATGGCAAACCATCAAGCCACAAGAACACTCTCCACTCTCCAGTTCCCAGCAACTGTTCCTCAGAGACATTCTTGTTGGTGCAGGGAGGCAGATGGCGCTGTGGTCTAAACCACTGAGCCTCTTGGGCTTGCCAATCAGTAGGTCGGCAGTTCGAATCCCCGTGACGGAGTGAGCTCCTGTTACTCTGTCCCAGCTCCTGCCAACCTAGCAGTTCAAAAGCACACCAGTGCAAGTAGATAAAAAGGTACCACTGTGACGGGAAGGTAAATGGCATTTCCATGCGCTCTGGCTTCCGTCACAGTGTCCATTGCACCAGAAGTGGTTTAGTCCTGCTGGCCACATGACCCGGAAAGCTGTCTGTGGACAAACGCCGTCTCCTTCGGCCTGAAAGTGAGATGAGTGCCGCAACCCCATAGTCACCTTTCACTGAACTTAACCATCTAGGGGTCCTTTATCTCTCCTTTTTTGCCATACTTGTAGGTGATGTGGAGTTAATAACACAGCTCTACTTCCATAGGTTTATTGCAACAACCACTTTGAGATAAATCATACGAAGCATTTTGGACTCTTCAATCTGCTACATCAGTTCTAAGTGACATATGATTTGGTGTACAATGACTTGCACCCCAAGGCCAGAATATGAAAGATCTACAAAATAACTGAGGACTCAAAGGACAGGGTAACCAAGCAGAAAGGGCTAAGTCCTCCAAATCATGATGACACAAAAACTAGCCTATTATTGAAAGTGTTGGACATTTGCCTTCTCATTTGCCATACAATGTTTATTTTTCACGTCCAGTGAATCTTTTTGTGCGGCAGCACCTCTGGAACTCCCTGCTCATTGACACTAGGCAGGAGTCTTTGCTGTGTTGCTTTCACCAGCTGCTAAAACCATTTTGCTTGTTTGGTTGACATATACTTTCATTGTGCATTACTTATTTAAAGCTGTAGGTTTTAACTGTGTTTTGGTACTTAGATCCAGTTACAGATAGGTAGCCATGTTGGTGTGCCATAGTCAAAACAAAAAAAAAAATTCCTTCCAGTAGTACCTTAAAGACCAACTAAGTTAGTTCTTGGTATGAGCTTTTGTGTGCATGCACACTTCTTCAGATACACAGTGTATCTGAAGAAGTGTGCATGCACACGAAAGCTCATACCAAGAACTAACTTACCGTATTTTTCGCTCTATAACACGCACCTGACCATAACACGCACGTAGTTTTTAGAGGAGGAAAACAAGAAAAAAATATTCTAAACGAAACAGTGGATGTATGATTTTTGTGGTTCATGCTGTGGCCACAGACATGTGATCTGACGGTGAGTTTGGGGTAGCCCAATGCAAAAATCCTGAGGATCCATGTGGATCCATGCTTTGTAACCACGTTTTTGCACCATTGCGGCCCCATGAAACAGTGGGTGCGTGTGTTTTTTGGTGCAGGCTGTAGCCATGGATATGCTATGTGATCTGATGGTGAATTTGGGGTGACCTAGTGCAAAAATCCTGAGGATCCATGTGAATACGTGCTTTATAACCACGTTTTAAGTGGGGAGGGAAGGAAAAGAACTCAAGGGACAAGGAGCACGCGTGGGGGGTGTGGAGAAGGATGCTGCTGATAATGCAGGAGAGGCTCCTCTCTGGCGTTGCTCCTTTAGAACAAGCAGGCTCTGCGTCTCTCCCTCCTCCCCAGCAAGGAAACCATGATAGTAACCACTCTGAGAGAAATCAAGAAAAATTACGACCAACACTCTCCCCCAACAAGCGCAGTGAGGTCAAAACACACACACACACAGAGAGAGAGAGAACTGGCCCTAAAGTCGCAGGGCGCTGGAAGTCGCAGGGACGCTGGGGGAGTGAACGGGAAGCAAGAGAAGGAGAAGGAGCCCTCTCTCACACACACAGACACACAGAGTGTCAATTCTAAAGTCGGAGGGAGAGCGCAGGGAGAGTGAACGGGAAGCAGGAGGAGGAGAACGATAGCTCAAGCACACACACACAGCCCCTATAGTGGCTAATCCAACATCGGACAGCAAAAAACTGCAGGCAGGGACAGAGAGCACAGGGTTGTTTTAAAGCAGCCAACCCCGCTCTGCTTGTTTCCCTGCTAGGCTGGCTGAAAAGCTTTGCAGCTACTTAGCAGCTCAGTGGGGAGGAGAGAGGTTGTTTTAAAGAGGACGGGGTTGTTTTAAAGCAGCCAAGCCCGCTCTGCTTCTCTCCCTCCTCCCCAGCTCAGCTCGCTGCCAGGAGCCGCTTACACCCGCTTTGCTGTTTCAAAGCGAGCCACGGACAGCTCACAACTGCAGCAGATTCCCCCGCCATCTGTAGGCATTCGCTCCATAACACGCACAGACATTTCCCCTTACTTTCTAGGAGGAAAAATCTGCGTGTTATGGAGCGAAATTTACGGTAGTTGGTCTTTAAGGTGCTACTGGAAGGAATTTGTTTTGTTTTGGTACTTAGATTATGTCTGCTTGCTTTTCAAGTCTGTTGATATTGTTGGTATTTTCTTATCATTATTTTATATTATTTAAAATAAATTGCTTTTAGGGGTGTGGGTGTTAGTACTAACCAATATATAAACCTTGTAAAATTATTTTTTTAAGCCCATTAGATTTTTAATGATGACTTCCCTTGGAAATTACACACCCTTGCATGCACACCCACTGGGGGGTTGCCATCCACCTTGCTGAAGTCTTTCTGAACCAGCCCAATAAACTTTTTCCCCCAGCGCAGTCAGTCTTGGGGAAGGCAACAAGGAAAGCAACCTACAACATCCAAGCCAAATTGATGCCTTACTTTATGTTTGATTTCTTTCTCTCTTTCCCTCTCTTATTTAGTACTGGAGAAAATGAGCCCCATCAGCTTCTGGAGGAAACCACTTGGCTGTGTGTTAAGCTGTTCAAGATGGTACCCAACAGAGTGTACGGAGCATTTTAGCACCTCAGATAGTTTGCCTCGTCTGGGTTTCCATTAAGACAAGTTCAAGAATGTGTTTTGGTGCCTAGACATTTCTGCCACGAAGTTTGGAAAAGAGAGCAGCATCCCTCCAAACGCAAATACTATGAAAAGAAGAATGTGTCGTGGCCTTCTAAGTGTTTCTCTACACCTGATGTTGGATTCAGAAACTGAAGCTTACTGCTGCACTTAACTTGGCTGGTGTCTATAGGAGCACGTGTTACAAAATGTCCATTTTAATGAATGGAAAGAAAAGTATTGTCAAAGCTGTTTGTGGACTTGGGAACTGAAGTTTGGGGTTCTCTGATAGGACTTGTCCAAATTGTCATTGGGAATAAGCAGCTGTGTGGTTCTTTTCTTTCTTTTGGCGACAGCTGTCTTCCAAAGTGTCGGCAAGAGCCCACCCACAATGGAAAAAAAAAGCTAAATATCACTGATGGTCTTAAAAAGCCCTTAAAGATAGAGAGATTCAATGCTTTCATTCTCTCAATAAAAAATAATGTACATTGACTAAATATTCCAAGACTAATAAATTTCTTCTGATGCAAAGTTCTCTTATTTTAAGACTCCTCCTTTGTCTTTCTCACCTCTTTGGTGGAAATTCTTAAATTTTCTGATGACCTCTATTCCAGATGGAAAAACATATACACCACCATACCTTACAGCTGAACGTTGCCACGTTGTAAAAAAATCCCTGTAACTTTTCCATGCTCATTTGTCAGTATACATGTGCCCTCTGTTGCAAAACAAATGACAGAAAATGTTGATTTATTTCTTATTTCCAGCAGAGTGTATTATGCAGTCAATAGGTTGTATCCAATGAAGTTCTGTCCAGACTAGGCCCACTGCAATTATGTTACTGTCCATTTATTTCAATGGGCCTACTCTGAATACAGCTGAGCCAGTCTTACCGTAAGTTAACCTTACAGTAAACATTTTACTTCTCTACTATGTTAGTGCTGTGGGTTAAACCACAGAGCCTAGGACTTGCCGATCAGAAGGTCGGCAGTTTGAATCCCCACGACGGGGTGAGCTCCCCTTGTTCGGTCCCAGCTCCTGCCAACCTAGCAGTTTGAAAGCACATCAAAAGTGCAAGTAGATAAATAGGTACCACTCCGGCGGGAAGGTAAACGCCGTTTCCATGAGCTGCTCTGGTTCGCCAGAAGTGGCTTAGTCATGCTGGCCACATGACCCAGAAGCTGTACACCATCTCCCTCGGCCAATAAAGCGAGATGAGCGCTGCAACCCCAGAGTCGGTCACGACTGGACCTAATGGTCAGGGGTCCCTTTACCTTGACCTTACTATGTTAGAGATGAGCTATATCTCAGTGGCAGGGCATCTGATTTACATGCAGAAGCTGCCAGGTTCAACCCTTGGCATCGCCAGTTAGGACTGGGAGAGAGAACTCTGCCTGAACATCTGGAGAGACTCTGCCAGTCAGTGCTGACAGTTCTGAGCTAGATGGATCCACAGTTAGACTTGATACAATGCAGCCTCCTACGTTAGCTGAGGCAGAGAAACCCAGCATCATAATCTTACTAAACAATGGGATTAAATGAACTGGACAATCTGGGGTAGGAAACCTACTGTGAGGCTTCAATTTGCAGGACACAGTATTTTTTTTTACTTTTTAAAAATGTTCTATACCGACCCGAAATATTTTGGGGTGGGTTTTAGGGTTTTTTAATGTAATAGTTCTATTATCAACTCCCCCCGCCCCTCTAATCCAAGTGTCACCTTTGTGCCATCTTTATTTTCTCCAGTGCTGGAAACATGTTGCCTTTGGGTGGAAGTGGAAACTGTAAAATTAGATTGTTCTCCTGGGCTATATATAGCAATATTGCTGCTTTCAGCAGCCGCCGCCATTGCAGAGGCTTCTGAAGAGATTTTAATTGCAAGAGAGGCTTTCTCCCCCAACTATAAAAACCCAGACAGAAATACTGAAGGGTTTTCTGAGAACAAGGCAATCTTGCTAACCAAAATAGTCAGCTTATCACACTTAGAGACACCAATGGATATTCATTTCAGTTGGTTCAAGGGGTTTGAAGAATGCCAGGGAGGGATCCAATTGAGTTTCAGCACCTCGGATAGCAGCATGGCTAGAAACCAAAGTCCTGTTTCAGGACATTGGACAGCAGCCATTTCTTCAACACCTATGGACAAAATACATGAGATGCAATCATTGGGATAAATTATTGGCCACTGTTTTATTCCAGGCTTATCAGAAACATTTCAATGACTTAAACCACCTACTCCTACTTGAAGGTGGATAAATTTGCTGCCAAGACAACTAGGAAGCCTGTCCTGCGTGGGTCTGTGCATTGCATTTATAGCATGTTCTCGCTTGCCCACAAACCTTTAAGGCAGCCTTCCTCAACCTGGTCTTTTCCAGATATTTTTGACTACAACTCCCATCAGCGTCAGCCAGCACTGCTGTAGGAAATGGCACCTTCCTATGCTAAGCTTCTTGGTTTGCTATGATTGACCTTTTCTCCAGTGCAGTGGCCCCTTTTGTGTGGGCTGGAACACATGGTAGCTTCTACTGCTGGGCTGTTCACTGCCGCTCATTATTCATAAGTATTATTGCCTCCAACCATGGAAGCAGAGCATTACCATCATGGCTAGGAGCCATTGATAGTCTTTGTTCTCCATGAATTTGTCCAAAACCACACAAGTTGTTGGCCGTCACTGCCTCCTGTGGGAACAAGCGTCACAGTTTAACTGTGCACTTCATGAAGAAATACTTTCTTTTATCTCTCCGGAATAGTCCAGCATTCAGCTCCATGGGTTCTTGTTGTGATGGCCTGGGAATCTGATTCAGAGGCTGAACCTGAGGAATCCCAGCCTGCGCAGGAGTCCCCGCCTCCAGGGCCAGCTGAGCTGGGGCTGGGGCATGAGCCTATGGGTCCTCATCTGTGCTGGATCCTCAGGTGCAGGCACCAGCTGAGTCTGCTCTGGCTCCTGAGGTGATGGAGGACCCATTGCTTGCAGGTGCTCCACTCTCAGCCCCGTCAGGGGAAGAGGAGGTTGCCTCTGGGTCCGGTAACCCTCCAGCCTCTCCTGAGCTACAGAGGCTCAGGGCAGAGAGGCGGAGGGAACTAAGTTCCCACAGGAGGAGTGCTCGCCTTAAGGCCAGGAGAGGTGAGTCACCTGTGGACCGGGGCCGCCCTATACCTCAGAGCCCGCCCAGTTCCAGGTTGCGGGAGCAACATCGTTGGTAACCTGTTGAGGCATCCCCAGATGTTCAGTGGAGTTTGGACCCTGAAACATAATGTTTCAGACCCCCACCATTTTTGATACCTTCCTTCATTAATATATATTATCTCTCTCCCCACAATAAAATGGTGATGCTGCTAAAGAAACCTAGCTATAATCATTGGCTCTCCATCTCTTCGAAGCCTCGCTATGTGAGCAGAATGTCTTTGAGTCATTTCAAGGCAGTACCCAGGTGCACAAAGCAAGCTGCTGGAGACAACAGAGCAAAAGGTCAGGTCAGTGCAGAAGGGATCTTGTTTTCAAGGTGGGGGGGGGTAACCAGGTGTTCAATGTGACAAAATTAGCTAGAGGAACTAATGCAATATGATGCTTTCGTGAGGAAGCTGGAAGGACAGGTAGATAATTGAACAGTCAAATTTTATTTTATTTTTTAAGACCGGACAGTGGTGCGAGTGATTTCTTGCTTTTAGTGCTGATACTCAACCAGCAGTTACAGTTATTCTGTGTCTTTCAGAGATCCATTGGTGTTGCAGTGGGTCCTCATTGCTCCTGTGAGTGACTCAGCTTGCCCAAGAATCATGCTTCTGGCTGAGGTTATTGGCTCAACTGCTGTGATGTCAAAGAGAGCTTTGCAAATTCTAGCTGTTGTAAGGCAATGGGGAAAACTTTGATGACGTGGGATATTGCATTACACAGTCAAACCTTTCACCTATCTAGCTCAATGGTATCTGCACTGACTGATCTTCCAAACACTGGAGATTGTTTTCCCAAATTTGGAGAAGTGGTGTGTTTCATTTTATATCTAGTAACTTTTGTGACTTAAAGCCACAAATGCGTATCTCAAAAAAAATGTTTTCCATCTTCTGACGAGAACCTGCTTGCCATCAGTAAGAATCAGTCTCACACAGAGATGGGTTGAAGAATTCTGGCTGCTTTAGAGCTGCTGCAGCACAGCCTTTATTGTGTAAAGTCAGAAAGATACAAAATACAAGGAATGCAACTTGTTCTCAGCCAGCAGATAAGGACCATCGCACTAGACCACGCAGACGATCAGGCTATGTTACGTGGACCAATCATTTGGGACAGCACGAGCTATTCACGCGCTGTTCATGCTCCAAGGATGCTTTTGGCTATGAAATCACCCTGCAATAATATGAACTTTGCTCATGCTCTTATGTACAAGCAATCATTTTCCCACAATCTTCCACTATTTGATAGTGTTCCCTATGTCTGTCTCTCATATGCATACACCCATGTTATACCCAATAAGGTGTTTTTTCTTCTGAAAAAAGGAAAGCAAGTACACTAATATTAGATATTTGATTAACAGTATATTTAAAAAGGTAAAGGGACCCCTGACCATTAGGTCTAGTTGTGGCCGACTCTGGGGTTGCAGCGCTCATCTCGCTTTACTGGCCGAGGGAGCTGGCGTACAGTCATGTGACCAGCATGACTAAGCCGCTTCTGGTGAACCAGAGCAGCGCACGGAAACGCCGTTCAGCTTCACGCTGCAGCGGCACCTATTTATCTACTTGCATTTTGACGTGCTTTCGAACTGCTAGGTTGGCAGGAGCTGGGACCGAGTAATGGGAGCTCACCCCGCCGTGGGGATTCGAACCGCCGACCTTCTGATCGGCAAGTCCTAGGCTCTGTGGTTTAACCCACAGTGCCACCTGCGTCCCAATCTATATCTCTCTGTATATATATCCCAACCATGCATAGGGCATCTGCAGGCAATTACAGGCTAATCTCTTGGTCAAGAATTGTCCCTCTGGTTGGGGTTCTGCTCTCTGAAACAAGAATTCAGTAACCTCAAGCCTGGGGGCCAAATCTGACCTCCAGGCTACTTGAGATTCTACTCAGGCCACTTCTCCTCCTTAGCCACCCTTCTTCCCAGACCACACCCTTCACCAACTCTAATTTGCATCCTCCTTGAGTGCATTCGCCTGACTGGGGGATGTGTTCTTGAACTCTGATAATGCCCCTTGCTTCCCTGCAAGGAGACTATAAAGAGGGGTGAGTGTCCTACCATAG
The DNA here is from genome assembly GCF_964234715.1 of Podarcis melisellensis. Lineage (NCBI taxonomy): Eukaryota > Metazoa > Chordata > Lepidosauria > Squamata > Lacertidae > Podarcis > Podarcis melisellensis. Next base: position 56,687,900 of record NC_138543.1, on the reverse strand, counting down.
CAGCGGTTTAAAAAAAAACGCATACCTTGTACTGCCCAATTTTGCCACTGCACCTACATCATTAAATAAGGTGCTCACTGTAACACTCGACCACATTTTTAGCAGCAAAGTTCCTTCTTTTGTCTTGCAAGTATACACCGCCTACCATTTGAGTCACAGATTTCTCCCTAACGGCAGGAGGAGAACAACACATTTTCACAGTCTCCCCTGCGTGGGGCATCTTGCCTGGAAATGGTGCTTAAGAGCATCTTGACTTGACAGTCTTTCTACACAACCCATTGGAGGAGTCTAAAAGTTATTCTCTGCTTGAAAGCCAAATGCTCAGTATAACTGACTGTGCACTTTCTCAAATTCTGCCAAGCCCACACTGGAGGGGGGAAAGTATTTATTTCTAGCCATTGTCTTATTTATAGTATTAATTATTTCAGGGAGTTGAAGGAAAGCACAGTAAATAATATATGTAATTTGTAACTGTCAGAAATAGCAGGGGGAAAGGCAGAAGGCTTTATTTAAAAACGAAACAAAGAAAGAATAGCTTTCGTTTACAGAAAATAGTTGGGTCTCCTCTTTGAAGCTGGAATCAAATACTTTATCGGAGCTGTCACCATTATAGATGGGGTCTGTATATAAAGATTTGCATAGCTTTTATCAAAGTGATGCACTTAGCTGATCTAATTTTTCATTTAAAAATGGGGTGAGTAATAATTCAGAAGTATATGAAAAATGTGTCGCCTTTAGACAATCTCAAGGAGGGCCTCAATCTTGTGATTTGCATTGGATGTTATTGAGATTTCATTGGAAGTTTTCGACCCGATTTTCTAAAAGGGAATCTAATTTGCGTCTGCTTACCAGACATAGACATAGAGTTGCCAACTGATCAGGAATGAAGCAAAGCCCACCTTGCTCTTCTGCCTTTTCCAGCAGCTTGATCTTCAGAGATCAGCACAAGAAAATGGCTATTCATGGCATGGATGAATATGATTACAGATGTCTGAGCAACTGGCTGCTATGGAAAGAAACAACCGCAGGAGCTGAATTAAAAGTTAGGAACCGTAACTCGTCTCAGTTTGTCCCATGTGAGACTCCTACTAAGGACTAGTGTAGATCACTCAGCTCAAGCCTGGGAATGAATGTCAGGGGGGCTGTTATTCACTCCCTCCACTTTTAATTTTGTATTTAAAATGAATCTTTTGCAGAGATTTAGACTTAAATATAGATTTAGACTTAAACATAACTCCAGTGCATTAAGACATTGAAGTATGAATAAATACAAGCAGGTATTAATTAATAATAAATAGAGAGTTTCTGATAAACTCATGTGTGCTTAGACAAAGCAATTAGGTATCTTACAAATTGCATTTGCACTGTGCTAACCTTCCTGCTACCTCGATCCTCCCCTTCTCCCAGGAAACAACTGGGACCCATCTTCCAGAAAACCAGTGTGGCAGCTCCACCCCACCCAATGAAGTACTTCTGGAAGCAAACCTCTCTTCTGATGGATCCTCGTGGATCTCTCCCCTTGCCCCACTTCGGTGTAACCTGTGCTCCCCACTTCCCAAAATAGCAAGAAGTCCCCAGAACAATATTTGTTTGAGTTTATTTGCTTCTTTCTTCTGCCATCCTTTCCACAAGCCACAGGGCAGACAGAAGCAGATTTAGGGCAGCACGACCAGTTCCTCCTCACAGGGCACCAAGCTGAGGGGGGAAGGAGACATGAGGATTCCAACAGGGTTCTAGAGTCCTCCTTCTCAAAGCCTAGTTACTGTTTGCGTAGCTTTGGGAAGGAGATGGGAGGGCTCTAGGACTCTACCAGAGCCTTGCACCTCCTTCCCAAAGCCCAGCACCTTGTGAGGGAATCACATTTTGGTGTTGCACAGGGCGCCCTATTACCAAAGTCTACTCCAGGGGCAGTTTCCTAACTCAAATTATATATATATGGATTGTGTTATTTTATGGGGTATATATGTATGTGTGTGTGTGTGTGTGTGTGTGTGTATACACACACACACACACACACACACACACACACATACATATATACCCCATAAAATAACACAATCCTTAAAAATAAAAGCACAGCTACTATCAAATCATTGGATCACTCATAGCAGCAGCAATGAATATCTGTGTCTTATCAAGTCTCTCATTCAAACACACATTGAAAAAGATGTCTTAGCCATTCACTTGAAACTATAAAGTGATGTTGCCAGACAAGAGGCCCTTCTTCAGACACAGACACACCACATACCATACTTCATCCTTCATAGGGACCATTGTGAGGGCTCCATCTTAGACCATAGTCAAGTCAGTATGGGGGAAGTGATGGCTTCAAGGAGAGAGAGGCTTGGATTCAGATTTTGTGTTCAGGTGACATTTGTGGATGCAGTTGGTCTAACGAGGACTCTTTCAGAATAACCTGGGAAAGGGAATGAAGATTCCCAGTTCTTGGAAGTCAATTTCTGTGGAGGTTTGGCAGGCCCCAATCCAGAGACAGTGATAGGGCAGAACGATCCTCCAGACAGTGGCAACTTGGAGAGTTATGGGGCAGGGTGGCAGCAAGATCAAGGCCACGAATGTGCACCTACAAGAACGTTGGCAGCCACTAAGGGGACATCATCTGCTGATCTTTGGTTTGGTTCCTCTGGAAGAGAGAATTTCGAGATGTTTGAAATGATGTATTTATTAGCAGAGCATAAGTGGAGGCAAACAAGGGAGCAGTTCTAACACCCCACACCAGATCTCCACAGGGATACTCCTTTGGGCTGATTGTCAATGCTTTGTCCCCATCTGAAATCCTAGACCTGTTTATTTGTTCAGCTTCATTTGAAAGGAAAGCAGCAGGTATCTGGGTGTTTTAGGAGTCAAAGGTGTATGCTCTGTGAGGAAAGGAACGGTTAAGCATCCTTCATTCTCCATCTCAAAGCGTCTCTCCTGCCCATTGTTCTCTCCTGGCCTCAATTTGCACAGGAGAAGCAGTAGATGGCCAGTTGTTTAAGGAGGCTGATGTGGAGCAGGTTGTTCTGCCCGATATTTGTCAGTTCAATTAGAAAGTTCCTGGCCTGATCCAGGAAGAAAGTAAGTTTTGTAATTGAAAATTAATTCATACTGGAAAGTGCAGTCAATAGACAATTACCAAGATACAGTACCATGTTTATTGCTTGGCGGAATTCGGCTGACGATTTATAAGGGCTGAAGGCAATTATCTTCACGTTCAAAGAATGGACAGGAGAGATGGAACTTAATTACTGCACAACCTTTTCTCTACAACTTCTTTATTGTGTGTAAATAAGCATCAAATGAGCACCCATAAAAATAAAAAACCCACTTTGCATTGCCCAAAATTGGCATTAGCATCAAAATTATTAAGAGGAGACAAACTGATAGGGCGTGATTCTCGACCCACCTGGATTAATCTCAGCACTAATGCTTACAGACCCAGAAGCAATTGGACAGTTTGTATGTATGACTTCGACAAACCGTTGCTTCATTTGCAATGTTGCAATGGTCTCACAAATTGCCTGATGCAATTGACAGGCTGGGTTGCTCATTGGGAGTCTCCAGACTGCAAGGAGATCTCTCCTAGCTATAGCAGCAGGTAAACGGCGTTTCCGTGCGCTGCTCTGGTTTGCCAGAAACGGCTTAGTCATGCTGGCCACAAGACCTGGAAGCTCTATGTCGGCTCCCTCAGCCAGTAAAGTGAGATGCGCACCACAACCCCAGAGTCGTCCGCGACTGGACCTAATGGTCAGGGGTCCCTTTACCTTTTTGCTAAGACCATTTATAGCAGGGGTAGGGAAAACGTTAGGCTCTGTGGTCCAAATTGACAGGTAGGTGGGACAAGATAAAATTATGACATCACATAATTGACATGTGGGTTCTCTCACCCACCTTTCAATATTGCTTGTGTGCACTTCAAGCACTTTCCTCCTCTAGTCTTTCCCACTAAAATATTTACATTTCTGCATTTTCGTAAACAAATTTTGGTTGGAGAACCAAATCGCATAATTCTCAGACATGAAAACCTCCAGTGGTAGTTGTGTGTCAGTTCACACATCGTTTCAGAAGCAACAAATGAGGTAGGTGTCCATTTAAATGCAAGCGTAACCAACCCCACCTCCCATTCCTACATTTCTGACCAAAGTTGCCTGTGGTCTGACCTTCTGTAGCTATTCAGATGTGGGCCAAAGAAAAAACAGGGAAGTGCTTTATATCTGAACAGTTATTTGTAAAATTAAACCAGTATTGCATACTTGAGCTGGCGACAGATCTCCAGAATCTTAGCAGATGATCTGTTACCCACTACCTGATTCCTTTAACTCAGGGTGTGGCAACTTCTTGTTTTAATTTGTGTCTAAGGGCCTTGGTCCATTTTGGAGCATTGTGGTGGAAGCAAAAGTAGAGCAAAGACTGTAAAGTTTACATTCGGACTGTAAACACTCCCATGGGGCTCTCCAGCCAGATAATCAAGAGGCATAATTAGAATTCAAGGATACAGTCCATCCAAAAACGTGTGAGGAGGGTGTGAAAAAGGCCAGTAAGAGTGTGGCTTGGGGAGCAGGCATGTGGTTAAGGTAGAGTGTGTGACCTGGGAAGAGTCCCAAGATCCAGACAGAAAGATGCAGAGGGCCATATTTGAACTGGAAGTACCAGAGATGGAACCTGGCCATTCTGTATGTCAAGCACATGCTCTGCCATTGAGGTACAGCTCATCCCCTTCATGTTTGTTTGTTTGTTTCCCATTGCCTTTGGATCTCACATTGTTATGTCAGCTTATCCTCCAGTTTACCTTGCTCCCTATCGCCTTCTTGGGCATGAAAAGCCCAACAAAACCTAAGCCCACGCTAATCCACTTAGTCGTGTAATGCACCGCACCCCAGTTTAAGAAGCGTTCCTTCTTAAGCTCTTGGAAATGATAGCTAAGCCCTTACTTGAAATATAAAATAAAACTAAAACTTGTTTTCCATTTCCCAAATGAATTCTATAAAAAGGGGGTGGGATGAGAGCTGGCTCAGGCAGCCCCAAATTTCCCAGAACTCCCTTTCTTTTACACCGAGTGCTTTCGCAAAAAACTCGTTCCACACTGTATAAAAGTTTCAGACACTTATGGGGGACTTAGCAGCAGATTCACTGGTGGAGAAGCCTAGAATACTTCCTGTTTTGTTATAGGTTGCCTCTTGCTATAGTGAAAGGATTTTGCAGCCCTCGCTTTTCTTCTGAGCAATTAAAGAGTAGGGGATCCTTATTCTCCTTTCCTGCACATACAAAAATTAAATGGAAAGAAGGGAGATATTTCTGGGGAAGAGAGGAGAATTGGTCTTGGGGTTTATTTACTTCTTTTAATAAAACTGGGTTCCCTTTAGTCTCTGCAAACTTCTAATCTCATTTCCCCCACCAGTGCAGCAAGAAGTAATTCCACTCAAGTTGCATCAGTAGAGAAAAGCATGAAGGAAGGAAAAATTGTAGCAGACGCCTCTCTCGGTTCCATTTTCTTTCAAGGACGCTGATTGAACAGATGCCTTTGGGGTGATTGCTTACTCCAGAGGTTTTAAAGTTGTCATGGATTTAAAGAGCATCCCATTGTAAGGCCTCACTCAAGAAGGGTGGAAAATCCAGAGCAAGTGTAAATATGTCCCAAAGTTGTGTGGCTCCAGACATATTCATTGTGTGTTTTCCTTTTTGCCAAATGTCGCAACTGTGGTTCTCCATGCTATTTCACATCGCATCCTGGAGACTCTGTCTGCACACCTGCCCTTTTCTATGGCTGAAATGAATTTGCTGCTCCAAATTTCCTCGCTCGATATCCCAGAACTGCTTTATTGCAAAGCATTTGGTATTTGCCTTTCATATTTGATTTCCATATATGACTGTGCATGAGAGCTGACGTACAGCGCAATTCCGTATTTCATGATATTTGATGGGTGGCAATGCAATGATATTTAATATCTGACTGCGTTTGATGGATGATGTGCAATGGTATTTGGAAAACCTGACAACTTACGAAATTTCATATTTGGTGCCTGTCAAAATCAAAAACAGTCAAGAGATGCCAGCAAGCCTGAGCATTTAAATTAATGTAAAACCTCAAAGAAGAACTGGCTGTGTAATGGATTTTGCTGTTTTAGAGCCTCTCCCAAGTTTGCCATAGTGGTACGGAAACTATTGTAGTGTTAAATTGTCCTTTGGCACTTCCATCACTAAGTTATATGGGAAGGAGAGATGTCATTGCTCCAGTGGAACATGTGCCAATTGAGACACTTTTCCTCGACCCTTGTATCCTCTCTAGGAAGTCCACACAGCAGAGATTATCCATTGTATTAACTTAGAGAGAATCAGCCTGGAATACCAAGTGACTAATACAGTGTAACATGATTGAAGGAGGCTTGTAGTTATGGAAGCCATGACAAAACTATAGAGGCATACAATGTGGCACTTATCAAATGGATTTGCATGAGAGAGAGAGAGAGAGAAGGAACAAGAAGCAATTATGATGTAGTTTAGTGAGGAAGAAAAGGCTTTGCATTCTCAAGGTCCTGAGTTCATGCCAGGTAAAGATTCTCACATAAAGAGCCAAGGGAGGAGGGAGAATGCAGGGAACAGGCGAAGCTGCATAGCCCCGAGTCAGATCATCCATCTAGTTCAGTATCATCCACACCTATTGGTAGTGACTGCTCAGGATTTCAGGCAAGGTTCTCTCCCAGACATACCTAGAGGTTCCGAATATTGAAACTGGCAGATGCTGTCTGTAGTGCTAGAAGGCACCCCAAGCATCACCTATAGAATTGTAGAGTTGGAAGGTCCAAACCCCTGCGATGCAGGACTCATAGCAATAGAATCCTTGAAAGATGGCCATCCAACCTCCATTTTATAATCTTCCATGAAGAAGAGTCTCACACCTTCCAAGATAGTCCATTCCACTGTTGAACATCTCTCACCATCAGAAAGTTCTACACAATATTTACTCCTTTCTTGTTATTTGAGTATCCTGCGGAGCCACAGAAAATAAACTTGCTCCATCTTCCATGTGACAGCCCTTCAGATATTTGAAGATGGCTCTCCCGTCACCTCTCAGTCTTATCTTCTCCAGGCTAATTCTCCAGGCTAAAGATACCCAGTTTCTTCCACTGTTCATTTCCAGACACTTGATCATCTTGGTTGCCCTCCAACTCAATTACAGTCATGGATGGAAAGGTCAAAAGAGTTAATCAAGGAGCTCATAAGATTCTGAGCAGTGGAACATGTGCGAGTGGAGACTTGAACATCTTTCAACACTTGCCTTTCCTGCCCAGGTGAGACAGACTTCAGAAAATGGGACAAGGCTCAGCAGGCCTTGTAGGAAGGCATTATAGGCTAGAACCTATTCAGGGGGCCACCCCTGACCTTGGACATTATGCTAAACATGACTTCAAGGACAAGTTAATTTTATTTTGCATGATTATTTTGCATTTTTCAACTAGAGAAAGATGTTAATTTTTGTAAAAATAGAAAATAAAGAACTACTTTGAAAATGCTTCTATTCCATATATCCAGGTGAGACAACAGACTTGGGTCAAAAGCAAGCATGTACATGTAACAAAACTAAATAAAAAATAACAAAATTAAACACCAGAAATCTATCCAGAAGAGAAACGGCCACTTTAATGCTCTACCAACTGGAGCAAAGTAGGGCTGTCCTTTGGATAATGTTCAAGTCTGGCAGTAGTCATAGAAACTTCCTTAGCAATAAAACCACCATGACCCATCTCCAGCTGTGCTCAATCTTCACTGGGGAATGTTCATTTCCCCCACTGAAATAATGTGTGGTTTGGAGGTGATTTGGGGTGCAGAAATACAGAAATCCATCAACGAGGGATGCCTTTGTAGGAGCACTGGTCAGTCCATTAATCCATTTCGCTCAGTATTGTCTAACACAGCTTCTCCAGCCTGATGCTCTTCAGATGTTTTGGACTACAATTCCCATAAGCTCCAGCCAGCATAACTGTGTTAGCTTTGGCCAATGGGAGTAGCAGCCCATTGGCACCAGGTTGCAGAAGACTGGTATGTGATGTACTTTGACAACCCCCAGTGGCTTTCCAAGGTTTTGGACAGGAATCTTTCCCAGCTGTTCCCAAAGATACTAGGGATTGGACATGGGATGTTCTGAATGCAAAGCATGTTCCCCACCAAATTGAGCAACACGAGACAGGAAACAAGAAGAGGGCAAGAGAATATTTTTGGGAGTGGACCCTTTTTGGGGCTATGGAGCGAACATCTTAAGGAGATCCACATCTGTATGGAAGTGGGAAGAGAAGGGTGCTGTTGCACTAAAGTCACACTTGTGGGCTTCCCTCAAGCATCTTGGTGACCACCGTGAGAACAAGATGCTGGACTAGATGGGCCTCTGACTTGATCCAGCATGGGTCGTCTTAAGGTTCTAACGTTCACTAGGATCACCACTTATACACTTCTGGGGTGCGTGTGTGTGCGTTGCCTGAAAAAGACAGAGATTTGCCTTAAAAATGCAAACAATTATTAAAATTTAAATGGAAATACAGTGGGAGGAATTCAAGAGAGCACTAAGGAGCTCTCTCTATCAGTGTAACTATTTATGTTTATCTGTTGGAATGACCTCCCCTCCCTTCCACTGTGTGCTGTTCTAGGGGGTTCTCATTCCCCCCCCCCAGCCAATTAGGGGGATGCACAGGGGGAGGAGAGGAAAAACACCACATTGTGCTAGCAGAATTCTTTGTGTTGCCTTCTGCTGGTTGGACTGGTTAGTTGAATCCGGCCCGATAAATTTGTCCATTGTGGGGAAAACTGTGTGTCTCCTCAGTCGGCTGTTCAGGTGCTCACTGTGGATGGGAAGATTTGTGGTCCATGCACCCCCTCCTTGTGATTATTTATGTTTACACAGGACTGGTACCAGATAGCTGTTGAAGCAGAGGACTCCTTCACATGGAGGACTTTCCTCTTGCAGCCATTCCAATAGAAGAATGTCCTTTGCAAGGCAGCCACACTAGCAACCCTAATTTTCAGGAAATCTGTTAAAACTGCATTTGTGCCAGCAAGCCCTCGATCATGTTGCACCAAGTTTACTGCTGCTAACTTTGTGCTTTCTCTTAGCTTAATGGGATTGGCCCCTGGCATTTGTGTTGGTTTACTAAAAGAGAGAAAAAACTTTATGGGTTTTTATTGCTTTCACATTTTCAAAGATAATAGCCACAGTCCGAGGCATAATTATAACGAGCTTAAGGGCACTTAGCTCTGTGCTGGATCATGGCCACAAAGCGAGGAGTGCAAAACATTAAATGACTAATCAACCAATTTTGTTCTTTTGCTGGTTCCTGCGCTGCCTCCAAATTGGATAATATGGTGCAGCAGGAAAATTACATGCTGGTGCTCTTAAAAGGATGGAGTCTGCCAATCCAACCTTGCTGCATTCTTTTTACCTGATTAGCAAAAAAAATAACGAACCACCTCCGAATGGAATCAGAAACAGAGTAGAGGAACTGTGGCCACTGGTACAGCTCTTGCCAGACCTTATGGCCAAAGTCCAGGTCTCCACAGCCCATGACCCCCACAGGACAACCGAAAGCGTGGGCACGGTTGATGGCAGAAGCACATAGACCTCACATGGGCAAGCGTGGACATTGCTGTGCTCACTGAGGCCAACACTGATCATTATAGCACCTTCCCTTTTATTTTTGTTTTGTTACATATGTATGTATGTGTATCCAATGTTGCACTAAGCAACTTGTTCTAGTCGTGCAAGGATTTACCCTTGTGCAAGAGAAGTTTCCTCCCTCCCCCCCACCCAATGTACCTCCAAAGGTTGTTCTGGGTCCCCCCACCCAAAATACCAATCCTTCAGAACAGATTTTGGGGAGGGTGTGAGACACACAGAAGCAAGAATATGGGGTATAAATCCCTGCCCAAATGGAGTAAATTCACTGGAAACTGCTCAGTCAGCCAGTGGCTGCCCAGGAGCGTACATGGGTACAGATGCTCGGTTTATTATTTTTGTTTAGAAAAGAGGTGCTTTTCTACGTGAAAATGGTGCTTTTTCCCAAGTAGAGTGGTACCTCGGGTTACAAACACTTCAGGTTACAAACGCTTCAGGTTACAGACTCCGCTAACCCGGAAGTAGTACCTCGGATTAAGAACTTGACCTCAGGATGAGAACAGAAATTGTGCAGAAGCAGCACGGTGGCAGTGGGAGGCCCCATTAGCTAAAGTGTTACCTCAGCTTAAGAACAGTTTCAGGTTAAGAACGGACCTCCGGAATGAATTAAGTTCTTAACCAGAGGTACCACTGTAAATGTGTCAGGGCAGCAACAGCAGGAGCAAACCATTTCATTCCTGTGGGCACCTCTTATTTAGGTGGCACTCTTATTCAAGATGTGAAATTGCACATGCTCAAGAGCTTTTGTTTCCAATTTTTCAATCAAAAAGGCAAACCGTCTCTTGGTTTCTGCTATTTTTATTTTTTTTATTTTTTTTTGCTCTAGCAGATTATGAAGGTTATGAAAGCATGGAATGGCCAGGGGTGGGAAAAGAGGAACATTCAATGTGTGTGTTTTGCAACTGAAGTAATACACATGGATGCTTACCGTATTTCAGGGTCTAAAATCACTTGGCTGCACCATTGACTGTGGTCTATACAATTTGCAGAGCATAGCCATGATGGCTAGCAACCATTGATAGCCTCATCCTCCATGAATTTGTCTGATATTCTGTTAAAGCATCTAGGTTGGTGTCCATCACTACCTATCATGGGACCAAGTTCCATAGTTTAACTATGTTAGTTGACAAGGAAAAATAGGTATATCAAAGGAGAATTCCTGGATGCCAAGATCCACATTTGCGGCACGTGAAAGAACCCCAGCAGAGATTTAAAATCACAAAACATGCAGCAAAGTAAAGCGTGGAAATATAGGCTGTTAGACCTTTAAAATATGCCCTTGTGAGTTCCTTCCAAAGTTTCCCACTTACCCTAGCATAGATATTGATCATACATTTGGTAAGTTAAATATGGTTTACTTACAAACTCTCCAAAGGTTAGGTTCATGTGCTTTTCCATACAGCATTCAGAAAACACAGGCAGAAAGACTGGGTTTTGTTACAGTGGTGAAAGTTCCTAAATTATTGGTACAGGAACACAATAGTGGCTTGAAAAAGCCATGCAGTCTGGGCTTGGAACAACCAGTCCAGACCTCTTTACCCAAAGGAGTTCACATGGTAAACTGAAGGAACAATAGACTTCCTTCCTCGCAAGATGATAGGGATTGCTCTAGCTAAGCTTAGCAGAACAGTTTACCCTTTATGCATTAATTAACCCCTTCATGCATTAATTAACCCCTCCGTGCATTAATTAAACTTAAGCATGTTGGTTATATGAGACTGGTTATCCCACAAACTATGATCTGCATGAAGTAAAATCTCCAATAAAAACTCAAAAGTAAGATGAGATCTTGAGGGACGCTGCAGCAGGTACTGATGCCTCTATGCCCCTGGCACCTGTTGATGCCTTTCCTACCCAGATATTCCTTTCAGCCATCCAGAGGACATGTGGGCAATTAATCTGGATTGAGTAGCACCAGGTGGGTCCATGCATCACCAGCCAGCATGGCATTCCATGGCATGGCAGATCTTTTCTTTGGATAATAATAAAGCAACATGCATGTGTGTGGGGAAAGGACTCCTCCGCAGAGTTTCAAAATCACACTGTCTGCTCATTTAAAACCAAGCGCTTTTCTCCTTGCAGGTGATTGACTGATAGTACTGATGGGTTAACCCAATGGATAGAAACTGTCTAGACACAGGAACAAAACTTATTACTTGCTGCTCTTGAAATACACCGAAACATCAGCCTGCTCCCTTATCTCTGAAAAGGTACACCAACCTACAATCTTTTATTCAGGCACATGCCATATTTTTTATCTCGCGTGAGTGACAGGTATATTGCTTGCTTATTTATAGGGTCCTCAAGTTGCGGCTGGAGCTGCCTTGATACTGTAACCGTCGCAGGTGTTTCAAACCCAGCAAGGTCTAGGGAATAAAACAGCACAGGGTGGGTGTCTTCTGCCTGATGCTGTCAGTGGGACAGAGCAAAGGAGCTTGCAGTAATGTCAGGGTGGGAGTGATATAAACTGCAAGTACAGTGGTACCTCGGATTAAGAACTTAATTCGTTCTGGAGGTTCGTTCTTAACCTGAAACTGTTCTTAACCTGAATCACCACTTTCATGCCACTCTTCTAAGGAATATGTCAGACAGAAACAAAGAAGAGAAGATGAAGAAATCAGAAAAGAATATTCTACAGCACTGACAAAATAGGATTTGTATTTTGAACATACAGTGGTACCTAGGGTTAAGAACTTAATTCGTTCTGGAGGTCCGTTCTTAACCTGAAACTGTTCTTAACCTGAAGCACCACTTCAGCTAATGGGGCCTCCTGCTGCCGCCGCACCGCTGGAGCATGATTTCTGTTCTCATCCTGAAGCAAAGTTCTTAACCCGAGGTACTATTTCTGGGTTAGCGGAGTCTATAACCTGAAGCGTCTGTAACCTGAAGCATCCGTAGCACTGTGAACAATGGGAACTCTAGGCTACTTAGGTAACGCAGGTGGAAAAGGTGACTGCTTATACCCAACCAGCAGAGATGCATGTATTCTGGTTTGCACATGCATATTCAGCATTGAATGACTGCCGCATAAAACAGTGTCTGACATGCCTCCCCATAGATTCATTTGATGGTCCAGCTCCTCCTCTCCCCGCTCTGTTAAGTTATGTTCCAGCTGGGTGTAGCAGGACCAGTGGTGTTGTAGAACGGGGAACCCAAGGGAGCTGTGAGACATTTTGTTTGCAGAGCAAAAGCAATAATTTCATCTTCAGGAGAGTCGGGGGTGAGCACACTTGATAGTGGAGACTGGCAGAGCCAGGCAGGGCTCAGATCTGGATTAGTCTGTCAGATCACCTTTATTTTGATACTTGATATACCACAACATTTAAGGAGGATGGGATCTCTAAGCAGTTTACTGGTATCATGGCATATTACGAAGAGAAATAAGAAAATAAGAGATGCATTAGGTCATAGCCATTGCAACACGAAGTGGTATATTGAAATACTTTATTGTCACTTGTACAACTTGTATACAGTGGTACCTCGGTTTTTTGAACATAATCTGTTCTTGAAGACTGTTCAAGTTACGAAACGTTCAAAAACTGAGGCGCAAAGGGCAGTATGCAAATTTAATAGAGAAAATTGAGAAAAATAACATATACACTCAGTGGAAGCTGTTCAGCTTCTGAGGCATGTTCGAAAACACAAGCATTTACTTCTGGGTTTACAGTGTTCGAAAACCAAAACATTCATCAACTGAGATGTTCGAAAACCGAGGTACCACTGTACTTGTTTCACTGGTTAAATGTTCTGTGCCACTGCAACGTTGTTGCACAAGAAAGCATACAATCAGGATTCTGATTACTTTGTGAGTCAAGGACCTGCCACCCGCTTGAGGTTAAGAAAGACACAAGGACACAGTATATTAGGTTAATGGGCTGAAAAAGGCCACAACTTTATTGATTACAGAATGTGAGAGGTATTGGCTTAGGCATTGGATAAAACAACAGAGCGTGACTCCACCCCCTCAGGAAGGGGTGAGCCTATCAAGGGTTAATCACAAGTAGGAGGAGCTTGTTGATGCAAATACAACTGTAAGCTCCCCCTGATGTCACTGGGGGTCATGTCATGGCCCTAGCCACCAGCAAGGGTGTCGGACAGGATCCACAACCGCCGGATTCCTTTACCGGAATACCCAAAAGTAGAGGGGTAGGTGATGGCCATACCCTGCCCTTCAATACACAAACATATTCCAATGCCTAACCACCAATACCCAAAAAGTTGTGACGACTACGAGGTAGGCAAAATCCAAGTGGCTGGTGCCAATTTGCCAGTTGGATAAAAATTCCTACCAGGCCCCTTGGGCAACCAAGGCGACCAACCATAGGTCCATAGCAAGGTCAAAAACAAAGAAATGAACTAAAGGGATGGTGGGTGATCTGACGAAACCCAGCAGTGCAATCAAAGGGTAGTGCTGCTGCGGCCACATTTGAGTGGCTAAACCCCGCCCCCAAGCTTCCGCCTTATTGGCTGGCTGCCAAGGGGTGCGGCGCGGCAGCCGGGACAGCTGATGCAGGGACTGGAACACCCCCTGCGGATGCAGGAAACGGCTCCCACTCACAACTCCTCCCCTCAGGAAGGAGGAGAGGCTTTGTTGCACATTGGATGGCAAATCTGTTATGCAACACGTTTCTTGCTACTACAACTGTTACAATCGATTCTTCTCCATTCAGAGGCAGCAATACTTCTGAATACCAGTTGTTGGGAACAACAGGAGGCGGGCGTTGCTCTTGTGCTCAGGTCCTACTTGCTAGTTTCCCATAATGAGCATCTGGTTGGCCACTGTGAGAACAGGATGATGGACCTGATTCATCAGAGCTCTCCCCCCTCCCCTTATAGACTGTTGTGGGCACCACAAAATACCCATTTCACAAAAGAAGAGCTGGTGAACCTCAGAAACACTCCCGCCTACCCAAAGGGACAAAAATTCCACACACACACCCAAAAGCAAACACAAAAGGCAAGTGACACCCCCAAAATGTAACCCACCAACCAAACAGCTTTCTCAAAGGCAAATGAACTGAAGGAAGGAAGGAAGGAAGGAAGGAAGGAAGGAAGGAAGGAAGGAAGGAAGGAAGGAAGGAAGGAAGGAATAGGAGTTGCAGGTGCCAACGGGGCGTCCAGGTTGCTGAAGTATCCGCCAGCTCTGCAGTGCGGACCCCAGAATTAGAATACCAAGGAATAAAGTTTAAAATCAGAGTTTAGCTGCAAAGCTGTGATTTTCCATCTTCAGGGAAGCGAGAAATGTAACTTAGCCAAATGGGTTGTACTTTAGCGGAGTATGTTATTATTATGCTAATAATGAAATATGCTGCTTTGGCACCTTGACCTGCTGCCAACTCCTGATAAGCTATTTTGCCTCCTTTTTTTTTCTTCCCTAGAAGGGAAGGCGGTGAGTGATACCACTACCACCACCCCACTCCCCACCCCCTTACAAATGGGTCTATTTGTGGGAAATTGCAGCCAGCAAGGTTTGCAACTTGACCGTTTTTATGAAGTTGAAGGGAGAGCAAGGTAAGGTTTTTATGGAAGGCGCTATCAGGTAGATACACATTTGACATGGAGAGCGCTGAGTTATCAACTCCCGCCAAGGGCAACCATATATCTTGTGCATCCAGAGCCAAATGATATTTGACACTTCATTTCAGGACCAAGACATCTAAAGCTAAAGCTTGGGATCGTTCAATTTGACAGAATGGATGCTTCTCGTCTGATCTCCCCTGTCCTAGTAATAGACAAGCTCTAATGGGCTCCCTTTTTCTTCCATCTTTATTTGTATTATTACATCTTCTGGGCAAACCAGTTACCTCTCTATGGTGCATTTATTTCGTAAATTAAGAACATCGGAATTGACTTGCTGAATCAGGCCAATGGGCTCTTCCAGAGCACCCATTTATTGATCATTTATACTGATTTCCTTGCAGAAAGCTTACATGGATGTTAGAGCGTGCCTGGTTTTTATAGAGCATTTGTTCTGATTTCTTTGCAGGGAGGTTATACAACAGCAAGCACCCATCTGTCTTTGTTCCAACTTCAGGGTGTTTATACATCTCACTGAAGTCTTTGTTCCAACTTCAGGGTGTTTATACATCTCACTGAATATAGTATGTTCATGCCATGCTTTTCAATGCATTTCTCCATCACCGCAAACATTCTTATTTCTTTTTTAGAAAGCTGATTTGTTTTGTTTCGCCAGCAGAGCATTTCGATCCACTTTAATTCCGGAAAACCCAAATTTCCAAGAAAGTGTTTGAATCCCTCCCGCAAAATGAGAACATAGGGTGAGCAGGCTGGATGAGGCAAGTGACCCATCTAGGAAATTCTTCCCAATGTTGAGTCAGAATATCTCTCTCTCTCTCTCTCTCTCTCTCTCTCTCTCTCTCTCTCTCTCTCTCTCTCTCTCTCTCTCTCTCTGCAATTTGAATCCATTGCTTCATGTCCTGCATTCTGGAGGAACAGAAAATGAACTTGCTCCATCCAGTCTGGGAGGAGGAAGAAGAGAAGCATTGTGGGAAATTTCAAATTGTAAGCATAGCTGTCAACTTTTCCCTTTTCTTGCGAGGAATCCTATTCAGAATAAGGGAATTTCCCTTAAAAAAAGGAAAAACATTGTAAGTTTGGTATGGGTAATGTTGCCCAGCAAAGGAAAACCTCCCGTGAACTTAAGATCACATTCAGAAAACAAGAACAAGAACTTTGCAACAGAAGGACAATGTCTGAGGGAGAGAGACCTACGGCTGTTTATGGTCATTGCTGAATTAACACAGGAGAAATGTGCTTTTCCTACCATACAGATAAGCTAGGAGAGCTGTTAAATGAGCATCCGTTTTGCAGTAAAATTGTCAGATGGGTTTTGGTGCTTTCAATCAATCCCAGGATGCTTGTTTTATGGGTAAAAAAGAGAGCAACATATATTCCCTCTCTGACCTTATTAAAAGGCAAGGAGGTGGTCATGTAAGGGGTTTAATTAATTCTTTTCTGCGCCTTAAAAATGAGCCGAGGTCTTACCGAAAGAAGGCTCAATTTAGCAAACAGCACCCTCATAAATTTTCAGCTTTAATATGCCTCCCTTATCAATTGCCTCCCCATCCCCAAATACACTCCAACATTCGGAGCAATAATGAGGCTTTAACAATCAATAAGTCTCTAATGAGAGGAAGCTGGGAGAAGGACCACAATAATAATCTTTTGGCAAATCAATAGCGAAAGCAATGTGAAAACCATTTGATGAGTTTTGACTTCCTCTGTTCTTGTCGTCGGTGATATTCCCTTCCTCCTCCTCTCCAGAGACTAGGATATTTCCATCTCATAAGATAATCACATAATTAAGATGTATGAAATGTGCCTTGCACATGACACATGCAGCGCGAATAGAACGAAAGGAACTGATGCAGCATATAAGCATGCTTGTTCTCAGCTGGAATAATTGACTGAGGCCCAAAAGCAATACAATGATAATAAGAACGAGTGAAGGAGATGTGCTTGCAACAGATCATAAAGAGATCATGACAGCCGTAAGAGACACACACCATGATCGACAGATCGGAAGGTGCAGTTGAAATTGCTTACTCTTTCTAGGGACTAGACACCCTCAATTCTTGGGTCTTGTAGGTGTTAGAATTAACACCTTGGGGTGTCAATAGCTAGCTAAGCTAGGCTAATCTCCTGTGTGAGGCGATAGCTAGACCCTGTATATTAGACTGTTTGCTAAACACTTCCAAATCCTCCGGAATCAGTATGTGTTAAAAGCAAATTAAGCTAGGCTAGTCTCCTTTGCAAGGTGATAGCCTGGGCATGGGCCATTAAGAAGAATATCAAAGGAAACCCTGTGTGAAATGGCAGTGGGTGGGCCCCTTCCACTCTGTGGAAAAAGCCAGGACTTAGAGAAGAGAAATTTGAAGCAATGTGGGCTGGAAGCTTAGATTAGGAGGTTAGGAGTGATGTAATGCAGAGAGAAAAGCCAGTGGCTGGAGAAGGAGTCAGAGGGCATGGTGTCTGATGTCTGTCTGAATCCAAGGCTGTGCTTATGGAGAAAGCAAGACCCTCGTGGAGTGTTAATGTTGTGAACCCCTCCATCAAAGGTTGAATATATATTCTTGCATTGCAGGGGGTTAGTCTAGATGACACTTGGGGTCCCTTCCAACTCTCCAATTCTTTGATATGCATACATAAGCCACATTTCATAAAGACACTGCAGTCTCCACTGTGCCTCATTTCTAAAAGGAAGCACGGACCCTGGGCAAGGGTACCTGGAACCCCTGGCACTTGGAGATTGGGGTGCTGTGCAACAATGCTTCTTGTAAATTGTGTGTTGCTCTCCCTGTTGCTGCATAGCCACTGCTTCACAGTGTGCACCCCTCAGCTGAACTGTGCATCTCACCGACACCCCAACAGGTGCTTAGAACTGTCAGCAGTGGACCGTAGATGAATGAGCAATGGGAGGTGGGCCATAGTTAAATGGAAGAACACATGCCTGGCATGCAGAAGGTTCCAGGTTCAATCTCTGGCATCCCTGGAAAAGAAATCCCTCTTGATAATGCTGGAGAAGTGCAGCCAGAAATTGCAGACAACACAGAACTGGTCTGGCTTGGCAGGTTTCCAGGCTTGCTGCCATGGTGGTGCATAGAACGTGCACTCTGTTGCCTTTCATAGATTTTTGGACTTCGTTCCCCTCTTCCCTTTGCCAACAAGACAAAGAGTGATGCCAGTTGTACAGTCCAGCAGCATCTGGATGGCTGTAGGTTCCTGCGTGCTAGGGCAAGGGTGAGGAAACTCTAGCCCACGGGCGTCAGACCTGGCATGAGTCCCAGTATGGCCTGCGAGTTGTGTTGCAAATATCGATACAGCTACAAAGGAACCACTAAGTGCTTACAGGAAGCTCCTGGTTGTTCCTTGCATGCAGGGCTCCCTGGTAGGTAAGCCCATTGGTATCACATGATCCCTAGTGCAGCCGAGGGGACTAGAGGAAGTGAACTGTTTCCCCTGCAGAAGGGGGAAATCTGGGATGCACACACCGAAGATTCTTCCAGGTGGTATCTTGTCCATTCATAAGCACAAATATCTGCAAATCAAGGACTTTAATTTCAAGTATTGCTCTTCCCATCATAGGTCTATTGCCTATCTCTTGAATTTGCCCATGGATGTTAACGGGGCTAGGGGGCTGGCCTTGTGGGTGACCTCTGGTCCCTTTTTGTGCTCTGCAAAGGCTTTCATAGCTACCGTAATCAAACATAACCATTATTGCTAAATGAATCCAGCAAAGCATCAGGAGATTTGGCAGGTCAAGACGCAGGGATCTGTGCTCCAAGCAGGTCTGGGTAAATGAAACCTTGTCGTTGCCTCCTGTTACATCAGTATCTGATTCCGGGCAGTTGGCAATTAAAGTCTGTCTTTCACAAGAGGCTGCTGACGACAAAGACTTTGAAGCGAGGTGTGAGTCACTGGAAACTGATGCAAAGTGAACCTGGGTGCTGACCAAGAAGACTGACGATGTTGCATCCACTCAAAGCAAGGAGCCTCCTGAATCGTTTTGTTATTCAGAGGCATTTGCTCCTGGCATTGTTCAGAATCAACATCTATGCTTTCTCTCTGCTGGGGAAGAATGACTGGTATCAACTCTTTTCATGGCTGAAACTAAAAGATAACCCTGGACTTGTCTCCAGACCTTACGTATATGCTTTATTAAGAAAAAGCAGCAATCTGGTTGGCCACTGTGAGAACAGGACGCTGCGGCGAAGATGAGTCTTTCACCTGATCTTGTAGGTTCTTCTTATGTTCTGGTGGAAGTATTTTCTTTTCACGCTCATGTACACGTGTGTATGTATGTGTCTGGACTTCAGTTTACAGCAGGGTCCGTTCACCCATATTCCTTCACCCCCGATTCCCTTGATTAATATGATGCATCTGTTTTCTGCTTTTGACATACAGATGTCCAAGGAGAGACAGACATATGGACGCCCTTCCTTGCACTGGCTGATGTTTTAATTTCTTTCACTCCCTATAGTTGCTTTTGTTTTGCTTTTTTATTATGTATTTTGTGTTTTCATTTTGTATTTTTTCCCCTGTTGGGAACTGCCCTGGGTCTTCAGATGAAGGGCAGCAGACACATTTAATTAAAGATTGCTCTGAATGTATGGGTCAGATGCAGCCTAGGACGCAGCGCTGACTTAGTCCACAAAATTATCCGTAGAGCTAAAGGAGGTGTTTTTTTGCTAGAATCCTAACAGCTGCCTTTGCTGTAACACCTGTTCCTGTTTTAGAATTGTTGCCTCCCCACCACTGTGCCCCCACTACCCGCCCAAGGCAATTGTTTCACTGGTGCCCAGGGAAAGATATCTTTGCAATGCAGTTCCTGGATGCCCTCCCCTTTCCAGTTGCCACAGTAACCTTTCAGGTACTGCAGCTGGCATCCACTCTAGGAAGTCCACACAGCAGAGAGATAATTCATCATATTAGCTTAGGGAGGATCAGCCTGGAATACGAAATGACTAATACAGCGTAACACAATCAAAGGCGGCTTGTCATTACGTAAGTCGCGCCAGGGCTGGAGAGGCATGCGATGTGGCACTTACCAAGCAGATTTGCGTCTGGTTGAACAGGGGAGCGAGCGAGCGAGCGAAGGAACAAGAAGCAATTACGGGGGACGTAGTTCAGTGGGGAAGAGAAGGCTTTGCATTCTCAGGGTCTTGGGTTCATGCCAGGTAAAGGAGCTCAGTTAGTGAGCCATGGAGGGAGGAGGCAGCAGCAGCAATGACAGAGGAAGCTGCCTTGTCCCAATTCAGACCATTCATCCAGCTGGCTCAGTATTGTCTACACTGATTGGCAGCAGCTCTCTCTTTCTCTTAATTAAATTTCTATACAGTGGTACCTCGGGTTAAGAACTTAATTCATTCCGGAGGTCTGTTCTTAACCTGAAACTGTTCTTAACCTGAGGTACCACTTTAGCTAATGGGGCCTCCTGCTGCCGCCGCGCTGCTGGAGCACGATTTCTGTTCTCATCCTGAAGCAAAGTTCTTAACCCAAGGTACTATTTCTGGGTTAGCAGAGTCTGTAACCTGAAGCGTCTGTAACCTGAAGCGTCTGTAACCCGAGGTACCACTGTACTGCCCTTGGAAGGGCAGATGGGACTCGTCAACCCGGGAAGGTAGCCCATCTAGGAGAAGGAAAGCTCTGATCCTAAAGCTCTGCTGCCTTATGGGATATATTTGGAAGAAGAAAATGTTAAGGAGGAAACCCTACGCAAATCCAGAGTTGAGTCCCTAAGACTGTGGAATGGCACCTTGTACACCTCCTTCCAGCAACTCCTGCACCCCAGCTGGTGCCAAACGTCTTGCTCTGCTTTTCTTTGGACCACATCAGTGAGGCCAAGAAGGGGTTATTGTCATCTGGGCAGCCCAGGAACTCCATGCACACTGCCCAGGCTTGCGCTCCCAGGAGGTCACTTAGGTGCTTCTAACAGAGACGTTTGACTTCACCCGCCAGAGGAGCACGCCACTGTCTCTCGAGACAGATGGCTGCAAACAGCAGTACCGTCCTTCATCTGAAGACCTCAGGGAGGTTCACAACAGAAAAACAAAAGAAAAACAAGATGTGAAAACGCTCCGGGGTTTTGGACAAGTTTCTCTCCCAGTCCTTCCTGGAGTTGCTGGGGACTGAACCATGCACCTTCTGCATGCAAAACAGATTTTTTGCCACTGAGCTACAGTCTTCCCTCTAAATAGGAACATAGGAAGCTGTCTCATACCAAGTCAGACCATTGGTTCATTTGGCTCAGTATTGTCCAAATGGACCAGCAATTCCTCTCCAGGGTTTCAGACAGGAGACGTTGTGGTTTGAACTATGGGCTTTCTGCATGCAAGGCAGGTTCTCCAACAGAGAGCTAAGCCAGGAGCATGAAAAACTGTGGTTGGCCCTGCATGGAGCAGCAGGCTTTTCTTGTAATGCAGTGTGACAGGGGAATGAGCAAAACTTGATTTTCAGCAAATCCAATAAAATGCAATCTGCTGCTGCTCCACATGAGCAACAACCTGGAGCCCTACATGTTTTGAAATACTTCTTCAGCTCTGGCTAAGGGGGCAATGAGGGAAGCAACAAAGGGGAGCTGGAAAACATTGAAGCAGAGAAGGTGCATTCTTGATGTACAGACGGGAGGGTAGAGGGAGATTTTTTTTGCTATGGATGCTGATTTATTATTATTATTATTATTATTATTATTATTATTATTATTATTATTATTAATTATTATTTAAAAAATAAGAAGGGCAAAGCTTCTCTTAGCCTGGAAATCTTCCTGCTTCCATTGCTTCTTCAGAATAGCACACACTCTCTCTCTCTGTAGCTTAAGTCTGAAGAATGACATATTTGCCCATATACATATAAAGACAGAATAACCAAGTTCAGAAAAAAACAAGCCTTGCTGAAGCAGAAACAGCATGGCTTCTGCAAGGATAAGTTCTGTTAGGATTAGAAGGCAACCCTGTGGGAAACACTGGAGAGCAGCTGCTACGCTGCATAGTCAATATTGAACAAGATCAGGGATGGAGAACTTTTTGTGCATCCTTATCTCCCCATCCCACACCAACTTTGACAGGTGGGTTGGTAGGTGGCTGCTCCCACCCACCGGACAAAGCTGACCTGTTGAATGGGTCTGGTTCACCAGCTGTTGGGGGCACACTTTCAAAGCAGCAACCAGCAGGATTTAACTCTCCACTCCAAAGCTAAGGGTTTAATCCTGTTCTTTGTAGAAAACAGTTTCACCATTGATATATAGTGTTAGGAGTTTTGAGGGACAAGAGCCCTCTGAATTCCTGGATCCACTAGGTGTTAGAACTTACTCAAGGCTTGTGTTGTTAAGCTGGATGCCCAGCACCTAATCTCTGTACCCAACAAATGTTAAAAGCTTATCAAGCTGGGCTGCAGCTGTGGGAAAAGCGAGACCCCTTGGGGGTGTTAATGCTGTGAAATCCTCCATCGTAGGCTCAGTGAATGGACTGAAATGGAGGGCTGAGAATTGCTCCCTCCTCCCCCTCTGCTTCCTTCCTTCAGAGGGGAGGGGGAGGGGGAGAATCACCCTCCCCATTATCCACTAGCTGCAAGAGGAGGAGACAGGACTGAATTGCAAGAGGATGCTGAACTGTCAAGTTATGAGGTATTGGGAGAAGGAAGGGGAGTTGGAGCAGACACTGTTGGGATATTCCGTTCTACCTTAAGGAACAGGCATGATTGTTGTGTGTCTCATGTCTGTTTACACTCCAGCACAGTATGCTGGGAACTTCCATTTGTGTATAGCTTTTGCCGTCTTGCTTTGCACACGAAGGAGATCATGTTTCCTTTTGTCCTGATGTACGCTGAATAAACTGCTTGTAAATATGCTCACACAGCCTCTCCTGCCACTTCTGTTTGTGCAGTGTTTACTCTGCTGAGTAGCGTGCCCTAGCTTCTGAGCTAGGGTCGTAGATTCATGTTGCACCAAGGACTGGAGTTCACCCGGCACACTGGCCGGTGGGCTGGAGCCAGCCAATGCCCCCGTTCCCTTGGATGCATGCCAACAGACACATCTCTGGAGAGCCTGGGAACTCCCTCTTCTCCAAGGACATGGCGGTCACTTAGAATTCAAGAGCAAAGAGTGCAATGACATTTGACTCCAGAGACCTCCAGATACAGGGTGTTACTGGGGAAGGAAAGAGTTAGAATTGTCACCATGGCATCCAGGATTAGATTCATTGCCTTGCTCCACAATTGCTGAATAAAACCATAAATACAAACTTTCTTGTTTCTTCTTTGATCCTGGATGCTACCAGGAGAGGAGAGAATCCCTCGAGTCTGACAGGTGGTATATATGTGTACATAAAGCATATAAAGACACCACAGTCTCCAAAAGGAAACACAGACTCTGGGTAAGCACCTGGAACATGTGGAATGTCAAACATCCCAGAAATTGGAGAGGCATGCAACTCTCTCCTCCCCATCTCTCATAGTATAATGCAGTGCACAGCATACCACATCATTAATGTGCAGGTGCATTACAGAATATAAGAGCGCAAGTCTTTTCTCTAAAATTCAAGCAAGGAGAGACAAGCGAATAAGGGGAGAATGATGGCTGCAGGAGTACACAGGAGATGATGTGTTTATTTCAGTTATGTGTATACTGGCATAGGGGAACAAGCGGGGTTGTGCTTAGCAACTTCCAGACATCTGTGCATTGAGCAGTGATGAGGATGAAACAGGAGAGAACAATGTGGTGTTGAATGAGACATTGCCCAGAGAACTGGAATTGACAGAAGGCGGGATTTCAAGTTCATGTTGTTCAGGTACCGTGAGTTGTCCAATTTGCATGGCTGGCTTCTCCGAGGCTGTATAGTTTGGGCACCTCATTATATCAGCAAAGTCTGACCATGCCTTCTGCTGTCAGTGCCTCTGTGATTCTCTAAGAAATGCTCAGTCTTGTCCAGCTTTTATCATTCTCTCTCTCTCAGGAGACAATGGGAGCTTTCAGGGGTAAAGTCAAACCATTGGAGAGTTACAGCGCCTGCTGTGGCTGTAGAGACTGATACGGGAGAGACATGTTTCGTTGCAGCTGGGACAGATGAAGGCATCCGGTTGTGCTGTGGCAGATGCACCATGGCATTTCCTCTCTCTGCGGTGCTCCCAGTGGTCATTCCTCCTCTGCCACTGCTGTGGATACACAACTCGACTGTCTCCAGGCATTTACATATCCCACTTTTCCGCCAAGGAGTGCAAGTTGGTGTGAATGGTTCTCCCCTCCACATTTTGTCATCATAGCAATGCCAGTCATTGACTGGCCCAACACCATCCATTGAAGTTCACTGCCAAGAATCTGGGTTTCCCAGGTCTTAGCTCAACGTTCTGTTGAGCCAGTGTGGTGTAGTGGTTAAGAGCGGTGGACTCGTAATCTGGTGAACCGGGTTTGCTTCCCCGCTCCTCTACATGCAGCTGCTGGGTGGCCTTGGGCTAGTCACACTTTTTTGAAGTCTCTCAGCCTCACTCACCTCACAGAGCATTTGTTGTAGGGGAGGAAAGGAAAGGAGATTCTGAGCCGCTTTGAGACTCCTTAGGGTAGTGATAAAGCGGGATATCAAATCCAAACTCCACTCCTCCTCCACTCCTGGCACTCCTGTTTAAAAAGAGGGAGGAGTCATCATGGAGGCAGTTCCAGGCATGTGGGACAGAGCACAAAACAGTCATTTCCTAATGGATGCTAGTCCATTATGCCAAACAGGGCACTGCCCCATCAACACCTGTCTACCTTCAGCCCCAACATCTGCATATCTTTTTAACTTGCAAAGTAGTCAAGTGAGTTGCTCTGCCTATCATTACCTCTGGCTCCCCCTATTGTTGGTCTTCCCGTCTCCTGCTCTGTGAATCTCCAATGGTCACCAGTGGCCACTGTGTTTTGCTTAGGAATTCTCTGAACTCCTTTTCCTTTAAGAAGTTGGCACACAATTAGTCCATTGTAACACCACTATTCCCCACCCAGCCCCCTGAAATCCAAGCCCCCACCAAAATACTTTTGTACTGGAATCATCTTGGGCACATATATATCTAGTGGTACCTTGGTTTATGAACTTAATCCATTCTGGAAGTCTGTTCTTAAACCAAAGTGTTCTTAAACCGAGGCGTGCTTTCCCATAGCAGCAGGGAACTCAATTTACAAATGGAACACACTCAACAGGAAGCGGAACATGTTCTTATTCCAAGGCAAATTTCACAAACCAAAACACCTACTTCTGGGTTTGCAGAGTTCTTAACCCAAGTTGTTCATAAACTAAGCTGTTCTTAAACCAAGGTAGCACTGTATATATATTTAGACAGAACATGTCCATCAAGAGAGCTGAATAAGTTGGACCAAGATTAGTGGGGGAAGAAAAATCCAATGGGGAGTCTTTTTTTTGCATGCACGAATCTATTCCATCCTGCTGACAGTGTTTTATCTTGGGGGCTTCAGCTTTGCTATTGCCCCTTTGCCACTTATCAATCATAACCCGCAAGGGAAAGCTGAACAACTGGTCTGCTTGTAACACATTAGGTTTTTTTGCAGGTGGGAGGGGGGCTTCGCCATTTATCCCCTTTTATGTCCCCCCATTTGTATCTATCACAGACAAAAGGAAATGAGCCCAATACCTTATTTTAATGTTTTCGTTTATCTTGGAGTTTAATCGTCGTAAAAAACGTATGTTTTAAAATGTCCCGTGGGGCTTACAGTCCCATAAAGTCTTGTAGCCGAGTGGCATACAATAATGAAACCTTCCCGACAAAGTACAGCAAAATGAGATTTTTTTTTATTGTAATCATCAAATAGTCTGCCCCAAGGTATTGATTGAATTATACATAATCCTGACGCAGAGCCGTAAAAAAGATGACAGGCAAACTCGTTCGGAGTAAACAGGGGAGATCAGTCTTAAGGAGCGAAACCTTTAATTCAGATGGCGACATGTCGAGCAAGCAGCATGGAAGGAGCGGGGGGGGGGGGGAAGCTTGGGTGGGAGAATTGTAGCTTCCAGCTCAACTTAGAAATTAATTACTGAGTGTTGTTCTTACTGAATTACTGAGTGTTGTTCTTACTGTAGATCCGAAATAGCTGTGAGGCTCAGAACTGAAAGACGAACCACACAGAAACAGAGATAACCAAACAACTGAATGGAGTACAGGCAATACTGCCATTCTGCCCGAATTAAAAGTATGTCTCTTCCCCACTCATACTGTGTGTGGTGCAGTCACATATTCTGGAATGAGCTCACCTGGGGTTGCTGCTTTTAGCCAAATTATGCAGAACTGTTGCAGCGTGGGAAAAGGGTCTTCGTGGTGTGCTTTGATGAGGTTCATTTTCAAGGCACTTTTATTCTGATGTCATGGGCTGGCTGGTTGCAGAAGAGTGGTGGGAGGCACCGACTGCAGAACCACCAGCAGATGAAGGCTCGGAGCCAGGGAATTGGTGGTGAGATGATGATGATGAGCAGTCAGAGGGAGAAGAGGAAGAAGACAGGAGGAGGTGGTGTTGGAAACTGGAGAGGCAATAGGTTGCAATGAGCAAGAAGAGGCTGTCTCAGACAGACAGGGATGGACAGGGACCAGGAGACAAAGATGAGGAAGGCTGTTGAAGAATCCAGGGAGTCTTCCCTTCCTGTGACCAGCTCCCCTCCTCCTTGGTTTCCCAGAACATGCAGAGAAATGAAGAGGGCAGAGACTAGATGACAGAGCCTTAGGCTGCTGGGGAAGGAACAGGGGAGGAGCCTTAGAGAGCAGTGGGAAGACCTTCAGTCCTCACAACTGCCTCAGTGGGGCAAGACCTACTGCGAAGAGTTGCAGTGATCACTAGGCCTGTGCTGTTCTGGTTTAGTTGAATAAAGAGTTAACTTCACTGACATCGGTCTTTTTTTTGCTGATCTGCTCCTGACTGTGGCTCCTGACATCCTCCTAGGAGATGTCCGTATGTAATTTAATGATGCAGTAATAATACCTGTTCATTTTAAGCAGGCATAGGCAAACTTGGCCCTCCAGATGTTTTGGGACTACAACTCCCACCATCCCTAGCTAACAGGACCAGTGGTCAGGGATGATGGGAATTGTTGTCTCAAAACATCTGGAGGGCCGAGTTTGCCTATGCCTGATTTTAAGAGAGCAAGAGGCATCACGACAGAAGCATTTAAACAAAATTTCTCCCACTCTCATAATGCTAGAACTCTGGGTGATCCAATGAAACTGAATGTTGGAAGATTGAAGGCAGATGAAAGAAAAGGACCTCTTCGCAAACTGAATGGTTCAACTCTGCAAGTCACACCCACAGAATGTAGTGATGCCAACTAACTTGGATGACTTTGAAAGAGGATCAGACAAGTTCATGAAGGACAAGGCCATCAATGGCTACCAGCCACAATGAGTACCGTATTTTTCGCTCTATAGGATGCACTTTTCCCCCTCCAAAAATGAAGGGGAAATGTGTGTGCGTCCTATGGAGCGAATACAGGCTTTTGCTGAAGCCTGGAGAGCGAGAGGGGTCGTGCGCACTGACCTCTCTCGCTCTCCAGGCTTCAGGCAGCTATCCGCAAGCCTTCTGAACGCAGCGGGAGTTCCCGCCGGGCTCCGAAAGCTTGCGGATAGCAGCCTGCAGCCTGAAGCCCGGGGAGCGCAGCGCCAACTCCCGCTGCGCTCCCCGGGCTTCAGACAGCTATCTGCAAGCTCCAGGAGCGGCAGCGAGGTTGCACGCAATCTTGCCGTCGCTCCTGGACCTGCTTTGGGGGCTGGGGTCAGGGGAAATATATATCCCCCGCCCCAGCCCCACGGCTAAAAATGAAGCCAAGACAGCGAGCGGGATCCATCCCGCTCGGTGTCTTGGCTTCTTTGCTCTTTGGGGCTGGGGGGATATATTTTTTTCTTTATCCCCCCTCACCCCCCCTAGGTGTGCCCTATGGTCCAGTGTGCCCTATGGAGCAAAAAATATGGTATGTTCTACCATCACCTTTAGGAACAGAATTCATCTGAATACTACTTGCTGGGAATCACAACTGGAAGAAAAAACTCCTTGTGGTCTTCAAATACGTATAATTGCCCTAAAGATAATTGCATTCTTATGTTCTAGTTGCTTATTAGCCTTTTAAACAAAGATTTCTAAAAATAATAAATTAGTATAGTAAACAAAATATATAAATGTCTAACACATATTCAATGAGAAACCACCTTAATCACGCCCGTGATTAATTCCAATAGCCATAAGCTCCCCCGCCCTCTCCTCTGCAAAAGAAAAAGAAAAAAACACACATCCTAATTGCATCCAATCTGCTGTAGTTTCCTTTTATTATGCTCAAATGGCCACTCCCGGGGGCATTTTGCAAAAACAGGTAGTTAGTGGCTGATCCCACCGGGGTTCTCCAAAGCATCTTACTTTATGCACGGAGCTCTCTGGGCTCACATACTCTCACATGCCAAGAGCACAGCAGTTAAATATTCATCTGGGGATTTTATTTAAACACTTCCCTCCCTCCTTCACCCCTCTGAGCCGTGCTATTATGCCCCCTTTATTTCCATGCCATTTTCAATTCATTGTTCTCCGTCAGAGATTAAGTCAAGTCTTGAAGAAGCGCATCTAGGAAAGTGCTGCACTCAATGTAAGTCCAACTTTGTCAGCTGTATCTAGCCCAAAAGTCATTTTCCAGCAGTGCCCAGGCTTGTCTCCAGAAGCTCAAATGTAGGACGTGAAGGACACAGTGGCTTCCTGTTTTCAATCCCCAGGTAGCCCCAAATGCAGCCCCATTTGTAGGCTATGAAAGTAGACTGGCATTCTGTGGCTGGGAGAGAAATTCATTTTGGTTCACATTTAAAGGTGGGCCAATCTAATTGGCACTTTCTGAAACAAGATGCGCTTTGAAACACCACCTTCCTTCAAAATTTGTATTGCTCTGAATTTTGCAGTGCTGTTCTCCAGTCAAGTAAGTATTACACGAATGCAAATATTAGGATAAAGTGCTCATAGAAATGCACAAATTAGTGAAAATGGCACAGAAACACATTGTGGTGGGGAAAATTGCTTTCCAAAAATCTGTGTTTGATGCAACATTCCAGACAAAAATGTGTATGTTGGAATCAATTCACACTGAAATGCTGAGAACTTTTTTTAAAAAAAATCACAACCTCATAGGGAAATGTGGAGAAATTGATTTAAGATTAGAAACTCAGAAACTCAGAAACTGATAAGCTGTGTAATATTCTCCCACCTACCATCTCTTCTCAAATCCCCCTATGTAATGACTCAGCATGTCTTGTTCAAAGAAATGATGTCCCTGCCCCAAACAGTGCTGGTGTGAGTGCGTATTTCCCCCACCAGAGTGATGTCACATCAAGGAATGGGGGTGTTACCCTAGAAAGGGGGTCTGAAAATACGCCAGGCCTCTTTAGCCCAAACAAAGACAGCAGTGCCATGGAAAGTTCAAGTTTAGAGCTTACTGCAGTAAAAACAAAAGATGCCCCAGTGGATAAATCCAAAAGCTGGGCAGAAAATACAAGAAGTCAAGGCATTTATATAGTATTCTGAATACATGAAGCTCCCATGCCTGTATCATTTCTGCAATATTATTGGTTACAGATTGAGGTGGCTAATGGATTGAGGTTGAATCCTGACAAGACAGAAGTACTGTTCAGGGGGTGGGCTGGTGGGGAGGACTCCCTGGTTCTGAATGGGGTCACTGTGCCCCTGAAGGATCAGGAGCACAGCCTGGGATTCATTTTGGACTTGCAGCTGTCCATGGAGGCGCAGGTTAATTCTGTGCCCAGGGCAGCTGCTTACCAGCTCTATCTGGTATGCAGGCTGAGACCCTATCTGCCCGCAGACTGTCTGACCAGAGTGGTGCATACTCTGGTTATCTCCTGCTTGGACTACTGCAATGCACTCTATGTGGGGCTATCTTTGAAGGTGACCTGGAAACTACAACTAATCCAGAATGCAGCAGATAGACTGGCAACTGGGAGTGGCCGCCGAGACCACATCACACCGGTCTTGAAAGACCTACATTGGCTCCCAGTACGTTTCCGAGCACAATTCAAAGTGTTGGTGCTGACCTTTAAAGCCCTAAATGGCCTCGGCCCAGTATACCTGAAGGAGCAACTCCACCCTCATTGTTCAGCCCGAACACTGAGGTCCAGCGCCGAGGGCCTTCTGGCGGTTCCCTCACTGCGAGAAGCCAAGTTACAGGGAACCAGGCAGACGGCTTCCTTGGTGGTGGTGCCCATCCTGTGGAACGCCCTCCCATCAGATGTCAAAGGAAAAAACAACTACAGTGGTACCTTGGGTTAAGTACTTAATTCGTCCTGGAGGTCTGTTCTTAACCTGAAGCACCACTTTAGCTAATGGGGTCTCCTGCTGCCGCTGCGCCGCTGCAGCACGATTTCTGTTCTCATCCTGAAGCAAAGTTCTTAACCCAAGGTACTTTTTCTGGGTTAGCAGCATCTGTAACCTGAAGCATATGTAACCTGAAGCATATGTAACCCGAGGTACCACTGTGCCAGACTTTTAGAAAACATCTGAAGGCAGTCCTGTTTAGGGAAGCTTTTAATATTTAAGACTGTTGTATTTTAATATTTTGTTGGAAGCCGCCCAGAGTGGCTGGGGAAACCCAGCCAGATGGGCAAGGTATAAATTATTATTATTATTATTATTATTATTATTATTATTATTATTATTATTTACTACTACTACAGCGCGGGACGCAGGTGGCGCTGTGGGTTAAAGCCTCAGTGCCTAGGACTTGCCGATCGAAAGGTCGGTGGTTTGAATCCCTGCGGTGGGGTGCGCTCCCGCTGCTCGGTCCCAGCGCCTGCCAACCTAGCAGTTCGAAAGCACCTCCGGGTTCAAGTAGATAAATAGGAAGGCAAACGGCGTTTCCGTGTGCGGCTCTGGCTCGCCAGAGCAGCGATGTCACGCTGGCCACGTGACCCGGAAGTGTCTGCGGACAGCGCTGGCCCCTGGCCTCTTGAGTGAGATGGGCACACAACCCCAGAGTCTGTCAAGACTGGCCCGTACGGGCAGGGGTACCTTTACCTTTACTACTACAGCAATGTGACTAGCTCATCACTCTTTACCTGGCCTTCCAATTTGGAGTTGTTTTCTACTTAAGAAACTCCCGTTATCTTATCAACGTGTCTTCTTCAATCATCTTCCAGTTGGCTTTGATCAGCCTAATTGACTCTATAGCAGCCTCTCCTTTACACTGGCATGCAATGCCTAAACTCTGTTAATGGGGGCAAGGGGCCGTATAAGTGGTATCAGAGCTACCTGCTCCTTCCGCCTGTTAATAATGGCACAGCTTTGGTTAAAAAGCAAAACAATCAGAGAAATACAGAGAAAAGCATGCAATACAGAGAGGCACAATTCTAAATTGTGCAGAGGGACTACCGATTTGGCTAAATGGCAAGAAAATCAGTCCAGTTCTCATTTTAATGCAAAACTATCTAATCTGCTTATGCAAACGGAAACAGCTATCCTTCAAAAACTGCACTTCTCAAAATTTTGCAGTGCGGTTCTCCAACCCAAAGTTGCAGAAACAAAAATGTGTGTATTACAGGAAACTGTGTGTGAATCATGTATTTTATAGAGAACAACGGAAGGGGGGATTTTTGTTAGTGGAAATTGCTTGCAGAAGCATGCATTTTGGGTAAAAATGCATATAAAAATCTATACATTGAGAGATTTGGGTATTAAAATGCTGATGACATTTTGCATCACTGATGTGTTGGGCTGATCGTAGCACTGGGGGGAAATAGAAACAGAGAAACCAAAAAATGATAGATTCATCCGTCCTTAGTTACATCACCCTGTAGCATTGCTCTCGGGGGAGATTTGGGTGAGTGAAATGGTTCATGTTACTGGGAGAAGTAATTGCCAGGCTGGAGAATTAACATTCACCTTTTTTCCCTGCCCCCCTCAAGGGGGGAAAAACCCATCAGCCAAAAGCTATCCAGTGAGCATGTTTGGTCCAGCACAACATTGCTTTTGCTTTCAGCAGTCCTTGTTTAGAGCCACGGAGGCTGATAAATGCAATGTTTCCTCCTATTGAATAGATATCAGCCCAATATCCATTTGATGCCTTGGGTGTTTGCTGCCCGATGCACACATGCAGAACCCCTCTATCTACCACGTTAAGGCATTGACATATAGAGCCTTGCTGGATTTTCCACCCCAAACGGTATTTAAACTTTTAACCTTCAAGCGGAGACTTCGGGCAGCTGAGCTCATTTAATTTCCTACTCTAATTTGTAACCAATGCTTGATTTACTAAATGCCAGGATGGATGAGGAGAGCCCCAGGTAACTACTGACCTTCTTATTACAGGAATAAGATAACTTTACTAGATTTAGCATTCAGAGATCTATAAAGATTCGATTGGAAAGATTTTTTTTCTCCTCCCTCCCCAGTTCAAGTTGTGAAATTAAAGCATCTTGGTTGAACAGGTTACAGGGCGATTTCACCCCCAAAGAAGCAAAGACTTGATTTAAATTAGGGGTAGCGAGTGTGACATCCTCCAGATTTTGTTGGACTACAATTCCCATCACCCCAATCCTTGGTGGCATAGTCTTGTGCTGCCAGACATGGCAGAGATCAGTGGAGTGAGAAGCTAGCCCACCAGCTGAGTCTCGGGGAGTAGTTGCCTGGAGGCAGAATCTGTATATACAAGGTCCAATCCAGTCCTAAGGTCAGGAGTGTTTCAGTTCATGTAGTCAGACAATCCAGGGGTCAAGAAAGCCAAGGGCCCAAGGTCGTGAGAAGCAAGAAGCAGCAAGGTCTGACCAGGAACGACAAATATTGTTTCCAGCAACCGACTGATGCTGGAAACCCTGCTTAAGAAAGCTGGATCCAGTTGGTTCTCCTCAGGAGCAAGAAGGCTGATCATCAGCAGGTGGAGTCATTTCGCTTTCTGCTCCTTCAGGCTGCTGCTCAGCAGGTGAAGCCAACTCCTGGCGCATGACATGCTGACTGGGGCTGGCGGGGGCCCATAAGGATATGGAAGGTTACCCAGCCCTAGTTTATGCCAGAATCAATTCCCAAGGACTTTCCGAGACAATAGACAATGGAAATGTGGGAGGGTGTTGCATGTTGACTGGGGGTGGCGGGAGTTGTATTCCAAGTAAACTGTGGAGGGCATTACATTACACTAGCTAGCCTTGATTTAAGATATTTTGCCTTGCTCTAATCCCACTGCTGACAGTAGCTCATCTGCAAGCCTAAGGACTGACTGGGCTCACTTCATACACACCACAATTTAGAGTGCCCACCTTGTGCTGAACCAAAGGTGAACTGTTCTGGAAGCTCTGCAGATGCCATCTTGGTAGTCAAGATAAAAGCAAGCAACAACAGCTGCCAGACTTGGATGGCAGCCCAGGGGACGAAGGGAGGTTTGTTATGGGAAGACCAGAGGAAAGTACAGGGGGGGGAGTTCACAGCCCAGAGAAACACAGAACTTGTCCGAGCCAGTTTCCAAACCTCCCAGCATGCAAGAACGCAGGAGAGGAGGGTTACAAGAAAAGGGGAAACTGACATCACAGAAGTGACAGAAGAGATTCATTTTCATGTGTTGTTTCCAGAGGAAGAGGAACAACGCTGAGGATTTAGTTGAGTCATCATCAGGGTAGCCATAAGTCATGGGGGCAGAGAGATTCAGACAAGTGGCATGTTTTTCTGGAATAAAACCAGCTTTTAATTTATTATACATGTATGTGTCTTGCTGCAGCTAAAAGGTAAAGGGACCCCTGACCATTAGGTCCAGTAGTGACCGACTCTGGGGTTGCGGCACTCATCTCGCTTTACTGGCTGAGGGAGCCAGTGTACAGCTTCTGGGTCATGTGGCCAGCATGACTAAGCCACTTCTGGCCAACCAGAGCAGTGCACGGAAGCGCCGTTTACCTTCCCGCTGGAGCGGTACCTATTTATCTACTTGCACTTTGACGTGCTTTTGAACTGCTAGGTTAGCAGGAGCATGGGAGCTCACCCCATCTCAGGGATTCGAACCCCCGACTTTCTGATCGGCAAGCCCTAGGCTCTGTGGTTTAACCCACCGCGCCATCCAGGTCCCATCTTGCTGCATCTACAATAACCTATTTGCTCACTTCTTAGACCTTCTGCGTTTTGTTTGAATGACACGCTCCTAGCAACTGTCTTTAATGTTTGGTGACATCAACAGGAATCATCCCATGACACCACCAGGAGGGCCTCCAACCCCAAGGTCTCAGTTTGGGGCCTTCAAATCTCAGGTCTGGGATGCTCCTGAGCAGGCAACCTTAAAGAATTTGCGATAAGGCTGTGCGATAAAACAAACCCACAAAGACAGCAAAACAGCTCAAGCAGTTAAATCTGCAATTACAGTGATTAGATTAGGAGGTTCAAGTCAGGAAATCTGGGGAATACTTGTCTAAACAGGTGCATCTTCAAGAGCTGGCAGAATGCCAATACCAGGGGGTATTGCCAATACCAGATTTCGTATTTCTCATATTTCCAAAGTCCCTGTTGAAAGCCCCATTCAACAGAGAATTTACCTCCGTAACTAAACAAGAGGCCTAGGACCACTTGTTACTATTATAACATCTGTTTGTTTTTCAACACTCATTTAATGCATCACCCCTACAAAAAAACACAAAACAATTAAATGCCATTGAGAGAAAAGTATAAAGTGATTGTGAATGGTTAACGAAAATACAGCAATTAACAACAGCAACGAAATAATAATTGGAGAAGAAATTCCTGCGGAGAATGCACAGGGTTGTTTTTTTGCTGTGCTATAAGAAAAGATCTGAAATCGCAGTGGTAGCTCTGTTTACTCCTCTCTTGACACTTAATCACAATAAATTACATTTTGGGTTTAGATTTTGCTACACTGTAACTCTTCCCAGCATGTAATAAGCTGAGCTCTGGGTAGCCAAACGATGCTTAACTGCTTGAGAACATCAACATCCCCCCCTTCTCCCTTTACCATACATGAATAATGCATTCCAATATGACTTTCATTTGGAAAAATTGTTCCCACCAGCCTCCAACAGTTTCGAGAAATCTAAGGCTGGAAAGTCACTGCGCTAGGTGGGTATAAATGGCATTGGCCCCTGCAAATAATGTTGGTAGCCTGATTCTCTAAGGCGATGGGCTGGCTGCTGCAGCCTTGACATCCTTTGTGTGCATGAGGAATATTCATGAAGAATCTCAGATTACTATGCAACCCATGACACTTAGTGGAGGGACTTGTGTTTTTTTTTTTTTTAAATAAGAATAAGAAACACACCCATGGGAAGCAGTAGTCTTGGATGCAGATGTGTGTGTGTGTGTACGCAAGGAATGGTAAAACTTTCATCCAATTAAAATAATCATAAGAAGAGTCTTGCTGGATCAGGTCAATGACCCATCTTGTCCAGCATTCTGTTCTCACAGCGGGCAACCCGATGCCTGTGGGAAACCCACAAGCGAGACCCAAGTGGAGGGGCAGAGGAAGGGGGGTGCGGTGGGGGCAGACCACCCCTGATGTCACCACTGAGGGGGTGACAAAATTCCTGAAGACACTCACAATAGGGCCTGCAGCGTGCTTGAGCCATGCGTCTCTCCTGGGAGTGATGTGGTGGTTTGGTTGCCCGCAGGCCCCACACTGCCCCAAACTGTCTGCCCTCCACCTCCATCTCAACTGTAGGGCGGCTGAGTGAGAGTCAGTCAGTCCGTCAGTCCATCAGTTTTATCGCACATAGCCAAAGGCTGCCGCAATGGACACAGAATTATTAAACAATTAAAAGAAAATATACTGGATTAATACAAAAAAGTACCGCTTTTTTCGCTCCATAAGACGCACCTTTCCCCTCCTAAAAAGAAAGGGGAAATGTGTGTGTGTCTTATGGAATGAATGCAGGGGGAGGCAGGCAGGAAAAGCCCCCCAGAGCCGCACACAAGCTCTGCATGGCTCTTGCGGGCTTTTCCCCAGGAGGAAGAAGGGACTGACACAGCCAGTCAGTCCCTTCTCCCTCCTCGTAGAAAAGCCCGCAGGAGCCGCACACTCCTTAAAGGGTGCACAACTCCTGTGGGCTTTTGCAGGAGGTGGGGGTATTGCCATAGCCACGCATAGCCCCTCCACTGCTCTTTGGGGCTGCGGGGGGGAATAAGATTTTTTTTCTTGATTTCCCCATCTGAAAACTAGGTGCGTCTTATGGTCCGGTGTGCCTTATGGAGTGAAAAATACAGTAAAACATTTATATTATCAAGACATTATCTACTCTAAACAGAGCTATAAAAGTACCTTAATATACAAGTTAAGACATTAAACAATAAAATTTATAAGCTAAAATTATCACATGGCCACTGATATATTAAAAAATAATGTTAATTAATACAATGTGCAATTATAATCAGAGTTTGGTGATAAGGTTAGAATATAGCTTGATGCAGATAGGGTCAAATAAATTCATCTCGTTTACAGTTGGTGGCTGCCTTGGCTATATAATTTGCTCTAATTTTCCTTGCAGCAGTTGCAAAGAGTTCTACACGCCAGGTCACATACGTATCTGTGTCTGCGAGGAGATATAAAATCATGTCAGAGGGGTTTTGGCCAGGGGACCTTGTTATTATGGGTGCTAAAAATCTTTCTCTTGCTTCATTATATAAGGGGCAGCGCCAGATATAATGCATAAGGTCCTCTACTTCAGGACATCCCCTAATGCAAACTCGTTCATTTGTTGGCATGCCTCTGTGTCTCCCATCTCTATAAGCAGAGTTTATTGTATTTAATCGTAACTCTGTAAAAGCTTTCCGAAGTTGCAACTGTAGGGTGGCTGAGTGAGAGGAAACAGGCAGATTCCTCAGAAGCCCTGTGGAGTGTCCTGCCCCGGCTTGCCCCGCCCCATGAGTGGCTGGCCCCCACCCCCAGGCGCAGGGCACAGGCGCTGCCCCAGGCGCCGGATCATCTTGCTCCACCACTGCCTGAGTGCAAGACCAATGCTCTCCCCAGCTGCATTTCCAAGCAACTGGTCTTCAACGGCACGCTGACTTTGACAGTGGAGTCAAAACAATTGACTTTGACATAGTCAATTAGCCATTGTGGCTAGTAGTCGTTGGCTGCCTTACCCCTCCATGATTTTGTGAAGCTGGTGGCCCTCACAACCCCTTGAAGGAGCGAATTCCAGAGTTTAACTACGTGCTGTGTGAACAAGACATTCCTTTCTCCTCCCTTTATCTTCTATTTATTTTTTAAAATCATTTGCAAGCTGCCCATTTGTAAAATATCAGGGTGGTGCAGAGTAACGTACAAACATTTTTAATTTTTTAAATCCATTAAAAGCGATCCGGAATGAATGGCTTCACTTGATCTGGGACAGCTCAGCTGGTAAAGCATAAGACTCACTATCTCAGGGCTGTGGGTTCGAGTTGGGCAAAAGATCCCTGCATTTAAGGCGGTTGGACTAGATGATTAGATGAGCCTTGGAGTCCCTTCTATGATTCTATGTGTTTAAGATTATTCATGGTGTTGAGGAAGTGGGAAAAGGGGGTGGCACCCTCTCTCATAATGCCAGGACCCAGTGGGGACATCATGGAATCGCCGACTGAGCTCCGGCCATCCCTGCATATCATTGCTTTTCTTCCTGTGTGGGCAAAGGACGTTTTCCCCCTACACAGAGAAAAGCAAGTGAGGATTCATTAAAACTGGCAATCAGCTGGAATGGCAAGAGATTTGTGAACATTGCACACACAAAAATCTCACAAGCCTCCTGTGGGCGCTTTTCCCTTGGGGAAAAAAAATACAATCAGAAACTGGAACTGTGCATAATACATGGGGAGGCAGCCTTAATTCTCAATCTAATGTACTGTTCACAGTTATTGCAAAGTAAGCCTTCCATATGGAACCTGGGGGGAAATGGAGATATACAAATGTAACCATAGCGGTTCACTTCACTTTCTTTCTTTCTTTTTTAACTTCCCTGTCATTCCCTTTAGTGAGCCGCAGACAAATAATTGCCCAATATCTTTGCCGAAGCTCAAAAGCAAACACCGAACGAGATAATTCAGGTTGTCAAATACCTTTCACCTGCGCTGGAATCAGCGGGGACAATCGCCTGTGAATATTAGATGAAGCTGCTGGAAAATCCAGCTGTTGAGCGATACAGCCTGGATCCGCATAGTCAGGCAGCGTAAGGAGGGCCATTAATAACCGCGCTCAGTTCAAATATGGAAAGGTTTATCTTCTCCCCTGTTAAAATAAAAAACCGGCCGTGATCACGCTCTCGTTTCTGGTGGAGATTAGACAGGCTTTTCACAGCTGCCTCCTTAAACCCGAGCTTCCAGAGAGCTCAGGTGCAAAATATAATGCTTAAATTTTTATTTTTATTTTACTGCAGGAAGCCCCAACTGGAGAACAGCTTCTCCTGTGAGCATTTGGACCACTGTGTGACATTGTGCCTTACAGAATGTCTGGCTCCCTAACCTGATGCCTGTCCTCCCTCCTCTGCCAAAGGCATTTTGGCTCTGAATACCAGTTTCTGGGAAAGCGATTTCCGACCTGGGAGGAGAGGGGGTTGCGGGGCTAACCCCTCCCACACACACGGGGGATGGCCTTTTGCCCCCGCGTGAACAGGAAATCCCCAGGCGTGTCTTCGACCCTGCCCGCCAATCAGTGGGCTGGGGAGGCAGGGCCTAGCCTATTTAAGGCCAGGCACGCCCGGGGACTGCCCTCTTTAGTCCAGTAGAGGACTCTGGGGGGCGTTGCCTTGCCCGAAACCTAGGGAGGTAAGGGCCTCCGGCACGCCCCTGAGCGGTGACACCCGTGGGATCCTAGTTGGCGTACTTCAACAGGACTCCCATGGCTTGTGGATAACCCTTCCCGGTCTCCATGCCGGGTAGTCGATAGGAGCCAATGCCTAAGGCCAATACCTTTCAATTCTGTAATCAATAAAGTTCTGGCCTTTTTATGCCCATTAACCTTAAATAAGTGTCTTCATTTCACATGGGGGAGGGGACTTGCCACGCAAATACAGGTGAACCGAGGGCTCTTGTGCTCAGGTCCAGCTTGCAGGTCAGCCACTGTGAAACTAGGATGCAGGGCTGGAACTAGACGCATTTAAAAAAAGTTTCTATTCTTCTTAATGTATGTGTGGGGTTTTGTGTCAGCGGTTCTCTTTGCTGTTTGCTTGTGTTCTTTTGGTGGTGGGGGAGGTTGGGGTTGGCCTGGGGTGTGGTTGTTTGTTTGTGATTGGCTGTTGTGAACTTTGTTTTCATGTGTGAGTGGGATGGGTGGGTGTTTTTGAGTCGGGTTGGCCATTTTGATTCGTGTGCTGTTGGTGGATTCTTGTCGTTGTCTTGTTGGGCTGTGTCAGTTTCCGTTTATTGGTTGGTATTTTTTGTGGGGCTGTTTCCCATGCTATTTGGTGCCATTGGTCCATGCTTGCCCCCTGGCGGGTCTCTCCAGTGTCTGGCTATGATTCAGAGTGCATTTGCATAATATCTGGAGTCCTCCTGTTCAATCAGGCACAAATAAGTGCAATTCTAGTGCGTTTTCTAGAGCTGAAACATATCATGAGCGAATACATTATTGTGCAAATTGTAAATGCATATGTGTAAATTTACACTTGAAAGCCAAGATTTGAATTTTTAAATATATTATCAATAGAAACACACCTCTTTTCAATAGCCATGATATAGAATTGCACATTTGCAGTAAAGATTATTTGATGTTAAAAAATAATAATAATTCAGGAAAACGTGTTGTAAACCTCATAATGGGAAATCACATGGCTGAAAAAACTAACTCTACAGTGCCACTGGTGTCACAGTGTTATAATGCATTTAAAATGCTTTTGAAAAATACTAACGTAGTTGAGTCCCTGGACTAGACAGACTGCTGGCCTGATCTAGCAGGCTCATTTTTTATTCTTATAAGGCGGGATGCAGTCATCTATCTGGCCTTTGGGTCACGCACTCCTCCCACATCATTTGCCCCCAGATTGGCTCTGTCCTCTCCTCACCCTGCCTGACTGGAATGTATTATTGATTTTCAATATATGTAAACCTTCCTCCATTCAAAAGGCATTTAAACCATCAATAATTATAAGCATAAGGAAAAAATAATGATAATGTCATAAAATTCTGTACTGAATTCTGTGCCAAAATTTACTTGTAGTGCTACCCCCATTCTTCAAAGCACACACTTTGTGCAAAAAAAGTCAGGTGTAAAGTACCTGCAGAACATAGGAGCCAATTCCTAGGGTCC
The DNA here is from genome assembly GCF_964234715.1 of Podarcis melisellensis. Classification (NCBI taxonomy): domain Eukaryota; kingdom Metazoa; phylum Chordata; class Lepidosauria; order Squamata; family Lacertidae; genus Podarcis; species Podarcis melisellensis. Next base: position 56,647,517 of record NC_138543.1, on the reverse strand, counting down.
CTTCAGCCCCCCTAAAATATTTGAGGGGCATTGCTATTCAAATAGTATGTCTGTGCTTCATCTTGCAATTGATTAAGGGAGCATGTGGCACTGTGATCTAAACCACTGAGCCTCTTGGGCTTGCCAAGCGGAAGCTCTGTCCCAGCTCCTGCCAACCTAGCAGTTCAAAAGCACGCCAGTGCAAGTAGATGAATAGGTACCACTGCAGCAGGAAGGTAAATGGTATTTCCATGCACTCTGGCACTCGTCACAGTCCTCCGTGTGCCAGAAGCAGTTTAGTCATGCTGGCCACATGACCCGGAAAAGCTGTCTGCAGACAAACACCTGTTCCCTTGGCCTGAAGCGAGATGAGCTTCACATGCTATAGTCAAGTTTTACTGGACTTAATCGCCCAGGGGTCCTTTGCCTTTACCTGTAATTGATTATGCAGTGTGGGGCTTACCTGGCCCCTCCCTCAATATTTTATTCAAGTTGGCACCCCTGCTGTAAACACCAGGAGTTTCTTACACCTCACAGCCGAGCGTAAGCCAACCACTTATGTAACAGAATGACGAATGAAATAGCAAACTGAGATAAGGACTGTTGCTTGCCTGAGTGGAAAAATCCCTGAGTTTTTTGTGGCTGGAATGTAGTCTATTGGTAGGATTCAAAATTAGCTTCTGGACTAAGTTCAAGGTGCTGGTTTCGGTGTATAAAGCCCTATCCAGCTTGCATCCAGGACATCTGATAGGCCAGGATGCCATAGCGAAGGAGAAAGAAGAAAGCTTTGTTAACCCTGAAAATGTCCCTTTAGTGACATTAGAGCAGAGAAACAACTGTACATACAAATACAAACAAAGAGGAAATAAAGTATAAAGAGGGAAGTCAGGGATTTCTGGGATACTTTCAGCAGCTGCTAAACATCTAATGGGAACATACTCCTTTGTCTTCAGTTTTCAGGCTTGTTCTGTTTCCATAGCTTCTTTGTGTGAGCAGTTTAATAAATAAATCACTGGTAATAAGTAAACAAGATGAGACACATTATGCACGGAAAAAGAGTGAGAGCTAAGTGGATTTATGGCACAGGCAGAGTTACAAGATGCTTTACCTGGTTCCAGCAACAAGGAGGAACGTTTGCAGTAATTCATCGAATGTGGTATGGCGTTTTATAGAGGTTCAGTTTATTATATCCTATATTTTATTGGGAGGGAAGCATCTCACTGTGTTATGGCTCATATTTGTTTCATGTCGCAGATACAAAGAGTAACTGTGACCACAGTTGCCCCAGTGTGGCAATTTGCAGGTGGCACCAGGACTCTAGAGAATGTGAGGAGCTGCTCTTCCACCCAAGACCTCCTTTGTTGTTGTTGTTTTGTTTAGTCATTTAGTTGTGTCCGACTCTTCGTGACCCCGTGGATCAGAGCACGCCAGGCACTCCTGTCTTCCCCTTCCTCCTGCAGTTTGGTCAAACTCATGCTGGTAGCTTCGAGAACACTATCCAACCATCTCATCCTCTGTCGTCCCCTTCTCCTTGTGCCCTCCACCTTTCCCAACATCAGGGTCTTTTCCAGGGAGTCTTCTCTTCTCATGAGGCAGCCAAAGTATTGGAGTCTCAGCTTCAGGATCTGTCCTTCCAGTGAGCACTCAGGGCTGATTTCCTTAAGAATGGAGAGGTTTGATCTTCTTGCAATCCATGGGACTCTCAAGAGTCTCCTCCAACACCATAATTCAAAAGCATCAATTCTTCGGCAATCAGCCTTCTTTATGGTCCAGCTCTCACTTCCATACATCACCACTGAGAAAACCATAGCTTTAACTATATGGACCTTGTTGGCAAGGTGATGTCTCTGCTTTTTAAGATGCTGTCTAGGTTTGTCATTGCTCCTTAGGCACATAGAAAACAGCATCTGGATGGTGGCTCATTGTTAGAAGACCTGCTTTGGATTAAAAAGATTCTAGGTTCAATCCCCCGGAAAACTGCTGCCAGACAGTACTGAGCTAGATGGTGAGACTCAATGTAGGTCACTAACTCACTGATTTTACTTACACTGAGGGCCAAAATTATACAATTGTAGAATCGTAGAACTGGAAGGGACCCCAAGGCTCAAGTAGTCCAACGCCCTGCTATGCAGGAATCTCAACTAAAGCATCAATGACAGATGGCCATCCAACCTCTGCTTAAAGACCTGCAAGGAAGGAGAATCCACTACCTTTCAACGGAGTCTGTTCCACTGTTGAACAGCTCTTACCATCAGAAAGTTCTTCCTGAAGTTTAGCTGGAATCTCCTCTCTTGTATCTTGAAGCTATTGGTTCAGGTCCTAGCCTTCAGAACAGGAGAAAACACTAAAAGCTCTGTAGCTACAATGCAAGGGACTTTCTGGTGAGAGGGCATCTGCAGGATGCCATCTTCCACTGAACACAATGATAGATTGAACATCTAAGTGGTAGACACCTACAGGATGGTGCTGCAAATGCATTTAATCATTGACTGCCCTGCGCTGTCTGGTGCAGAATAAGGCAGCCTGTCCCAGACTGGGGCGCTCCATACATTTGAGATTCCAAATCCTATTACTCTTATCCAACACAGAACATGGCTCAGGTGAGAGGAGCTGTAACCCAAAACATTTAGAGGGCACCATGTTGCACTGCCCTGTTTAGCAATGAAGTTTAGTGAAATCATAGACAAGTGGGACCTCATAATACATTTTATTAAAATATAATGGGGAATTTCAGGGGCAGGGAATCTGCTTTACACATTTATGTGAAATTATTGCACTTAAAGAAATATTGACAGTTTTCCACCAAATGAAGAACAAGTTAGACACTCCTTGATGCATCTGCTCCTTTTATTACGTAACTGTTTCATTTATTCCAGAGCAGTAATAGTAAACAACAACAACAACAACAACAACAACAACAACACAGTCATACCTCGGGTTACAGATGCTTCAGGTTGCGTTTTTTCAGGTTACGGACCGCCAAAACCCGAAAGTACTGGAACGGGTTACTTTCGGGTTTCAGTGATCATGCATGCACAGAAGTGCCGAATCACAACCTGTGCGTGTGCAGAAGAGCCGCTGCAGGTTGCGAACACTGCTGGTTGCAAATGTGCATCCCGCATGGATCACGTTCGCAACCCGAGCATCCACTGTACATTTAAGCTTTTAAAATATTGATTTTTTGACACTTTTGAACATGTGGATTTTGTATTAGAATCACATGTAGAGTTGGAAGGGATTCTGAGAGTCATCTAGTTCCTCTATGATGCTGGAATCACAGCTAAAGAATCCCTGATCCAACCTTTCTTTAATTGATTGTACGAAAAGCGAAGTATTCAAATCATTCGGGGGGGGAGGGGGAATTAAAATGCATGTGCCCCATAAAACATTTTTTGGGGGAGGGCACCTGGTTATACAGGGAAAGTAGTAAGGCAATCAATGAGTTTTCGTACACCTAACACAGCTCTGGATCATGGATATTTTTTTAAAAAAATCCATTTTCTTTGTTCCAAACCCTGTCAGAGAATACAGATTAATTGTGCAAGGTGTTAAAGTAAGTGGACGTTTATTAATTCAAATTTAGACCAGGATTTGTATGGAATGGCATCTTCCTGGCTTGCACTGTAAGACCAAAAAGGCTTTGCCATGATTAATGCTATTGTAATGAGCATCACAGAAATTAATAACCATTTGTCACTTATAATAAAGTGTTCCCGATTAATTTCATGCCACTTCCCCTCCTCATTTGTCAAGAGAACGAGGGGCTGGGAATTAAGTTGAGTGAATTACTGAGCCATGAGGGGCGGATGTCTTCCAGCATGCTGCCACTGGATTGGCTGTCCCCGCTGACCTATCCTGAATCAATCACTCGGTGAATGGAAGTTGGGCGAGTACCGATTGCTGGCTTTCGGAGCCTCTGAGTGGACAAAGGGACCCTAATGATCAGAGCAACCATAATGGGTGTCTGATATAATTTGCTGTGTATATTGGAGATGCAGATTTTGAATTCCATTCGTTACCTTGACAAACATGGTAATGGGCGCAGAAAACAATGGAACATAAATCCATACACCTGACAAAGATCATAATGAGAATGGGAAGAGTCATCAAGTAAATAGAAATTGCTTTGCAGTGTGTTTTCTGCACATACTTTTTTTTGGGGGGGGGCGTTGGGAACTCTTCATTTTGAGTATGACAGGACATATTCTGGCCATTCAAGGACCGCCTCTCCCCATATAAAGTGACCTGGACCCTGCAATCATCATCTGAGGCCCCTCTTCATGTGCTGCTCCGCAAGAGGTCCAAAGGGTGGCAACATGAGAACGGCCCTTCTTTGTGGTGGCTCCCCATGTGTGGAATGCTCTCCCCAGGGAGGCTCACCTGGTCCCTTCATTGCATATCTTTAGGTGCTAGGTGAAAACAGTCCTCTTCTCCCAGGCCTTGGGATGATTAAACCATCATTGGCATTTTAATCTATCTATCTATCTATCTATCATCTATCTATCTATCTATCTATCTATCTATCTATCTATCTATCATCTATCATCTATCTATCTATCATCTATCTATCTCTCTATCTCTCTATCTCTCTATCTATCTCTATCATCTCTATCTCTATCTCTATCTCTATCTCTATCTCTCTCTATCTCTCTCTATCTCTCTCTATCTCTCTCTATCTCTATCTCTATCTCTCTCTCTATCTCTCTCTATCTCTCTCTCTATCTCTCTATCTCTATCTCTATCTATCTCTCAGAGGAGGTTATTGTTTCAGTTTGTTACCAGGGCATGTATTTTTCCTGTTTTTATATTGTAAACTGCCTCATGATCCTCGGATGAAGGACGGTATAGAAATTTAGTAATCACCTATAAACAACTATTGCTGCTGAGCACGTTGCTAACTGAGTCTCTTGTAGTTCTCTCATGGGTAATAGCTGGCTGAACTGAGACTGTTGCAAGGCTCCCATAAGCCAAAGAGCTCATCTGGTTGTGTGAGTCCAGGTGTGAGTCCAGAGCAGGGAGATGTAGGCTGGATCCTAAACCTGCCAACCCAGCAGAGAACACTATTTTAAAGGCTTGTCTTCCATCTGCCAAGATTATGCAGAGCAGCAGCCTCACTGCTGAACAAGGTTTGGGCCTGTTGTTAACTTCACACCGCTTTAATTTACACTGGTTTGCTTCACACCACAGATGAAGCCAGCTAGCCGAGCTTAGAGAGAAGGTAATAAAATTAACTCTTGCTTTTTGGACCAGCCAAACGTCAACCCTCTTTCAGATCTTTGAAGGCCTTTGCAGGGAACAAAGAACTCCCCACACTCTCAGAGACAGCCTCTTCCTACAGTGTCAACCTCTCTGTTTTGTGTCTCTTGTGCACCCAACTGCTAAGTATTGAGATTGCTGCTAATAAAAATAACACACGCTGCAGTTTTCAGCACTTCCCAGTTGTAAACCCACCGAATAAACACACTCCAAAGGAAGATTGCCTTCTTCTTCTCCTCCTTTCTTTTTTTTTGTCAGCATAATGCACCTTTTAATGGAATATTTAACACTCGCCAACTATTATGGCCGGGGGTTTTTTAGACTTCCACTCCTCCCTAATTTCTGTAATTTCAAAGAGAAATCTCACAAAGGAAGCAGTGCTGCTTAAACAGCAGAAGGCGAGATGCGAGTGTGTGCCCAGAAGTGTCCTGTCAATCACTCCTATTCAGAAATCTGTTAGGTTAATGGGCTTGGATTTCCAAGAAATTTTGTTCCCATGAAACCAAAGCAGGGGCGAGGGACTACAGCCCTCCAGCCTTCTCTGTCTGGCCCTTGAGACATTTCCCCTCCTCAGCCACACACTCCTCTCCCCCAGAACATACCTCTCTTGCTCTGCTACATCCCTTCCCCACAATTGTTTCTGCATGGCTGGAATGCGTCTTTGAATTCCAATAGAAACACTGCCCTTTTAGGATAGGTACCCACGAAATTAAAAGACGCCTGCTTCTTGGGAGAAAAGCAATGACAAACCTAGACAGCATCTTAAAAAGCAGAGACATCACCTTGCCAACAAAGGTCTGTATAGTTAAAGCTATGGACGAAGTTGTGGACTAAAGGAATGAAATTTACAGCCTGTACTGCCCTCAGAGAAAATATGGAAAAGATGATGTATCGTTGGTACATCACCCCTGTGAAATTGCAAAAAATGTATAAGACTGGCGACAAAAGGTGTTGGAAGTGTAAATCTAAAGAGGGAAGTTTCTACCACATGTGGTGGAAATGTGCAGAAGTTAAAAAAAATTGGGATTCCATCTACAACGAACTAAAGAAAATACTTAAATACACCTTTGTCAAACACCCCTAAGCCTTCCTTCTGGCAATGAACAGAGAGGAGATTAAGAAAGAAGATTATATAATGTTTCAATATGCAACTGTAGCTGCCGGGATTCTGTTAGCACAAAATTGGAAAACCCCAAATACCCCGACCGTTAAAGATTGGCAAATTAAATTATTTGAGTATATGGATCTGGCAAAAATGATGCAGAACATTAGACAGCAAAAAGGTTCAAGGTTTATCGACAATTGGTCTAAATTCATAACATATATGGAAATAAATTCTAGAGATATAAAAATCACAGTAGGTTTAATATAACCCTTGCGATGCGTTTACGCTAAAAAATGAAAAACTGCAGAATGGATTTAATATTCACATAACCCAAAACCGAGATGGAGGGAAGTCAAACGTTATTTATTGTTAATTAATGTTTGTTTTTTGGTTGGTTTAGGTGTTTTGATTTGGTTGATTTTTTTTCTCCTTTTTTCTTCTTTTTTTGGTATGTGTTGGCTATTTTTCTTTTTCTTTCTTTGCTGTTGTTTGGTTATAGAAAATGAATAAAAAGAAGTTAAAAAAAAAGGAAAAGACCTGATGCTGGGAAAGATGGAGGGCACAAGGAGAAGGGGACGGCAGAGGACGAGATGGTGGGACAGTGTTCTCGAAGCTACCAGCATGAGTTTGACCAAACTGCAGAAGGCAGTGGAAGACAGGAGAGCCTTGCGTGCTCTGGTCCATGGGGTGACGAAGAGTCGGACACGACTAAACGACTAAGCAACAACCCTAAATCATAGGGGGTGGGGTGGGGAAAAACAACATGGATCCCAAGGGATGGAGGGAAAATGTCAACCCCAGCAAGGACCCAAGATCCCAGCTGCTGAACTCTGTTTACAAGCTTTCCATGGGTTGGTACAGGGATAGGCAACTTAAGGCCCGTGGGCCGAATGCAGCCCAATTGCATTCTAAATCCGGCTCACGGATGGTCTGGAAATCAGTGTGTTTTTACATAAGTAGAATGTGTGCTTTTATTTGAAATGCATCTCCGGGTTATTTGTGGGGCATAGGAATTTCCCTCCAAAAATATAGTCCGGCCCACCGCATGGTATGAGGAATGGTGGACCAGCCCATGGGTGAAAAAGGTTGCTGACGCCTGGGTTGGTAGGAGACCCCGATTCCCCTCATGGAATTAGAGTTTCCAGAGAGGTTTAACAGTCAATCCCTTTTTTCCAGAGAACTCTGGGAATCATTGCTCTCAGAACCCTTAGCAAACTACAATTCCCAGGACTCTTTGGGAGAAGCCATGACCCTTAAAGCAATATATTAGTGCCTTAAATGTATGCTGAGGATATGGCCTAAAAGTCATTAGCTTTAGCCCTTTTCACACTGTCATTTCAAAAGGTTCTACACTTAGGCAGGAAGAACCAGCCGCAGAAATACAAGATGAAATGAAGAGGCAAGACAGAAGGTCTGGAATGAAACAAGGGCTCTTTATTCATTATAACTTTGTACACTTTTGAAGTGTACAAGGGAAGACAAGTGTGGGAAATATCCAAACTTCCTGTCAGGTTCTGATTGCAGGTTTTCCATGGGCATTCAGTTTGCCAATGTGAGAATAGGATGCTGGATTAGATGGGCCTTTGGACTGATCTAGCAGGGATCTAATTAATTAATTAATTAATAATAATTATTACCCCGCCCATCTGGCTGGGTTTCCCAAGCCACTCTGGGCGGCATCCAACAGAATATTAAAAACACGATAAAACATCAAACATTAAAAACTTCCCTAAACAGGGCTGCTTTCAGATGTCTTCTAAAAAGTTAGGATTCCAGGTGGAGAAATCGAAGTTGGAAACAGAACTGTTAGAACCTAAGACTAAGGTACTTTCAAGAATGTATAATTTGCTGCTGAAATGGAATACACAAGACGAAATGGTTAAGTCGGCTATGATAAAATGGGCACAGGACATTGGGCATAACATTATGTTTGAGGACTGGGAAAGGTTGTGGACCACTGGGTTGAATTTTACTGCATGTAATGCTTTGAAAGAAAATGTAATGAAAATGATATACAGATGGTACATGACCCCAGTTAAACTTGCCAAAATATACCATTCGTCTGATAATAAATGTTGGAAATGTAAAGAAAATGAAGGAACATTCTTCCACCTCTGGTGGACTTGCCCCAAAGTGAAGGCCTTCTGGGAAATGATATACAACGAGCTGAAAAAGGTATTTAAGTATACCTTTACTAAGAAACCAGAGGCCTTTCTTCTGGGCATTGTCGACCAGAAGGTGTTAAAGAAAGATAGAACATTTTTCATGTATGCAACAACAGCAGCAAGGATACTACTCGCTAAGAACTGGAAAACTCAAGATCTACCCACACTGGAAGAATGGCAGATGCAACTGATGGACTATATGCAACTGGCGGAGATGACTGGCAGAATCCGAGACCTGGGAGAAGAAAGGATTGAAGAAGATTGGAAGAAATTCAAGATTTACCTGCAGAAATATTGTGATTTAGTGGAATGTTAAGAAGGATGCTTGGTTATAAATAATTGGTCATCACTAAAATAGATCAAGAATTGATGATAAGAGAGATTGAAAGAAACAAATTTGCAGGAGAATTATTTTATTGTATTTAAGTAAGTGGTTATAGATTTGGAAATAAGATGATAATTTGCTTGACAAAAATTTATTAAAGATGTAAATGGGAGCGGGAGACGTGAGGAAGTTCAAGGATATTATGAAATTTTGTTAAAACAAAGCAATAATGTTTATTACCATTGTATTCTTTTTTCTAAAAATTCTAATAAATATTTATTAAAAAAAAAAGCCAGATAGTTGTTTATTTCCTTGACATCTGCTAGGAGGGCGTTCCACAGGGCGGGCGCCACCACCAAGAAGGCCCTCTGCCTGGTTCCCTGTAACCTCACTTCTCACAGGGAGGAGACCGCCAGAAGGCCCTCAGCGCTGGACCTCAATGTCCAGGCTGAACAATGGGGTTGGAGGCGCTCCTTCAGGTATACTTGGCTGAGACTGTTTAGGGCTTTAAAGGTCAGCATCAACACTTTGAATTGTGCTGAGAAATGTACTGGGAGCCATTGTAGGTCTTTTAGGACCGGTGTTATATGGTCTCAGCGGCCACTCCCAGTCACCAGTGTAGCTGCCGAATTCTGGATTAGTTGTTATGTTCTTACTTTCTTAATGCTCTTTGAAGTACCGTTGACTTCTGTGGGAGAGTGAAGCACATGCTTAAATGTGCCACTGATGAATGTGGGGACACTACTCTCTCCCCAGCTCTTCCATATTGCTCCCCTCACCCACCCACCGGTTTTTGATTGTGTGAAAATAAAAGGACTGTGCCTTGAACTTCCACGAGTTCAGAATCAGAGAAAATGGGCAAGTTTGAGGATGCATGAGAGCAAATGAGGCGGTGCGCATTAAAAGGACCAATTTCCTCTTCCCGTTCCCCAATTGCTGTAGAAGGGCTCTTGGGTGACCTTCAGTCTTTAAAGACGAGAGTTGTATATTTAACCGCCTTATTTATTTATTGTGGCGGCTGAGCTGCAAAACCCCTGATTTGCATCATAAAAGGGAAAACTACCTCTCGTGTGCAGTGACCTTGGAGCAAACCTGCTCCAAAAGTGTGTGAGGGGGACGAAGATCCTTTAAAACACACAGCCCAAGGGGGAGAGGCAGATGGCTATAAAACGAACTTTAAGCAATGGCTAGAGATTGCTAATCCAGACATGCCAAGCTGAAATGAACACAAAAGGTTAATGTTGATTCATATGATTGCATAGGCCATTTTATGGGATGCTTTCTACAGTCTCTTTTTCTTCTAATTTTCAACAGGGATTTGAAAGAAATAAGAACCCCCCCCCCCTCCCAGCAAAGTTAATATAGGTAAGGGGTCAGGAGGCAGTGTTGGCAGTCAGTTGATAGTCTTGTTATGCTTCCAGTGAAATCTTCAGAAATACCATAAAAGGAAAGCAGCTGTGGAGAATGACGGCTGCTCTTTTAATTGAGAGGGGGGGAGCATCATTGCCTGCATTGTAAAAGGCTTCAGAAACTGGCCAATAAATAAAAATAAAAGGCAATCATTGCAGGACACTTAAAACCAGCAGAAGATAGTCTGCTCGCTACCAGTTGTTGTCATTATGGGTTTCTTTGGACTTGATTAGCATGTGATATCCTGACTGCAGAAGTGTCCCTGTGTACAGTGGACGCCTGGGTTGCAAACGTGATCCATGCGGGATGCACGTTTGCAACCCGCAATGTTTGCAACCTGCGTCTGCGCATGCGCAAAGCGTGATTTAGTGCTTCTGTGCATGTGCGACTGCCAAAACCTGGAAGTAACCCGTTCTGGTGCTTCCGGGTTTCGGCGGTCTGCAACCCAAAGAAACGCAACCTGAAGCAGCTGTAACCCTAGGTATGACTGTATAGCTCATAAGGTATGTGTGTGTTGTAGTGTGTAGTGGGGAAATCCGTGGCCCTCCAGATGTTACCAGCCTGACACAGACCAAGTTTGAAGACACAGACCAAGTTTGAAGAAGGATACACCAAGACAGTAGTCCTCTGCTGCCTGACCCTCCAGCAATTGGTGCCCAGTTGTGCACCACTTCTGAACATGGCAGTTTCATGCTGCCAACATAGTTATGAATAGACCTTTCCTTTGGCATTAAGTTTTTCTGTCCCTTCCAAAACCTGACACCTTTGCCTTCTGCTTGAAGGGCATGAGCTGAAACTAGGGTTGTGAAGACTCCCAGTTGACACTCCGAGTTCAAGTCAGAGTTTACTTTACTGGTGTCAGTGAAGGCACACATTGAGACAGGATTTATACACTCCCACAATGCAAAGTGACCCCCCGCTATATGTGCATTTTCAGTTTTGTTGCGGGAAGTGGTCCCAGCTATGAGAGAGGGATTCAATCAAGGTGTGTGTGTGCACACTGGACATATAGTTCAGGAAAACTAGAACACAAAATCAGTTTGTGTCAATCTACTCAGGTCAAGAAAGAGTAGATTCTAGCAAGGCAAGGTCAGACAAAGCAGAGGGTTAGTCCAGAAAACCAAGGTCAGAGATTAAAGTCCATCAAGCAAACCAGCTAGCACCCTGGATAGCTCCAAATGGCACCAATGTTAGCAGTCAATTAAGTTAAGAATGAATGTTATTCTAAAAAGCAAACTTTTGTGTGTTTAACCCCACTCTGAGTGAGTAGAGCCTCTACTCTGAAAGGGTTGCAAAGTGTTTTTAGGAGCTGAGGTGTAGGAGTGCTTCTTCTATCAAAAGGTAAAGGTAAAGGACCCCTGACAGTTAAGTCCAGTTGCGAATGACTCTGGCGTTGCAGCACTCATGTCGCGTTACTGGCCAAGGGAGCCGGTGTTTGTCCGCAGACAGTTTTTCTGGGTCATGTAGCCAGCATGACTAAGCCACTTCTGGCAAAACCAGAGCAGTGCACAGAAACACCGTTTACCTTCCTGCCGGAGAGGTAGCTATTTATTTGCTTGCACTTTGACATGCTTTCAAACTGCTAGGTTGGCAGGAGCTGGGACTGAGCAACGGGAGCTCACCCCGTTGTGGGGATTCGAACCGCCGACCTTCTGATCGGCAAGCCCAAGGCTCAGTGGTTTACACCACAGTGCCACTGAAGAGGGTCATGAGACCTCTTTCGGCATCAGGAAGTCCTCTGATGATGGACATGTTGAGAAGTCAGGAGCATCAAAGACTGTTTTAGAGTGTGCTTTCTCCTCTGTGGGACGTGGGTGGCGCTGTGGGTGAAACCAGAGAGACTAGGACTTGCCGATCAGAAGGTCAGCGGTTCCAATCCCCGTGATGAGGTGAGCTCCTGTTGCTCGGTCCCTGCTCCTGCCAACCTAGCAGTTCAAAAGCACATCAAAGTGCAAGTAGATAAATAGGTACCGCTCCGGTGGGAAGGTAAATGGCGTTTCCGTGCGCTGCTCTGGTTCGCCAGAAGTGGCTTAGTCATGCTGGCCACATGACCTGGAAGCTGTACGCCAGCTCCCTCGGCCAATAAAGTGAGATGAGCGCCGCAACCCCAGAGTCGGTCACAACTGGACCTAATGATCAGGGGTCCCTTTACCTTTACCTCTCCTCCTAGTCTGAGTTGTCCTTTGAATCCATGACCCTAAGGATGAGGAGTCAGAGCACTGGGTCATGGCATTGCTTCTTCTGATGTTTACAAGAAGGAACCTCATTGGCCCCTTACAGCTGGCAGTTTCAGTGGCTTCTGGTCATTTCAAGAAGCCAGTTAAAGAAGTGCAGAGTGTCAGTGTGTGTTTGCTTTGACGACTCAAACAACCATGTGAACATCTTTGTTTGGTGAATTCTTAAACTGCCATACCCTTACGCTGATTCAAATGCAGACTGACTATCCATTATAAAGCCTATGAATGAGGATATGAGATCTTTTTTTTTTTACATTGTTCATCCAAGTGCAGATTTTGAACCTATGAAAGAACATATGTTGAAGCAATAATAATAATAATAATTCCTTATTGATTCTTCCATCCAGTTCTAATTTTGAAAAACAAAACCAGCATCTCTAACCCCCTTCCTTCCTCTCTTTGAACAATGAAACTCTCCCAAAAAAACAAGACTATTGTCAAATGGTTGTCAGCATAATTATGGAGGTTTTGTGAAATAAACTCCCACCAGGCTCTCTGATAATTAAACTGTTCTCCCCCCTCCACACACCCAGCCTTATGTTCCTTTGTACACAACTAGATTATTGTTCATTAATTTCAACTTCAGCCATTTGTCACAATATGCACCACTGACAAAGACTTATGCTGATGCAATGGAACAAAACAATCTTTACACAATTGAGAAGGGTGTGGAATGTTTACATGGGAGGCAGACTCAAGTCAACAGAAAACAGCCTTCAAGGAAATGGAAATGGTTGCTCATTTTCTGACTGTCTGTGCTGGTACCAAGTCAAAGTGAGGAGGTTCATGACACAGAGACAATACTGCTTCTAAGCCGATCTGAGTCTTGTTGCTTCCTGGATGGGAGTCTTCCTAAGAAACCTATTGTCAGGGAACTGCCATCAGTGCCGGAGGGAGAGAGCAAAATCCAGAGGGATTCCAGAGAGGGTCCCAGGATTGGGAGAGGCAGCCCCTCTTCTGGGGAAGAGAATCAGTGTAGCACCAGTGGAGAAGGGGGGCAGATGGTGGAAGTGGCGAGGTGGTCCCATGACTCCTTGCCGGGGACCAGCGGGGAGGTCCTCCACTGCCCACGCCTTCCTTGCGCAGAAGGCTTTCGCGCAGAGAGAGTAGGAGGAGACTAGGCGTCAAAGAGCTTCTTTGCTGGAAGAAATTTAAGAAACGCCCACTGACGGATTCTGCCAGCGATTGAGACAGCCATGAGTGAGTGGCTGTCCAGATAGAAAAGGTTCACTCAGGCCAGGTGTTTGCACCGGCTTACGCATGAGCAACCCCTAGAACCATCACACCTATGTATGCCGCCTTGAGCTCCCTGGAAGAAAGGTGAGATATAACTTGCTGGTTCATCTCCGTTAGCATTCTGCTCCCTAGTGATCATTGGTCAGATGTCTACCAGCCATGACAGCTATGTTCTGCCTCCATTGTTGAAGGCAGTATGCCTCTGAATACCAGTTGCTGGGAACCACAGGCAGGAAGAATGCTGTTGTGCCCAGGTCCCCCTTGTGGCCTCATAGGCATCTAAGAACAGGGTGCTGGGCTAGATGGGCCTTTGGCAAAATCCTATGAGTCATTTCTTATTTTTTTTCTATTTCTTATTCTTATGGTCTTGAATGCCTTTGGCTGCTCAGAAATGAAGAATACAACCACCTTTTATTTCCAGCATCTGGCCCTAAGAAATGCAATGCTACTGAATACCGGTTTTATGTACAATGGTCTTCTCTGTTGGAATCAAGCCTTGTCAGAGGAATGTGCCAATATTCAGGCACCGGCTGATTTCCTTGTTGACCTCCCCCGTCTGCGACTCCCGGCAGGAAAACAGGCGAGGTCTCTTATCGGCGATCCTTCTCAGACATGAGAAGAACACACCACTCCTTCACTCTCCTCCCTGCTATCCCCAGGGAGGGGCAAAAGACAGACAGAAATGTATTTACATGCCTTTATTTCTGTCTTTTGCAGCAGTACAGAGAAACATGTCTGCACTCTGTTTACATCAACAGCAGAGAGAATATAACTCCTCCCATGTACTTCCAGTACAGGTCAGATGACACACTGAGCTAACATCCGGTGCTCAGAACAGTGAATGGACTGCCCCTTTCTTCCCACGGTAACAGTCACAAACATCAACATCCTGTTTGGCTTTCCAGCCAGCAGAAGAAGCTTCTGCTCGCTGCTGCATTGCTCCTTTTTGGTAACATTCTCCACCCTGATGCTCCCTAGAGGTTTTGGATTGCAACTCCTATGATCCCTGACCATTGGTCATGCTGGCTGGAGCCATAGTCCAACACTTCTGAAGACCACCAGTTGAGGAAGGCTGTTCTATAGTGCTATTCTCCTTGAAGACTAGACAGCTCAGTTGGTTAGAGCATACTGCTGATGATGCCAAGGGTGCAGGTTCGATCCCCACATGGGACAGCAGCATATTACTGCATTGCAGGGGATTGGACTCATGGTCCCTTCCAACTCAACGATTCTACTCTTGCTTTTGAATGGAAAGTTGTGTTTGTATGTGTATTGTCAGGAATATGCCCCCCCAGCCCAGTGGAAGAGTCGGCTCAGAAATCGTGTTAAGTGAGCAAGGGACGGACTCTGCAAATGAGAACTGGCTGTCTAGAGTCTAGACAGTCTAGAGTCTAGAAAGGGCAGTCTGGGCCCCCTCCTTCCCAGGGAAGATGCTGTAATCTCCCAAGGAGAGGAAGAGTTGGAAGGTGGCCAAAGCATTGCCAGGCAACCAACAGATAAGCCAGACTGTGAGTCTGTGTCTTCTGGGAGTGGGGAGGAAACAGGTCAGCCATTCATTCCCTTACTAGGAGACTGGAGAAGCTCAGAGAACAATGGAAGGGAAGGAGGAGAAAGGTGGGATTTTGGCGTTCTTCCTGTTGAGGGAGGAACGATGAGTCAGACTGATCAACTACTATTAATGAGAGCAGGTGGGAAGCCTTTCTCTGGATGTGTTTTTCTCGTAAATAAACATACATAAAACTGTCAGAGAGCCATTGCTGCTTATCAGGCCGCTTGCCTGCCAGGGATCGTTATAAGTATGTTATTATGGAGTAAGCTTGTGAGATCTTTGGAACTTGAAGCAGAAACTCTCCCACAGTGATCTACTGGATGTATAAAGAATAAGGTGTTCTCTCAAGCTTGAGAAATTCAAGGACAAAAAAATGACACATCACCATTTTTTCCTATTTTTCTCAGAGGCCCACAAAGTTTTTGAGCCAGCATAAACTGGAGTCATGATCAGGCATTTCTTTACTGACTCTAGAGGACTCAGTTTCACACAGAATGAATTATACTTTGCTCTTCTCCTTTAGTTCCTTGGCCCAGGATTTTCATTTTTGCAACTCGAGAATGAAACCACAGCTTCTGAAACACAGCAAGACACTGAAACCCCCTTGTGCTTCCTTGAAACAAATGCACAGCGACAAAGAATATAGGAAAATAAAAGAGCAGAACAGAGGGGATTTTTATTGCCCCCATTTCTACATTTCTCTTCCAAAACAAAACAAAAACTGTCAACAATCCTTATTCATCCACGTGGAGATTCTAGACAGGAACCCCATTCCGATAACTTTTATTTCTTCAAAGTGCCATTTTAAAAGTAGAAACCGAAGCACAGTAAATCACCAAAGGAACATACAGCCCCCAAGAGGGCTAAAACTCTCGGAATCCAACATTATTATTATTTTATTTTATTTATAAAAATGTGTCCAGGCCCATTGCCAAAAAGGAATTAATTTCCAGTGGCTTTATGGACGTGCCTCAAGTGTATGATAAGCAGTATGGTTTTCAATGCAGTCACCCGGTTACAGGTAGTCAGATCTCTGCCTTTTGCACCTTTTAATCTGAAATGCAGCCCATCTGTGAAAACAAAAACCTCAAACAATTCAAGGGTCAGTTTGTGTTGGTCTGTCAGTTTGCATTCATTTCAAAGGGACTTGATCAAGCCTTTGCTTCGCATCAAAGGCTTGGTTGGGTGTGCATTTGAAGAAGTGCTCTTGCATGTTGGCACAATCCTATGATTGCTGCTGAAAAGGAGGTTCCATTAGTGCAAGGATTTCTGCATGTGCAATGGGAATTTTCCCCTCCCTTTACCCCACACATGCTCTCTACCCTCCCCAGATTTTCCCTAAAAGGTTGGAAAAAGCCCTGGAATGGATAGGTTTGATCTTCTTGCAGTCCATGGGACTCTCAGGAGTCTCCTTCAGCACCAGAATTCAAAAGCATCAATTCTTTGGGGATCAGCCTTCTTGATGGTCCAGCTCTCACTTCCATACATCACTACTGGGGAAACCATTGCTTTAATCAGGCCAGGAAAGGATCCTAATTTAGGCAGCAATGGCAGTTCTCTCAAGCCACAGCCCCCTGCCTCATTGCTGATGTCATATACTACGACAGGTGTGAAGCAGCTAAATGTTTGGCTGCCATTGTTTTGACGTTTGTTTGCAAGCTCTCCTCCCTCTGGTCTCCCTGAACTAGGAGAGGCATGAAAAAGGTGGAGGAGAGGTTGGTTTCACACAGACGAGTGCTTGGGGAAAACCCTAGAGAGGAAGGAACTTAGATGGCTGTGGGGAGGTGGGGACTTTCAGCCTTGGCGACAGACTTGGTGATCCAGGTGATGAGCTGCTGTGCTCATAAGGCCTGACCCTCTGCCAAGTCTGTGAAGATCTCCAACTTGCACAGTGTTATTTACTGCCAGCTTGTTCCTGACAGGAATTGGGTGTGTGTGTGGGGGGGGAGAGAATTGGAGTGAGGTACTGGATTGAGTATGCAGTTTCTGAGGATCTCAGCCAGCCAACCCAAAAACTGCAGCCACTGTGCAGCCAACAGTCAGGGATTATGGCAGTTGCAACCCCTAACTTCTAGAGAGCATTATTAATTAATTATTAGGGACGCGGGTGGCGCTTTGGGTTAAACTGCAGAGCCTAGGGCTTGCCGGTCAGAAGGTCGGCAGTTCGAATCCCCGCGACGGGGTGAGCTCCCGTTGTTTGGTCCCAGCTCCTGCCAACCAAGCAGTTTGAAAGCATGCAGTGAGGGGAGATAAATAGGTACGGCTCTGGCGGGAAGGTAAACAGTGTTTCCATGTGCTGCTGTGGTTCACCAGAAGTGGCTTAGTCATGCTGGCCACATGACCCGGAAGCTGTATGCCAGCTCCCTCGGCCAATAAAGCGAGATGAGCGCCACAACCCCAAAGTCGTCTGCGACTGGACCTAACGGTCAGGGGTCCCTTTAACTTTACCTTTACCTAATTCATTAATTGAATTTATATATCACCCTATACCCGGGGGTCTCAGGGCGGTTCACAGAACAATATCAAAATATAAAACCACAAAATATATACCGGGTAATCGAAATAAAAGCAACAACCCAATAACCCCCCACCCCCTGAAAAACCCCTCCATGTTTTAAAAGGGCATTAGGTTCATTTACATTCTGGAAATGCTGCTTTCATTCATGTCACTTGTGGTCTTTTCCATTCAAATGTGATGCCTCCTAACAAGTTTGGGAAGAATGGCTGCTTGCCTTTATTAACTCAAACGCAACTTGTACAGTGCAGGAAATGTAATCCAGCCCCCTCCACCTCGACAGGCTGCTTGTCATAGAATGGCCTTATTTGATTAACTTGCCCCTTTGGTGGTGCTCATGATCTCATTATATCTTTAATGATAAAAATCCCCATCTGCTGCGTGCTATTCTGTATTACCTTAAAAGGGATTCATTCATTTTCTGCTTGTCACTCGTGTAATTGGATAAATATTTAACGGGAGAGGTTTGATTAAATTTCTACTAAAACTTAGCTCGCCTCCAGTGACACCTTAAAAGTTGGTCCCTTGGCCAGCAGTGGGGCAAACTGACACACCCAATGAAGTTTCTTTGAAGTCAGTGAGAAAGCTCTTTGAGCTGCCTTATACTTACGTAGATCATTAATCCCTGGGCTGGAAATATCAGGAATAATTTTCAGGCAGTAAGAGTTGTTTGACAGTGGAATTGACTCCCTCAGAAGGTTGTGGTCTCTCCTTCCTTGAAGGTTTTTAAGCAGAGGTTGGATGGCCATCTGCCATGGATGCTTCAGTTGAGATTCCTGCTTCACCACAACAAGGTGATGATCCAGCGAGTGGGTCTACAATTATATGAACCCAATAGCATTGTAAGGGATGCGGGTGGCATTGTGGGTTAAACCACAGAGCCTAGGACTTGCCGATCAGAAGGTCAGTGGTTTGAATCCCCGTGACTGGGTGAGCTCCTGTTGCTCGGTCCCAGCTCCTGCCAACCTAGCATTTCAAAAGCACATCAAAATGCAAGTAGATAAATAGGTACCGCTCCAGCGGGAAGGTAAACGGCGTTTCCGTGCGCTGCTCTGGTTTGCCAGAAGCGGCGTAGTCATGCTGGCCACATGACCCGGAAGCTGTACGCCGGCTCCCTCGGCCAATAAAGTGAGATGAGCGCCGCAACCCCAGAGTCGGTCATGACTGGACCTAACGGTCAAGGGTCCCTTTACCTTTAATATAAGGTTACATTTTAATATTTTAATGTTCCATTATTTTAATGTTGTATTTTATTTTTGTTTTTAAGTTGTAATCATTCATCTTGTTTTTATTATTGCTTGTAAGCTGCTCTGAGCCCGGCCTTGGCTGGGGAGGGTGGGGTATAAATAATAATAATAAAAATATTATTATTATTGTTATTATTAATAGCATTGTACCCATTTGTGGAACCCAGCAATTGGTATTCACAGGGATGTCTACCCTGTCCCTACCCATGGATAAGTGAAACTACATATTAACAGGGATGGAGGGATGGGTGTAGGGCAGAACATGATATAGGGAGGCTGTTTTCAGCAGCCATCGAAACAGTCTGCTCTCTAACATGCAGTTAGGCTTCTGTTGTTCAAATGAATTGGTCTGGCTCGCTGGCACTATGCCTTCAGAATTGTTCGTTCTTCAAAGTCATATTTCCTCCTCTCTCTTGAGGCAACATAACTTTGGAAACATTCTAGAGGGGGATGAAGGGGGCGGGAGAGAATGGAAAAGAAAAGGAGACCAAACCATAACTCCACACAAATCCTTTGCCACCTCAGCCCTTGGTAATCTATCTCCATAAACTCAGCTGGCAACAATTGGAGATAGAGGCAGTCTTTCACCAAAATCCACCTGCAGGGGCCAAAAAGTGAAGGGAAATTGTTTCTGTCTGGAGCAGATGAGAACTGGGAAGCAGTTGGGGGACAGTAAGGAGAAATAGGCTGTGTTTTTCCACAGTAGGGGTGAGGAAATTTACTGAGCCCAGATGTTAGCACTGCAGGGCCTCATAAAACAGCTTGTCCTGAGTTTTCAGTGGCTTACAGGGGTGACTCTTGAAACTGGAGAACTAATTTTGAAGAAAAACAGTTTGCCCATCATTTGGACTGTTAAATTTAAAACTTTGCAATAGTAACCATGATGATGACAACATAGTACAATTGGAATTTGGCTGTCCCAGGGCTAATTCGTATGGTGCTCAGTTAGCATAACTGAATCCAGAAGTGCCAGTTTATGAGGGTGATTGAGGGAGCCAATGTTGCGCATGTGACGTCCTGACATCACGTGCGATATTGTGATGTCACATGTGTGACGTCCTGATATTGGGAGGAGCCGGAGCCAAATCCAGTGGCCGCATTTGCATTTCTGAACTTACAAATTCAGGGATTTCCCCACTGCCTCCTTTACCCTGCCCCTGTAAATCATCATCATCATCATCATCAAGCACTCACTATGGTTGTTCAAGTCATTGTAGAGATGACTCTCTCTGCAACCAACCTCCTCCTCTCAATATAACACCAGCATGGAGCCAGCATGGTGTAGTGGTTAAGAGCGGTGGACTCGTAATCTGGTGAACCGGGTTCGCGTCTCCGCTCCTCCACATGCAGCTGCTGGGTGACCTTGGGCTAGTCACACTTCTTTGGAGTCTCTCAGCCCCACTCACCTCACAGAGTGTTTGTTGTGGGGGAGGAAGGGAAAGGAGAATGTTAGCCGCTTTGAGACTCCTTCGGGTAGTGATAAAGCAGGATATCAAATCCAAACTCTTCTTGTGAGCGTTGTGGCATCCTCTCAACCAATTGCAGTTCTTTATTTCCTCTCCCCACCAATCCCAGGTGTGTGTGTGTGTGTGTGTGTGTGTGTGTGTATTCTGGAGGAATCTTGATGTGTTTTTAAACAAATGGCTGAATGAGTTTGTAACTGAGCTTGATTTTTTTTTTCTTTTTTTCAATTTTCACAAAGGAAGATTAAACAAAACACAGCAAATTGAACAAATTAAGGCAAATTACACATAACTGAACTGAAAGGAGATGCATTGATTTGAATCGGATTAAACATCACCATCAAGGCTCTCAAAGGAAGGATATACAAATTTGAATATCAAAGGAGTGAATGTTTGAATTTTATTAGTGGGCTGATTAAAAATATCTTTGTGCTTCAGCTGTGGGACGGGGATTTTCATGTATCAAAGATTTGTTGCTGATGCTCCAAAAGCTTTACTTCCAATATCCTCTCTCATTAGGAAGGTGCAATATAGGTTTAGTTACAACCTTCTACCAGCCTGCTGAGAGAACATATTCTGTGGTTTCTTTGCACAATCAGGTGATATGCATATGCAAGTGTTAAATCTATACTTGCTCTTTCTGACCTCCATTCATTCCATTTTGGAACAGAAGCCACATGCCTGTCACATGCTCAGACAGCAGAAACGCTGTATTCAAATCAAATGTGGTGTGGAGACTGGGGCATGTCACAGTGTCCCCACGCATGCCAGCCCCATCTCTGCACTCACAAACTATGTTCAAGACAGTCAGGATCTGATGAATTTGTTAGGATATTCCGTTCCACCTTAAGTACAGGCATGATTGTTGTACGTCACATGCCTGTTTACAGTCCAGCACAGCTTTCTGGGAACTTCTGTTTGTGTATAGCTTTTGCTTTTGCTGCTTGCTTTGGACATGAAGGGGAGAAGACATGTTTTCCTTTTGTCCTGATGTATGCTGAATAAACTGCTTGTAAATATGCTCAACACAGCATCTCCCTGCTACTTCTGTTTCTGCATAATCTCTGCTGTGTTCAGTTTCTGAAGGCTTCTGAAGCTCAGGTTGCAGTTTCATGCTGATCCAAGGACTGGAGGTCACCCGGCACACTGGCCAGTGGGCTGGGGCCAGGTGGGGGGCTGCCAATTGCCCCCGATTCCTTGGCTGCATCCCAACAGAATTATAGTTCCATAGAGTTGGAAAGGATGTTGGTGGACTACAACGTCCATCGTGAGTCCCATCAAGGCTGACTTGAGTCCCATCAGAGAAAAAGGTGGAGTATAAACATATCATCATCCCTGTCCATTGGCAAAGCATGCTGGCTGGGGTTTATGGAAATTGATCCAAAAACCTCTGGAGAACATTCTGTTGACTACCCCTCTTCTTAAGCCACAGGTCTCATTTCTTTTGCTGATCCTAAATTTGCACTGTTCTGAAAACATCTCTGAGATGGAAGGATTCACACTGGACGTTTGAATATTGTCTATACCAACTTCATTTATTAAACAAAGGAAGTACTAGACATGCTTTCTTCCCCAGAGAGAACTTCACTGACCAAAGGTTGCAAAGCATAAAATAAAATAAAATATGGAGGGAGGATGCTGGCATTCATTGCCTGAGATTTCAATGACTAATTTATAGGGGGTGCACATGCCATGATGTTGAGAGATGACCTCAGCAATTACTGTCCTTCCTGCCATCTGCACACTCCACTAGAAAACGTTAGATACCTTGTCCATCAAGTAAAATAAACAGCTCCTCTCATGAAGCGACCTAAAGAATACCCTATAAATCATAGCTGTCAGAAATGCTGGTAACACGGCTGAAGACAGAAATCAATCCAAAACTCATTAGTTTGTCTGACAAGTCTTTAATCTCGTATTGTTTAATGCCAACCTGGACAACTTTGGTGGAAGGGACCCATGCAAAACAGCGGCTGGGTTTCCCATTACAGAATGTATGGCAATGATTACAACTTAATCTTGTTTCTCAAACCTTCTCCCTTTTCATTCTTCCTTGTTCAGTAGGTCTTGGGAGAAGGTATTGACTCCTACCCAGTTTACCCTCCAGCTCATGGAATCGATATGTCATTGTTACTGCTTTCGATAGTTTTGCAGGGCTCTGCTTCTGCCATTTTTCAACACTCTCCTGCAGTTGTATTAAGCTAAGCAGGACAAACAGTGCAGATTAGATCATCTCTTGTATTGTTTGGCGAGGTGGCTAATAAAAAGAAAACGGGTTATTGGTTTTTTGTCAGATGGGGAGTGAAATGTTAGAAAGCCGCAGGCGCAGGATCACACTACATATCCCCCAAGTGCACATTTCAGAAGAGCAGTTATTGTCAAGGGACCCTGATTCAACTGTATAAGAAAGAAAGAAAGAAAGAAAGAAAGAAAGAAAGAAAGAAAGAAAGAAAGAAAAAAGAAAGAAAGAAAGAAAGAAAGAAAGAAAGAAAGAATCTGAAACCATGGGACTATCGTAGAGTTCTCAGAATAAATTATAGAACATATTGCAAAAACCAACTTTGTTTGAAAATATTATCCTTGGAAATTTAGCATTGAATGAGTTGCTTTGATTAAAAAATGACACAGTTACATGCTGGAGGCGGGTGGGCTCTGTCAGGAGCTTGTCCTACTCTTGAGTAGGACTACTCTTGAGTAGGACCCTGGCAGAGACACATGCCCGACTCGCATGTTCTCTCCCTTCTGGTCTTTCGTCCAGGAGCTTCAAAAACTTTCTTCAGCCTGAACATGACAGTGACTGATGCCAACCAACACCGGCACACTTAGGAATCCGCAGAGTTTGCACAACTTGCGTGACAGACCTCAGCAACTCAGCATTTTGGCTAATCTACTTTATTTACATATAAACACACAGTGAGCGCTGCAACATGGCTCCCTCTCTCTCTAGCATCAGACAGCAAAGAGAAAAAGAACAAAAGACAATAGTCCCACTTCATGGAACATAGTACCATGGAACATCCTGTCTCCGCCACTTGAAACCATTGGTTCAAGTCCTACCCTCCAGAGCAGGAGAAAACAAGCTTGCTCCATCTTCTATGTGCTTGTGATAACCTTTCAAGCCCTCAGTGGTTACTTCTACATCCTCCTCCCCCCAGTATGAATGGTTTTATTAATACAGAATCTTCCCATTGGCCCATCAAAGTTTGTGAATCCATTTAGCAAGGCTGAGGAGAAGGCCTTCCCACACCTGAGCATTACAGCTCCCCAGGTTGGTCTGGGTTCCATTTCATTCCATCAGCTAAAGACTTCTCTATAGTATATAGCAAGTGTTGAGAAACCAAGCTTTCCAGCTTGAGGGCCACTTTGTTTCATGAGACACCTTGCAGGGGCCACTGCATAACTGATGTCCTTGCTTTGTGATGGTAGTCTCTCAATCCTGCATGTCAGTGTTGAAGGAGAAAGGGCAGCTTATGAATTCTTGACTTGAGGAATGGAATAGAAGAGCATTTATTGAGTACGTCCATAGACCATAACAGAAGACTTGAGGAATGTGCGTTGCCATCGCCCCGCTTCATTGCTTGAGAATGATTCATGCTGTTATTGGGCAATAATTATATTGTGCTTTCTAGTGTGGATTCAGTAAAAATAAATGCTGCATGGATGAATTAGAACCTACAACTGCAGGCAAAGAAACATATTGATTCACAATTATCTCTTACTTCAATCTCTGTCCTTTGAAAAAAATTGTATTTCTAGTTAAAAAAAGAAGGTAGTTCATTTAATTGTTTATAAATGCTGTTCTATACTTTGAACAGGGTCGTAATAACTGTAGCAGCTATCATTGCCCAAGGGAGAAAATTAGCAGTGCAGACCTTCCACCTCTCTCTTGAAAGGGAAAATAATAATAACGACAGTGTATCTGTTACAGATTCAATAGAAATATTAGGGAACCATGATCCACTCTGGACTTCCTGGGTGCCAAATATATTTCTATAAAGGCATGGCCAGCAAAGCATTCTTTTGTAGAAATAGTGGGAATTTGGGAGTTGTAGAGACATGCTAGAGCTGGGCTGCAAATAAAATGAAAATGGATGGGAGAATACTCCAAAATCTGAGGGCATCTAGCTTCTGTACACATACCTAAATTTAGCTGAGCAATGGGAGAGGGAATAAAAACAGGCATTGCCTGTACAATTTGTATCTTTATAAGTATCCCCTGGGTGGGGAACAGTTTTCAGCTCAAAGGCCACATTCCCTCAAATACAACCTCTGCATGTCAGTGGAGGGTGGAGTCAGGGTGAAACGAGGGCAGGTAGTCAGCAGGTAGAAAACAGTAAATTATGCTGAGCAAGTTGGTGTTAACTTTTTATTAGCAGAAACAGGATCTGCACAGGAGTGTCATGCCTAATGGGTATAGCAACTAATCTCCAGCAGGTCCTGCTGAGACTGAAGGTCTCTTCCTCCCCAGGGTTTTCCCCAAGCAATCCTGAGACGGCACCTGCATGATGCTAATTTTTCCTCTGCCCTCTTCATGCCTCTCCTGGTCCTAGGAGACCAGCAGGGAGGGGAGCTTGTCACAGCAGGATGGGGAGACACACATGCCTCTTCCCCAGCCAGGCTCATCTCTGGCTCCTGGTCTCTCTCCTCTTCTGCTTCCTCTTCTGCCTCTGTCTTTAGACTCTCTGCCACAGACTCTCCCTGCTCACTAAGCCTTGTTACCTCTTCAGTTTCTGACACCTCCTCCTCCCACTTTTCCCTCTGACCAGTCATCATCATCTCTTGGAGGATAAAGCTGTGAGTGTCTTACAACCTGTCTTGCATCCTCATAACTACTATGCTGCCCTCAAGTTTGTTTGGGGGAGTAATGGGATAAACATTTTTTTTAAAGTATATATTCCGAGAGATTCTGAGTAAAATGCTGGTGAATTTTCCTGGTGAATTTTTTTCTTCAAAGGAATGCAAAATGATATCAAAATATGGAGCACTGAACTGAAGGGTGAGAAAATGAAAGAGACAAAAATTGACAGGTTTGCTCATCCCAAGGCAGAGGACATTATCCCATTGCTAATATGGATGTAAAATTCAGTTGTTGGTCCACCTGGATTCTGGCTGCTGGAGGGACCATCTTATTCTTTTTCCTAGAGAGCAAAATGAATGCCTTGAGTCAGCTGTGTCCAGTTTGATCCAAGTCCCATTGAATAAACTTTTGGAAAACACACTGAAAATAACTTTTCCTTTTCCTTGCACATTTTAAATTGCCACCAGCCTCATGTACATTCCCTTTCAGTTCCAAAAACATTGATTTCTTTCCCTCTTTTTTAAAGCCGAACATGACATCCACCTGTTTATTGTTAACTACAACAAAGCCACAGGTATGAATCATGAATGATCTCGGTTAGCTTGTCTGTAATAGAGGATTAGCCTGGCTGTAAAACCTTCTAGGCAGAAATTGTATAAATTATTCTTTTCCAAATACTCGGCTGTATATCTGGAAGCTGTTAGCTCATGAATCTTACAACATGAACATGAGATTGGGTTATGATTAGGCACAGCTCAGAATTGCTATGGATTTTTGCAGCTTTCACAATAGCAAGCTTATGCTGCCCCAGCTGTTACAGGTCACAGAGACGGTTTCAGAGACAGCATTGCCTAGTGGGCAGACTGTTATGTTTGGATTGGTATAGAACTGCTGGTGAGTTCTGCAAAACTGGATCTTTTGGTCTCCTGAAACATGTAGTTTCAAGCTCACATCTCATGTCTCTAATGCATTCATTCGGGGAGAGGACAGTGATACTTCCTTGGTGAGCGAAATTGAGTCCAACCCTACTCCAGGGGCTAGGACCTGTACCAGTGGATTCAACTTCCAAGAAAGGAGATTCCACCTAAACATCAGGAAGAACTTTGTGACTTTAAGAGCTGTCTGACAGTGGAATGGACTCCTTTGGAAGGTGATTGACTCTCCTTCACTGAAGGTCTTTAAGCAGAGGTTGGTTAGCCATCTGTCATGATCTAGATGAGATTCCTGCAATACAGGGGTTTCGACTAGAATCAACCTTTCTCAACCTGTTGGTCCCCAGATGTTGTTGAACTACAACTCCCATCACCCCTAGCTAGCAAGGCCAGAGCTCAGGGATGATGGGAGTTGTAGTCCAACAACATCTGGGGACCCACAGGTTGAGAACCGCTGGACTAGATGAATCGTGTGGTACCTTCCAACTCTATAATTCTATGAGCCTATGACACTTCCTCCAGCTCCTATCTGCTGATTGGCCAGCCAACTCCCCTGTCATTGTGAGAACATCACTCTCAGAAGGCAGGATGGCCTTGGTGACCTCTTCCTCCTCCCCTTTTGGGATAACTGGCAATAGCAAGGCAGGGCCCCTATCCAAATCATGCTTGGGCTGTCCCCTTCCTCCATCCTAGATTGCCAATTCTGCCCCATCATTCTTGGCACCATGGGGCCCATGACATCATGCTGGGCAGTCCCAATACATTTTGGCACCTAAGGCAAACCACAAAACAGTGCCCCTCTCCACCCCAGGGAATATAAAAACACAAAATACATAACCAAAATAAATAAAAAAAGAACAAGCCAACACAACACATTTTAAAGGGACATTGGATGTCAATCAGCCAAAGGCCTGGTCAAAGAGAAATGTTTTTGCCTGGTGCCCAAAAGGTGTATAAAATAGATTGAAATGAAAATACCAAATTCTCCTATGAAGAGGAGAATACTGTGGAGTTGTTGATGAGATCTCTGGATTATATCTCATTATATCTCATTTCATTCCTGTGTCCAAACCAGCTTAGAAATGAAGAATTCCTTGTTGGATTGGCATGTTTTATTACTACATATTGTCTTGCTATTTTTGTTAATAACATAGTCGATTTCTTATATTGTTCATGACTCCCACTGCTTTTCTCTGGGGTTTTTTTTATCTCCATGGTGAGAGCACTCTGTCCTCTACATTGAAAGTGAGAGTGGTGAAAGTGTTTAAATTTAGGCTGGAAGTGCCAGTAAGAACGTCTGTGCTGTGTGTCTAACTCTTGTCATTTGCTATCTCTCTGATTGCAAGAGAGCGGCGTTTTAGGGTGGGTGAAATTTCCACATCTGCTAGGGCTTTAGGCACCAGGTGGCACTGTTAAGTAGCTCAAAGTAAAGGAAACAGCCGGTACCTTGTCTATATGCAGGACCATCTTTGCAGGCTATTGGTGACTCTTCATGAAACGTGTGAGGAAATCACACATTTATGCCTCTTATTTTCTCGGCGTTCCTTCCTCTGCCGTTGATGTGACAAATGTTAAGTCATTCTCTCTGCCAAGCAAAAATGAAAGGAGAAGGGTGTGTTGCTCTTGTTTTGGCCCTGTTTTTTCAACCATCCTGTTTCAAAGAATCATAGAGTTGGAAGGGACCCCAAGGGTCATCTAGTCCAACCCCCTGCAATGCAAGAATCTCAGCTAAAGAATCCATAGCAGATGGCCATCCAACCTCTGCTTAGAAACTTCCAAGAAAGGAGAGCCCACAACCTTCCGAGGGAGACTGTTCCAATATTTCAAATAAATTCCTTCCTACCTCCATTCCAGAATACTTCTCAAAATAACTGGACAATGCCTGTATCCTCTCTTTCCAAGGACGCTTTGCTAACACACCAAAGAAGAGATGAGAGCAAGGGCAGATTTATTGCCATGTGAGTGGTGCTCACTCGCTGGGCACTGGCCTGAAGGGGCGCCATCTCAAAGCCCGATAAGCAAGGCACTGGACTTTGGGAAGGAAGCATGAGGCTCAGACAAAGTCCTAGAGTTCTCCCTTCTCCTTCCCAAACCTAGTTAGTGCTTTCCCAGCTGCAGGAAGGAGGTAGGAGGACAAAAGGACCCTGCCAGAGTCCTGACTGTCTGTGCTGGTACCAAGTCAAAGTGTGGAGGTTCATGACACAGAGACAATACTGCTTCTAAGCCGATCTGAGTCTTGTTGCTTCCTAGATGGGAGTCTTCCTAAGAAACCTATGTATGCCGCCTTGAGCTCCCTGGAAGAAAGGTGAGATATAACTTAAGATTTTCTTGCTGGTTCATCTCCGTTAGCATTCTGCTCCCTAGTGATCATTGGTCAGATGTCTACCAGCCATGACAGCTATGTTCTGCCTCCATTGTTGAAGGCAGTATGCCTCTGAATACCAGTTGCTGGGAACCACAGGCAGGAAGAATGCTGTTGTGCCCAGGTCCCCCATGTGGCCTTCTCATAGGCATCTAAGAACAGGGTGCTGGGCTAGATGGGCCTTTGGCAAAATCCTATGGGTCATTTGGGGGCACCAAATGTTGGCCTCACACAGAGTGCCATAGTACCCATGTCCGCCACTGCCAAGATGATAACTGTTTGGTAAACAGGTTGCATTTATTAAGTGTAACAAATAGGAGGATCTGTCTCACCATTTCCCTGCATGGACAGAGAGTGGGCCATCGAACTCAGCCCGCATCCCCACGGGGCTGCACATTGCAACAGAAGATCAGCATTGATTGACGGGAACGAAACTGATCTCACCTTTGCACTTGTGGCAACTCATGATGCTGATTGAAAATGTTTTTGCACCATCCATCAAGTCAAAGTGAAGTCTCAAAACTGTGAACGTGGAAAAGGCAGAACTGCAACATCACCAAAAACCTAGCATAGTCCCCATTCTGTCTGTGCGGTTGCCACAGAGCCGTTAAATGTGATCCCCTGATATTCTCTACTCGCATACAGCTTCCAAACATCTCCAAGGGCAGCCCTACACAGAGAGCAGCACATAAGTCAATCCTTGAAACTACAAAGGGATGTGAATCTGTTGAGTGGTTCTGGGCTATACACAAAGAGCTGCATCAGATGTAAATTATGTAAGTTCGGGAACCTATGGTCCTCCTTACTTTGCTGGACACTTATTCCATTCAGCCCCAGTAATGGAGGCCAATGATCAGGGTGTCGGAACTTGCGTTCGGCTGAGCTACTCCTCCGGTCGAGTCCTCCGAAGGTGATTAACGACCTGAGCCTTTGATGAGCCTCCAGGCACGTTCCCTCATTACGCAGAGTGTCCAAGCAGCAGAAGAGGACGAGATATATGAGCTACATTGCTAAGAGTTTTATTTCTAACTACACAGACACAAAAGAAATATACATCCTCTCTCTGTGAAAGCAGAGAGGCAACTGGATACAAAGAAACAGGAAACCAGTAATAGCAACATCCGTCTCCCGTGAGACTTCCAACAGTCTGGAATCTCTGGAATGTAAACAGAGTCTTGTGACTCCAAGCACTGCACAGTGGCACAAACAGAAACCTAATACAGGGATGATGGAAGCTATAGTCGCATCAAGACATGGTATCCTGCATCCTGTTCTCACAATGGCCAGCCAGATGCCAATGGGAATCATACAAGCAGGATTCAAACACAAAACCCTCTCCCCTCTTGTAGTTTCCAGCAACTGGTATTCAGAAGCATTGCATAGCCATCCTGGCTAGTAGCCATGTGTAGGCATCTCCTTCATGAATTTGTCTAATCCTCTTTTAAAGCCATCTAGGTTGGTGGTCATCACTGCTTCTTGGGGCAATGAGTTCCATAGTTGGAACTCACTGTTGACCTCTTTGAAGAAGTTCTTCATTTTGCGTGACCAGGCAGGATAGCCCCAGCCCCCAGGGATCACAAGAAAGGAATAAAGCAGCGAGCCAAGAGGAAGCCCTCTGGCTAGTGCCACTTTAAATTGTTCCTGGCCATGCCCCCCAGCTGCTGGATTGGCCGGCTGGTGCTGATGTGGCCAGGGTCCCCCAGGCAACAGGGGACGTTGTCCCCTGCCCCTGGAGATGAGGTGGTGGCCACATGGTCCACCGCAACCCCTCCCCACAGGTAAGTGGAGTGGATTAAAGACTCTGACAATGTTATGGAATTAAAATTAGGCCACAACTTTATTTAAATTTCTGAATGTAAGAAGACCTTGGCTTAAGCCTTGGGCGTGTATCCCCCCCCAGCCCCCCAGCCAGGGGAACTGGGGCTCATCAGGGTAAATGAGATATGGGGGTGCTCTGTGAGACGTATGTGAACACACGCAGCCCAGTCCATATACCCACACGCAGGGTAGTTCACTGACGACCTTTCAGTGTATGGTCAGTGACACCCATATATATAACCCCTTTAAGAGGGCAACCCTGGAATCGCCACTGCAGGGGGGTGAGTCACCACTTCATGCCCCCCCCCATTATAGGGAAGAAAAGACTAAAGGATTCCACCCAAGGCCATAACCGCCAAAGTTGTGACAAATTGCAACAGGGAAGACAAAACCTGTCAATGCAGGAAAATTCCTTCCCAGTCCTTCAACAGCAACCAGTCAAAGACCGCAGCAGCGCCCGCTAAACAGGAAGAAAAAGTTAACCTGCAACCAAGAAAACATTAAACAAAGGTAGGGTAGGGAGGGTGAATCTCCTGAGGCGACTGCCTGGCTATTGTCAGCTCTACCCCCTATATATAAATGGGGCTGGCCCCACCTCCCAGTAAGAAACTTGATTACTGAGGCTGGGCCTGAACCTCCAAATAATAACACTGAGAGGCAGACCAGCCCCCTATTTCTAGTAAGTTCCCTGGGAACTGTAGCCCCATGTGCAATCCCGCAAAGGGCACCCACCTGTAAAGTGTGAGTGCAGTTATCTGTCCAACATCACCTGGAGAGGGTTTATTAGGTTAGCAAAAGCTGTGTGCTAGTCCTGGGGGTAACCTGGTCCAGGTCCGGTCCTGAATCCAAGGGTTCTGCGTGGAGTCAGTCCGACAGGGTCAAGCACAGGGTCTCAGGCAAGTTCTAGCAAACAGCAACCTTGCTCCCGCAACCTGGGGCGGGGTCTGACAGCCTTTTAGCTCTGTTGGGGTAACGGCCGGTCCTGCCTGATCCCCCGGTGACTCACCTCCCTGTCTCACCCGAAGGTGAGCACTCCTCCTGCGAGTACTCAGGTCTCTCCTTCTCTCAGACATTAGTCTCAGCAGCTTGGGAGATGTTGGTGGGTTACTAGACCCAGGGGCCGCCTCAGCCTCTCCTGATCCAACTGGTAGTGGAGCAGCTGTAAGTGATGGCCCAGCTGAGGGCAACGAGGTAATCCCGCATCTGGAGCCAGGGCAGGCTCAGACCCCTGACTCGGCTCAGCTGGTGCTTGCTGCAGGGGAACCTGTGCAGACTGGGGCTCTTCAGAATCAGGCCCCAGACTAGGTTCAGATGCCGCCTGAGGCAAAGGATCCGGTGCGGACTGAGACTCCTCTGATTTCGAGTCCGAGCCCGAGTCCCAGGCCATCACTAGCTGGTATACATGATAAATAACAAGTATAATATGCTACCCCAAAGCTTCTCACTTAGCACCAATATCACATTGCCAGGATTCAGCTTCTGCTTCTTGCAAACCATGATTCAGAACAGGTACAGTTGCTTTTGATTGCATAGTTAAAGAAATATAGAACTGGGTGCCGTCGAGCTCAGAGCTCCAACCAACTTGTTGCAGCCCCTTTAATCTAATGCTAAATGGCACAGATTGTTTAATGGCAAGCCTCATTTAGCTGTGGGCAAGCTGTCTTTCAGATAACGTGTTCTTCTTCAAGACTGATATTTTTATTGAGGAACTTCAGATAAGCTTCATGGCAGACCCAGTATCCAGCGCACCCCCCCCCCCCGAGATGTGTGGAAAGGTATGGGGCTGATGGTGTCCACTGAGGGATCAATGTGGATTAATCAACTGAAGCGTTAATTGCAGGTCACGATTGGGTTCTTGATTAATGGGCTCTACTGGAAAAAGTGGCATTACTGCAATTCCAGCACCAGGTTTCACAGAAAGATGGCTGTTCTTCCTTTATAGGGCAGGGGTGGGGAGCCGCAGGCCTGGTGGGCAAATGTGTCCCTTGAAAGTCTCTCCATTTGGCCCTCAGGACTCTCCCCAAGCCAGCCCCCCCCAACTCAACCACCGCTCCTGCTGGAGTTCCAAGAAAGTGCAAAGCAAGGAGGTGAGAGGTATTGCTTTGCACTAGAGAGGTATTTCAGATAGTCTGTAAATTTACTCCAGTCTTCTGAGAATCTCTGGTCCCGCAGGTTTCGAATCCTCCCTGTTAGTTTATCTAATTCTGCATAGTCCATCAGTTTCTACCTCTCTAAGTGCAAAGCAAGGAGGTGAGAGGGCAGGTATCCTGGGTAGGTCCCAAAAGGCAGACAGAGAAGTTTGGTAGGTAAAGCTTCTGGGAAATGTTGAAATATACATTTATCAAGAAACCAGAAGCATTTTTACTTGGCATTGTAGGAGATGATATAAATAGAAAGGATTGTAAGTTGTTTCTATATGCAGTGACAGCAGCAAGAATATTACTGGCACAAAATTGGAAGCAAGAAGAATTACCGACGAAAAAAGAAGGGAGGATGAAACTGATGGACTATGCAGAATTAGATAAACTAACAGGGAGGATTCGAAACCTGCGGGACGAGAGATTCTCAGAAGACTGGAGTAAATTTACGGACTATCTGAAAAGTAATTGTGATGAACAAATCATGCTAGTAGGTCTGCAAGAAGTTTTGTAAGGCGATTTATTAGAAATATTGCACAAAAGGATAAGGAGGAGAATTATTAGTTAAAGATGTCTAAAGGTAATATGAAATTAAGAAATGCATAATAAGTGATAAATATGGAAAATCATCAGAGGTGTTGACAGAAGTCCCAAAAAATTGTATAAGATGAGAAGTTCTGTTGTATGAATGTTAGTTAATATGTTGAAAATTAATAAAAATGTATATTAAAAAAGAGAGAAGTTTGGGAGGTGGCATTTACCACCTTTAAGGTTTAAGGTTCCCATTAATGCCAATAAAATCTTGAGTTATTGTGAACTGCTCCGAGATCTATGTGTATAGCATGGTTTTTTATATCATCATCATCATCATCATCATCATCTGCCAAGGCCTGTCTTTTGAACTGTGAGTAGCCTGTTACTATCCAAAGCCATCATTTTAAGTACTATGCAGCATTAAGAATTTGGTATCCAATCTTGCATGTTTCTCTTCTCCCTATCCATACCATCTTCCTTTTCTGTTGTGGACTTTTTAGATTAGGGGCTTTGTTATTTTTATTTACTTGTAAGCCAGTTTGGGAGGTTTCCCTACCATACAGCAGGATATGAATGCTTTGGATGAACAAAAAGCAAAGAAAACCAGGGATTAAAATGCCAGAATGCAAAAAGAACACTGTTAAAAGCCAGAAGTGGGTTTGTTTTTTAAACTACCTATCTGAAAACCTGCCAGGGATAGGGATAATCCTTTTGGGTGGAATCAGACAGATGAGGTACTACCACAGAGAAGGCTGTCTCAAGTGCCTGCTAATGGAACCTCTTAATGTGGAGGGACAATGAAAAGACAGAAACCATTTAGCACCAACAAAGAGAAATCTGTCAGATGAACAAATAATCACACAACTGTTGGGTCAACCATTACAAACTACAGCAATTTCCTAAAACTGGGCCTCCCAGGGCCTGGCCACCCACCAGCTGAACTTCAGGTGGTGGTGAGTCATGGAGCAGAATCTCCTCTGGTGACTTTGTTGTTTGGGTTGAGCCCAGACACTGAGGTCCAGCTCCGAGGGCCTTCTGCGAGAATCAAAGTTACAGGGAACCAGGCAAAGGATCTTCTCGGCAGTGGCACCTTCCCCATTAGATGTCAAGGAAATAAAGATCTATACAACTTTTGGAAGACATCTGAAGGAAGCCCTGTAGCTTTTAATGTGTGATGCCATATTATGTTTTTATATGCATTGGAAACTGCCCAGAGTGGCTGGGGCAACCCAGCCAGATGGGCAGGGGTATAAATATGATGATGATGATGATAATTAATAATAATAATATCTTTATTGTCATTGCCCCCTCTCGGGGACAACGAAATTACTTGGCTGCTCCATCCACCCAGGTAGGCCACTCCACACAAAATCAAAACAACTATAAAAACACTAATTAAAACAATACAGTATAATACAGCAAGGAAGATTAGATGACTTTCAAAGTCCAGGCTTCCCATTCAGGGCCGAGATCGCTCTGGAGAAGAAGCTGTTCTTAAGACGGCTCGTTCTTGTCTTCATCGTCCTGTATCTCCGTCCCGACGGCAGGAGCTCAAAGAGACAGTGACCAGGATGCGATGGATCTTTTACTATGTCCAGCGCCTTCCTATGGCACCTTGTGGCATAAATCTGCTCTAAGGTGGAGAGTGGGCAGCCAACAATGCTCTCTGCTGCCTTAACAACTCTGCACAACCCCATCCTGTCCTGGGTAGTACAGCTTCCGTACCACACACATAAGCCATAAGTGAGCACGCTCTCAATGGCACAGTGATAGAAGGAAAGCAGCAGTTTCTGCGGAAGATGGTTTTTCCTTAGAATTCTCAGAAAGTACAGTCTCTGCAGCGCCTTCTTCACAAGCCCCCTTGTGTTGACACTCCAGGACAGATCCTCTTGTAATTCAATGCCCAAAAATCTGAACGTTGTTACCCTCTCCACACAGACCCCATCAATCAAAAGTGGCTGGACATTGCTCTTCTGTCTCCTGAAGTCCACCACAAGCTCCTTTGTCTTCCTTGTATTTATGAGCAAGTTGTTAGCTGATGATGTTAGCTGATGATGTTAGATGATGATGATGATTAGGTAGACACATGAGGGAACTCACAATCCTTTACATTTGGGGAACAAGCTTTTTAGGCAACCTTTTGGGAGCCAAATGTCGGTGACAGATGGGGGCAAAGCAACATATGAAAATCCCACCTTTGTACAATAGGATAGTTTATACAGCCTCCCTATCTTCCATGCAGCAAGGCAAGATGTGTAATCAGAGTTGAAGGATGAATTTCAGCCAGGCACTTGCAGTAAAGAATGGTGCTAAGCAAGGCTGTTAAAGTGTGGTCTGGGGACAGGGGTAGCCAGATAGAGAGGCTTCATTTCACACACACACACACACACACACACACACGACTCACCCTGTTTAATGTCCACCAAACCCTATATGGGGTTTTAAGGGGGGGGGGAACTGGATAATGAAAGTGTAAAGGCATACAAAACAAAGGCTGATGTGAATGATAATCTCACATCTGGAAAAGACATAAAATGGAAGCTTGTTGAGGCAATATGAATCCCCGGCAGAAATCCTGCATTTCAAAAGCTGCGGAGAACTCATGGCAGGGAAGGGATGCATTAAAACCCCAAACGTTAAAAGAGTTACAGTCTTTCTTTTATTTATACTAGAGCTTTTAATCCTCAAATAATTAGTCATTACTAGTATTTAACGACTGGTTTGCTAATTGGGTATCCCTCGATGGAACTGAGAGCTGTTAAAACTATAACAAACTGGTCATTAACTACCGTAATGATCAAAATCTCTGGGATTATTACTATTATAAACCATAATTAACAGTTTATAACAGCTATATTTTATTTTGTGGGTTTCCCCCCTTCTCATTCTCGGGAAAATGCCGGGAGGTGACATGTTCCATTCTGACAAGATCGTTATTTGAAATTTTAGTGAGTGGGGAAGATATGGCTGTTTGCTCATGTTTTGATGTATTTTGAGGCAGACATTAACATTTGTTGAGGGAGTGAAGTCAATAAGGCTCCCAGAGTGGCCTACAGATCAATAAGTGTCAAGATAATGTGAAAGACACAGCACAAAATGAAAAAGGATGGGGAGGGAGGAGGAAACAAGCAAGTTCATAGACTCATTCTTAAAGTTGCAGAGTTTAGAACAAGCATTTGGGATGGAAAGAGCTGAGGAAGAGGAGGAAGACAGCTGGTCTCAGCAGAGCTTTTTACAGGGACTCTACAGTACTTCCTACCTCTCCCCTTCTGCAGCCTGCTGGAAAGGTTTGCCCTAACTAAAATAGCATCCTCCTCAAAATGGCAGGCAGTAAAAGTGTGTGCAGAGCCACATTTACCATGAGTACCAGAGGAAGAAGCTAAAACATCTTGAGATCTCGTCTGCAGTGAGAGCTTGCTTTAATGGAAAATGTGGTGCAAGGAACAGAAAATCTTCCCTTACTCTCTATCTCCTCCACACTACATAGAGTTCCACTCTTCCTTCACCCCCAAGACTTGGATTGGTTTGTACTATATAGAGGGTACATTTAATATAGAGGACCAACTTTATGCAATGGTGGTGGAACGATGATGGTATGGTGATGACAACGTCCTGCTTGTGGCTGGCCGCTGTTGGGAAGAGAGTGTTGAACTGGAAGGCCTTGTGGTCAGATACACTGGAGTACCATCTTATCACCAAGCATAAGCGGGTAGGTTTCAGAATTCAGTCCTGCCCAGACCTTGAACCTGAGCTCTCCTCAGAAGAAGAGAAGATGACCCTCTAGGAAGACTGTCCACATTCCCAATGACCTCAAAGAGTCCATCAGGACTGAAGACCTCTGCCCTGAAGATTCCCACACCAGATGTCTTGGTTGCTGGTAGGTTCTCATTCCTGCCCCCCAGGAGAAGAAGAGATGGCAGGCTGGGCAGAAACTTCAAAGCCACCACTGAAAGGCCCAGCTAGCTGCAGCTGAGGCTTCTCAAGAGGAGGGAAATGCATATAGAATCAGGGTCTGAATGAGAGCCAGGAAGTGGTGGAGTCTCTAGGACCTGGATAAGCTTCCATTCCAAGCTGATTCCTTGTTGAAGCCACACGAACTCAACTCCAGCCTTTGTGACCTGTGGAAATAGGGGAGTCAGAGAGAGCACCTGGATGAGTCATGGATGATGTGCTGTGTGGGAAAGAAGGCTTTAATCCCCTCCAAGTGGGTTCTGTCTCCAGGCATCCATTTGGAGCCTGCTCCAGGTTTGAGGGGCCCTTGTGTGATATGTCTTCTGCTGGGGATCCTCTACTTGCAGTGGGTCCTGGGAGGCTTAACTGGCTATGAAGGTTGCAATCCAAGCTGTTGGTTGACACTTTAAACTTCCTGTAAAGGTAAAGGTAAAGGTAAAGGGACCCCTGACCATTAGGTCCAGTCGTGGACAACTCTGGCGTTGTGGAACTCATCTTGCTTTATTGGCCGAGGGAGCTGGCGTACAGCTTCTGGGTCATGTGGCCAGCATGACTAATGTAGCCAGAGCAGTGCATGGAAACGCCATTTACCTTCCCGTCAGAGCGGTGCCTATTTATCTGCTTCCACTTTGATGTGCTTTCGAACTGCTAGGTTGGCAGGAGCAGGGACCGAGCAACAGGAGGTCACCCCGTCGTGGGGATTCGAACCACGATCAGCAAGCCCTAGGCTCTGTGGTTTAACCCACAGCACCATCCCCCCTTAAACTTCCTGAGGTGTCCCCAAATGCTGCTAGGTTGGGAAAAGAAAATGGTGACCAGATCCAACTGCCTGGTGTTTCTTGAAGTGCTGGGCTAGAAAAGAAAATAAGGGCAAGCATTGACAATGAGCAGCCCTTGCTGCTGCCTGGTGTTGGAACCATCCAAGATATTTTAATGAATACTTCCTATCATATTGGATTCTCATCCAAAGGTGAACAGATTAGACGCACCACCAAACCTGCTGCTGATGATGTTGTTGTTGTTTAGTCGTTTAGTCTTGTCCGACTCTTCGTGACCCCATGGACCAGAGCACGCCAGGCACACCTGTCTTCCACTGCTTCCTGCAGTTTGGTCAAACTCATGCTGGTAGCTTCGAGAACACTGTCCAACCATCTCGTCCTCTGTCGTCCCCTTCTCCTTGTGCCCTCCATCTTTCCCAACATCAGGGTCTTTTCCAGGGAGTCTTCTCTTCTCATGAAGTGGCCAAAGTCTTGGAGCCTCAGCTTCAGGATCTGTCCTTCCAGTGAGCACTCAGGGCTGGCTGATTTCCTTCAGGATGGATCAGCTTGATCTTCTTGCAGTCCATGGGACTCTCCAGAGTCTCCTCCAGCACCATAATTCAAAAGCATCAATTCTTCGGCGATCAGCCTTCTGATAGTACAAGTTTAATTTGCTGTGATGTTACTTCTATTCCTTCCCTCCTCAGATGCCATCTTTTCTATGACGGTGAAGGTATAACCCTTCCATTTTCATGCTACTAACTGCCCCTATTTGCATGTAACTCAAATAATCATCTAGTACTCTTTCCCTGTTTGCAGCAACCTCAGTTTATACCTTCATACCAGTCTTTTTGGAATGTCTTCAGGGCAGAGAATTGTCTTCTTAAACTTTATAAATTACCTAACACACTGATAATGATGAAATGACATGCCCCACCCCAAAAGACTCAGAGGAGGCTGTATAGGAAAAGAAATGTGTATTTATTTCTTTCCATGCATGTATCCCTTCCTATAAAACATTTCGAAGCAAATTAACAACGAAGACACCAACAATTAAAACAGTTTCATATGTCTATACACAAAATTTCAAATCCAACAGTGATACGGACTGGGATGAGAAGGGTGAGACTTAAACGGTGTGCTGAAAAAAGGAAGGCCTTCAATAGGTCTCCAAAAGAGAATGCCATAATCTGTAAGAAATTTCATATCATCCCCCT
The DNA here is from genome assembly GCF_964234715.1 of Podarcis melisellensis. Lineage (NCBI taxonomy): Eukaryota > Metazoa > Chordata > Lepidosauria > Squamata > Lacertidae > Podarcis > Podarcis melisellensis. The sequence goes on along the minus strand of NC_138543.1, from coordinate 56,608,522 downwards.
GAGTTTTTTAGTGATTACCACATGCAAAATATTCACTGATTTTATTTGTTTCAAAGGTATGATTGAGCATGACTTTGGGGGTGCATTGTGATGCTCAAAGGCAGTCTGCTGGATACAGTGAATTTGGTTGGAGATAATGTACGATTAAACATGCGTAGGATTGATAGTATGGAGAGGCATCTCAGGCTACAATCCTAACCATGTCTGCTCAGATATAAGTGCCATTGAATTTGATGGTAACTGAGGGTAGCCTAACATTTTGCAACAATAATACCTCACTCTAAATAGAAGATACCTTGCACAGGTGGGGATTAGCGGTGGAAATAATGGCTCCCTCAAATATCAGGCCAGCTTTATAGTTTCATTCAAAACTCAAATCTTGCTTAGCATTTCAGTCTTTGCTGCCCCATGGAGAAGTAATAATAGGCATTAAATTCACCCTGGGGGAAAAGCAAATTAAAACTCAATTGCAAATTAGAATTTCAGGGTTCTTTTTGAGCTCTTTCACACACACCTTCCCGTAGCTCCCCAGTAACCTGGCAAGGATTGGAACCCATACCCAATGCCGCCCTCTGCGATATTCACAGACAATCTTCTTTCAGGCTTAGAGAGATGGAAGTCAAAGGTGTATTTGCAAAATGGCTGAGCAGGTTTTGCGGGGAGACAGTGGCACAGCTGTCCTCCTGCAGGCCACTAAACCCCGTATTTAGCAGGAGCCGGTTCCTATGTCTTTGAGGGCCCCCTCACAGCTGGGTAATGGTTTACAAGCCTCTTTTCCCCCAGCAGGGCCTCTCATTTTGAAAGATAGTCATTAAAAATCTTATTAAGCCATTAAAAGTCTAGAAGGTGATTGCGCAGCTGTAATTATGAATGTTCTCTATGCAAAGAGGTCTGTTGGGTATACCGCCACTCTTGTGATGGGAGAGGGATTCGTTTTCAGAGCTCCTCTTCCCACTGAAAGGGGGCAGATCCTGGACCAGGGCTAAGCACCTCAGCAACACGCTCAATTTCCTTAGGGCTGCACGGATTTACACCACCGGAGAGTCCAACCGCAAGGCTTTTAAGATTCAATTTCAATCTCTTTTGGTGCAGAAATCAGTGTTTTAAAACCCTTCATTATGAATTCTATTTATGAAGTAGCCAAACTTTTATTAATATCCAAGGGATGGGTTACAGGCTGTAATTTATTTTTTATATCCTAGTGATATAAAAGAAGGTCTTTCTCCCTCCCACTCTCTCTCCTTCAACCCCCCCCCCCAACTTTTCACTTTAAAATTGGCCAAGGGAAACTAGGTGAATTATATTTGAGACACATCCATGTCTTTTATCCTCCCACAATTCCACTTGGAACAAGAAAAGTGATACTGAGGGACACCCCATCCACCCCCCCAACACACACAAAAAGAATGCTGTTTCGTATTATATCTGAGATGCATTGCACTTTCTATCCTCCCACAATTCCACTTAGAACAAGAAAACGTTTATTGGGAATCCACCCATTAATGTGATTTTGCATTTACATGACTTGCACATTATAGATATAGTGCAGGCACACCCAGCAGGTAGATCATGATCTACTGGTAGGTCATTGGACATCTGTGGTAAATCACTGAACCCCTAAGAAATGGGCCTCCGTTCTCCCCCCTAAAAAAAGCTCAGGAACTTTGACCTGAACCCCCCCAAAAGGGGGTAGATCACTGCCAGGATTCAACTCTGTGAGTAGATCTCAGTCTCTTGGGAGTTGGCCACCCCTGATATAGTGCATTTACATGAGATGCATATTACTAGCCCTATAATTCTGAACCCCACATTAATCCCAGAGCCCAGATTCAGTTCTGCCAATCTCTGAAACAACCTGGGCTTGATGCTCCTCAGTCAGCTGGTGGTGGGTGCTTTCAAAGTTCTCATCACAGGGCTTTGGATATGTCCAAAAAAAACCCTTTTGGCACAGTTGGAGCTTTACCTGCCCCAGTTCTGAACATCACCTCTGATCTCAGATGTGGGAGAAATTTGATTTGGTTCACATTCTGATGAGAAGCTGCCCAATTTGCATTTCTTGAACCAATGCACAAAGGACAGTTGTCTTAAATTTGCTCATCTCTGAACTTTTTCTCCAATCAAGCAATGTGTCCAAAAATGCATATTGCTATGGGTTAGAACACACACACACACACACACACACACACACACACTGGTGAGATTTTGATTATTTGGCTGTGAAGGGAGAAATACAAGCTGCAGAGGAATTCCTCAGCTAGCCTATGCCAAACAACCTGGCCAAACTAGGGCCATTAAGAAACAATACAGGACCATGGAGGGCCATTGACAGTGCAATAGAATTGTCCCTCCCCCCAACCTGAGGTGTGAACAAAGACTGGGAAGTTGAGAGGTAGCCAGGATAACTGGGTGTGATGTGACAGGAAAAAAGATGTTTTTAGAAAGATGTGCTGGGAAGAAGGGCGAGAAGAAAGAGAGAGATCCCTCTTGAAGAGGCTAGCTGAGAGAGATGCCTTTGACTCCAGTGCCTGCCCTGCTGTGGGGAACAAGCCCTTCTTGAGATGACCATGCTGTAAGATCTGAACTCCCTCCCTCCAAACTCAGGTGTAAGAATGTGAGTAAATCATATTTCCTAAAGCAATGACAGTGTCCTCTGCCTCTCAGTTCTCCAAAGGAACACAGACCCTGGATGGGTGCCTGGAGCCCCCCGGAATCTTGCTACTGCTTGGCAGGTGTGTGGTACCCAATTTTTGTAGCAATATAATAGGGAGAAGTGTGTATGGAAATGTGTATATTAGTGACAATAATGAAACACCAAAGTGCAGTATATCTTGGAAATTGGCTTGCAAAAAGGAGTTTATTAGTCAAAAGTGCATACCAAATACAGCCGTACCTTGGTTTTCGAAGAGAATGAGTTCCTGGAGTCTGTTCGACTTCTGAAACATTCGGTAACCAAGACGTGACTTCTGACTGGCTGCAGGAGTATCCTGCAGCCAATCAGAAGCCATGGAAGCTGCAGCGGATGTTCAGCTTCCGAGGCAAAGTTCGCACACCAGAACACCTACTTCCAGGTTTGCGACGTTCAAGTTCCAAGATGCTCATGAACTAAGCTGTTCAAAAACCAAGGTACGACTGTAGTGTATTTATTGGAAGAAATTCATATTAAAGCACTGACAAATTTTCGCGGGGATTTATTTTTTAAAAAATGCAGATTACTGTGAAATGTGGAGAACAGAACAGGGAAATGAGAAAACGGGAGAACCAAATTCGGAAGATATTTCCATCCCTAGTTGTGGGATAAGTGGATGAGGCTTCCCAAAAATGACATTGCAGGCCAAATGGGGATGCCCAGAAAGCCCAAATAGGCTTGTAGGCTGGAGATTCCCCACCCCCGGAGTTAAGAACCCAAGAGCAGCTCTGCTGGATCAAGCCAATGGCCTATGCAGCCCAGAACCCTGTTCTCACAGTAACCAGCCAGATGCCTGTGGGAAGTCCACAAGCAGAATGCTCAACAGCATTCTAACTACTTGGGATTTTTAGCAATTGGGGTTCAGAGACATAATGCCTCCGACAGTGGATGTAGAACATATCCATTAGGATTAGTAGGCACTGATGGACATATTCTCAATGAAAGGTTGAGTGAGAAGGTGGCAAAGTACCCTCTAAATTGGTAGGATGCCTCCTGCTGTAGGTGACAATGAGTAATAACAAGAGACCAGGAAAACTAGGGGAAGAGTATAGAGTCAGGAAGTTTAGCAACGCTCTGATTTTGCCTACAAGGAATGCTTCAATGCTGCTTAAAAAATAATAAATCGGGTGTCAAATTATTTCCAAAATCCTTCTTTCATGGTGCCCTTGCTTCCCATAGAAGTAAGGCATTTTTTTAAAAAAATGTAGTATAAACACCAACAATTGGGAAACACTTGCCTGCGAGTGCTCCAGTTGGAGAACAGCCTTTACCAAAGGTGTCGTGGGCTTCGAAGACACACAAACTCAGGAGGCAAGGGGAAAATGTGCTAAGAGGAAGGCATGCTTGGCAAATCCACAGTGTGATCAACTCCCATCTAGAAACCAATGTCCCCACTGTGGAAGGACATATGGATCCAGAATTGGCCTCCACAGTCACTTACAGACTCATTGTTAAAACCGTGTTTATGGAAGACAATCTTACTCAGCTAAGAGTGATCGCCAAAGAAGAAGAAAGAAGTTTAGTCTGTCTATTGGGTAATCAGGGATTGTGTGCTCATTAAAGTCCAAGGTCAAAGTAGGATGAGCCAGGGACATCACCTGCATCCTAGGAAAATCTTAGGATCCATTCCCAAACTTTCAGAGACATCGCCAGATAGAACGTAAGGCTATTTGGAAACATTGGTCCTGATGTCCAGAACATCATTTTGACTCATCTATCTGGCCCATGTCTCTGCCTGTGCTGCAGGATGAAGGTGACTCTCCCATCTGAGTCTCTTGGCCTTTCGCCTGCTGTCTTATAAAACCTTGCAAAGTGTGCTAATTGCAAACGCTTCTGCCTACTGTATATTCTCCAGACATAAAAGAAGCATTAAGAGGCTCTAAAGGGCAATGTAGCTTGATAAACTTGTTAACGCATTGTTCTAGGGCTGCCGTAAGATTTCAGCCTGACACCCTCTCTAAATGGTCTGACTAAAACCTAAAATATTCCTTCCAGTAGCACCTTAAAGACCAACTAAGTTAGTTCTTGGTATGAGCTTTCGTGTGCACTGACTAAAACCTGCAGGCCACAATCCAGCATGCGATTGAGGCACACTTAGGCTCACATTTCAGTAAATAGGAAAACAGAGGGATGTGCAGTTTAGAGCATGGGAGCAGGGCTGTAGAATTTAAGCTGCAATCTTAGACCTCAGTTACAAGGAACCCTTGTAAAGCCAAGGGACACATTTCCTTCTGGGAAAACCTTTTGAGGGCCACAAATGTAAATTTTGAAGGCAAGAACAAATGTAAATTTTACTTCCGTACAGTATTTTAGTTTCTATGCACATTTACTCCTTGTCTCCTATCCAGGCAAGCAAAAAGCATTATCCATGTTCCAGATAAGCAAAAAACACTTGGGGTGCAAAGCAGGGTCAGGAAGGTGAATGGCCAGGGTGAGGGTGAGTGTGGTCATGGTACTATGTGACATGATACTTAGCAGCATAGATACTTGAGTATGCAATGGGATAGAAGAAGAAGAGAAGAAGAGTTTGGATTTGATATCCCGCTTTATCACTAGCCGAAGGAGTCTCAAAGCAGCTAACATTCTCCTTTCCCTTCCTCCCCCACAACAAACACTCTGTGAGGTGAGTGGGGCTGAGAGACTTCAGAGAAGTGTGACTGGCCCAAGGTCACCCAGCAGCTGCATGTGGAGGAGCGGGGAAGCGAACCCGGTTCACCAGATTACGAGTCCACCGCTCTTAACCACTTCACCACACTGGAATCAGACTGATTAACTAAGTTTGCTATTGGTATGAGCTTTTGTGTGCATGCACACTTCTTCATAACTGAAGAAGTGTGCATGCACATGAAAGTTTGGTCTCTAAGGTGCTACTGGAAGGATTTTAAAAAAATTGTTTCGACTACGGCAGACCAACACGGCTACCTACTGTACCTGCGTTTCAAGGAGTTGGACTAGTTGATGCTTGGGATCGCTTCCAACTCTCCAATTCTATTATCCTATTATTCTAGAATCATAGAAGCATAGAGTTGGAAGAGACCACAAGGACCATCGAGTCCAACCCCCTGCCAAGCAGGAAACACCATCAGAGCACTCCTGACATATGGTTGTCAAGCCTCTGCTTAAAGACCTCCAAAGAAGGAGACTCCACCACACTCCTTGGCAGCAAATTCCACTGTCGAAAAGCTCTTACTGTCAGGAAGTTCTTCCTAATGCTTAGGTGGAATCTTCTTTCTTGTAGTTTGGATCCATTGCTCCGTGTCCGCTTCTCTGGAGCAGCAGAAAACAACCTTTCTCCCTCCTCTATGTGACATCCTTTTATATATTTGAACATGGCTATCATATCACCCCTTAACCTCCTCTTCTCCAGGCTAAACATGCCCAGCTCCCTTAGCCGTTCCTCATAGGGCATCGTTTCCAGGCCTTTGACCATTTTGGTTGCCCTCCTCTGGACATGTTCCAGTTTGTCAGTGTCCTTCTTGAACTGTGGAGTACTGTGGACACAGTACTCCAGGTGAGGTTCTAAATCCACCTCTGTAGGTACCATAGTAACCAATAGATCAGAAGATGTGGCTCAACTTCAGTTAGCTCCCTGGGAATGGGGAGTGGACAATGGGGGTCGATTAAGTGGGGATTGAGTGTGTCAACTGGCAAGTCCCCTCCATCCAAATACCGCTTGCTGCTGCTTGTAGGCTTCCCAGAGACATTTGGTTGGCCACTGTGGGAACAGCATGCTGGATGAGATGGACCTCCTTTGAGCTGACCCAGCAGGATCTTCTGATGCTCTTATCTTGAAGAAGAAAATGGCAGCACATCAAGGTAAAAAGAAACAAGTGAGGTACCAAGGAACCAAGAGTCGTCAGCCATGTGCAGGGAAAGGGCTTGATAGCTCTGTACATTAGGGAGTTAATTAGTTGGAAGTTAGCAAGAAGGCACCACAAAACAGAGTTGATAAAACATGTCTTCCGAATTCTGCAACCACTTATGGTTAAATATTCATGGTACACGTTGTGTTCAGCTATCAGGCTATTGAAAGAGCAATAAAACATCAGTAATTCATGGGGGGCACAGAATTGGGCAAGCTTTTCGGAACCACGGGAAACACCAAGGGGAAAAGACTAGGCGTCCTGAATGAGCCACTTTGTAGAATTAAGTCAGGATAACCTACCTCTCCCCTAAGGCATTTTCTTCCTGATATAAGGAGGGGCTAGAAACTAAGGCTGTTGTGCCAGCGTCTCATTGAGTTTTACTGCTGCTAATGTTTTAGTCTACTTCTCTGTTGGCTGTTAGGATTTTACTGTTATGGAATGGATATTTTAGATGGTTTTATTGTATATTATTATGTTTAAGCTTTGATTGTATTTTACATATGTTGTGAGCTCCCCCCCCTCTTTGGAGAATGGTTGTCCTAGGAACATAGGAAGCTGCCTTATGCTGAGTCATACCATGTCCCATCTAGCTTAGTACTGTCTACAATGACTGGCAGCAAATCCATGGGGTTTCAGACAGGGAATGTTCCTGGTTTTACCCATGTCCAGGACAAGACCTTCTGGGGCAAAGCAGATGCTCTACTGCTGAGTTTTAACCCCTTCCCCAAATGAAGATCATAACTCCTTGCTGTAAACAAATATAGACTGTCAGGCATGCAGGCAGATAATGTTGTTGTTTAGTCGTTTAGTCGTGTCCAACTCTTTGTAACCCCATGGACCAGAGCACGCCAGGCACTCCTATCTTCCACTGCTTCCCACAATTTGGTCAAACTCATGCTGGTAGCTTCAAGAACACTGTCCCACCATCTCATCCTCTGGTGTCCCATTCTCCTTGTGCCCTCAATCTTTCCCAACATCAGGGTCTTTTCCAGGGAGTCTTCTCTTCTCATGAGGTGGCCAAAACATTGGCGCCTCAGCTTCAGGATCTGTCCTCCCAGTTGATTTCCTTCAGAATGGATAGGTTTGATCTTCTTGCAGTCCACGGGACTCTCAAGAGTCTCCTTCCAGCACCAGAATTCAAAAGCATTGATTCATCGGCGATCAGCTTTCTTTTTGGTCCAGCTCTCACTTCCATACATCACTACTGGGAAAACCATAGCTTTAATTAGACGGACCTTTGTTGGCAAGGTGATGTCTCTGCTTTTTAAGATGCTGTGTAGGCAGATAATATGGAAATATATATTTTCACTATATTGTGTAAGAAAATCTCCTAAGCCCCCCCAAAAAAACCAAAATAAATATTTCTCCCCTTCTGTGAAGGACTCTGTCTTCTTTTCCCACCGTAAGGAAGCTCTTCTGATACAATTTTGTGATGATCTCCTTGAAACTGGTGACAAACCACTTGATTGGAGAACCATGGACATATGGGTTCTTAATTGGCTGCCAAGGACCAAATTGTAAGGCAACTGACAAGATTAGTGGCTATGGAAGAAGGGGACTTGTGAGATCAGCCCAATCTATTTAACATGCATTATGCTGTTGTTATTATGGGAGCGACTGAGCGAGCAAAAGAGGTATGCAGGGAAATCAATGACACTCGCTGCTTCCTAACCACATCTCATCTTCTAAAATGGAACGTCTTGGGATGTTGGCAGCTGATGCTGCCTCTTCTGGGATGCTGACATACCGTGTATTCCTAGGATAATTGGAAGCACTCCAGATTTGCAGTGGATAATATTGCATCAGCAGCACACCATAAACAAAACAATCTGACAGCCTGGGTTTTGCTAGTACAAGGTGTTGCAGCAGGGTTAGGGACAGGTAGCATTAATTCTTAAACCTTTGCAGAGTTGAGAGACATCCAAGGGCTTGTCTGTATGTCATTGTACTGAGTGTGTTTTAAATGGGGATTCCACAAATTTGGTTGCCATGGTGTGAAAATAATAATAATAATAATAAGTTTTTATTTATACCCCGCCCTCCCCAGCCAAGACCGGGCTCAGGGCAGCTAACAACCAATAATAAAAACAAGTTGATTAAAATGCAATTTAAAAGATTAAGATACAACATTAAAACACTAGGATGCAGCCTCTACATAGAAAAAAGAAAGAGGGGGAGGGAATCAAACTGATTCTAAGCCAAAGGCCAGGTGGAACAACTCTCTCTTACAGGCCCTGCAGAAAGAAATCAGATCCTGCAGGGCTCTGGTCTCAAGAGACAGAGCATTCCACCAGGCCGGAACCAGTGTTGAGAAGGCCCTGGGCTCTGGTTGAGGCTAATCTAACTTCCTTAGGTCCCAGGACCTCTAGGGTGTTGCTATATATGGACCTTAAGGTCTTCTGTGGGGCATACCAAAAGAGGTGGTCCCGTAGGTATGAGGGTCCTAGGCCGTGAAGGGGTTAAAAGGTCAAAGCCAGCACCTTAAACAGTGCAGTGTGAGAAGATAAGAGGTTACGTGATAAAAGTTTATAAAATTACATATGGCATGGGGGAAAGTGGATAGAGAAAAGTTTTTCTCAATCTCTCATAACACTAGAAGTCATGGACATACAATGAAACCCAATGTGTAAATATTCAGGCCATTGACTTGACCCAGCTTGCTCTCCTTATGTTCTCATGGATGTCCTCTAAGGCAGGGATGGGGAATGTGTGTCCTTCCATATGAAAAGTGGAAGCTACCCTGCACTGAGATAATGGTTCCATCCAGTTCAGTATTGCCTAAGCCAATGTTTCCCAACCTTGGGTCTCCAGCTACAACTCCCATCATCCCTAGCTATCAAGACCAGTGGTCAGGGATGATGGGAATTGTAGTCTGAAAACAGCTGGAGACCCGAGGTTGGGAAACATTGGTCTGCACCAAAAGGTAGCAGCACTCCAGGGTTTCAGATAGGGGATCCTCCCAGTCTGACTTCTAGCTGCTGGGATTCAGCTTGGAACCCACAGCATACAAACCAGATGCTGCTCCATTTTGTGCTCAGGTGTAAATAAACCCATACCTCCTAAAGACACCACAGTCTCTGCTGGCCTTCACTGCTAAGGAACAGAACCCTGAGTAACCGTCTGGAACCCCCAGATTGTCTCAGAGACTGGGGTGGCATGGGACAATACGAAGAACTTATAGGTACAGTGGTACCTTGGTTTACAAACTTAGTCTGTTCCTGAAGTCCGCTCTTAAACCGAATCCGTTCTTAAACCAAAGTGTGCTTTCCCTAAAGAGGCCTCCCACCACCGGTGCCCTTCCACCTTTTGGATTCCCTTCTTAAAGGTAAAGGTAAAGGTATCCCTTACCATTAGGTCCAGTCTGGATGACTCTGGAGTTGCACACTCATCTTGCTTTACTGGCCGAGGGAGCCAGCATTTGTCCGCAGACAGTTTTTCCAGGTCATGTGGCCAGCATGACTAAGCCGCTTCTGGCGAACCAGAGCAGCGTATGGAAACACTGTTTACCTTCCCGCCAAAGTGGTACCTATTTATCTACTTGCACTTTGATGTGCTTTGAACTGCTAGGTTGGCAGGAGCTGGGACCGAACAACGGGAGATCACCCTGTCGCGGGGATTCAAACAGCCGACCTTCTGATTGGCAAGCCCTAGGCTCTGTGGTTTAGACCACAGCACCACCCATGTCCCAATTCGGTTCTTAGACCGAGGTAAAGTTCACAAACCGTGACACTACTTCCGGTTTTGCAGCGTTCGTAAACCGAGGAACTGTGAATGTGCCTTCGCAACAACAATGGACAGATGGGCATAGGGGTGTCCATCTGCACCCTCCCTCCCTTTCTCCTTTCCATGCGACTGCCTTTTCCTCCAGCTGATGGAAACTAACAAAGCCTCCCATCGCAGGCACTTGCCTGCAGGGCGTTTTGGAAATTTCCCCCAGATGGAGCAGCAAGAAAGAGCGACAGCTTTGGCCACTGTTTGATTGGCTGGTAGCCCTGTCTGTCACTTCAACTGTGAAGGTCTGGTAGGACATCTGAAAAGCAATTCCACTCATGCTTATTCATAAAAAAGTCTTGCTGCAATTTTTAGGACGGGATGGAGAGGCTCAGGCCCAGCAGCCAAACGTGGCCCCTGACGGCAATCAGTTTGGCCCTTGGGACACTCCCAGTGCCACACCCCTTCCAAAGGCCACACCCTCCTTGAGTGAGTTTGCTTGGTAAGGAGGGATGAATCTATCACTTTCAGTTTCTACCAATTTCTAACTTTTCCATTCTTAAATTCAGTTCTCCACATTTTCACATCAGCTTTGGCTTAGTATTATTTCCAAGTTCTCGTGATACTGATGAACATTTTTGTGCATTTCTCTCCTCCCTATTAAATTTGCATGCATTTTTTGGCTAATATCTACATTTTGCAAACCAATTTCCTCAATATATTGCATTTTTGACAATATATCTTTTTTTCACAACCCTATGCATTCTTTATCTTCGTACATACTTTTTTTGCACAGACAACTACCCTGCAAAATTCAGAGAAGTTTGGAAGAATGGCTATGTTTGAGTTCTTACATCGTTTGGAAAGTGAGTAAGTTAAGTAGGTTTGCCTTTGAATGCAAACTGAACCAAATAACTCCCCTAACCCTAGTCCTTAAACTGTGATAATGGCTCTTATTTGACAGGAGAGATGCATGGCGTTTGCAGAGCCAGTGTGGTGTATTTCTTAGAGAGTTGGACTAGGGCCTGGTAGACCAGGGTTCAAATTCCTGCTTGGCTATGAAACTCAATGAGTGACATTAGGCAGACCCTTCAAGTATCCCTATTTTCTAGTGACAGATTTACAGAAGCTGTCCCAGTTTCTGATGTGATCCCGGAATGCCCCGCTTGTCTTTAGGACATCCCGATTTTCATCAGAGAAATGTTGGAGAGTATGGAGTTATGCGACCCCCACCAAGCCAAGGAGATAAGTAACTATATAGCCTTTAGAAGACATCTGAAGGCAGCCCTGTATAGGGAAGTTTTTTTTTTAAATGTTTACTGTTTAAAAAGAAAGAAAGAAAGAATTCCTATGCCCCAGAAATAACCCAGAGATGCATTTTAAATAAAACCACACATTCTACTCATGTAAAAATACCAGGCAGGTCCCACAAATAACCCAGAGATGCATTTTGAATACAAAGACACATTCTACTCTTGTAAAAACACGTTGATCCCCGGACCGTCCACTGGCCGGATTTATAAGGTGATGGGCCGGATCCGGCCCCCGGGCCTTAGTTTGCCTACCCATGGTTTCATGTTTCATTATGTTTTTATATATGTTGGAAGCTGCTCAGAGTGGCTGGGGCAACCCAGTTGGATGGGTGTGGTATAAATATCATTGTTATTAATTATTATTATGGAATAGGACATCCATATTTTTTGTCAGATAAATGCTGGAGGGTATGCATTATATCATTGGCTCTCACCCTAATCTATCTCCCAAGGTTGGTGCAGGGATTAATTGAGCAGGGAAGAACCATGAATACCAGTTTGTTGTGTTGCCATAAGTCAGGGGAAACCCAGACATGTCCTCTTTTTTGGGGGGGGGGGTCAACATGCCCATTTGGTCAGAGTTTTATATTTTAAAGGAAATGTGTGGGTTTTCCCGGCTCAGGCTCAGATTTGCTCTGCATGCCACAGCCACTGCCAGCCCAAGTCAGGGAAAGAGACATGCGGGTACGGGTTGGCAGCAGCTTGGGCTGTCCTCTTTTTTGCTCTTCAGGATATGGCAATCCTACCAGTTTGTATTCTTTTGAGAAAAAGGTGGGATATAAACGAAGTAAAAGCAATAATTAAAAATAGAAGCTTCTGACTTTTAAGTGCCTGGGATGTACCCTACTGTAGAAATAATAATAATAATAATTTATTATTTATACCCCACCCATCTGGCTGAGTTTCCCCAGCCACTCTGGGCGGCTCCCAATCGAGTGTTAAAAACAATACAGCATTAAATATTAAAAACTTCCCTAAACAGGGCTGCCTTCAGATCTCTTTTAAAAATAAGATAGCCACTTATTTCCTTGACATCCGATGGGAGGGCATTCCACAGGGTGGGCGCCACTACCAAGAAGGCCCTCTGCCTGGTTCCCTGTAACCTCACTTCTTGCAATGAGGGAACCGCCAGAAGGCCCTCGGCGCTGGATCTCAGTGTCCGCTGAACGATGGGGGTGGAGACACTCCTTCAGGTATACTGGGCCAAGGCCGTTTAGGGCTTTAAAGGTCAGCACCAACACTTTGAATTGTGCTCAGAAACGTACTGGGAGCCAATGCAGATCTCTCAGGACCAAAAAGGCAAGAGATGAGAGCATCTCCCCTTATTCCACTTCATTTTAACTCCTTGAGATGTTGAAAACTGCACACATTTGCCCTTCATTTTTTGCGGACCCTGTATCCGTTACTCCTTCCTCATGCTTTTCTGAGTTAACTTAGCCCCGGAAGACTCATACGTCGTGGCTCAGAGGAAAAAGACGCCTCTTTTAGGTTTTTCCCCTGGGCGGATGTTTTGTCATTTCCTCAGAAATGGAGCGCATGGCAAGGCAAAACTCCACAAAGCCTCTGAGAGAAAGAAATGATAATAACCATTCGGCTCGAACTCCTAGGGCTTTAAAGTCTGCTGGGGTAAAATTAACTCTGCAATTAGCAGTGTGAATCGGTGCTCTAATGAGCTCCAGTCCTATAAAGATCTGGAAGAAAAGAGATGGCTAATTATAATGGATGGGGTGGAGTTCTTCGACAACCTGCTCTCCGAGGGAGCTAATGTTCAAACATGAGTAATATTTGAGAGCTGAGTTTTCGGCTGCAATCAGACAAGAGGGAAGTGAGTGAACCAGGAGCAAATGAAATCCTGATTCTGGAAGAAGGTGATTACATCTCAAACAGTGGTTCTCTGCTAGGTAATGATAATGATTATCTCCATCTACTTTTTAAAGAAGTAGAAATAACAATAGCAGCAAAGGACCAGAGGTAAGGGGTCTCTGCCCAACAAGAAATTCTTCTCCAAGAGATTCATGATAAAATATCTGGAAATCAAGCATTCTGATGAACAGTTGAGGGAGTTGGGCATGTTTAGCCTGGAGAAGACTGAGAGTTGGCGTGATAGCCATTCTCAAATATCTGAAAGGCTATCACAAAGAATCATAGAACTGTATAATTGTTGAGTTAAAGGTAAGGTAAAGGGACCCCTGACCATTAGGTCCAGTCGTGACCGATTCTGAGGTTGCGGTGCTCATCTCGCTTTATTGGCCGAGGGAGCCGGTGTACAGCTTCTGGGTCATGTGGCCAGCATAACTAAGCCGCTTCTGGCAAACCAGAGCAGCACACGGAAACGCCATTTAGCTTCCCACCACCTATTTATCTACCTGCACTTTGACGTGTTTTCGAACTGCTAGGTTGGCAGGAGCAGAGACTGAGCAATGGGAGCTCACCCCGTCACGGGGATTCGAACCGCCGACCTTCTGATCGGCAAGTCCTAGGCTCTGTGGTTTAACCCACAGCGCTACCCGCGTCCCTAATTGTTGAGTTGGAAGGGACCAAAAAGGTGTTCCAGTCCAACCCCCCAGCAATGCAGGAATCTCAACTAAAGCATCCATGGCAAATGACCATTCAACCTCTCCTTAAAAACCTCCAGTGAAGGTGAGTTCACAACCTCCAGAGGGAGTCCGTCCCACTGTCAAACATGTCCACTGTAGAATATGGAGGAAGCTTGTTTTCTGCTACTCCAGAGGGTGACCCAATGAATTTAAATGCAAGAAAGAAGATTCTGACTAAACATTAGGAAGAACTTTCTGGTGGTAAGAGCTGTTTGACAGTGGAACGGGCTCCTTTGGAAGGTGGCGGACTCTCACACAGTGGAGGTTTTTAAGCAGAGGTTGGATCGCCATCTCTTTAAAAAAAAATAAAAAATTAAGCAATTTCATCATAACAAATTATCAAACCGTATAATCGCATACATTATTTCCCCCCCTTTTTCCTGCCTCCCCTTCCATCTCTCCCTCCCCCCTCCCACCAGGGACTCCCCTCAGCTCCTCTCTCTGATTTCTCTACACTTATATTCTCTGTATGTTATAAAGTAATACATATCCTTACCTTATCTATCTAACATGTTATCAACCAATAAATTTGTGTATGTTTATTCAAAACCTGCCAAGGAGTCCAGTTCATTTTGTTGTCTTTTTAGATAATTTGTAAAAAGCTCCTGAAAGTCACAGTTGTCCTTGTCCCGCAGTTTGTATGTCAATTTAGCCAACTCTGCATAGCTCATCATTTTTTCTTGCTACTGTTCTTTCATTGGGATTTCCTAATTCTTTCATCCTTGTGCTAGGATCTCCATGGATGCTCTAACTGAGATTCCTGCATTGCAAGGGGGTGTACCAGGTGACCTTCAATATTCCTTTGAACCCTACAATTCTATGATGGAGCCCCTTAAACAGGGCTGAGGAACCAGTGGACTTTCCAATACTATTGAGTTCCCACCGCTCTTGACCATTGGCCAGTGGGACTCCTTGCCTTCCTGACTTCCAGAGAAAAATGAAAGTGTCATTTTCCCAATGATCTGTTGTTTGTAGTTTGATTGACACCCGTTGATGTTGTTCCTGTTGGATTTTCTTTGATGCTGTTGGTACCGTTGGTTGTTCAATTGCTTTTTTTACTGCTTTTAGTGTGTGTGGATGTTTGGAACTTCCATCTCTAAAACAGAAGTGTGGGATGTTATTTTTTTTTATATATAAAAAATAAATGTGTTGGACATACAAAGCAGCTAAAAAAAAAATATTATGGATATAGTTTTGCTCATAGTTTTGTGAAGGAATAATTATATACTGTAACTGACCAACCATGAGTCAAGTCACTTCATTTTCCTGCCTCTGAAAACACAAAACAAATGAAAATGAAAAATGAAAAAGATATGTTTTCTGGGAAGGGGGCTGAGTTTCTGGAGACAAGGAAGAGGAAGAACAAGTAAGTGTTTGTTTCGAAAAATATAGATATTAGGGAGTCAGTGTGGTGTAGTAGTCAGAGCGCCAGACTAGGATCTGGAAGACTAGCATTTAAATCCCCACTCATTCATGAAGCTCACTGGATGACCTTGGGTCTACTGTGAGTGAAGCTTAGTTGAATGCATTACATTGCATTGATATCCCACATTTTCTCAAAGGAAGTCAGGGTCTCGCGGTTCCCTCGCTACGAGAAGCCAAGTTACAGGGAACCAGGCAGAGGGCCTTCTCGGTAGTGGCACCCTCCCTGTGGAACGCTCTTCCACCAGATGTCAAAGAGAACAACAACTACCAGACTTTTAGACAACATCTGAAGGCAGCCTTGTTTACGGAAGCTTTACATTTTTAATAGGTTATTGTATTTTAGTGTTCTTTGGAAGCTGCCCAGAGTAGCTGGGGAAACCCAGCCAGATGGGCGGGGCATAAATAATAAATTATTATTATTATTATTATTATTATTATTATTATTATTATTATTATTATTATTACCATCATCATTATTATTATCATTATTATTGAACCCTGGCTTCCCAGGTCCTAGTCTGATGCTCTAATGACCCCACCTGAGAATTGTTGCCCTTTAGCTGGCTTGTGAATGTTTACTGGTGATTATTGCTGCAACACATCCCTTAATATCGTAGTTATTTTGACCTACTGAAATGGTGTATGGCAAGACTGCATTTGCCAGGTGGAAAGAAAGCAACCCTGGAACAAGTCGATCGCAGCAAATGCTTCCCTGTACCTGCTCTGATGCACCAATGTGATACAACATGACAGGTGCTCACTGCTAGTTGTGCCACCCTAGGTGACCGCCTTGTCTGCCTGTAGAGCCAAACCATCCTTGAATTGGCCCAGACATCCTGAATTGACTCAGGAGTTGAGGTTCCATCCCGTTGCTAATTTATGGATTTGTGAGCTCAGTGGAGTTAATTGCTGCAATGTGCCGCGATCCCTTATCTAAAGTGGAAGAAATGGACTCATATTGATGAATGGTTCTGTAGCCTCTCTCCTCTTTTGACTCCTGGTGGACTGCTCACCAGTTATGGGGTAATGGGCTATTTAATCCTTCCGCAACTACAGATGGACTGTAGAACAGCAGGGCAACTTAGCAGAGGCTACCACTATGGAAGATTAATTCTGAGTGAAATTAAAAAGGCGTTTTTTGAAAATGACCCATAAAGTAAGGGGGGAATAAACACAGCATGGTCAATCATGGTTCCACAACAGAGGGGGTGATTAAAGAAAGAGACAGCTGTATGGCGTTTCTGGTCTAGTAACAGACCCAAACCCTGTACTTTTATCACACCCCTCATAAACTCCCTAGTTCTGCCTTCACGTTTATCTGGCAGTCTATGAACAGGATGAATAATGAGAACTAGCAACAGGCTCAACAAATGTTGGGAATGTGGCTCTTGCATGGCTAGCCTACTGTCAGGATTCCACACAACACACACAGGTAGCAGTGAGAGTAAGTAAGGAAGAGATCTTTATTCAGGTGAGCAATGGTACAGACTCAACAGCAGACATAGACCACAGTCACCACCCATTTAAAGTGCTATGATAGCACATTGAACAGTCATGCTACCCCAAAGAATTATGGGAGCTGTAGTTTCCTAAGGGTTCTGAGAGTTGTTTAGGAGGCTCCTATTCCCCTTTCAAAGATACAATTCCCAGAGCTCCCCGTGAAGAGGGGATTGATTGTTAAATAATTCCAGGAATTAGGGGCATAGGGGTCTTCTAACAACTCTCAGCACCTTCAGAAAACTACAGCTCCCAGGATTCCTTGGGGGAAGCCATGATTGTGATATCATAAACTTTAAACAGATGATGTGACTGTGGCTATAACAGGCTTCCTCAACCTTGGCCTTCCAGACATTTTTGGCCTACAACTTCCATGATCCCTAGCTAGCAGGACCAGTGGTCAGGAAGATGGGAATTGTAGTCTCAAAACATCTGGAGGGCCGAGGTTGAGGAAGCCTGTAGCGGCTATAACATTCAGGAGTCACAGTTCAGGAGCTGAGGAATCAGGCAAGGAGGTAAGAGCTGGAGGGAAGTCACAAAGATGTCCCAAGAAGTTTTGATGCCCTGCTCACCAAACCTTTAAAGATGAGGCAAGACTTGCTCCCTCTGTAAGAAAGCTGGGATCGCAAACACATGCTCCTTCAAGGTGCATCTGCTCCCACCTGTGAAGGTGACACCTGGTTCTAGGGGACAATACTGTACCCTCCTGTTCAAAGCCCTGATCACTTAAGGCTGCCTCTTGATCTGTATCCCCTTCAGCTGCCCGCAGCCCCCCTAGCTTCTCCCACTGAAGATTGGTGGGAAGAGCTAATACCCTTGCTCACCAGTGTGGTGTAGTGGTTAGAGTGTTGGAGTAGGACCTGAGTGACCAGGGTTCGAATCTCCACTTGGTCATGAAGTTCACTGGGTGACCTTGGGCCAGTCCCGGACTACCTCACAATGTTGTTGTGGGGAGAGGGAGAACACCTTGGGCTCCTCGGGAGAAAAGCTGGAGAATGAATGAATGAATGAATGAATGAATAAATAAATAAATAAATAAATAAAGTGGCTTAATGTGAGGAACCATGCAGAGATCCCTCCTCCAGCTCTGATTTATACCATTCACTTCTGCCCCAGTTATTCCTCCTTCTGCATTTGGGTCTGCCAATCGGAACCCAAACCCAACTATTCTGCATTTATGGGATTATTTTTGAAGATGGCCTAGAAACAAGGTCCAGCACAAAGGAAGGTGCCTAGTGCCTGATCGAGCCACTGGTCCATTTAACAGAAATTCTCCAAGATCCCAGGCAGAGAAAGGTCTTCTTCATGACCTGCTTCCTTCTTACATCCTCATTTGCTTGATAAAAGTATGTAAAGTTTTGTGGTAGAGCACCCACTTCAGATGCAAATGTCCTAGCTGAAAGCTTCTGGCATCTCACGGCATTGCAGGATGGAGTTGTACTAGATGAACTGTGGGCCCCTTCAAAGTTCTACACTTAGGGATGTGGCTGGCGCAGTGGTTTAAACCACAGAGCCTCTTGGGCTTGCCGATCGGAAGGTCGGCAGTTCGAATCCCCGCAACAGGGTGAGCTCCCGTTGTTCAGTCCCAGCTCCTGCCTACCTAGCAGTTCGAAAGCACGTCAAACTGCAAGTAGATAAAGAGGTACCACTCCAGCGGGAAGGTAAACAGTGTTTCCGTGCGCTGCTCTGGCTTCGCCAGAAGTGGCTCAGTCATGCTGGCCACATGACCCGGAAAAACTGTCTGCGGAAGCGGACAAACGCAGGCTCCCTCTGCCTGTAAAGCGAGATGAGTGCTGTAACCCCAGAGTCGATCACGACTGGACTTAGCTGTCATGGGTCCCTTTACCTTTAGTTCTACACTTCTCTGATTCTATGAAAGGGCCAGGTGGTGGCGGTGGGAACAATCTCTGCTACAGACCCCTCGAGAGCTACTGACAACCCAGAGCTAGATGGATTAGTAGCTTCCCATTTAACCCCAAGGCTTCCCAAGAAATGGCTGGTTCATGTTACCTCTGCCAGCTTTTTCTCTCTCTTTCTCTCCCCCCTACAGCCACTTTCTTTTCTTTAACGATGTTAATTTGTGGTGAGTTATTTTGGTATTAATGCAGAGAGCTTATTCAGTTGCAATTTAGCATTATTGACTCTGCCATTACACGATGCATTGCTGTGTAACCATTATGTCTTGTTTACAGTTTATAAAGATGCTAAGTATGGGGGTAAACTCGATAATGTGCCAGGATTGTACATAGAAGGGATAAAGCCATTTCTCCTCGCTAACAGCTGGGGAATAGGAGGAGGGAACCCAGTGAGAAATGAAGAAGCCTTTGCTTCCCATTCCTTCTCCTAGTTATCCAGTGCCTAAAGTCCATTATGGATTATGAAATGGAGGCCACCTTGCAGAGCAGCTGCAGGGAACCCTTAATGGATCAAGGGCCACATTCCCTTCTGGGGGCCATGTATCAGTAGCAGGCAAGGCCAAATGGAAAAGAAGGCAGAGCAATGGAAATAAATCTTACCTTCACGCCATAGGCTAGTTTCTACATACTCTCACATACAGTGCTACCTTGGGCTACATACACTTCAGGTTACATACGCTTCAGGTTACAGACTCCACTAACCCAGAAATAGTACCTCGGGTTAAGAACTTTGCTTCAGGATGAGAACAGAAATCGTTCCTAGCAGTACAGCGACAGCGGGAGGCCCCACTAGCTAAAGTGGTACCTCGGGTTAAGAACAGTTTCAGGTTAAGAACAGACCTCTGGAACGAATTAAGTTCTTAACCCGAGGTACCACTGTACTCAACTCTGCTCTCCATCCAAACAAGCAAAAGGCCTTGTCAGAGTTCAAGGTCAACTTCCAGTCATGCCCAGGGTCCAGAGCAGGACCAGTGAGGGGTGTGGCCTGGGAAATGATTCGAGGGCCACATACAGGGGCCTGGAAGGACCACATTCAGCCCCTGGACCAGATGTTCCCCAACCCTGTTGTAGAGGCCTGACACCAGCATTCAGCATGATTGGAAAGTTGTTAGGGCCTCAGCTTCACGACAGGATTGTTAACAAGACCTCTGCCCCTCTTCCCATGGAGCTATAATTTCCAGAATTCCTTGGGAAGGGGGATTGACTGCTAAACCACTCTTAAGATTCATAGCTTGGGGAGGGAAGGGGAGGGGTTCTCTGACAACTCTCTGTATCCTTAACAAACTACAGTTCCCAGGAATCTTGGCGGCGAGGGGGGGAAGCCATGATTATAGTATAGTACAGTGTTGAATGTGTAGTGCAAATGGAGCCCTGGTTGAATACCACCCAGAAGCTTGAACACAGGAAGCTGACTTAAACCAAATCGGAACATTGGTCCATGTAGCTCAGTGCTGCATTTTTCAGTGCTTCAGAGCAGAGACAATCTGGAGATGCTGGAGTCTTGTTTGCGACACCCTGCCCCTATTCTATTTATTTCCATTGCAGGGGTGGGTGTGTTTGCAGAGTTATATTTTAACAACGACACGCAATACAGTGGTACCTTGATTTAAGAACAGCTTAGTTTATGAATAACTTGGATTAAGAACGCTGCAAACCCGGAAGTAGGTGTTTTGGTTTGTGAACTTAGCCTTGGAAGCAGAACATGTTCCGCTTCCTGCTGAGTGTAAACTGAGTCTCCTGCTGCTATGGGAAAGCACACCTTGGTTTAAGAATGCTTTGTTTTAAGAATGGACTTCTGGAATGGATTAAGTTCGTAAACCAAGGTACCACTGTACCCATATTGCCAAATGATGTCTTTCCAGCCCTCGGAGCTGCTTTCTCCCATATGACAAGCGGAAACCCTCCCCACCCCTCAAAAAAGTTCCCTCTTTCTAGATCAGTTCAGCTTGTTCTTTGCAATTTCCCAGATTCTTTTGGTGAAATATGTTCCTGCCTGGAATGAAAATCTCTCCACCGGGTGTGTAGGAGGGAAGGAGTTGTAATTGTCTTGGAGAATAGCTTTCTATCTGGCTTTGTTATCATAGAACAGCTGTAAATTTGGCAAAGAAGGAATGAGCTCATTTCAACAACTTTGTTTACCGAGGGTAACAAAGCAGCCTTTTGTTTTAAAGGGATCAGCTTCTGGAGGTGCTGCTTGGATGTAGCCAACATTGTTCTCTCTGGGTACTGCTGGACCACAACTCCCATGATCCCTGATTATTGAGGTGGAATTTCTGTTACCAGTTATCCGCGAGGCCAGTGTCACATATGAAGAGTTTGAATTGCTTTATCACTACCTGAAGGAGTCTCAAAGTGTCTCACAATCTCTTTTCCCTTCCTCCCCCACAACAAACACTCTGTGAGGTGTGTGGGGATGAGAGACTTCAGAGAAGTGTGACTGGCTCAAGGTCACCCAGCAGCTGCATGTGGAGGAGCGGGGAAGCGAACCCGGTTCCCCAGATTACGAATCTACCACTCTTAACCACTGCACCACACTGGCTCTCAATATGCAAGAGTGCAGTCTGATTATAAAACTAGTAATAACCAATTAAGGGAGAACTCAACACTGACTGTTAAGGTAAAAAAGCAACTCAATATAAGGTGCAAGGAGGGCTCTGTTAGGTTCAATGAAAATGGGTTGAGTAAAGTTGCATTTCAAGGATGGTGGTTAGATGAAGAGCAGGTGGGGCAATGGGGTGGCTGAAAATGGTTGGTCAGAGGATGAAACAGCCAAGATGATGTCTTCTTCTTTGGCGATCACTCATAGCCGAGTAAGATTGTCTTCCATGAACACGGTTTTAACAGTGAGTCTGTAAGTGACTGTGAAGGCCAATTCTGGATCCACACATCCTTCCACAGTGGGGACATAGTTTTCTGGGCAGGAGTTGATCATGGTGAGGGTTTGCCAAACTGCCTTCCTCTTAGCAAGTTCCTCCCTTTCATCCTGAGTTCGAGTGTCTTCAAAGACCATGACACCTTTTGTAAAGGCTGTTCTCCAATTGGAGCACTTGCAGGTCAGTGTTTCTCAATTGTCAGTGTTGTGGGAGGGATAAGTAAATACTTTTCTTGTTCTTTGAGGAAGAGGGTAGTTAAAAGGTGTTGGGAACAGGGGTGATTGACAGGGTGGGTGGTGGGCTCATGTTTCTACATGCCAAAGATTCCTACTTGTGACATATTTGTGATGCATGAATGATGCTGTTGAAAAATGTCTGTTGGTAAATGGGGAGAGGTCTTAAAAGTTCACATAACCCCATGCTTGGGGTTCCTACTCTCTGTGTGTATGAACTTTGTTGCAGCAAATAAAGATCAGGTCTACTGACCGGTGTTTTGCTTCTTTAACTTGGCTGGAGACTCCTTTTGCTGACCAGAGAGACCCGCAGGTAGTGGCACCCCGATGAGCTGGGCAGCGGAGTAAATCTTCATCCCAGGATTTCCCCCCTTATCATCAGTTAAATCTCACAACGACCCTAGACTGAGAGTCAGTGACTGGCCCAAAGTCAACCCCTGAAACTTCATGGTCGATTGGGGATTCAAACCCTCATCTCCCATGTCCTAGTCTGGCACTCAAACCACTATGCAACCTTGGCTTTCTAAAGGTGTAAGCTATGCCTCCCATGCTTCACTTCTGAAAGTAAATGGAACCAAAGCAGTGCCTATAATCAGACCCACCACAATTCAGAAGGGGTTATTTGATCTCTCTCACCTTCCCCTTCTCAAATTATTTGGAAAGCCTTTGTGAAACAGGTCCTTACTCTGAAGAGTTAATCGGAAAACCTTACATTTCCTGGAGTGCTAGCCATGTACTATGGAATGCCAATGTGTACTTTATTTTTTTTTAAGTGTTTTACAGTTTATACAACTGCTGCAGAGCAGACAGTTCTGAGCACACAATGCTCTGTCTGTCTGGAAAACTTGCCTTTGATTGTATTGCCTGACTGGATCCACTTGCTGATTTATCAGCTGGATAACGGATTTTAATCTGCATGAAAATGGAGCCTGCAAACTGATTTGGATTAATCAGGTCTGACTTTAATTCCTTTTGGTATTCTCATTTGAATAGCACATTCATCACCTGGCCCTCTTTTGATAATAATGTTACTGTAATATCTAATTCCACATTAATTCCATTGTAATTTAGCTGGCATTCATTCTAACAGTAATTTCTATGGAATTACATCTGATGTCCCCATGAATATCAGAACACCTCAACGTGATAAATGTTATTGCAGTGAATACCGAAGGAAGCAATAAAAAATGCTGTTAAGTCCTGCCCGCAAACCTTTACTGGACATTACCATGTAGCACTAAATGTGTTCGCTTGTAAATCTTAGAAGGATGAATTTCAACACCTTTTATTGTTACGTGATGACTGTTGCGGTCAATACACAACTGGGATATATTTGAATAAGTCACTGTCTTCTTCTACTTGTGACATGGGTGATAATTTGCCCCAATCAATTGCATACCCTACAAGAGGCATGTCCAACTTTCAAGAGACTGAGATCTACTCCCACTATTAAAAAACTAGCAGTGATCTACCAAAGTTATTGAGCTTTTTTTAGGTTGGGGGAGTGCGATCTACCATGATCTACCACAGACACCTCACAATCTGCCAGTAGATCATGATCTACCTGTTGAACATGCCTGCCCTACAACATTTCTCCAATGAAAATAGGAAAATAGGGACGATTTTATTTTATTTTATTTTATTTACACCCCACCCATCTGACTGGGTTACTCCAGCCACTCTGAGTGGCTTCCAACACATAAAAACACAACAATACATGAAACATTTTTTTAAAAAATAAATCTTCCTTATACAGGGCTGCCTTCAGATGTCTTCTAAAGGTTGTATCTCCTTGGCTCAGGAGTCACATAGCTCCATACCATCCAGCATTTCTCTGATGAAAATAGGGATGTCCTCAGGAAAAGCGGGATCAGTTCAGAAACCAGGATGGCGTCTGTAAATCCGGGGCTGTCCCTGAAAAATAGGGACACTTGGAGAGTCTGCAGTTGTCCCAAACACAATCACAATCTCTCCCTCTGCAAATATCAATGGGTCTTTGGTTTGTTGAAGAGATAGAAAGTTACCTCTTGGCTCAAAGAAAACAGCACTCAATGTGCAAGTTCAAAGCCTTCTTAACACACACTAGTAATACAGAGATACAAGATACTTGAGTAATAAAGCTACTTCCTTGCTAGGTTACCATATACGCAAGGGAGAGATTGTGATTGTGGTGGGGACAACTGCAGACCTTCCACGTCTTAGAACAGGCATGTCCAGCCCTCCAAGCAATTCTGAGAAATGAATCCGCCAATGACTTCAATCCTAAGCTCAACAACTTTGGCTGACTCTCACGCATGTTCACTTCATCAAATCTGGCCCTCTTTGAAAAAGGTTTGGACATCACTGTCTTAGAATAAAGGACTAGAATGGAGAACCTTCAAGATATCTCTCTATCTCCCTCCTTCCCTCCCTCCCTCCCTTGCTCCCTCCTCCATGTGGTGACCCTATCAGACTTGCAGCTTGAGCTATCATCCTGGTAGAGTAAAATTCTGAGGCTCTGGACTGCCCCCACTCATGGAGACTATCCATTAATCCTCCTGTTTGGGTTTAGAACCTCACCTGAGCAACAAGATTTAAGGCTTTCCTGGATCTGATGTGCTCCTGAGCTCTTCTAAGTGCCTACTCCTTTGTCCAGCTCCTGGCTTCTGGGCCACCACTTTTCCATTGGTGTTTGCCTACAGCTTAGCCGCGACATTTGCCCAAACCACCATCCCCAACGGTCTGTCTTCAAATGGCCTTTACAACAGCACATTGTGGACACAATTCCTAACAATGAACAATCTGTAGAAAATAACAGATGGAGACAACTGTAGACATGGCCCTTTCTGCATGACGACAGAGTCCTCAAAAACGGGTGGTGGTGAATCAGGCAAGTGGAATGCAGACAGCAGCTACTTGCTAAAGTCTGGCTTTCATAGCCCCTGCAGATCCCACCTTCCACCTCCTTAACCCATTGCTAATTGATATATGCAGGGCACAGAAGTCATGAGTTCGAACTATAAATGTGTGTGTGTGTGTTTGAAGCACAATATTTTATGTTCATCCACACAAGTCTCCCCACCAGACTCCAGGAATCTTTAACTTTATATATATTGATTTGTTCCTTTAAAACATTTCTAACTTGCCCTTCCTTGAAATCAATCCTAGGGCAGGATACAAGCACAGTAAAAAGAACCCATGTTGAAACAATAAATATATGAACTCTGTGTAAGGCATGGCATGTTTGTTACGGTGCAAAGGTTGCATGATTAATACAGATAGATGATGGTAGGAAATTAGTAAGGACAGGACTAAAAAGAAGGTCACAGCGACCAACAGATGATGAAGAGCCATGCCAACAGCTGGTTGGCCTGCAGGTCGATCACCCACTGTTGCCTTTGGAGCAGGAGTCAACAGACTCACTAATTCTGAATTGGAACAAAATGGATATTGAAATTTAGAGAAGTTAGAACCTGTATTATCCACACTTCTTCAAAGCAAGATATTTCTCTGCACCCACATTATTGCTTACCTCCACTGCATTTCTCTTCTCAAGGTTGCATCAGTGATGGTTGCATCATGTAAGATACAGGAAGATTCGTTTATGGCAACACAATTATATAGCCTAGATCAGGCTTCCTCAACCTCGGCCTTCCAGATGTTATTGGCCTACAACTCCCATGATCCCTAGCTAGCAGGACCAGTGGTCAGGGATGCTGGGAATTGTAGGCTCAAAACATCTGGAGGGCTGAGGTTGAGGAAGCCTGGCCTAGGTTCTTGCCAATGGACCTATCACAAATCTCAAGTGGAGTGTATGCTGGATCAGGCCATTGGCCCATCTAGTCCAGCTTCCTGTTCTCACAGTGCCCAACCGGATGTTTGTAGGAAACCCATAAGAAGGATGTGACTTATAGCGACTGGCATTCAGAAGCATTGCTGCCTCACTGTGGAGTCATGGCATAGCCATCATGGCTAGTAGCCATTGATCACTCATTGTATATACTGAAGTCAACCTGGATCCTGTCCCATGTTGAAAATTAATTAGTGGGGGGAAGTGGGACCCTCTGTTCAGTGGAGGTAGAACATGGCATTGGAGCTAGCAGCTTCAGTGTGTATTGTCTACACAATTACAATTCCTATCTAGACTAGGTTTGTGGAGAGGCCTTCAAGCCCCCTTGTTCTCAACCAGAACTGCTTCCATTTTAAACAAGCCCAAAATCACAGCCACAAGGGTTTCTTGCAATTGCTCTTCAAGCTTACTCAGCAGTGTTGTCTTTGGAGAACCACAGGTTTTATCCTTTTTGTCTGGGAATTGGATGTCTTTATCAGAATGAGAGTCTGGTTCCGCTCTTCCCTATAAAAGATTTCTCGAGTTTTCAAAGGAGGCCTTCGGCAAGATTGCAGTGATCAGGTTGTAGAAAAGATAGGCACTCAGGAAGATGGTGATTGGCCGTGGTAAAAAGAGAGAGAAGTAAATAAGACTGGGAACAATAAGAGATGTAAGCCCTGATATCTTCATCCCTCTACAATCCATCTGTTTTTAGGCATTCTGCTTTCTAATATTGTGCTGCTTAAAATAAATAAATATACGCTCACTTGCTATGCCCTGATCGCTGGGGCTCTGACACAGCAGCAAAACATGCTGGGGAAACCAGCTGAGATGAATGGGGGATACATTGCTCCACATAAATTGAGTTCACTAGCTTAGTTAATCTGCTATAACAGATGTTCAGGGATGCAAAAACCCAATTCAGATTGAAATGCCCTCATTTTACAGACCAGAGCCCCAGCCCCCAGGAGAATCATGCCCAAGAGAAAATGGGGAGGGGGGAGAGACCTTCTAAGAACTACTAGGGGGAAAGGAGGGAAGTCATCAAGTAGGCCAGGATTCCCCCATTTGACTCTTTGTGACAATATTTTATTAGCACAAATGCTCAGATTGGATTTCTTTAACTGCTAGGAACGGCTTCAAAAATATTGACGCGACTTCAGGTTTCAGAAAATGAAACCATTTTGGTGTATAAGTATGTAAGTATGTATGTACATGAGAACATAGGAAGCTGCTCTCTACATACCCTCCAACATTCCTCAGGTGAAAATAGGGACATATTCTACATCAGGGTTGGTTTCACGTGCCCTTCGCACTGTGCGCTGCCTTTTCAGAGGCTGAGGCAGAGATGCACATGCAGGCTGAATGAGGAAAGCTGTAGCCATCCCTTATTCCTATTGGTGGAGTGAGGGACAGGGGGCAAGAAAATAAGAAACACACTGGAATTTTAAACGTAAGACTGTACATCACGGGGACTTCACCAAGAGAGGCTGCAGCAGCCTTGGAAGCATAATAATAATAATAATAATAATAATAATAATAATAATAATAATAATTTATTTATACCCCACTCATCTGGCTGATTTTTCCCAGCCACTCTGGACAGCTCCCAATCAAGTGTTAAAAACAATACAACATTAAATATTAAAAACTTCCCTAAAAAGGGCTGCCTTCAGATGTCTTTTAAAAATAAGTTAGCCACTTTTTTCCTTCACATCTGAAGGGAGGGTGTTCCACAGGGCAGGTGCCACTACCGAGAAGGCCCTCTGTCTGGTTCCCTGTAACTTCATTTCTCGCAATGAGGGAACCTCCAGAAGGCCCTCAGTGCTGGATCTCAGTGTCCGGGCTGAACGATGGGGGTGGAGACACTCCTTCGGGTATACTGGGCTGAGGCCGTTTAGAGCTTTAAAGGTCAGCACCAACACTTTGAATTGTGCTCGGAAACGTATTGGGAGCCAATGTAGGTCTTTCAAGACTGGTGTTATGTGGTCTCGGTGGCCACTCCCAGTCACCAGTCTAGCTGCCACATTCTGGATTAATTGCAGTTTCCAGGTCACCTTCAAAGGTAGCCCCAGGTAGAGAGCATTGAAGTAGTCCAAGTGGGAGATAACTAGAGCATGCACCACTCTGGCAAGACAGTCTGTGGGCACATCGGATACAAAGTAAGGACTCTAAGTCATAGAATCATAGAATTGTAGAGTTGGAAGGGACCCTGAGGATCATCTAGTCCAACCCCCTGCAATGCAGGATTATGCAGCTGTCCCATTTGGGGATCAAACCTGCAACCTTGGCATCATCAGCACCATGCTCTCACCAACTGAGCTATCCAGGCTGCATGTATTCATTAGCATCAGGGATGTTGTTTTCAGCAGATGCAGTTCAAAAGTATACCGCCTCTGAAGTGGAAGCAGAACACCAGGTTTGGCAGACGCCAATAGTTTTATTCTCAATGAATTTGTCTAACCCTCTTTGAAACACACCCAAGTTAATGCCCAGCTAGTATTGCTTCCAATTCAACATTTAAACTCTGCAACCCTTCAGCCCATATTCTGTACCCACTAACTTGATTGTGTGAATGCACCATCTGAAGCTAGACGCACATCAGCTAGTCAAAAAATAAATCTGTCGCTTTTTGCTGAACTTCCGTGCTGAGCAGAGAGGTAGGGAAAGCTGCTCCGTTTCCTTTTGAATCGGGTCCTCTCTTCACGCTCCAAGCTCCTTAACCTCCCCAGAGCTACATTTGTAGCATTTCCGCACACCCCTGAAAACATCCATTAGCTCTAGAAAACTATCGACGGGAACAGTGTCCGAAAGCCTTTTTTGCAGGGCAATTGTGTACCGCTGCCATTCCTTCATCTCCGTCACACTCAGCTTTCATGCCCCTTCCCCGCTGTGATGCCACAGCGATCCACCCGTCCCTGGATTTGTCCAAAAGGGTTTGAGGCATGTCGGTTTATCAGCCTGTGACCTTTTCTATTAACACTGTCTTCAGGTTGGCTTGGCAGCGCACATGGAAAATAAATCTTGTTACCCAGGGCTAAGCTTGCTGGTTGGGACAGTACAGCTGTGGCAGAAAACTGTGGAAATTTTTTAAATTGCGAACATTGCTAGGTCTACATATAATTTATTAGCTAGAACGATCCCCAGGAGGAACGGGAAAATAAAAGTCAGACAAATGGATGCCATTAAAACAGCTCTGAGAGAGAGAGAGAGAGAGAGAGAGAGAGAGAGAGAGAGAGAGAGAGAGAGAGAGAGAGGCGGTTTCTGTACTCCTGGCAAAAGTTGCATTGTTTAGCTTATTTATAACCGGGATCGCCACCTTGGAGATAATGCAAATAAAGCTATCCCATAAATTACGTGACCTTTTCATCTTGCAATCTCCAGGAGATCTAAATGGAAATGAACCCAAGAAGCCGCAGTCCACCTCGAGTCTCTGCTGACCTTGTTTATCGCTCTCACCCATATGTTCATAATCTTCCTCTTTCAGGAGAAGTTTTGGTAATGGAGGGCAAGGGAGAGAGGTTTAAGAACTTCAAAGCACAGACAAACCTTTTGCGACCAAGGCGGTCTCCTTTCCCCCTGGCTCCTTTGATATTCAGTGACAGGAGATAGGAGTCTGGGAAATGATATTTCCCAGAATGCTCTTTGCCATGACATTTGTATTGGGTGTCCAGGACTGCCTTACTATTTGTAAGATGGGGGAAGGAAGAAATTCAACCTGACACACACACACACACACACACACACACACACACACATTTCTAGCTCACTCATCTCCTCCACTGCCCACCAACATCACTCCTTTGAGGCAATAAATGAACCAGAGCATTTAATATATGGAAGGCATCAATAAATAATATATCTTGGGAACCAAAATGGGATTCAAAATGAACACATAGGATCATAGAATTGTAGAGGTGGAACTCTGCGGTTCAACTGTTCCAACCCCCTGCAAAGCAGGAATCTTCACCAGATCATAGGTGGACCTGTGATCAAATACAGTCATTAATACACTAAGCTCAGAGTTGATTACTGCAATGTGATCTATGTGGGGTGAGCCTCGAGGAACTCTGGCTGGTGCAAAATACTGAGGACTAGATTCTTGGTGGGTATGTTACTGCCAGCATATAACACCAATGCTTCAATGCTCATGCTGGATGCTCAAAAATTATCAGCCCAACTTCAAGGTTGTTCCAGAGTGTTTCAATTATCAATTCAACTTCCCATTAGCTAAAGTGTTGCTTCATGTTAAGAACAGTTTCAGGTTAAGAACGGACCTCCAGAACTAATTAAGGTCTTAACCCGAGGTATCATTGTATTATTATTATTATTAGTAGTAAATCCATACACTCCCTAGACTTCTATTCCAAACCCTTCTGGGACAGTGAGAAGATGCAACTTTAACAAAGTTGCCAAAAGCCATCCTGAACCCACAGGGTGGACTGGATGTAATAAACAAATGGCAATCACTTCCATTAATCAATTCATCAAAGTAAATCTTGCAAAAGTTCCACCTCACAGTTCCGTCTAATGTAAAATCTCAAGAGACAAGAGAAAGTTGTGTAAAGACCTTCTTTTACAAGCCAAATGTGCTCATTGCTAAAACGGAAGATGCATCTGGATGCATGTTAATAATAATAGCAATAATAATAAATGAAAAATAAAACCAGCCACCCCTTCAGCTTTTTCTGAACGACTCACTGGAAGTTTCCCTTTTTTCCCACTGGGTGCCTTTGATGTGCTGGCACATCAAAGGCAAGCAGAAAAGCATTCTCGGCTTTTTGCGTCTTTCCCACTGTGCAAAATGCGCATTGACCCACTTTCTCTCACCCCCACCCACCCACCCTGCCTCCCTCCCTGCTCCGTGTCCTTGATTCATGTAGAAGAAAGACATGAAATCCCCTGATCTGGGAGCTTTCATTGTCTGTTCGTTTAGCTTCCACTGTGGGCTGGGGACCCAAAGGCTTTTTGTGTAGGCGGCAGCTGCTTCTCTCAAGCAAACTCCTCAGTTACAACGTTCCTCAGCCGTGACAAACATATTGCTTGACGTTCAAAGGAGCTTCGTGCCTGCCTTTGCCCAAGACATGCTCTGAGCACGTTGACAGACCTTCCTGGAGCCTAGAGAAGGGAAGCAAAGCCCCCAGCCCAATTGAAATTCAGGCCATTTCCCCATTTTCTCATTCTTGTAACTTAAGTGAAGCCTGAGCCTTTCGGTATCTGCTGAAGAGATGAGCTAGGATGGGAATGGGAATGGGAATGGGAGAAGGTTCATTTTGGGAGGTTCGTGGGACTCGCCTCCTGTGAAACACACCTTCCATTTTGGAGAAAATTGGGGGGCATGATCCTGCAAATTACAGTGAAGACCAGTGTGACAGAAGGAGGCATTGTCCTTGCTTTGTTTTGGCTTTAGAGAAAGGCTGAAACTCAGAGGTAGGTCATCTGCTTTGCATGCAGAAGGTCTCAGGTTCAATCCCTTGCATATCCAGGTAGAGCTTCTAAGCATCTTCTGCCTGAAACCCTGAAGAGCTACTGCTAGGCAGTGCATACCCATCAAGTGCCCTGAAAAAAATGGGACATCCAGATTTTCTTCTCACGAGACGACAGCGGCCAAAATGGCTGCCGTGATTTTGCACAATTTCAGGCTGCACATTTTCTGGGCATGGTGCTCAGAAACACTTGTTTTGGGGAACTGTGCCCAGAAGAAAAAGGCTTGAGGAATGAAATATACTCGGAGTCAAGTGTGGATTTCATGTTCTTTATTCAGCTCATAGTAGTGAGGAATGGAAGTCCCCCCCCCCCCGAAATGTCTGCTTTATATACATTATTTACATAATGGGCCCCACGTGATTGGCTAATTCTGAGATTCTCCCATAGTCCAATCAGGTCGCGGATTCACTTCCACCTGGAGTTGGATTGAGTGGCTCCTGCGGACCAATCAGACTACTGCATTCTGAATTCTATTGTTCTAGGACCAATCAGACTGCTGCATTTTGGATCCGATTCAACTCAGTACATAACAGGGAGCACATGATCTCATGTGGTTAACTTGACTTGCTCAGAACTGTGGCCCTGGAAGGAGGTGTCCCAGTTTGGGGCCGCTTCATTTTGGAGGCATAACAGTGTAGACCAGGGGTTGCCAACCTGGTCCCTACCACCCACTAGTGGGCGTTTCAAGATTCTAGGTGGGCGGTGGGGGTTCTACGACACAAGCTGAATCCTCCTTCCATTGAACACTGGAAACTGGACCACCCATAAAGATGCATTAGTGGGCAGTAGGTATAAAAAGGTTGAGTACCCCTGGTGTAGACAATACTGAGCCAGATGCACCTGTGGTCTGGCTCTCATAGAATCATAGAATTGGAAGAGACTACACAAGGGCCATTGAGTCCAACCCCCTGCCAAGCAGGAAACACCATCAGAGCACTCCTGACATATGGTTGTCAAGCCTCTGCTTAAAGACCTCCAAAGAAGGAGACTCCACCACACTCCTTGGCAGCAAATTCCACTGTCGAACAGCTCTTACTGTCAGGAAGTTCTTCCTAATGTTTAGGTGGAATCTTCTTTCTTGTAGTTTGGATCCATTGCTCCGTGTCCGCTTCTCTGGAGCAGCAGAAAACAACCTTTCTCCCTCCTCTATGTGACATCCTTTTATATATTTGAACATGGCTATCATATCATCCCTTAACCTCCTCTTCTCCAGGCTAAACATGCCCAGCTCCCATAGCCGTTCCTCATAAGGCATTGTTTCCAGGCCTTTGACCATTTTGGTTGCCCTCCTCTGGACACGTTCCAGTTTGTCAGTGTCCTTCTTGAACTGTGGTGCCCAGAACTGGACACAGTACTCCAGGTGAGGTCTGACCAGAGCAGAATACAGTGGCACTATTACTTCCCTTGAACTAGATGCTATACTCCTATTGATGCAGCCCAGAATTGCATTGGCTTTTTCAGCTGCCGCGTCACACTGTTGGCTCATGTCAAGTTTGTGGTCAACCAAGACTCCTAGATCCTTTTCACATGTACTGCTCTCAAGCCAGGTGTCACCCATCTTGTATTTGTGCCGCTCATTTTTTTTGCCCAAGTGCAATACTTTACATTTCTCCCTGTTAAAATTCATCTTGTTTGTTTTGGCCCTCCTACAATGTCATCAAGTAGTCAAGAGAAAAATGATGGGCTGCAAAGCCTAGCTGGCTTCATTGCACTGGCTGGGATCATGGAGGCAGCAGCAGTAGGAACCCTGCTCCTTTATTTAGGTAAAGGTAAAGGGACCCCTGACCATTAGGTCCAGATATGGACGACTCTGGGGTTGCAGTGCTCATCTCGCTTTACTGGCCAAGGGAGCTGGTGTACAGCTTCCGGGTCATGTGGCCAGCATGACTAAGCTGCTTTTGGCAAACCAGAGCAGTGCATGGAAACACAGTTTACCTTTTCTGGTGGGTATATTCTGGGCTGCTGTGATTTTTATTGAGGGCTTTTAAATGTCGTTTATTAAGTGGTTTTAATTCCTTTATTTTCATTTTTAAAAAAGAAAAGAAACCTGGTTATTTTATGATAGGCACCTTAAACTTTTTCAGAAAAGGAGTCAGGTTGACATACTGCTTACTGTGTCAGACTATGAACTGGGATACCAGGTTTCAGACCCTGACTCAGCTGTGATCTTGTGACATCACATACAGTTATACCTCATGTTGCGTTAGGTTCATGTTGCGTCTTTTCAGCTTGCGAACGTGGTATACTTCCGGGTTTCGCCGCGCATGCATGCACAAAAGCATTCTACCGTGTTCCGCGCTTTCACAGAAGCGCCGCTCTAGTTGTGGACTTTTCGGGGTATGAACAGCACCCTGGAACAGATCGTGTCCGCAACTAGAGGTACCACTGTATCTCAGCCTAACCAACCTCTCAGGGTTGTTCTGAGGACAACACACACAGAGAGAGGAGAGAGCCTTGACCTTTTCCGAAGAAACCATTTTGATTATTTATTTATTTTAACACTCAAGTGGTATATAAATGTTATGAAATAAATACATATAAATGCGAAAAAATGATGCATGGTAATTTTTTTATTTTTATTTTTTTTTGCAAGGGAGGTAAGTGGTCATGGAGATCGTTTTAGAGGCTCTCAAACCCCACTTTTTCATTTCAGATAATTACTTGGGAAAACTCAGCTCAGCCCTCAGGTGCAACAATTGGTTTAAAATACATGATAGCTTCTTCTTCTTCTTCTTTTTAACCTATTTTTAGTTGTAAGGGGTTTACACTTGCTTCCTCCCAGGTCTTTATCCAGCTGTTCGAGAGGCAGAAGGCAGAGAACTCTCACCGCTTTTCCGATTACTGAGTGCTAATTGGATTCGATCTCTTAATCAAAGATGGTGTGCTGTGAGAGTGTGCAGAGCCTCCTAGGTTTATTCCACACTAGCCATTTCCTCCAGTATTGATGACACCCACCCACCCATTTATTCCAGCTGCACCCCCAAGTTTCTTTGAGACTGTTAGCCTTAACAAGAACCTAAGATTCACCTGATATATCAGGTCCATGGCCCATGTGGTCCAGCATACCTGTTCTCAGAGGGGCTGACCAGATGTCTGTGGGAAGCCTGCACACCTGGCAGCCACCATAGTTAACAGCCATCAATAGTCTTGTCTTTCATGAATTTGCGGAACCCTCTTTTTAATTTAATTTTAATTTTATTATTTGCACCTTGTCCATCTGACTGGGTTGCCCCAGCCACTCTGTGTGGCTTCCAGCATATTCAAAAACACAATAAAACATCATCGTCATTATTATTATTATTATTAATTTTTATTTATACCCTGCCCTCCCCAGCCAAGACCGGGCTCAGGGCGGCTAACACCAGGTATAAAAACAATTGATTGAAATACAACTTAAAAACAAGATTAAAATACAACATTAGAATGCAGCTTCATTTCAGTAGGAACTCAAATCAAAAACTTTTGGGGGGATGAAAACGTCAAGTCTTCACCAAGGCCAACTATCCAGATTGATCTTATGTGGGCCAGAAAAAAAGCCAGGGAAGTCCCCAAATAGGAGTTCCATCACAGAAAGAGAAAGGAAAAAGGAAAGATGGGAAGGGGATTAAACATTTTAAAAAAACTTCCCCATACAGGGCTGCCTTCAGATGTCTCCTAAAGGTTGTATAGATCAGTGTTTCCCAACCTTTGGTCTCTAGCTGTTTTTGGACTACACTTCCCATCATCCCTAACCACTGGTCTTGCTCACTAAGTATGATGGGAGTTGTAGGCCAAAAACAGATGGAGACCCAAGGTTGGGAAACACTGGTATAGATACTAATCTCCTTGACTTCTGATGGGAGGGTGTTCCACAGGGCTGGCGTCACTACCAAGAAGGTCCTCTGCCTGTTTCCCTGTGACTTCACTTCTCACCGTGAGGGAACTGCCAGAAGGCCCTCGGAGCTGGACCTCAGTGTCTGGGCTGAATGACGGGGGTGGAGATGCTTTTTCAGGCTTCAAAGGTCAGCACCAACACTATGAATTGTGCTTGGAATCATGCAGCCATCCTAATTGAGGGCCACCATTCCTTCCTTTAGGTGTGGCTTCTATAGTTCAACTATACACTGTGGTGAAGTGCAATGGAATATCCACGTTCAAAGGCATGGAGGGAAGGGCCATAGCTCAGTGGTAGGACATCTGCTTTCAGTGCAGAAGGTCCCAGGTTCGATCCTCAGCATCTCCAGGTAAAGCTATCTGATTATACAGCGGGAGCTCCTTTCTCCACAAACATCCTCAGGACCTCTTCACCTGGGTTCGAGTGCTTCAGCTGGGAGAGGAACCCTGGTTGAATCCCTTGTGAGCCACTGCCAATCAATGTACACAATGCTGAAGTAGATGAACCAATGGTCTGACTCAGTATATGGAGTCTCTCTTGAAGAGGGAGAAAAATTTTGAGCAGCTGGAATGCAGATTTGCAACAGCACTCTATAAGATCGTTCCTTCTGACTTCAGTGGCCTCCAAGTCAAGACTTGGGAATGCCAAACTACCCTTTCCCTTTTGGCTCCAATATATTTGAAGCCCTACAGCAAATCATTTTTTTACATCAAACCAGCTTTATCGAATTTCTTTTTCTGTGAAATGACCTTTTGGGATTTCACAAACTTTGGTGGCTGTTGTGTGCAGACTTTTAGCCCTTAAAAAAAAAAAATCTATAATAAACGCCTGTCAGGTATTGCTGCAACAAGATAACATATTACCCCTACCACTGGGATCAATCAAACCCAAGTGGCTGGGATTCAATACGTCTTGTCTAAAGGATGTGAAATTTACTGAATAAATTAAGGGGGAACTTTGCAGAACCCTGGGCCATCAATTGGCTGGTAGAACTCCAACAGGCAGATTCTTCACGTAGAATGCAATGAAGAAAGTGTGATCGTGATTGAGAATATACACACTGATCCTTTTGTTCTGAACCACATGTGATGATTGCACTAGAACACCTATATTTCTAACCTGTTCCCTGGTAATACAAGCTGAATGACTATTACTATCAGCATGTAAATAGGCCTCTGTGCTAGGCTATATGCATAAATGCCAAAGGGCTTTCAAATGTGTGTCAGAACCATATGCAAATATTACTATAATGCAGAAAAGGCAGTGGTGGTATCTGGGCGGGAGCTGTATCTGGAGCAGTACTCTGAATAAAAGTTAGCTGAATCCCAGGCTATGGGGCTCAAATTTCTTGAGGGCTATCACATGGAAGATGGAGCAAGTTTGTTTTCTCCTGCTCTGGAGAGTGGGATTCGAACCAATGGCTTCAAGTTACAGGAAAGGAGATTCTGACTAAATATCAGGAAGAAGTTTGTGACAGTAAGAGCTGTTTGACACTTGAAAGGACTCCCTTCAGAGATGGTGGACACTCTTTCCTTGGAGGTTTTTAAGCAGAGTGTCACAGTCCAGTTTACGGGTGGTTGAAGTCCCGGATGAGGACGTCGGGACCAGGAGGCAAGACGGTGGGGTGGGAGCAGGAACGAGGGTCCGGAAGCCAGGAGTCTGGAAGCCAAGAGTCTGAGGGTCAGAGTGCCGGGAGTCAAGAAGCCAAGGGTCTGAGGATCAGGAAGCAAGGAGTCAAGAAGCTGAACGCAATAAGACAGGAAGCGTGTTGCTGTGTCAAAGAACCAATGGGAAATGCTGACCTTATATCCTTTCCCGGCTCTTGCCACCAGGTGCAGTGAGTTACCAATCGGCCTCACCTGTGAGGCTCCACCTTGCCTCTCCAGAACGAACTTAGGAAAGCCCCAGTCCTGCAAAGCCCCACCAGTCACAGGGCCTGGCTCCTGCATGCACTCCTGACACAGAGGTTGGGTAGCCATCTGTCATGGATACTTTAGCTGAAATTCCTGCATTGCAGGGGTTTGGACTAGATGACCTTTGGGTCCCTTCCAACTCTATGATTCTATGAAGTCTCATCACTGGAAGCCCCATGCAAGGACTTCCACTTGTGCAATGGGACTTTCACCCTCTCCTCTACCCCCTGTGACCCCCAGAATTGGCTCTGTGGGTTTGGAGAACCTTCAGAATGTTTGCTTTCTTTCTCCAAACCTTTATTACGCATTACAGATATAGACCATCTTAAAACATCCATATACAAAAATTTTAAAACATGTACAAAGAAGCAGCCATATAAGATGCTGTATATAGTAACAGATATTTTCATTGTAATTTCTTCCTGCTAAACCGTGCCATTCACCACTCTAAGAGATACTATTGACAGAATCTCAGCCACCTTCAGGTTAATATCAGACAGGTAGAATCTGATATTTTCCATTGTGCCATGATATTAAACTAACCCAAAAGGGGGATAAAATGCATTTACATAGTTCGTTGTACAATGGACAGTAGAAAAGAATATCTTCTACAGTATCCGGCACATTCAGATAACACCCACAATGTCTATCATTTCTAGGGATGCTTAAATATCTGCCCTTAAAAGCTGGGGAGAACCCGTTCAGTTAGGCTGACATAAATGCCCTGTGTTGGGCTGGAATTATTAACTTTGAGATATAGGTGATCCTATTATTGGTTGTATTTAAACCATAGAACTTGGGGTAGCAGATTTTATTTGCAGCTGACTCAATGTTCTGTTTTTCAATATCCCTTAATCTAATTTGGATATTGTGATAAATATATTGCTCACTAGAATTATACAATAATTTCAAGTCAATACACCAATAGATCTATTTTTTTCTGTATATGAGTTGGAGCCATCTGGATTTATAGGAGTCCTTAAGTAAATCGGAAAGCCGACTCGAAGGTTGGGAATGAAAATGGCAACGCAGCCAGTATTTTATAGTGCTAGTCCACGCCCAATATTCCATCATGCGTATAGCTAATTCTGCACACATTGTCTCATACTTGATTGAATTTGAGAGCCCAAGGATACGTCTCAAGAAACTAGAGTGCATCTTATCTAAATCACTATTATATGCTTGTATCCATAATGGGGGAGCAGGTGGCGCTGTGGTCTAAACCACTGTGCAGCTTGGACTTGCTGATCGGAAGGTCGGCGGTTCGAATCCCTGCGACTAGGTGAATTCCCGTTGTTCGGTCCCAGCTCCTGCCAACCCAGCATTTTGAAAGCACACAGTGCAAGTAGATAAATTGGTACTGCGGTGGCAGGAAGGTAAATGGCATTTCCGTGCACTGCTCTGGTTTCGCCAGAAGTGGCTTAGTCATGCTGGCCACATGACCCAGAAAAACTGTCCGAAGAAGCGGACAAACGCCGGCTCCCTCGGCCTGTAAAGTGAGATGAGCTCCGCAACCCTATAGTCATTCGTGACTGGACTTAACTGTCAGGGGTCCCTTTACCTTTACCTTTATCCATATTGGGATCCCAAAAAGTAGCTGGGATGACACTTTAGCTTGAAAAATCCGAATGGCAGCTGGTGTAAATTGGT
This sequence comes from Podarcis melisellensis, assembly GCF_964234715.1. NCBI lineage: Eukaryota > Metazoa > Chordata > Lepidosauria > Squamata > Lacertidae > Podarcis > Podarcis melisellensis. The sequence goes on along the minus strand of NC_138543.1, from coordinate 56,569,673 downwards.
TACCTTTCTGAAAATAAAAGCAAGCTACTGCTGAGGAGGTCCACTTTGCCTGTTTTATAGCACTTGTGTGATGGTTTGAACAACATGAGTTGCTCTGGAATAAAATTCTGAGATATCTATGAATCCTTACTTGCTGGATTTCTTGTCCTCTTATTTCCATTTCTCTAGTTCCCGGGAGCTAGAGAAGACCAGAACTTTTGTCTTCTCATAATTTATAGAGTTTGTTAATTTCACAGTAAGAAACCAAGGCGAATAAAGGACAATTCAAACTGATCCTCGTCGGTCACATCATCTACATACAGTAAAAGTGGGACGAGGTTTTGGACGATTTGGAGGGCATGTGATTCTATTTTTTGGATATGCTCTGGAAAATCTAATACACTCAAACCTCGGTCCCTGAACACCTCCATTTTGGAATGTTTTGGCTCCCGAATGCCGAAAATCTGGAAGTAAATGTTCCAGTTTTCGAATGTTTTTCGAAAGCCAAACGTCCAACACGGCTTCCATTTGAGTGCAGGAAGTTCCTGCAGCCAATCGGAAGCCACGCCTCAGTTGTTGAACATTTTGGAAGCTGGACGGGCTTCCAGAATGGATTATGTTAGACAACCAAGGTTTAACTGTAAAAACAAACTAAAGAAAAAAGGGGCAAGAATACACCCTTGTTTTACAACTTTTGTGTTAGGGATATCAGAGGTGACCTTTGATATTGAGTTTGATTTGGGAGATGTTAAAAGAATATAAATTCTGTATTAAGATCAACAAACGTCAATCAATTCCTAACTCTGCAAGCTTCTCTCACAATATCACACGATCGACTGAATCAAAGGCACCACGGAGATCTACGAATGCTGCATAAACCTTGGACTGATTTTGAAATCTGTATTTTTCAACCAAACGTATAAGTATGGGACAATAGTCTAAAATGGAGCAGCCATTTCACCCTTGGCCACTCCTCTAGTCTGTCCAGTTTGTTCACTGTGCAGGTATTTAAATACAGTGGTACCTCAGGTTAAGTACTTAATTCGTTCCGGAGGTCCGTACTTAACCTGAAACTGTTCTTAACCTGAAGCACTACTTTAGCTAATGGGGCCTCCTGCTGCCGCCGCGCCGCCAGAGCACGATTTCTGTTCTCATCCTGAAGCAAAGTTCTTAACCTGAAGCACTATTTCCGGGTTAGCGGAGTCTGTAACCTGAAGCGTGCGTAACCAGAGGTATAGATATGAAATACTGGGTCCATTTGGATACTGCAATTGGTGGAACAACTAAATTGTCACCAGTTTTCAGGCCTTCATACCCGAACAACTAAAATACTTTGTTGTTTTTATTTTGGATAGAGTTGAATGATTGGGACCATTTGGGGGAGGCATATTTCTGCTTCTTTGAAATGATGAAATATTTGCACCAATGGAACATTCACCCCAGGGCTTTTTTTCAGCCAGAACTCACCTGAACTCAATGCTGGCTGCTCTCAAGTGGGTACCATTGCTATTATAAGAGACTGAGGGAGGCATTCTTGGTGAGTTCTTGTACCTCTTTTTCTAGAAAAATAGCACTGGTTCAACATAGTGTGAAGTTCGATTCCTTATTCTGTGGTGTGTGTTGAATTGCACATTGCATTTTAATTGCGCTATTTTTGTTACCCGCCCTGGGACCATTTAGTGAAAAACAGGCTATAAGTATTAATAATAAATCAATGAATTGCATATGCTCTTTGAGTAGGGACTTGGGGAGTTCCACATCATCTGAAACCAACTTCTCTTTAAAACAAAGAACACAAAAGACTTCGGCATCAGTAGAAAACCTAAATAAGCCTTCAAGAAATAGTTGCCCTTGGCAGCCAAAGTCCTTGATTCTCATAAAGCTTCTGTGCACTGGCTTAAAATGATTAGGAGTATGACATGGCCAAAATTGCCTTCGTACAGGCTTCTTACTCCGGAGATTAATGACAAACTTGGAGAACTTTATGTCACATGGGAAGAATTTATCTTTCTTCTAAGGAAATCAAAGATGTCTCTCTTCTGCTGGATCACATACGTGAAAGGATTTTCTGTTTTTTAAAAAAAGAAAGATGAAATACTGTCATAGGAGAGATCCAACATAAGCTTCATTGCTCACTGAGTAAAGTCAAATGAATGCATGGCTAAAACTCATTCAGCAATTGGAGCAACCAAGCTAGACTGCCTAAGGGACGTGGGTGGCGCTGTCATCTAAACCACTGAGCCTCTTGGGCTTGCTGATCGGAAGGTTGGCAGTTCGAATCCCCACGACGGAGTGAGCTCCCATTGCTCTGTCTCCCAGCTCCTGCCAACCTAGCAGTTCAAAAGCAGACCAGTGCAAGTAGATAAATAGGTACAGCTGGGGTGGGAAGGTAAACAGCGTTTCCGTGCACTCTGGCACTCATCACGGCCCTCTGTGTGCCAGTAACGGTTTAGTCATGCTGGCCACATGACATGGAAAACTGTTTGTGGACAAACGATTGCTCCCTCAGCCTGAAAGCAAGATGAGCACTGCAACCCCATAGTCTCCTTTGACTGGACTTAAACATCCAGGGGTCCTTTACCTTTACTTTACCTATTATATTCCTACCACCACTAGTTATCCATTGGCTCAGGTGGAGAAAAGTCACCCCCAGTTCTGCTGTCTAATATCTTTTAACTAGAAGATGGAACGTGGGACCTTGGACATGCAAGGCATGTGCTCTGCCATTAAGCCATGGGTGAGGAACCATTTCTTTTCAATGAAGGAACACTGAAATATGAGGAAAGCCATTTGAGACCTACAGCCAAATCTGGATGCAAACAGAGTTTGAAGCTTTGCAGAACCACCCCTCCTTCTCTCTCCCTCCCTCTCCCTCTCCCTCTCCCTCTCCCTCTCCCTCTCCCTCTCCCTCTCCCTCTCCCTCTCCCTCTCCCTCTCCCTCTCTCCCTCTCCCTCTCCCTCTCCCTCTCTCTTTCTCTTCCCCCACCCCAGCGGTGGAGCATATGCCTGCGTTGCCCTGGGCGGATGCGCTCCTGAGGGGGGTGGGGCGTGCTCACAAGGGGGTGGGGTGCGGAGGGTGCCCTCCCAAGTGCAGGATAACCACTTGGGTGCACTGAATGGTGTGCATACCCTGCAGCCAGGGGCGGAGCGAGCCACCAATGGCAGACATTTGACACGCCGCCCACCCACGACTGCCAAATGTCACCCCCTCAGCGAAGACACCTGGGGGGCCACCCCTGCCCCTTCCTCAGCCCCCATTTTCCCATTCTCATGCACTCTGCCCACCCCATCTTCCTCTCCCTGCACTTTACCTGTGCAGGGTGTATGAAGTTAGGACTGTAACAGCATGGGAAGGCTGGAAGAACCTCTTCCTTGTACAATGGCCTTGCAAGAAGGGTAGCTGAGTCTTAGAACTATCTGGTAACTGCAGCCCACAGCATCCACTCAGTTCTTACAGCCCTCAGAAAGGAGGAAATAAAGGGAGCTCTCTAGCTCAATTCTGCCCATTCTGATCGCTTACCAACAGGCTTCCGAGCTCTTCATGAGTAACACAGCATAGGTGGTCATTTTTCAGGCTTTTCTGTTGCTCAGTGATAGACCCAGAGGTGAGGAGGAGCCAATGGATTTTTCTACCAGCCTCCCTTTAAAGGGCTTCTTATGTTGGGTTGAGTGACAGCTGGCACTTTTTCAGTCAGTCAGAACACAAGGCCACATTTACCAGGTAACCAGTGTGATACCTTTGCAGGATTTGGGGGAGATGGCGGACTCCCCCTGTGGACAAGGGGGGTTTGGAAATTGCCACTGGGGTTTCTCAGTCTTCCTGTATAGAACATATGTTGTCCTTGCGGATTCAGCAACTTGGGTGGTGGCTGTGTCTGGTTAAGGTAAAGGTAAAGGGACCCCTGACCATTAGGTCCAGTCATGGCTGACTCTGGAGTTGCAGTGCTCATCTCGCTTTATTGGCCGAGGGAGCCTGCGTACAGCTTCTGGGTCATGTTGCCAGCATGACTAAGCCGCTTCTGGCGAACCAGAGCAGTGCACGGAAATGCCTTGGATGTAAAAGAGGGAAAGAGGTAAAACGGCATGGGGTCTAGGTGGTAAATGTGGGGCAAGGTGGGGTAGGGGGTTGGAAAAAAAGAGCAGTAATCCATTTCCCCAAAGCATGTTCAGTTGCGTGCTGAGGTCCCCAGGACACCCCTTCCCCAAATAACTCACACATCACACTTAATTTTTGTTTAAGGTTTTTGGCATAATTTTGGCCACAACTTTATTATCATACAAGATTGTGAGTGGTTGCTTAGGCATTGGTTATGACTAGCTGTCCCCCCCGCCTTGGGGGACAGCGCTGACTCCCGTGAGTCAGCGTGTGGAGGAGCAAGCCCAGGGACAACTGGGGCTGCGACACAGACCCTCAGCTACCCCTGCTCGCTCCTTGGGAACTTACACGGCCCGCACCCTGCGCCAAGGGTTTGGACGAAGGGATGGTAAGCCCCAGAATTCCTTTAACGGAATTCCCAGCAGCAGCAGCATTGGAGGGGTAGGCACAGCCAATCCATACCCCTCCACCAACCAATTTAACCAATGCCTAACCGCCAACCTTACAAGTTGTGACGATTTGCTACGCAGTAGGCAAAACCCAATTGGCACACACTAATCAGCCAAAAGGTAAATTCCTACTGGGCCCCCGCACCAATGCGAACGACCCCATGACAGGCAATAGCAAGGCCAACGCGAAGCCCAAACAAGGGTGGGCGGGCGGGAGATCCGGTGTCCACAGCGAAAGAGAAAGGAAAAGAGCAGTGGACCTTCTTAAATAACCTCAGGTCCCACCCCCTAAATTGGCAACATCAATTTTACCCCAACAACTCCACTTCCAATCAGATTCAAGGCTCCAGAATCTATCCTGCCTGCCACTATGGGGTGTGCTGTTAGCCCCATCCGCAACCCGTGCTCTCTTTCAGTGAGAACATGCTTTGCGTGCTGAGGTCCCCAGGACACCCCTTCCCCAAATAACTCACACATCACACTTAATTTTTGTTTAAGGTTTTTGGCATAATTTTGGCCACAACTTTATTATCATACAAGATTGTGAGTGGTTGCTTAGGCATTGGTTATGACTAGCTGTCCCCCCCGCCTTGGGGGACAGCGCTGACTCCCGTGAGTCAGCGTGTGGAGGAGCAAGCCCAGGGACAACTGGGGCTGCGACACAGACCCTCAGCTACCCCTGCTCGCTCCTTGGGAACTTACACGGCCCGCACCCTGCGCCAAGGGTTTGGACGAAGGGATGGTAAGCCCCAGAATTCCTTTAACGGAATTCCCAGCAGCAGCAGCATTGGAGGGGTAGGCACAGCCAATCCATACCCCTCCACCAACCAATTTAACCAATGCCTAACCGCCACCAGAGCCCTCGCGCTCGCCGCCAACCACTCACAAATGCAGCCTCACCCTCAACTCAGACACCACTGAATCGAGCCAGACATCATTCCCAGCAGGGGAAAGATGAACCCCATCTGCCCTGAATAACTCTAGGGCCCTGAAGGTAATCCGCCGGTGAGGAATCACAAACCCACCCAGCCCTACCACCAACTTTCCCACCGCAGAATTAATCCGCTTCCTTGCACGTTCGGTGGCAACTGGGCAGGGACTACCCCGCCAATTACGGCGTTGTAGTAATTGTGACCAAAACAGCCTGGAATCAGGCAGCAAAGCCGCCAAGTCCTTAAGATCCTGAATGATGGCAGCACGTAACCCATAACATGAGGAAGAGACCAAATCATTCTCCCCCAGCTGCACCACTATAGCCGCAGGAGGGCCTGCCAGGAGAACGTGCCGATGCATAAGTGGCAAGAGTTCACTCCACAGCATTCCCCTTCTGGAAATCCAGGTCACCTGCACCTGCCGTGGAAGGCCCAGGCCAGCTCCCCGTCCAGACTGACGAACTCTATTGGCAGCCCAATGCACAATACTGTGCCCCACTATCCAGATATTGATAGTGGCCGGACCTAGGGTTGAAACATAACAGGTAAGATACCAAAATGGATCAATTGTGAACATAGGATCTGTATGCCCCAGACTTCCACCGGCCCATATCCTTTATCTGGTTCACTGACAAACCCCAGTGGGCAGCAGTAGTAGCCGCACCAATCCGAAAGGAGTGAGGAGCAAACTCCGATGCCGTATGGCCACAAGCTGCAACGACCTTACGCAGCACTTTAGAAAACTGGTGCCTCCCCAAAGGATGACCGTTTTCATGAATGAACAAGGGGCCCTCCCCTGCTGGTCGCCCAGCTAAGTACTTCCGCAGATCCTTTACTGGGCAAGGGCCCCCTTTCCCCGTCGCCGGCAGGCGAATAACTGCTCCTCTGCCCATTTGATCCGTTTTTGAATTCCTAACATTAATCTGCAGTTCCGACGGAGACAAACTCACGTCCTGCAACAACAAACCCCTAGAGCCTCCATCCTGTTTAGGCTCAAGGACCACCTCCCCCACTCTCAGGGCCCCAAAAAAGGCCAAAGAGAACGCTGCAGAGAACAGCCTAGCCTCAAATTTTGACCAACAGATGCTCCGCAATTTACTGCGCATCTGAGTCAGCAAGGCAAAAGTGATGGGCCGCCGGGAATTAGGCCTAGGAGGAGCAAGACGTCCCCATCCTTCCAGTGCTTTACGCACCACGAACTTACCGCAGGGATCCTTATTAAAATATGCCCTGCTAAAGAATGAAATGGCTGCCGAGTGAATCCGCAGCGTTCTGGCCGCCCTACGCATCTGAAACAGATGCGCCAAATACCGCAGTACCTGGGAGGTGGAATGTGGGGTAACTACACCTCCTGCCTCAGACTGCCCATTGAAAGCCAAAAAATCCGACCAGGCTTTCTTATAAGACCTTAAGGTGGATGGGGCAACCGATGCAGCTACTCCCTGCAAAACTAAATGCTGCCAAGGTTCCAGAGATGATCCGGGAAAAATTCCGGACGGTCTCGAGCCTCTGGCGCCAGGGATCTGAACCGCTCCATCTGAAAACGGGACAGAGCATCGGCAATTTCATTAGATATGCCCGGAATGAAACGGGCAGAAAACACAATATTAGCACGCAAACAGTGCAAGACGAAAACCCTTAACAAGGCTGAAACCCTAGGGGACCTAGAAGACTGCTTGGCCAGCACCTCCACCACCGCCTGGTTATCAGACCAAAAACACACCCGGCGGTCCCTAAAAGAGTCAACCCACAAATGCACAGCCACCACGATGGGAAAAAACTCGAGAAAAGTTAAGTCTCGAATTATAGCTGTCCCCCGCCAAACGACAGGCCAACGCTCCGCACACCACCTACCGTCCCAAAACAGGCCAAACCCCAAGGACCCCGCCGCGTCAGAGTGCACCTGGAAATCATTGTGGAGGTTCAAAATATCTTGCCACAATGATACTCCATTAAAATCCTGTAGGAATTCCAACCAAACTCGCAGGTCAGCACGGACCTGGTTAGAAAGGCGCACCCTGTGTCGTGGGCCACGTAAGCCAGAGGTAAGCCTGGCTAGACGAGAACAAAACGGTCGCCCTGGGGCAACCACCCTACAGGCAAAGTTCAGGTGACCTAGCAACGACTGCAGTTGTCGCAAGGTGACCTTTCTTAAAGGAAGAAGTTCCCCGATCACCTTCCTTAACGCCACAAGTTTATCAGGCGGCAAGCTGGAGGTCTGGGCCACAGTATCTAATAAGATACCCAAATATGTCAACTGTGTTGAAGGACCTTCAGTCTTCTCAGCCGCCAGCGGCACTCCCAAATCCTCAGTCAACGCAGAGAAGGCCTGCAATAGCCGAACGCAGTCCCCCGTGTCGTCCCCTGAGGCCAGTAAAAAATCATCGAGATAATGGGTAACCCCACCCAAACCCGTCCTATCACGTAAGGCCCATTCCAAAAATGAACTAAAGCATTCAAAAGCCGCACAGGCTACTGAGCAGCCCATGGGCATGGCCTTATCAAAATAATACTTCCCTTCAAACTGAAAACCTAACAACCAGAAATCGTCAGGATGGATAGGAAGCAGCCGGAAGGCCGATTCAATATCGCATTTCGCCAAAAGCGCCCCAGGCCCAAATTTTCTTATCATTTTGATCGCATGATCAAGGGAAGCGTATTTCACTGAACAAAGCTCCGGGGGAATAACGTCATTTACTGACATGCCAATGGGGTGAGAAAGGTTATGAATCAGGCGGAATTCCCCCGGAGCTTTCTTTGGCACGATGCCCAAAGGTGAAATATGCAAATTAGGGAAAGGTGGGGCAGCAAAAGGACCAGCCATACGATGTAAAGCCAGTTCCTTGCCTATTTTCTTACGAGCCACCTCTGGCATATCCTTGACTGATTTCTGGTTCACAGGGCGCCCTGCCAGTGGGGCGGACACCACAGGTATTCTAAAACCTGCTGAAAAACCGTCACGCAAATAAGACGCTGAGACCTTATCAGGGTATAGTTCCAATAGAGACAACAACGGCTGCAGACGCACCGGGGTAAAAGCTAGGGAAGAAAGAGCACTATTTCCCTGCTCCGGGGGCAGGAGTCTGTGGGGCGGCCTTTGGGGGCTGCTGCGAGCCCCCCCCTCTACGAAAAGGACGCCGCCCCCCTCCCGTGCAGGCCGAGGCAGCATGGTTCCCCGAGCACCTCTCACAAACATGGGAATATTTACAAGGTTGCCGTTGGCAGGAACCTTTATTAAAATCCCAACACAACAATTTCCGGCCCACTTTAACCGAGGCCGACTTGATCTTCAACGTGTCAGGGGCCTTCTTGTCAATGCGGGGGGCCACGTAAGTGGTCCAAACATCCAAATCTTTACGATCCCAACGCGCCGTAGGGATCTTGGCTGCCCTGCGTCTGAAATTCTGATCATAAGCTAAAGCGGCTGCCTCACCCGCCATCGTAAAAGCTGAACGTACTATCGAAAGGTAGACCCATAAATGCAGGGATCTCCTGGGATACGCAGCGGAGACCACGCCTGCAAAAACCTGAAAGCTGTCCAACCACCGTTCAAAATTGCGATCCCCTTTTGCAATGGTTCGCTTACTTGAAGAAGCAGAGCCCCTGTCCTGGGGCTCTTGGCCCTCAAGGGGGGGTGCCAGGCTGAAGATGTCCACATAGCGGCCATCTAAAATCCTGGACCTCAGTTTAGCCGATAAATGGGCACCTGGTATAAGATCCCTAGCCGAATTGGTAGAAATTCTTACATCCGGCACTAAAACTCCATCCTTGCAATCCTGCACCGCCCCGTACCGGGCCCTGTGGGAATTCGCCCTCCGTTCCCAAATCCACTTTGGGAGACCAGAGGCCTCGCCAAAACCCCAATAGAGCTTAAGGGAAGCTTCCTCATCGCTACTGGAGGTTAAAGATGAAGTACCTGTAGACGAAGACGAAGCATCTCTGCGCCTCCGCTTAGATCGCCTCCTAGAGGCCTTTTTTCGGCGACGGTGTCCGCCTGATGAAGGCCTCGGAGGTGGGGGAAGGCTGTCCTCCACTGAAGACTCAGATGCTTCAACCAGTTGCGCCTCACCTGAAACCGACTGGAAAGAGACGACCTGTGAGATACCCGGACCTGCACTCCCCAATAAAGAGGACCGGGCAGGCGAAGAGCCACCCACCCGGCCCCGGGTTGACCGCCTCACCCTGGCCCCCACCCTGGACCGAGCCCGGCCCCTTGGCGTGGCCACCTGTGTCCCAGGTAAGGCCGGGGGCCGAGCCAGTTGCCCCATAGGCAAGTAGCCGCCAGGTGACACTGGTTCTCCCTCTTCTTCGCTAGATGAAGCGCCCGGGGGAGCAACACCCATGGAAGGAGCCGGCATTGCGGAAGAAGTTGAAGGGGTTGAGGAATGCTGCAAGAGGCTATCCATCTCCGCCTCAACCCGTGCCAGCGCCACCGGGTCACCAGCCACACTAGAAATCATATTCTGGATGCGCTTCAATGACTGGCCAGGCTCAGGAGAACGCAATGCCTGGGATGGGCCTTTTATAGGCCTCTTCGCGGGAGGGGCAGGAGCAGGCCTCCGAGTTACTTTCTTTGGTGCCATCCTACTGCTGGAGGAAAAGAAACAAATTAAATAAACAAGAAACCAAAATAAATAAGCGACAACAAGTAAAGCAAAAGTAAATGAAAACCAGCAGCAAGGCGCTTCCCAAAACCAGTAAAATGATGCTTGGTCACAACCAAAATTGTCTGCAAAAACTACAATTGCACCACCAGTGCACTGTTAAGCAGGCCCCGAGAGGCCTAAACAGGCCGGTAGCAACAGCCTGCAATTACTAGGCCCGGCCGCTAGAGGCCACTACAGCCCAGAGAATCACAAAATGGCGCTAGCCACAAAATGGCGGGCCCACCCGTACAGGCCCGGGAGGCGGGAGAAGAGGGGCGGGGGGTTTCGGCGTCCGGGCGCTCGGCCTGGCCCGAGGCCCCGCCGACGAGGAGCCCCGCGACCGCGGGACGCTGGGGGGGGGCTGAGGCGGAGCCCCCGCCTCCCCGGCCCCGTCCCCCGCGCAACGAGGCCGCTCGGGCCTTAAACCGCCGCCCCGGAGGGCGCTATGCACCCGACTCACCAAGGCCGCCCGGCCCACAAGAAAGCGCGCAGCCGCACGGACCGAAACGGAGCCCCCGGGGCGCCGCGAGCCAGCAGAAAACCGCCGCCGCCGCCCACGCCTCAACGGAGGCCCGATCCGGACGCGCGCCGCGAAGCCGGTAAGCCGTCCGGCGCCGCCCAAGCGCGACGCTTCAGCTGAGGCCTCAGCAACTCACGGGAGCCTAAAGGCCAGCCAAGCAGGCCGAATCTGGGCCACAGTGCAGCGGGCGGGCAACCAGGAAGGGTAGAGCCGGGCGCTCCTTGCAACGCGCCCGACCACCCGGGGAGCAAATTCGGCCGGCCGCGGTGACAAGGGCCGGGCCTAAAGCCGCCCGGGATCAGGGCCCCCCCCCCGGCAAGTGCAGCCCAATACCAATAGAAAATGAATAGGTAATATAACAGGCAGAGATAAACTAAAGGAAGGAAATGAAGGTAAAACAACAATAAAAGAATTGGGAGAAAAGAAAGAATAAAACCCAGGGGATGGTAATACAGAACCACTCTCGCTGCTTCACTCCGATGTAAAAGATCCGGTGTCCACAGCGAAAGAGAAAGGAAAAGAGCAGTGGACCTTCTTAAATAACCTCAGGTCCCACCCCCTAAATTGGCAACATCAATTTTACCCCAACAACTCCACTTCCAATCAGATTCAAGGCTCCAGAATCTATCCTGCCTGCCACTATGGGGTGTGCTGTTAGCCCCATCCGCAACCCGTGCTCTCTTTCAGTGAGAACATGCTTTCTCATTCAGCTGTTTTAGAGACACCCCCCCCCCCTTTTAAGGTCTCAAACATTTTGTACTGGGAAACCCAGCCAGACGGGTGGGGTATAAATAATAAAATTATTACTATTATTACTACTACTACTTCAAACCTTGGGGATCCCCTTCTTCTGTGGGGGAGGCACTGATTTTGTTACATGATCAATGTCACTCAGAGCCTGAACATAGAAGGAATTAATACTAAATAATAATATGAATAATAATAATGTGAATCAGGATTGCTAGCCAATCAACTATTCTACTGATCTTACCAGGAAAAGCTTCTTCTACCAGGAAAGTAATAATAACCCAGCAAACTTCAGAGCTACCTTGATAAAGATGATACTGCAATTACATTTAATCTCTTCATTTGCTCTTAAGTTTTTGTAAGGTGATTTACGGTACATTCATTTTAATGGGCATGATTCAACCAAATGTAAGGACTCTTACATGCATTGATTTCCTTGGGGAGATTAAACACACATTGACATAAACGCCAATGGGATTTCAAAGACAGCTTCATTTCATCTGAGTGGGAGGGAATCTTATTTTCATTATTTTGTCATTCTCTCTCTCTCTCTCTCTCTCTCTCTCTCTCCACACACACACCCACCCATATTTGGAGTCAGTAGATGAAGGATAGGATGAATCAGTAATAATATGTAGGTACTGAAATATCCTGGGTTCTGTGAGGTTTCATCTACTGGCTCAGAATACATTTCTAAGCCCTACTGGAAGTGCTGTTTTTATTTATTTTTTTATAAGTTACCTAAGAGCTTGAGATACCGCTCAGAGGACATGATGGAGGTGCATACCATGGACAGGGCCTTTTCAGATATGGCACCCCAGTTATAGAATCACCTTTCCAGGGAGGCTCACCGGCCACCATCTTCGTGGTCCTTTCAGCACTAGGTGAAGATCTTTCTGCTCACCCAATAACTTCTATATTCTAGGCCTTTCTATCTTTTAATTTGTGTGTTACTTTGCGGGTTTGTTGACTTATGTTTTGTTGCATTTACTTAGCTTTTGATTTCTTGGTAGGACTGGTCATTCAGTCCAGAAAATCCAGATCATGAACTGAATCAGACTGCTCTGGGATCTGCCTGGAGTGGGTTGTGGCAGCCCCAAATCTACCCAGATCAGGTCAGGACCTCCCAGAGTGATTTGAAGCTATCAAAAATGATGAGGAGAGGGGAGATGGTTGGATGGCTAGATTGTATGGATAGTGAGGAACAAGGAGATGGTGCAGCCACAGAGTTTGGCCTCTCCTCTTCACTCAACCCTAGGGCTGTGCAAGGCCCTTGACTTGGTTCAGGGGCTGCATTGGACCTCGATTGGGTCTGTAGGCTATGGAGAAATCCAACCTAATCAGGTTCACTGAATGAGGAATACTTGCACCAGCCCCATTTATTGAGGGTAGTGGTATCTTCTTTCATATTTAAATAGTTCTCTTAAATTATTTATTGTAATCCACTCAGAGAAGTTTATGCTATGGGACATAACAAAATGCCATAAATAAATAAATTGACTTTCCAGCGTACTCTGCCTCTGGTCTTCATCCACCCTTCTGACTCGTGATTGTTAATCAACATAAAGGCCACAATTCAATGCAAAATGTCAAGGGCTTCCGGTAATAAACCAATAAAAAATACAATAGAACACCGTAGGTAATCAATTCAAGTATCAGAGAACCAATAAGAATGGTACAACCCATACAATCTAGCAAGCCATAAAAAAGGTAGCATCTAGCCAAATTAGAAAATATGCTGGAACATCTGAGCTGAAAATATGTCAGGATTGGTACCAGGCAAATTTCTCTGGGGTGGGCACTTCTATATAGGGGCCTTCACAACTGACAAAATCTTCTCCTTAGATTAAGTCATCTAGTCTCACACAGAGGGAGAACTCTGAGGAGGAGTGGACTTTTGTGATGAACAAAGGATTCAGAGCAGCTCATAGGGCTGGGTGATATTAGGTTTTGAACATTGTGGTATATCATCAGCTAAACATCACGATACACTGATATATGACAATATCTGAAATAAGGACGTAGCTATATAGAGGCAAGCGGAGTAACATCCTGGCAACTGCTGCTACTTAGGGGTCAAATACTGACACGTTTTTTCCTACCTTTAACATATTGTTACAACTGTTATTTTATAAAACAGAACAAAAGGTGCAGCAGGAATCGTGAGAGGAGGAGTTTTTCCCATATTGTGATGTTTTACATAGCACACACACACACATGCACACACACGGTGATATATCACGATATATCGCCATGACAAATATTATGAAGCTCTTATATGATGTGGGCTTCAAACCAGTTTTGGACGATGTATTGATACATCACCCAGCCCTAACATGTGAACAGCCTTAGGTCTTTTTGACCCTGTGCACAAATAAACTCCACCCATTGAGGGATCCAAATGAAATGTTATTTCATCTTAACGGGAGAAAGATAGAAAGGTTTTTGGTAATATGGCTGCAACTCTTTCCCCCTCTCTAACCTGCCTTCTATAACCTTTCCCTTTTCCTTGATGCTGCCATATAAAGTTTGCTAATAAATACGTTACGAGCCACCAATGGCCCATATGTCTGTCTAGAAATATGCTTAATCAGATTAGCTGTAAAGCTAATGTTTCCCAAGTTCAGAAGGACTCCCTAGATGATTTTATTTAATTTTTTTTTTTTTGCTTCCTATTATTGCATGCAAAGCAATACTGTAAACAGGAACAAATTGAGAATGAATACCAGAAGCTCCAATTGCTTCTTCACCTTCATAAAAGTTGGCGAGGGAGCTACCAAGAGTAAGGAATCACACTGAGACTAAAGTGAGTCTCAATCTTCTGGGAACCAAGGAAAAAATTCTGCTCTGTGGTTACATTTACAGCACGCTTCTAAAGTGTGCTAACTGCACATTTACAGCACATGGTTTCTCAGCCCTATGTGGCTTCTACTTAAATAAGAGAAAAGTCATTTTTAGCTTTTGCCTAAATGGTATCTAGGCATGCATGCTTGCATAATTTTGCATGCCACCGTTCCATAGTTAAAACCTTCTTTGGTGATCACTCATAGCCAAGTAAGATTGTCTTCCATAAACATGGTTTTAACAGTGAGTCTGTAAGTGATTGTGGAGGCCAGTTCTGGATCCATACATCCTTCCACAGTGGGGACAGAGGATTCCAGGAGGGAGTTGATCACGATGAGCGTTTGCCAAGCATGCCTTCCTGTTAGCATATTTATCCCTTTTGTCGTGAGTTCAAGTGTCTTCAAAGCCCATGACACTTTTGTTAAAAGCTGTTCTCCAGTTGGAGCGCTCTCAGGCAAGTGTTTTCCAATTGTTGGTGTTTATACTACATTTCTTTAGATTTGCCTTGAGAGTCTTTAAACCTCTTATGTTGACCACCAGCATTACACTTTCCATGTTTAAGTTCGGAATAGAGTAGTTGCTTTGGAAGACAATCATCAGGCATCTGCACAACATGACCAGTCCAACAAAGCTGATGTTGAAGAATCATTGCTTCAACACTGGTGATCTTTGCTTCTTCCAGTACACTGGCATTAGTTCGCCTGTCTTCCCAAGTGATGTGTAAAATTTGTCGGAGACACCATTGAGGCCACCATTCCATAGCATGCGCAACGTGATTTGCAACATGAAAAAATACAGAATTACAAACATAACAAAAAGCAGTCGTAAAAAGCATCTAAAAGTAGGATTTTTATTGACTTCACAGATTTTAAAATCTTGGAGATTGGAGACCACCCAGGAGAACCTTCACCTTCTCCATAACTAGCATTGCTTCAAGGAGTAAAGACACAGGTCCCGTTGACAAGGGTCAGTAGGGCTCTTTAATTACAGTGTCATAATATTTGCAAGGATGGCTGTGGATTCTAAGCCCACAGGGCTGAAGCTAGCTCACATGGTCATTTCATCTCTAAGCCCCTGCCCTGAAAGGTTTGCTTTCAGAGCAGGGATGGGGAACATTCTTCAGCCTGAATGTGAGTTACACACTGATAAGAGGAGCACACACCCTGGTTGACAGGAGACATCCAGGGATTCATGCAAAGACACAACAGGCAGCCTCATCTGATGTGGTCACAAAAAAGTCACTTATTGAAAAAATCCCAGGGTTGATCAAATGGTTTCTAAATGGCAATGCTGTGACTTTCTGTGTGCAGAGAATATGACCTATAACTGTACTGTGTCTTTTTTAAATGTTATGAACTCTATTTGGTGGTGGTGTTTTTTGGGGGGGGGCAGGGATCCTACTTACAGGAAAGGGGTTCATCCTGCTTATAGATAGAACCGATTACATGATTCCTGCCAGTTGTCAGACATTAAAAATGCACCTTAAAAGTGCAGTACCATACATGTTTACACAGAAGTAAGCCCCACTGAGTACATTGGGACTTAGCCCCAGGTAAATGCATATATGGTTTTCCTAGTAGTGATGTATGGAAGTGAGAGCTGGACCATAAAGAAGGCTGATTGCCAAAGAATTGATGCTTTTGAATTATGGTGCTGGAGGAGACTCTTGAGAGTCCCATGGACTGCAGGAAGATCAAACCTATCCATTCTGAAGGAAATCAGCCATGAGTGCTCACTGGAAGGACAGATCCTGAAGCTGAGGCTCCAATACTTTGTCCGCCTCATGAGAAGAGAAGACTCCCTGGAGAAGACCCTGATGTTGGGAAAGATGGAGGGCACAAGGAGAAGGGGATGACAGAGGATGAGATGGTTGGACAGTGTTCTCGAAGCTACCAGCATGAGTTTGACCAAACTGTGGGAGGCAGTTGAAGACAGGAGTGCCTGGCGTGCTCTGGTCCATGGGGTCACGAAGAGTTGGACACGACTAAACGACTAAGCAACAACAACAAATGCATATAAGATTGCAAGCCAACAGTAGAATCCTGGGCACGTCTACTTAGAAGTAAGGCCCACTGAGCTTAATAGGCTCACACCCAGATTGGTTATAAACAGCAGCTTAAAATGCCTTAGTTGGTACAAATGAACCTGTTTTTGCAGCAACGGTGAAAAAAATCTGGTTCAGATGATATTGGAAGTGGAAACTTCCCTTGAAATTACTACGAAGGCAGCAAAAGGGCAAAGCATCTGATAGAGGATATCCTTCTCCACCCTCCCCATTGATTACCCTGCAGCTAATTAGCAGACTTTGCATTAAATAGTAAATATTGATTCCCTTGCTATTTCCTTCCTGCTGTGGAGTTTTTGGACACTTGTATGTCCATTCCCCCTACAAGGAAACCACGTGTTAATGACTCTCACCTGCCTTCAGTATCAGCAGAACTAATTATACAATTGGGCCTGAGAAACTTGCAGATCGATCCGGGCTCGGTGTGTGTGCGTTCAGTGTAAAACCACACAAAAGGCAGAGGTCATCAAATGCCTTCAGTGGGGATCGGATGAGTTTTTGTTCCACCTGCTTTAGTAAAGGAAGTGTCCAGTTTTCTTACTGTTTACTGTTAGGTCCAGCCCTGCCTTTAGGCAGTGTGAAGCACCTGCCTCTGGCAGCAGCTGCTATGTGGCCAAAAGTGTATGTCACATGGTCTTCCCCATGGCCTTCCAGAGCCCTCTAAGCTACCCTGCTGCCCGCAGGGGCAATGAAAGATTATGTCTTGCCTCTAGTGTTGAAGTAAGAGTCAGCTGCCAGGCTTTCGCCTACTGTCCTTTGATTCAAACAGCAAAGTATCTCAGGACAACTCTGCCTGTATTTTTAGTGATGCACCAGTCTGGGCACTCCCTACCCTGCCCTGCAAATCCAGTACTGTGATGGGGCAGTACAAATCCTCCAGTGGAGGCTGCGTGATGACAGTGTTATATTTGTATGTATATAGAAAGATAGTTTTAATGAACTGGAGCCCATTCTGTCAGGTCACGTCCAATGCCACAGATAAAGTGGACTCTAGTTTACAAAAGCTTATGGCGGAATAAGGTTTGTTAGTTTTTAACAGTACCACAAGACAGCAGTTGTTTTTACTGCTATGCAATTTACTACTACTATTATGGACGCGGGTGGCACTGTGGTCTAAACCACTGAGACTCTTGGGCTTGCCGATCGGAAGGTCAGCAGCTCAAATCCCTGTAATGGAGTGAGCACCTGTTGCTCTGTCCCAGCTCCTGCCAATATAGCAGTTCGAAAGCACACCAGTGCAAGTAGATAAATGGTACTGCTGTGGCAGAAAGGTAAACAGCGTTTCCATGCCCTCTGGTTTCCATCACAGTGTCCTGTTGCACCAGAAGCGGTTTAGTCATGCTGGCCACATGACCCGGAAAGCTGTCTGTGGACAAACGGTGGCTGCCTCGGCCTGAAAGCAAGATGAACGCCACAACCCCATACAGTGGTGCCTCGCAAGACAAAAATAATCCATTCCGCGAGTCTCTTCGTCTAGCGGTTTTTTCATCTTGTGAAGCAACCCTATTAGCGGCCTAGCGGATTAGTGCTATTAGCGGTTTAGTGGCTTAGAAAAAGGGAGGAAAGCGAAAAAAATCGCAAGACTCGCAAGACGTTTTTGTCTTGTGAAGCAAGCCCATAGGGAAATTCGTCTTGCGAAGCACATCGAAAAACGGAAAACCCTTTCGTCTAGCGGGTTTTTCGTCTTGCGAGGCATTCGTCTTGCAGGGCACCACTGTAGTTGCCTTTGACTGGACTTAACTGTCCAGGGGTCCTTTACCTTTCTTTTTTCTTTTTACCTTAATACTACTACTACTACTACTACTAAAGGCAGACATTCATCTGCTGAAAGCAAAAACAAGGTCTTCAAGTATGAAAATGCCATAATGCCAGGGTGGGCTGATGGGGGAATGGAACAGACTAGGGGAGAGGGGATGGAGGTAGCGTTGGAGGGGACACCGAGGATAATCTAGTCTAATACCCTGCTATGCGGGAATAACTCCATTGTGACTAACAGAGCAACCTTGTAATTGGAGGGTATGATTCTACCTGGGAAGCAAATCCCTTGTCTAGTACAAAAACCCCTGAACCCCCTTCACCCCCCCAACGGGGGCAATAAGGTAGATGACCAAAAGACATACTGTATATCTCATGCCTATAGTTTTCAGATTAATTGCACACAAAATACTTGGGAAAATAGCTTCCCACCTACAAACTGTAACGACTTCTCTTGCAGGAAAACTACTGCAGCGATCCTTCTGAATTTTGGCAGTTTCATACCCCCAGAGAGAGCAACAATGCCTTCAAATTCCATCCAGTTCTGCCTCCAAATGAGAAAATGTATACATGATTCACATACACCAAAATATAAAGGTGTCCATCGCCAACGTCCCTTTATATATTTTCCTGCAATTTGGCAGGCTTTGTGCACTCTGGAACGCCTGCAAATTCCACCTACTTCTGTTGCATATAGTTGTTGACTATCCAATAGCAAATGTGTGTGTGTGTGTGGGGGGGGGAGAAAGTAGACTCAGACCCCTGAGCTGAATCAAGCAGCCTCTGAACTTGTCTAAACTGCATTCAACTGAGTTACAAAGTGGCAAATTGGGGTCTGAACGGGATCGTGTGGACAATGCACAGACCTAACACTTGCCTTGGAGAAAGTTCTATTGAATCTGATATGATTTATTTCTGGGTAAACATATATAGGATTGCGCTGTTAGCAAGAGAAACCACTGAGCCTTGAACATAGTGTTAATAGGCTTGCGCATTATAAAAGAAGAAGACCAATATAAGGGACAAAGTTGAGCACTTTTAAAGTCTCCTCATAAATAAATGCCTCGTAAATAATATTTTAATTCAATGAGATGCACTATGGGATTTAATTTGGATTGGATTTCATGGTCCAGTTCATTGTTTTTGTGAGCTCCTGATCCCTATATAGAGATTTCTAAAGCTTTTAAAAAGTTTCTTTTCTAATGACCTGCACGATGAAGGGATCTGAAGGAAGGGGGAGAGCGTGCTTCTATACTTTGTTAACTATTAAATTCTAAGATTCATTGGCTGCCATTGTAACATATCTCTTTCAATCTGTGTGTATATTACAGTATGTGTATCTATGAAGTGATGCCACTGCAATAAACGGCAAGGTGTGATAAAGGATATTTATCACTTGCTATCAGAATGCTGCTGGAGAAGAGATACCTCAGCGGCAATCGCTGCATTTTATTACACAGTTCTGCTACATCCAAGTTAATTGTGATCTCCACTGACCCACAACACATGGCAAGGGTTCATCATGTAGTGCATGCAATCCAATATACCGTACTTTTACTTGTATAAGACTATGTTTTTTCTTTAAAAATCGTGCTAAAAAGTGGGGATCAC
Source organism: Podarcis melisellensis (assembly GCF_964234715.1). Classification (NCBI taxonomy): domain Eukaryota; kingdom Metazoa; phylum Chordata; class Lepidosauria; order Squamata; family Lacertidae; genus Podarcis; species Podarcis melisellensis. The sequence goes on along the minus strand of NC_138543.1, from coordinate 56,550,029 downwards.
CTTATACATGGGTAGTGCATTGGGTGGGCATTTGATTGGTTGCTGCCAAGGCTGTCAGTGGCTATTGTGCTTGTTATTGGTTGCTGCGTCAATGGGTGGTGTTGATTGGCTGATGCTCTTGTAGTTGGGTGGGCGATAGGCAGATTTAGTAAGTGATTTTCTGCAATCCCCTTAAAAAATGCTCAACAACCATGGGTAATCCTCCACAAAAAGCTCAACAACTCTGTGCCATTTCCCTCCATTTTCTTAAATTTGAGTCCCCCAAAATAGGGGGTGTCTTATACATGAGGGTGTCTTATAGACGGATAAGTATGGTACTTGTCCAGAAACTCATGCTGAAGACTTTAACATTTGGCCATTGTATGTAGAATTGGGATGTGCAGCCAAATGCTGTTCTTTAGGTTTCCAAAACACTGCATAGTTAAAACTATGGAACTCGCTCCCTTGGGAGGCAGTGATGACCACCAACTTGGATGGCTTCTAGGGGATTAGACAAATCCATGGAGGATAAGGCTGATCAATGACTACTGCTGGATGATGGATGGCGGCTAATGGTTTGAGGTTGAATCCTGACAAGACAGAAGTACTGTTCTTGGGGGACAGGGGGCGGGCTGGTGTGGAGGACTCCCTGGTCCTGAATGCTGGGTGTAATGGTTATATGGGGTTGCTCGTGCGTAAGTTGCCGCCACTCCTGGCTAGGGAGCCTGGTTAAACCTTTCCTGGCTGGACAGCCCTTCACTTCGTGGCTGTTCAATCACTAGCAGAATCCGTCAGTGGGCGTTTCTTGAACTTCTTCCAGCAAAGAAGTTCTTTGACGCCAAGTCTACGCCTACTTTCCCTGCGCGGCAGTCTTCTGCGCAGGGTGGGTGTGGGTAGTGGAGGACCTGTGCTCTCCCCGCTGGTCTCCAGCGAAGAGTCCTGGAGCCCCCTCTCCGATTCCCCCATCCGCCCCCCTTTATCCCTGGTGTTACGCTGATTTCCTTCCCCAGCTGATGAGTCCCCTCTCTCCCTGCTTGGCCCTTCCCCGGCATCGCTTGGGAGCCCTGCCTCCACTTCTGGCTCTGATGTCAGTTCCCTGACACTGGGGTGGCAGTGGGTGGTTGAGTAGAGGATGAACAGCTAAAACGGCATATATTTGCCTAAATAGTGTGTGTCCTAATGGAAATGCTCTCACAGACTCTTTGTACTCTGTCCAGTAATGCATTACCGAATAAAGCCTGACCAACTGGGAATTTGGTGTAAGCCTCTGCACTTGAATGCCAAATGGGAATTTGCCCCGGTCCCAACCTTTGAACATTTATGATAGTGCTGTAGAGACAGAGATGATCTTTACAGAGCAAGGCGAATCACTCATCAGTCCTTAGAACATGAGAATCCCGAATGGCTGCTGGGCAAGAAGTCTGGGTTTATGCAATGTGATGCATCTTTCTCAATGAAGAACTGTGCTCCTACAGTATGTACTGTATTTGTGAAGGAGGCCATCAAGAGATATTTCAGTACATTTCCCCCCCTTTACCATGACCATCCAGCCATCAATCTGTACTTTACAGAGAGGTTTCATCACCAATAGTTTAAAGCAGCTGTTGCTGCCGTTTATCCATCATGCTGTGTTTTAAGGAAGGTGTTCCACATCTCTCAGGTCTCAAGGCCAGAGTGACAAGGACATAAAGTCAAATCCTCACCTCAACTTTCAGCAAAGCCAGCAAGTGCTGACAAGGTGTGATATTCCACAGTGTGTCTCTTCAGGCAAGGGAACCATTTTAATAGCCCAGGCCTCAACAGGACTGAATCTGAGCTCATACCCGTACCAGGATTCTCAAACACACTTTGAAAAAAAATAACAGCGCTTCAGATTTATGTCGAGAGAGTTAAGGACTGTATTACCTACATTCTCTCAAACATCCTTACAACTTTCATAGGGACATAGGAAGCTTAATTATACCTCAGACTAATAGCTAATTTAACTCAGTATTGTCAACATTGACTGCCCCAGGGTTTCAGGCAGGGGACAAATCCTGGTCCCAAGCTGTACAAGGCTTCATAATATTATTATTATTAATAATAATAATTTATTTCTACCCTGCCCATCTGGCTGGGTTTCCCCAGCTGCTCTGGGAGGCTTCCAACAAAAGATTAAAAATATATTAAAACACCAGTCATTAAAAACTTCCCTAAACAGGGCTGCCTTCATACACCAAAGCACTGATGAGATTTAAAAAAAGATGTTTAAAATGGGTATACCAAAAAACAACAACCCCTGAAATGTTTCTGTCAGAGATTAGAGGGGTAGATACCCCAAAGAAAATGTTAAAAGTGGTTTATGTATGTAAAAGCAGCAGTTACGATTCTTCATGTGCAGAAAAGGAAGGAAGAAGTTCCCGCCAAAGAAGAATGGATAAGTAAGATATTGGATTATGCAGAACTGACAAAATTAACAGCAATATCTAATGATGAGTGTTTTATGGAAGAACAGATGGACTACTTAAAGAAATAGTATGATGAACTTGCAAGCAGGATTTGAGCTATGAGCAACAGAAGTAATTAGATTATAATTTTGTGGTTGCAATTTAATAGAGAGAAGGCAGGGCACAGCAGGAGGGGAAGAACAACACCATTGAAAAGAGAAAAGACAAAATTGTGTTTTGCTTGTATATGTTATTTTTTAAAAGAAATATAATTGGGGAAAAATCAAAATGTGATTTTACTTTTGTGCAGTAGGCTAGTTTCTCCATGCACGCACCTCTGTTCTCTAGCCATCCAAGCAAGAGCTCAAGGGCACATTCCAGGCAGGCAAAGACACTCAATGGGAGCCAGCGTGGTGTAGTGGTTAAGAGCAGTAGACTTGTAATCTGGTGAACTGGGTTCGCTTCCCCGCCCCTCCACATGCAGCTGCTGGGTGACATTGGGCTAGTCACACTTCTCTGAAGTCTCTCAGCCTCACTCACCTCACAGAGTGTTTGTTGTGGGGGAGGAAGGGAAAGGAAAGGGGATTGTGAGCTGCTTTGAGACTCCTTAAGGGGAGTGAAAGGCGAGGTATCAAGTCCAAACTCCTCCTCCTCCTCCTCCTCCTCCTCCTCCTCCTCCTCCTCCTCCTCCTCCTCCTCCTCCTCCTCCTCCTCCTCCTCTTCTTCTTCTTCTTCTTCTTCTTCTTCTTCTTCTTCTTCTTCAAAGAGGGTGTGAAACAAGGTTAGAGATGGATGTGGCTTTGAAGATGGTCCTGGGGGACAAGTGGAGAGGTCTAGGGCCCCTGGTCCTGAGGATTCCCATCCCTGTTACAAAACAAGCAGACGTTCTTGCTCATTCTTCCTGGTCTAAGAACACCTGAAGAGCCTGCTGGGTCAAGCCAATGGACGCTCTAATTCTCACAGCGTCCAAACAGATGTACCTTGGAAATGGGCATGCAGGACCTGAGTGCAAGAGCAACTCTCGCCTCTGGTGGTTTCCAGCAACTGGTATTCAGAAGCATTGCTGCTTTCAACTGTGGAGGCAGAGCATAGCTTTCATGGCTAGGAGCTAGTAGTATTTGACATATTGTTTCGCTCCTAAGGAACTAAGGCTAAGCCTATAGCCCTCATCTGGGTCCTTTGTTCATAAGCACATTGCATGGCACATTGCTACTCTGTCTTTCTTTCAGCAGGAAACAATGGCATTCATGGACATCGCGACCCCAGAGCCAGTGCTACACAGCTTGTGTTCCTTCAACAGTTTTGGTTTCTTTCGCCAAGGGGGTTGTAAGCAGAACCCCCAGCAGATCTAAACACATGAGGGGACTCATGCAGCGATGGTGCATTTCCCCCTATAAGCCACCTACTGCTTGAAGGATGAAGGACTCAAAAGCCAGCTTGAAATGTGTTACTTTGAAGCACACACGGACAATGACCCTGTATCGATGCGAGCCGTCCACTCAGTCTTTGTTTGCAAGGGCTTGTGAAATAAGCCCAGCCAATTTATTCTGGGCTGCTCTGAAAGCTATTGATTTGGGATCAATACAGATCAATTTTTAATAAATGCTACATTAGGAGTGGGAAGGCTGCCAGGCTGGACTGACCCAAGTTCCATCTAGTGCAGGGATGGTGAACCTCTCTGACCCTCCAGATGCTGTTGGATTCTAGCTCCAATCAATCTCAGCCAGAATTGCTAATGGTTAGCGATGATGGGAGCTTGAGTCCACCAGCACTCAGAGGTTCTCTATTCCTGATTTAGCCCATTATGCTTTTTATGGCAACATACATAAAACATCCCAAATATCTCTGTTTTAGAGAGGCAATCCCTATTTTCTGGAAAGCAAATGTCCTTATTTCCATCCTTATTGCTACCTCTGAGGGATGCCTTATTTAAAAACAACCTGAGTTGCTACAGTTGCTATTCTTAGCAGTTTGAATTGAGGTTCTACCACCAGCCTCCAGAAGTTAAATCTCAAAATGCAGACCAGATGCATTATGTCTGGGGCAGGAGTGAGAGAACCAGTCACTTTTGGTTTCTGCTCATTTCTCAGTTTTTCAGCCTTAAATTCAGTTATCCACATTTCCACACCAGCTTGCTATTATTATAAAGTCCTTACAAAAAATCACCAGCATTTTAGTGCAGATTTCTCCTACTGCACACATTTTTGCATGCAATTCTGCCTGATATGGACATTGTCGCCAAGCAATTATTCATTACAATGAATATTTGTATGTTGTTGTTTTTTTAAAAAATATATATATATGCATTTTCTGCACACTTTACCCTAGGATATGCATTTCTGTAGTGATTACTTGGCTGGAAAACTGCATTGCAAAATTTGGTGAAGCATATGTTCCAAAGGATTGCTTTTTCCCCAGTTCTCATTCTGAAAAGTGTGAATTAGCTAGTTTCAGCTTAAATATGAACTAAATCAAATTGCTCTCCATCTCCTAGTCTGGGTTTGGTATTTGTGTGCATTGTGCCATCCAATGGGCAGATTGCCATTTTGCAAACTGCAGTTGCAGAGCTTGTAGTATCAGAGGAATGTAGAGATAGAAGGGACCCCAAGGGTTTTCTAGTCCAGCCCCTGCAATGTAGGAATCTCAAGAATTATGAACTATTAGCTTTTCAATCAGTGGCACTGAGTCTATCTCAGAATAAATTCATGCATTCATTCATTCATGGCTTTTACATCCCACCTAATCTCCACTGAGGGACGCGGGTGGCGCAGTGAGTTAAACAACAGAGCCTAGGACTTGCTGATCAGAAGGTCGGCAGTTCGAATCCCCACGACGGGGTGAGCTCCCGTTGCTCGGTCCCAGTTCCTGCCAACCTAGCAGTTCGAAAGCACGTCAAAGTGCAAGTAGATAAATAGGTACCGCTCTGGCGGGAAGGTAAACGGCGTTTCTGTGCGCTGCTCTGGCTCTCCAGAAGCGGCTTAGTCATGCTGGCCACATAACCTGAAAGCTGTACGCCGGCTCCCTTGGCCAATAAAGCAAGATGAGCGCCGCAACCCCAGAGTCATCTGCGACTGGACCTAATGGTCAGGGGTCCCTTTACCCCTCTCCATTGAGCTCAAGTTCAACTACATGCTTCTTCCCTTCCTCGTTCAATCCCCTCAACACTCTTGCGTGGTAGGAAGGCTGAGAGGCATTGACTAACCCAAGGTGAGCTTCATGGCTGAGTGGACATGGAACCCTGGTGTCCCAGGTCCTAGTCCGACACTCTAACCATTACACCACACTGCCTATATCATTGCAATGGCCAACTACATTTGATAAGTTGCTTAGAGGGGAGAGACCTAGAACCACAATTCCATGTGGGGCAAGGGTGTTTCTTTGAGCTACCGTTTCAAACCATCTGTGTATTTAAGGCTCAGTAAAACTTTTACAAAGTACTTTGGAACATTATGTAAAGCAAAGGATTGTGTATGTATTGATGCATAATATGCAAACCACTTTGGGAGATAACTTTTGCCAGAAAAGTGGTCTGTAAGGCCATTAGTTAAGTAACTAATTCTATTGGACAAATCTTTATCAAGGAGGAGAGGGCTATTGATGATGATGATGATATTTATTTATTTATACATACATACATACACACATACTTACATACATACATACATACATACTCACCCATCTGGCTGGGTTTCCCCAGCCACTCTTGGCGGCTTCCAACAGAATATTAAAATACAGTAACCTATTAAACATTAAAAGCTTCCCTAAATGCTTCTTCATACCAGTAGCTGGAAGCCACAAGAGGGGAGAGTGGACTTCCCAGAGGCATCTGTGTGGCCACATCCAGAGAAGAGATGCTGGATGAGATAGGTCATTGGCCTGATCCAGCAGGCAATTATTGTAGAATCAAAGAGTTGGGATCCCTAAGGGTCATCTAGCTAGCCCCTGAATTTTTTTTTTATCCAGGAATCCTTTCATTCTTCCCTAAAAGGAATCTTACTCAAATGCTACTTAAGATAGCACTGACTCCTTGTGTAACATTAAACAATGATCACTCTACTTGTTATATTTCACCCTTAAGCCTTGCTTAGCTAAGCTCATTGTCTCCACCCTATATTTGTTGTTGTTGTTGTTGTTGTAGTAGTAGTAGTACAGGAGACTGCTCAAAACTTTAATGGTTCGATCCCATTAGGCTCAGGCTCAGGTCTCTCAATCCATTTGTCTGTGATTTTATTTGATATAAAACACCCACTGACATTCCAATCTCCATTTTATGTCCTAAGCAACGGCAAAAGTTATAGCCTGACATGTTTATCATTGTGTAGCTAAGCCAATTATCTATGTGCTGGGCTTGCTATTACCAATGTACAGCAGTAATTAGGGTCACAAATGATATCCACAAGTTGCGGCGGTGTTCAAAAAGGCTTCCGTTTGCAAGTTTTGGAGTCGTCGAGAAATGTATGTTTGCCTTCCAGAGATTTCAGTTTAAATTTAAGCTTCTTTCATGCAGCTCAGGAAGCCATGTTCACTGTAGAAAATGGCAGGATGTTATTTTTCAAGTAGATGATTGTGTGGCAGGTGTGTGTGGAATGATTGACGGCCCAGTATTTAGATGCCTCAGTCCAGGACAATTGCCACTAACTTAAGATGAGTTAACTCAACATGGGTAACTTTAGATCTGAGCAGAACATGTTCAAAGGCAGTTGCATGAAAGTTGAGAGGATATGCCTGGGTGCTGCTTCGCAACAGATCATGGTTTATAGGGAAATTGCACAAATCACAGTGGCCATGTTGAGTCAAAACCATAAACCAGGGGTTTGGGAATCTCAGGTCTAGGGGACAAATTAATAATCGCAATCACCATCATCATCATGGCTAGAGATATTCATCAAAACAACAACAACAAAAGATTTCTACATCTCTCTAACCTCTTTCTTCTTGAGCTCTGGGCATTTCTCAAGTCAGCTTAGTTTCATTTCTAATAAAACAAACATTTTTAATTTTATTTTTGCATTTTTTGGACACTTAAGGCCACAAAGCTACTTAGGGAGCCCCTGATTCAACTCGAGATGCCATGTTAACAGTTTAATCCGACTTGGAAATATGGGAACCTTCCCTGAATCACACTGATTCACCCCATAATTCATGGTATGCCCAGAGTTCATGCACACCCCAATACATGACCCAGCCAGTCCTTCTTCTCCCAGGAGAATTGGAGACCCATCTAATCAATCATGGCTCCTGAAGGAGCATTCCCTCCCCCTTTAAACTTCCTTTTAATTGATATGTATAGAAGTACAATTACAAAAGAAATATAATATTTCTGGTTGTGAATTATAGGCCTAGTCAGAGCACTGCCACAACCCGAATACAAATGGCTGTTTCATGTGTAGCTTCAGCATAAATAAGAGGTGGAGGACGAAACCCAGAGATAGTTAAACACAGCTCTTCATTTTGAGTAACGAGTGGTGAGCAGGAGCAGGTGACACCGAGACAAAAGGGAAAGGTATATTTGGAAAATATACAGATGTTGGTACTATAATTATGTCTGGAGTTTCATATTTGCATGCACGTTCCCCGTCTAGCAGTTGAATTAGGGTTGAATGGAGGAGAAAGTGAAGAGGAAATGGAACATGTTTGGGAGTCTCCTCTGACAGGGTTGCTTCACAAACATGTCCGTAGCCTAGCAACTGCTGAGAAGAGTGATGACTTGAAGGGGCTTTCACGTCACAGGTGGAAGTTCTGGAACTCCTTAAGCACAAAGGTTTCAGAGGATCTTTCAGGCTTTGATGGGCAAGTCAGCATGCATGCTCTCCTTAATTACAAAAAAAGAGGACTACCTCAGGTTGTGTTTGTTGTTGTTTAGTCATTTAGTCATGTCTGACTCTTCATGACCCCATGGACTAGAGCACGCCAGGCACTTCTGTCTTCCACTGCCTCTCGCAGTTTGGTCAAACTCATGCTGGTAGCTTCGAGAACACTATCCAACCATCTCATCCTCTGTCATCCCCTTCTCCCTGTGCCCTCCATCTTTCCCAACATCAGGGTCTTTTCCAGGGAGTCTTCTCTTCTCATGAGGTGGCCAAAGTATTGGAGCCTCAGCTTCACGATCTGTCCTTCCAGTGAGCACTCAGGGCTGATTTCCTTCAGAATGGAGAGGTTTGATCTTCTTGCAGTCCATGGGACTCTCAAGAGTCTCCTCCAGCACCATAATTCAAAAGCATCAATTCTTCGGCGATCAGCCTTCTTTATGGTTCAGCTTCCACTTCCATACATCACTACTGGGAAAACCATAGCTTTTACTATATGGACTTTGTTGGCAAGGTGTTTTACTATACGGACCTCATGTGGTAGATTTCTGCTATCTGGAGTGGTGCCAGGATGTTGGAACACAGATAGTTTGAAGTGTGCCCCCTGGGCTAACTCCCCACCATCTCTCTGTGGGAATGTTCAGGGGTGCAGGAGAGGATATATTGACTGATTATATCCTTATCCAACTTGTGCTAACAAGTTTCCAAAATATCAGCAGAGTTTATAAACATTCCCCTTTTAGTTCGCAATGGTAACGTGTGCACAGGTTCGCTAGAACCTCTATAATAATTACTCTGGTAATTTTCCCTTTGTTCCCTCTTAAAATACAAGACACGTCACAGTCTTTATAAAAGTATAAAAGAGTTTACTCACGTTCTGTTCACAATATGATCCCAGAAGGCAGACAGCTTAAAAAAGGTAATATACACTCAGAATCTATTTTGTAGCAAGATAGTCCTTATCTCCTCTCTTGGCTGGGAGCCAAGAAAGCATCCTTAGATGTTTCCTCATCGAAGGAAGATGGCAGAGAGAGAGAGATGTAGCTGCCTGCCCTGTGCTTTTATCATTTACCTGCACAGGTGAGGCCACACCCACCTCTGGTCACATGCGGAGGAAGTCCGTCCCCAGGAAGTTTACCTGCTTGCTAGACAGACATCCCTCCCCATGTTCTAACATGTACACTCTAGGAATGTTGTCATTGACTGCTCCTGTGTTTACATCCCACACTCTCTAGCCTTCAACCAGGCAAGCAAGAGACTTTGGGACTTTTTTGAGGATACATTCAAGCCTGGTAAAAGCATACCCCTCAATGGTCTTGATAAAATCGGGACATCCTGGGTTTTTTTCTTCATGCGAGAGCACAGTGCCCAAAGATATTGCACGATCTCACGCAGCAATCTTGCCCCCCCCCCCCGTGTGCGTGCTTTGGGGGGCACTATATTACATCATGCCCCCCCAAAAAACACATCTTTTGGGACCGCAATCGGTCACTGCCACATGACTTGCGTGGTAGTGCAGTCCTGGAAGATGTGCATTCTGGATTTTCACCTCAATGGGTTGGAGGGTATGCAAAAGTGCTTGAGGGGTGCATGGAGGACAGCTGGTGGAGGGACCTCCTGTGAAGGGGCAGGGCCTGGTGGGAATCATGAGTGAGATATAGAGAATCTTGGAATGTGTTAATTCCTGATATTTCCTCAACCCTGCCCAAGGCCCTCATGAGAGAAAGTGTCATCCTGGGAGTGATGTACCACTGACATATTCCTGAGGACCTCATTCACCATCCTCTCTGACTTCCTCAGCATCTCCATGTTAGCTTCTTTGTCCTCAAAACCTCTTGCTTGAGATCCAGGAGCTCACTGCATGGAACACACAGTGGTACCTCAGGTTACAGATGCTTCAGGTTACAGACTCAGCTAACCCAGAAATAGTACCTTGGGTTAAGAACTTTGCTTCAGGATGAGAATAGAAACCGTGCAGCGGTGGCGGGGCAGCGGCGGGAGGCCCCATTAGCTAAAGTGGTACCTCAGGTTAAGAACAGTTTCAGGTTAAGAATGGACCTGCAGAACGAATTAAGTTCTTATCCCGAGGTACCACCGTACACCCAAAATTTCTATCCAGCAGGCATGTAGTCACACAAATAGGATTCTATATCATACACTGGATATCCTCCACACCCCTGCTGATTTCCCCCCTGCATACCTGTTATTGTTGTTTACTGAGTTAATTCACTTTAAATAAGCCCAAAATCTCACAGCTGCCTAACCCACTTGTTATCTTGATGCTTTGTCCTTGGGGCTAAGATATTTCATCATCTGGGACTTCCCTCTTGCTCAAAATAAGTTCAACCAAGGTTTGACTTTGAGTGCAATCAGATGTGGAGAATTGGTTTTCCTGATTTTAATGCTAATGCTTCTGTTCCATTTTCTAAAGTTCCTTCCACACGGCAGTATCTGTTATGCTATGGAACTGTGCCTTTTTGACCAATATACTAGCATGTTGAACTAAATTTCATTTACACTAGTAGGAATGATGAGGCAGAACAATGGATGTCACTGGACAACACTGCATGTCCTCCACCCTTTCCACACATACATGTTTCTGCTCTCCTGTCTTTAACTCATCAAAACAACTGGAAAGAACTGGATGTCGGTATACCACTCCAAATGCCGTAGCTTTACTCCCATGATTTTCTGCATAAATTGGATTGCAAATGGATTTTTTTCCCCTGGAATCAAAGAACTCGGAAATGAGCATAAACTTCCACTATATTCTGCTAGATTTCCAGAAGTGGTTTTTACATTCTGTGAAAGCTCAACTGTAAAGTGGAAATTAACCGTAAGGCAAATGTCCCTCCCCGATTTGCATCCTGCATTTTACCTCTCAGAGACTGAAACTGGGTTAGCATATATGCATTTGTTCCTGTTTCTCCACCACTTCTCCTTTTGCAAAATTGAAGCCGGGTTCAGTAGATCATACATTTAGACCACAATTCACAGGATTGAGCTGTTCGAAGCTTGACCTTTCATTCCATTGATGTTGGGAAATTCACACTGTTGGCTCCTAAAATGGATCTGGTCTCAGAAACAACAACAATGAAAAAGACCCCCACCCACAAAAAAGTGGTTTTGCAATAAAGATTTGAAGCAGTTAAAGTTAAATTTAAAGGAGGCCAATTGTTTCCCTTTCAGCTACCTCTCCCTCTTTATGGTGCTTTCTGCCAGTGCTCTGGTAATGGAACAATAACACCAGCACAGCAATTGCACAAGCAGGCAATATTTTATTCCCTTGTAATTTACACTGCCATGACTTGAAGTGGTATAGAGGTCAGGCTTCCTCACTCGCCTTTTTTTGGAGCTCGGGTGTATGTGTGGGGTGGTGGATAACCCTTCACGTTCTTTATGGGTATCTCAGCCATAATCCTTGTCTCCCCCATTACTGTTATTCACCCTATTTCCCTAGACGCATTTAGTTAAATGGCTATCAACAGCAGACGATTAACGTAACGGGGCAAGGGGATGAGTCAAAACATGAATCAGACAATAACGCTGTCTTCGGCAGAGGAAAGGCTATCGACCAGTGTGACAGCTCCTGCAAGCTAATTAGCAAGGCAACGTTCCAGGGTAATTGTGGCCCGAGAAATGTCTTCATTCTGTTCCACCACCACCACCACTTTTGCCGTTTGCATTGGGACAGGAGGTGGGGACCCTTTTGCAGCCTAGGAGGCAAGAATTACCTGACATTCAGAAGACATCTTAAGGCAGCCCTGTTCAGGGAAGTTTTTAATATGTAATGCTGTACTGTTTTTAACACGGATTGGGAGCCGCCCAGAGTGGCTGGGGAAACTCAGCCAGATGGGCGGGGTATAAATAATAAATTATTATTATTATTATTATTATTATTATTATTATTATTATTATTATTATTATTTTCACTTCTGAGCAACCTTCTAGGTCCCATAAGCCAGGGATGGTTGGGGCCAGAGGAAAAACTGGGAAGAGCATTGCACTTACACACTCACAGGCCTTTCTCTGTCCTCCATCCAGCTAAGGAAGAGACCCTATTGGAGTGCAAGGACATGTTCCAATCAAATTATATTAACATTAAAAATTCAAGGAAATTCCACAGCTGGCACAGTAACACACACACACACACACACACACACACACACACATTTAGTACCACTCAATTCTGCCTTGGTCAGTCCACAAGTAGAGTACTGTGTCCAGTTCTGGGTGCCACAATTTTAGAAGGATGTTGACAAGCTGGAACATCTGCAGAGGAGGGCGGCCATGAAGAAGAAGAGAAGAAGAATTTGGATTTGATATCCCGCTTTATCTCTACCCAAAGGAGTCTCAAAGCGGCCAGCATTCTCCTTTCCCTTCCTCCCCCACAACAAACACTCTGTGAGGGGAGTGGGGCTGAGAGACTTCAGAGAAGTGTGATTAGCCCATGGTCACCCAGCAGCTGCATGTGGAGGAGCGGGGAATCGAACCCGGTTCATCAGATTATGAGTCTACCGCTCTTAACCACTACACCACACTGGCCTTGATGATCAAGAGTCTGGGAACCAAGCCTTATTAGGCATGGTTGAAGGAACTAGTACGTTCTGCCTCGAAAAGAGGAGACTGGGAGGAGATATGACTGCCATCTGCTGATATCTTAAGGGTTATCACATGGAAGATGGAGCAAGCTTGTTTTCTCCTGCTCTGGAGGGCAGGGCCTGAACCAGTGGCTTCAAGTTACAAGGAAGGAGATTCCGAATGAACACCAGGAAGAACTTTCTGACAGTAAGAGATGCTTGTCAGTGGAGCTGTCTCCCTCGGGAGTCTGTGGACTCTCCCCCCTTGTAGGTTTTTAAGCAGAGATTAGATGGTCATCTGTTATAGATGCATTAGTTGAGATTCCTGCATTGCAGGGGACTGGACCAGATGACCCTCAGGATCCCTTTCAACTCTACCATTCTGTGTTTCTATGACTCTCTGAGACACAGCGGAGAATGAACGGGGCACAAGCCTCTCCAGGGACTACTGTAGCTTAGTGGAAGCATGCACACATTGCACCACCAGTCAAGAGAGACATTGCTGGAGTAGGCCTCAGCCCAGTATACTTGAAGAAGCGTCTCCACCCTCATAGTTCAGCCCGGGCACTGAGGTCCAGCTTCAAGGGCCTTCTGACGGTCCCCTCACTGCGAGAAGTGAGGTTACAGGGAACCAGGCAGAGGGCCTTCTAGGTGGTGGTGCCTGCCCTGTCAAAGAGATAAGCAACCATCTTACATTTAGAAGACATCTGAAAGCAGCCCTGTTTAGGGAGGTTTTTAATGACTGATGTTTTAATGTACTTTTAATCTTTTGTTGGAAGCTGCCCAGAGTGGCTGGGGAAACCCAACCAGATGGGCGGGGAATGAATGAACGAACGAATGAATAATTAGCTTGGTCTCGCTCAGGGGTAATAGGAGTCACAGTCTTAAACACCTGGAGGGCACTAGGTTGGAGGAGGCCGAAGTAGATGGACAAATAACCTGACTCTGTATGGCAGTGATTCTTACGTTCTCCTGCTTCCCAAAATGATCCTCAAAGAGGCATATTCTCATTCCTCCTTCAGCGTGAAGCAGGGTTTTTCAATCTACATATTTATCCCTGCAACCCGAAGTTCTTGGTAATTGCTGAGTCAAGTCACAACTCTGATAGTCGAAATTTGAAAACAGACGCAAACTCAAAGAGGCAATAAATAATGATATACTCAAAGCTTCAACTGACGATTTATGGAGCTGGATGTAAATGTCTGTAATGGTAATCATGGGGGGGAAAAAGAAAAGAATCCTGCTTTGATTACACCCCAACCAACATTTCCAAATGAGATTCCAAATCTGGGCGACAGGGGACAGTGTGGGAAGCCGAATTGTAGCTCTTATTCTTCTTATAGGTATAATTTTTGCTCATGACAATAGCAAAGAAGGTCACAGGCCTTCATGCCCTGTTAATGGTCATCCTGAAAACATCTGTGGGAAGCTGGATGCTGGACTTAGAGACTAGTGAGAAACACAACTCAGTTCACACTTAGAGTGGAACTTACAAAATTGTTTCTTCTTTGAAACAATATGCAAACCAAAACACAGCCACCCTTCAAAATCCGCAGTTCTTCAGGTTTTGCTTTGCTGTTCTTTGCATACAATAGTGCACTGACTGGGGTAAATGCATATATCAAATGTAAATTGTATATAACACTTATCATATATGCAATCCAATCCATCTCACCCTGGCAGGGAGACGTTGAGACTAGGTGAGCTGTGTGCTATATGCTTACACTGGATGGGCAACTTCCAGGCCTCTCCAAATAACAGCATCTTCAGATAGATGCCTTCCTTCGCCCATCCTTCAAATAGAGGACTATCATTTGTAAGGTAGGTTCCACACCTCAATAGCAGCTGCTAACACCCTGCTACATCCAGTTTGGTCTCAATATCTGAAATGGCCTGGGTAAATTGTTGCCTTAATCACTGTTAATGAGTTAAGGCTTGAAGAATCCTGTAGCAGAAACCCAAGGAACTGAATGACTCTCAAGTCCTTCTTGGCCTCCATTCTCTTATAAATGTCAAATCCCTATGAGCAACTGCTACCAGTGTGGTGTAGTGGTTAAGTGCAGTGGACTCGTAATCTGGTGAACCGGGTTCGCTTCCTCGCTCCTCCACATGCAGCTGCTGGGTGACCTTAGGCTAGCCACATTTTCTGAAGTCTCTCAGCCTCACTCACATCACAGAGTGTTTGTTGTGGGGGAGAAGGGAGAGGAGATTGTTAGCTGCTTTGAGACTCCTTAGGGTAGTGATAAAGTGGGATCTCAAAGCCAAACTCTTCTTCTTCTTCTTCTACCTAGGAACAAGCACTGGAGGAATGTGACATTAAATTTATCAATTCATTTGTGGTAAGTGCAAAACAATTGGCCTGTTTCCCCTCACTTCCTTTCTGTTCTCTCCACGCTAAGCTCAGATCTCAGATCTTACTCCTCCATCATCGACTTGGGGCACTCGAGCTGCTTCTATGTCATGTAATCCATCACTCACTAAATAATTAATTTACTCATGGAAGGACGACCTCTCAGGGTTTAGGGTTTCAAAGTAAGTAGAGCTGACAGTTGATATGCTATTTAAGGAAGGGATAAAAGAAGGGAGAAAGTAGTGGAAGGGGAAAGTCAACTTTAACTAAACACAACGCTCCTCTTTGATTGTGTTCTTCCATTTGTAGCCAAGAGTTCAGCTTCAAAACAATTTCCAGAGTTAATGTCCTCTGGATGCAAGATTAGATCTTATGCCTTTGGAATTGCTTTAACCCGAAGTGGTGTTTAGGAACATTTAGCTGATGAGGTCTTCATGAGCCAGATACCAGGCGATGGGCCCAGGAGTTGCTCCCACACATCTCACTGCTTGCAAACAGTCTGCAAAGTGTCGAGTGAATTTAGAGAGCCAGCTTCATTCAACAATCAGAGTTTGGAAATGAAAGAAGGGCTCATGTGTTGGAGAGATGGGAGATCCATATCAGAGAAGTCTGGGCTGTCCACTATTCAGTGTGGTGGCTGGTTTTGCTTCCACTAGTGTGCCCTAGTGGACTTCTTCATTAGAAAGGAACAATGCTCCCTCTGCTCTTGAGCTGTTCTTGGGGTCCAACGATGCATGAAGGTGGTTTATGGTTGATGGAAGGACCCTGAGTGAGAGGCAGGGAAGGGGAGACCTTCAAGGGTGAATGACCGAGAGAATAAAGGAAAGTTCTCAGAAGAGAAATGGAAAGGTCCACCACTTTCCATGGGTGACAAGGGTTAAGAGCTTCATTTGAGAGAGGACTCGGCCTTTTCTTTTCTCTTTCTCTCCCAGTGCAGCACTGCCCGGGGCAACTTACCACCAGGTCTCCTCTGCCCCCCTCAGGATTGGGGGTGCTGAACCCTATCCCAGTGGACATGGGGGTCTGTAGAGGTCTTAGCCCAGTGGTTCTCAACCTGTGGGTCCCCAGATGTTGTTGGACTACAACTCCCATCATCCCTAAGCTCTGGCCTTGCTAGCTAGGGGTGATGGGAGTTATAGTTCAACAACATCTGGGGACCCACAGGTTGAGAAACACTGGGCTAAGGCCTCTACAGACCACAGGTTGAGAAAGGCTACCTTAGCCCTATGGAGTTGGCATGCCTAGTATGAATGGTACATAAGCTGAGTACAACACACAAGGCTGTGAGACTACAAACTAAATTTCTGGTTCCCAGCTGAGAATTAACAAACAAGCCAAGTGTCTATTCTGAAATGATAACAACATAAAGGAAACTTTGAAGCCAAGTCCACCAGTGCTTCATTCTTTACTTTTGATTAAACATCACACTGTTTTGGTGAATTATTCTCTCACCCTTGTAAAGGGCCAGTGTGCTATATCAGCCACAATCTTTGCCCTTTTCAGAGGTTAGGACACTTTTTTGTGCATTTACAGTATGCACAGATAGCAGAGAAGTTCCTCTCTGGACATCCAGCTGTTGAAAGTCGCTGAATGTACAAGCAGACAAATTGAGGCACGGCTCCATGCAGTAAGGGTGGGAAAGAATTTCAACATGGGTCACATTTTAACCTAATTCACACTTCCTGAAACCTGTGACCAAAATACATCTCAGATTCTGGAGAAATGCAAATTGCAAAGGGCAGCTGTATTTCTCTATCCAAATATTGTGTTCGAAAATGCATATATCAGGGGAAAGTGTGCATAGAAATCCATATATTTGAGAAAATAGAAAAAAAAACAATCTGCACAACATGCATTCAAAAATGTATGCATTAGGAACACTATGCACTAAAATGTGTGCGCGCACACACCTGGCACCCAACAGATTGCTTCTTTCAAGCCCAATTTCATCAGTGGGGGAGGGGAACCTTGCGGACACTGGGGAAGGTCTCTGTGAGCACAAATGTGTGAATGGGCATCATGTTCTGATCTCCAGATCTCCAGACAGCATGATGCATTCCTACACAAAGACAACGAACACACAGGCACACATACAATGAATATATGGGAAGCTGAACCCTGGAGACATGCTCGACAATGAAGTTTTGTAGTTCCATTTGCTGCTTTTTATTGACAAATAAAAAAAAGGTTCACTGTGTAGCACAAAACACCTGATAGCTCATTTCATAACCTGACAAAATTATTAGGTTATAAAGACCCAGGCCATGTTACAATGCATGCCACAAATCAAAGACAGTACAATTATCAAGTTAACAGAGCTTGCAGGATTTTGTAGTACTTCAAAGTGGTTGTCTCTGAGTATATTTTGGGGTTCCTAGATTGTTGGGTGTGGTCTGCAGAAGCTGATTATTCCATGAAAGGAGGATACATTGCAGATTCTTGACTACACTCACACAGGAAGTGACATCACTGTCATGTCCTGCTAGGGGCTGCCCCCCTGCTCGCTCCCACTCACCAATCTCCCTTCCATTAACCCCTTCCTACTCAATGCAGCTATTGAGGTTGCTTTTTGCCTTCCCAACCTCATTTATGAAGCCACCTCTCTCTTTTATTCTGCAAGCCTGATTTGTACCCATTTTCAACTTCAGCCTAAGCACCCACAACGCAGGGCTCTGACGCAACTTCTGGTTTCTACAGGAAGTTGCATCGGAGCACCATTGTGACCTCCCGGACCCCATCGGAGGCCCTGCTAGGCCTTCGAATGCGACTTCTGGAAGAAACAGGAAGTTGTGTTGGAGATCTTGCGAGGTCTTGGAAGCACTGTCATGACGTCACGGGTGCCATTGGGCACCCGTAACCTGGGTTGCAAGTCAGTGCCCCTGGTGTGGTGGCAGTGGATCAGAGAAGCACTTTCCTGTTTCACCCGAGGTGGCAAAGCAGGATATTGCACCCTTGATATTTTGACATTTCAAAGAAACTGAATCAAGTGAGGAATTCATAGTTTTGGAAGGAAGCCATGTAGGAAAATGACCAGTATGTCCACTCTGCTGTTTGCTTTATTATTCAGAATCATCATCGTCATCATATGCTACCCATCTGGTTGTCCAAGCTACTCTGGGCAGCTTCCAAAAAATTAAAGCATCAAACACTTCTCTCTTCTTATCCATCCTCATGAAGAATTTCAATTCTTAAATTTTAATTTTAATATAGCATGCTCATATTTCATGATGGGATGCAGACAAGGTTATTATCCAACCCTTGCACTGATCAGTCCTACTTAGCTTCAGGCGATTTCCTGTATCGTGGGCCTTCAGCCTACCTTCTGGGGCCACTATTGATGGACTCAGAAAGCTCGCTCAATTCCCTGTGACCTTTCAGCTGGTCAAACTATTGCCCAACTGTTACTCCCCTCCCCTTAACAGCTCAAGATAGCTCTCAACAATTTTTTTAAAAAAAATCTACCTTCAAAAATTGACGTCAGCCCCCACTCTCTGCCCAGACATGCACACAGAGTTTTATGGATGGACATACATACTTGATGCAGCTTAAAAGACAGCCAGCTATTGACCGCTAGAAGACTTGGATCAAGCTGTTCAGGGGAGACGTGAACTGTGTAACCTTTTAACTCACAGGAGAGATGTAGCCTTCATCTCCATCCAAACTGTCCCTGATGTTTCCATGGAAATCTTACTGCTAACCGCAAGTGTGTTACCCAGGAGAGGGAACCGGGGGGGGGGGGGGAGAGACGACACAGCGTGGTGATGAGGGAAGAAAAAATTAATTGAATGAAGTTGGAGGTGGAAAAGGGAGAACAAATAAAAATAGACTCCGGAGCCAGTGCTTGGGAAGAGGGAGAGATAATATTTAATTAAATGGGTGAGCTGATGAAATGTTTTACTCATGCAGGCACATGCCTTGAAGGAGCTAGATGGCAGGGACAAGAGATCTTGCTAACTCCAACCCCCCCTCCCCGGACGTGCTCATTTTTATTTGTCAATGTTGGAGGGATTTTGCAGGAAGGAAGAAAAAGTCACATGGCTCTCCCTTCTGAAGTGGTACAATCCAGACACGGGTTCTTCAACTAGAACACAGCTAGGAGACAAATAAGGAATTCCTGCATGAACATCTGGAAGAGGATATGCAGAGCAACTGACCACCACAGCTGAACCACAACCTCCTGACCCCCAGTTTTCATTAAAAAAAATAAAAATCAAGTGTAGAACATTTGTAGAACATTTGTAGAATCAGGCAAAGCATGCAGGTACTACTCTTATTTTGTGGTTGGAAACTATCTTTGCCCCACCCTTTTAGTGTTTGCTTTGTCTCCATGCCTAGAAATATATATATATATCTGTGGACCTCAATCAATTCTTGTAGTGTGTCTGAAGTGGTGTGGCAGCAATTAATGTTTTTAAATCGAGGTGAGGAATCCTCATCCTTCATATGGTGGGCTATATTCCTTATGATCCCTGGCCATTGGTCAGGCTGGCTGGGGCTGAGGTACCTCAAAATACTTCATTAGTTTTATTATCTCCTGGCCACTCCTATAGATGGGTGTCTACATCCACTCTATGGCATTTATCCTACCAGAAACTAAGGCATAGGCTCCCAAAGGAGGCAGTGGTGGCCACGAGTTTGGGTGTCTTTAAGCGATTAACAAGTTCATGGAGGAGAGGGCTATCAATGGCTAACAGCAATGATGATGTCATAATCTCGTTGCTGAGCAACAACCTGCAGTGGAGTTGGAGGCCAACCAAGCAGAAGAGTCTCTGAGGTGTACTTGCCTGGAGGCAGAGTCAGCACCTGAAGTCAGGTCCAGTCCTAGGGTCAGACAAACAGCAACCCACATGCTCAGATGGTTCGGGGGTCAGGAATCCAATGATTATGGAGTCAAGGGTCAAGACAAGCCAGAAGCAGCAAGGTAGGGCCAGGAACTGCTAACGTTTTTACCACCATCTGACTGCTGCTGGAAGCTCTGCTTAAGAAGGCTAAAGCCAGCTGGTTCTCATCAGCTCCTTCTCCTCTGAGTCCTTGAAGGTTGATCAGCTGTAGGTGGAGTCAAGCTGCCTTCTCCCCCTTCAGTCTGCTGTTCAGCAGGTGAAGCTGACTCCTGTCCCATGACAGATGGCTGTGCTCCATCTCCATGGTTGTAATGCTTCTGAAGACCAGTAGATGGAAACCACAGGAAGGGAGGGTGTTTTTGTATTCTGTTTTGTTTTTTTTTAATATAATTTTTATTGGGTTTATAATATTCAAAATTCAAATTGCAAATACATGTTTCCATAAATCTAATGGACTCCCCCCATCTTCCGATCACTGCATTCTCTGTAAATCCAAAACCTCAGCAATTTGTTGACTTATTTTAAACATAATAATATATCTTCCATTTTATCGTGATATCTGGTCTCTAAACATTTCAATCCAAATCCATTAATTTTTAGTTTCAACACAATAAAATTATTTCATTACATCACTTCTGTCTTGTTGTGCCTTATTTACCAATTCAAAAATTTACCGATACTGAAGCTGTACTTTCCTAGAGAGGAGCATTTTTTAACATTCATACAACTTATAATGCTTTTTCAAATAGTCCTTAAATTTTTCCCAAACTTCCTCCGTTTCTTCTTCTCCCGAGTCTCGAATTCTGCCAGTCATTTCAGCCAGTTCCATATAGTCCATCAGCTGCGTCTGCCATTCTTCCAATGTGGGTAGATTTTGTGTCTTCCAGTGCTTTGCCATCAAGATCCTTGCTGCTGTAGTAGCGTACATAAAGAAAGTTCTTTCTTGGCCACCCTCTGGTCTACCATGCCCAGGAGGAAGGCCTCCGGTTTCTTGGGTACGGTAAATCTAAGCACCTTTTTTAGTTCATTATGTATCATCTCCCAGAAGGCCTTCACCTTCGGGCAGGTCCACCAGAGGTGTAGAAATGTCCCTTCCTCTTCTTTACATTTCCAACATTTATTATCAGACAGGTGATATATCTTTGCAAGCTTGACTGGGGTCATGTACCACCGGTATGTCATTTTCATAATATTTTCCTTCAAGGCACTACATGCCGTGAATTTCATTCCGGTGTTCCATAACCTTTCCCAGTCTTCAAACATAATGTTATGCCCCAGGTCCTGCGCCCACTTTATCATGGAGGATTTAACAATCTCATCCTGTGTATTCCATTTAAGCAGCATGTTGTACATTCTCGAAATTAGCTTAGATTTTGGCTCAAGCAACTCTGTCTCTAGTTTCGATTTTTCCTCCTGGAAACCCACTTTTTTGTCCACTTTAAAGACTTCCTGAATTTGAGCATAATGCAACCAATCTCGCACCTTGTTTTTTAACTTTTCCATACTCTGCAACCTCCATTTATCTCCAATTTTTTCAATTATTTCCCAATATTTAGGCCAGTGGGCCTCCATATTGAGTCTTTTACGTGCTTTGGCCTCCATCGGTGAGAGCCACCTCGGAGTTTTACTCTCCAATAAGTCTTTATATTTTGACCAGACCATAAAAATTGCCCTTCTGACAATATGGTTTTTGAACAATTTATGAACTTTAACCTTGTCATACCACAAATATGCATGCCACCCAAAAGCATTATCAAATCCCTCCAGGTCGAGGACATCGGTGTTCTCCAACAAAATCCAATCCTTCAACCAGCAGAGGGCTGCAGATTCATAATATAACTTCAAGTCCGGCAGGGCAAACCCCCCTCTTTCTTTCGCATCTGTTAGTATTTTAAACTTTATTCGGGGCTTTTTGCCCTGCCAGACAAATTTAGATATATCCCTCTGCCATTTTCCAAAACATTCCACCTTATCCACGATCTGGAGGGCCTGAAACAAAAATAGCATTTTCGGCAATACATTCATCTTTATAGCAGCTATTCTGCCCAACAAGGAAAGTTTCAGTCTTGACCATGTTTCCAAGTCTCTTTTGATCTCTGACCAACATTTCTCATAATTGTCCTTAAACAAATTCAAATTTTTGGAGGTCAGGTACACCCCTAAGTACTTTACTTTTTTAACCACATTTAGTTCTGTTTCTTTTCTGAACTCCTCTATTTCAATAGTTGTCAAGTTTTTTGCTAAAACTTTAGTTTTTTGTTTATTCAGCTTGAATCCCGCCACCCGACCAAAGTCAGAAATTAATTCTAATGCTCTTTTAGTACTAGAGGCTGGCTCCTGTAATGTTAATACCAAGTCATCTGCAAATGCTTTCAGTTTATATTGTTTCTCTCCGACCACAATTCCCTGTGCCAACCGGTCATTTCTAATCATGTTCAATAGCACCTCCAGGACTGAAATAAACAGCAGAGGAGATAGAGGGCACCCCTGTCGTGTCCCTTTTTCAATTTTGAACTCCTCTGTCACCACGTTGTTTACTATCAATTTAGCTTTTTGTTCTGAATAAATTGCTTCTATTCCATTTTCAAACCCCCGCCCTACTCCCATCCTTTCCAAATTTTTCTTCATAAACATCCAAGAAATGTTGTCAAAGGCTTTCTCCGCATCAATAAAGATCAACACCGCTCTTGTATTTGAATTAGTCTGTAAAAATTCCAAAATGTCAATGATGTTTCTTTTGTTGTCAAATAAATGTCTGCCTGGGAGAAAGCCTGCTTGGTCCTTATGAATCACTTCATTTAATACTTTCTTAAACCTGCTTGCCAAAATGTCTGCAAAGATTTTGTAATCCACATTTAGGAGTGAGATAGGACGGTAGTTTTTAAGTTGAGTTTTTTCAGTTTCTGATTTTGGTATCAACGTGATGAAAGCTTCTTTCCACGTTTCCGGTGCCTTCCTCCCCTCCATAATCTGGTTACAAACTTCCAACAATGGTTGTATCAATGAATCCTTCAATGCCTTGTAATATTTGGAAGTAAGTCCATCAGGTCCCGGAGACTTGCCCAGTTGGAGGTTCTGAATGGCGCATTCAATTTCTTGGATTGTAATATTACAGTTCAGGGTTGCTCTCATTTCCTGGGGTATTTTTTGTAATCCATTACTTGTGACAAATTGGTCCACCTCCGAGCCTTTTTGTGGCCTTTGTGAATAAAGTTCTTTGAAATATCTCTGGAAGCACTTTCTAATTTCCTCGGGTTTCTGAACCATTCTCCCTTCAATCTCTAGATTTGTAACTGTGTTAAGCTTTTGTCTCTTTTTCAACTGCCAAGCCAACAACTTCCCGCACTTATTAGCAGATTCAAAGGATCTTTGTTTCATTTGTTTAATTTTCCATTCCACCTCTTGATTTATCAGTTTCGAATATTGTGCCTGGAAAAACTTCACTTCTCTCAATACTTCCTTTGATTTAGGCCTGGATCTCAGTTTTTTCTCTCCTTCTCTTATTTTCTCCAAAATCTTCTCCTTCTTTTCATTCCAGAGCCTTTTTTTAATCGTGTTCTGCTGTATTAGAAACCCTCTCATAACTGCTTTACTTGCGTCCCAGGTTGTTCTTTTTTCCACATTTGTCTTTAAGTTTATTTCAAAATAATCCTTTAAAACTTTTTGGGCCTTCTTAACAATCTCCTGATCTCTTAACAAAGCGTCGTTCATTCTCCATCTGAAAGATCCGGTTGTATTTAATCTCAATTCCATTCTCAAAGCATTGTGGTCGGAGCAGGTTTTTGGGCAGATTTCCACTTTTCTGGTCTTAGGTGCCAGCCCTCTAGTTATCCATATTTGGTCAATTCGCGTCCATGTCATGTGGACCTCAGAAAAGAAAGTTCCTTCTTTCCCTAGAGGGTTCTTGATCCTCCATATATCAATCAAATCCAAATTGTCAGTCATTTCGAAAAAGGTTTTTGGTAGTCTGCCGTCTTTCGTTATATTAGCACTTTGCGACTTATCCATATTCACTGAGGCGACGCCGTTCATATCTCCCAACATGATAATGTTGTTGTAATCCAAATAGTCCAGCATAGTCTCATGCAGCTTCTTGAAAAATTCCGATTTTCCATCATTTGGGGCGTATATTCCTAGAATTAAAAACTTTTCTCCTTGTGTCTGAATTTCAATTGCCAAAATTCTACCCTGTTCATCTTTGAATACGAATTTTGGTGACAAGTTCTCCTTTGCATATATCACCACTCCTCTTTTCTTAACTTTGTCCGATGAGATAAATTCTTGGCCTAGCCTTTTGTTAATTAGCACTTTTCTGTGGAGTCTTGTCACATGTGTTTCTTGCAGGCAAATAATGTCCAATTGTTCTTTTTTCAAAATATGAAATACTTTTCTCCGTTTTTCTGGAGAATTCCCGCCATTTATGTTCCAGCTGAGAAGCTGTAGAGACATCCTGGTCTACTTCTTAGATATCACAGTTGGGTATCTAATTTGTCCTCCGTTCCCGAAGGGCCTTCGGGTGTTTTTGTATTCTGGACCTGCAGGCATCAGTTTGGTCATTGTAAGAATGGGAGACTGAATTAGATGGGCCACTGGGCTAATCCATCAGGCTGAAGGAGTGTCTCCACTCTCATCATTCAGCCTGGACACTGAGGTCCAGCTCTGAGGGCCTTCTGGTGGTTCCCTCCCTGCGAGAAGTGAGGTTACAGGGAACCAGGTAGAGGGCCTTGTCAGTAGTGGCACCCGCCCTGTGGAACACCCTCCCATCAGATGGAAATAAACAACTATCTGACTTTCAGAAGACATCTGAAGGCAGCCCTGTTTATGGAAGTTTTTAATATTTGATGTTTTATTGTGTTGTTAATATTCTGTTGGGAGCTGCCCAAAGTGGCTGGGCAAACCCAGCCAAATGGGTGGGGGGTAATAAATCATCATCATCATCATCATCATCATCATCATCATCTTGCCTGATGGAGAAAACTTGCCACTATTTTGTGACATTTGGCTCAATCCTAATAAACCAAACTATGAATTTTGTTTTTTGTTTATGGACCAACACTGGTACCTTTAAATATATATAACAGTAGCTTGAACCTGTGTTGGTTTAATCCCAGGATCTCCAAATACTACCAAACCGGAAGAGCTGAGAGTTCCCACCAATTTCCTACCCAGATCTGAAATGTTCTGCCATTGCTTACGACAAAGCACAATATTAGCTTGAGCATTGGGAAATGTTGTCTCAAAAGCCTGTGTGGTGTGGTGGTTAGAGTGTCAGACTTGATGTTGTTGTTGTTTAGTTGTTTAATTGTGTCCAACTCTTCGTGACCCCATGGACCAGAGTACGCCAGGCACTCCTGTCTTCCACTGCCTCCCGCAGTTTGGTCAAACTCATGCTGGTAGCTTCGAGAACACTGTCCAACCATCTCATCCTCTGTCGTCCCCTTCTCCTTGTGCCCTCCATCTTTCCCAACATCAGGGTCTTTTTCAGGGAATCTTCTCTTCTCATGAGGTGGCCAAAGTATTGGAGCCTCAGCTTCAGGATCTGTCCTTCCAGTGAGCACTCAGGGCTGATTTCCTTCAAAATGGACAGGTTTGATCTTCTTGCAGTCCATGGGACTCTCCAGAGTCTCCTCCAGCACCATAATTCAAAAGCATCAATTCTTTGACGATCAGCCTTCTTTATGGTCCAGATTTCACTTCCCTACATCACTACTGGGAAAACCATAGTTTTTACTATACAGACCTTTGTTGGCAAGGTGATGTCTCTACTTTGTCAGTCTAGAATGTAGGAAACCAGAGTTCAAATCCCCACTTGGTCATGAAGCTGAGTGAGTCACAGCCTCTGAGCCTAACCTACCTCACAGGATCGTTGTGGGGATTAAATGAAGGGGGGGAATCATGTGCGGCACCTTGAGCTCCTTGGAGAAAAAGGCTGGAATATAAATGCCACAAATAGATAAATACCGAAATTTGCATGTAGGGCTCAAACTGCGCACTCAAATATTTGATGAAGCAATTGCCTGTCATTGAGGATGCTTTATGTTCTTTTCCTAATCTTCCATGTCATCATCCTGTTTTTCTCAGTACTTATTATCATTAATAAGGTTTCTTTAAATGCATTAGCTGGTTGCCAGCAAAGCCACTTCCAAATGCATTCGTGGCATTCAGTTCATAAAAGGAAAGATCAGCCTTTCATCTAAGCTGTGGTATCTCACATCACTCTCCTCGCTTTTTCTGTTAGAAACAGCATCTTTCTTTTTCTTCCTCACAGTGAAAGAACATGTCTGCAATCTCCCAATGCAATCTGCAATACTGCACGGGCATCTGTGTATATATTATTCCCTACTGTAATTACTAACTGATTTAGATCTATTGATTTGTCCTAAACTGACTGTGATCATAAACATACTATGAAGCCGGTTGCCTTTAAGGAACCTTGAAATGTAGGATGGGCCCATGACACACTTTTAATTGGGGGAAGAAAGTGTGTCATCTTAGCTTAATCCATACGTGTCGAAGCAGTTCATTTGTAATGGCGTTTGAACTGAGTCTCATATTCTATTATCTGTCTATGCAGATGAGATGAGTGAGAAAAGCGACAACAAAGGGCCAGAAAGTACTATCATCAGGTACTTCTGCTCTTTAGCAGGGGAGAAATTACCTCAGCACCCCTCCCCCTCTTTTGGAGAAAACTCACTTTGGTCTTTCCCTTTAAAAAAAAAATAATTATTGGTTTTTATCATACAAAATTATAAAACATACCACACAGTTTATCACAAATGCAATCTTATTGGACTTCCATCAGCACCTCCGTCTTAATCACTTCTTATGCATTTTCTAACTTAATATTGCCTTTACATCTCTTAACATATCCTCTCTCCTTCTGCATTTTTACAATATTTATAATCTTATTCCTCACAGAACTTCTTGTAAACCTACAAGCATCGTCTGGTCATCACAAATACATTTTCAAATAATCCGTAAATTTACTCCAGTCTTCGGTGAATTTCTGATCCCACCGGTTTCGGATCCTTCCTGTTAATTTGTCAAGTTCCGCATAGTTCATTCATTTCATCCTCCATTCTTCCATCGTTGGTAGATCGTCTTGCTTCCATTTTTGAGCCAATAATATTCTTGCTGATGTTACTGCATATAGAAAAAGCTTACATTCCTTTCTGTTTATATCATTTCCAACAATACCCAAGAGAAATGCTTCTAGTTTCTTTATAAATGTATATTTCAACATTTTTTTCAGCTTGTTATATATCATCTCCCAGAAGCATTTCACCTTTTTACATTCCCACCACATATGATAAACTGTTCCCTCTTTTTCCTTACATTTCCAACATTTATTACTAACTTTATACATTTTTGCTAGCTTCACTGGTGTAATATAAATATACCATCTATACATCATTCACTTTGGTCTTTCCTAAGATGAGTCCCATGGACTGCAAGAAGATCAAACCTATCCATTCTGAAGGAAATCAGCCCTGAGTGCTCACTGGAAGGACAGATTGTGAAGCTGAGGCTCCAGTACTTTGGCCACCTCATGAGAAGACAAGACTCCCTGGAGAAGACCCTGATGTTGGGAAAGATTGAGGGCACAAGGAGAAGGGGGCGACAGAGGACGAGATGGTTGGATAGTGTTTTCGAGGTTACCAGCATGAGTTTGACCAAACTGCGGGAGGCAGTGGAGGACAGAGGTGCCTGGCGTTCTCTGGTCCATGGGGTCACGAAGAGTCGGACACGACTAAACGACTAAACAACAACAAGATGAGGAGGTCTGGGGATCACATGGCCAGGATATGGTTACCAGATTTTTTTCCAGCAAATCTGGGGACACTGATGTTGTTTTTTTTGGTTTTGGTTTTTGAAGCTGAGTAGGAACAGGGAGTCAGTAGTGGAGATGGTGAGGCAAAAGACCCTGGGCCCAAGCACACATGCATATTGTATAAAGGTGCAAAGCCCTTCTTTTGCACCCTGTGAAACATAAATGTGCAGTTTTTTTAAAAAACTTGGCAACAGCCGCCTGCCTGCAACTCCTGAGCCTCCCCCAATTAGTCAAAACAAAGGGGGGAGGGGGCAGGAGATCTGTACCGCCAGATGTCCCTGGTTCCCCTTCAGCAGTGGCAGCAGCAGCGGCAGTCAGCAGCCTGGAGCCAGCCTGGTAGCGCAGTTGGTTCTGACTGGCTTCAGGAGCTGCTCGCTGCCGTGGCACCCGCCATTTTTCCTCTCGGGAAGTCTCTATATGATGTGTTGCACACAAGACACACCATATGGCGACTTCCAGTGAGAAAAAAATGGCGGGCATCATGGCAGCGAGCAGCTCCCGAAGCCAACCAGAACCAACTGCACTACCAGCCTGGCTCCGGGCTCCTGAGGCTGCCACTGCCACATTTCCCGGGGACAGATTTGCAAATCTGGGGACATTCCGGGGACGGAATTTGTCTGGGGACAGATTTGCAAATCCAGGGACTGTCCCTGGGAACCGGGGACCTCTGGTAACCCTAGGGCAGGAGTGCCCAATGGGAAGGCGCATTCAGGACACTGGTGTCATATATCTAGAAATTAGTAAATGCCAGGGTTCCGAATAGGGCTACCGTATTTTGAAGAGCAAAGGAGGACACATTTGCCGACTCCTACTTTTAACTATGGGTTGCTATGACGACTCTTATTTTACATACTCATGAAAAAGAGGACGTGCTCTGGAAAAAGAGGACATATGGCAACCCTCAAATGGGGATATGGATTAAAGTACCAGCTTCAGAGCTGTGCCACACAGGGAATTCCCGGGTTGGCATATGCAAACCGGCCTGGCTGGCTTAGTGTGTAGAGCAAACCTATTAACATGACAAAATATGTCGATGGGCCATCTGAGAGCATCCTTAGCTCTTGAGTGAGATGTTATCAAGGTAATAGGGGGTGGAGTGTTTGAAGGGACAGGAAAAGGGAGTTTTCAAGCAAGGGTTGCTCAGAAGGAGAAACAGGAAGAGGAGCTGAGATCCATCTTTGGAAATGGCTGGCTGCAGATAGCTTTTGCTGTTGTGTCTTGAAATGGCCATGCTGGAAGGTCTGGACTCCCTCCATGCCGACTGAAGATGTAGATAGGTGAATAAACCATATTTCTTAAAGCCACGACAGTCTTCTGCCGTGACTTCCATTCTCCAAAGGGACACATACCCTGGGTGGGCACCTGGGACCCCATGGGCTCTTGCTACCATTTGGCAGAGAGTGTGGGAGGCGCCCAACTTTTGTAACACTACTTAGGTCAACTGGTTTCTTGGGCAAAGCAGATTTTTTTGCAGGGAGCCTCTGATTGGCACTGCCCCCCCCAGCCTTCTCCACACTGTAGAGTTATTTGTTTGATCATAGAATCATAGAATTGTGGAGTTGGGAGGGACTCTCAGGGTCATCTAGTCCAAGCATGAGATTAAGAGTCTCATGCTCTACCAGTTGAGCGATCCCTTCTTTGGGATGTATGTATGTGTTAATTTGATATAGCTGGCCTTCAGTGTGGGCAGGTAAGGGAAGTTAATAACTTAATTGATAGCCACCCTGAGGCATTATTAGGTTAGAGGCACACACACACACACACACACAATTTTTATTCATATAAATATTTATAGACTATTTCATTAAAAAAATCTAAGTGGTTTATGACAAAAATGCATAAAATCATGCAATAAAATCATAAAAAGTTACAAGCAGACATTATTAACAATTGTGAAAAAATGTACTCAAAATTGCCTGCACAATTTGGTGGAAACCACTTTTTTCTGGGGGGGGCAATACATCAATCTACACAGTTCCCACTTTACATAAATGATCATTTACAAAAAAATAAATGTCTTTCAAACCTGATCCCCCCCCCCCAATTTCTACTATGATGATTTAGTTTGCAACAAATTTTGTATCAAAAGCAGATACCTTCCATCTTATAGGCCAAATTGGTCAACTTATCAATTTCAACTATTTCAGGACCCTTCAAAATTCATTCCCATATAGGTGGAACCTTGGGGGCAGGTGAGATGTATTTCCATTGTCTGACACCCGGCTGCAATTAACAAGATTTTTCTTCTGTTCAACAACCATGTCACCCACCATCAAATTAAATATTGCCAGCATCAGAGAGAGTGTGAGGTCTGCCTCAACCATTAAAGTGATCTGTTGGAAAATAAAAATCCAAAAATCCTAGGCATATCAACAACCACACCGCATGTGCAAGGTGTGCATTTGCTGCCGAGGACTTTGCAACAAATTTTGTATCAATGAGAGATGCATTCAGAATAAAAGTGAAGAAGACATTTTTGGTTCAAGAGAAACTTTCTCGTTTTCAGCCCTTTGGGAGAATGCATAGTTTTGAATTCACCCTCTTCCCTTTGATTCATTTTCTCTCGCTCGTCGTGATTCATTTCCTGGCAAAATGCGGCAGCGTCGCCACGTGACCTCCATCTTTCACTGCTATATTTCAGTACTAAAAGTGAGCAGGAGCTTAAAATCTTCAGGGTTTGCTCTGCTACAGGATACCTTTGATTTCCAGACATGATTGCATTTAATTAGTATGGCACAAAGCAGCTGAGTCCTCCCACCCACTTATCAAAGTCAGATAAGTTGTTGTAACCACAAGGTTGCTGAACAAAGAATGCAGCTTCTGAGATGAAAAAAATAGCCCCCAACCCTGCCTTAGGGCTCACCGATAGTTTCATTTGCCCCATGATTTCTAGACTTGGGTCCAATAAGTTTTAAATTTGTCTTTGCTGTTTTTTCTTGGGGGAGGGAAATAGCTGTTTCTTGCTGAATCGGAACAAACATCATTCATGTTTTCTTCACAGGTTTGAGAAGTTAAAGCAGCGGTTCGCAAACTTTTTTCTCTGGGCCGTACTTCCGGAATAAACATTCGCTCATGCCACACTAGTTTTTTTTAATAGATATGAAATACTTTGGAAAACAAAAAGACACAGCTCCTAGCAGTGCTTGATTTGTAACGTAGAACACAACTACTTTATAATATGATCACGGGACATCCAGAAAGTATAAAACGATGCAGCCACATAAGAACACATTCCCAAATTATAATTTTAAACGAGTCTCTTAAGTATGTATATGAAGTCAGTGAGAGGTGTGAGCTTCCTTTTGCCAGGTGATCTCACTTCTGTTAGGTCTAATTTGAGACAAACGAACTCTCGTCTCATCAGCACAAACATGCCTTTCTCTTTTCTGATCTTTCATACCAGTCAGAGTTGAAAATCCTTGTTCATAACAATAAGAGAGGCGTGAATATGGTATCTGGTTATATATCCAAACAAATTATACTATATACTATATACTATATACTATATACTATATACTATATACTATATACTATATACTATATACTATACTATACTATACTATACTATACTGTTGTTGTTGTTGTTGTTGTTGTTTAGTCATGTCCAACTCAGTGTCCAGGCTAAACGATGGGGGTGGAGATGCTCCTTCAGGTATACTGGGCTGAGGCTGTTTAGGGCTCTAAAGGTCAACACCAACACTTTGAATTGTGCTCAAAAACGTACTGGGAGCCAGTGTAGGTCTTTCAAGACTGGTGTTATGTCGTCTCGGCGGCTGCCCCCATCACCAGTCTAGCTGCCGCATTCTGCATGCAATCACGTGCTTCTACAGAATGTGCAGGGTGCCTACTAAACTGAGCTGCTCAGTTGCAGGAGAACTGGCAGGATCCCTGAACTGAAGCGCTCCTGTTAGGGAGGAAGTTATGCTGTAACATTTTTCTGTGGGTCCCTCTTGTGCAATTTAAATGCAATGGCGAATTGTAATGGAAGCTGCACTTTTAGAGCCTTGTAATACTTTGTCATAATCTGCCCAATCATAAAGAATTTAATATGATATTTCTTAGCCCTAGTGAGCTATTTCATAAGATAATGGAGGGATGAAATGATATAGCAGGTTATCTAATTTACCTAGATGTTCAGTCTATATATTCGCAATATAGTTATTTCAAGGTAGTATGCAATGATGATGATGATGATGATGATGTATATGGCACCCATCTGACTGGGTCGCCCCAGCTACCCTGGGTGACTCCCAACAAAATTTGGTAAAAACACAATACAACATCAAACACTAAAAACTTCCCTGAATGAATACCCACCTTTTTAGCCTAACGTCCCAGTGTGGTTTTTAACAAGTAAGGGCTTATCCACATGTACCTTTTGTCTCACTCTTTCCAGACACACGTCTACTCTCTGTGCCTGAGGGATTTTAATGGGGGGAATCTCTAGGCCACCCCCCAAAAAAACCCCTCCTCAGTCATGGAGCTTTCAAGTGTGGATCATGCCTGGAAAGAGCAGAAGAAAGTGTAGATAAGCCCTGCAACACAACATTAAAAATAGTGTTAAACAGCTTACATTACATTACAGAAATAAGGCAAGACCTAAAAAATATTTACATCTCAAAAACCAGAGCAATGATAGATAGAGCAGCCATCTCTCACCACCACTTTCTGGGAGCTATCCAAACAGGAACCAGAATCACCACAAAACAATGTATCTCACCAGCCCTGATCCTTGCATGTTCCATGTACAGTGGTACCTTGGGTTAAGAACTTAATTTGTTCTGGAGGTCTGTTCTTAACCTGAAACTGTTCTTAACCTGAAGCACCACTTTAGCTAATGGGGCCTCCCGCTGCTGCCACGCTGCCGCCATGTGATTACCGTTCTCATCCTGAAGCAAAGTTCTTAACCCAAGGTACTATTTCTGGGTTAGTGGAGTCTGTAACCTGAAGCGTCTGTAACCTGAGGTACCACTGTACTGCAATAGTTTCTGCTGTATAGTGGACGGTGGAACAAGGAAGTTAGCCTCACCTCAGTGGCGTGGGTTGTCAGCACCCGGGGCAAGGCAAGTAATTTGTGTTGGTTTCTGCTTCCTTCTCTGTGCAGCGAAGTGCTTGTCACGAGACAGGTTGTTTACATTCCACAGAGTCTGTACTATTGGAGGTTTTCCCACGGGAACAGGAGACTGGATATGACGTACACTGGTTTCCTGTTTTTCACTGTTCTTTGCAGTTTCAGTTTGTGATTCTCTCCGTGCCTTAGAGGAGAGATGACGCTTTCTCTGCTCTGGCAGAGGGAAGATGTTTTTCTGTAACTTACCAGCTTTGAAATGTAAATAAAGTAGTATAGAGCATGTTGGCTCATACTTCTCATCATTCCGCTGTGCACTGGACACTGCTTATCAACAACATTTGGTTTCGGGCCCAGAAAAATGCAGTGTTTTGAGATTGGTCTTCAGAAGTCGGGCTCCTGGCAAAGGAATAAAGGAGCAAAGAGGATCGGAACAGCGGCAGAGGCACGGATCGCAAGGTATCTGCTCTGCGCGTCAAAATGATTGATGAAGGTATGTGCTACTGCTCCGGGCAGCCTGCCAGCTTCTAATTAATGGCTTTATGGCTGGACTTTGAACTTTTATAGCCGGTTTTGCCGCGGCACAGGCAAATGGCTCAAAGGGACGCTATGCTGGGGGAAAACGAAAGTAAAGTGCAACTGCAGCTCTATGACGCAGCAAGAATTTAGCACAGCATAGAGAAAGGCACTTGGGGACTTTCACTTTTGAACTTGCTTTTGGAATGCAGTTTGAAGCAGCTGCAGATAAACAAAGCATATAAACAGAAGAGCGGCACAGGCTCACATGCAGAGGCTGTTTTGATTTTGCCTTTGGATTGAAGCAGCTGTACACAAAAGCAGCATAGATGACGCAAGAGGCAAATGCCAAAGCAGTCATGATGGCTAGCTGCAGAAGGCTGGATGAGGCAAGTGGGGAATTTGATACCACTGATCAGCCAAATGCTCAACTCACAGTAGCTTGTGATACTGCCATGGTTCAGAGTGAAGCATATCGGCGGGGTGCTGGCTGCATGGGAAATGGGGAGACTTCACAGACGTCATCCCATAGTGCAGTGGAACCACCAGATGGCGCCAAAGCTTTGAAGGCAGTGAAATGCTACTCATGTGGACGTCTAGGCCATATGAAGAGGGAATGCAAATATCCCAAGGCCAAGACAGAGCAGCGCAGCGAAAGCTCATCGCGTGGAAAAGGCCAGAGCAAAGGCAAAGGTCCGGTGTCCAGGACAACGCAGCACAAGGCAATGGTCTCACGCTACGCTCCAAAGGTTACAAAGGTTGCGGAGGTTGCAGAGGTCCAGAAGACGTCTAGATCTTTCTTCGTTGTTGATTCAGCTGCAACGCATCACATGTGCAACGATAAGCGACTGTTCGTGTCTTTTACACCGCAGGAAGGTGCGATTCACCAGGCAGATGGCCACACGATTCCCAGTAAAGGCTACGGAACTGTTGTTCTTCACAGTTTGGACTTGTCGATATAGGACGTGCTTTATGTGCCAGACGCGAAACATAATCTGCTTAGCGTTGGACAGCTGATGGAGCGGAAAATAGACGTTTCCTTTAAGAACAATAGATGCATCATCACCAAGAAAAATGATTATCAGTTGTATGCTGAATTTGTTGATCGTTTGTTTCTTTTGTATTATGATGATGTTGTGCAGGATGACACTTGT
Source organism: Podarcis melisellensis (assembly GCF_964234715.1). Taxonomy (NCBI): domain Eukaryota; kingdom Metazoa; phylum Chordata; class Lepidosauria; order Squamata; family Lacertidae; genus Podarcis; species Podarcis melisellensis. The sequence goes on along the minus strand of NC_138543.1, from coordinate 56,515,477 downwards.
TGCATTGCAGGTTCTAACAAAAGTTTGCATGCAGAATGTATTCACGATTTTCACAGGAAATTTGGACATTTGCATCTTGAGGCAGTATCTAAAATGCCTGCCTTGGTTGAAGGTATGACTATTAAACCCTGCAGGTACCACATGAAGTGCAAGGCATGCGCAGCAAACAAGGTGAAAATGGCTGCGAAAGGTAAGGTGTCTAGTAGGCAAGCTACAGAACCATACCAAATTGTTCATGCTGATTTGGTTGGACCACTAGCGCCCTCTTTGGGTGGAAATAGGTACTTCATGGTTCTTATTGATGCATTTTCCAGGTATATTTTTGTGTACAATCTCAAGCAGAAATCAGAGGCTTTTCCTAGGTTCAAGGAATTCTGTGCTTGGTTGGATAATGTGCATGGTAAGAAAATAAAGACTCTTTTCTCTGATCGCGGGGGAGAATTCACTTCTCAGCAGTTTGAAGCTTTTCTGGCTGAGAAAGGAATTCAACACGATTTGTCTAGTCCTCGCTCGCCATGGCAGAATGGACTTGCGGAACGGGCAAATCAGACATTGCTTCAAGGGTTAAAAACCTTGCTGCATGATGCAAATCTTCCAGAGAGTTATTGGGCTGAAGCTCTCTCATGTTTCACTTACAGTTATAATCGCAGGTTATCTTCAGCGATTGGTTGTACCCCCTATGAGAAGATATTTGGCAAGAAGCCATACATCAAACACATGAAAATTTTTGGTTCGGACATGTGGGTTCACTCACCACAAAACTCCAAGTTAGACAAGCGTGGTTTGCATGGTATCTTTCTAGGTTATCAGAAAGGGTCTTACAGAATAATGATGACTGACTCTAAGGAAATTAAGCTCACAAGAAGTGTTGAGTACAATGCCAAGTGGGGGGAGAATGTGGGAATTTTCCAATGTTATCCTGATGACAGTGATGAGACTGAGGATAGTCAACAGCAAAAGCAACCGCAACAACCCACACCCACTGATGAAGGTTCTGATTCTGAGTCTGAAACTGAATCAGATGATTCAGAGGATTTCAAGAGTGCGAAAGCCTCTATGCGACCCTCTGAAAGCTCTGATCAAGAATTGGAGGAACCATTGTTCACAATAGGTCACTTTTCTCCTAAGAAGGAAGAGGAGAGTGTTGAAGACTTAAGGCTAATTCGCAGGTCACAGAGAGCCACAAAAGGCAGACCTCCAAAGAGATTTGCTGATGAATTTGCTAAGATAGCAGTAACAGCTGTTAAAAGCTCCAAGAAGGTTTTTGAACCTTCAAGTTTCCAAGAAATCCAGGATTTGGATTCAAAGGAAGCTGAGCCATGGTTAAATGCCATGAAGGCTGAGCTTGATTCCTTGGAAAGGAACAAAACATGGGACCTAGTTCCAATAGTTCCAGGAATGAAATTGCTTGGAAGCAAATGGGTCTTCAAAGCGAAGACTGATCAAAATGGCAAGATAGTCAGACACAAAGCCAGATTGGTAGCCAGAGGATTTGCACAGGTACCAGGTGAAGACTATCACGAGACCTACTCACCTACAGTGAGGTATGAGAGCATTAGGCTTATGCTCAAGCTAGCTGCAGAGGAAAATCTACACATTAGTCACCATGATGTGAATACAGCTTTTCTGTACGGATCTCTAAATGAATCACTTTATATGCTTCCACCTGATGGCGTACAGGTAAAACAGGGATTTGTTTGTGCTCTGAAAAAGTCCCTTTATGGTCTCAAACAAAGTGCACGGTGTTGGCACACAAAACTCACTGAAGTATTGTTTTCTCTAGGTTTTAAGCAAGGGAAATCTGATCCATGTGTATTTGTCAAAGAGGAGGGGCAAAAGAAACTGTATTGTTTGTTTTATGTTGATGATCTTTTATTCTTTTGGAAAGATGTCACAATGTACAATAACGCCCTAGCTCAACTGAAAGAGCACTTTGACATGAAAGATCTTGGTGAGGTAAACAACTACCTATCTCTGGAAATAGAGAGAGATCAAGATGGTAACATTCTAGTACACCAGTCACGGAAAATTGCTGATGTGTTAAGCAAGCTAAACCTGATGGATGCTAACCCTGTGGACACACCGATGATAACAGGTTATCAGGTAGATGACACTGAAGAAGCATTTTCTGACACTACACTGTACAGAAGTGTGCTAGGCAAGCTAAACTTCATTGCCAGATGTTCAAGACCAGACATTGCTGTAAGCTGTAATTTGCTAAGCAGACAAGTCAACAATCCTACTGTTAAGGATTGGAAAGCTCTGAAACGCATAGCGCGGTATTTGAAAGGCACTATGCATTACAGACTGAGATTTAACAATCAGAAGTCTGGTGGTCTTGAGATATTTGCAGATGCAAGTTTTGGAAGTGACACTACAGACAGGAAAAGTACGTCTGGAGTTTGCTATAAGTACAATCAGGGTCTATTTGATTGGTCGTGCAAGAAGCAAACAACAGTTAGCTTAAGTACTTGTGAAGCTGAACTGAATGCACTGTCTTATTCACTTAAAGATTGTGAATGGTTGTTACAATTGTGCAAAGACATGAAAATTCCTGTCAAATGTCCAATCCAGGTTTACCAGGACAACAAAGCATGTTTGGCTTTGCTGAATTCTGAAGGTTGTAAGCAAAGCACGAAGCACTTGCAATTGAAGTTGCAACATGCTAGGGAACGTATTCAGAAGGGACTCGTAACGGTGTCCTATATGCCAGGTAATGAAATTCCTGCTGATGTATTGTCCAAGATTGTATCAAGGGATCAACACTGTACCTATGTGCAGAAGTTGGGTTTGTACTGATATTGTACGAACACGCTGCCCAGAGATGTTCACAGAAAGGGGGAGGATGTTGGTTTCTGCTTCCTTCTCTGTGCAGCGAAGTGCTTGTCACGAGACAGGTTGTTTACATTCCACAGAGTCTGTACTATTGGAGGTTTTCCCACGGGAACAGGAGACTGGATATGACGTACACTGGTTTCCTGTTTTTCACTGTTCTTTGCAGTTTCAGTTTGTGATTCTCTCCGTGCCTTAGAGGAGAGATGACGCTTTCTCTGCTCTGGCAGAGGGAAGATGTTTTTCTGTAACTTACCAGCTTTGAAATGTAAATAAAGTAGTATAGAGCATGTTGGCTCATACTTCTCCTCATTCCGCTGTGCACTGGACACTGCTTATCAACAACAATTTGTGCCCCCTAACCCGTGGATTTGCGCCCCCTAACCCTAACCCCCAGATGTTGCACCCGGTGCGGCCGCCCCCCCTGCACCCCCCACGCTACGCCACTGCCTCACCTTTGCATTCCCTATATACCCTTTAATGTAAAGTGAGGCTTAAATTAGTAATTGACTGTTGGGGATTGAATCCAAACATATGATATGTCCACCATAAAAACCAGGAGGGATAATGGATTTTACACAAGTCTGCCTTGGACTTCGATATCCTGACGTGTGGAGTCCTCATACAAGAACTTAATAAGAGCCTGCTGGATGAGTCCCAAAGTGCATCTAACTGAGCATCTGCTGCATCCTATGTTATTCATCTCAGGAATCTTGCTCTAAGAACCTAAGAAGAGCCCTGCAGATGGTTCCTGTCAAAGGCCCATCTACTCCAACATCCTTTTCTCACAGTAGCCAACCAGAAGTCCACAGGAAGCCTGTGAGCAGACTCTGTGTACAACCACACTCTTCCTCACCAACAGTTCCCAGCAAATGAAGGCAAAGGATCTCCAACAGTGGGAGAACATAGCCATATTTTAGGGAGCACTCATCCACTCCTTGATTACACAGAGAGGATCCACAAGTCCGGTTAGTATATGATCTGGAGTCGTATCTATGTTGTTCAGATGGGTACAGATACCAGATCAAGGGAGGCATCGCTTATGTTCACGTATCCTACTGTTGTTCCCCTCTTCTCGGTACTCTTTACTTGTCAGGCATGGGAACACTGTCAACTACCAATTGGCTGAGAACAGCAGGTGGTCAGATACACTCCTGCTTATTAAACCTGCAGATGCACTTTGGTTGTTTGACAAAGTGTCAGGGCTCATTGCACTGTCGCTCCTCCAGTAAAGATCTTAAGGCTTGTAAAAACTTCACAGCTGCCTCGTGAAAGTTGCAGGTACACCTTGGATCCTGGAATTAAGCTGTGCAATGCTCCTCATCTTTCTCCTGCCTCTCCTCTTAATCACTTTCTTTTCTTAAAATAATAACTTGCAGGGCTGTGCTGGAGGTACAGCTTCTTCTTCTTCTTCTTCTTCTTCTTCTTCTTCTTCTTCTTCTTCTTCTTCTTCTTCTTCTTCTTCTTCACCTCACTGGCAGGATGGCCAGTTCAAAAACTGCTGCAGCCCACACAGCGAGTTCTTTTCGTTGAATTTCCGAACTCATCTTTTTCAAAGGGGCAATTAAAGCACACCGCCAAGGTCTGACAACTGGCGTCCAGCATCTGCTCTGCCTCTACAGCCAGACACAGCTGTCTGCTGTTCTATGAGAAATGCCGGAGCGTATAACCTGAGGAATACCAATGAACTCCTTCCTTTTGGAACAAACAGAGATGGGAAATGCATTCCTCCTTCTCCCCAAAGTAGTTTAAGGCAGTGTTGTAAGCCGAGTCAGGCCATTGTTCCACCCAGCTTGGGCACAGAGGTGTTTTTCTCAGCCCACAATATCTTCTAATGATTAGATGAACATCAGGGTCCTTCCACTATGATTCCAGTCCATCTAGACAAGGGATGGGGGCACAGAGGACAACACTTCCTCGGTTATTGTGCTTGGATGCATCATTAGTGGTCTTCTGCCAAACAATGCAAATAAAAAATGGATGCTCTCTGGACCTTTGGGGAAAAGGATTGCCTGGCTGTAATTGCATTGTTGATCTCAAACTCTACTGATCAGACTTTGGTTACTCTGCTGTAATGGTGATTTTGTTAGCAACATGGTTTTATTTTTGTGCCGTTGATTTCCAGCTCATGGTTAGCTACCTTAAGGGGACTTTTTAAATGTGGGTTCAAATATTTTAATAAATAATTGTGGGGTATTCAAAGGGCAGTCAAACCAATGATTCATTGTTTGCTAGATAGGTACATGATAGGAACAGAAGCTCAGAGACTGTAAGTTTGCTAGAGAAAACTCTGTGAGAGACACTCTCACTCTTCCCTGACAGGGGGAGGGCATACAGTGGTACCTCGGGTTAAGTACTTAATTCGTTCCGGAGGTCCGTTCTTAACCTGAAACTGTTCTTAACCTGAAGCACCACTTTAACTAATGGGGCCTCCCTCTGCTGCCGCGCCACCGGAGCACAATTTCTGTTCTCATCCTGAAGCAAAGTTCTTAAGCCGAGGTACTATTTCTGGGTTAGCGGAGTCTGTAACCTGAAGCGTATGTAACCTGAAGCGTATGCTATTATTACGGTCACAGACATTTCATAAAGAATACTATTAGCAAATCAGTCTCTTAAGCTTAAGCCAAAAAATAGTATTCTTTATGAAATTGCATATCAATATACATATCAAGGCTTTGAGATTAGACCACTGAAGAAGCCTGGAAAGCTAACTTGGGAGTGTGCTACCTGCAAGCCCCAGTAAAAGGGCCCCATCGGGGGAGAACAGCGGCCTTACTTGGACAGCCAGGGTGAAACAGGTGCAAAACACCGGCACCCTGTCTGCAACTTCATTAAGATCCATCTACAACCTCACTAGCATCTCTCAGTATTGTGAACAACAACCAAACTTACCCTTTGTGAGTATCTTCATGAACTTACGTAAAAAGATAAAGAAAACTGAGTTAAGCATTTGAAAAATCCATTGAAACCAAACATTATAAGTTCATCTTAAGTTGGGTAGCTCATAAGTCTCTGTGGCTTTACACAAGGTTTTGTATTTTTCTCATAAGATTGATAAAGAATGTATAATTATATTGGTAATTATTGTATGTATATTAGTCACCAATGTGTTGCATGAGTCGTACTACTCCTCTCAATGATAGGCAAATTGGGTAGAAAAGATAGTGTGGTCTCAGAAACCTGGGAGTATAATTAAAACTCCATCCTTCCCTCTTGGCTGCTCATCATATTTGACCAGCATTTAGCTGGTGTATGCCTGCACAGGAGAGATGGGGAATAAATTCAATCCTGCCTGCATTTTAATAAAAAACTACCTAATTCACACTTTTCAACCCAATATGCCGACCGAAGCACAGCTATCCTCAGAAACTCACACTTCTCAAAATGTGGCATTGCTGTTCTCCCAACCAAATGCACATGTCACAGCAAAGTGTGTCTACAAATGCACATATTAATGTAAATAACATGGAAACTATGCATTATATGCAGGAAAATTGCTTGCAAAAAACATGTATAATAGTCATAGCCACATGCAAGAATATGTGTATCGGGGTAAATTTACAGCATAATGCTGATGGGTTTTCAGGAGGATTATATTGACAATTGCTTTGGAAATGTGGACAATTTAAGACTTGAAAGATAAGAAACAGAGATACAGAAATTGACAGACACACATGCAAACAGATATGGGTAATTTCTGGCCAGGAAGTTGGGTATGCAGTCATTGTATTGATGAGGGTAGTGGAAGAGTAAAAACAAGGTTTAGGAGAACTATTACTCAGTTAATGATTTCAGTTAATGGTTTCCTTTTCTCTGGGATAATTTTGACAATATTGCCTGACTCATGCAAGCATCTCTCTTTGATTCCCCTTGTGATGGGAAAATAAATGTCATCACATCCCCACCTTCAGAAGAGGAGCCCCACCATTATTCAGCTGTCACGCTAATGATCCATGGTATAAAGGTTCCCCACGTCTTGATGTGACCTCCTCTAATGAAAAGAACCAAAAATAAAGTGAAGTTGAGCTGATTTTTTTTAAAAAAAGAAGAAGCAGAAGCAGTATCTTTGGATATGTATTTTATTTATTTAAACAGTCATATACCATCAACACATATGAAATATTGAAGCAGTGTACCATGCAACATAACTCATCGTAATTGCAAAAGAAAATAACCATTAGAATGACTGGCGAACAAGAAAGTCTATATAGCTGCAAAGGACTGTTGACATAAAAATATATTCAAGAGATGCCTGGAAGTCGAAAGCAAGGATGCCTGCCAAATCTCTGCTGGAAGAATCTTCCACAACATGCAATATGGACGACTTCTAACTGAAGCCAGTTGAGACTCTGTAACTTCAGGGAAAGTGAGAACAAATTTCAGTGATAGAGCTGGGATATAAATATGAGGAGGTATTGTGGGAGGAGCTGTTCTTATAAGAAAGTAAAGATAAAGGACCCTTAGATGGTTAAGTCCAGTCAAAGGCGACTATGGGGTTGCGGCGATCATCTCGTTTTCAGGCCGAGGGAGCCGGCGTTTGTCCACAGACAGCTTTCCGGGTCATGTGGCAAGCATGACTAAACTGCTTCTGGTGCAATGGAACACCGTGACAGAAACCAGAGCACATGGGAACAGTGATTACCTTCCCACCACAGTGGTACCTCTTTATCTACTTGCACTGGTGTGCTTTCGAACTGCTAGGTTGGCAGGAGCTGAGACAGAGCAACGGGAGCTCACCCTGTCAAGCGGGTTCGAACTGCTGACCTTCCAACCAGCAAGCCCAAGAGGCTCAGTTGTTTAGACTACAGTGCCACCCATGTCACATTGTAGTTTGATAAGGATGCGGGGACCCCCACATATCTCCTCCTGAACCCACAGTTCTCAGAGTTCCCTATCCCTACTTAACACATTGTAGCTGGCTTCACCTCACCCCCCAGCAAAGGCCTGGAAGAGAGGGCATCAATAATGAAAGAAAGATGTATGCCTTTCTTGAATGGCACCCCAGGATAAAGCCAAGGGGACAGAGAGGCAATCTCAAGGCTTTCTTGACCTGCTTTTTAATGCTCATTGTTTCCAATAATCTTTTGAGTATGACTGGTGAAAGGACCATAACTCAGCTTCCCCTGTTCCTCTGAGATTAAAAAATGAGAAACAGAAAGATGGGGACTGGACGCCTTCTCGCCTGATCTTGGGTAGCATCTTCTGATGGTCAGCATGGTTGGACAAATTCATCCCAACCAGGAACAACCTCATGCACCCCTAAGCAGACCCACAAGTGCACATGCATCCCTGCTGGTGCTCAGTCTCCCCAAAAACACAAATGCAAAATGAAGAGGTACTGGGTGGAGGGGGGAGAAATAGGAAAATAAATACTCTGCGTGCAGCCTTTGGTTATGTATTGGAGGTTGTCTGCGGTATCTGGTACATTGCCTTCTCTCTCCCTCTCGAAATAAAAAAAAATCAGGTTTGTGATTGAAGGGAGGAAAGGAAGAGCGGGGAGAGAGATTGAGCAAATACACATGGATGGCTTTTTCCTACCGATAAATATTCATAGGCTTTCTAGGTGCTGCCACTGTGACACACCGTGGGCTGGAGCGGAGCACACACTGGCTTGACTCCCGGCTCTAATGCATACAGATGAGAACTTCAAAGAGCGGCTGCTGGCGGGATCTGCGCTGGGCAGAGGGAATGCACATTTATCCCTCATCAAACACAGTGGCATACCCCAGCGAGAGCTGCACATTCCACCGGCAGAGAAGGGAGCGGTTGTAAGACAAGCGTCTTTCCACAGTGAATGGATTTAGAAAAACACAGATGTGGAGCGCAGGAGATGACTGGCTTTCTGACTGCAACTATTTCCGCTCTCAGCCAAGAGACACCTGTGCCCTCTGCCCCATCACTGATGCCCTATGTTAAACACCTTTGATGTTCCACTTGCTAATATCACTCTTGGAGTCCAATTGCATGTGTGTCTGTTTAGTCGTACAAAAGGGTTTACTCCCAGCTAACAATGGGTGAATCTGTCAAATTCAGTTACTCTCAGGTTCTTTTTGTTGTTGTTTTTTTAAAAAATTCTGGACTTCAGTTATCCACATTTCCACGTATGAAAAAGAGAATCCTAGGAAGAAAACTCACCAGCATTGTAGCACACATTTCTCCTGATATTTGTATTTGTGTATGCACATTTGCTAAACATGCTGGAGGGGGAATCAGAGCAATTTCCCCTAATGCATATTTGCACCCTCATTTCACTAATATAGGCACACTTTCCCATAGTATATGTATTTGTGCACAAATTACTCAGCTAAGAACTGCTCTGCAAAATTCAGAGTAGTGCAAATTTCAAAAGATGGCTATGTTTTGGTTTGCAAATTTTGCCAGAAAGTGTGCATTAGATAGGTTCACATTTAAATACAAACTGATTTGAATTTCTCCCCATCCCTATCCTCATCTCCTGTTTGTGGGCTTCCTAGAGGCATCTGTGTTGTGCTGAGTTGTGTTGCTGTATTACTGTGCTGGGTGGACATTGCCTGTAAAAATGGCCTCAAAATATTTCCAATTAAATAAATCAGGTAATAGCGAGGGCTAGAGGCTTAGATATCTTTAAGGGCAGATTAGACAAGTGCCCAAGGCATATATTCATGTCCTGCAGCCATGGCACCATAGCTAAACCTTGGAATTTGCTCCCATAAGAGATGACCCCATACAGTACTTGGGTGGATTTTAAAGAGGATCATACAAATTAATGGAAGGTAAAAGTCACTATAGCTGTGTTCTATTTCCACTATCAGAGGCAGTTACTACTTCTGAATGCCAGTTGCTCATGGCCTCCAACACTTCTTCGATGAAAATAGGAACTTCCTATTCCACACCATCCAACTTTTCTCCATTAAAAATAGGGATGTCCAAAGGAAAAGCTGGCCATTCCAAGATCAAATCAGAAACCCAGGTGGCTTTTCCAGGGATGTCCCTGGAAAATAGGGAAACTTGGAGGGAATCACAAGCAGGAAGAGGTGTAGTTGCCCTCAGCAGAGGTGTATTTAGGGGAGCACAACCGGTTCAATCACGTTTGGCATGGAGCCTTGGAAGCACCACTGGGGACACCATAACTATGACTTAGAATGGCGTGTGAGAGGCAGGGGGCATTGAATTTTGGTGTCACACAGGGCACTGCTGAATTTTGACACCCCAAAGTCCACGACAGCCCTCAGGTCCTACTTGTGGGTTCTCCAGGGGCATCCAGCTGTCCACTGTGAGAGCAGAGTGTTAAGAACATAAGAAAAGCTTGCTGAATCAGGCCAATGGCCCTTCTAGTCCAGCATCCTGTTCTCATAGTGGCCATAGATGGACATCTGGCCTGATCCAGCAGGGTTGCTCTTATGTTCTTATGACTGCAAAAGTAGCCCTCACACTTTAGAAGCAGAAGGCCTATGGCTGGTGAGCAACTATGGGAAAAAGCTATTGTGAGCTTTATAGAAGCAAGAAACAGGAAGCTTAACTAGATAGGCTCTGGGACTGATCAAGAAAGCTTTTATTATGTTGCATATTCTCTGTTACCTTGAATTCCTACAAGAGGGACTCATGCATATTCCAGTATTTCTTGAGATACCAAAGTGGCAAATGTTTTTGCAGGCATTATCCTCTCCGAAGAAATAAAGACGGGTTTGCTGTACTCATTTCAATTGACACTGGGAGGTCGACTGATTGTATTTTTGCCTAATTTGTGGGGCCATCTAGGACAGTATTGCAATGTTATATTGTTCTATTACTTTGTAAAGTGCACCGGGGCTGTATGGGAATTGCGCTTAAATGATTTGTTAATATTGCAAGTACAAAAGGAAATGAGAAGAAGGGAACCTTTGCCAGCCTCGGAAAGCTATAAATTCTGCACTGTTCAGGAGAGATAAAGCGATGCTGCGCGAAGCATTTTGAAAAGGGCAGTGGAAGCTTTATGGTGTAAACACATTTAATGCATCCCTACATTTTAAACAAAAGCAAAAGTTTGAAAATGCCAGCAGCACCACATTAAACATATTACTGTGTCTGGATCCCTGGAGTACGACCTCTGCCTCTTTTTCAGCCCCAAACTCTGAGATTCCATAACTGATTACAATAAATCAGAGGCTGGGGTGTTTGTCAGAGAGCGATCCAATGCTGACCCAGCATTGTGGATAGAACTATGCTGAAGACCAAAGGGACCTTTCCATACTTCATGTATCAACATCAAAGAAAACCATTATGAAGTTATGTGTTCATTCATTTATTGAATTTCTACGCCACTCTTCTTCTGAGGATCACAGGGCTGGATGGTTTCCTATGTAGAATCTAGTAGAAGAGGCTGCTAAGCAGCCAAAACAATTCATTTGTTAAGGTGATGGTCTTAGCTGGCCAACCAAGCACTGCTATTTACTGTATCCAAACAGGTTGCTCTGTTGCCATAGAGACAGAATCATAGCATCATAGAGTTGGAAGCATCATCTAGTCCAACCCATCGCAACGCAGGAATCTTTTTGCCCAACATAGGGCTCAAACCCATAACCCTGAGATTAAGAGTCTCATGCTCTAGTGACTGAGGATGAGTCTTTCCCCACCTCACCTGGCTAGATGCCAGATGTCAGACCACACCTGGAGTACTGTGTCAAGCTCTGGGCATCTCAGGTTAAGAAGAATATTGACAAGCAGGGGCGTGGACAGAGTAGGGCAACCAAGATGATCAAGGGTCTGGAAACCCAACCTCAGGAGGAATGGTTGAAGGTGCTGGATATGTTTAGCTTGGAAAGGAGGAGACTGAGAGGAGAGGAGATATGATAGCCATCTTCAAATATCTCATGGAAGATGGAGCAAGCTTGTTTTCTTCTGCTCAGGTGAGTAGGACTTGAACCAATGGTTTGAAGTTACAAGAAAGGAGATTCTAACTAAACACGAGGAGAAACTTTCTGACAGTAAGAGCTGTTTGACAGTGGAATGGTCTTCCTTGGGAGGTTGGAGCTTCTCCTTCCTTGAAGGTTTTTAAGCAGAGGTTGAATAGCCATCTGTCATGGATGTTTAGCTAAGATTCCTGCATTACAGAAGGCTGGACTAGATGACTTTTGCATAGCTGGGATGCGCCCAATTGTTCAAAGGTGAGGAACAACACCCTCCTCTGGCCACATTAACCTTTCTGTGGCCTTCAGAAAGTTGCCTGTAAGTAAATGCAGCCCTCAGGCTGAAAATTCCCTTGACTTTGGGGTGGACAATGGTGCGTTGGGTGGAAGCAGAGCTAATGTTCTTGTTCTCACATCCATGGTCTGCTTATTCAAGTGTGTAATACCCCGAGTAGAGCTTTGGAGCACCCCAATTCATGTATCCATCTGGCACCTGCTCATTAGCTTTCGTTGTGCCGGATCCAATCCGACCTTTGCGCTGCTCTGCTTTGCTGAATCAGACCCAAACTTCTCTGCTGACTAATTCAATTAGTTTTCCTTTGACAAGGAGAGATGAGCAGGCGATTGATTTTGCAAAGGTTAATATTTCACATTGCCATGTCATCAGACCTGTTAATAACCGTCTCATGTTCCATTTGAACTATTTAAGTCATCTCTTTCAGGACTGCAAATTATATATTTAGAAAGCAGAACCAATCCATCTTGGCGAAAAAAAGGGCTTCATTCAATGCAAATCATGCACTATTCAGCAATGCTTAAAATTGTGGTCATTCTGCCCCCGCAAAGGGTCAATAACTACCTTGATAATTGCATACTTGCACTGCTGTTTGCCGGCTTTCAAAGTAAAGACACTTAATTAAAATTCAGAGGACAATATGATCATTATGTGGTTGTGTGTATACGTGTGTGTTTCTGTCTGTGCCAATGTTGGTTGGTGGAGCAGCGGAGGCTGATAAGACTAGTCTCTGACATTCAAATCCAAATCAATACTACTTACAAAACATTTAAGCTTCCGTGGGCAACATTGCCAGGCCCCAATAATTTGCGTCATTTTGCAAAATTATAGTTATAGATGCAGCAGGAGTCAGGAATTTGCTCTATTATTACTCATAACTGTGCTTTCCATTTACGCCCTCTCCCCCCGCCCTGCACACAAAACTATTGATTATGTAGCAGTGCTTATTCTATCTCCACAGCTTCCTCGCCCATCACTTTTCTAAAGAGGGTAAAACATGGGTTGTCGGTGCAGGGCCCACAGGTGGACTTAGCCCCTCCAAGGGGCCCAGGTATCCCACCTCTCCATACCTTCCATGTTGAGAGTAGGCTTGGGAATATTAACTCTCGCCTCTCCAGCTGCATTCTCCAGTAAGATCACAATCACATTAGGCTGGGGGGCGGGGGAGAGAAAAAGCAAGAACAAGAACAACTCTTTTCAGCCTGAACGCTGGTGGGGAGGAAGCAACTTCAGTATGCATCCATGTGCATAGTCATGTGACAACTGTGCCATGTGAATGGTGCTTGCAACAGTTTGCAAATGTGCCCACGAGTCCCAAAGATTTGGCAGCCCCGGCATTAAGGACTGACGGTGGAATGGACTGAATTGTTTTCCCCATACTGAAGCCCATCAATATCATGTTCCATAAGATATATAATAAGAACTGCAATAGCTTTGAGAGCCAGCCTCCTCCTCCTCCTCCTCCTCCTTCCTCCTCCTCCTCCTCTTCTTCTTCTTCTTCTTCTTCTTCTTCTTCTTCTTCTTCTTCTTCTTCTTCTTCTTCTTCTTCTTCTTCTTCTTCTTCTTCTTCTTCTTCCTCCTCTTCCTCTTCCTCTTCCTCCTCCTTCTTCTTTTTCTTCTTCCTTCTTCTTCTTCTTCCTTCTTCTTCTTCTTCTTTCTCCTCCTCCTCCTCCTCCTCCTCCTCCTCTTCTTCTTCTTCTTCTTCGGGTTTTATAAACAGGAATAATGTTAAACAAATAAGTATACCAAGTTTTCTCATGTCATTCGTATATCACAAAAATAGCATAATAAATGTGGAAATATATCTACAACATATGTTTCATTATTAGTGATCGATGTATAAGTTCTTGGTTTATGAATTGGTTTAAACAATTAGGAAGAAAAAAAGGGGGGAAGAAGGGGAGGGGGAGGGTGTTTACACTTCTATTATTCTACTTAGTGTGCCAGTCTGCTTCTTAAAGTCTTTCATTGGAATGAGTTGCAGGATATTAGAAAGATCAATACACATTTCTATTTTTGCAAATCAGTTTTCTCCCATGTAATGTGTGTTGAATGTTATTTTCACCGATATAAGCATTTTATGCAAATGCTTACCTAACGTGCTTGTGTTTGCACACAATTATTGGTTGGAGAACCGCACCATGAAATTTGGAGAAGAGTGAATTTCAAGGCATAGCTGAGTTTGGGTTCTCATTTTGGTTGAAGGCAGGGCAAATTCCTTCCTTCTCCCTACCCGTGGGGGACACATCTCTTGAACGCTGTACACTCTTTGGCCACACTGACACTCCTATTTGCATGCATCTGTTATGAAACCCAACATGTTCTAGGAGACTGTTTTTGAGTCCCTGTCCAGCTTTCGGCCAGCGCTGCCATCTCTATCACTCATCCTGCTTACAGCATGGCCAAGGCCTTCCCCAAATGCATCACTTGCTTGAACTAGCAATGCCAATGATGAAATCAAGTGCTCTGCAAAGGCATGCCACTGTCTTCTGGCTAACCTATAGGCATATTGCCACTTTCATGATTGGGAAACGTGGGTTTTGGAATGGATTCAGACTTGGGAGGCTCTAGTAAGGAAGGCAAGGTCTAACAACTAAGAGTATATACAATGAGATTTGTGTCCATAAATACACCAAACTTTGGAAATGAGCACAATTGGGGCAGCTTCTTGGAATTTACTGCTCTGCTGATAATGGGAAGAAGGCCGAGGAAGGCCTCGTTTCCCATTCATTCGTGTTCAGTATTGAACAGATTCCCATTGCATTAAACATTATGGAGTCTTGCAGTGCTAAGATAATACACTGAATGTGCCCATTTGGGCTCTGCGTGCCATAAACTAAATAGAATCATATTTCATGCATGATTTCCACCTGGTTATTCAATGGTGGGTCCGAGAAAGTGGAAATAAAAAATATTTTTTTGTCAGGTGGCATTTCCCTATGATTTTAAATGCCTTATTAAGGCAACCATAAGGATGAGCCACTCTGATGAGCTGGGCATATTAAGAGATGTTTCTGCCCTTGCTGTTGTTAATACAGACATTTGTATCCTGAACAATACAAGGAGAACCATTAAGATCCTCTGCAAATAGCATAAGGAGCCATACGTTGTCTAATAAAGTTTTTAAGTGCTGCTGAGAATGAGTAGGCATTGGGTTGGGCAATCGATCAAGAAAGGAACAGTCTGGCAGCAACTAAAGGTAAGCTTTAGGTGTTGCAGGAAGCAGAGGAAAAAGTTTCAAAGGCAGCGGAGACAAAGTATGTGAAAAATGTACTGGAGGAATCCTAGTTACAGGTAGGTAGCAGTGTTGAAACAAAATAAAAAACTTCCTTCCAGTAGCACCTTAGAGACCAACTAAGTAAGTTATTGGTATGAGCTGACACTATCTGAAGAAGTGTACATGTACACAATTTTTTTTTTTTTTGGAAGAATCCTGTTGCTGGTTCCATTTTCCCTCTGTGCATGTGTCGTAAGGTAGCCTTTCTGACTTCAGACAGATATCATATTTTTATTTCTATGCTTGTCATTTAGTCGTGTCCGACTCTTCGTGACCCCATGGACCAGAGCACGCCAGGCACTCCTGTCTTCCACTGCCTCCCCCAGTTTGGTCAAACACACGTTGGTAGCTTCAAGAACACTGTCCAACCATCTTGTCCTTTGTCATTCCCATCTCCTTTTGCCCTCATTGTTTCCCAACATCAGGGTATTTTCCAGAGAGTCTTATCTTCTCATGATGTGGCCAAAGTACTGGAGCCTCAGCTTCAGGATTTGTCCTTCCAGTGAGCACTCAGGGCTGGTTTCCTTCAGAATGAATAGGTTTGATCTTCTTGCAGTCCATGGGACTCTCAAGAGAGTCTCCTCCAGCACCAGAATTCAAAAGCATCAATTCTTTGGCGATCAGCCTTCTTTATGGTTCAGCTCTCACTTCCATACATCACTACTGGGAAAACAATAGCTTTAACTATACGGACCTTTGTCAGCAAGGTGATGTCTCTGCTTTTTAGCATATTTGTATGCTACTTTCCCATAATTAAAGTCATGCTCAAGGCAGCTTATAACATGAAAATATTTACATTATTACTAACAAGCAAAGTAGTCATAAAAAATAAATAAAATACATCAAAATGCACACAACCAAATTGAACAATTTCCACATAAATCATAGCAAGAACTAAAAATAAAGATACAAAAAATTAACATCAATAACAGCAGCAGCAACAACAACAACAACAGCAGCAACCGATACTTCTATGCAATACCTCAATCCAAGGGTTTGTAGAAAAAAGTGTGGAAATATAAGCTTTTATCCTTTTAAAAGATGCCCTTTTGAGTTCCACAGCTTCCCTTTTCCTCCAGTGAATGAAAAGACCACCTGTTTGGTAAGTTAAAAATGGTTTACTTACAAACTCTCCAAAGGTCAGATTCATATGTTTTTCCATAAATCAGCCAGAAAAGTTATGCAGGCAGTAAAACTTTTTTAGTTGCAAAAGTGCTGAAAGTTCCTAAATTATTGGCATAGGAACTCAAGAGAGATTTCGGTCTAAATTTCAGCAGTGAGCTGAACCTCTTCACATGCTGAGCTTTTCAGGTAGACAGGGGAAACAAAGGCTTGATCACCTAGTCCCTCCTAAGGTGAGCTAAGTCTGGCAGGACAGCTTACTCTCTATTGGTTTAACCCCTTCACGCATTAATTAAACAGGCATGTTAGTAATATGAGGCTGGTTATCCCACAGAACATCTACACGAAGATGATGTTGATGGAGTTGGAGGCCAGTAAGAGCTGTTTGGGAGTGGAATGGTGGTGGTCTCTCCTTCCTTGGAGATTTTTAAGCAGAGGTTGGATGTGTCAGGAGCTCAGCCTACACTCAAGTAGGACCCTGGTAGAGACATGTGCCCAACTAGCATGTTCTCTCCCTCCTGGTTGATCATTCGGGAGCTTCAAAAGCTTTCTTCTGCCCAAACATCACAGCGACCAATGCCAACTGACACCGGCACACTTAGGGAACTGCAGAGTCTTTGCAGCTTGTGTGACAGACCTCAGCAACTCAGCATTTTGGCTAATCTACTTTATTTACATATAAACACGCAAGGAACACTGCAACATGGCTCCCTCTTCTCTAGCATCAGACAACAAAGAGAAAGAACAAAGGACAATAGTCCCACTTCACGGAACACAGTAACACAAACATCCTGTCTCCGTCACTTCCCACTCTGTAGAGTCAAAACATACACCCTCATGTGATAGACAAAAATCCCATGACTGCAATCATAGAGCAGGAATTCTAACAGGATGGCCATCAGTCAAGGGTGCTTTTGTTCAGATTCCCACATTGCAGGGGGTTGGACTAGATGACCCTTGGGGTAACTTGCAACTCTAAAATCCTATGATTGTATCTGGAGGGCCACAAACTCCCCATCCCTGCTGTAGAGGGAGCCCCCTGCCCTGGATGTTGACTTAGGGTGGGGCCAGCAGGATAATCATGATCCCCCTCCCCCCCCCGAGTTACTAGCTGATGGATTTTTCTCATGAGAACAGCTCTACTTTGGCAGATATTAGCAGGAACCAGGAGAGAGCTATGGGCTTTCTGATTAAAAGGTAAAGGTAAAGGTACCCCTGCTTTCTGATTATGATCATGCTATATTCCTGAACATTTTGCCAACGGACGAACTCTAATGGACACAAATCCTCAAGCGAAAAGCAGGGGGAGTTTGTTTGCTTGGCCTGCTTCAAAGTCACCTCTGGCACGCTTTAAAAAGTGTTTAAAAGGATATTTGATATTTTACTGTCAAATAATTTTGTTGTCAGGATTACAGCATGGCCGCTTGATATATGGCCTCATTTATGTGCTCTCTGGCTATAAATTCAACCCCATAAAAATTAATTGCAGGAGAGAGAGAGAGAGAGAGAGAGAGAGAGAGAGAGAGAGAGAGAGAGAGAGAGAGAGAGAAGTTGAGCTGGCTTATTAAAGAGTTTCAGCTGGGGGGGGATGCATGGTTTGAATCCAATGTGTGGTTGCCTGATCTGGGTACCACACATAAGGCCTTGGGTACAGACCAACCAGCATGCAAAGTGATGGAACAGTGAAATACTACTTTAGCATTAAATGCTTTCTGAGCACTGGCTTTTAATATGGCACTTCCATCAATAATTTGATAGGTGTGTTGCCTTTCAGGATATGCAAAACTTCTCATTCTGGAAGCTTTGGGTATTCGCCGCATCTAAAATAGCCACAGTTCTCTCTTGCTCATCCTCCCGTTCTCATATTGGCTAACCATGTACCTGTGCATAGGTGCCAACTCCCTGTGGACCTGGGTGCCTGAGCACCCACAAGATTCCTCATGAAGGGGGCAGGCACCCACAAATTGGACACGGGGCCAAGTTGGCACTCCTGTGGGAAACAGGCAAGCAGGGCTTGAACACAAGAACACTTTCCCCTCCTGTGACCGCCAGCAACTGATACTCAGAAGTATTACTGCCTCTAACCATATAGACAGAGCATAGCTATTGTAGTTATGTCGCGGTCCAGTATACCTGAAGGAGCGTCTCCACCCCCATCATTCTGCCTGGACGCTGAGGTCCAGCGCCGAGGGCCTTCTGGCGGTTCCCTCATTGCGAGAAGCAAAGCTACAGGGAACCAGGCAGAGGGCCTTCTCAGTAGTGGCGCCCGCCCTGTGGAACGCCCTTCCAGCAGATGTCAAAGTGATAAACAACTACCTGACATTCAGAAGACATCTTAAGGCAGCCCTGTTCAGGGAAGTTTTTAACGTGTGATATTTTACTGTATTTTTGGTTTCTATGGAAGCCGCCCAGATTGGCTGGGGAGGCCCAGCCAGATGGGCGGGGTATAAATAATAAATTATTATTATTATTATTATTATTATTATTATTATTATTATTATTATTTAACAGGTAGAGCCTGGCTGTCAATGGTACCCCAGAGAAAGACAGAGAAGCAGGAGAATTTTGGTTTGATTCTAACACAAACATACCCAATTCACTCTTCCCGAAACAATATGCAACCAGAAATGTAGCTATCTTTCAAAACTCATTTTCCTGGTTTTCTTTTTTTTAAAAAAAAATGCAGTTCTCAAACAACAACAACAACAAAAAAAGTGTATAGAAAACTGTCTATTAGGGAAGAAGGTGCATGGATGCATCTATTTGTGAAATAAATGTATTTTATTTTTGCCATGCAAAGATGCTTGCAAAATGCATGCATTAGGGATAATTGCATACAAAAAAGGTATTTTAAGAGAAAAATCAAACTAAAATGCTGGCAATTTTGCAAAGTCTGTCAAGAAAATAAATCACAAACATCACTCTGCATGTGCAATAATTTCCTTGGATATTACTGTTTATGTGACAAGTGACAAATAAATTGAAATCATCACCAGCATCTCATTTTTGCTAGTGCTATATCCAGCCATTGCATACCCAAATACCCACCAGTGCTGTGGATCCCAGATTCTACGCTCAGTGGTTTTTAATAGCATCTCTCTCTCTGGGTTTATAGTTGGCACACCTGCTTGCTAGATGCCAAGAAGAGGTGCACACAGATCATCTTAGGTTTATAGCTCTGAACATGCTCGAGTCCTTCTCAAGAGATTGGCAGATCAATCAAAATAGGAGCAAAAAAAAAAGGGGGGGAAGAAACAGATCAGGACTAGGCAAGGCATGAATAGCAGTTGGGAGAGGGCCTGACAGGGACTGGCTTTGAGATGCAGGGTTTGCCTTAACAACGCTGAGGTTATAAAATCAAACTCAGCAGGGCAGCAGCCTAGATTTATTGCATGTCATGTGGATCAAAAGTTAATGCAGGCAGTTGACGAATACTTGATACCCAGCAGGTTCACAAATATAACAGGCCCCGACAGTGCAGTGTTGAGGCTTGCCAACTTAATTAAGTTAGGATTGAGTGCCCATGGACAGCATCTCATAATAGCTGGCAAAAAACAAAGGCGGGGTGGGATACTGGAATGTCAGGTTTATAAGAGCAGTTCTTTCTCTCTTGACTGTCAGGTGGCCAACATAAGCTGCCCCACACAGTCAGAGGAACCAGCAGGGCCAGCTCAAGACATTTTGCTCCCTGAGAGATAGAGAACCATCAAGTGCCCAAGGCCAGTATTTCAGGGAAGGGGTTTTGGCTCAGTGGCAGATTATCTGCCTTGCATACAGAAGGTCCTGGGTTCAACCCCCGGCTTCTCTGGGTAGATCTGGAGAAGACACCTTGTGATGGCCTGGGAATCAGATTCAGAGGCTGAACCTGAGGAATCCCAGCCTGCACAGGAGTCCCTGCCTCCAGGACCAGCTGAGCCAGGGCTGGGGCTTGAGCCTGAAGGGTCCTCACCTGTGCTGGATCCTCAGGTGCAGACACCAGCAGAATCTGTTCTGGCTCCTGAGGTGATGGAGGACCTATTGCCTGCAGGTGCTCCACTCTCAGCCCTGTCAGGGGAAGGTGAGGTTGCCTCTGGGTCCAGTAACCCTCCAGCCTCTCCTGAGCTGCAGAGGCTCAGGGCAGAAAGACGGAGGGAACTAAGTTCTCGCAGGAGGAGTGCTCACCTCCAGGCCAGGGGAGGTGAGTCACCTGTGGACCAGGACTGCCCTATGCCTCAGGGCAGATAAAAGCCAGCCAGCCCCAGTCCCAAAGTTGAGCAACATTGTTGGTAACCTGTTCCTGCCGGCACCCTGTCCTGCTGTTCTGCCAGAGTTCCTGACCACACCCGACTCCTTGCCTTGGACCCTGCTTCAGCCTTGATGGACAGCCTCCATACCACACCCTTGACCTCAGACTGGACTTGGGCCACGCCACATGGAAACCCCCCGGGACCAGTACACACTGTGTCTAAAGTCCTGAAGTCTGAAGTCCTGGGGAGCCACTGTCAGTCATCATAGACCAGAAAAGAAAGTGTAGGCAGATAAAGGTAAGTACTTCTTCGTGCAGCTGTCCTGAACCCCTAGCCTACCCGGCAGCAGGTCAGTATGTCAAGTCTCTCGTCTGGGTCAATCCACATGTCAAAAATCCTACCCAAAACATCCAAGCTAAGGTCCCTCAACATGGGCAGTTGAGCAGACACAGCACCTTAGCTCTGCTGCCCTTTTGTACTGGGAATGCTGATTGCAGCATGTGAGGCAAGTGACCATCACCTGCTCCAGCTGAAGAATCACACACCTCCTCCTAGAGCTAGGGAGCCCCACCTGGCCAGGTAGTGAGCTGGGCTGTGGGCCCTTACTGTGGGAATGTTCAGGGAGACAGGAGAGGATATATTGTTTATTAATATCCTTCCTAACTTGCGCTAGCAAGTTCTATAACTTAGCAGAGTTTTAGACATTCCTCTTTTTAATGCACAGCAGGTAGCTGGTTGCAGGCTTGTTTAAGATTCTCAATATGGATTCCTGGTAAGATCCCTAATTTTCCCTCTTAAAGAAATGAACACACCACAATCTTATTTAAGATATATAAAAGTAGTTTACTCACAGCAACATCAGTTCACAGATGGATCCCTGAAAGCAGACTTAGTTACAGATATATACACATGTGGATCTATCCCATATGGAGATACAGTGATACTTTGGTTTACAACCATAATCCGTTCTGCAGGTCCGGTTGTAAACCAAAGCAGGTTGTAAGCCAAGGCGCGCTTTTGCCAATGGGGCCTCCAAAATAAATAAATGGTGGTAATCCAAAAAAAGGAATACACACTTCAGGGTTTGACATGGTTGTTATCCAAAACAGTTGTAATCAAAAATGGTTGCAAACCAAGGTACCACTGTAGTTTCTTTGTCTTCTGTTGACTGAAAGCCAACAGGGCATCTCTGGCTAAAAAGCTGCTTCAACAAAGAGAGGAAGTCGAAGAAGAGAGAGATGGCTGCTCGCCTTGTCCTTTTGTTTTACCTGGACAGGTAAGGTCACACCCACCTATAGTCACATGCAAAGGAAGTATGTCCAGCCAGGAGGAAACAGGAAGTTTGTAACCCAACATTCCCTTGCATGTCCACTCTAGGAAAACAAGGAATGTTGTACTTACTGCTACTTATGTATCACATCCCACACTTACCTGCCTCAGCCTTTTGGAGCACCCTGCCTGCTGTCCCTTACGCCTCAGAGCCCACCATGTTTGTGGAGACAGGGGCCCTTCTGGCTCTGGTGATGGGTCCTGCTGCTCCGGTTCCTGTGCACTGATCCCCATCCCCACATCATCCTCTGTCATCCCGTGAGTACTTCCTACATCAATTTCTCCTTCCCCATTTGCAGCTTGCCCTGGCACGCTCCAGCCCCAGCTACCCCCCTCACCGGCATCCTCTTCCTCCTCCCCATTTGTCCTACTAGTTCATGAAAGCAGCATATACTTAAGCTATGGAATTCATTGCTGTAGTAGGCAGTGATGGTCACCAGCTTGGATGGTAGAGCCATAGATCCACTTCAGGGATTGGTCTCAGCAAGGAAGGTGATCAGGAGTTTGGTGAGAACCTTCTCCTGGGAAGATGCAACTGGTGGTTAGGGTAGGTGCCAGTATTTACATGGAGTTTCCCCACCTGATGTGTGCCTCTTTTTCCTGCCTGATATCCTGCCCACTCAACGGCCAGACAACCACAGATCACTCTGGGCTATCCACCCGGAGCTATAGCAGTCCATGGCTGTTTGTACTCAGTGTGCCCAATACATGAGTCCAGTGCTTTTTTTTCCTTTTAAAAAAATGTTTAGGGATACTCTCATTTTGACTCAAGAAAATCACCATTTTATAGTTCAAATCAGGAAAAAATAAATACAGTAAATGGACAAAAGTACGAAGAACATGTATTACCTCATATTACACAGCTGACAGCTCACAGTGACTTCCACATTGGCATGAGGCTGTGTGCACTAACATCTTCCCAATTCCTCTGCTTGCGTGTTGGTGTCCATTGCTAGATGTTGTCCTTTCAAAAACCATGAGTTTACATACACTGAAGGCTTAAACTAACTCACTGAGGCCAAACTTTCATCAGTAAAAACATCCACATTCCACACTGCTTCACACATTAAACACTCACTTCTGTCTGAGACTCAGAAAACACTGGGAAAGGAAAGGAAGGTGGTAAAACCCAAACTGCCCAATTAAAAAAAAAATAGTTTCTTCTCCCCTTAGATTCACAAAATGTTTAGGGGTATGCGTACCCCTGTGTTCCGCACCCCACCCCCCAAAAGCACTGTCTAAGTCCTTCTGAGTGTGTGTGGTTTGGCTTGGCCAGGACTCAGCTGAATTGGCTGCACAAAACTAATACATATATGGGAAGGGGGAGTTATGGAGGTCACAGAAAACCACTTGCCCCTCCCTCCAAAAATTACCACCACAATAGCACAGCTTCACAGTGGCAGATCTGAAGGAGCTGTCAGTAATTACTGATTTTTTTTTAAAAAAATATACATATTAAAAAGGGGTGGGGAATGGTTGGGCTATAAAACCTTTTTGACATCACAGTTGAAGACCTATGGGATCAGTTGGGTTTTGTAAAAAAATTATTGGGATGTTAGCTGCATCCATGGGTTTGCCACCCATGGTACAGATCCTGCGCTGAACAGGGAGTTGACTTCCAAAGTCCCTTCCGACTCAATAATTCTATGGTTTTGTTTCATTGATTTTCATATGATTCTTAAGTCCTCTCAGAGCCTACAAATGTGATTCAAATGTTTTAAAAGCAAATTAAAGACAATGCAAAAATACCACTGTATTGCTGGGCTGAGTTATATGAATTAGCTTTTCAATCTTATGCATGTTTGCTCAAAAGCAAATCCTACTGAGTTCAATGGGGATTACTCTCAGGTAAGTGGGATAGGACTTAAGAACTAATTCTGTCTGGGCAGAGCTCTCTGTTGTACTAAGAAGACAAATGCCTTTTTCTAAGAATTATCATCAGAATTTTCTTATTAAGGAAATGAAAACACAATTAACCTAAGCACCTTAATCTCTTGCACATCTTAATTTGCTGTGTTTCTGTTTTTCTGCTCAGAACTGCCTTGACCCCAGAATAATAAAATGAGACTCGCAAATCTGAGATGAGAAGATAGAGGCAGGATCAGTCAGAGCTGAGATAAGCAAGGAGCAGCATTGAAGGATTTGTCTAATTATACATTGTTTCATGCTAACTTCCCTGAGCAGTTGGAAGTTCCAATGGCATCAGCCTTCACAAAAGAGAGCTTGGAGACTTGTGATGTTTTTGTAAGATCTAGGGATGAGGAAAAGCATTGATTCCCATTCTCATTTAAAGCTGAATCCACCTAATTTGCACTTTCCAGAACAATGTGCAAACTGAAACACAACCAACCTTTGAAATTCAAGCTTCTACATATGTTGCGATGCAGTTCTCCAGCGAATAGATGTGCAGAAAAATGCATATATTCGGGTAATTGTGCACAAAAATGCATAATGTTATGAGTTTCTGGGTGCCAGACTCCCCTAAATTCCTGGGTCCAGAGGGTGTTAGAATGCAATCAAGGCTGGGAGTGAAACTAAACTAGATTCCTAATTCCCAGACACAGCTTCCCATGTTCAGGAGATCAGCAGGGAGATGAGCCATTAAGAAAACAAAGGGAAGGTAATGGGCCATTAAGAAAGCAGATGGAAAATGGATGAGGGCCCCTTACTCAACTCAGAGTGAGTTGGAAGACAAAGTCAGAGTTTGAGTTTGAGTTGAGTGTGATGTGGAGGAGAAAAGGTTGCAGGCTGTTAAAGGCAGCACTCTAGAGAGAAGTTTAGAGCACAGTGTTACAGCGTTGATTTCTGTTTGAATCCAAGGTTGCAGCAATGGGAGAAACAAGACTCTCTTGGGGTATTAATGCTGTGAACCTCTCCATTGTAGGCTCGGGTTGTATATATGTTTAAGTAGACCATATGCCATAAAAACACCACAGTCTCCACTGGGCCTCATTCCCAAAAGGAAACACAAATCCTGGGTAAGCACCTAGAACCCCTGGAATCTTGCACCACTCAAGAGTTTGGGGTGGCATGCAAAATTCTATCCGTGACTTTGAAGAAAAGAATCAGCAGCAATCTGATTTGAACATTTGGAGAACTGAGTTTTGGGGAATGTGTGCTGGCCGATGAACATATGAATCTGCCTCAAAAAGGGACAGAGCTTTGGTTCACAGAATTGTAGAGTTGGAAGGGAATGCCAAGGGAAATCTACTCTCCCCCCACACAATGCAGGAACTGCAGAAGTTAATGACTTGAAGAGTCCAAGATATGGCCCAGCAGAGGGAGGAACAGTTGGATATCAATTTAGATTGAACTTTTGACCACTTTGAAGAATTTTTGTATATACAACTGACAGGTAAACAGCTGGAAGTTATTTTTATCTGTCTTTGACCTACAGTATTTTCCTTTCCCCCCTTACTTCAATTTTTTCTCTTCATTCAATTTCTACTTTCTTTAATATTTTCTCTCTCTGTATTTTGGTAAGAATTGCATGCAGATGAAGATGACGGACAGCTGGTGAAAGACCCTGTGTGAGAGGGAGGGAAGGGGACCTCTCCCAGAGTGAGAGACCCGGGGGGAGGGAGGCAAATGGTCCCAGGTGAGAGATGAGTGAGTACATCAGGCACCCCCAACCTGTGGCCCTCCAGATGTTTTAGCTTACAACTCCCATGATCCCTAGCTAACAGGACCAGTGGTCAGGGATGATGTGAATTGTAGGGTGTGAAACACAGAGCAGTCAAATACAACATTCCTAGAGTGGACATGTTTAGATATGAAGAGGGATGTTTGTCCAGCCAGTAGAGAAACTTCCTGTTTCCTCCTGGGAACTTCCTCTACATGTGACCAGAGGTGGGCGTGACTTTACCTGTGCAGGTAACAAAAGCACAGGACTAGCCTGTGCACCTCTCTCTCTTCTCTATTTTGCTTTTGTTGAAGAAGCATCAGCCTGAGATGTTCTCCTGGTTTCCAGCCAAGAGAATACAAAGGAACTATCTCCTTATGGGATAGATTCCAGGTGTATATATTTTGTAACTTAATTCCGCCTTCTGGGATCCGTTTGTTAACAGAATGTGAGTAAAGTATTTTTATACTTTTATACAAGACGTTGTTGTGTCTATTCCTTTTTAGGAGGGAATAAAGGGGAATTACCAGGAAACTTATTTTAGAGGCTTAAACAAGCCTGGCAACAAGTTATCCACTGTGTAAGTTTAAAAAGGGTGAATGTTACTCTGCTAAATTAAAGATCTTGTTAACGCAAGTTGGAAAGGATATAATTAAACAATATATCCTCTCCCGCCTCCCTGGACATTCCCACAGGAATTGTAGCCCAATTGGAGGGCCGAAGGCTGGAGATGCCTGGAGTACATCCTTCTCTGTATGGGATAAAAGTTAGGATATCTCTGCGAGAGAGGACTCTGTATTCATTTAGCTCTTTACTTTTCTTCTTTTTTCCTCTCTCCCTCTTTTTTTTTACTTTTTTTTGTTTAGATTAGTTTAGTTTGGTGTTTTTTTTTTAATGTAACGTGAAAAGTTTTAATAAAACTTTATTTTAAAAAGGAATATGCCACTAACTTGGTGCCACATTAGTGGGGTGGTTTTCACTGAGCTATCAAGGCAAGGGAATCCAGCCATCAATGGGGTCTTTATGCTGGAGTCAATACCACTTCATGAAATAGAGGTTTTAATTTAATTTAATTGAACTAGTTTAATTTGAATGAGAATGGAAACCAATGATGATTTTTAAAAACAACAGCCTCTTGGGAAATGTGGCATCAACATGGCCCAAGACGCAAACAGGTTAAATTGGGACTTAAAAACAACAACAACACCCTTATCCCCCTCCCACTTAGAAGCAACCTGCCCTCTCTTTTCTCTCCCTTTCTCTTCTTTTTAATATAACATTTCTTCCAAAGCATTATTCATTTTGATAGCCAGAAACAGCACAGCGCATAAATAGGAGAAAGCCATTCATTTGTGAAAAATGATACCGAGCGTGACTGAGAAGATAAATTCTTCATGTAAGGGTAAGGGGAGGAGAGAGAGAGAGAAGAAGAAGAAGAAGAAGGAGAAGAAAGTATGTTACAACTTTTCATGTCATGCATATCTTCTCGTTTTACATCGCCCTCAGCTACAGAGCAAGTATCTGCGCTTGAGTTAAGTGTTGGGCATAGACTGCAGATTTAAATATCTCTTGAAGTTGGCTTTAAAGGACTGGTCGTTCCAGTGGTTTCCCATCAAGGTTTTGAACAGGGCAGATGCTGGCCAATTCAAGGCAGTCAGATGTAGGAGCTGGTCATTTATGCATCACCACACACAAATACACACAAACACACACACACACACACACACACACACAGAGAGAGAGAGAGAGAGAGAGAGAGACAGACAGACAGACAGAGGCAGAATTGCATATCATATGCTTCTACTAATTTGTAGATGTCAGGTAACCATGATTTAAATGCAGTCACAGAAATATAGAAGCATAGAATTATAGAGTTGGAAGGGACACTGTCATATTGTACAACCCCCTGCAATGCAGGAATCTCAACCAAAGCATCCACGACAGATGGCCATCGAACCTCTGCTATAAAAACCTGCTAAGTAAAGAGAGTCCACAACCTCCCGACGGAGAATGTTCCACTGTCAAACATTTCTTACTGTCAGAAAGTTCTTCCTGATGTTTGAGTTTGAATCGCCTTTCTTGCAGCTTGAACCCATTGGTTTGGGTCCAGAGCAGGAGAAAACAAGCTTGTTCCCTCTTCCATGTGACAGCCCTTTAGATATTTGAAGATGGCTATCATATCTCTTATCAATCTCATCTTTTTCAGGCTAAACATACCCAACTCCCTTGACCATTCCTCATAAGGCTTGGTTTCCAGACCCTTGATCAACTCAGTTTCCCTCCTCTACACACGTGTCAGTTTATCGATATCCTTCTTAAAGTACGGCACCCAGGAATGAAGACAGTATTCCAGGTATGGTCTGACCAAGGCAGAATAGAGCAGTATTATGACTTCATCTTCATTCATTTCTGTGGCTCTGCTCTGAGGATCATTGTACATGCATGTGTGAACCAGACCTCAGCGTGCCAGTAATGAAATAGATGCAATTTCAGATGTTTCAACCAACACACCACTCCCCCCTAACACTGACTAAGACAAGCACATGTGCTCCTAACCTTAATTACATCCTCAGTTCCCACAAGGCAAATTCTGCAGAAGCTCATTAATTTAAACAAGGAATGTTCGTATGAACTCTTGGAAAAAAGAAAGAAAAGAAAAATGGCAAAAAACAGGTGCTTTAATGTAATTTAGGAAGGATTAGACTCTCCAATTCTTAAAATAATGGCATTTGTATTGGGCTGAGAAGGGAGGGGAAGGGGAGAGGAATGGATAAAAAAGTTGGAATCATTGCAGCCTTAAGTAGCGGAAGAGGGGACGTTGTTCAATTTATTCTCCTGGCCTTTTGTGTTTTTCATGATGGAACATGAGTTGTTTGCCCACGACGGGGCTGCAAATGAAGGGACCGGCGTGTGATTCAGTGATAAACAAAAACATCAGACAGTAATCAGGGGAATGAGAAATAGAATTACAAGCTCGCATTATTGCCGTTCCACTGGATTTTAACTGCTAGCCATTTTATTCTGCATACTCTATCAAAAGAAATGTGCATTTGGCTTGCATTGCCGATGACACTTTCAAGGTCTTTGCCTTCATTAAATTTTTATACAATAGGGTTTCTTAAAAAAAAGAAAGAAAAGTATTTGGGTGGGGGGTTGGCGGTGGGGGGGAGAGAAGCCAAGCTTCTCTGGTTCGACCCAGCACATGGAAGAAGAAATGATTACATTGCAAGGCTGCTTAATAAAACAGAGGAAAACATGATGCCGACATTTTATTAGTAATCTCTGTTTTCATATGTATACATATTCCAGCCACACTTTTAAAGGTCTTCCTAGCAAACAACCTAGGCTGAATGAATAGATATAGATAATATAGGTATATGACAATGTTTGTAGATGGATGTGCATAAATGGATGACCAAAAAAAGACTGTTCAAGGTGAATTGGCAGACATGATTTCATTGCAAACCGTCCTGAGCATTTTAATAGATATGGTGTAGAAGGTTGGAATGACTGAATGGCTATGGGATATACCATGTATATGTGCTGGGCAGTCAAGGATGCATGCCAAATGAACATCCCTCAGTGGAGGCACCACCAATGATGCCTCATCTTCTGATCATAGGGCCCACAATGATTGACAAATGGGGAGGCTGGATGCTTGAATGGATAGGGCTCAAATTTATACTAGTGGTGTGAAACAGGGTTCAGGTTTTGCGGACTCATCCTCCAACCATTTTAGAATTTCTGTGGGTGAGGCATTTGGGGCTTTCAAGGTGGCTAAGAGTAGTTTGTGCGTGTTATCTGTAGCCTCCCTGCCTGCCCATATTTTCTGACTCAAAAAAAGACCCATTTATTTAGGGATGCGGGTGGCGCTGTGGGTTAAACCACAGAGCCTAGGACTTGCCCATCAGAAGGTTGGCAGTTTGAATCCCCGTGACGGGGTGAGCTCCTGTTGCTCAGTCCCTGCTCCTGCCAACCTAGCAGTTTGAAAGCACATCAAAGTGCAAGTAGATAAATAGGTACCGCTCTGGCGGGAAGGTAAACGGCGTTTCCGTGCGCTGCTCTGGTTTGCCAGAAGTGGCTTAGTCATGCTGGCCACATGACCCGGAAGCTGTACGCCGGCTCCCTTGGCCTATAGAGCGAGATGAGCACCGCAACCCCAGAGTTGGTCACGACTGAACCTAATGGTCAGGGGTCACTTTGCCTTACTTAATGGATATCTTTCTTGGGACTTTGACCAAAGTTTGGGCACCCAGGAAGACATTGCAGCCTACCCTCCAATATTTTTTTGGATGGAAATAGGAACACCCCATTGCAGGAATCATTAGCTCATTGTGGGTCTTGAACCCACAACCCCAAGATTAAGAGTCTCATGTTCTACTAACGGAGCTATCCCTTAGAGCAAACTCAACACAGCGCATCATTGAACTGTGGAACTTGCTCCCACAACATTTAATAATGCCCACAAATGTGGGTGATATTAAAATTGGACAAATTCATTGGCTACTAGCCATGAAGGCTATGTTCTGCATCTGCTGCGAGAGCTTCTGAATACCAGTTGCTTGGAATCACAAATGTCAGCAATGTCTAGGCAACACGATGACCATGTACATACGCAATAGACAATCTTTTATAGAATTCCTTCAAACCATAACAAGTCCAAAATGAAATCTTTAGTCTCAAAGTCTCTGAAAATCTCTAAATGAAGCAAGGTACCAGATTTTGTACGCTGAAAGACAAGCTGTGAAGCTTTGTGTATTCAGCAAATATGATGTCCAACACTGAACAGTGATTCTGGATATTGACTACCGTTTCGTAGAATTATTCATCAGCGTGGTGGGAGGATATAGAATTGCTTCATAAACCCATCTTATTTTGAATGAATGTATGTAAATGGAATTATCAAATGCTGTGGAACAGCGCTCATGTGATAATGTAGTGACTGCAAAAAAAGGGGTTTGTTTGGTTACTACTTATTGGAATCACAAATGGGCAGAATACTGTGGTACTCAGGTCCTGCTTGCTGGTTTCTCACAAGCATCTGGTTGGCCACTGGGAGACCAGGACTAAATGGACCATTGGTCTGATCCAGCAAACTTTTCTTATCTCCTCATGCATCCCATCTACAAGAATTTCAGCAACTATTTTTCTTCCCCTTTGGTGATTTTTGAATTTTCCCCTTTAACAGTTGGAGATTTATTTATTTTTCAAGGCAGATGGGCTTTTCTCTTTTGGCACAGCACTAGTTTATGGTATTTGGAGCCAACTTAAATTTCCAAAAGGTTTTATAGGCAGCTCCATAAGAAACAAGGATCCACCCCAATAAATATGGACAATGGCCAGGGGTGATGGGAGCTGTAGTCTAACCACCTTTATAAAGCACCACATTGAATATTTCTGCCTTAAAGCATCCCAGTCTAGATGTTATCAGGATAATGGGAAACTCAGCTCCAGTCTCTTCTCGCCACCCTTCCAATTAACCGCCCCTTTGGGTAGGATTCATATTGGAGCCTGGAAATTTATGTGGGACATTCTCAACTGCTGTCTTCTTTTCCATCTGCTGACCAGTGGTTTGTTAATTTAGGAAAAGAGTGAGCTGCAAATGCAGCTTAGATATAACTGATCTTATAAACAAGCCCTGAAGGGAGAACCTGCCAATAAAATTATAGAAAATTCAGCCAGACGTGGGATTTATTACAGAGCAAGTTTGAATGATGTTTGTAACTCTAATATCTTATCAGAACACACTTTACCCGCATTGCCATTGCGTATAAACAGGGCTCATATACCTGTGTGGTTTGTTCGCTGACAACCTTTTCCTAGCAAAGGGGTGGGTCACGACTGTCACACAACAGGATCGACCAACCTGCCTTGACAGCTCTTTAATCTAATGGGATACTGTGCATTTATCTTGCCTGATATGAACATGATGTGCCTTCCCTCCCTTGGGATTGCACATAATTCTAACTCTCCTGTCCCCAGTTTTCTAGACCTATGCACCAGACACTCCCGCTGTGAAATTCTAGGATGATTGATACCTCCGAGTTTCTAACAGCCAATTGCTCTCTATTCCTAATAATGATGGCATGTTATGATGAACTTTCTGGCAGTAAGAGCTGTTCAACAATAGAACGGACCTTGGGAAGTGGTGAACTATCCTTCTTTGGTGGTTTATAAACAGAGTTTGTATGGCCATCTGTCGGGGATTCTTTAGCTGTGATTCCTGCATTGAAGGATGTTGGACCAGACGAAACTTGGGGTTCATTCCACTTCTATGAGTCTTTGGTTCCATTGTACCAGTGGGGAAAGGCTTCCTGTCCTTCTTTTGGGGACTTCTCTGAAGGCATCGGTGTGGTCGCTGCAGGATGAACAATGCTGGACTAGGTGGATATTAGTTTCCTCCAGCAGAGTCCTTGGTGTTTGGAACACAGGATGCTACCTTAGAGGATGTCAGACCCTTGGTCTATCCATCTCAGCATTCCGAGTGGCCTGGCAGGTCACATTTTAGCTTGGTCCTGGGTAGTTGATCCTGCACCAAGAGGAATACCCACAAGGCCCTGCTGCCATTGGCCAATTTCAGCATCAGGGGATGATCTGGCCTGCCATATGCTGGTTCATGAGAATGGCCCCAGGGTCCACCTACAATGCTGCCTGTGCCAGAAAGGCAAACAGACCTATCTGAAGCCTGTGGAAAAACAGGGAAAGGGCCAAAGCACAGTGGTGGAGCATATGCATGGCTATATGTGTGGACCAATGAAATGCCAGGGATTTGGACCTGGAAACTTTTACTTATAAATCATGTGCTTGGTTATTGCAGCTCTTTTGTTTCCTCTCTGCCAACAAACCAGTGGCTGAGAGGAAGAATCATCTATGACTGTTGATTGCAAATATTGTCTCACTCATTGGTTTCTCCAGCTGGTCTCTATGTCCACTGGTGGAAGGAAAGAGATTAGAAAGTTCCTTTAATTCTTTTCCATCTCCCCAGTTCTCCATCTCAGAGGGAAGCTGAATAAATTTCTTCCTAACCATTCCAGTGCCTCTGTCTATAGTTCCCAAGTTGTCCCCTGTTTTCTGACTTTTCTCTGTGAGCTGCCTTGGCTTTTGGAGAAAGCACAGAAGCATTTTCATCATTTTTGCACCAAGCTTGTCCCTATCCAATGCTGCTTGTTTATTGTGTTAGTGTCACAGATCCCAGCCAGAGCCTGGGGATGGGAGAAAATGGGATGTGCTTCACATTTAAAGATGAACCTATCCAATTTGCACTTTTCAAAACAATGCCTGAACTGAAACACAGCCATCCTTTGAAAATTGTGCTTCTCCAAATTATACAATGCAGTTCTCCAGCCAAGTCATGTGGACAAAAATGTATCTATTAAAGTGTGCATGTATTGATGAAAATAGCATACCAAAATGCATTGCATAAAACCTGTGCATATTAGGAGAAATTTATATTGAAACGTTGACGAATTTTCAGAAGAACTTTAAAAATGAATGCACTGGTGAGAAACTGTGCAGACCTGAATTTAAATTGGAAAAACACAAGAAACTGAAATTGAGAGATCTGACCATCCATACACAACAAGCCCACCCACTCCTGCCTCTCTGCCTCAGCTTCTTTGCTGCTGCTGGGGCCCTGACCCCCAGGCAATTAGCCAATCAACCTAATGTGATTTTGCAGTTTCCCAAATGTCTCTTAAATTTAGCACCCAGTACCTGATATTCACCACTAGTCCATTTTCCCCCACCCAGTTGCAGAAAGATCTCCATTTCTGTATCAACAAAAACCTTTCTCCCGCTCTAAGCATCTCCTTCTAAATGCTTGCTAAATTTGTTTCCAGCATGCTGGCTCTCTTTGTCCATTTCAGAAATCAATTACCGTCAACGTGAAGAATTTCCCTCTAAAATCCCTAAGTGCCTGGCCTTTACTTGGTGTCAGTCCATGCCCTTTTCTCTTCCAGCCCATTAGACTTTCAAGTCTTCTATTGGGCATATCTCCTCAACACATACTAATTTTCCCTTATTAGAAAAGGAGGAGGCAAGCACCAAGTTTCTGATATCATTTTGGCAGAATCAGCCAGGAGTGAGAATGCTGTCTGTGCACCCCATTGAAATCCTCCCCCACTGAAAACCTCTCCCTATCGCCCACCTTGTTCCTCCACCATGCATGAAATAACTTCTTCATCTCCTTCTCCTCCTTTGAGAACCTCTTGAAGCCCTACTTTGGCAAAAAGGCATTCCTGACTCAGCTCCATTCTAACTGTTCAACTCTCTCCTAACCCAGGGTTGAGAGTCTTGGGAAAGCATTTGAGGAATAACAAGGACAGTATCAGGATGTCTCAGTAGAGGTGGGCAACCTTACTTGAAGCTGAGGACCACATTCTAATGGCGGAAAGTAGTTGGCACTCCATGCCAGTAGCAGGTCAAAAATAGTCACCCATTTCCTTTTCACTCTCTCTTTCTCTTTGTCCTATCAACTTCTCTCCCTCCCTCCCTCTCTCTCTTGACATGGTGGTTGAGTTATAATTTGAGCTGCAATCTGACACATTTTGTTAGGGTTGGGTGGTTCTGGTTCCATACAAACCCCCACCAAGGCAACATTCACACCATGCATTTAAAGCACTATGATACAACAGTCATTGCTATCCCCAAAGAATTCTGGGGGCTGTAGTTTGTTCAGGATGCTGATAGTTGTTAGGAGCCCCTTAATTCCGGAGTTCCCCATGTAGAGGGATTGGCTATTAAACCACTCTGTGTAAAAGAGAGTAGGTAGGGTTGTAACAGAAAGAGTGGCCTTCGTTCTCTGTGTCAGTCCTTGGCCACAATTATACCATGAATTTAAGGCACTGATATCACTGTTAAACCTCTCTGAGAATAGTAGCTGTGCAAGAGGAATAGGGGTCTCCTAACATCTCTGGTTAAACCACAGAGCCTAGGACTTGCCAATCAGAAGGTTGGTGGTTTGAATCCCTGCCACGGGGTGAGCTCCCGTGGCTCGGTCCCTGCTCCTGCCAACCTAGCAGTTCGAAAGCATGTCAGAGTGCAAGTAGATAAATATGTACTGCTCCTGCAGGAAGGTAAACGGTGTTTCCGTGGCTGCTCTGGTTCACCAGAAGTGGCTAATTCATGCTGGCCACATGACCTGGAAGTTGTACACCAGCTCCCTCGGCCAATAAAGCGAGATGACCGCCGCAACCCCAGAGTCAGGCACGACTGGATGTAATAGTCAGAGGTCCCTTTACCTTTACCTTTACCAACTCTGCACCCTTAACAAACTATGCACCCACAATCCTTTGGGTGAAGGTGTGACTGTTACAAGCAATATCCTAGTTCTTTAAATGCATGGTGTTAATATGGTTTTCCCAGTAGTCATGTATGGAAGTGAGAGCTGGACCATAAAGAAGGCTGATCGCCGAAGAATTATGGTGCTGGAGGAGACTCTTGAGAGTCCCATGGACTGCAAGAAGATCAAACCAATCCATTCTTAATGAAATCAGCCCTGAGTGCTCACTGGAAGTACAGGTCCTGAAGCTGAGGCTCCAGTACTTTGGCCACCTCATGAGAAGAGAAGAATCCCTGGAAAAGACCCTGATGTTGGGAAAGAATGAGGGCACAAGGAGAAGGGGACAACAGAGGACAAGATGGTTGGATAGTGTTCTTGAAGCTACCAGCATGAGTTTGACCAAACTGTGGGAGGCAGTGGAAGACATGAGTGCCTGTCTGCTCTGGTCCATTGGGTCACGAAGAGTTGTACATGACTAAACGACTAAGCAACAACAAATGTGGCCAAGGACTCACACAGGGAAAGATGGCTGCTCTCAGGTAAGTCAGTGGTTTCTACTACAAGGCTACCTACTCTCCTTGACTTGGTTGAAAAGCACCCTGCTTTAACTTAGAAATCTGCCCATGACCTCAAGAAGGACTGAGGCAGGGTTTCATCCACAAACGTGCGTGAATGGAGTGGGTGGCAGAGGACGGAGGCAGTCAATATTCTCTGTGGCTTTGCCCAAGCTCACATGGGAGAGAAAACCTGGCAATGTCTCCAAATGGATCAAATACTCCGAGCTTGATTCACACACTTGTCACTGATTTGACTGCGGACTATTAAGAAAGATGCAAAACTGGTGTAAGCTTATTCTTCTTTAATCCTTTGAAGGCTGTCTAGTAAAAAAAGTGAGTTTCTTCTGCATGCAAGAATCCTACATAGAACAGATGGTGGTCCCATAAATAAATAATAAATTTCCTATCACCTTAGCGATTTTTCATCCCCAACATCTGTTGGTTGAGAGCATCTTTTTTTATTTATAAAAAGGGCCTTTTTTGCGGGTCTAAGAGACAATGAGCTCTTTTTTAAAAAGAAGATCCTGGAACGATGGATGTTACTCATGACTCCCATAGACAGGACCATATGTAGTCTGTGCTGCACAATAGATGAAGTTTCTTCTGTCCCCCCTCCCCCCACATCCCACCCATGTAAGCCAGATTCAGTGCCAAGAAAAGCTGAAATGGGTGATTGGTATACATTATGCAAATAAAGCACATTTGCATAATTTGTTTTTTGCGATTTATAGACTTTTGCATATTCTCTTCCAGTTTTGCGGATTGTGGGGAAGGGTTGATGAGCAGGTGCAGAATTTGAAGCAAAACAGAGCAGGACTTTTGTCTGGTTCTGGGAACAGGAGAAGGAGGGAGTCAAGGGAGTGGGATGGATTTAGTTCTGCCAGGCAGGGTGCAAAACGGGTGGTGGAGGAACAACATGGGAACTTAAGGAGCAGGCCCATCTATTTATTATTGTTTGATTGTTAAATTTGTATACTTCCATTCCTCTGCAGATCTCAGGGCAGTTCACAGCATAAAAATACAAGAACTGCTCCCCCCCCACAAAATACTTAATAAAAGCAAGAACAAAACAAACTAGGAACTCCTCTCCTGGCATCTCCTCCTGGAATGGTATGGTAATCGGTCAAAGGGATGGTAATCGGTCAAAGGCCTGGGATGAAGAGGAATGTTTTCAACTGGTGCCTAAAGTGGGTGGTGCTGTGGTCTAAACAACTGAGCCTCTTGGGCTTGCCAATCAGTAGGTTGGTGATTTGATTCCCAGTGTTGGGGTGAGCTCCCGTTGCTCTGTCCCAGCTCCTGCCAACCTAGCAGTTCAAAAGCACACCAGTACAAGTAGATAAATAGGCACCACTGTGGCGGGAAGGTAAACGGCATTTCTGTGTGCTCTGGTTTTTGTCACAGTGATCTGTTGAGCCAGAAGTGGTTTAGTCATGCCAGCCACATGACCTGGAAAGCTGTCTGTGAACAAACACCGGCTCCCTCGGCCTGAAAGCGAGATGAGCGCCACAACCCCATAGTTGCTTTTGACTGCACTTAACCGTCCAGGGGTCCTTTACCTTTTTATCTTTTTACCTTA
This sequence comes from Podarcis melisellensis, assembly GCF_964234715.1. NCBI lineage: Eukaryota > Metazoa > Chordata > Lepidosauria > Squamata > Lacertidae > Podarcis > Podarcis melisellensis. The sequence goes on along the minus strand of NC_138543.1, from coordinate 56,478,497 downwards.
AAGGTGCATGGTGAAGGTGCCAGCTCAGCCACCCTGGGGAGAGCATTCCTCAAAATGGGGAACCACTTAGCATTGTCCTGACTGACTGCCAATGAGGCTTTAAGGTTTAGGCAGGGAACATACCCAAAGCAAACTGGAGATGCCAGGGACTGAACCTGAGACCTTTCCACTGAACTACAGCCCTATCATTAAGCTATTCCATCCCTCAACCCTACCTGGACACTCCAGGGACTGAACCTGGGAATGTTTTCCTGAAAAGCCCATGCATTCCACCCCACTTCAGCTACTGCTTCCATCCATGCATCTAAGGAAAGATGTAAATTGAGCTAGACGTTTGGTGGGAGGGGTGTTGTATCTGTCTTTTGGTCCTTTAGTGTGCATCTCAGTGGCTGGCTACACTCGTTCACATAATGAGATGCCCTAAGCTTGAATTTCATGGTCTCCCACAAGAGTGCTCAAAATTGGAGGGGTGGGGAGAATTTGATTTAGTTTGCATAGTTAAGCTGTGAAACTCACTACCACAACTGGCAGTGATGACCCCCAACTTGGATGGCTTTAAACAAGGATTTGACAAATTCATGGGGGGACATGGTTATTGATGACTCCTAGGCATGACGGCTAGGAGTTTTGACCAAACTGCGGGAAGTAGTGGAGGACAGAGGTGCCTGGCGTGCTCTGGTCCATGGGGTCACGAAGAGTCAGACACGACTAAACGACTAAACAACAAGGCATGACGGCTATGCTTTGTCCCCATGGTTGGAGACAGTAGCACTTCTGAATACCAGTTGCTGGAAACCACAGGACAGGAGAAGGCTTTTGTGCTCAGGTCCAACTTGCAGGTTTCAAGGGTGCCATCTTGGGTCTCAGCTGATGGGTTCCCAATGGCACCCATGACATAATGTGACATTATGAAGAAACCGAAAGTCATGTCAGAGCCACCAGAAGCTTGGCTCTGCCCTCGCCGGTCCTGGAAGGATCCTTTTAAAAAGTCCCCTATGCTCAGAGACTTTGTGCCTGTTCACTGGGGGAGATAGGAAGCCCAGAGCACTTGTTCTTTAGATGTCCCTTTTATGAAGAGGCACGGAGTGAGATCATTCATCCTTTGACCTTTTCCTGTTAGGCAAAGATCATAAAACAACCCAGATGGTCGCTAGATTCTGTGTACAGATCTGTAGGTGCAGACCATCCCCCTGACCCAAACTAGTTAAGAAAATCCCCAAACTCGGTTCCATGGGTGACTCTGGGTCATCTCTCTGCGGTAGCTTATCTTAAAGTTTTAAGTGTCTATACACTTACCGCATTTATAAATTTTAAATTTATTGTTGTACATTGTTTTAAATGTTTGTCTTCCTTCTGGGATTGTACCCCCAAGTATGTTTTATAAGCTGGTCTCCAACCATAATAAATTATCTATCTATCTATCATGTCAGAGCCATGCAGTGTGGTGCTGAGTCCCCACAAAAAATTGTGGGGGCCCAGGCAACCAGGACCCCATAGACTTGGCACCAGTGCAGGTTCCCCAGAGGCATCTAGCTGGCCACTGTGAGCACAGGATGTTCTTAAGTTTGAGGGGAATGAGAAATTGGGGGGGGGGGGCGACCGAAGATTGACCGATTTCCACATTTGTTTGGCCATTGTGAGAAGAATAAGCTGGACTCATTGGGAGTTTGGTTTGATCCAGCAAGGCTCCTCTTAAGATCTTGCATATGCCCATCCAAGATCCATCCAACAGAATATGTTCTTGCAAGACCTCAAAGGTAATTATGGAAATTACAAAACTGAAGCGCTAACCAGGGTTCCCTGATAAATAAGTTTTTGCCTAAAAAAAAAAAGGCATTTGAACAAATGGGTGCTCTCCAGTAGCATAATAGCAATGGCACAATCGATAAATTGCCAACAGTGTATGGCCTCGTAAAGCCCAAATTCAAAGTCATGAATTATAATCATCATTAGGAGAAATGACAAAAAGCATGAATCATGGCCCGCTCTGCCGCAGCGCACAGTGGTAAGTCTAAGGAGATGCAACTTTGTACTAATTACCGAAATGAAAAGATCTCCTGTAATAAATGCATCACAACATTTTATAAGCATGTATATATAAAAATATATTTCCAGAGCTGTAATCCCTACTAAGTGAAGGCATAAATTTAACTCTGAAGTGTTTCCAAGTTTTTGCAACTTTCCTCAGTGGAAGTTTACAAAAGTGGAATCTAAACCACTGGCGAAAGCCATGTTGCTAAATCATCATCCTGTGTCTGTGAGACACACATACGAGAAAGAGAAAGAGAAAGAGAAAGAGAGAGGGAGAGGGAGAGAGAGAGGGAGGGAGGGGGGGAGGGAGGGGGGAGGGAGGGAGGGAGGGAGGGAGAGAGAGAGAGAGAGAGAGAGAGAGAGAGAGAGAGAGAGAGAGAGAGAGAGAGAGAGAGAGAGAGAGAGAGAGAGAAATATTAACCATACAAACAGCTTGGGCAGGTATTTGGAGCACGAACATTTAAGACAGGGGTGGGCAGACTTAAGACTGGTCCTGGCAGACACAATACTAGTACTATCTACTTTATTACTGGATTCCTGAGATCCAAAACCAGAAGCAAAATAGTCCAGATGGACAGAGGTTCACTAAAAAATAATAGTTCATTTTCCTGTCCTGAATCTTCCAATGTCTCTAATTGGATTTCCATGAGTTCTAGGGCTACTGTCAGGCTTCAGGGAAATGGCTTCCTACCCCCGCGGCAGTAGATAAGCAGAACAAAGGAAAAGGAGTCTGCCTACCAATTAGAAAGTTTAATAATCACAGCAAGAGAACAAAGAACACATCGCTTAGAAATTAAGCGGACACTCCCGACTCCATCCCTATTAATCTTTGTCACTCCTATGTCTTGTAATCTGAGCTTGTACCCTCTGCACTGGGTGGTGCTATGGTCTAAGCCACTGAGCCTCTTGGGCTTGCTGATCAGAAGGTCGGCGGTTCGAATCCCCGCGACGGGGTGAGCTCCTGTTGCTTGGTCCCTGCTCCTGCCAACCTAGCAGTTCGAAAGCATGTCAAAGTGCATGTAGATAAATAGGTTCTGCTCCAGTGGGAAGGTAAACGGCGTTTCCGTGCACTGCTCTGGTTTGCCAGAAGTGGCTTAATCATGCTGGCCCCATGACCTGGAAGCTGTCTGCAGACAAACGCTGGCTCCCTCGGCCAGTAAAACCAGATGAGTGCCGCAACCCCAGAGTCGTTCACGACCGGATTTAACTGTCAGGGGACCCTTTACCTTTAGCTTACCCTTTGCTCTTTCTCTTCTGACGCTTTCTGAGCTCTCCTGGACTTTGGGGAATGGGAGTGAATACTATCCAGAGACTGTGAATCTGTTAACTCTCTCCCAGTGTTTATTCTGCTAGCTGTTTCCCATCCAGTATTTCCCAGCTTCTGCCTTCTGAACTATGTCCCTCTGCAAACCACTATTCCAAATCTATACTGTCCTCCTGCTCCTGGGAAGATTCAGGATCAGGGAGAGGGGGTGGCTCCCACCATTCTTCCTCAGAGCAGCCCTCCTCAGCATGGTCCCTGACAGCTACAAGAGGAGGATTTAGGGCAGTGTGACTGGTTCCCTTCAGCACTGGTTTCCGAGCCTAGGAAGTGTCACAGCTATGACATTGGGACTTGAGCAGAACTGAAGGTGAGATGCAGAGGGCGGGGAGCACCAATTTGGGGGCTTGCACAGTGCACCACTGATATTTGAAAGACCAAAGTCCCCCCCCCCACCGTGCTACTTGATTCAGCTGCTGAGAGGGTGGTTAAATGGATGGCTCATAGCAAACACCCTCCAAGCCTGATACACATACACACCAAGCTCAGTGTCCCAAGTACTTTCCTGGGTTGCCTGAACCTAAATCACAGTTCTGCTTTCTGGTCATACAGGACCAACAACATTTATCTGCTGTGCCTCAGGTCCCTTCCTGTCACAATTAAGAAGAGACAGAATTGGGCAAATTGTGCGGAAAAAAGAGAAAATATGCTTCAACAATATATGTCTGGTTAATGTCTGGATCCAAAGAGCACTGAGCAATGTGATGGAGGCCAGACTGCAATTTCATTGTGGTACATAGAACAGGAACTATTATGGGTGCCACATAATATTTCTTTTGCATTTGCAAGAAATCAACCTTTTAGTGTTGAAGCACCTACACTTTGGAACTCCCTGGCTATCGATACCAGGCAGGCCTCTTCCCTGTATTTTTCCTGGTGCCTGCTTAAAACATTTTTGTTTAGGCAAGCCTACCCAGACGCGGGTGGCGCTGTTGGTTAAACCACAGAACCTAAGATTTGCTGATCAGACGGTTGGTGGTTTGAACCCCCGTGATGGGGTGAGCTCCCATTGCTCAGTCCCAGCTCCTGCCCACCTAGTAGTTCGAAAGCACCTCAAAGTGGAAATAGAAAAATAGGTACTGCTCCTGCGGGAAGGTAAACGGTGTTTCTGCTCTGGTTCGCCAGAAGTGGCTTAGTCATGCTGGCCACATGACCCGGAAGCTGTATGCCGGCTCCCTTGGCCAATAAAGCAAGATGAGCACCGCAACCCCAGAGTCGGCCACGAGTGGACCTAATGGTCAGGTGTCCCTTTACCTTTACCTTTACCCAGATATGTAGAGTGTTGACATGTGTTGTCGCCTGTTCTTAATGTCTCCCTGATTTAAATTTTCATCGAACATTTTAGACAGTTGTGTTTACCTGTTTTCACTGATAATTTTATTGTTTTATTCTTTTTTGTAAACTGCTATGAGGTTGTTGTTTTTTGGTGGTGTATATGCTTTATGAAATAAGCAGATAAAAGCACACGTCAGTAGTGGTTCACCACAACTGTGTTTCTGATATTTAACATCTAACCACCAAGTAAATGGGACTGGGAATCTGGGAAGGAGAAAAATATTTGCTTTCATATTGATTTATGGGAATGTCTATCTAAGCCACCAAAGAGTTTATGAAAGAGCCCTCCAGACCTTTTGTAGCAGAGCCATCACTAATTAACACTTTGGGGACCTGATTGTGATCCAGAGATGTCCATTCCACTGAGCAAGATATAGTGAGGTTTTCAGCCAGGATCTTAAGGTCAAGGTGCTTCCCTGAATTCCACACACACAAAGCATCTCAACAGCTGTCCTGGGGAGAGGGTGAGGGGAGGCCTAGCAACCTCTGGCAAGCAATTCTTTCATTTTTATTTAAAGAACAGGAATTAAATCATGATTAAACATTGCAGGGCAGAATGTACAGAAATAGCAGCTTGGTGGGTGAGAGATATGAAGCAGGGGAGAAGTCACACCTTTAGGTATCTTGCATGTGGCGGAGCATGAGTTGAGGGATGTGTAATAGTAATAAAAACTAAAATTATAATAATTATTATTTTTTAAATACTGTATCCAAACCATGACATTGCATGTTCGACACACATACATGAAAATATAAATTCATGATTTGTGCAACACATAAACACCTCATCTAATAATTCTTCATAGTAATAAAATCCACAATAGATTTTTTATTGTATTTTTATTTAAAGAACAAGAATTAAATCATGCTAAGGTTTTGATTAAACATTGCAGGGCAGAATGTACAGAAATAGCTGCTTGGCCGATGGCAGCTCTGAGGCAGAAGCAAAATAATTCTTTTAGGTATTTTGCATGTGGCTGAGCATTAGTTTAGGGATGTGTGATAATAATAATAATAATAATAATAATAATAATAATAATAATAATAATAATATTTTTTTTAAAAAAAAAATCAAAACCACCCTTCATATTTGTGCCTACATGCATGGTGACATTGCATGTTCAATCCATATGCAAAAATAGATTTATGATTTGTGCAATGCATAAGCATGGTGATTATTAATAGTAATAAAATCCACAATAGATTTTAACTGCATAATACACACACCCCTCAAAAGCACGAGCATCTTTCTGAGCTGTCAAATATTGATTTCCATCATTGTTGGGGATTACATGCACACAATTGTCTCAATTATGCACCAGCTTCTCTCTGCACAGTGCCATATTTTTTGTTTTCTTTGCAGAACCAACAGTTATGCCCCAAATATTACTGGCTTCTCAGGACACCAAGGGCTCATCCATGATCATCATAATAATTTTATTATTTATACCCCGTCCATCTGACTGGGTTGCCCTAGCCACTCTGGGCAACTTCCAATATATATATAAAATAATATAATGTTGCACATAAATAGGCTTTCCTAAACAGCTATGGTTTTCCCAGTAGTGATGTATGGAAGTGAGAGCTGGACCATAAAGAAGGCTGATCGCCGAAGAATGGATGCTTTTGAGTTATGGTGCTGGAGGAGACTCTTGAGAGTCCCATGGACTGCAAGAAGATCAAACCTATCCATTCTGAAGGAAATCAGCCCTGAGTGCTCACTGGAAGGACAGATCCTGAAGCTGAGGCTCCAGTACTTTGGCCACCTCATGAGAAGAGAAGACTCCCTGGAAAAGACCCTGATGTTGGGAAAGATGGAGGGCAGAGGAGAAGGGAGTGACAGAGGACGAGATGGTTGGGCAGTGTTCTCGAAGCTACCAGCATGAGTTTGACCAAACTGCGGGAGACAGTGAAAGACAGGAGTGCCTGCCGTGCTCTGGTCCAGGGAGTCACGAAGAGTCGGACACAACTAAACAAAAAAAAATCAAAACAGTGGTACCTTGGGTTAAGAACTTAATTCATTCCGGAGGTCCGTTCTTAACCTGAAACTGTTCTTAATCTAAGGTACCACTTTAGCTAATGGGGCCTCCCACTGCCGCCGCGTGATTTCTGTTCTCATCCTGAAGTAAAGTTCTTAACCCAAGGTACTATTTCTGAGTTAGCGGAGTCTGTAACCTGAAGCGTCTGTAACCTGAAGCGTCTGTAACCTGAAGCATTTGTACCCCAAGGTACCACTGTACAGGGCTGCATTCAGATGTCTTCTAAAGGTTACATAGTTATTCATCTCCTTGACATCTGATGGGACGACGTTCAACAGGGTGGGCACCACTACCAAGAAGGCCCTCTACTTGGTTCCCTGTAACCTCCCTTGGAGGTGGACCTCAGTGTCCAGGCTAAACGATGGGGGTGGAGATGCTCCTTTAAGTATACAAGGCCAAAGCCAATTAGGGCTTTAAAGGTCAGCACCAACACTTTGAACTGTGCTCGGAAACCTACTGGTAGTCAATGTTGGTTATATGGTCCCGGCTGTCTCTCCCAGTCACCATCTGCTTGTTCTGTGCCTAGAAAGCATGGGTCCAAGTGGTTTTCCTTTTTTCCTGTACTCTCTAGGTATGATCCAAGAGGTTTTGCCTTTGCCCTGCCTCTCCCCCCCCCCCAGAAAACCCATGCTTTAGCACTAAATGGGAACAAAAAAGCAATTCACAGAAAACTTGGTTGCCTTTCATTCCCATTCAGCACCAAACCATGGGTCTTCCCAGGGGGAAAAGGAGGGGCAAATAGAAGTTGTTGATACTTACAACACTGGGGAATAATGCCAGTGTCAGGGGAATAGCCTATATAGATTGATAAAATGAAGAAGCTGACCCAGAAACTAACCAAATCTGAAAGCAATAATGTAGGTGGGGTGGAAGAAGGCTTAGCCTGTGGCCCCACCCCTAACTTCAATTGATTGATTGACTGAAAAACTAATCACCCAACAGGAAAAGGCAAAACATTACAGCAATGGACTGGAGCCTTTGATGCTAGCCGTCCCAGAAACACCCTTTCCCTTTCAATGGAATAATCTGTTAGTTTTACGCTAAGAATTTACCGTAATAAACATGTTGAATTGGAAGCTCAGAAGAGAGATAAATATATAACTTTTGGTGTGAAACATATGGTTGATTCAGGCATAATTGCAGCAAAAATATTATTTCTTGGTACATTTCATCTAGCAAATCAAGGATTCAAATCAGCTCTAGTCTTCACAACCAAACATGCGCCCTGTGATAAGAATATAAAACTGAAGGAGTGTGTCAGTTACCATTAAAATTAAAATTAGGTCCTTCCTTTCTGATGATCTGAATTGAATTGTTAAATAGCACCGACCCCAGATCTGCATGGAAGGAAACAGCATCAGAGGAAGGGAAAGTCTTGGTTGGCTTGTTTTTATGCCCAGCAATCAAAGGGAGCAAGATATCTGCATCTCAACATGCTGGCTATTGAAGATCCAGTGGCCTTGAATTTAAATTGGACTCCTTCCTGGCATTCAGCATTTGATCAGGTTTATATATGCTGATCTTCACATTCAAGAAACTGAAGTGCTTTTATTTTCTCTTATTTAGGGTGCCCTTACTTGCAAACTAGGGGCTGTCCCTTTGCTTGTTTCACTAACTAAACCACCTCTCCCCACGTTAACCCCCTTGGCTTTCCTCTTCCCACCTTACACAACTAACTAAGCTCCCCTTTCACTACAACAACTCCATTTATGAAGCCATTTCTTTCTTCTATTTTGCAGCCCTGTTCCAAGGCTGAGACTGGAGCCCACAGCCCCCCTCCCCTCCCCACAGTCAATGCAATTTCAGATGTTAGTTTTGCTAATATATGCATTATAATGCACCGTTATCCATAATAGATATATTTTTGTTCACATTCTTTGGTTTGAGAGCTTTATTGCAAAATTTGGCGCAGTGCAGATTTCAAAGGATAGCTGTGCTTGGATTTGCATTTAGTTTCAGGACATGTGAATAGGAACTGAACTGAATTTCTCCCCTGCCCCTGTTTGAAAGCAAATTTAACAAAGTTTAAGAAGAGGACCCAAAGTTTAAAAAAGATCAGAATGCACACATACAAAATTCAAGAAAATGTGTTGCACTCAGGTCCCCCTTGTCTGCTTCCCATCAAACATAAGAACATAAGAAAAGCCTGTAAGGTCATGACAGTGGACTACCCAGTCCAGCATCCTGTTCGCATAGTGGCCAGCCAGATGACTATGGAAAGTCCATAGGCAGGACCTGAGAACAGTGGAGTGTAAGTGGGTTCCAATGAGGCAAGACACAACGCTAAACACCAATGGGCATTTTCCAGGGCCCGCCTTAACGCTCTCCCTTCAGCTCTTCTAGAGGGAAGATACAACAAAATACCGATCGAACAAAAATTATGTCCCTGTAACAGCAACGAAATCGAAACCATCGGGCATGTCATCTTATACTGCCCATTATATCGAGACTCAAGAAAAGAGCTGATCGAACCGATTCTGAGGAAAATACCTCGTATTACAGGCAACACCTATATCAGATACCTCTTAGCTGACAAAGAGCCCAAAATCAACAGGCCTGTGGCAAAGTACTGTTACATTGCAACAAGAATAAGACGAGCAATGATGTCAACAACAGAGTTCAAATTGTAAACATTGAAGGAACGATAATAAACAGTAGTGACACCTGAATTGAATTCTTAAAACCTTAAAAGTCGAAACCTGGTCATAAATATAAGCACCAATTCAGTGAAATGGCCATATTTCCACTGTTATTTGTAGCACAATACTACTTATAATGTCATATTTTTTATGGATTGCTTTCTGGTCATTGACCGTATTAAAGATATTTGATTTTGATTTGATTTTGAGGCAAGACACAGGGACAAAGCAACTGCTTATATACATTTCTGAAGGCCTGGGCCACTACCACTCCCAACGTGATTGGCTGTCTAAACTTCCAAACTGCGAATCATAACTCAGAATTTAAGGGCCAATGGCAGAGGCCCAAATCCTGAAGTGTTCTGTGATTGGATATCATGTATCAAATCAGAACACAGGGGCTCAGAATGCTTAGTTCAGACTCAAGCTCAGGCAAACACAGACCACTGAATACATAACAAACAGTACTCTCCACTTTTGTGGTTTCCAGCAACTGGTATTCAGACCTGATGAAGGTCTTTGACCTCATCAGACTAAAAGGACTGTCCACACTGCTCAACAAGATAGGATGGCCACCTCAGTTTCACAAGATGATCGTGACTTTCCATGAGAATATGGGCAGCACCATCCAGTATGACAGCTCATCCTCGGACGCCTTCCCTATCAGAAATAGTGCAAAACAGGCACTCATGCCAACTCTCTCTAGCAAAGCTTTCTCCCTGTTGTTCTCATATACCTCCACCTCAACTGTGTATTTTCATTGAAGGAGTGACAGGGGTCTGTTCAACCCTCAAATCTCTAGCCACAGGTGTGGTGGGTCCTTATCTGAGAGATCTTGTTCACTGATGATGCAGCCTTGAAAGTGCCTCTTACAGTGGAGACCATCAAGGTTGGTAGCCCATAGGCAACTGGGTGCTGACTGTGAGGCCACCATGTTGTGCTGGATGGGCCTTTGAACTGAGCCAGCAGGGTCCTTCTTATATTCTGAAATATTTAGCCTGTGTACTTATTTGCAGGACGCTATTTCTGTCCCCCACTTCCCCCCCTCATGCCTTGCCAACACAGGCAAAGAGAACACATGCATGGTCTATTTTTACGAGTCCACCTTGGCCATCCCTTAATAAATGATGCATTTTCAAAATGTTTTGCAATCTCTTCCCTTATTAATAATTCCCACGCACTTCCTATTGCTGAAGTCAAGCGTACATTTTTACGGCTTACTGGCTGCCACATTATTGCTGTCTGAAATATGTTTCACAATTAGTGGGCTCTTGGATAGGCGAATGGCCATTCAAATGGCATTTGAGTCTTTGGCGAGATGAGATGCACATGCAAAAACCGGGATTAAAATAGCTGGCATTTGGGTGGAGGCCAAGGGTCTGAATTAGAGACTGTAAAGAAGAGCTTTCCAAACTTTTCATGTTGGTGGCACCCTTTTTAGACACGCATCATTCTGCGACACAGTAATTCAGTTTTGCTAGCAAAGGTAAAGGTAAAGGTACCCCTGCCCGTACGGGCCAGTCTTGACAGACTCTGGGGTTGTGCGCCCATCTCACTTAAGAGGCCAGGGGCCAGCGCTGTCCGGAGACACTTCCGGGTCACGTGGCCAGCGTGACATCGCTGCTCTGGCGAGCCAGAGCCACACACGGAAACGCCGTTTACCTTCCCGCTGGTAAGCGGTCCCTATTTATCTACTTGCACCCGGAGGTGCTTTCGAACTGCTAGGTTGGCAGGCGCTGGGACCGAGCAGCGGGAGCGCACCCCGCCGCAGGGATTCGAACCGCCGACCTTTCGATCGGCAAGTCCTAGGCGCTGAGGCTTTAACCCACAGCGCCACCTGCGTCCCTTTTGCTAGCAAACCAGAAGTTAAACTCACCCCTTTCCAGCCCTGGTAGGAGAGTTTGCGCGACACACACTGCAGCTGATACACTAATGTGTCATGACACACATTTTGGAAAGCTCTGCTGTAAAGCTTTCTTAGCAAAGTAACACCAAGAGACCCTCCTATGGATACTCTCCAACATTCCTCAAATTAAAATAGGGACATTTCTCACTCCCCCACAACTGACCCCCCCCTCGCAGAGCTTTTACTATCAGAAGGACAAGTGCCACAACTACTACAACAACCTTCCCTCAGCCTGATAAAACCGCTTAATCCCGATTTTGTTTTATTCTTGGTAGATTAACAAAAACAAAAGCACACACCAAAACCAGAGCAGTGCATGGAAACGCCGTTTACCTTCCCACCGGAGTAGTACCTATTTATCTACTTGCACTCTGACGTGCTTTCAAACTGCTAGGTTGGCAGGAGCAGGGACCGAGAAACAGGAGCTCACCCCGACGCAGGGATTCGAACTGCCAACCTTCTGATCAGCAAGTCCTAGGCTCTGTGGTTTAACCCACAGCATCAATTATCCCTTTCCGACTTCAGTAGGCCCTTTTAACAGCAGTGATAGCTGAATCCATTGTATGGCCCTAGCATACCCTCCCACATTTCTCTGATGAATAGGGACGTCCCATTCCATAATGATAATTTTACTATTTATACCCCACACATCCCCAGCCACCTTGGACAACTTCCAACATAAATTAAAACTTAATAAAACATCAAACATTACAAAATAAAACTTCTGTTCACTGGATTGCCTTCAGACGGCTCAGGGGATCGGATAACTCCATACCCTCCAATGTTTCTCCAATGAAAATAGGGACATCCTAAGGAAAAGTGGGACATTCGAGGATCAGATAAGAAACTGGGATGGTTCTGTAAATCAGGGACATCCCTGGAGAATAGGGGCACCTTATTACTGTTGTTATTGTTATTGTTAATAGTAATAATAATGCTAACCACTTTTTTAGTGACAATGACTCTCCCCAGACAACGAACTCAAGTAAAATGACACAGAAAACAAAAGTGAATCAAACTGAATCAAGACAACAAAAATACATCAAGAAACAGCATAAGAATATGACAGAGCTACAGCATGTCTCTAGGAAAAAAAATCTTAGTAATATTTGCAAAAAAAAAAGTACTTACATTAAGGCTGTATTAATATTACACATATTTAAGCTGAATCAATTAAGCACTTGATTAATTTGTTAAAAAGCACAGTCCCTTAATTGGCCAGCATCCCTTGAGATAATAACATTGCAGTACGGTAGACGAATCCACTCGCTATATTCTCCCCCCAGCCCTTGAATTAGCAAAGCACCTTCGTTCCCTCTCTGCTGCAGATTACCTTTCCACTTCCCTGCTAAATTTGCTAATAGCGTTCACCCAGTGACACCCAAACATGAAGACAAACAGGAAAATTGCAAATCCCCATGTAATCCCCCAAATAGGCAACATTTGCATAGGAGGTTTGTTAAGAGGTGTCGGCTCACTAGACCTAAAGGGATTAGGGCTGCCTAGGAGGGCTGTGGAAAGTCAGTTTGCTAGAGAGAAGTCCTTATGGATAAGTCAAAGGCATTGGCTGCATTCCAGTACATAGCTAAGTGCGCCTAAACCCATTGATTGAAGTGGTTTTGAGCACTCTTAACTCCAGCCTGCTTCAGACACATGATCCAGCAGACAATTAACTAAATATGGCAAAGGGGGACATGTTGTTATGCAAACAATACCCAGTGCCATAGATCATGCGCTCTACGTGGGGCTACCTTTGAAGGTAACCCGGAAACTGCAATTCATCCAGAATGCAGCAGCTAGACTGGTGACTGGGAGTGGCCGCCAGGACCACATAACACCAGTCCTGAGAGATCTGCATTGGCTCCCAGTACGTTTCCAGGCTCAATTCAAAGTGTGGTGCTGACCTTTAAAGCCCTAAACGGACTCATCCCAGTATACCTGAAGGAGCGTCTCCACCCCCATTGTTCTGCCCGGATGCTGAGGTCCAGCTCTGAGGGCCTTCTGGCAGTTAACTCACTGCAAGAAGCCAAGTTACAGGGAACCAGACAGAGGGCCTTCTCAGTAGTGGTGCCCGCCCTGCGGAACGCCCTCCCTTCAGATGTGAAGGAAATAGACAGCTATCTTCTTCAGTGTATCTGAAGAAGTGTGCATGCACACGAAAGCTCATACCAAGAACTAACTTAGTTGGTCTTTAAGGTGCTACTGGAAGGAATTTTTTTTTCTTTTTAAAAGACATCTGAAGGCAGCCCTGTTTAGGGAAGTTTTTAATATTTAATGCTGTATTGTTTTTAACACTTGATTGGAAGCCGCCCAGAGTGGCTGGGGAAACTCAGCCAGATGGGCGGGGTATAAATAATAAATTATTATTATTATTATTATTATTATTATTATTATTATTATTATTATCATCATCATCATCATCATCATCATCATCATCATCATCATCATTTGGAGAAGCATCGTAGCTCCTTGGTAAATCATCTGCTTTGCATCAGAAAGTCGCAGGTTCTCCAACGTCTCCATGCAGGGCTTGAATCCTGGAGAGCTACTGTTGAACACGAGTGTTGATTATATTGAGCTAGACGGACCAATGGTCTCACTTCTATGTTCCTAGGTGAGTCAGGAGTTTGGGTACAGCAAAATACACATTCAGGCAATGCTTGATTGATACTTAACAACAAAATAATCTGTCCAGGATGACGGGTTTTCCAAGTAGCAGTAGCATATTATCTACAGGATCTTACAGACCCGAAATTTAGAAGAGCCTTATTGAGTTTATGGCTGAATCTGCTTCCTTCAGCAGTACTTGAGAGAGTTGTTACATGAGAATCTCATTACAAAAATCGGATATCTCCATGTAGAGATGGCAGAGATTGTACTGATATTCACCCAAAGAGTGAATTGCTTCCATATTACAGTTTCTGCCAGGGTGCTCATTCAAATTTTATGTGACTTTTCCCTTTGCAGATCAAGACAAGCTGGTGACAGTGAAAACTGCAAATTTCTTCCATTAAATAAGGGCCAGACAAACATTTTTTAAAAGACTCCAATTGCGTTTTAGGATGTCTTTATCTGCTTGGTATTGTTCTTATGATTATTATATCTGTACAATAATTGCAACCACTGGTATTATTAATTTTATTAACCTTCCTGTAGTTAAAACCATGTTCAAGGTTTTAATTACAAACTTAACAAAAGTGGTCAAAAACAATAAATAAGACATCAAAAAGTACACAACCAAATTAAATAATTTTCGCATAAATCATGAGATCTAAAATAAAGATGGAAATCATAAATATCAAATATGGCAACAACCCTCTACCCCAACAAATACCCACAAACAATACCCCAGCCCAATATTCAGTTCAGTAGCTGGAGCCCGTTAGGGTTCCATCTAAAAGAAAGAGAATGAAACACATTTGGACACAGCTTCCCAAATCCCCCCCCAAAAAGCACCAAAAAATTTGAGAGAGTGAGAAATAAAGCATAAGATTATAGCTGCGAGCAATTATATGAGAAACATCTGAGCCAGTTATTAAAACATATTGAGCCTTCTGAGCAACAAGAAATAATAATAAAAAAATCCAATTAAACCAACACTGCATCGCTCCATTGTCATAGTAACAGTGGCATGAAAGTTCACATCAAAAGACTGTCACGGAGGTGTCAGTCCATAAGCAGCCCAAATCCCAAGGAATTCATTCAGAAGTTCTAAAGAAGCTAATGAAAGAAACCTGCAGGGCATACATTTAATGGTTCCATTGTTCTGAGATTAAGAGAAAGCAAAGCACCAGAGCTTTTAGTGGTATAAAGGGAGAATTAATTATAAGGAATGGCAGCTGCATGAAGCTGAAAGGTAGGCATGGACTGGAAGGGAACACCTCAGTTAGGGTGAAGAAATTGAGAACTTTGTGTGGCATAGATTGGCTTTTCCTGGTTTCTCCTAGAGATCCCCCTTTACTTGAGATCAGAGTGAGGAACTATCTTTTAAGCAGGTGAAGAATGTGAACCACACCATCTAAGAACATAGAGACTTTAGGAGAGCCTTGCTGGGTTACAGCCCATATAGTCCAGCATTCTGTCCCCACAATGGCCGACCAGATGCTCATAAGAAGTCCACAAGCAACCCTTGAGTGAAACAGTGCTCTCTCCATTTATGACCCCAAGGAACTGCCATTCAGAGGAGCATTGCCTCCAAGAGTGGAGTGGAGGAACAATACAGCCATCATAGCTAGTAGCCTTATCCTCCATGAATTTATTTAATCCTCTTTGGAAACCATCCAAGTGAGATGGCCCTCACCACTTCTTGTGAGAACAAATTCATAGAATCTTAGAGTTGGAAGGGACTCTGAGGAGCATCTAGTTCAACCTCCTGAAATGCAGGAATATGCAGCTGTCCCATAATGGGGATTGAACCTGCAACCTTGGCATTACCAGCACCATGCTAACCAACTGAGCAATCCAGGTGCTTTCACTGAATATCCCACGGTGTTAAGAAAGCACTTTCTGAAATTTCCAACATTCAAAGTATCCTAACACCTGAATTACAAGCTGCCATTTGGCAGAATGGGGAAACTGTCTCAGGTGGCAGGTGGCCAGGGGGTGGTAAAATTCCCCTCCAACCCTTCCCCCATTTCATCTTCTGAGAAGAAGACGAAAAACCCAGGTAGCTTCACAAACTCAAAATAAGCAGAAAGAAAGTGGACTATTCTAAGGAGATGTGGTCAGAATGAAGAAGAAGAAGAAGAAGAAGAGGAGGAGGAGGAGGAGGAGGAGTTTGGACTTGATATCCCACCTTTCACTCCCCTTAAGGAGTCTCAAAGTGGCTAACAATCTCCTTTCCCTTCCTCTCCCACAACAAACACTCTGTGAGGTGAGGGAGGCTGAGGGACTTCAGAGACGTGTGACTAGCCCAAGGTCACCCAGCAGCTGCATGTGGAGGAGCGGGGAAGCGAACCCGGTTCACCAGATTACAAGTCCACCACTCTTAACCACTAAACCACGCTGGCTCCCACACTGGAAGTGAAATCATCCAGGCAAAATACTTTTGATCTCTGCTCACGCAGCCATTTCATGATGTTAGCTAACCCTTCCCCAAGAAGTAGAAAAGAAAGACTCAAGCTATCAGATGGAATGCTGATCAAAGAGATATGTATATTATTATTTCTTTCTAGCTGATTTTCCAATATGGTAACCTGGTCCTTTTAACTGAAATTGCCCATGACTGAGCTTGGAATCTTCTTCCTGCAAAGCCAGTGTTTTGTTCTTGAGCTCCTTTTGGCAAAAAAAGCTGAGTCTTATGCATGGCCTAAGTCTCTAAGTGAGATGTATGTCCCTTACCCACAAGGCGCTGTTGGGCCAGGCATGAATAAGGATCCAAGCTTGACACAAATCAAACAAGTGTTGAACTGAGTTTCTAATGTGCACACAAACAAAAAATCCCCTATTCTCCCAAGGAACCTTTGAAATATACATTTTTAAAGCGGATTCTGTGGCGATCTCCAACAGCTGCCTGCAATGCTCTGCCTGGGAAATCCATTTGCCCTCCATCATGGCTCCCAGGACATATGCCTGGATGTTCCCCACCCCTGATACAACTAATGAGCTTACAGGACACATTAGAGAATCATAGGTCACTCGCTACCCAGCATTATGACATGTGTTGGTTCCATATAAATTATGTCACAGGCACATTTTGTAAAATCTTTCATTATTTCTGCGTGGCAGCTCCCTTAGCGGTGAGGCAGGACACATCTCCCATTAGTAGCACTCAATATATTTTCTTGTCAGTTAATCTTGAAAGCTGGCCGCAGTTCCTCAAAAGGCTGGAACTTTCATTTCCTTCCAATAAATTCTTTGCACTAACGACATTACTGTCAGAGATGAGCTGGTAATTGAACACTTTCTTACCTGTTTCTACCTTGGCCTGTAGGGTAATGTTTGCTCCGTGCAATACAAAGAGGGCATCTTCACTTAAAGGCGCACAGGTAGAAGGTTTGGGAAAGACTCTCTGCCAAAGACACAGCATATAATAATAATAATAATAATAATAATAATAATAATAATAATAATAATAATATCTTTATTGTCATTGCCCCCTCTCAGGGACAACGAAATTACTTGGCTGCTCCATCCACCCTGATAGGGCACTCCACTCAAAATCAGAACAACTATAAAAACACTAATTAAAACAATATAATATAATACAGCAAGGAAGATTAGATGACTTTCAAAGTCCAGGTTTCCCATTCAGGGCCGAGATCGCTCTGGAGAAGAAGCTGTTCTTGAGACGGCTCGTTCTTGTCATCATCGTCCTGTATCTCCGTCCCGACGGCAGGAGCTCAAAGAGACATCTTTACATTGCGTGTCAAGACTCCGAAGCCAACCCTTTGTTGGGAAATAGCACACACAAGGACACAGATATTAGCTTAATGTTATTGGGCAAACTTGGCCACAACTTCATTGATTACAGAATGTGAGCAGTATTGGCTTAGGCATTGAATCGACCCGACTCTATCTGACTCCTGCCAGATGCGCAGGAAGTCCGGTAAGGGTAAACCACCGGAAGGGGGAGCCCTGTCGAGGCATACCAACTCAAGCTCCCCCTGGTGTTCCCGTTGGGGTCATGTCATGGCCCTAGCCCTGCCCTGGGCTTCGGACAATATCAACATCCCTGAATTCCTTTAACAGAATACCCTTAAGCTTGGTGGGGCAGGTGATGGCCACACCTCCCCTCCCCCATTATAAGGTCAAACAATGCCTAACCGCAACCCTAACAAAGTTGTGACGATTGCTACGAGGTAGGCGAAAACAACGTGGCCAGTTCCAATTTGCCACGTGGAAAAAATCCTACCAGGCCCCTCAACGGTGACCAACCGAGGTCCATAACAAGGCCAGTGCTTAAACCTGCAAAATAGGGATGGAGGGCGGGTGATTTAGGAAGCGAGCCAAATAAGAAGCCCTCTGGCTCGTGCCTCCGATTAAATGGTCCCGGCCATGACCCCTGGCCAGCGGATTGGCTGGCCAGGCTCTGACATGGTTGGGATCCCCCGGGCAACAGGGACTCAGTCCCCCACCCCCGGTGGGGAGTGGGTGGCCACGCAGTCCACCACAACTCCTCTCCACTGGAAAGTGGAGAGGATTTGTGAATGCTTAAATTATCCATGATTCCTGCATTACAGAGGGTTGGACTATATGATCCTTTGGGTCCTTTTCAACTACTCTAGGATTCTATTGGAATGCACTACTCTGTAATGTAGTGGTGATGATCAACTTCAATAGGCATAGTGCTAAATCATGTCTTAAGGTTATGTTTGAATGCAGCTAATATTGGGGCGTAGAGAGGAAGGACTGAAGGATTTCAGAGAAAATTTATATTGTGTTTTTATGGACAATTGTTTTATGTTTTATATTGTTTTATTTAGGTGCTGGTTTTAACCTTTAAAGCCCTATATGGCCTAGGACCCTCGTACTTACAGGACCGCCTCTCCTGGTATATCCCATGGAGGACCTTACGGTCTTCAAACAAAAACATCTTGGAGGTCCCGGGCCACAGGGAGGTTAGGCTGGCCTCAACCAGAGCCAGGGCTTTTTTGGCCATGGCCCCAATCTGGTGGAATGCTCTGTCACAAGAGACTAGGGCCCTGTGGGACTTGACATCATTCCGCAGGGCCTGTAAGACAGAGCTGTTCAACCAGGCCTTTGGCCAAGGCACAGTCTAACCCCCTCCTTTGGTAATCCTCACAGAACTCTAGCC
Source organism: Podarcis melisellensis (assembly GCF_964234715.1). NCBI lineage: Eukaryota > Metazoa > Chordata > Lepidosauria > Squamata > Lacertidae > Podarcis > Podarcis melisellensis. The sequence continues at coordinate 56,459,470 of NC_138543.1, read as the reverse complement.
CAATGGTTGCCATTAATTTGATTTTGAATTGATTTTAGAATGAATTGATTTTAGAATGCTGTGTTACTTTTATTGTTGTTAGCCGCTCTGAGCCCGGCTTCAGCTGGGGAGGGCGGGATATAAATAAAATTTTATTATTATTACTTTGCTTCGGGATTAGAACAGAAATCATGTGGCAGCAGCGGGAGGCCTCATTAGCTAAAGTGGTACCTCAGGTTAAGAACAGATTCAGGTTAAGAACAGACCTCCAGAACGAATTAAGTTCTTAACCCGAGGTACCACTGTACTGTATTTTTTCGTATATAAGACTTGGTTTTTCCCCCTAAAAAAGAATCTCGAAAATTAAGGGGCATCTTATACACGAATAGTGTCTTCCCCCATTTTTTTAAATCTGAGTCCCCCAAAATAGGGGGCGTCTTATACATGGGGGCATCTTATAGACAGAAAATATGGTAAATGTCCCCCTCTTCTCTTCAGAATTCAAACTGGTTCAGTGCTTGGGAAGAAAAAAAAAGCCTTTTCTTTTTTGGTAAATTGACTTAATCATGGGATTCTTTCAAGCTACAATATCATTAAACCCAAGATGGTCTGGGCCATCTCCAAATGTTGTCAGTGTCGAGAGGCAGCAATTGTCATAATTGGACAGATAATTAGCCAAATTATCTGCAGTGATGCTTCTTGGCATCCACAAGTATTTGCTGAGAGGCTGAAAAAGAACTTGAGCTATGTATAAAGCTGACATCAGAATGCCACCAGTTGACTCCAGATTAGGTCCTTGCCATGCAATAAGATTTGGGGCTAAGAGAAACACGACCCCCATTATTGTCTCTCATTTCCAAGTGAAAGAAGGTGACCATTTTGGTAGGGTTTTTGGTAGGCACTGGTGACAGTGCTTCTCTATATGGCTGTTGGGCAATACCACCACCCCCGGCAAACAAATTTCCCTCAATGGCTTGCCTTCTCCACCCCACCCCACCTGTGTCCCCCTAGGAAGACATAGTGTCTTTCTTAGAAGGATTATGGAAAAAAACCAATAGACACTATCCAGTGGCTTCAAGAAGTCCGCTGATATTTTACTTTAGATCTCAAGAGTCTGATAGGGCATTTCCCTTACAACAGTCAGTTCCCGAAAGTCTGTTGGAATAAGAAATTCTCCCTTCCTCATTAAATAATTTACTACTTTCTTTTTCTACTAAGTTGCAGATGGCCTGCCTGCTAGTGGAGAGACACTTTTGAGTTTTGTTCCTTTGTATATCCTTATGGGGGGGGTGTGGGGGGGCGCTGTGGGTTAAACCACAGAGCCTAGGACTTGCCGATCAGAAGGTCGGTGGTTTGAATCCCCGCAATGGAGTGAGCTCCTGTTGCTCGGTCCCTGCTCCTGCCAAACCAGCAGTTCGAAAACACGAAGTTCAAGTAAATAAATACCGGTAGGTACTGCTCCGGCTGGAAGGTAAACAGTGTTTCTGTGCGCTGCTCTGGTTCGCCAGAAGTGGCTTAGTCATGACCCAGAAGCTGTACACCGGCTCCCTTGACCAATAAAGCGAGATGAACACTGCAACCCCAGAGTCATCCGCGACTGTACCTAATGGTCAGGGGTTCCATTACCTTTACCTATATATCCTTTTTCTACTGGTTTATGCAAGTCAGCAGCCACAACAGGGCCAGTCCACAAACTCGTTCCACCCCTGAACTAACACCCACCCCCAAGGGACTGCTCCCATTGGTGTCGCCCCTTTGGGGCAGCCCCACCCCCAAAGCAGGCTGGCTTTATAGAGCTGCCCCAAAGTAGCTGGTACACACCTAACTGGAGCAGCAGGTGTTATCAATGCTGCCTGCCTGTCCAGGGTCCTAGTTCCTGCACTGCTCTCCAGTAGCTCCAGGCAGGTCCTGGTCTGCCAGTCCAGGCAGATGGAGGAAGATGGAAGTCCCCAGGTGGCAGCTGCAGGTCTGTGGGTTCAGGCAATCAAAGCAGCATCACCTAATCATCATCAGGGCTCACGAGGAAGGGACCTGGCTTGGTGGTAGAACAGCTGCTGTGCTGGTCCCGTGGGTTACCCGAGAGGCGAGGTCCAAGTCCGGTCCGTGGTCAAGGTGCAACATAGAGGCAGTCCATAGTAGCTGAAACTGGGTGCAGGGCAGGGAGTCAAGTGAAGTCAGGAACAGGCATGTAAGCAAGGCGCCAGGGCAGGCCAGGAGCTATGGCAGAAAAGCAGGACAGGGTTCAGAAAGGAACTAACAACCAACAATGTTGCTCCCACAACTTGGGACTGGGGCTGGCCAGCTTTTATCTGCCCCGAGGCATTGGGCAGCCCCGATCCTCTGGTAACTCGCCTCTCCTGGCCTGGAGGCGAGCACTCCTCCTGCGGGAACTTAGTTCCCTCTGCCTCTCTGCCCTGAGCCTCTGCAGCTCAGGATAGGCTGGAGGGTTACCGGACCCAGAGGCAACCTCCTCTTCCCCTGACGGGGCTGAGAGTGGAGCACCTGCAGGCAATGGGTCCTCCATCACCTCAGGAGCCAGAGCAGACTCAGCTGATGCCTGCACCTGAGGATCCAGCACAGGTGAGGACCCTTCAGGCTCATGCCCCAGCCCCGGCTCAGCTGGTTTTGGAGGCGGGGAATCCGGTGCAGGCTGGGATCCCTCAGGTTCAGCATCCGAGTCCGAATCCCAGGCCATCACAGCTGCCTTCATACAGAAGGTCACAGGTTCGATCCCCAGCATCTGCAGGTAGGACTAGGGGAGATTTCCACCTGAAACCCTGCAGAGCTGATGCTTGTCAGTGTAGGCTAGATGGACCACTTCTCTGACTTGGTCCATCTTGGCAGCTTCCTATGGTCCTAAAAATATAGGGGTGCAGTCAACTAAATAGATGTACTATTTATTCTGTGAACTGCCCTAAGATCTTATGATGAAGGGCAATATACAAACCAATTAAATCAATTAAATAAATACTACTGGGAGCCAGCACAATGAATCATAATAAGGCAATGGGGGGGGTCCCCCATCTCCTTACTCTGTTCCCCCCATCAGCTTATGGGGAGGGGGGTCAGGAGATTTTTGAATGTCTCTATATATTGCAAATGATCGGATTTTGCATTCTCGCTTGGATGAGATTCTCCAGACCCAAGATACACAACTGACTGGCTATAAATCTTCATCCATCAATGAAATGCTGATGAGCAAAGGAGAATTTGCAATCTGAATACAACTGAATGAGCAGTACATCCAAAGATATAATTGTGCATAGCCCCTAAGCTATGAACAAAGCATTCCTTCTGCATTACTGATGCAGTTTCTAGGCTGGTAAGGTTAAACTAGATATAATTCCTCAGCATTTGGAGTCAGAAGCAAAAACTGTGACAGCACCTTTAATAAGGTGCAATATATAGTGCAAATATTGGTGAATGATCCCAAATTTTGCAGCAAACTTTGGAAAGATGATCCCATCTCCTTTGGACTCTTTCTGCCTCATTAGGCAGGGTTGTTTTTTTTACACTCAAGCTCTGCAGCTCTGACATGATAAATTGCTACCTTTGGTCTCAGCATGGATAATTTTTTCCCTCTTAGCTACTCACACAGCTTCCGTTCTCACACACAGAGGGAATTCAAAGCTTGGGACTAGCTTAAAAAAAACTAGATGAATAAGAACAAAGGGCAAGGGAAGGTGTTCTTGGCTCAGCAAGTGTCCATAGTGGAAGGAAGCTGATAAACTCTTCATTCTGAGGGTTCACACTGCGAAAAGGCAACTGGTTATCATGTTCTGGAGAGTTTACACCAGCTAGGACTCACACACGACTCCCCTGCATCAATAGATGAAGCTTTCTCATTAAAATAACACACAAAACTGCTTTGTACATGGTAATCAAACCTTCCTTCCTCACACAGACATGACTGTCTAAACTGCTGCCTACAGAGCTCCTTCTCAGAGCTTTATATCCTTGTGGTGATGAAGGTCTTAAATACCATAGATCTCAGTGGTGAAGGAAAACAAAGTCACTCAGTCTACATTTAATGTGGATTGACATATTTTGCCAGTCATGGATTTATATGTGGATCAGAACATAGTAGATATCAATTGGGTTGTGCTCTTCACTTAATTCTACAATGAAGTGTTGGTTCCCCAAAAGTGATGAATGAATTTACCATCTACTTTGTGCCTAGCAGTGGGAGCTCTGGGTGCCTGAGAACCCACAAATAAATTATTGTGGGTGCTCAGCACCCACACCTCAGGGCTCCCGCACAACATCTGAGGTCTCGCAAGGTCCCAGAACCTGACTTCCAGCACCACCAGAAGTCAGGTTCCAAGACCAGGGGGCAGGTGTGGCATCATGACATCACATTATAACAAGATGTCATGATGTCTTGGGCACCCATAACCTATGCTGGGCACCCATAACCTGGGCCCAAGTTGGTTCCCTTGCTTTGTGCTGAATTCCCAAACAACACAACTCTGAGAAGACCCAGTCCACTCTGGTCCACTGGAACATCTGCTAAGAAGAAGAAGAAGAAGAAGAAGAAGAAGAAGAAGAAGAAGAAGAAGAAGAGGAGGAGGAGGAGGAGGAGGAGGATGAGGATGAGGAGTGGGAGGAGTTTGGATTTGATATCCCACTTTATCACTACCCTAAGGGGTCTCAAAGCTGTTAACATTCTCCTTTCCCTTCCTCCTCCACAACAAACACTCTGTGAGGTGAGTGAGGCTCAGAGACTTCAGAGAAGTGTGAGTAGCCCAAGGTCACCCAGCAGCTGCATGTGGAGGAGCGGAGACGCGAACCTGGTTCAACAGATTACGAGACTACTGCTCTTAACCACTACATCACACTGGCACCTCTTAACAGTTTCACATCCTCTTGAATTCTGTCTTCATAGCTCTTTTCAACTTTTCCTTATGGTACTTGCTGACTCTTGCTCTCATGTCAGTATTTAGCTTTTAATAATGATGATGGAACACCCTTTCACAGGAGCCAGCGATGGCCACCAACCTGCATGACTTTAAAAGAGCATTCATGGAAGAGGGCTATCATGGCTACTAGCCATGTTGGCTATGCTCTGCATCCACAGTCAGAGGCAGCGAGGCTTCGGAATACCCATTGCTGGAAGCCACAGGAGGGGAGAGTGTGTTTGTGCCCCAATTCCGCTTGCTGGTTTGCCACAGGCAACTGGAGTCTGATGGCATCTGGATAGCCCCATTTCCACCCATCCCTGCTGTCTGGCTTTAATATTACTGCATTTTGCTTTCTTGCTCTGAGATTAGGCCGCCTGCTTCAAGAGACAGGAGAAATTGGCTGCAGAATTACAGCAGAGTGTTTTTGGGTCTGAGAGCTGCATTAAGTCAAATTTCCTGCTATTTGACAATCTCAATTAAAAAAACCTGCAGCGGGATAAGAAGTGACAGCCATGTCCGGCAAGACAAATGTTTCCGGCTTTCTCTGGCTAACTGCTGATATAAACTTGGTGGTTTTAAAAGGAAAGATTTTATAGAGATACAGCTGCTGCTTTTATCGAAGGTGTCAGCACTCTTCTAGCGATAACGTCTCACTGAGTGAACAGCCATCCCTTCCCTGCCCCCTTTGCTAAAGCCCATAATAGATATTGTTAGCACGCAGATAAATCTCCGTTTATGTTAGGCTTGGCTACAAAGAAGAATTAGGTGGTGTTTTTCTAAAACACACAGGGCCGCATTTGTTACAGCCATGAACCCAGATTGCTTCAGGTTCGGGGAGGTGTTTTAGTGCACCGTAAAGGCAAAACGGAAAAACATTGACTTAGGCGGAAAGAAGGTGGGAGGCTGGGAGGTTGCAGAGATGGGCTGGAGGAAATCTGGGTGCTGTGGACTCTGTGGGTGGTGGCTGGATGAATTTCAAAACTGAATGGAACAGAACACTGGTCCCAACAGAAAGTGTCATGATTTGGTTTGTGCTTAGACATCTTTTCTTTTGGCAGATCCAAACAATACATTTAAAGTGCATCCACCTTGAACTTTTTGGAGGAAAAGTGGAATGAATAAAAGCATCAATAAAGGTAAAAGGACCCCTAACCATTAGTTCCAGTCGTGGCCGACTCTGGGGATGCGGTGCTCATCTCGCTTTACTGGCCGAGGGAGCTGGTGTACAGCTTCCGGGTCATGTGGCCAGCATGACTAAGCCGCTTCTGGCAAACCAGAGCAGCACACGGAAATGCCGTTTACTTTCCCACTGGAGCAGTACCTATTTATCTACTTGCACTGGCGTGCTTTCGAACTGCTAGGTTGGCAGGAGTAGGGACCGAGCAACAGGAGCTCACCCCGTCATGGGGATTTGAACTGCTGACCTTCTGATTGGCAAGTCCTAGGCTTTGTGGTTTAACCCACAGTGCCACCCATGTCCCTTGTGTGTAGTAGGTTTTATCATTAACTGGGCGGGGCAGTAGGGGGGAACCAACATGAAGAACAAATATTAAAGAATCTGGGAGGCAGCCGGGATATGCAGGTCTGCAAACATTAGACTTTACATGTAAGCTCTTGAGAATTCTAAAGCGTGTCTGCCTGCTGTGTCAGGCTTGCTTGGGTGGGGTGTGCAGGGAAGCGCAATCCATGCGCCCAGCCTACATTATTGGCCCTGCACACTGAGTAATCTTAATACTTGTAGTAGCATTTGCCAAAGTCTTTCGACATTCTTACCGGCGTGACAAAGTGGAATTTTTGCAAAATAGCAAAACAAACAGTCCAAGATTTAACTGTGGCTTCAGATTTATTGGACTGGAGCAGGCCAGAACTTTATCGCTCCCCACCTGCTAGCCAACTTTGACAGGTGGATGAGGCCAGCCACTAATCAATAATCATGCATTATGCAAAAACAACACCCAAATTTTTGTTACATGAGTGGTGCGGGCCTGATCCACGAAAAGCAAAGGAAATGTACAATGCAAAACTCCTGCGATATTTCAGGTTTCCATGCTTGCAATCCCCTGCCCCCCCCAAAAAACAACAACAACATGGAAATGAGTGCTAGATTTCCAATAGAGGATCTTACATTGTTTGCAGAGCATGCCAAAAATTGAAATTAACAGGTAAGAAACTGTCAGGAAGGTGGAACAAAGTAGGAATTATGTAGGCTTGCCTTTAAATGCAAACTGAATTGAATTCCTTCCCCATCTCTATCTGGAAGAGATCCTGATATCCCATGTACAAAATATTATATGACTTCCTCCTGATGAATTTCCACTAAAACTTATTGTGGAGAACAAAAGGTGTAGCTAAGTTGAGTAATACAGTAATACCACTTTATCCAGGTAATTATTTCTTTTGCATGTTGGTGTATGCTTAGCTGTATGGCCTCTAGCTTTTTATAGCACACAAGCTCAGCTACCAAAGGAATGGAATCTCTGACCCTTTAGTGACATCTGTTGTCTTGATACTTGTTGTGTCAGCTTTCAGCTGTAGACAACCAAATCCAGGTTGTCTCAGGGATGTGACCTTATCACGGCAGACAGATGGTGAAAGCACTTTCAAGCCACATTAAACCCTTTTCCTCCAGCAGGTTTTTCCTCTCTCTCTCTCTCCTTTTTTTTTTTTGTCCTGAACGTATTTATCTTTGACACCATATTTCAGTTCTACAGATGAAGAAGACCACTTGCCTGCAGTAGTCCAAGAACTCTGAACTCTTCTCTAATCACTTTCCAAGGCATGCCAACTGCAGCTTCCTAGTATGTGAACAAAACGACTCCCTTCATTTTTTACAAAAATGCTCTACATACATTTTTAAAAGCAATTCTCTGTGTGTGTGTGCGCGCGTGCGTGCGTGTGTGTGTGTTAATTTGCAAAAAGCATGTATAGTTTCTCTAAACTTGGGTAGAACCACTAGTCCTTCATTGCCCCATATTTTCCATTCCAATGTATTCTAAAATTCAATGTATTTATTCATTTATTGCGTTCATAGCCCACTTTTTCCTCCACAGAGCTCAATGTGGTTTAGATGGTTCTCCTCCTCATTTAATCCCCCTTTACAACCTTGTGAAGTAAATTAAGCTAAGAGACAGAGACCAGCCTAAGGTGAATTTCATGGCCAAGTGGGGAATCAAACCCTGCTCTCCCAGGTTCTAGTCTATGGGTAGGCAAACTAAGGCCCGAGGGCCAGATCTGGCCCAATTGTCTTCTAAATCCAGCCCGTGTACGGTCCGGGAATCAGCATGTTTTTACATGAGTAGAATGTGTGTTTTTATTTAAAATGCATCTCTGGGCTATTTGTGGGGCATAGGAACTCATTCATTCCCCCACAAAAAAATATAGTCTGGCCCCCCCACAATGTCTGAGGGACAGTGGACCGCCCCCCTGCTGAAAAAGTTTGCTGGCCCCTGTGAATCTAGTCCAACACACTAATCACTATACCACACTGCCTCTTTCTTTCAAACTGAACAAACTCAGATTCCATTGCTGAATTTGCTCCCCGACTGGCAAGTTGCTGTTGTCTCCAGAGCCCCACAAAGTGCAAGAAAACTCTTTAAGCGGTGAGACCTGTGGTTTTCCAAAGCAGACTTCCAGAAGTCTCTGATTGAGTGCGTGGATCTTTGGCCACTGGAATAATTGCCATTCTGCTACCAAATTGTCTCTATGGCAAGAGTTGGTGGCCTCTCTGATTTTGTCTGCCTCCATCACTGATCATTTGTACAGTATGTGGAAATGGCATTGATGCCATTGTAAACCAGCAAAAATAGCTTCTATAGAAAGGAGGTGTAAAACCCTTCCTGCTATTTCTGTAGAAGTTTCCACCTCCCTGTACATTGGACCGGGACACGGAACAACAACAGATGAGGTGAGCTTGGTTTGTGTAATGAGGATCTGAAATCCTTTTGGTTCATCACTCGTTCTTTATATCTGTATCAGCTTGCTCCTTCAGCCTCTTTTTTGTTTAATTATTTTGCCGATCCTACAATGATATTCTCAAACCAGCTGCCGGTTTGGGATTGCCACACCCTTCAACATCAACAATTGTTGGATCAATTGCACAACATTTTCCCCATTCACAAGCCTCTCCCTGAGGCTTCAGTGCAGCACACTCTTACTTGGGAGTAAACCCCATGGAGCTCATTGAGACTTATTTCCATTGCATGAATTGCACCACAGTTCTGAACCACACTTGGTACACAGTGTTATCCCCTTTCAATTTCTCATCAGTTTGTTCATTCAATGTCTCCACTTTCTGGAAGATCTGACAGTAATATCTCAGACTGCTGCTACCTGTCTAAGGAGCTAACCTTTTGTTTTTGTTTTTGCGAAACAGATCTGATCATTGTTGTACATCACACAACCATGATTGTTTCAAATTTGGCTTAATTATGCACCAGTCATCCCCTTCACCCAGTGATAATATTCTGATAAGCCCCATGAATGTTGAAGACACCCAACTGAAATGACAAATATGCTGGTTTTGCCCTAGAAGCTGGAAATTGTAGATCATTTGTGGCATCTGTACTGTATACATATTAGGATGGACACAGTAATGGAAGATGGATTCTTGGACCAGATGCAAAAAGGCTTCTTAAACATCTTGGTGAATATAAGGATCAGTCACCTTCATGCCCTAACCCTGAATGAGCCACCTTCCATTCACGGTTTATTCCTCTGCCCCTCTCTCATGCTCATTCCCTTTCTGTGCAAGTCTGGGGATTTGGAGCAGCAGATATTAGCTAGGAGTTTTTTGACAGACACCAGCATGATGGACTGCAAAGCAGCGTGACTGGTGGAAGAAGTGCAATGCTGCTGAACCACAACTGAGAAGTGGGATGGGTGGGTGGAGAGGGGGAAAGGAGCCAGCGAGTCAACTGGAGGGAGGAAATGTGTGTCTGCCTGGAATCCCTAATGAAGCCTGCTCTTTTCAACACAGTGCCAGGAAGTTGAAGTTGAGCAAAAGCAATATATATTCTAGAACTGTATAGGTCAGTGGTGTAACTGCTCCAAAACAGCTGGCTAAGGGGATGTTTATGCATATATCTGCTCCTCGCAAAAATATCTACCTTTCAAAACTCCACTTCTGTGCTTCACTGCTAGACAGGACTTTGGAAAGGGCACAGGACAGAATGAGCTATTGACCTGCTTGTGTGCTTGCTAGAGTCATCTAATTGGCCACTGTGAGAAAAAGGATGCTAGACTAGATGCACTCTTTTATATTCTTATGACTACTAATGGCTATTTCCCATGACAGCTGAATTTGTATGGCAGTATGCCATTCAATAAAACCATGAAATCTGAACATGAGGTGCTGGAGATAAACCTGCTTGGGTTTTGCAATCAGCCAGTGAGATCCTGATTTCTGGCCCATTGATAAGAGAAATTACTGTAGGTTGAATGGAATGAGGGAAAGGACCTTTGTGAGGTTTCACCACACTTTGGAACTATCTCTCTCCCCTGGGAAATAAGAGTGGTTGATGATGCAGGGTTTGGGAAGACTCAGCAGCCTCATTGTGAAGCTGTTGTCCCAGGGTGCATCCTTCTTGTTGTTGGTTTTCATCTGTACATGGTGATTCCCACCCTCTGTCACATCTTGAGTCACAAGCTGAGAAGGTAAAAATTAATGGGTGGGCCTTTCCTCTACCATCTCACTTAATGGCTAGGTAAAAGAAAACAGCCAGAGTTGTGTGAGAGAAAGTTGGAAGAAGGCTAGTTGGAGAGAAAGTTGGAAGAAGGCTAGTTGGAGAGAAAGTTGGAAGAAGGCTAGTTGGAGAGAAAGTTGGAAGAAGACATGCTTCATCTGTGCTGTGTGGGATTCAAAGCTGCAACTAATGGAGAAACAAGATCTGCTGATATTAAAGCTGTATCCCTCTCCGTGTAGTAACTATGTGTAAATAAAACCATACATCCTACAGACACCACAATTTCCACCGACTTTCATTCCAAGGAAACCAAGCATGGAAAATCTGGATTCTCTTACTACTTCAATATTGGGATGACTCCTTATATTCCTTGTGTTCGCTTTATTGACTGTTCTCCTGCCGACTTGTCATGTACTATTGCTCGACTTCAAGGGGGTACAATGTGGTTTAAACTGCATTGTATTTTGTTATTATCAGTCATTGCCACTGCCCTGTACTGTGATAGTGAATCCTCTCAGTTAATTACATTTAGTATGATGAAGTATGTTCTTTCGTCTGCTAGCGACTGCCTATATTCTTTGAGCTGAGTGACTTCACATCTCTTTATCTTTGAGCAAGAAGTGAAGGAACATGGCAAATTATTCCTAGGAAAATCTCTCACAAAGAAGGTCCTTTGCAAAGGATCTGATCCAAGCCTTAAAATCATGAACTCCCACAACTGTCTCAGTCAGATTCCAACTGACATCCATAGAGGGTTGACTTCAGGGGACTTTCTATGCCTATTTTGTGACCCCCGATAAGCTGTCCATGACAGACCACTTCCCAGGAGGGAAAATGACAGAGGTGTGATTTCATCTCGCTTTGGCCAAATGTGGAGACATTTTGCTCTCAAATATAGTGCAACTTCACCAGCTACTACATTTGTTAAACTGGTGTCTTGCTACCAACAGACACCCCCAGCTAGAGGTGACACTAATATATTAATCAACGTAAATTATTGCCTGCATTCCTTCTTGCTGTAAAAAAAAGGCACATTATTTCAAATTATAGTGATCCAAATCACGGCAATAAATGCAATAAAAAATATGAATGTAATTATTTAAAGTGTTTGTTTCGAAATTCAGCTTTATCTACAAAGGATGTGACACAAATTACAATGCCCTGAGTTACACTAAGAAAAGCTCTGGACTCCTTTGTCAGAGAAGACCAATAAACTGAGCTCCAGACAAAGCATACCATCCCGCAGGAAGGCTAATCAGAATTATGTTGGATGTCCCTAACAAGCAATATCCTTGTAGTATTGTTGGCCAGGGGAGCAGGGGACCTTTTTGCAAAGGTCTGGATTCACTTCTGGGGAAACACTTTTTTGTTTGTTGAATTTGTAGGCCACCTTGTTCTTAAAGGAGCTGAGGGCATACATGGTTCTTTCCCTCTTCATTTAATCCCCACAACAACCATAAGAGGTAGGTAGGTTGGGCTGTGAGCCAGTGATTGGCCTAACGTCACCCAAGCAGCTTGATTGGCTGAGTGGGGATTCGAACCTTGGTCTCCCAGATCCTAGCCCAACACTCCAGCCCAACCTTTCTCAACCTTGGGTTTCCAGATGACATTGTACAGTATTACCATATCTCGCCATCCCTGACTGCTGCTCCTGCTGGCTACAGCTGATGGGAGTTGTAGTCCAACAACATCTGGAAGCCCAAGGCTGAGAAAGGCTGCCCTAACCACTACACTACAGTGGTTCTCAGTAGTGGACAAGGCAAGGAGGAAAGAAAGTGTGCCGAGCTAGTTTCTACACCCATAGGAACATAGGAAGCTGCCTTATACTGAGTCGGACCATTGATTCCATCTAGCCCAGTATTGTCAAAGTAGAGTAGGGTAGGCTGACCGGCAGTGGCTCTCTAGCATTCCAGACAGGGGAATTCTCTGTCCTACCTGGCGACACCAGGGATTGGACCTGGGACCTTCTGCATTCAACAGAGATACATACTACTGAGCTATGACCCTTCCCCATAGGCTTGTATCTACACACACCCCTATCCTCTACAAAGGCAAACAAGAAGGATTATCACAGTTTGAGGTCACATTCTAACCAGGCAAAGTTACAGGTAGGTAGCCGTGTTGGTCTGCTGTAGTCAAAAAAAAATAAAAAAAAATTCCTTCCAGTAGCAGCTTGTTGTTGTTGTTAAGTCGTTTAGTCATGTCCGACTCTTCGTGACCCCATGGACCAGAGCACACCAGGCACTCCTGTCTTCCACTGCCTCCCTCAGTTTGGTCAAACTCATGCTGGTAGCTTTGAGAACACTGTCCAACCATCTCGTCCTCTGTTGTCCCCTTCTCCTTGTGCCCTCCATCTTTCCCAACATCAGGGTCTTTTCCAGGGAGTCTTCTCTTCTCATGAGGTGGCCAAAGTATTGGAGCCTTAGCTTCAGGATCTGTCCTTCCAGTGAGCACTCAGGACAGATCCCGAAGCTAAGGCTCCAATACTTTGGCCACCTCATGAGAGGAGAAGACTCCAATAACAAACTTAGTTGGTCTCTAAGGTGCTACTGGAATGAATTTGTTAAATTTTGTTTTAACCAGGCAAAGACATTCAAGGAAAGTGCAAAGCAGAAGCAGTGAGGGATGTGGGCCTAGAGAGAGGAGGTGTAGCTGGACAGAGTCCCAAACATCAGCTAAAGAAGCTTGGAAGGCCAGATTTGGCTCATTGGACTGATCTTCCCAACACGTTCTCTGCAAAGCTGGAGGATACCCAACCTGAAATAATGTTTATCTTATGGGAATAAAAGGTCCCAGTATAGGTAGGAGGTGAAGCATCCTCAGAAGCCAAGTCTTAATGAGGAAATACCTTTTTTTTGCACCATAGCTCTCACTTTTTTCCTCCTAGAAAGTAAGGGGAAATGTCTGTGCGTGTTATGGAGCGAATGCCTGTGGGTGGCGGGGGGGATCTGCTGCAGTCGTGAGCAGAGGATCCATGGTTCCCCTTCCTTCCCTCCTCCATGGTTACAAAGCATGGATCCACATGGATCCTCAGGATTTTTGCACTGGGCTACTCCAAACTCACTGTCAGATCACATGTCTGTGGCCACAGCATGAACCACAAAAGTCATATATCCACTATTTCGTTTAGAATTTTTTTTTTTCTTGTTTCCCTCCTCTAAAAACTACGTGCATTATATGGTCTGGTGCGTGTTATAGAGCGAAAAATACGGTAATTGGGAAATTCCATGGAAGAGAACTGGATGGCATTCCTGTTTATCCTCAGCATGCTCTGTCCCACAAAATCCCTCAGCTTTATAGCTGAAGTGATGGAAACATGTTCCTTCCACTTTGGAGGTCACTCCTTTTGATATTTGGAAATCAGGGACATATAAAATTCTAGAGCTATCCTTTGTCCAGCTTCCTTTTTGCTTGCAATTTTACTCTGTTGGAAGATTGGAATACTTTTTATTCCTTCTGTGCTTTGTTCTGGGACCAGTTACATGGCTCTGAACAGATGCCCACTGTTTCTTTCTAAAAATCCAAACAGATGACATAGTCCATTCTTTTCTAGCTGGGTCAGGCTCACTTGGCAGCTAGAAGGAAGAGAGGAGAATTCAAAGCCTCCTCTACATAGCACATGTCATTTGACCCTATCCCATACAGCCATTCAGGGAGCCCCGGCCATTTGCTTTGGGAAATGTGACATTTGGCTGTGGGCTTAATGGTGCCGTTTCCCTAAAACTGACAGGTGCATGAAAAATTCAAGAGTTCCTCAGTGGAATTTTGCAGGGAAATGCTTGTAGTTCTCCAGCCCTTTTGGCTTGCTTGCATCAGTAAAGGAAGCATGAAATAATTAAATTACAATAAGTTTATCTCAACACAGGAGGAGGTTAGCAACTCCACACACAGAAGCGCGCACACACACACACACACACACACACCAGAAAAGCCCACAACAACCATCAAATGTTGCCTAATGTCTTTTACCAGATATATGAGATGGCCTGGGATTTGGATTCAGATTCGGATGCTGAACATGAGGGATCCCAGCCTGCACAGGATTCCCCACCTCCAGAACCAGCTGGGGCAGGGCTGGGGCATGAGCCTGAAGGGTCCTCACCTGTGCTGGATCCTCAGGTGCAGGCACCAGCTGAGTCTGCTCTGGCTCCTGAGGTGATGGAGGACCCATTGCCTGCAGGTGCTCCACTCTCAGCCCTGTCAGGGGAAGCTGAGGTTGCCTCTGGGTCCGATAACCCTTCAGTTCCTCCTGGGCTGCAGAGACTTAGGGCAGAGTGGTGGAGGGAACTAAGTTCCCGCAGGAGGAGTGCTCACCTCCAGGCCAGGAGAGGCGAGTCACCTGAGGATCAGGACCGCCCTATGCCTCGGGGCAGATGAAAGCCAGCCAGCCCCAGTCCCAAGTTGCGGAAGCAATATTGTTGGTTGTCTGTTCCTGCCTGAACCCTGCCCTGTACCCAACTCCAGCTTTTATGGGCTGCCTCCATATTGCTCCTTCGACCTTGGACTGGAGTTGTATCTCGCCTCTCGATTTACCCATGGGACCAACACACTATGAAAGATTGCTCTGATGAAAGAACAATGAGTCATGGCTGTTATGTGACGGGAACTCTATTCAGGATTTCTTATTCTGTCTTGTGGGCTCCCATGTTCAACAATGCAGAAAGAATCTGGGGGCTGCTCATGCTAGTATGGGTGATGGTCAGGGGTGATGAGAGTTGTGGTCCAACAAGTTCTGGAAGGCACCAATTGGATGCCATGATGTATAAGATTGCAGTGAAAACATTGCCAGCCTTTCGCTGCCTGCCCTCTTCACTTTGCAGTGGACCATTCTGCCTGCCCCACCACTGCTCTCCAGCCTCAAACTTTTGAAAAGAAATAGCCCAGCATTAGTTCCAAATGCATTCACTCTTCAATACAGATTTACAATGTTTACTTTGAAATTTACTGCGGTAGATTGCTTTTCGGAAAACTACAAAATATACCAACCAGTTAATCCTGCAAGGAAGAAATGATGAGTGTCGGTTTGATATTTGTGGAGCTTTGAGATTTATGAATAAACATTTCCTACCTAATAAGAAATGACTGCGCTGCCTTTTTTCTTGATAGGCATCACAAAGATCTGGTTGGCTACTATGAGAACAGGATGCTAGAATAGATGGGTCATTGGCCTCATCCAGCAAATCTCTTTTTATGTTCTTATGATCAAAGCCTTTCCCAACACCCCATTAAATTTACCCACCTCCCCAATTTGGCATAGAGGGTTGATGCACAGTAGCAAGCTACTCCTTTCTGGGCTGGAACCTCAACACACACTAGATACACATGAACATTTCTGTCATATTGTATGGATGCCCAAACAGCAAGACCAATTCTTCCAAATGCACCCATAGAACAGAGCTAAACCTAATTCTGCTAATCTTCAATTCCATCATCTCCTTCTTCTGTTCCCCAGTTCCTTATTTGCCCTCTAGCTAGTTGTAACTCCCAGCATGCAGTTCACCTACCATGGTACCATAATCCATACCTACATCTCCATCAGAACCAACACTTGAAAAGGCACACTTTAAAATGTGTAGAAATGCACTTCTTCATAGGACCAACCCTACCGTAAGTCAAGGTGTTGGTAGAAGTTGTGGGTGCAGAAAATGATGGTGAGCTGTTAGGTGACAGAACTGTGCGTGCCCCATGGCCAGGCTTGGGCCACTTAATCTTCTCTGCTGCTCTCTGGGTGTGATGGGGACTTCTGGTCATCACCAGTGCTCAAGTGGCCTTCCAGGTACAGTTGGACTCCAACTCCTATCAACCCTGATCATTGGCCATGCTGGCTGGAGCAGATGGGAACTGGAGTCCAATAAGGATCCATAGGTTCTCTACCCTTTGTCTCAATGGATCTTGATCAGATTCATCAAGATGTTATATCTGCATGCCTCCCACACAACCATTATATATTTTGGTTCTCTTGTCCTGTGTGTAACATTTTACATCTGCCCCTGTTAAATTTTATTTGGTTGCTTTCGTGTTATTCCAAAGTAACATGTGTGGAGGTGGCTTCTTTGCTGTATAAATCCCCACGTTGATATTTAGGAGTTGTTCTGAAGGCTGCTGTTTGCAAGGATAATGAAGAGAGCATTGGCTTTGTGTGTGCCTTTGTGCTATAGAACCTCCGATGCAAGCTGCAGAAAGTGTAACGGAACAAATTTATTTGCAGCCATGTAATTAGAGGGTATATATACTCTCCTCTTCATTCCTGTAATTAAAAGGAAACTTTTATTTCTCATTTGCTTTCCCAGAGGTAATTTTAGAGGGAGCATAATTAGAAAACTATATTACTTTTGAAATCAACACTTTTGTCCCTACACAGCTCTGGAGTGGAAGTGAGCCCCCTCCTACTGGTAATAAGGTTCTCTTAAGACTGGATTTTGCTATCCGGATTCCCAAAGAGTGTAAAAGAAGAGTCAATGCATAGGAAGGGCTGCCTTTGAGAAAAGGAAAAGTGAAAAAGGATACGGCCCTGCACTTACAACTGCTTGGTTCAGCAAATAAATTGCTAAGTTGCAAAGACACTGAGAAGGGGGGGGAGAGAGAGAAAAAAATACCTGTCTTAAATGCAGAGGCAGAAGCTCTGAGCACATTAATCAACACACATCTGCAACGTTGTAAACTTACACATCTACCCTGTGCTATAATTATGTGTGGGAGCTGGTAGAGTTGGGGGTGGGGGGAACCAGAGAAGAACAAGGCTCCTTAGCAACACAGATTACTTTCTGCTTTGGAGCAAAAGGAGCTGGAAATTCTCTGGATGTATTAAGAAAGTAGTAGACTTACAGATTTTGTTGCATTTCTCACCAAACAGGAAATCATTCAAGGTGACGGGTTGTATAGCCAGTGACTTCTGCTTATGCAATAGAATCATACAATCTGAAAGTTGGAAGGGATCCAAAGGGTCTTCTAAAATCTGCTCTGGGAATTTGTCCAACCTTCTGGAGTAGATTTGGGGTCATTTTGATGAGAGGGAAGGGAAGTTTCACTGCATAAGAAGATGTCATTCTGGTGGCATATTGTAGAATCATAGGATCACAGAACTGTAGAGTTGGAAGAGACATCTAGTCACCTAGTTCAACCCCCTGAAATGCAGGAATCTAAGCATCCAAGACAGATGGCCATCCAACCTCTGCTTAAAAACCTCCAAGGAAGGAGAGTCCACCACCTCCCGAGGGAGAGTGTTCAGACAGATCTTACTGTCAGAAAGCTTTTCTTTATGTTGATTTAGTTGCTTCCCAGCATTCGCTGCAGAAACCTGCTCTTTAAATTGGAGCAAAGATCAACCCATGGGAAATCTGAATTGACATTTGCTCCAATTCTGCTTTAAAGAGCATGTTTCCCAATGAAGCTTTAACAATGAATATGGGTAGGTGGGAATGAAGTGCAACATATACAGGAGCTTGGCTCAGGCAGGCTTAAAATGGTGATTGAGTTACAAAGGCATACTTAAGTCTTGCTTAAAATGTAATCTGAACACGGAGCTCAGATTTTCAGATGTTGTCACATCAGGGAAGCCTCAGAGAGTTCTCCCTAGCAAGTTCATGGGAAAACTCTGTGAGCTTCAGCTTTTATCACGAGCCTATTTAGCAAAACATGAGGTAGGTAAGGTAAAGGACCCCTGGACGGTTAAGTCCAGTCGGATTTCACTCTGGGGTGTAGCACTCATCTCCACTTTTAGGCTGAGGGAGCCAATGTTTGTCCACAGACAGCTTTTCCAGGTCATGTGGCCAGCACAGCTAAACTGCTTCTGGCACAACGGGACAACGGGATGAGTGCCAGAGCGCACGGAAATGTCGTTTGCCTCTGAAACATGAATTCAAAACAGAATTATTGGTTTGACTGCATTTTAAATATGTCACGAACACCACCCTGCAAGATCTCATGAGAGGTCAAGGGAGAAGCAAGCACACTCCCCGCCTTAGACACACACAGTGCCAGGAAGAGTCACCCCATGCACAATGCTGTCCAGGGTGAGGTTTACAGCAGAGGGCTTCATTCCAGCACTATGGACTCCACGCAGCTTTACAAGAGCTTTGCAGCCCAACGGTAGAGTAATAGAAACACTGCTTTCTAGCAACAGCCAGCACTGCTTCCACAGTGAGTCACAGCGAGCCGAAGACAAGCTGGAATAAGACAAGTGCTATCTCATTCAATTGCACCCTGCCTGGGATTTTCCAGACAGTTCAAAAGAATAAATTTGATTGTGTTGTTTTATTTTCCACCATGAGCTGGCTTGAGACCATTTAAGCGCTGAAGGTTTGAACTATAAAATAAAGAGCTCTACAAAGTACTATATACAGTAAGTAAATATGGAAGGGCTGTAGCTCAGTGACAGAGTGTCTCCTCTGCACAAAGGAGGTCCCAATTTAAATCCACAGCATCTCCAAGCAAGATTGGGAGCATCCCTCATTGGAAATACTGTCAGTAAGCTTACAAACCATTGCAACTATGTGGTATTTAAGTTTTCAGCACAACAGAAAATAAATAATTCAGGGATGTGGAGCTATTTCTAAAGGATGCATTTCTCTCTGAGCAACTTGACAGGGCCCACATGTCCATGGCAGGTGAGACTAGAGGTCAAAGCTGGTGGAGCAATGAATGTAAATGTTACCTTTGTAGGGTAGGGTTGTAGGGTTTGTAGGGTTGACACATAAAAAGGTAAAGGTAAAGGACCGCTGACAGTTAGGTCCCGCTGCAGACGACTCTGGGGTAGCAGCACTCATCTGCCTTTACAGGCTGAGGGAGCCAGTGTTTGTCTGCAGACAGTTTTTCTGGGCCAGCATGACTAAGCTGCTTCTGGCAAAACCAGAGCAGCACGCGGAAACGCCATTCCTGCTGGAGTGGTACCTATTTATCTACTTGCATTTTTGGTGTGGTTTTGAACTGCTAGGTTGGCAGGAGCTGGGACTGAGCAACGGGAGCTCACCCTGTCCCGAGGATTCGATTCGAACCGCCGACCTTCTGCTCAGCAAGTCCTAGGTTCTGTGGTTTAACTCACAGCACCACCCGCGTTCCAAGTCCACCCGCGTCCCAAGTTATGTGTTATGGAGTGCCTGTGTTATGGAGGTGCAATTATCTGATGGATCCAAGAGCCCTCCTGTCACCTTCCCAAAACCTGCCTGGCTTTGGGAAGGCAGTAGGAGGGCTCTAGCGTCTTGTCATAGGCCTGGTGCCTCCTTCCCAAAGCCCAGGAAGCTTCTGGCCAGCTTAGAGAGGGAGGCACAATGCTCACGTGCATGATGTCACATGGCAACATTCACCCAATTGCCCTCACAAGCTGGCGCCTTTGGCCCTAACTGTTCCCCTACAAAAAAGTTCACCGCACGCCACTGGCCAGTACTGAGTTAGATGGACCAGTGGCCTGACTCAGTAGAACGGATCCCCCTTTGCTCTTTGTTCCTGTTCGGCTACATAGATTCCAATCACTGGGAAGCAACAGTAGGAAAGAGCTGTTGTCTTCAAGGACTGCTTGTGGGCTTCCAATAAGTGTTTACCTAGCTTATGGGGAAACAAGCTTCTGAAGCTGATCCAGCAGTGCTATCTTCACATTTAGCAATGCCCAGAAGTTGATTTTGAGACATGCTTTCTTTGAATTACCTACAGGTGGTATTGAACTAAGTCTTACTGATTGAAATTAATGGACCTGTCATAGATTTCAGTAGATCTACTCTGCTTAATGCCATCCTATCTTTGTGTCTGCTGCAGATCTACCAATCCCTCTTTTGCTGGGATCCATTAATAGCATCTTCATACCTGCTTCAAGTCACCTTACCTAGGAAACCCATGGCCTAGTGCTGGAAATAATAATAATAATGCCCTGATAGCAACAAATATATTGGTGCAGTAACATGAAACCCTCGGAGGCAGATAGCCTATTATGTTATACAGTCTGATGTCTGCATTCCTGTTACAAGTAGAAAGAAAAGACCAGGGTCCCCCCTTCTACCTTCCAATTATTACATGCCATTTCCCTGATAATGAAAAGGTAACGATACAAGTGAGTTCACTCACCATTTCCCCGATTTATTGTTAATTGCAACAGTATTTTGCTCTAATAAATCCTGCCATTTGGAATTTTCTTATGGATGCCAAATTCCTCGCCATAAATTCATCCAAAGAATATGCGCAAGTGCTGCATGGTGCAAAATGATAAAACTATTTCCCAGAGATTTATTGGACTGTTAGTGTTTTAACATCTGTGGCTTTAGACCATTAGTACTTTGCTTTCCTCTTCTTCCAGACTCTGACAATACACGAGGGCAGGTTTAATAGTCGATATTAAAAATCTAAGAGCTGCATGTTGTAAGGCCGCACAGATCATTTGTTCAGAGCTGTTTTCGGGACAAGCTTCTCGCCATCTGTTGTTTGTGAGTTTCCTCATGCAGGCGGGAAGCACAGCAGAAATGCTAAACTTGGTTGGATTTGATCAAACTGCCAATTTGGGGCCCTGGAAAAAAAATTGTAGACAGAAATCATGATATAAAGTAACTGGTGGGACCCACAATATTGATGCACTGACTACTAGCCATGCTGGCTATGCTCTGCCTCAACAGCTGGAGCCAGTAGCATAGCTGTCAATTTACAGATTTGAAAATAAGGGACCAGCAGCCTCGGAAATAAGGGATCAGCAGCCAAAATAAGGGATCAACAATTACTTTGATAAAATACATATTTTGTTGCATGCAAATGGCTTTAGATACCTATTAGGTCCATAAATAACCATATAGCATATATTAAACGCAAAAAAACCAGCAACAATTTGTTGTTGACAAAGCACAGCTGGACATAGAAAGGGCCCTATTACCTTCAGTAGTTTATTTAAGGGACAACATGAATAAGGGACAGCAGCGGGACATGGCGCTGGGATAAGGGACTGTTCTGCCAAAGGACACTGACAAACTGGAACGTGTCCAGAGGAGGGCAACCAAAATGGTCAAAGGCCTGGAAATGATGCCTTATGAGGAACGGCTAAGGGAGCTGGGCATGTTTAGCCTGGAGAAGAGGAGGTTAAGGGATGATATGATAGCCATGTTCAAATATATAAAAGGATGTCACATAGAGGAGGGAGAAAGGTTGTTTTCTGCTGCTCCAGAGAAGCGGACATGGAGCAATGGTTCCAAACTACAAGAAAGAAGATTCCACCTAAACATTAGGAAGAACTTCCTGACAGTAAGAGCTGTTCGACAGTGGAATTTGCTGCCAAGGAGTGTGGTGGAGTCTCCTTCTTTGGAGGTCTTTAAGCAGAGGCTTGACAACCATATGTCAGGAGTGCTCTGATGGTGTTTCCTGCTTGGCAAGGGGTTGGACTTGATGGCCCTTGTGGTCTCTTCCAACTCTATGATTCTATGATTCTAAATAAGGGACGCTTGACAGCTATGGGCAGTAGTGCTTCTGAGTACCAGTTTCTGGAAGCCACAGGATGGAAGGGTGCTCTTGTGTTTGGGTCCTGCTTACATGCTTCACATTGGGGCATCTGGTTGGCCATTGTGAGAACATGATGCCGGACTAGATGGGCCACTGACCCTGATCCAGCAGGAATCTTCTTACGTTCTTCATAAATTGAATTGAAATACTTTATTGTCACTTGTACAAATTGTATACAGTGAGATTACACGGGCACCCCCCACTCAACTCTCTTAGTCTTAATTCCCCTCGTTTACTGATGCACACCCACCAAACCCAAAAGTCAGTTGCCCTGTTGTTATCTTTTCATTCAGCAGCCTAACAGCTCACAGATAGAAGCTATTCTTTACCCTGTTGGTGTGACTAATCATGTTTCTATATCTTCTGACTGAGGGCAGGAGTTCAAGAAAGTGCCGGCCAGGGTGTGAATCATCCCTGAGAATTTTCCTCACTTTCCTGAGGCAATGTTCTTCAACTATTTAATCCAGCAGATTCACGGGCAGCCCATAATATCTTGTGCTGTATTCACCACCGTCTGTAGGCACTTCGTATCAGTTGGTGTCAAACCAGCATACCACACTGTGATGCAGTATGAAAGGACACTTTCTATTGTTGACCCATAGAAGGAGATCATCAAATGTTGATTGACATCGTTCTTTAGCAATACTCTGAGGAGATGGAGTCTCTGTTGGGCTTTCTTAACCACCTGGGTTGTATTTATTTATTTATTCCTTTATTTATTATTATAAAACAGCCCAATCCAGTTTTTCACCTCACATGTAGAACCTGCATGGGAACTGATGAGTATTATAGACTCTGCTTCCTTCACTTTTCAAATCAAAGAAGGAAAGGTCTAAATTCGGGATCATGATCAAGGAGCGATATTGTGATCCTTTGTTATGAATAACAATGTCACAGCTGGGCCACCGGCCAAAGCTGATGGAAGGCCACTGAGGTCACTTATGCCTCCAGAGATAGTGCAAGATCCAGAAGTGTCCCCAAGTGACCATCAGAGCTGGCCCTCTCCTTGAGCTGAGCCTAAAGGTATCTGTTGGTACTTTGCAGTCCAGCATGCACAGTCCACTCTTGAAAGAGGGCTAAGCAATTAAAAGCAAGGACCTACAATGGTTGCAGCTTGGAAGGAGTCACTGGACATTCTCCCAGATTGACTTGAGTCGTATCCAGGGCTACATGATTAAATGTTTATAGGCAAAGCTATACACTAGTTTTAATAAGCTAACTACCAGCAGCTTAATGAAAAGCTTCTGCTGCATTAAGAGATAGGAGTCTTTCCAGGAATGTTCATCTTAGATTGATATGAACCTCCCCAAATTAAAGTACCTCTTTCCATCTGCAATTATCATGCTAATGACAGTCTCCATCTCCCAGCAGAGGAAGGCAAATCTGTGCCATTTCTTGGATTTTAATTTTGGATTACGTAGTCCTTCTTTCTTTTTCAGCTTTAGCATAGAGTTTGATATATTTTCAGAGAGAAAACTGGTTGTCTTGGCAATATCCTTTCTACTGCTAAAATGAGAGTTTTGCTTATTTATTTTTTTACTCCATTGATACCCCGAGAGCACTGGCCACTCCCAGACCAATTCATCAAAAACAAGGTAACCAAACAATGCAACTCAGATCCATAGCCCTTTGCTTATCTACCCATTGTCTGCATGCATTTGCATTTTATTGTCTTTAGTATGGATATTTATATCACTTACACACATCCATTTATTTTCACATGGGTGGGGCTGAGAACATTACCCAACCCTCAGCACACACCCAGCTTCCATTGATTTAAGGGTTAAGTTTCATTTAAATATATATATATATATTAGGTTTTTTTCAAAGGGAGAAACACATAACTACCACAAAGAAAAGAAATAAAACATAATCAAAAATACATATAAAACAAATCAGAACAATAGAATACAGAAAAATAAAATTCCACCCAACAAAATACAAAACATAAAAAATCCAACTTTTAAAATCATACTTGATTAGCTTCCTTTCTTGACTTCCTCACGCCTCCCTTTTTTGTGTTCCTCTTTGCCCAATCAGATACAGCAAATCCTTACCCTCTTTCAGATCTCATTTCTAATTATTAAGTTCATTCTATTATGTCTCCAATCTTTCCTCCTTATACTTAAACACCTTTAAAATGTTATTTACTTTCGACATAATATAACTTTAGTCTTTCACCCTTTTCTATTACGTTTTTGCATACTTTTTTAAACTATGTCACTAATGCCATATTATTTCCATATCCAACATTGTTTAACATTCATAAACTTTGCAGTGTTTCTGCAGATAGTCTTTGAACTTCTTCCAGTCCTCTTCCACCAATTCTTCTCCCAGGTCTCGGATTCTGCCAGTCATTTCTGCCAACTCCATATAGTCCATCACTTGCATCTGCCATTCTTCCAAGGTGGGCAAATCTTGTGTCTTCCAATACTTTGCGATGAGTATTCTTGCTGCTGTTGTCGCATACATAAAAAACGTTCTATCTTTCTTTAACACCAATTGGCCGACTATGCCCAAGAGAAAGGCCTCTGGTTTCTTAAGAAAGGTATATTTAAATACCTTTTTCAGTTCATTATATATCATCTCCCAGAGAGCCTTAATCTTTGGGCACGTCCACCATAGGTGAAAGAATGTACCCTCAGACTCTTTACATTTCCAGATTTAAGGGTTAAGTTTCAAAGGAGCTTACACAAGTCCACACAAATGACACAGGCTCCAGACATAGGAGCTTGGCAACTGGAGGAATCTGTATCACATCAGGTTGACCAGAATCAAGAAGTCTGTGACCCTTTGGATGACATTGATCCAGCTCCCCATGAGCCCCAGCCAGCATGGCTAGTGGTCAACACCTGCCTAGTGGTCAATGTATATTGCACTTAAGACACACTTAAGATGTTTTATTTGCAGCTGTATAGCTGAGTCCCATGTGTTGATGTCTGCCAGCACTGCAATACTTTCAATCAGATGTTGTCATGGACATTCCTATCCACACCAAACACAACTATCTAAGAACAATGCACAAGTCTCCTGGTAAAACGCTCTGCACTTTGTGCATCTGCTCCTGCAGTGAAAACAGAAGAAAACAGAGGTGCTGAGCTAAAATTACCTCCCAAAATTATTTATGTTATTTGAAGATGGGGAAATTGGAGGTGGGGTGGGAGGATTAATGTTCTCCAGGGGGTGGATTCTCCAACACTTTTGGTGGTGTGTTCACTCCCACAGGAGGCAGTGATGGGTGCCAACCTAGATGGGTCCTGCTTGTGGGCTTCCCAAGGACCACTGCTTGGCCACTGTGAGGACAGGGTGCTGGACTAGATGTGACCCAGCAGGACTTTTCTTATGGACTTATGTATTACATGACTGTTGTTAGCAGTGACGATCAGAGGTTGGCGGTTCAAATCCCCATGGCGTGGTGAGCTCCCATTGCTCGGTCCCTGCTCCTGCCAACCTAGCAGTTCGAAAGCACGTCAAAGTGCAAGTAGATAAATAGATACCGCTGTGGCGGGAAAGTAAATGATGTTTCCGTGCACTGCTCTGGTTCGCCAGAAGCGGCTTAGTCATGCTAGCCACATGACCCGGAAGCTGTACGCTGGCTCCCTCAGCCAGTAAAGCGAGATGAGCACTGCAACCCCAGAGTCGTCCGCGACTGGACCTAATGGTCAGGGGTCCCTTTATCTTTACCTCCTTATATATCAGACAGGTGTCATCTCTATTATCATTTCAGCTCCTGCTAAAGACCTTTCTTTTCTAATAAAGATTTCATGTGGGGATTTCAATTTTGGACAGTATCTGTATTGAGCTTCAAAGTCGCCCAGACTGAATGGGGCAACCCAGTGGTTATCATCATCATCATCATCTTCTTCTTGTTGTTGTTGTTGTTTTTGTTGACACTAGTTTGAAAACTTGCCCATCTTTAGTGCAGACAACATGGACTGTAGCTGCTGCTTTAGATCATGTTATTGTGTATAATTGCCAACCACTATGTACAAAAGTATAGTGTGAAAAAGTGGCTCCTGTGCAGTTCAAAGACTGTACACATGTGTACATAGCCTTAGTTTTTAGCTTCTGCTTCCAGGCCCTCTGTGGCGTTTGCCTCCTAGGATGGGTCATAAGGAAAGGGTTAAAATAGGTGTGATGTGATTGGCCAGTGAGAATGCAAGGGGGGAATAAAAGTTAGAGTGGGAGGTTTTGAAAGTCAGTTGAGGTTTGGGAGTTGAGAGTTGAGGTTTGGGAGTTGGGAGTTGAGGTTTGGGAGTGAAGAAAGAAGAGGGAGGTTTAGGTGTGGGTTGGTAGAGTTGTATTGTGAGAGAGTGAGTGGAATTGTTAGGTGGAGTCAGATAGATAGTTGGAATAATCAGTTTGGAGTTGTTAGGAACTAAGAATAAGAAACTGACAAGAGAAAAATTAACTGAAACCATAAGATTGTTCCTGCATTTAAAAATAAACTTGATTATTTGTTTATGTTAACAACTGACTGGACTCCGTGTGTCCCCATGAGATACAGGGTGGTGGCAGCGGAAAAAGCAATCACAGTGGCGGCACAGGGTCAATAGACTGTCAAACGTCTGGGGGCCCTGTGTGTAATCGCCACACCCTCATTTTCTACTTCTTTCACCATGACTTTCATGAAAGCACTCTCGTATTCCACAGGTCTAGACGATAATGGCTCCTACAGAGCTTCATGGAAATGGCCCATTCTTCAACTCGAATTGATCCTCACAACCAAAGTCCCCATGTTGCTTTTGCCCAGCTCCAATGCAGAAAAGAGTTCCCTCCATTTGATTCATTGCAACAAGCTGAGCACAGCCATCTGATATGAAACAGGTGTTTTGCCCTGGAATGGTTTCTGAGCACTCGACAACCAATGTACAATCTTCCACTGGAAAAGAAAGAAATCTGTTGCCCGGTTGGTTGGTTTATTTTCTCCTGAAATCTTATTTTCCTAATTAAACAGCTGGTTCCTTCTCAGCAGAGATAAATTCAGTTTACTAAATGGGATTTCAGAGGTCCGCATCAGGGTCTCAGTGGCCTAGACTTCTCGCAGATAACATCTGGAGAGTCAATTACTGCCTCAGCCAAGATCTATCGCACATAACATCTTAGAGACGCCAGAAGATTAACATGGGAAAGCTACTGTCCTATAAAGAAATTTCCTCGGGTGATTATCCAGCAGTTCCAGTGAGTAATGCGTGGGTAGGTGTCTTTAGAGGAAAGACTGAAGATATTAAAATGCATTGCTACACTTCAACTAAGGCCAGAATAATCCCAAATCCACTCTGTTCATCTCAGGCGAGCAAGAGAGCCATAGAAAACACTGAAACAGGGTCATTGCCAAGCTTTGCAATGGGTGAACCAACATCTCTCATCACTACTGCGGGAGTTCAGAGGAATTCATGAGCACAGCAGCCTTCTGTCCTCTTGTGATTGCAGCAACAGGCATTCTGAGGTATATTGGCTCTTATTTTCCCCTCTCCTCTGCTCCACTGGTTGAATTAAGTTTACACCGTAAGCTGCTTGGGGCAGGGACCTAATATTTACTTATTTTCTCTGTAAACACCTTGTACACTGATGGCAATATGTGACAACCTGCAATAATGTACGGCATGAACATTAGTTTTGATCCGAAGACTTCCTTCTGTAAGTGGAAGGCTTACAGTTCTCATGTAAAAGTTACCTTGAAAGTAAGAATGCGACCTCTCCAATTGTCAGGTTGCCAAATTCTGTGTTTGGGGGACAACCTAGAATTTAGGTGAGCCAAATGTGGTTTTATTTATTTATGCCCGCATTCCTGGAAGTTCTGCTTTGAATATTGTAAAAATAACTCCACACACGTACACTCACATACATACTTCAATATAAATAAAAGACAAGTGAGTTGGAGGATTAATTACCCCACTGTCTAACAGAGACCACCATGCTGTAGAGGCTGACAAACGGTTCACAAAATGTTTTCTTAGTTAAGCGTTGGATCACAAGGGATAGCCCAGCAATTTGTCAAGCTGAATTAATGGATTTCTGGTAGGCGGTCTAGCATTTACATTTGAGTCAAATCGCAGGTGATCTTTGCTATATTGAGCTGTCTTCGCTTCCTCACTTAGACTCCCAGACGGCTGGTTATACTGGAGCGCCATGTCACGAATGCCCCTAGTCTTGATTTCCTGTTTGTCATGCTCTACTGAGTGAGGAAAGCAGCACAGTTGTAGGGGGAAACCAACCACAAAGAGTGCTTTATTTAACTAGATGGCCATGCCTCTAGGGGCAACCAAAGAAAGTGACTTTGTCATTTTTGTTATTTTCAGTAATCCTGAAAGAGTGGGCAATACGTTTTAATTCACCTTGCTGCAAGAAGGATATTTGCTAGCACCCTGTTATACGCAGTGCTTTTTTTCTGGGGGTACTCAATGGTATGCAGTACTGGCACCTCCCCCCCCCCAAATATTAAAAGTGTGGCACTTACTGTAACAACTTCATGGTGAATACCAGCACCCTTTTTTCCTTAGCAAAGAAGGAAAAAAGCACTGGTTATACCAACGCAGAAGGAAAAAAGGGTTAATTGTAACCATCTGCAATTTGGAGGTGCCATGTCAAACTTCACATCTGCTTCATGGACTACGCAAAAGCCTTTGACTGCATGGACCACAGCAAACTTTTTTGGGGGGAGTTCTGAAAGAAATGGGAGTGCCAGACCACCTTATCTGTCTCCTGAGAAATCTCTATATGAGACAAGAAGCAACAGTTAGAACTGGGTATGGAACAACTGATTGGTTCAAAATTGGGAAAGGAGTATGGCAAGGCTGTATATTATCTCCCTGCTTATTCAACTTACACGCAGAATACATCATGCGAAAGCTGGACTGGATGAATCCCAAGCCAGTATTAAGATTGTCGGAAGAAATATCAACAACCTCAGATATGCAGATGACACAACCTTGATGGCAGAAAGTGAGGAGGAATTAAAGAACCTCTTAATGAGGGTGAAAGAGGAGAGCGCAAAATATGGTCAGAAGCTCAACATCAAAAAAACTAAGATCATGGCCACTGGTCCCATCACCTCCTGTCAAACAGAAGGGGAAGAAATGGAAGCAGTGACAGATTTTACCTTCTTGGGCACCATGATCACTGCAGGATTCCCCCCCCCCCCATTCAACCAGGATTTAAATGATACGAACCTCTTACACTGCACAGGAAACTCAGAGGGCTGCTTTGCAAGGTTCCCTGCAGATGTGTGACCCATGATGTATGTTCTATCCCTAAATAGGTCTATTTAGAAACTAGTCATTTTCAGTTCAATGCAGCTTACTCCCTGGGAATAGGTGTTAGGTTTGCTGTCTTAGTCATGTGTACGGATGGACACCTCTCTCTTTATTAATTTCCCATGCATTCCCTCGTAAGTCCATGTTGACATTTTTGCTGGCAGCTGCTCATTTAGTAATATCTAAACATTGGCGCTCAATACATTCATGGTATGCTCAGGTGCTGGAGAGTCCTCCCCTCCCTTCAGTCACTTCACAGATAAGAGTTAACGAGCAGTTTTATACTCCTTTTATTACAGCTTCATGTTGCGAGCACAAATACACTGCTCTCTGAAAGGAGGGCAGTTGCCTAGTCTAAACCCTCCTTTCGACTTCTGCAGCAAGAAAGGTGCCAGTGGGAAGTTCCTCCCTCCCTCTGCCTCCTATGTTCTCTGATTTGTTCAAATCTCCAACTCTGTGGGGAGGGGGGTCCCCCACCCTCTTGACTGATATCTCTTCTAGCTGCCCCCTCCCTTTTGGTTCCCCTGTCCTTATCTCATAGCTGGGTAACTCCTCCTCAAGTTGTTCTGTATCGGTATCTGGCTTTCTCTCTGCTTCTGAAAACGCTGGAGGCAGGGCGTGTATGAATCACACAGGGTCCCCAGACGTTTAACAGTCTATTGATCACTGTGCCACCACTGGGTCCCCAGACAATGATCCAGTGATCACACAGGGTCCCTGGACATTTAACGGTCTATTGATCCCTGTGCCACCACTGTGCTCGCTTCCCTGCTTCCACCAACTGGTTACTCTCTGGTAAAACACTGAGTCCAGTCAGTTGTTAAACGTGAACAAAAAAAAAAAAAGTTTATTTTCCAAACATTGACAAGTTTATGGTTTCTCAGATAATATTCCTGTCAGTATCTTAACTTTAGTTTCTTTACTGGCCTATACCTTCCTAATACTAGCCCAACCCACAGACTTATCTTCCCTCTCTCATCTAACTCCAGACTGTCTTTTCAACCACCCTAACTCTAACTCCTAACTCCTCCGAAAACCCTCTGTGCTTAAACCTTATACACAGTTAACTCTGCCCCTTGCGTTCCCATTGGTTAGTCATTTTACAATTAGTTAACCCTCTCCTTATGAACCCAGTATGATGTCACACACCTAGGAGGGCAAACGCCACACCCCTCCTCTTCTGAGAGAAGCTGATCTACTTGCAACTGCATTCCCCAATCTTCAGGTCCAGACCAGTCCCAGACAGGTGTGGTCCATTGCTCTGGTTGAGAAATTGACCTGCCAGGTTCAGGATGGCCAGAGGCAAGATGGGTCCTTTATCCTTTTGCAACACCTGACATCCTTTCATCTCCCATATGCATACCCTTCAACTGACTTGGGAAAACTGGGGCATCCCAATTTGTAAAGCTATAGCACAGTGAGCATTTTAGGCACCACAATCTTGCACGATCTCACACTGCTATAAAACCCTAAAAAACGGTGCTTGGAGGTAGGGGAGAGACTGCAATCTCCTGCAGGTCACATGACTTCCGGGGACCATGGCCCCGGAAGACATGCATTCCAGTTTTTGGCTTGGACATGTTGGAGGGTATGCATATGAGACGGAACGATCCATCAAGTCAACCTCCCCAGACCCAAGGAAGCAAACATCGGGCAAGACCTACTGGATTATATGTGTTATAATGTGGTTCTGAGGAGTGGAACAAAGAGCAAAGGGGGCTCCGTTCTACTGAGTCAAGCCACTGGTCCATCTAACTCAGTACTGGCCAGTGGCGTGCGGTGAACTTTTTTGTAGGGGAACAGTTAGGGCCAAAGGTGCCAGCTTGTGAAGGCAATGGGGGGAATGTTGCCATGTGACATCATGCACATGAGCATTGTGCCTCCCTCTCTAAGCTGGCCAGAAGCTTCCTGGGCTTTGGGAAGGAGGCACCAGGCCTATGACAAGACGCTAGAGCCCTCCTACCACCTTCCCAAAGCCAGGCAGGTTTTGGGAAGGTGACAGGAGGGCTCTTGGATCCATCAGATAATTGCACCTCCATAACACATAACATTGCACTCCATAACACATAACTTGGGATGTGGGTGGACTTGGAACGCGGGTGGTGCTGTGGGTTAAACCACGGAGCCTAGGACTTGCTGATCAGAAGGTCGGCGGTTCGAATCAAATCCTCGGGACAGGGTGAGCTCCCTTTGCTCAGTCCCTGCTCCTGCCAACCTAGTGGTTCTGAGGAGTGGTTTCAACTTTAAGCTGCTGCTCCACCTTTATCCAAACAATGACAGACTAGCTGCTATTGTTGTTGTTTATTGTATTCTGAATTACGTTTATTATATGTGAAAAGGCCACTAAATGCATTTTTTAAAAATAAATAAATCAGTTGATTGTGTTCTATTCTGCATTCATCTTTGTGTGCAGCCCAGTGAGGTATTAAAACTGTTTTTTTTAAAAAAAGAATATACTGAACCAGAAATATATTGTGTTCGTCTGGGTGTGGGTGTATCACTTATTTTCTCTTATTAAGGGAAGCTAGTTTCTTGTAAGGTTTCTGAAACCAATGGACTGTTATAGGCTTTTGCAGTCGCATCCTTCCTTCTGAAACAGATCTGAAACTAATTAGAACACACACAGGGAGAGAAAGAGGAGAGAGAGAGAGAGAGACCACCACCACCAAACACCAAATGGCAGGAATAAAAAAGGGAAAAAACTGGCATTTTCCCAGACAATCCAATCATTTTTCGTATGGGCCAAAGAGCTCTTCAAGCTTCTTCACCACACATCTGCCTCCTTCAAGAAATCCCCCTGCTGTATTTTCCTCATACAGTTGGGTCTCTTCCAAATGCACCTGCACGGAAAGCACCTTATTAGCAAAACACCGAAGGAGCCAGCCAGCTTTTTTGCATTTTGCATTAGCATCCGGCCCGTGAATGCTGTGTGGCGGAGCCGCCGGCAGCGAGATGTTCCGAATATGGCATTTGCAGGCCTAGTCGGAGTCCTCCTGTGTGTGAGACGTATGCGTGAAATGCCATTACCAGTCCTCAGCAGGCCACATCCGTGCCATCGCCTAGATTTGGAGGGCAAGCAAATGAGGGTTTAGAGCCGTGCTGTGCAAGATTAAGAGCTGTGCCAGCTTTCCATGCAAACCTCTCCCTCAAACCTCAGAAATGACAAGATGCTCGATGTTCGCAAAGCATCTCCCAGTGGTTTGCTTTCCATTTCAGAATAGTCCTGAAGGGGTGGCACTCTGAAAATATGAAACTGCCTTCTCTGCTGGGTCAGATCATTGGTCTGCCATTCTTACTATTGTCTGCCCTGACTGGTGGTGGTTCTCCAGGGTATCTGTGTGTGGAGGGCTGTCAGGATCAGGGTCAAGGCAATATCAAGGCTTCAGGGAATTATGATCCCTCCCCCAGTGGCAGTCAAAAGGCAGATGACCAAAATAAGTTATTACCACGTAATTTATTCAGCCGATCAGAAGGTTGGTGGTTTGAATCCCTGTGATGGGGTGAGCTCCTGTTGCTTGGTCCCAGCTCCTGCCAACCTAGCAGTTTGAAAGCACGTCAAAGTGCAAGTAGATAAATAGGTACCACTCTGGCAGGAAGGTAAACGGCATTTCCATGTGCTGCTCTGGTTTGCCAGAAGCAGCTTAATCATGCTGGCCACATGACCCGGAAGCTGTAAGCAGGCTCCCTTGGCCAATAAAGCGAGATGAGCGCCGCAACCCCAGATTCGGCCACGACTGGACCTAATGGCCAGGGGTCCCTTTACCTTTACCTCTAATTTATTCAGACAAAGGAATGCTGTCTCCATTAATGATGGCATTGCTGCAAGTAAAGTCTCTCTCTCCCCCCCCCCCCCACTTACGTCCCTCTTAATCTACGTCCCTCCTGGTCAGTGCTTTCTGTCTCTGAGATTTCTGTTCTTTCACCCTCAGTGCTCACCTAGTTCTGGGGGCTCAAGAATGCTTTCTAAAGACACTGTGTCTTCCAGCTTACTCTCCCCCAGTGCTTCTCCTTCCAACTGCTCCTCAACTATATCCCTGTTGGGATACTGCTAGGGAGACAAAGGCATCTGGCAGCCTCCACGACGTCTGCGGACGATCACCAGTCTCCCGTGGAAACAGCATCAGTCAATTAGTGACACAAGCCTTAGAGACATTCCAAGACTCATGCAGGCCCTTTTCAGCAGTCTTCACAACAGAAGATTCAGACAGAAGAGCATATTTACAGCATTATTCAACGTTGATCAGAACAAAGGAAAAACATGACTGCTTGCATCCGTGTCAAGGAAAACAGCCGGAACAAAAGCTAGATACAAAACAGAAGTTCCCAACGAGAACAGTGCTGGGAGACATGTGACACACAACAATCATGCCTGACTCTTTTAAGGAGGAACGGAACTATATCCTAACAATCCCAACTGAAAGGGAAACCTCATTGGCCTCTGAACTATGCCCTTTTTCAAACCACTGTTCTAAATCTATACTGTCCTCCTCTTCCTGGGAAGCGGCGGGGTGGGCGGGGCTCCCACCATTCCTCCTTAGTCCAACTCCTGACAGTCAGACCATTAGGAATGGGATGGAGTGGAGAAGGTCACAAGCCCACTCTCATGCCCTTCATGTTCTGGAGAATGTGCAGGGAGAAGATGCCCAAACAGTGTTAATAGGTGCCTAGGAAGCTCCCTTATGCTGAGATAGGCCACTAAACTATCTCAGTATTATTGAGTGACGGGAAGTGGCTCTCTGTGGTTTCAAAGGGGGTCTCTTCCCCAATCCTGTTGAGGTTTGTGAGAAACTGCAGCTTTGAAGTGGACAATTAGTGAGTTGGCAAGAAGCCAAGTTAAGCAAGAGTACGTGAGAAAGTCTGCTTGGAAATAGGGAAGCCTAGCAACAGGTGGTGATTGGCTAAAAGTTTTCCCTTATAAGTAGCATGACACAGTAATTTGGTGTTGGAGTTCAGAGGTTGGTGTGTAGAGTTTGAATCAAGTCTGTGTATATACAGTGGTGCCTCGCAAGACAAAATTAATTCATTCCGCAAGTTTTTTCTTTTCTTCGCGCCTTCCCCTCTGTCCCCGGACCTGTTTAAAGCAAGGGGCGGAGGGGAGAAGATCATTTCTCCCCGTTGCCGCCCCTTGCTTCAAAAGAGGTCCGTGGACAGCGGGGAAGACGTGCTGCGCTTCCCCACTATCCCCGGAGCTTGGGGGGCAAAGCTGTGCTATACTCTGTGTATAATAAAAGCAAATACAAATGAAGTTACCTGTTCAGCAATCTATGTTCCTGAGTCATCATCCTGGATTACATGGACTAAGTAGCCGGTAGCAGAGAGTTTTGGTTGAGATCCATCAACAGATCCTACCTGTCCTACCTGGAAATGCTGGGGACTAAACCTGGGACCTTCTGAATGCAAAGCCTGAGCTCTCCTTTTTGAGCTATGACCCTTCCTCAGTAGGAATTGAATAGGATTCATTGGTAGAGGGGATGTTTAATTCTTTCCCCACAATCACTTTTCTGCTAATATATATCCTCACGATGTCCTCATGGTGGGGATCCACAATCCTACTTTTGATAGTGTTCACATCTGCAAAAACCTTTGGAGCATGTCCCTTAACTTCCTGCTGAAACCTTGTGATTTTTGTATCGCAAATGTTCCAGCTATGTGTGTCCTGGTTTTGT
This sequence comes from Podarcis melisellensis, assembly GCF_964234715.1. Classification (NCBI taxonomy): domain Eukaryota; kingdom Metazoa; phylum Chordata; class Lepidosauria; order Squamata; family Lacertidae; genus Podarcis; species Podarcis melisellensis. The sequence goes on along the minus strand of NC_138543.1, from coordinate 56,424,521 downwards.
TGCACAATAATGCAAGATGGCCAAAATGTCAAAACATTTGTGAAGCATCACAGAACAGCTAATAAAGTTAAACCATGTACAGACATTGCAGTATAAAGCCACCACAAATAAACCATCATAGTGTCAATGCTCCAAAATCCACCAGCAAAAAAACAACACTGTTATTTTTTAAAAAATAATATTTATTAAAAATTTGAAAATTACAGAAAGAAAAGAAAAAGAGTTAAACATAACAATACAATACAGTACAGAAACAAAAACACTACATATACATAACATAACAAAACAAAAACAATTAAAAACACATCCAATACTTTCAATGTTATTATCTTTCATTTACTTGTTTCAGCGACCTCCTCACACCTCCCTTTTTTGTATTCCACTTCAATTAATTGTTTCAGCAAGTCCTTTCCATCTTCCTCAATTTTCTGTTCTATAATTTATCTTAACACATTCTAGCCTTATTTCCCTTTGATCCAATTACAATCTATTTTACTTAATTCTTTATAGCATTTCTGCTAAAGCCATGTAACTTAATTCCAACATCTTTCTAACATTCATTAATTTTACAATATTTCTGTAGGTAGTCTTTAAATTTCTTCCAGTCTTCTTCCACCGAATCTTCTCCCTGGTCTCGGATTCTGCCAGTCATCTCCGCCAATTCCATGTAGTCCATCAACTTCATCTGCCATTCTTCCCGGGTGGGTAAATCTTGTGTCTTCCAATACTTTGTGATGAGTATTCTTGCTGCTGTTGTTGCATACATAAAGAAAGTTCTATCCTTCTTTGGCACCAATTGGCCGACCATGCCCAGGAGAAAGGCCTCTGGTTTCTTCAGGAAGGTATATTTACATACCCTTTTCATTTCATTATAAATCATCTCCCAGAATGTCTTAATCCTTGGGCACATCCACCAAAGGTGAAAGAATGTACCTTCAATCTCATTACATTTCCAACATTTATTGTCAGGTAAATTATAAATTTTTGCAAGCTTGACTGGTGTCATGTACCACCTGTAAAGCATTTTCATTAAATTCTCTTTTAAGGCATTACATGCCGTAAATTTCATACCTGTGGTCCATAACTGTTCCCAGTCAACCATCATAATGTTATTTCCAACATCTTGTGCCCATTTAATCATAACCGATTTCACCATTTCATCCTGAGTGTTCCATTTCAACAGCAAGTTATACATTCTTGACAAATTCTTAGATTTGGGGTCTAACAATTCTGTTTCCAATTTTGATTTTCCCACCTGGAAGCCCAGTTTTTTGTCCGAATTATATGCCTCCATTATTTTGTAGTAATGGACCCAGTCTCGCACTCTATTTTTTAGTTTTTCAAAGCTTTGCAATTTTATTCTGTCTCCATCTTGTTCCAAAATTTCCCAATATTTCGAAAAACAACACTGTTATTGAGTTGCCACGGACTCTTATAACCACCCAGCCACTGACCAATGTCCTTATGGAGTGGCGTTCCCTGCAAGGAGTCAGTGGATTTTGATTTCCACAGCTCCTTATTCCCCGCCTTCTCTTCCTCCAGAAGTGGTGATCAATAACACACTTTTCACATTGGTTCTTGTAAGCTGTTGAAACCGTTGTGAGTCTCCAATCCCTACCGTGGGGCAAGAGAAATATTGATGCATGACAAAGTGCTGGGCTGGGAAATTTTCATTGTCGCATTAATTGTCTAATGACAGAAGACATACAGTTGGCAAGACAGCTGCGTCAGAGGCTCTGATCTTTATTACCTCTTGAGGGAGAGATTCAAGTCGCCACAGGAGCTGGGGGCTCTCAAGTGGACATTCGTTCCGATCATGAAAACAACCTCATAATTCAGAGCAGTTGTAGCAAAATTGGAACATTTGGTTAAAGGAGGGTGGCGGAATCCAGCAGGGCCGGGGAAACAATAAATCAGGATGGAAGGCCAGGAGAGGGCCTCTGGGGTGGCTTTCGCAGCAGTTACAAGACTATCCCCATCTTCGATGCAAATCACTGTGCCATGCAGATATCCCACAGGGCTCCAGGGAGATTTTTCAGCCAAAAAAAGAACCCCAAAGAAGGAGCAAAGTGCAGGCAGAATAAACTGCACATGGTGAAAGAAATAAGCCAACTGCAAGACAAGAGTATAATTCAAATACCGTGCATATAATAAACTGCATTATCTGTGTTACAGCATAAAAAGAAAATCAGGCTTCCATACCAATCAGGCTTCCATACTCAAATTCTGTACATAGTAAGAGTGATTTCTGTAGCCTGTGCAAATTTCTGCAAATTTTTTGCATTAAGTCACTTTGTATACATCCCCCCCCACCCCCAATTAGTCGTTTGCTTTTTCTAACCACAGGGCCTGATTAATTTTGCTGCAGTTGTTTACATAAGAAGAGTTTGGATTTGATATCCCACTTTATCACTACCTGAAGGAGTCTCAAAGCGGATAACATTCTCCTTTCCCTTCCTCCCCCACAACAAACACTCTGTGAGGTGAGACTGAGAGACTTCAGAGAAGTGTGACTGCCCCAAGGTCACCCAGCAGCTGCATGTGGAGGAGCGGGGAAGCGAACCCGGTTCCCCAGTCTACTGCTCTTAACCACTACACCACACTGGCTCCTTTTAAGCCACCTTTTAGGATAGAAATCCTCCTGGAGAAGCTTACAACCAAATGGCACATTTAAAAAAATGTAACATATTCTTTTAACGTATTAAAAACCCATCTGGATCCATCACACAGGGCTCTTAATGGCAGATTGCCAAGGGTGGTGATGTCACAGTGTAGGAGAAAAGTCCCATTAAGACCCTGATGTGGTTTTCACCTGCCTGCCTGTCCTCTCCTGAAATCCATCCCACAATAAGGACAATGGTAGATTGCCTGGGGTGTAGGGAGACCAGTTGCAGCTGCTGAGATGGTTTTTGCTTGCTATTCCTCTCCTGGAATCCATCAGTCAGGGCAATTGATGGTAGATGGTCCTCTAGATGGGGGACGACAGCAGGGCTTGAGGTAGCTCTGAAATGCCTTCACCTAAAGGAAGGATATAGGCTACCAGGCTATGGGTAAATAATGGTATGGGGAGCTTTCTGTTGTGCCCAAAATTAATTGTATTCAGAGTAGTTCCATAAAAATTACTGGAGTTTACTGTCTTAGATTCGTTCATTTAAGCAGGTATACCCTGAGTAGCACTTAGTGGGATACAGTCTTATCAGTGTTAAAGGTTTCCAGAGAGAACTGGATTGTGTTATCATAAAACAATTAGAGGAGGCTACAGAAGTGTCATGCATACAGATACCTGAGGAATTTGATCTTTGTGAATTCTCCTGTGAACTGATGTGATCTGCACATCCTGGACTAATGTGTGAATTGAAACTGAGTTAACCACAAGCTTTCACATCCCCTGAACATTCATATGAAGTTCTTTGGTCAAAAAAAGAGGTCTCAATATGGATTTAAAAATGTGTCCTTTTGTGTGTGTGTGAACCAGATGTCTCACATCTGCCCGCCCTCTCCATTCAGAAACCAGGACGATGCTTGTACACATGCCTCACAAATGAAAGTATTGAGGGTCGCATCTTGATCTTTGACAAAAGTAAGATTTTCTGTGGAAGAAGAAAGGGTAGTTTTTCCAAAGACTTTATAGTGTGGGATAAATTTCTCTTGGGGGTTCAAGTATGGAGATTCAAACCAAAGTCCCAGCCGGTCAGACTTTATTCAGGAATTCATTACGGGACAGAGCCCTAGGAGTCTGCAAGAGCTTTCCATTAGCACACAAACTATATAGGAAATATATTATTTATTTTATTGCTTGCTTGTAAAAACCTCAGGGTGGTTTTCTACATCATCTTTGCTGTTCACCCTCTAACCCAATTACTTTCTGTCCCCTCACCATCTCAGTATCTCTTCATCCAACCACAGTCCTTGAAATGCAACTTTACTCAATCCATCTTTTTCACTGTACCTATCAGAATCCTTCTTGTACCTTATATGGAGCAGTTTTTCAGCCGTTAGGTTCTCTCTCCACCGGTTCTTGCCAGTTTTGTGGTCAGGATTCACATTTGCATATGTGACTCTGGCCTTACTGTTTATGAGTTTACAGAAATGCCACATCAATAGCTAGCTGAATAAGGTTGATGATATGTGGCAGCAGGCAATAAAACAAAACAAAACAAAACAAAACAAAACAATGACAACCTGGCAACTATACAATTGAAAGTATTAAGCACAGAAACATCTTTGCTCTCTCTAATCTAGCATCCAAATTTCCTGAACTTTTCTCCAGAGTGGCAACATTGCATTACCCATCCATCACTCTTTTAGTTTGGATTTTGTTCGGAAAACACGGTGTGAACACAGTCTACTACAGGGCTTTTTGATAGTTTGCATGTGTTTTTCTTACAGGTTGTGATCCGGTTCGTATGCAAAGTAATGAAATCAGAGAACAAAGGGGATTTCTGATGTGATTGCACAATCACATCCTGCTTCCTTTTTGGTTCCATGATTTATTCATTCTGTATATGTGCTGGAACACAGCAATTTCCCATAAAAAAAGCACAACTATTTAAAATACCACTGAGGAAGCGGATCAGAGCCAACCCACAGAACAATAGCAGGACAGTATATGGAAGAAGTCTGATTGTCTTTAGTACTAGGATTCAGATTATAAAATCTGTGTATGTGTGTTTTTGTGGGGGCAGGAGCAGTGGTTGACAGCACTCAGTTTATGAATTTCCTCCTTGGAGAGAACGAACTCATAGCAAAATCAATATGTTCAACAACAAGCAACCTTCTGAGAGAACAAATGCCAGTGGTGGGTGATGCCATAAGGCAAAAGTGGGCATAGGTCACAAATGTAACCCTCAATTTTTAAATTCAGGTTTTGCAAGCTTTGCCTAGTCTCCCATACCTTGAGGGCACAAATGCTATGAGCTAAGCAAATTTTATAATTTGGAGCAGGTTGAAGTTTGGGCAATTTCACGATGCGCTCCAGTTTGAAGAAGAATGTAGACAAGTAGCAACGGACAGCCAAGGTCATCAGGAGCATACAAAACGAGTCTGTTGAGGAATAGTTGGAAGAACTGGAAGTGTTAAACCAGGAAGGGAGACGTTTGAGGGTGCGCAAGACCACATAATACCCAAAGGACTGTCGCATAGAGCGGGAGGAGCCAAAGACTTTTTCTCTGATACTTCAGAGGGCAGAACTTGATGACCTAGGATATGGGTGCTGGAGGAGACTCTTGAGAGTCCCATGGACTGCAAGAAGATCAAATGTATCCATTCTTAAGGAAATCAGCCCTGAGTGCTCACTGGAAGGACAGATCCTGAAGCTGAGGCTCCAATACTTTGGCCAATTCATGAGAAGACTCCCTGGAAAAGACCCTGATGTTGGGAAAGATGGAGGGCACAAGGAGAAGGGGACGACACAGGCCAAGATGGTTGGACAGTGTTCTCGAAGCTACTAAAATGAGTTTGACCAAACTACGGGAGGCAGGGGAAGACAGGAGTGCCTGGCATGCTCTGGTCCATGTGGTCACAAAGAGTCAGACACGACTAAACGACTAAACAACAAAGGATATGGGTGAGCAGATTTTAGTAGATTATTAGGAGAAGCTTCATGGTGGAAAGATTAACGTGACAACTGGAACCAGTTACTGGGGGGAGGGACTCCCTTTTGCTTTATGGCAAGCCAGTCATAGAATCATACGTAGAACAAGGAGTGACCCTGAGGGTCATCTAGTCCAACCCCCTGCAATGCAGGAATCTCAGCTAAAGCATCCATGACAAGTGGTCATCCAACCTCTGCTTAAAAACCTCCAAGGAAGGTGAGTCCACGACCTCCTGAGGAAGCCCACTCCACCGTCACAGCAGCTCTCACTGTCAGAAAGTTATTCCTGATGTTTCGTCAAAATCCCTTTGTTGTCATTTGAATCCATTAGTTCGAGTTCCTACACTCCAGTGCAGACAAAGGGGCTGCTGTAGTTTTCCTGCATCACGTTCCCATCCCTATAACAGGGATGGTAAACTGTTGGCCTATAGCTCCAATAATAATAATAATAATAATAATAATAATAATAATAATAATAATAATAATAATAATAATTTATTATTTATACTCCGCCCATCTGGCTGGGTTCCCCCAACCACTCTGGGCGGCTTCCAACCGAATGCTAAAAACAATACAGCATCAAACATTAAAAGCTTCCCTAAACAGGGCCGCCTTCAGTTGTCTTTTAAAAGTAAAATAATTGCTTATTGCCTTGACATCTGCTGGGAGGGCATTCCACAGGGCAGGTGCCAATACTGAAAAAACCCTCTGCCTGGTTCCCTGTAACCTCACTTCTCACAGCGAAGGAACCACCAGAAGGCCCTCGGCGCTGGAGCTCAGTGGATTTCCCTGGCCATTGGCCAAGCTGGATGGGGCTCATGGGAGTCCAACTGCAGCTGGAGGGCCACAGGTTTCCCATCTTCAGCATATAAATCTATCTTTGTAAATTACCAACCACACATGCATGAGAAATGAATGGCTATTATATGAGGAGAGACGGTGTCTGTTAGATTGGCCTTTGAAGCTATTCATGGATGGGTCCCCCAAAGTAGGTTTGCATGAAACTGGGAAAGAAAGGTGGCAAAAAACTACGAGTGGAATCCAAGCCCTGACATTTTATGAAAGACATCTGGGGGAGATCAGCCAACAATGCTTCAGTAAAAGGACTCTCTTACATCAACTTCACCCACACGGAGAGTTTCACCTCTGAAATGAAAGAGTTTAATTTGATAATCATTTAATTTGCTCTAATTGGATTTGCATTAATGCAATCTGAAATTCATGACATTCACCTCAATTTGTTTAATTTGTTTCAGGCATTTAACTTTGCCTTTGCCAAAATGAAAGGGAAATTGACATCCCACACCAACACAGCGGCACTCCCTTGTTATTTTAAAAAGAAAGGCAATTATTCATCCAGTCAAACAGTAACCAAGTAACATGTCAACCTGATAATCCAGAGTTTGTTTTTCATTCTGTTTGTTTTGGTGGTGTTTCCACCCCCTCTTTTGGCGCTTTTAGTCCACTCAATTGCCAAGGACAAACAATATGAAATACACAATACACAAAATAAGAATGTCAAGTAATTATGAGGGAAAATAAAGGGGGGGATATCACAATTAATAAGAATAATGGCAGCTGTTGTTGAGCAAGGCCCCTGAGTTGTGCTCCAAAGCACAAGCAAATTAGCTCACAAAGAGAAAGGGTTGAATTCCTCCCCCCCCATCTCAGTTAGGAATCATAGAATCATAGAGTTGGAAGAGACCACAAGGGTCATCGAGTCCAACCCCCTGCCAAGCAGGAAACACCATCAGAGCACTCCTGACATATGGTTGTCAAGCCTCTGCTTAAAGACCTCCAAAGAAGGAGACTCCACCACGCTCCTTGGCAGCAAATTCCACTGTCGAACAGCTCTTACTGTCAGGAAGTTCTTCCTAATGTTTAGGTGGAATCTTCTTTCTTGTAGTTTGGATCCATTGCTCCGTGTCCGCTTCTCTGGAGCAGCAGAAAACAACCTTTCTCCCTCCTCTATGTGACATCCTTTTATATATTTGAACATGGCAATCATATCACCCCTTAACCTCCTCTTCTCCAGGCTAAACATGCCCAGCTCCCTTAGCCGTTCCTCATAAGGCATCGTTTCCAGGCCTTTGACCATTTTGGTTGCCCTCCTCTGGACACGTTCCAGTTTGTCAGTGTCCTTCTTGAACTGTGGTGCCCAGAACTAGACACAGTACTCCAGGTGAGGTCTGACCAAAGCAGAATACAGTGGCACTATTACTTCCCGTGATCTAGATCAGTGTTTCCCAACCGGTGTTCCGCAGCACACTAGTGTGCCACGAGACGTTGCCTGGTGTGCCGCGGGAAAAATTAAAAAATTCGAAAGATATCCGGAGAGGCGGCCTTCAGGCGAGTTTTAATTTTAATTTTCCTTCTCCCACTTAATGCCCCACGCTCGCCCGAGCAGCTTGCAGTCCTCGGTAACCACGGCGACCCGAGGGAGGGGAGGGAACAGGTCGAGGGCGGCGGCGAGCCGCGATGACGTCAGTGGGCCGCGCCGCCTCGCCCTGGCACGGTGTGAGAGCCCCAGCTAGTGGCGCGAGCTTCGGAATAAGTGGGATCCGCGTGCGCGAGACCGAGATCGCGGGTAAGGAGCTCAGCCCTGGGCAGGAGGAAGCGGGGCCGCGCGTGCGGGCCACATCCCCACAGAGAGCGAGCCTCCCCCGGCCCACCACTCCGGGCAGGTCCACTCGCATGAGGGGGCGGCGATGGCGACGGCCGGCAGCTTGCCTGCAATGCCATCCCTCGAGCAGGCGAGGAGCCCGGAGGCTACCAGATGCGAGTCCTCTTTCCCACCCTGCTCGGGAGTCCAGAGCACTTGGTTGCATTCAGGATCTAGAGTGGGGAAGCGGGGCTTGTGTCTGGGCTGGACACATTGGGCTGCCTGTGCCGCTCGACCTGCGGGGAGAAATCAGGGTGGGAATCACGACCGTGAGGCAGGGCTGCCAAGTGTGGCAGAAGAGGACACGGCCGTCGCACCTGTCCTTAGGTAGGAGCTTCTTCCGTGTCGACCTGCTGCCCTAAAGTCTTGGCTTTTTTCTTGGCTTTTGGCGGTTGGCACAGAAGGAAGGCAAGGGGGAGGGGAAAAAATTGAAACTTACACTTTCGTGCGTCCCTCCCGGCGTGACGCTGCGCGCTGACGTCACGGGGCTGTAATGGTGGTGTGCCTCGAGATTTTTTTCATGAAACAAGTGTGCCTTTGCCCAAAAAAGGTTGGGAAACACTGATCTAGATGCTATACTCCTATTGATGCAGCCCAGAATTGCATTGGCTGTTTTAGCTGCCGCGTCACACTGTTGGCTCATGTCAAGTTTGTGGTCAACCAAGACTCCTAGATCCTTTTTACATGTACTGCTCTCAAGTCAGGTGTCACCCATCTTGTATTTGTGCCTCTCGTTTCTTTTGCCTAAGTGCAATACTTTACATTTCTCCCTGTTAAAATTCATCTTGTTTGTCAAGGTCGTTTTGAAGTGTGATCCTGTCCTCTGGGGTGTTAGCCACCCCTCCCAGTTTGGCGTCATCTGCAAATTTGATCAGGATGCCCTTGAGTCCATCATCCATGAGCTTTCCTTTCAGATAGTTCTCATAGAACAGTGGTGGCCAAACTTGGTTGAATCCATTAGTTTTTGGACTACAACTCCCATCATCCCTAGCTAACAGAACCAGTGGTCAGGGATGATGGGAACTGTAGTCCCAAAACAGCTGGAGGGCCAAGTTTGGCCATGCCTGTCATAGAATATCCTAACCTTATTTACATAAGTTCACCATGCTGCCACCCCTCTCCTTCCCCCATGAAGCTGATTTAATCCACCTGGGGATCCAGAGGCAGGAGGTTCCCAAGTTCCAACCCCATCAGCAACTGTTGCTATTTGACATTCTTAAGCTCCAGCCTTTTGGGCATCATCTGTGCCACCCTTTCCTATGCTTGCGCATATTAGGAGACCCTGTTCCTCTCATAGAGCTACAATTCCCAGAGTTCCTACGAAGAGGAAAAGATTGTTATGTCACTCTGGGAATGGTGGGAGTTGTAGACCATTTGGAGGACCACAGGTGTTGGCTGCTACTGCCTAAGAACCGGTCATTTTGAAGACAATGCGACGAAATGGATAGTCTCGTCCATACCCACAGAAGTAAAGAAAGAGACACCACACCAGTGAATTTGATTCCCAAGTCACATGATTCATTAAAAAATAATAATAATCCTAAAACATGGAGAATGGCTATATTCATCTCTTTACCCCGGCAAACCAGGGGATGCAAGCAAGCCTGTATAAGCACTGGCAACATGTCACCATCTTCTTTCCCCACATTTATTATGGCATGCACACTGAACGCTGCATTCATCCTGGTTGTTTATAGATAAAATATTACACATAGCAAGTGACAAAACCATCTATGACGATGCGAAAACAAAAAACCAGGGGTGGGGAGCAGCAGCAAGTCTCAATTTCAAGAATGTAAACTTGTCCCTTCCCTAATTTACATCTCTTTTATTCCTATATTTAGTTTTCAAATATCTGATGATTTGGTACGTTCTTGTGCATGCTTCTATGATTTTATTTCACAAAGCACAACAAACAAAATTCTACCTACCTACCTACCTACCTACCTACCTACCTACCTACCTACTGAATGGAGTCATGCAGTGGCTCCAGCCCTATCCCAGATCCTGAACCAAACTGGGCTGTTTTGGGTTCACCCAGGATTTGGGTGGAGCGGGTTCAGTCTGCCCGAGGTTAGATGAGGTTCACGCAGAGTGATCAGGGACTGTGAAAAGGGGAGAGGAGTTGGGTAGCACATGCCCTCTGGGTGCGTCTCATTCTCCCTGCTCCTGAACACGTGTTTAATTAGGCCTCTGAACCCTAATTAAGCAAAGTCATTGATTTGGTTTGGATCATCCAATTATTTCTATACTGCTTTTTGGTCCAGATCTCCAGAATGGGTATCACAGCACTGGAAAAGTCCCAGGCACCTGACCATTCCTAGCTCTAAAAAAGGTTTGACACTCATCCTGGATTGGGGCACTCTGAATCATTGGATAGGACCCCAAATTGAATGGGGGAGCCATGCACAGCTCTACTTTTTATATTATGTTCATACTGTGTAGGAAAGAAAGAACAAGAATCACCATCATAACATCTCTCTAAAAGCACAAATAAATTCTTACATACAGCAAGTTTTTTTTTTTTTTAAAAAAACCCATGTTCCTAACATTGTGCTGCTCTAGTGCACCCTTTGTCAATCTGGACCAGCTTGGCTGTGCTAGCAGGGGCTGATGGGTGTTTAGTCCAAAACCTATGTGAGATGCCATGTTGGCAAAGGATGCTCTGGTGATATATGCCTCATCATTTCTTGGGTTAGGCTCCTGAGAATGAGATTAACAAGCCTTCCAAGTGCCCTGGCACAATGATAATGGGGGCAATATAAAGATCCTGGCTAGATTTAAAGGCATGCCTTAATTGGGCATATCTCCCATCCTGTTTTATGACCACCCGCTGAGATAATGATTTCATAGTGAGATAAGAATCGAATCTGCCAGGGTTAGAGAAGAGAGTGAACTGGCTCATATATTAAATGTTTGTACAGGACACCATTGGAAACAATATATGGCTGATTGTATATATGCATGTTGTGGCTAAATATCCAGATCCCAGGGTGATTGACCACAAAGTGAGTCATCTCTTTGGAGCTGTAGCAGAACTATCCATGTCTGTCTGAGACTGGATGCTGGTGAGGAAAAGACTGCTAATTTTTGCCATCTTTGCCTCAGCAGGTCTATAAAGGCTTCCCTGCTTTCATCCCTTGGTGGAGGCATCCTGGCTAATTAGGATAAGCAGTCTGAAGTGTTCCCCAGTTGGGTTATGACTTATGGCAGAAGCTCCAACCAAGACCTTTGTGTGCTTTGGCCAATTAGGTAAGGTTAAGTGTTATGGATTATTTGGAAGCTGGGTGGCTATAAATCAAGAACCACAGTACCTAGAGAAGCAGGCAAGTATGAAGGAATGGAATAAGAACTGGCTGATCTATGGTAGAAGCCAAGGCTGGGGCCCTCAAGTGGCATGCAATCAAAAATAAATATAGGACCCTAAAGTAAACCTAACTGCTGGTGACATAAGGTTATGCTGACTGGGTTCCTGGTGACAGACACTGCCTTTCCATTCAGTCAACACTTCACAACAGTCCTTGTAAGTACTTATAATATGCCTTAAGCACAGTGTTTTGAGTTCTGCCAGGAGACTTTGTTGGTTACATGCCACCACCAAGCCAATCCTGGGCTGCTGGAATTTATGAGAGGACCAGCTTGATGGCGACACCTTGGCTTGGATTAGTCTTTCCCCAATGTTCAGCTGGTGCTAAGGATAGTTGGTTTCTAGTGCCAGGTGAATGCATTTCATTTCTGCCAGGTCTTCTGAGTTAACAGCATTGGCCATTGCAGTGAAGACAAATGATAGATGGAGTAGCTCCATACACTGGATTTTATAGTAAAAGTAATTGTCTTGTGAATGTATTATTGGTTTGCTTTTATGTAGGTGTATGTTGTGACCAACATGGAGGTTGATTTATGATGAAGAGTGGGATATGAATTGTGGCTGACGTCCAACCTTAGTCATGCTCAGAGTAGACCTCCTTGAATAATAATAATAATAATAATAATAATAATAATAATAATAATAGACTGAAGGAATTACATTCTATTGATTTCAATGGATCTAACTTTGTGTATGACTTAGTTGACCATTAATCATTAGAAATAAATAAATAAAATACCCGAACATGACTGTCCATGAAATAAGAAACATTCACAGTGCATTTTTCTTTCCACTAAACATATTAAATACAACGCAACCTTCTCTTTACTAACACACTAGGAGGGGGCGTATACCACCTTGCACAGAATCTTACCCAAAGTTAGAAGGCTGGTGCTGCATAAAAGGGACCCTGAAAAAATAAGACTGCATAAGTTGATGCCTTCTGGAATTGTTCTGTGCAGTTCCCAAAAAGCTAACTGCATGGGGATCACCATCAAGAAGGGATTTCCTTCTTCTTCTTCAAAGATCCTTTCAGTTTCTGCCACAGACTGTCCTTGTTCTTCAACTTCCCATCTGCTGGAGGCAGAGACTTCTCCCTCTTTCGGATTTCTCTCACCAGCTTGTGAAAAACATCGTCGATGTAGAAATGCAAGGCAGCAGATGTCTCAAAGAAAGGGCAGGCATACTGTCTGGCCAGGTTGACACCTTCCTCTCGGGAGACCTACAACAAAAATTAAGATGGTCTTTGTCACAGAAGTAAGCCCCAAGCAGAGATTGACTGTAGGTCTAGCCAGGTCAGATTCAAACAAATGATATCAAAGTATTCCTGCTATGGTTGGGGACCATCTATAATTTTTGTAGACTATTTTTTGGATTCAGTATTCATATAATCATCTGGAGACCGACCTGGAAACAGAATAGAATAGAACAGAATTTATTATTTATACCCCACCCATCTGGTTGGGTTTCCCCAGCCACTCTGGGAAGCTTCCAACAAAGTATTAAAATACAGTGTCTTTTGAAGATCTAATATTGAACACAACATCTCCCCTGATCTTTTGGCATCAGTTTCAGTCAAAGAGGCCTGAAGACATGGACCAGGTACTTACAGAGGTACCGTCAACAACATATTCCCTTCGCCATTACCCAACATGGTGTGTTTGAGCTAGTTGGAGTGAAAGTTCAAGGAGTGGCGAACACTACCTTAACAGAGGCAGTAGCATGACCACTCAACACAAAAAGTCCCCCCCCCCCCGAGACTCTGGGGTACTTGACAAGTCAAACCCTGCCTTCTAAGCTTAAGTCTTCCCCCTTCCCCTGTTTCCAATTCTAGCACCCCAAGGTGGATATCAATAAGGACAGCATATACCTAGTCCTAATCATGAAAGTCTTGGAAGTGCCTTTCAGACGGACTTAGCTCCATCTAGGCTACCATTTTCATAACTGGAAACCACCTTGAGAGGTTGGACTAACACCAGGGAGACCATGAAGCTACACTTGGGTGACCTTGGGTTAGTCACCTACCTAACAAGGCCAGCTCTGATGATAAAAATGGGGAGGGGGAGAAGAGTGACGAATGCTGCATGGAACTCCTTTAAAGAAAGGTGGGATAGAAATATAATAATAAATTGAACAAACATAATAGTAAAATATGATGTAGGAAGACGGAGAGGATATAATTTTTTTAATTAAAAAAAGCCATTTTACTATACAGTGGTACCTTGGGTTAAGTATTTAATTCATTCTGGAGGTCCGTTCTTAACCGGAAACTGTTCTTAACCTGAAGCACCACTTTAGCTAATGGGGCCTCCTGCTGCTGCCACACCACTGGAGCACGATTTCTGTTCTCATCCTGAAGCAAAGTTCTTAACCCGAGGTACTATTTCTGGGTTAGCAGAGTCTGTAACCTGAAGCGTATGTAACCCGAGGTACCACTGTACATAATATAAGAGTGTGCAAAGAGCAATACTGAATCAGGCCAATGGCTCATCTAGTCCAACAACCTGTTCTCACAGTGGCCAATCAGATGTCTATGGGAAGCCTGCAAGCATAACAGAACTTTCCTCTTCCATTGGTTTCCAGCGACTGGTATTTAGAAACATCGCTGCCTCAAACTTTGGAGGCAGAGCACAGCCATGATGGCTAGTAGCCACCGATAACCCTCTCCTCCATGAATTTGTCTAACCTTCTTTTATAGCCACCTAGCTCCATGGCCACTGCTGCCTCCTGTGGCCATGACTTCCGTAGTTTAACTATGCTATGCACAAAGCAGTATGCTTTCCTTTATCTGCCCTGAGCACTGCCTTTTATGCGTCCTATTTATTTCACATGGAGCATACCGTTTAAAACTTTGGGAAAATATCTCAGCTTTCAGGTTACTCTGGGCAGCCCCGTGACCTCATAAAGTGGAGAAATATTTATTGGCTACCCCATTAAAATTCCAGTTGTGGCTTTTGCCAGCCTCTCCTCTGAAAATTACAAGTGAGATTAAATGGAACGCTGACAGCATGCGGAGGCAGTGATGGATGGCCTGCCATCTTTTAAGACAGCTAGTGCTGTGCTAAGGTCAGCTCCTGCACACCAAAAGGACGCAGGGGAGGGGGAGAAAAATGCCAGGAGTGGGGCACAGCTTGGCAGGCACTGCCAGTCTCTGGGTCCCACTTGACAGGAGCTCGCATTTTTCTACATCACCTAGGGGGGAAGTAAGACAGCAAACAAATCAATACCTTAACTGTGCTTTGGGGATATTGTGTGTGTGTTGGTGTTCTTGCATGCCTCCCCCAGTTCCAAGTGATAAGAGACTCCAGAGGTCCTTGCACTTACTCAGGACTTATGTAGTTTCCTTGGGATGAAGGTCAGCGGAGAGCCTGGTGCTGTTAGGTTATATGGTTTTATTTACACATATGGTATATACAACATGAGCGTAGGGTGGAAGGGCTGACAAAATTAACAATCCCAAAAGATCTTGCTTCTCCATTAGTCACAACTTGGGATCCAGCACAGAGCAAGACATGTGTTTCTCTCTCTTGCCAGCTTCTAACTCCCTCATAGGTAAAGGGATCCCTGACAATTAAGTCCAGTCGCAAACGACTCTGGGGGGGGGGGCAGTGCACATCTCACTTTACTGGCCAAGGGAGCCGACGTTTGTCTGCAGACAGTTTTTCTGGGTCAAGTGACCAGCATGACTAAGCCATTTCTGGAGAAACCAGAGCAGCGCACGGAAATGCCATTTACCTTCCCGCCGGAGCAGTACCTATTTATCTACTTGCACTTTGACGTGCTTTCGAATTGCTAGGTTGACGGGAGCAGGGACCGAGCAACGGGAGCTCACCCTGTTGCGGGGATTCGAACCGCCGACCTTCTGATCGGCAAGTACTAGGCTCTGTGGTTTAACCCACAGCGCCACCCGCGTCCCACCATAAGGGAATAAGAAGGGGGGAAAGGGGGGGTTGTATACAGTGGAACCTTGGTTCTCGAATGGCTTAGTTTACAAACAAAACACCAAAAACCCGGAATTAAGTGTTCCGGTTTTTGACCGTTTTTCGGAAGCTGAACATCTGATGCGGCTGTCAACCATTGTTTCCGGGGCGCCTGCGCCAACTGGAAGTTGCAGGTTGGCAGGAGCAGGGACCGAGCAACAGGTGCTCACCCCGTCACGGGGATTCAAACTGCCAACCTTCCGATTGGCAAGCCCAAGCAGCACAGTGGTTTAATCCACAGCGCCACCCGCGTCCCTCATACAAATCTGCTATTGTTCTTCTAGGTATTAGATAGCCGAGGGAGGTGGGGTTGGGAAAGCATTTGCTTCTATTGCACAGAACAACTTTTTTGGATGTGCTAAATTGTGGTACCTTACTAGCCAGCCAAAGCCACTACCTTGACAAAGAGGTTGGTTTGGCAGGTACATGTGAAAAGGATCTAGGAGTCTTGGTTGACCACAAACTTGACATGAGCCAACAGTGTGACGTGGCAGCTAAAAAAGCCAATGCAATTCTGGGCTGCATCAATAGGAGTATAGCATCTAGATCAAGGGAAGTAATAGTGCCACTGTATTCTGCTCTGGTCAGACCTCACCTGGAGTACTGTGTCTAGTTCTGGGCACCACAGTTCAAGAAGGACACTGACAAACTGGAACGTGTCCAGAGGAGGGCAACCAAAATGGTCAAAGGCATGGAAACGATGCCTTATGAGGAACGGCTAAGGGAGCTGGGCATGTTTAGCCTGGAGAAGAGGAGGTTAAGGGGTGATATGATAGCCATGTTCAAATATATAAAAGGATGTCACATAGAGGAGGGAGAAAGGTTGCTTTCTGCTGCTCCAGAGAAGCGGACACGGAGCAATGGATCCAAACTACAAGAAAGAAGATTCCACATAAACATGAGGAAGAACTTCCTGACAGTAAGAGCTGTTCGACAGTGGAATTTGCTGCCAAGGAGTGTGGTGGAGTCTCCTTCTTTGGAGGTCTTTAAGCAGAGGCTTGACAACCATATGTCAGGAGTGCTCTGATGGTGTTTCCTGCTTGGCAGGGGGTTGGACTCGATGGCCCTTGTGGTCTCTTCCAACTCTATGATTCTATGATTCTAGGTTTGCTGTTAAACATTCACACTGATAAAGGGCCGAAGGTTTTGGAAAGGGTTCGGGGTGTTATGCAGACTGACTCCCCAAATTCTCAGCAATATGGAACTGTAGATTTGTATGTCACCCCATGGGTCATCAAGTCGAACATTCCTGCCATGCAGGTATCACAGCTAACAAATAAACTGTGTTCCTTCCCTGCTTCTGGGTTTGTGCCTCACTTTAAAACTTGGTCAAGAGCAGCATCAAATTCCCTACCTAAGTGTGTTATGCTCAGAGAGTTAGCATTAAGTAAAGCAGCTAAATCAGCCTGGCAGATTTGGAGGTTGGTCTCCGAAGTAGGGAGACGATAAATCTCTTCCCGCGCACGCCACACCTGCAGCCACGGCAATCAGCGCTCTCATCCCCATGATGTGCCGCCAGTAATTAAAGGCAGAGGGGTTGCCATGACGAGGCTTTCTAGGCTGCAGGTGGAGTGATAATTGGTACAAAGCTTCTCTTAAAGTTACTCTTTCAGCCTGGCTGCTTTTCATTAGCTATGGAAAAACCAGGCTGGTTTAACTCTCTTTCCTTTATGGTTGAGATCTATATCCTGCCTTAACTCTGCATCATGGAAATGAGAGTAAAGTTTGGAAGGATCAAGATTAGGAATAGTATAGCTCTATTCTGCCTTGGTCAGACCACATCTGGAATACTATGTCCAATTCTGGGTACCACAATTTAAGAAGGATGTTGACAAGCTGGAATGTGTGCAGAGGGGGGCAACCATGATGATCAAGGGTCTGGAAACTAAGCCTGATGAGGAGTGCTTGAAGGAGCTGGGTATGTTTAGCTTGGAAAAGAGGAGACTGAGAGGAGATATGGTAGCCATCTTCAAATATGTAAAGGCCTGTTATATGGAAGAGGGAATATGCTTGTTTTCTCCTGCTGTTGAAGGTAGGACTCGAGGCAGTGGCTTAAGTTACAAGAAAGGAGATTCTAACTAAATATTTGGAGAAAAATTCTGACAGTGAGAACTGTTCGGCAGTGGAACAGACTACCACAAGAAGTGGTGGACTCTCCTTCCTTTGAGATTTTTAAACAGGTTGGATGGACATCTGTCATATATGCTTTAGCTGAGATTCTTGGATTGCAGGGGGTTGAACTAGATGAGTCTCTTCCAACTCTAAGATTCTTTAATTCTGTGTTAAGATTCCTGATGGTTCCTTTTCAGCCACATCTTTACCTGACCAACATATGGTGTCAGGTGGTGGGGCAGGTTGGGGGAAATGGCCTCTTGGTCCAAATTAGGACCCCTGGCAGGCTTACTTCTGGGATAGAGAGAGATGGACAGACAGACAGACAGAGACATAGGTAGTGGCACCCGCCCTGTGGAACGCCCTCCCACCAGTTGTCAAAGAGAAGAACAACTACCAGACTTTTACAAGATATCTGAAGGCAGCCCGGTTTAGGGAGGCTTTTCATGTTTAACAGACTATTGTATTTTAGTACTTTGTTGGAAGCCACCCAGTGTGGCCGGGGAGACCAGATGGGCGTGGTATAAATATATTATTATTATTATTATTATTATTATTATTATTATTATTATTATTAATTATCTCTTGAAACAACCAACCTTCTCATTTCCTCCTGGAAAGTCCCTGGAAATATCTTAGCCTCCTCTCTCTATTTTTGCTGCATAGCCCTAGCAACAATTTAACCAACCCATCTGACAGGGAGTTTTATGAAAGAAAGCAGGCTAATTGTCATCTTAAAAGAAAAAAAGGGGGGGAAGGATTACAGCCCATAACTCACATTTGATTTGCAAACCAAGAAAACGTTGCCCTTCCAATTATTGGCTGCCATGCACCAACAATCATGGACTTAACACTGTTTATACAGACCAGGTTTAAAACCACTAAATCAATCTGCAATTTAACACGGCAGAGATTAAGGAAAGGCACACACACCTGCCGACCTGGTTCAGAAGTGACAGTTTTTACTCCTCGCATTTTATCCCTCAAAGCTTCCTCTTGTCGAGGGCAGGATTGATGGGGGAGTTTAAGGCAATATTATGCTAAAAAAAAGGTTTCAGGAACGGTGGCCTCAGGGCTGAAACACATAAGACACTTGGATCACCTTACAGCAGCCCTGTATGGCTTCTGTGTCTAACATGAGCTGTGAAGATCTCAGCATCAATCATCAAGGAGAGTGATTAAGGGTCGATTTCTCCCCAAAGCATTTTGCACATTTTCGAAATTATCTGTAATCTATAAAGCTGTGCTGATTGCAATGCCGTCAACCAACGTTATTGATGATTGGCAGAGGGCTGCAAAAAATTTGTATTATTTTTTTAAAAAAATGCTTTCATACCTGCATACCTTTAAGAAGGTAAATAAGGGACCTGCTTTAGATGATATGGCATTGACTAGGATGAGACAGGGGTGCACTCCTCTATTTGAATGTTGGCGATCCCTGCTTTAGCCAGATGGCTGATTCAGATTTTGAATATTAGCAAATATGTATTTTAGTACTGATGAAAACTGCAAGGTGTTGAAGGCTGGCTCTTTCCACTGGTGTGCTTGTGTGAGTGAGAAGCATTTGATTTGTCTGTTGCAAGGAGAAAGCATCTCGAATGCAAAGGATTGGGGGGGGGGTCAGGCAGAGCTGAGAATGACAAGGGTTTGTGTACTTGCTTCAAGTCACCACCTGCCAAATTCCATGCTTCTGATCTCTTCTGAGTCAACCTCGGTTGGGGAGATCACAGGCAGGCTCAGGGCAATCTGTCAGAAAACTGGCTGTCACATTTTCCAGCATTAGGGCTCTCATTTCCCCCCGAAATAGACTGAGTGTTTTAACATGACCATTTCTTCAAGAGCTGAACTTGTCACCCACAAGCTGTGGCTAATGCCACGCAAGGCAACAGCTCCTGTAGTAGAAATCTATTCTCATATGACTTAGCAAACATTGAACGCTACAGATTGTTCAAAGCATTTCACAGACATCACTTCAGGAACCATTACAACTCCGTCTCTTTAAAGGAAGCCAGTGCTATTGTTAGTGACCTTGCCAGAGTTCATAATTCCATGGAAGGTCTATAGCTCAGTAGGAGTGCATCTGCTTTGCATGCAGAAGTTGCCAGGTTCAATCCCAATCATCTCCAGTTAGGGATGGAAATGTCCTCTCTCCAAAATCCTGAAGAGCTGCTGTGAGTCACTATAGACAGTATTGAGCCAGGTGGACAAATGGTCTGGCTCAGTACAGTGGTACCTCGGGTTACATACGCTTCAGGTTACATACGCTTCAGGTTACAGACTTCCCTAACCCAGAAATATTACCTCATCCTGAACTTTGCTTCAGGATGAGAACAGAAATCGTGCTCTGGCGGCACAGCGGCAGTGGGAGGCCCCATTAGCTAAAGTGGTGCTGCAGGTTAAGAACAGTTTCAGGTTAAGAATGAACCTCCAGAACGAATTAAGTACTTAACCCGAGGTACCACTGTATATGACAGCTTCTTATGTTCTGATGATTTAGCCTACAAATTTCAGCAAATTTAAAGTTCTTCTCCAGCCTAGATTGTAAATTATGGGTTATGAGCATGGACAGAAGGTACAGAATCCAGTACTCACCCAGCTACTCATCAGTAGCACAAGATCACCTGATTGTGGTCCTTAATTGGCTCAAGCTAAGCCAAGCTCTTTTCCAGAGAGGAAATATTCAGTTGCCTAGTCCAATTATGAATGAAATGGGGTAAGAAGGTTCAGATGTCACCCCTTTATTAGATATGGGCATGTGGGAGGTTGAGAAAATGGTTTGCTTTAAGACCACCTAGGAGCTTCAAAGCTGAGGTCACATTTGAACTCACAACTTTGAGGATCAAAATCTTTTCCCTATTGTACATTTATCCAGAGCAAATTTTCACCAACCCTGGTCATTTACGTGTGCATAAATGCATAAGTATCGTATTTGTATAAAGAAGACAGGCAGACAGACAGAATTAATTAGACAGCAGTATCATTGTTTGCCTTTTATCAGAAAACTTTTCATCATCTCAGATTTTCCTCCTCCACCTACTCCTTGATTTTTGTTCTCCCCACAGCGTGCTCTACAGCAGTCTGCTTTGATTTCCCCCCTCTTATTCTTTCTCTTCAAATGCTGAAAGGGAGAGAGAGCCCAAAGAGAAAGGGGAGAAAATTAAAACTTATCAGAGGAAGGGATGTTTATCTGCTAGGTAGCCCTCTTCTGTAGCTAACAAAATCAGGTAGCACACATCCACGGCATTCAGCACTTCCTGCTATAAGTCATTGTATTTATCAGATGGAACAGACATCAAAAAAGGCCTTTTGTGTGCCATTGAATTTCTATCAAGCCGGCGAAATCTTTGTTCCTGAAAAGGAATCCGCTATCAAGAGTTTTTATACTACCCTTTGGAACTTCATTTTCCAGACCTGCTGATATGTCTTTGACAAGATGTGGCCCTATGCAACCCTTTTTGTCAGAGCACACATACTTTCCCCTCTGCCTAGATGCTTCCTTTGTCCAAATTCTTCTTTCTTTCTTTTAAAAAACCCTAGTTTGCCAGGTGCGACTATGCTAATACTTAGCGAGCACATTCGCTTTCCCCTTGAATAAGCAGTTGCTTTAGGGATATGAAATCTCTACCAGTTTTATTCCTGTGTTATTTTATTGCTCAACAGAATGTGATGTCGCACAACTGGAAGACCCAATGGGGGCACATCTGCCAGGGCACGGACATCCTGAATTTTGTGTGTTTCAGTCTGACATTGCAAAATTATTTAAGAGCAGGTTGAGGCGGTTATTACCCCTCTACTACTATCCATACCAGGTTGCTTAACCATTGCTATTGTGTCTTTTCTTTTAGGAGATCAAGATAATCAGGTGACAGCAAAAACAGCAAAATAAGTTAACAGGGGCAATTAGAATAAGATCTATTATTTGATTATTTTTTTAACACTCCTCAGTTTTTTTATTAACTCTTCCATTTGTACTGAAATAAACGTCTAGAATGTATTTTGTATAGCTAAGCATTTAGCTCAGGCATAGACAAACTCAGCCCTCCAGATGTTTTGGGACTACAATTCCCATCATCACTGACCTGTTAGCTAGGGATGATGGGAGTTGTAGTCCCAAACCATCTGGAGGGCTGAGTTTGCCTATGCCTGATTTAGCTCTATCTTCAGTACATTGTATTTTATTTTATTGCTATGTCCGGTGGCTGATGCAAATTAAGATTCTTCTGATCTCTCTCTTTAAGAGCAGGGATGTGTGTGTGTGTGAGACATGACAGAAGCAACCAAGTACTGGGGGACTGGTTGGGAGGGGGGGTGAAATTCTTCTAAATATTGGGGGACTGCTGTTGGTGGCACAATGTTCCTCTTGGCTCCTCTTCTTCTGTTGTCTAGCACTAAACTATGCATGACATTTTCCACTAGACTAGAGGCTGCTCCATTTGGACAAGTGGAATGATGCCCACCAACTTCAATCTGCCCCCAGGTGCCCACCTGCCTGCCTTTTTATCCACATCCAGTGTGGAAGATGGCACTGCCTTTCAGCTTCCTTCACCCTAGTCTCCATGTATCCCCTCTGCTCTGTGAGCAAAATAGGTCTTGCCCAGCTTGAGGAGGTCACAGGCAGCACCAGCTCTGAGCTGAAGCACCATCTTGCATCAGGGTCTATAAGGAGCTGTCCAATGTCCTTATTTGTGCCCTGACTGGACCAGACCTGCCTGCACTTCAGTATATGTAAAGGTCTGGGGAAGCTCAGGCCCAAGGGCCAAATGTGACACTCAAGCCCCCCCCCCCATCTGGTCCTCGGAAATCCACCACAAAGTGACAACCTCACTTTGTCTGCTTCAAACTCCATGCATCTCTGGATGAGTGAGTCCTTGAAGGAGCTGGGTATGTTTAGCCTGGAAAAGAGGAGATTGAGAAGAGATATGATAGCCATTTTCAAATACCTTAAGGGCCGTCACATGGAAGAGAGAACAAGCTTGTTTATCCTGTTCTGGAGGCTAGGACATGGACCAATGGGTTCAAGTTACAAGAAAGGAGATTCTAACTAAACATCAGGAAAAACTTCCTGCTAGTAAGAGCTGTTCAACACTCCCTTGAAAGGTCGTGGTCTCTCCTTCATTGGAGGTTTTTAAGCAGAGGTTGGATGGTCATCTGCCATGGATGTTTTAGCTGAGATTCCTGCATTGCAAGGGGTTGGACTAGATGACTCTTGGAGTCCCTCCCAACTCTACAACTCTATAGTTCTATAATTCTATTGTCAATAATGCCTCCTCTTCTCCAGGTGGAAGAGAGGAGTGTGTGTGTAGAAATTAGCCTGTTGTGCAAAGGTAGAATTTCCACTTGCTGCTTCATACATTTTTGCTTCTGTCTGTGCACTCCATGGGCGTGTGGCCTCTGCATGCTTGCCTAGAAGGGAACAAGGTCCTCAAATTGAAAACAGTTCCCCACCCCTGGGGGTAATGAATCGACTCTACCTATCAGTGGCGTAGCGTGGATTGTCAGCACCCGGGGCAAGGCAAGTAATTTGTGCCCCCTAACCCGTGGATTTGTGCCCCCTAACCCGTGGATTTGCGCCCCCTAACCCTAAGCCCCAGATGTTGCGCCCGGTGCAGCCAGCCCCCCCTGCACCCCCCACGCTACGCCACTGCTACCTATTCCTTCCTGGCTTGGTCTGCCAGAAGCAACTCAACCGGGCAGTATGCAGGGAGAAAAGCTCTCCCCTCTGACATGTAGTTTTCTATATGTGGGGATATTAAGTTTCCTACACCTCATTTTAAATTGCAGAGTCCGGACACAGGTCTCTACACACACACACACACACACACACTCCCCAACATCTACCAGTATATGTTCCTTGTGAGAGCCAGACCAACATCTGGCCCCAAACTCTGTACTTTTATCCCCAAATGTCCCTCTAGGCTGTTGTGGTTGTTTTCTTCACTTTAGATGATTTGTTGAAGGAAATAACTGACATGCCGGTTCTTTCATGTGCAATACAGGAGATTTGGGATTTGTAGTTTACAGCATCAGTGGTTTCCAGTACTAGCAAGAAACATCTGCGGTCGCATATCAATGTGAACAACTCTGGTAACAACTGAAATCCAATAAAGCGTATGGCGTTATTATTTGTTAGCCTTTTATTATGGAAAACTCTTTCACTGTGCGCGCTATAACCTGATTTATGCCATGCCATTTATCAAGAAAACATCTTGCTATTATACCTTGTTAACCAGCAAAAGAGACCCTTCTTTCAACATTATGAGAGGGTAAGGCGTGATAAATAATAAGCAGAGAAATAATTGTCAAGGCATTTACAAATTGATGCATTGTGAAAATATGACATCTTGATGGCTTCTGTTGGAAAACACGTACAAGGTAGTAATTTCTAGATTTGCACACATTTCCAGATTATTATAAAACAGGCAGGAAGAATTGGTGGGGGGGGGGGAGAGAGAACCTTAATTTAGAATGCCTGTACAACGTGTACAAAGTATTGTTCTGAAACTTTCAAGCAAAGTCACAAATAGGGATGTGTGGCAGCTGTTTCCTTATTTCTACAGATTTTGATTAATTGATTGATTGATTGATTGATTGATTGATATCTGCAATGGATTTGAATGTTTTTTTATGTATGTGTTTTTGTTGTTTTAGACAGTTTTTAGGAAATTCAAGCATAAATAAATGCACTTCTGAATAATGCAAATGCTGCCCATTGCTTTCAGTGGGGAGTACCTTTGGCCAGAAGATTGGAGAAGATCAGTCTACATCCCAATCCCAAAGAAGGGCAGTGCCAAAGAATGCTCCAACTACCGCACAATTGCACTCATTTCACACGCTAGCAAGGTTATGCTTAAAATTCTACAAGGAAGGCTCAAGCAGTATGTGGACCGAGAACTCCCAGAAGTGCAAGCTGGATTTAGAAGAGGCAGAGGAACCAGAGACCAAATTGCAAACATGCGCTGGATTATGGAGAAAGCTAGAGAGTTCCAGAAAGACATCTACTTCTGCTTCATTGACTATGCAAAAGCCTTTGACTGTGTCGACCACGGCAAACTATGGCAAGTTCTTAAAGAAATGGGAGTGCCAGATCACCTCATCTGTCTCCTGAGAAATCTCTATGTGGGACAAGAAGCTACAGTTAGAACTGGATATGGAACAACTGATTGGTTCAAAATTGGGAAAGGAGTACGACAAGGCTGTATTTTGTCTCCCTGCTTATTTAACTTATATGCAGAATTCATCATGCAAAAGGCTGGGCTGGATGAATCCCTAGCCGGAATTAAGATTGCCGGAAGAAATATCAACAACCTCAGATATGCAGATGACACAACCTTGATGGCAGAAAGTGAGGAGGAATTAAAGAACCTTTTAATGAGGGTGAAAGAGGAGAGCGCAAAATATGGTCTGAAGCTCAACATCAAAAAAACGAAGATCATGGCCACTGGTCCCATCACCTCCTGGCAAATAGAAGGGGAAGAAATAGAGGTAGTGAGAGATTTTACTTTCTTGGGCTCAATGATCACTGCAGATGGTGACAGCAGCCACGAAATTAAAAGACACCTGCTTCTTGGGAGAAGGGCAATGACAGGCCTAGACAGCATCTTGAGAAGTAGAGACATCACCTTGCCAACAAAGGTTCGTATAGTTAAAGCTATGGTTTTCCCAGTAGTGATGTATGGAAGTGAGAGCTGGACCATAAAGAAGGCTGATCGCCGAAGAATTGATGCTTTTGAATTATGGTGCTGGAGGAGACTCTTGAGAGTCCCATGGACTGCAAGAAGATCAAACCTCTCCATACTGAAGGAAATCAACCCTGAGTGCTCACTGGAAGGACAGATTGTGAAGCTGAGGCTCCAGTACTTTGGCCACCTCATGAGAAGAGAAGACTCCCTGGAGAAGACCCTGATGTTGGGAAAGATGGAGGGCACAAGGAGAAGGGGGCGACAGAGGACGAGATGGTTGGATAGTGTTTTCGAGGCTACCAGCATGAGTTTGACCAAACTGCGGGAGGCAGTAGAGGACAGAGGTGCCTGGCGTTCTCTGGTCCATGGGGTCACGAATAGTCAGACACGACTAAACGACTAAACAACAACAACCTTTGGACACTGTCTCTGTAAACTCTGCTACCTTTTGCTTCAGTTTGTACATCCAGCTTATGTTGTCATCGTCACCCCAAAATGTTGCAATGTGGAGTTTTCCTGTTCAGTGCCCCCTCCTCAGGTTACGCCATTCCTTTTTGGCTTTCTGACCCTCCCACCCCTCTGGGAACGGTGTGCCAACATTTTGTGGCTGCTGGGAATGCCATCCTCATTGGGCTGGAATTTAGAGCATGGGTTTTCCTCATGGGTTGCATTCCTAAAAGACTTTGGAATTTCTCAAACATACTGGTAATTCCCTCGTCTGTGTGGATTGCTTCATAAGAATCAGCACTCAAAGGATTGAGATTGCTCTTAGTAAATAGGATGACTGGAGCAAATCCAGTTAAAGTAAATTGGAAAGAAGTGGAAAGAAGCGGGGACCACTAGGGGTGCATTGGAAGATAGCTGACAATACCATCTCTCCAGCTCACACGAGGTAATTAAGAGGCTGATATGGAAGTATGCAGCCTCCCTGGTTACCCCAAGGGAATGGGGAACACTGTTGAAATTTCAAGCCCTTCTCACGAGAAGCTGGCCGCAGTCCAGGCACCCGGCTTGAATTCCTGTTGACCTCCCTGGCTGCATTCCCCAGCAGACGCAGGCAAGGTCTCGATCGACGATTCTTCTCAAACGTGAGAAGAACACACCCCTCTTTCCTGCCTCCCCCAGGCAGGAGAAAGAGATAGACAGAAACGTATTTACATGCTTTTATTTCTGTCTTTGCAGCGTTACAAAAAACGTGACTGCTCTCTCCATACTCCAGCAGTGTTGAAACTAAAACTCCCTGTACATCCTGTACAGCTCATATTACACTGTGAGGTAATTCTGGTGCTGCGCACTGTGAAATGACTGCCCCTCTGTTCCCACAGCTGTCCCAACATTCCAATCATGTTTACACTTCAAGCTAGGACTTTGCAGCTGCATTGCTTCATTATCGTAATGCCTGCAGTTGCCATAAATCACCCCCGGATTCGAAAGAAGGGGGTGAGGGCACTAGGCACACAGCCCTCGTATGAGACGGCTCTCCCTGAAGCTGTCTCTGATCATGCGGCCTGGTTGCAGGAGTTCAAAATAAACAATTAAAGAGAAGCAAATGCACATATTTCGAGTGAAGATTGGGAGTGAAGACTGCTAATTTAAGTGATCTCTGTGAAGTGAAGTGACGGGCTGGATTCAACAATAAATCAAGAAGAAGATACTTCAAAGGGTTGGCATGTCGGAACGGGACTGAAAGGGACTTTTCTTTTTTTATCTTATGTGAATACCTAACAACCCTCCCCCCAAGAAGAATCGTTGCAATTACTGATTACAAGCAGGATGATTAAGAACTGTGTGGAAATAAATTACTAAGCAAAGACATGGCTTGTGGGAAGTTTTGGAAAGGAACGAAAGGTCTTTGTGACGGTTATAAAAAGAGATTTATTACAGCAGGCCTGGCTTCAGGATGATCGAGGGGGAGGAAGACCACAGTTTGTTATTATATTGGATTGTGAGTTTGACCTGGCAGAATCCCCTAACAAGTGAGGACTGACAGGCCTGCAAGGATTAAGGGACAGACTTTAAGAATGTCTTGTATGGAAGTATGGAAATGGCGTCTGTTTGTTTTGATATGGCTCTTGGAGAATGCAAAATCCACACAGTAACAACGTTTGTTTTCAACCTGCTTGTGGAGACTACCAGAGGTCACAAAGAAAGGAGAGAGAGAGAGAGAGAGAGAGAGAGAGAGAGAGAGAGAGAGAGAGAGAGAGAGAGAGATATGAGAAACTCTCCAGTGGAAACCAAACAGCCATATATACTCCTTCAATTCAGGAAACATCAGCATTTGGGCACTCAGATAGCAGGTTTGATATACTAATATATCGGCTTAATATGTAATGTTAGGATTGCAGAAAGCTGTTGTAGGTCCATCGAGCTTTTCCAGCCTTGGTCAGGGATTGAACCTGGGTCTCTTTGAATGTTGAACTATGTGGTGGTTCTGATCATGGGAATAAGAGCTTGTCCCATGTGCTGCTTGAATGTCAGGCCTTAAATAAAGTTGCCTGTCCAGGAGCAACTGACCAAATTATGGAAACAAATGAACCACGTTTTTAATTTTTTTTTGGGGGGGAGGGGCAAGGTTTGCAACCTAAGCTGGTTCTTCTGTGGGTTCTTTTTTAAAATGAAATGTTAATTTTTGTGAAGCCCTTAAAAATGAAGATTGTGGGGAAAATGTAAAGAACTGAATTTTAGAAGGGGAAATTGAGAACTTGAGGGAAACTGAAAGTGACAGATTGATATTTAATAGTCATACAAATATATTTTTTTAAAGAGTAAAACTATCCCAGAAAACTATCCCAGGACAGGATAGATGATGATAATAATAACAATAATAAAAACAACAACAACAACAATTTATTTATATCCCGCCCATCTGGCTGGGTTTCCCCAGCCACTCTGGGTGGCTTCTAATAAAATATTAAAATACAGTAGTTCATCAAACTACTGTTCTCATGATAACAGTCACGAAATTAAAAGATGCCTGCTTCTTGGGAGAAAAGCAATGAAAAACATAGACAGCATCTTAAAAAGAAGAGACACCACCTTGCCGACAAAGGTGTGTTTTGTTAAAGCTATGGTTTTCCCAGTAGTGATGTATGGAAGTAAGAGCTGGATCATAAAGAAGGCTGATCGCCGAAGAATTGATGCTTTTGAATTACAGTGCTGGAGGAGACTCTTGAGAGTCCCATGGACTGCAAGAAGATCAAACCTATCCATTTTCTTAGGGAAATCAGCCCTGAGTGCTCACTGGAAGGACAGATCCTGAAGCTGAGGCTCCAATAGTTTGGCCACATCATGAGAAGAGAAGACTCCTTGGAAAAGACCCTGATGCTGGGAAAGATTGAGGGCACAAGGAGAAGGAGACAACAGAGGACAAGATGGTTGGACAGTGTTCTCAAAGCTAGCAGCATGAGCTTGTCCAAACTGCAGGAGGCAGCAGAAGACAGGAGTGCCTGGCGTGCTCTGGTCCATGGGGTCATGAAGAGTTGGATATGACTAAACGACATACAACAACAAAGTCCATCAAACATTAAAAGCTTTCCTGAACAGGGCTGCCTTCAGATGTCTTCTAAAAGTCTGCTAGTTGTTTTTCTCTTTGATGTCTGCTGGGAGGGCGTTCCACAGGGTGGGTGCCACTACTGAGAAGGCCCTCTGCCTGGTTCCCTGTAACTTGGCTTTTTGCAGTGAGGGAACCACCAGAAGGCCTTCAGCGCTGGACCTCAGATTCAAAAATAGAGATAGGTCCTACAAAGCAAGATATCTCCATTTTCACATGCCATAGAAAAGAGGTGAGTTTTCAATATATAGCAAAAGCCATAAAATGAAAATCCTAGACACACCTTTGTGGACTGGGAGTTTCACATGTTAAGGTCAACAACAGAGACCATCTTCTTCCAGGCTGCTATTCCTTGCACTTTTGAGGGTAGTGGAATGACCTAGAGAGCACTCCTCTCTGTTGATCTTAACACCTGAGAGGATCTGTAAAGATGTAGATGGTCTTTCAGATATGTGAGACACTACTAATGGTGTTGTTCTTTAAACACAAATGTGAGCACATTGAATTGGACCTGGAAACAAAATAAGGATGGTTCCTCTTCCACATTTTTGAAGCTAGGAGTTGAATGCCAGGAGCAAATTGGTCCAAGAATGCAATGTAACAATCTAAAATGTCACACAGGAAGAGTGATTGATATGCTATATTCAATGCCTTGTGTGTCCTTGTGGAGGAAGTCTGAGCGCTGGGCTGCAAAGTGTCAGTATTGATAATGAAATAGAAAATTAATAAAGAAAGAAATGTGAAATGGAGAGTAAATCAAACCCTGACATTTACAAATATCTAAAAACGGAAACTATCCTCTTGGTTTGTCGCTATTGTTATTTAGTACAAAATACTAAGCTGCACCCTGAAAGTTTATTAAATAAGAATCTCCTCTATATTATTGCTTTCCTCTAAGATAATCCATTTTTATGTGTGCATCGCCAGAGTAATACTGCAATTTATCCCACTTAGGGCAATTTTGAAATTTGCTTTCCTTTTAGATATATCTTATCGGCTCGCCAACTAAATCTTTCTTTGTCTGTTTTACATAAGCATGGTGTCTGCGGGCCACATCCAAAGTCTCTCACCACCCTGCTGATTTGTTATATGCCAGGTTCTCCAATACAGTGGTACCTCGGGTTACGTATGCTTCAGGTTACGTACGCTTCAGGATACAGACTAACCCAGAAATAGTACCTCAGGTTAAGAACATTGCTTCAGGATGTGAACAGAAATTGCGTGGTGGCAGCGTGGCAGCAACGGGAGGCCCCATTAGCTAAAGTGGTGCTTCAGGTTCAGAACAGTTTCAGGTTAAGAACGGACCTCCAGATTTAATTAAGTACATAACCAGAGGTACCACTGTACTTCCTCCCAGAGCTCTCACTGTAGGGATATAAGAGAATTTCGATGAAAGCAGAAACTCAGCCCCAGGAGCTCCACATTTGCCTCTGTGCCCCCTTGCCATTGACATGTGGGTACTATAAGGTTGCTCAACAAGGAATATAGCCCAGAAAAAACTTCCTCACTGGTGGAAGTCCCTTTGTCAGGTGAAGCAGAACCCAGGGTGAGGAACTGCAAATGCAAGCTAGCAAGCGGGTACGCACTGGCCAGTCTGTTGGGAAATTCACAATACAAACTAGCTCTCCACCCAAGCGAGATCAACAGGTATCAACATCACCATCAATTAAATTTCTATACTGCCCTTCATCAGAAGATCATAGGGTGATTTACAATATATGTAGGAGAATCAACCACGCCTCTTGTGTTTTGCCTGGTGCTGGGTGGCCCCAGGCTACACTGAGATGGTCCCACAATCGACTGGAACACATGTACTGTATTTTTCGCTCTATAACACGCACCCGACCATAACATGCACGTAGTTTTTAGAGGAGGAAAACAAGAAAAAAATATATTCTAAACAAAACAGTGGATGTATGTTTTTGTGGTTCATGCTGTGGCCACAGACATGTGACCTGACAGCGAGTTTGGAGTAGCCCAATGCAAAAATCCTGAGGATCCATGTGCATCCATGCTTTGTAACCACGTTTTTGCACCACTGCGGCCCCAGGCAACAGTGGGTGTGTTATTTTTTGGTGCAGGCTGTAGCCATGGACATGCTATGTGATCTGATGGTGAATTTGGGGTGACCCAGTGCAAAAATCCTGAGGATCCATGTGGATCCGTTCTTTGTAACCACGTTTTAAGTGGGGAGGGAAGGAAAAGCACTCAAGGGACAAGGAGCATGCGTGGGGTGGAGAAGGCTGCTGCTAATAATGAAGAAGAGATGTATAAGGGGAGAAGGCTCCTCTCCTCTCCCGCTTTGCTCCTTTAAAGCAAGCAGGCTCTGCTTTTCTCCCTCCTCCCTGCTCATCACCGGCTTAGCAAGCTGAAAAACTTTGCTGCTATTTAGCGAGCTGAGTGGGGAGGAGAGAGGGACAGAGAGCCTGCTTGCTTTAAAGGAACCAACCGGACAGGAGCCACTTATACTCGTGTAAGCGGCTCCTCTCCTCTCCTGCTTTGCTCCTTTAAAGAAGCAGGCTCTCTGTCCCTCTCTCCTCCCCACTCAGCGGCTCTTCTCCCGCTTTGCTGTTTCAAAGCGAGCCACGGAGGAGGGAAGGAAGGGGAACCATGGATCCTCTGCTCACGACTGCAGCAGATCCCCCCCATAGGCATTCCCTCCATAACAGGCACAGACATTTCCCCTTACTTTCTAGGAGGAAAAAAGGGAGTGTTATGGTGCAAAAAATACGGTAGATCAGGCCTGCTTATTGCTGCCTGGGTGAGGCTAAGCTCATTATTCCTTCTATGTAATGATTATAAGGATGGCTTGGAAAAGGCAGCGGGTGCAAAATGCAGCAGCCAAGCTGCTGATGGGAGCTAAGCAGCAGTGGCGTAGCGTGGGTTGTCAGCACCTGGGGCAAGGCAAGTAATTTGCACCCTCTAACCCGTGGATTTGCGCCCCCTAACCCTAACCCCCAGATGTTGCGCCCGATGCGGTTGCCCCCCTGCACCCCCCCACTATGCCACTGCTAAGCAGTAAGAACTTTATGATGGTAAGAGCTGTTTGACAGTGGAATGGGCTTCCTTGGAAGGTGGTAGACTCTCCTTCATGGAAGGTTTTCAATCAGAGGATGGATAGCCATCTGTCACAGATGCTTTAGTTGAGATTCCTGCATGGCAGGGGTTGGACTAGCTGACTCTCGAGTTCCCCTTCCAACTACAGTCCTATGATTCTATGACTAGATAGCCCTGGTTCTGGCACTGTTGCACTGTCTGCTGACACATTTCAGTGCCCAAATGAAACTGCTGGGTTTAACTAACAAAATTTGATATTACCCAATGCTTAATGGAATGCCTCTCCTGATGCAAACCTTATTGCACCCTAAGGTCATCATTTGGGGACTACCTCTGGATGACTCCTTGGAGAGAGGGTCAGACAATGGCAATGACACACACAGAGAGGCCTTTTCGGTTGTGGCCCCATACCTATGGTATGCTTTCCCAAGCAAGGCCTGTTTGGCACTCTTGCTAATATGTTTTTAGTGCCAGGTTAAGACAATCTACCTCTAAATATCAGTAACTTGGGTACATACAACTGGGGAGTGCTGTTACTGGCATGTCCTCCTGGTGGGCTTCCAAATGAGCATCTGGTTAGCCACTGTTGGGAACTGATTTCTGGACCAGATGGAGTGATGCAGCAAGATATTCTTAATCCCACTACAGTGGTACCTCGGGTTACATATGCTTCAGGTTACAGACTCCGCTAACCCAGAAATAACACCTCAGGTTAAGAACTTTGATTCAGGATGAGAACTGAAATCATGCTCTGGCGGCGTGGCAGCAGCGGGAGGCCCCATTAGCTAAAGTGGTGCTTCAGGTTAAGAACAGTTTCAGGTTAAGAATGGACCTCCAGAAAGAATTAAGTACTTAACCCGAGGTACCACTGTATAACTCAGAAAGACAAGGAAATATGTCCTCTAAGAGATTGAAACTGGGTTAGCTGGAGCCCTCATTTTCACCTAAGCATCTCTGTCTATCTATCTATCTATCTATCTATCTATCATCTATCTATCTATCTATCTATCTATCATCTATCTATCATCTATCTATCTATCTATTGAAATTAATAAATGCAAATATAATCAATTAACAACTCAAGACACATAGTCAACAAACTGCATCCACACAAAAGGAGCTTAGAAGCGGCACAAATCCACACAAAGCAGAACAAAATCATACGAAGCAGCCTATGATCAATAAATCAGCAGTAAAACCCAACAAGGGGGGAAATAAACAAGGATCAAGTTATAAGGCCTGGTAGATCAAGAAGATCTTCACTTGGTACAGGGAATATCCTAATGGAAGTACCAGGTGATCATTTCTGCAATTGAGCATTCCATTGCCAAGGTGCCGTTCTCTGTAGTAAGTGGCTCACATTATTAGACAGAGGGACCTGGAGAGGGGACTCTGGGGAATGTCTTAAAGGTCCTAGAGTTCCTTGGAGGAAAGGTGAGATAGAAATGTTCAAATAAAATAAAATAAAATAAAGCATTTTGCTGTCTTATTTTGTTCCCAGTACATTTTCATATGTGTGTAACCCATTGCAGTGGTCCATTGTGGACCAAGTGTCTCATGTAATGGCCAATCCTTGGAATCAAAAATCCCATTTTCTTTCTGGGGCTTGGCAGCCATGCTCCAGTCAAGTCCCGGGGCATACCAAAATGAATCTGCATGTCATCCATGAAGCAGGAGGCTGTCAGCAGGGCCCTCACCCCAAAGCACCAAATTGTTGAGCCCAGTTGAAAACTCATCTCCCAAGTCGGCACCTCAAGACAACGGATGTCTGGGCATTCTGTCATATCTCATTATTAGCTCTTTCCCCCTTTATAGCAACTGTTCATCAATGCCTGCAAGATACATTTGACAAATCATCTCTCTCTCTCTCTCTTTTCTAAAACAAAATTGAATTGTCCTGAATGAAATTTTAAAATAAACGTCTTCATTTGAGACCCAGCGATGCAGATCATCACATAGTTTATGGCTCCACTAATGGCCGTTACCTCGGGCAGCGGAAAGCCTGAAGACATGGAGCACAGCCTATATTAATTGTCCTATAAACCATCCTTTGTTTTGTCAGACTGCTGGAAATTAAGCGTCGTTGCCACAGCAACCTTTGAATTACCACCCTGCCATCCTGGCTTCAGCAGTGCTAAATTCTGTGCTCTGCTTAATGGGTCATCTGCACAGAGCTCAAAAGTCACCATGGGCTATGTTCAGAGCACCCATGCACACACCAAGGGATTGCATACACAGCATCTCTATGTTTCTGGTTTTTTAAAAATGCATTGATTGAACAGCACAATCAGTTAAATGACTCCAGTCGAGCCATTACTGCAGTTGACCATCTCCTCTTTCTCCAGGTTAACTCTTTTGCAGCACTTCCAACTTTTTACTTTTAAGAATGGGTTCATATCCTGCATGAAGAACAGATAGACTACTACACAGAGGAAGGACATTCCCCATCAAGTCCTCCACAGGCTCTCTCCTCCACCTGGAGACCCGAGTCAAATTCAGATCATTTTTGTCTAGTTGTTTAGTCGTGTCCGACTCTTCGTGACCCCATGGACCAGAGCACGCCAGGCACTTCTGTCTTCCACTGCCTCCCGCAGTTTGGTCAAACTCATGCTGGTAGCTTTGAGAACGCTGTCTAACCATCTCGTCCTCTGTCGTCCCCTTCTCTTTGTGCCCTCCATCTTTCCCAACATCAGGGTCTTTTCCAGGGAGTCTTCTCTTCTCATGAGGTGGCCAAAGTATTGGAGCCTCAGCTTCAGGATCTGTCCTTCCAGTGAGCACTCAGGGCTGATTTCCTTCAGAATGGAGAGGTTTGATTTTCTTACAGTCCATGGGACTCTCAAGAGTCTCCTCCAGCACCATAATTCAAAAGCATCAATTCTTCGGCAATCAGCCTTCTTTATAGTCCAGCTTTCACTTCCATACATCACTACATACATAGACACAAACAAAATGTGAGTCTGAACTGCTATTTGGAGAATGGTGTAGCAGTGACTTTCCTTTTGACACTACAGTGGGGATGGCCAACATGACTTTCCTCCAGATGTCATGAATATCTGGAGGAAAGCATCTTTGACCATGGACCATTCTATGGGATAAATGCAAAACAGGTAATTGATTATAACTTGCAGTGGAGTTTGGTCAATTATGGCTACATGGGACTTTGCCCAACCAAATTTAATCTGCCCTTAGAACTAAGCTGCCTTAGATGGACTATATGGGATTGGCAGAAATGACAGGCAGAATCCGAGACCAGGGAGAAGAGACGGCGGAAGAAGATTGGAAGAAATTTAAAGATTATTTACAGAAATATTGCAAAATTAATGAATGTTAGAATGATGTTGGATAGAAACTAAGTGGTTTCCAGCTGTAATGCCCTAAAAGAATATGGAAAATAAGGTTTAGAATTAGGTTAAAATTTATTGATAAGGATTTGCTGAACTAACAATTTGAATTGGAATACAAAAAAGGGAGGTATGAGGAGGTCTGGGAAATAAGTTAATGGAAATAAGTAATAGAAATTTTGTGTGCTTTTAATTATTTTCATTTTTGTATTTTTGTTATTTTTCTTTTCTTTTTTCTTTTTGATTTTTATTGTACTACTATTGAAAACTTTAATAAATATTCTTAAAAAAAAAAATAGAACTAAGCTGCCTTCTTAGTTACAACCAATGGAGTGGGTGGCCTAGACTGTTAGCGTCCTCCTTTTGTGCTTCAATGTTGCCCTTCAGAACTCAGCTGGGAGGAGAATTTTTGGCCCATACTAGAATTAGCTTGCTCTTCCTGTCATTGTTTCTGTTGAGCTCCTTGCCTTCCCCCCCAGCAGTCCTAATGGGCACCGGGCACCATGGATAACTTGAAATTAATAAAAGATAAACATGAGCTCCAAATGACTGGGCTAGTGATGTGAAATTGAAATCGAAACATGCAAGCTTCTTCGTCCTCCTAGTTCATAATTCTACTGTCTTGCCAAGCACATTTCAGAGGTGAAAATAAAGAAAATAAAAATCTTTTCATAGGAAATTATTTATTGTGGCTTTTGCAATATTAGTTGATCCCTTTGATCAATGTCATGCATTATCTCTGGAAGGCGTACTCATTAGTGTCTTTGGAACTGGCTGTTTATATCAGCTACCTAAATCACTGGAAAGGCTCGTTTTGTTAGCTTATTAAAATACCCGGTTCACTTAAACATGGTCTGATTTAGTCTGTCCACGTATAAATAATTACACAGCCAAAACCAGTGAATCAAACTGGAGATTTGACTAGATCTGGGCAGGGTTTGGAACATGGGGAAGTGCATGGCCAGTTTGCAATTCAGTGCCTAGATAGCAGCTGCAAACTTCCTACACAGAAGTCATGTAGACTAGAACAACTCTTCCACACAGCCTAACACAGTAAGTGAGATCCACATAGGGTAGCAAAGGGATGGGGAATTTGAGACCACCATTCCCTTGGTGTTGTTGGACTATAGTTCCCATCATCCATGACCACTGGCCATGCTGGCCAGGACTGATTATAGAATTGTTCTGGCTTCTGGGATTGCTGCGCAGCCTGCATTCGCTCCATAAGACACACACACCCTTACTTTTTAGGAGGGAAAAAGTGAGTCTTATAGAGCAAAAAATACGGTGGCTCTGTGAAGGGAATGGGAGTCCCCTAACAACTCCTAGCAAGCTTAGCAAACTAGATTTCCCATGATTCTTTGGGGAACTGTTTACATTTGTATTATACAGTCAAACGTTGGTTCCTGAATGCCTCCACTATCACACATTTCGGCTCCCGAACACGGAAAAACCAGGAAGTAAGTGCTCCGGTTTTCAAACATTTTTCGGAACCCGAAAACCTGAAGTCGCTTCCGCTTGAGTACAAGAAGCTCTTTCAGCCAATTGGAAGCCATGCCTCAGTTGTCGAACATTTCGGAAGTTGAACAGTCTTCCGGAACAGATTACGCTTGACAACTGAGGTTTTACTATACTACTTTAAATGTCTTATGCAGACGGGACCATTGTTGGACAGATGATATTAAAAAAACACACTGTATTGTTATACTACAAATAATATGAGATTCATAAGCAGACCCTGAACTAACTTCTTCCAACCTCCAATCTTGACCAGTATTGTCTACTCAGGCCATCAGCAGGTCTTCAGAGACCTACACAGAGGTTATTCTCCTTCTACCTGATCATTCAACCTACTATCTGATCTTTTAACTGGGAAGCTTGAGGAGAGGAGGGGGTTAAATATGAGATTTTCTCCATGAAAAGCTTGTGATCTATCACAGATTCACATCTCTTCCAATCCACCTTCTTAAGGAAGATAGCTACCGTAGATGTTTCTCAACTCTAGGTCTTCTACATCCAGAAAGTCTTGAGGCAAACTATGTTCCTGATATAATAACTTCGTGATGTCCTGGTGTCCAGGTCATGGAATGACTTAGAGGTCCTTATTATAAATATGCCATCATGGGCCAGGAACATAACATCTTTCTTTGGTGAAATACATTGACAATGTGAAGAAATCCTCCCCCTTCCCTGCTAAATATTTCATGAATGTCACCAGGACAAGAGCAAAGCGATATTTCTGAGGACTTTAAAATTAATACAGCAAAGTTGCCAATTTAATTTTTACTGGTGTGGGCAGTCTGTTTAAGAAAGAAAGAAAGAACATACTATGAATAGGGAGGGGTTGAAAAGAGAGATAATTGCTCACAAATCACCATGGACTAAAATGAAAAATATATAGCTACTAGTAAATTTAGCTGGCATTCTGCAAGCATGGATGAAGCATCACTGGCTGCTACCTCCGTGCCCAAGGTGGGTATCTGTAGAGGTAACAAGATTGCAACAGTACAATATTGTGCTCTACGTGGGGCTACCTTTGAAGGTGACTTGGAAACTGCAATTAATCCAGAATGCGGCAGCTAGACTGGTGACTGGGAGTGGCCGCTGAGACCATATAACACTGATCTTGAGAGATCTGCATTGGCCCCCAGTATGTTTCTGAGCACAATTCAAAGTATTGGTGCTGACCTTTAAAGCCCTAAAAGGCCTTGGTCCTGTATACCTGAAGGAGTGTCTCCACCCCCATCGTTCTACCCAGACACTGAGGTCCAGCACCAAGGGGCTTGTGGCAGTTTCCTCCCTGCGAGAAGTGAGGTTACAGGGAA
Organism: Podarcis melisellensis; assembly: GCF_964234715.1. Lineage (NCBI taxonomy): Eukaryota > Metazoa > Chordata > Lepidosauria > Squamata > Lacertidae > Podarcis > Podarcis melisellensis. Next base: position 56,386,355 of record NC_138543.1, on the reverse strand, counting down.
CCAGGCAGAGGGCCTTCTTGGTAGTGGCACCCGCCCTGTGGAGCACCCTCCCAGCAGATGTCAAGGAAATAAATGACTATCTGACTTTTAGAAGACATCTGAAGGCAGCCCTGTTTAGGGAAGTTTTTTATGTCTGATGTTTTATTCTGTTTATTATTCTGTTTAATATTCAGAGTGGCTGGGCAGCTCCCAAAAGGAGAAACCCAACCAGATAACCCAACCCATATTGTTGTTGTTGTTGTTGTTGTTGTTGTTGTTGTTGTTGTTGTTATGCCAGTAAAAATATCACCTGTGTTACATCTGGATATAAGCCTAGTGTTGAAAGTTGTGGCACAAAGCCAGTTCTATTTTAAATGCCCAGATTTTTTTATTATTATTATCTCCCATAGGTTTTTCAATAGGTTTAATTCTGCAACATCAATCAAACCAGTTAAAACAACCGAAATCCCAGGAAAACCTTCTACTGCATTGCATGTACCTTGTAGATGCAAAACAAAAATAGCTAATTAGCTTTATGGTGATATACAAAATATTTGCAAAGCATTATTTGGTGGAAGTAGGCCCACTTCTGCCTATAAACAGCCTTTTCCAAGCAATTATTTGACCACTTTGAGCCGTTGCCACATAAAAATCCAGAGCCTGAGACGAAGGAGAGGCCAAAATGGAAGCCGCAGACTGAATCTCAGCCAAAATGAGAGGAAGCCATCTGGTCCCAAGGCCCAGAGGAGCCAGGAAACTAAAGATTTGGCTTTAGGAGGGGAATTATATTTTATCTGCTTTCAGGGAGGGTGACGTGCGAAACAGTTGCACCAGAGTAATGCTGTCTCCTGCCTGTTCTTAGCTTGCAACAAAGAAATAGCAAAGGTGAAACAAAGCAACTCCAGCAAGTTTAGTTCAAGAATATAACAGGCAAAACTGACAACATGCCACCTATAACTCATCTAAACAAAACTGAAGAAAACAAGATAAAAAGAACAACCCATGGCTTAATTCCTGCACTGCAGGAGTTTGGACTAGGTGATCCTCTGGGTCACTTGCTACACGACAATTCAACAAACTTGTGATAATACAGGAAATTCATCATCCCGCCTAAAACCAGTGCAGATCTGCGTTGAATCTTGTGATGGGTTAAGGGGCTGCTTGTGCGTAAATGGCTGAGTTCTTAACTCCTGCAATCAGTTTCTAAACACTCCCAGTCCGTGGAGCTATGGGTGCATGGCTACCTCAATCGCTGGCAGAATCCGTCAGTGGGCGCTTCCGGAATTTGCGCCAACATAGGAGTTCCTTAACGGAAACCCTCCTTTTGGATTCTCTGCGTGACAGTTTCCGGCGCGGAGTGGGCGTCCCCAGCGGAGGTCCTGAAACCTCTCCACTGTTCTCACTGGAAGTATCTTGGAGCCATCCCTCCGACTGAGTTTCTGCGGGAACTCTCTCTCTCCCCCTGCTGGTTCCTTCCTCAGCATCCGAGGGTCTCCTAGCCTCCTTGAGCCCTTCCACCACCTGACTCTCCAATGGCAGTTCCCTGACAAATCTGTATGTGCTTCTTATAGCTACAGGTGCAAATTTATAAATAATTTTGTGATTTAATAAAGACGGCACATCTCACCACAGCGTGAGAGGGGGAGTCCATGTTCAGGTGACCTGTGTGCATCCTAAGCCTGCTTTGCAAATACAGTAGTACCTCAGGTTACAAACACTTCAGGTTTCAAACTCCGCTAACTTGGAAGTAGTTACCTTGGGTTGCAAACTTTGCCCTAGGATGAGAACGGAAATCGTGCGCTGGCAAAAGCGTACCTCAGGTTAAGAATAGTTTGGGGTTAAGAATGGACCTCCAGATCTAATCAAGTTTGTAACCCGAGGCACCACTGTACCATGGTTGGCACTGGGCACTGGTTCTCCGTAACTTCACTTAATGAAAGAAGCACCAGAAGGGCCTCAGAGCTGGACCTCAGTGTCTGTGCTGAATGATAGAGGTGGAAGAAGAGAAGAAGAAGAGTTTGGATTTGATATCCCGCTTTATCACTACCCGAAGGAGTCTCAAAGCAGCTAACATTCTCCTTTCCCTTCCTCCCCCACAACCAACACTCTGTGAGGTGAGTGGGGCTGAGAGACTTCAAAGAAGTGTGACTGGCCCAAGTCACTCAGCAGCTGCATGTGGAGGAGCAGAGACACGAACCCAGTTCCCCAGATTACGAGTCTATAGCTTTTAACCACTACACCACACTGGCTCTCTGGAGATGATTCTTCAGGTATACAGGGCCATCAAAGGCTGTTGGAATGTAGACCAGGATCCTTGCCCTACTGCCATGGCACGCCCGCTTTCTACTCCTGTCAATAAAGATTCTCCCAACTCTGTGTCCCCTCTTGTTATTTCACCCCTGTCATGGGGCCAATTAAGTTATCCTCAGAGGAGGTACATTTCTCCAAGTTCCATGTACAGACCCTCCAAGTGTCCCTATTTTCCAGGGACAGTCCCAGATTTACAGAAGCCACCCCAGTTTCTGATTTGATCCCAGAATGTCCACTTTTTCCTCAGGATGTCCCTGTTTTCATAAGAGAAATCTTGGAGGGTATGGACCTACGTCACCCTCAAGCCAAGGAGATAACTATACAACCTTTAGAAGACATCTGAAGGCAGCCCTGTGTAGGGAAGGTGTTGTTTTTTAAATGCTTAATGCTTTACAGTGGTAAAAAGAAAGGAAAACATCATGTTGCAGGAAGCAAACTACAGTGGTACCTCTGGTTAAGAACTTAATTCGTTCTGGAGGTCCATTCTTAACCTGAAACTGTTCTTAACCTGAAGCACCACTTTAGCTAATGGGGCCTCCTGCTGCTGCTGCGCCGCCGGAGTACGATTTCTGTTCTCATCCTGAAGCAAAGTTCTTAACCCGAGGTACTATTTCTGGGTTAGCAGAGTCTGTAACCTGAAGCGTATGTAACCTGAAGCGTATGTAACCCGAGGTACCACTGTATTGTGTTTTTATATATGTTGGAAACTGCCCAGAATGCCTGCAGCAACCCAGTCAAATGGGTCGGGGGATTATGATGATGATGATGATGATGATGATGATGATGATGATGATGATGATGATTAAATAGGGTGTCCCTATTTTGTTTGGAGAAATGTTGGAGGGAATGCATGCAAGATAGTGAAATAGTTATTCAATGTGGCTTTGTTTGCAAGTGGAATGGTCTACACACTGCAGATTGAAATGTGTCTTATTGGACAAGGGAAAGCAGATAGGCTGGAATGCTTCAGGGAAGTGGGGGGGGGGGACGGGACTTTGGAGCAACTGGTATGAACAGCAAAACGAGACCCAAAAATAGCTCTCACACATTATTCTGTGAAAATGAGTGGGCGAAGCTGATTAGCACAGACACTTGTTAGCTGGGGGGGGGGGATCTGTTCGTGTTAGGAAATCGACCAAGGGGGGTAAAAAATGCTTTTGCCTGAGGAATTTGATTATGTGACTCGATTCTTTGCACCCGGTAAGAAGGCCTGAAATAACGAGGGACGGTTGTGACTGGGGGGAAATAACAACTGGCTGATTTTTTGTTTCTGGAGTGGAGAAAGCCTGGCAAAACTATACAGAATGCCTCAAGGAATTCATGGTGTGAAATCACCAGAAGGGAGAAGGAACATAGGAAGCTGCCCTAAGTGAGGGGGAAAAGTATTTGATCCCCTGCTAAATTTGCCCGTTTGCCCTCTGAGGAAGAAATGACCAGTCCATAATTTTAATGGTAGGTTTATTGTAGCTGTGAGAGACAGAATAACAACAGGAAAAACCCCAGAAACCCAGAGGACAAAGTCAGAGATTATAAGGAATAACATAGCTGTGGTCTTCCAGGGTTTCAGACAGGGAGAGAAATTAAGACTTTCTGCCACTGAACTACCACCTGGCCCTGGCAGCTGCTGGGGTGTCTGTCTGACACAAGCGTCACTTATTTTATTTTATTTTTCAAATTTATATCTCATCACCACCCTATCACTAGGGAACTCATGGGGACAGGTCCATTTTAGTCACACTGCAAACCAGTGAGGTAGGTTACTCTGAGTGTGTTTGTGTGTTTGATTCTGTGATTGGCGCCGGGTCACTCTGTGAGCTGTATGGATGACGGGGGATTTAAATTCTGCTTTTAAGCTGTGATTATTTGTAGAGATGGGGGAGTGAAGTGGTTTGGTTCACATAGCATTGCTGTTATGTACTCAGTTGAATAGGATCCAAAATGCAGCAGTTTAATTGGTCCTAGAACATTAGGATTCAGAATGAATTATTCTGGTCCTAGAACAATAGGATTCAGATTGCAGCAGTCTGATTGGTCTGCAGGAGCCACCCAATCCAACTAAAGGTGGAAGTGAATCCGCAACCTGATTGGCCTAAAGGAGAATCCCAGAATTAGCCAATCACATGGGGCCCACTGTGTAAATAATGTATATAGATCAGACATTTCGGGGGAATTTCCATTCCTCACTACTATGAGCTGAATAAAGAGCATGAAATCCACACTCGACTGTGAGTATATTTCAGATGCCATTCAGATGTTTTTGAGCTTTTTTTTAAAAAAAGGAATACAGTGGTACCTCGGGTTACATACGCTTCAGGTTACATACGCTTCAGGTTACGGACTCCGCTAATCCAGAGATAGTTCTTCAGGTTAAGAACTTTGCTTCAGGATGAGAACAGAAATTATGCTCTGGTGGCGTGGCCCCATTAGCTAAAGTGGTGCTTCAGGTTAAGAACAGTTTCAGGTTAAGTGCAGACCTCCGGATTAAGTACTTAACCCGAGGTACCACTGTATGCCAAGAAGGCACATTTCTTCAATTGACTTTCCTAAGATCCATGACGAAGCGCCACCTTTTGGTAATTCTCCCTGGACATTGATTCTGCCTTTGAAATTCGGGAACATCCAGAAAAATATGGATGTATGGCAGCCCTAATTCACATATGACTTGTGCAGGTTTTCTTTGTGTTACGTGCCGCCACACTTATTGGAAAGTTATTGGATTCCATTTCTGTAAAGTGTCATGGAGACTTGAAGACATGAAAGCATAAAGTATATCCTGATATAGTTCCCAAATGTCACTTTATGTTTTAGTAATGCCTACCTGTTGTATAAGCAAAGCTTCATTTATTTTATTTTAGAATTCTACATGCATTTTATTTATTAATTTTAGTTGTGACTTCTGAACTTCTATGAACATCACAAACAATTGATATTTTGTTTTATTCCGCTGTGGTCCATGCACTAATGCAATAAACATTGTTCGTTCTTTTTAATGCAAATCTGCCTAATTCCTGTCTGAAAATGCACTATCCTTCAAAATTCATACTTTGAATTGTGTGGTGGCAGTTCCCCAACCAAACAAATAAGTACAAAAAGAGGGGGGCAGTGAAACATAGGTTATGCTCTACTCAGAATAGACCCATTAAAATTAATGACAAAGTTAAATCCATTCATTTCAATGAGCTTACCATGAATAAAATTTAATTGAATACCACCCATATATCATGGGGAAAGTGTGCAGAAAAATGCATAAAATCATGGAAATAATGCACAAATGCATTTAGAGTATTTTTTGCTCTATAAGACGCACTTTTCCCCTCCTAAAAACTAAGGGAAAATGTGTGTTAATCTTATGGAGCGAATGCAGACTGTGCACCTAAGCCAGAAGCCAGAACAGGGAGAGGGAGCGTTGCGCAGCGCAGCGCTCCTTCTCTCTGTTCTAGCTTCGGGTTTGCTGTGCAAAGCCTCCGGAGGGCAGCGGGATGAAGGCACCCACTGCCCTGCAGAGGCTTTGCGGGCTGTCCCAGAGCCTCTGCAGGACACGGGGACGAAGGCTCCCCGCTGCCCTGGGAGGCTGCACATGGCTCTTGTGGGAAGTGGGGGGGGGCTCTGTCCCTTCCCCCACCTCCCAGAAAAGCCCCCAAGAATCGTGCTCCCTTTAAAGAGCACACGGTTCTTGCGGGAGATGGGGGAAGGTACAGAGGGCAGCTCTTCCAGGCAGGAGGAGCCTTCATCCCACTGCCTGGGAGAGGCTTCAGTGGCTATCCCAGAAGCCAGAACAGCAAGAGGCTATCCCAGAAGCCAGATCCCTCTTGCTGCTCTGGCTTCTGGGATTCATAATTTTTCTTTCTTGTTTCCAACCCCCCTCCCCCAAAACTAGGTGTGTCTTATCATCTGGTGCGTCCTATAGAGCGAAAAATACGGTATGCTATAGAAAATTGCTTGTATATTCTTAAAAATAAGCAGAAAACGTGCATGGATTTTCATGAATACTTAAAAAAAATGGGGGGAAGGTTGCAAACTGATAGGGCAATGAGATGAACTGAAGACCGTGAAAATGAGAAACTGACAGATGTTAGAAAGACCAGATTCTTCTATCCCTTGTAGTTGTACACCACTGTACACTCAACTTCCGCATGACCCATGCTATAACAGATATCCCTGCAGTAAATTCATTCCAATCTAGTCTAGTCATCAAGCTCTATTAACCAAGAAATGACTTTCCTAAATGTAGCTATTTTGCCATATCAATTATCGACTCTGTGATATCTTACTTGAGCCACATGGGGGGAATATGAGTTTTTTGGCTATTATCCTTCAGGCTGAAGTTTTGTTCTTACGTTCTTTCCTGAGACTTTCTGAACCTGTTCTAAAAGATGCATAAAATTATATGACAAATCCAAAGCTTTTGAGCAAGGGAAGATAATAACTGACATTTCAATTGACTAATACATAGTTATAAATCAAGTAATTTTATATTGCCACAGATTTATTCATCTGAGAAACCCATCGGAAGCAGTAGGGTTTTAATAATGATATTCACATTAAATTACTTTCCAAGGCTAACCTCCAGCTAATGCAACATTCTATGCCGTGCTTTTTATTATTAGAGAAAGAGAAATCTAACGAAGAAGAAAAATGGAACATGGCAGGTCCTTTTGAGCACTCCTTGATTTCATGGTGGCGGGGAGCTTGTGCATGAGAAAGTTGCTGTTATGTGCCAATAGTTTCTAAAAAGGAGACTGATGTTGGCTCTCAAAACTGGATCTGAGCTGAAAGTAGTTAAAGCAATGCTTCCAGAGTGATTTCAGGGGCCAGAGAAGAGGGGTGATTATTTGGGGTAGAGTTTTCTTCCACACCTGTTACCTGTTCTTTCAGTTTAGTTCTCCTTGTTCCCACATCAATTTTTGATGTATATTTCTTCATTTAAGAAAGTTCTTATTCAAATTCAGCAGCATTTGAGTGTGAGTTTCTCATAATATCCATACAGTATTTTGTATGGCATTTTCTTAATATACATTTTTTGCAAATCATATTTTCCATAATCTTTCCCAATAGAATGCATTTTGTGTGCTATTTTCACAAATTTGTGCATTTCTTATGACCTCTTTGCCCTACTATACGGATTTTGTAAAGGTAAAGGACCCCTGGACGGTTAAGTCCAGTCAAAGGCAACTATGGGGTTGTGGCATTCATCTCGCTTTCAGGCCGAGGTTGCCGGCATCTGTCTGCAGACAGCTTTCCGGGTCATGTGGCCAGCAGGACTAAACCACTTCTGGTGCAACAAAACACTGTGACAGAAGCAGAGCACACAGAAACACTGTTTACCTTCCTGCCACAGCAGTACCTATTTATCTACTTGCACTGGCCTGTTTCCGAACTGCTAGGTTGGCAGGAGCTGGGACAGAGCAACGGGAGCTCACTCTGCACTGGTGGAGGAAGAGGAGTGGGGGGAGCGCACCGCCCCTGGCAGCATGATCCTGGTGGGGTGCCATTACGGCTGCCCCCCACACACACTTGGTGCCACGCCCCTGCAGACGGTGTGCCACGCCCCAGGACACATGCCAGCTCTGCCCCCACCTGCTTTCCACCCCCCAGTGCCAGAGCATGAAGCTTGGCCACTGTCACTCCGTTGTGGGGATTCGAACCACCGACCTTTTGTTTGGCAAGTCCAAGAGGCTCAGTGGTTTAGACCACAGCAACACTCACATCCCTAAACACATTTTGTACACATTGTTTGGCTGGACTGCAAATTTCAGAGGAGGAGGGCTGCATTTCAGTCCTTTTTTAAAAAAAGAAAGTGAATTACATAGGTCCACCTTTATATGCAAACTGAACCAAATTTCTCCTCCATTGCTAATTCCTCTCTAGAAGATACGAGAGGGGGAAAAGGAAGCAAGATGTCCTCAATCTGATTTGGTTTCACATTAATGGCATCAAAGTGAGGGCAAAACAGGGACTGTGTGCATATGATAAAAAAAGAATTTGGGAGAGGAAACATAAAATGGTTTCCAGCCAGGGGAGAGAACAAATGCTGCTGGCAGTAAATGAGGTAAAAATCTGTCCTTGTTTGGATTCCCTTCCCAATTCTCTCCCTCTCCCAACTGTTACCTTTTCAAGGTGTACTGAGTTATGGTGGACCTTGGACCTTGGTGGACCGTTGAAACCTTGGGTTGCGAAAGCGGCAAATCTGGAAGTCTTTTTTGCCACTCGTGCATGCGCAGAAGCACTCTATCATGCTGCACGTGTGTGCAGAAGCAGCGCCTCTGGATATAGATTTCCGTGGTGTAAACGGACCCCCAGGATGAATTAATTTCGTATCCAGAGCGTCCATTGTATGGGCAATCTATCCGGGAGATAAATTGTATTTCAATGAGTTAGTGATCTGACACAGGTACCCTTCCTACCTCTGTTCCTTCCCCCTCCCTGTCTCTTGTTAAGTTCTTTGAAGAACAGCCCTTAATTCCCTAATCAGTTGGGAGGAAGCGATAGTGCTGGGTATCTTCTTTGATGTTGGACATTGTTTTGAGAAAGTGAGGCATTGGAAGGGGGTGGCTAATGAATAATCTGCATGTAGAAGAAGAGAAGAGTTTGGATTTCATATCCCACTTTATCACTACCCAAAGGAGTCTCAAAGCGGCTAACATTCTCCTTTCCCTTCCTCCCCCACAACAAACACTCTGTGAGGTGAATGAGGCTGAGAGACTTCAGAGAAGTGTGACTGGCCCAAGGTCACCCAGCAGCTGCATGTGGAGGAGCGGAGACGCGAACCCAGTTCCCCAGATTACGGGTCTATCGCTCTTAACCACTACACCACACTGGCTCTCTGTAGCCAGTAGTGAATGATCTGCACATAGCCAGTCGAGCAAGCCACACAGGCTTGTATGGTTTGGGGATCGGATGGTTTGGGGCAGAGTTTCTGAGAAGCTTATGCATGGACTGATCGGCTGTGGGGCTGTGAAAACTGAGGCTACCAGGGGGAGTCACTTTGCTGCTTCTTGAGGGCTTCCAAGTGGCAGATTGAAGTGCTTGCTTGGTATGTATATATTGCTTGCTGTTTGGAATCAAATCTTTAATCTTCTCACTCACTTGTGCTTTGTATTACTTCTGAATCTCCTTTTAAAAGAACCACCTTGCATTTGGCAGGACATCGGACCAAGACGGTGGCCAACAGCTTATGCCCACAAGCATAACCTGAGCGCAACAGCACTCTCCCCACCTGCGATTCCTAGCATTCAGAGTCATAGTGCATTGAGCCATTATCATTAAGGATAAAATCAATAGCACTTTTAAAGCAGATATATGTCTGGATAGGTTAGTTCTTGCGTCCCTGACAACAGCAGGACTGTTCTTGCATTTGCATGTTCAGAAGCAGCCCAAAAGGTTGAGTTAACCCACAGACCCATAATATGAGTAACACAACTCATATTATGGGTTGTAAAGGCTATTTGGTAGCCTATGCATCCTATGAGATCATATATATTTTTATTTCAAGGCATTTTCTCTAGTGGGGGCTTCTAAGTGGTTTCTTTCCCACTGCATCCTTTGTCCAGTTAAATATGTCCCTGCGCATTGTATAGGAAGGAAGCCTGCTGACGCCGTGGTGAATGCCATGAATCTGAAAAAAAAAGCACTCCTGACATGTCCGACATAAATTAGTCATATAAAAGGCATCATTGCTAAACTGTCTGAACATAAAACAAAGTTCACTTAATATTGCTGAATGAGCTGCCCTGATAAGAGTCCTCTAGCTGTCCTTATTCCATCAGTAACTGGAAGCAGGAAAAGAATTATGATGGGGACAGAAGCACAGAGCATTATGTTTCTCAGCCGAGCAGAACCTAGTGGTCCAAATGTAGGGTCCAATCCTTCATTCTGTGAAGTTCTTTGAAGTTTTGGGGGCCCTTTTTGCTGTAATAGAAGTTGTTGAATGAATTCAGCTTGTTCTTTGGGCTGCACCATGGTTTGTGTGAGAGAATGAGCCAGAGAGAAAGAGAGAACAGTGAAAGGTGGAACAGAGATGGGGGAGTTATTCTATATATTTCTAACTATATTTCTCCTAATGCAATGTTTAAAGATGGACTTGTAGGTTCCTTCTTTGGAAAAAATGTCTGGGGGATTTTGAAAACTGGTGTCATGATTGTTTATCTCAGTGAAGACCTTACTTGGAAAATCAATACAACCCAGATGGTTAAGAAAGCCCAACAGAGACTCCATCTCCTCAGAGTATTATGAAAGAATGATGTCAATCAACATTTGATTATCTCCTTCTACCGGTCCACAACAGAAAGTGTCCTTTCATACTGCATCACGGTGTGTTACGCTGGTTTGACATCAACTGATAGGAAGTGCCTACAGAGGGTGTTGAATACAGCACAATATATTATGGGCTCTCCCGTGAATCTGCTGGATGACATCGCAGAAGAACGTTGCCTCAGAAGAGTGAGGAAAATTCTCAGGGATGATTCACACCCTGGCCGGCACTTTCTTGATCTCCTGCCCTCAGGAGGAAGATATAGAAGCATGATTAGTTGCACCAACAGGGTAAAGAACAGCTTCTATCCGTGGGCTGTTAGGCTGCTGAATGAAAAGATAACAACAGGGCAACTGACTTTCGGGTTTGGTGGGTGTGCGTCAGTAAACGAGGGGAATTAAGACCAAGAGAGCTGAGTGGGGGTGCTCATGTAATTTCACTGTATACAAGTTGTACAAGTGACAATAAAGTATTTCAATTTCTGACTAAAGGAGTTGCTAAAGAATTGTAAAATAAGGATGCAGCGAAAGGGAGGTATGGGGAAGTCGGGAGAAAGAAGGTGCATGAAAATAAGATTATGAAATTATACATGTTTAAATGTTTTGTATGTCTTTGTTTTGTGTTTTGTTTGTTTTTTATTATGTGTTTGAAAAATGAATAAAAAATTATTTAAAAAAAATAAAGTATTTCAATTTCAATTGAACACATTTTGCACAGTACCTACAAATATGTGATTCAGTACCTACAATTAGGTACTTGTTAGGTACTTGTAGGTACTTGTAGGATTCAGTACCTATAAGCAGGACTTTGTTTCAGCAAGAGCTCACCAGAGCTCAGCTCCAACCCCTCTCAGGTGGGCACCATTGCCTTTCTAAGTGATCAAGGGAGAAATTCATCATGAGCTCTGGCACCTCTTTTTCTAGAAAAATAGCATTGCCTACAAGTATGTGATACAATGAACTTCTCCATTAGTGATGAAGATCTTGTGGCCCTCCAGATGTTCTTCGACTGCAACTCCCACCATCCCTGACTACCAGTCTTGCAGGCAGCTGTGTATAGGAGTTTCAGTCCAAAAATATTCAAGGAGAAGGTTCACCAAACATCAACAGAAGCCAGCACCAGCCTTCTAATCAAAAATGGAGGTATGCAAAAGATCCTCTTCAACTAAAGTTCAATGAAAAAAATTCTAATTTATCTTCCCGGAAAATCCTTGAGAGTTTAAGCCAGGCAGAAGCATCATTAATGTTTATCTAAACATTTTACATGGTTTGAAAATTCAGTTCAATGCTAGAAGTGTATGGGACACCCTCAGAGAAATGTTCCCTGGTATTCTCAAAATCGTTGGTATTCCCTGAGAATTCTCCAAAGGCTGTGGCCACAGAGAAACAGTTCCAATATTTGTTTGGGTTTTGATGTATGTCTCTATTTCTGAATGAATACTCAACGACACAGTACAATAGTTCAAAACATTATTGCAGCCTTTGCCAAGCTGGTGACATTCAAATGCTTTGGACTACAACTCCCATGATCCCTAGCCAGGAGTTGTTGTCTGAGACATATGGAGACCACCAGTTTGGAGAAGACTGCATTATAGCAATTAGCAGGGGCATCAGCCAAGAAAAATAATGCAGTAGACAATGCAACACAGCTTGTAAACAATTTTAATATTTCATGGCATATCAAAGAAGCCCATGCTGAGAAAAACAAAATCAATTGCAAAACTGAAAATGAGGAAAACAAAATCCCAATAAACACAAATTAACAAAAATCGAGATGGGCAAGGCCATACTGTTGACCTTAGTTGACCCCCATTAGAGGTTAATTACTACATGATCAATATGTCTTATGAATAACTATGGACACAAGTAATCAATAGAAAGTGATAAAAGAAAAAGTAATCAATAAGCATTAGAGACCAGAAGGAAAAGGAAGAGAACAAAATATCACACTCTAAGAGTCACTGGGATTTGGGGCTTTGGTGAGGCCTGCGTACAATGATGGAAAAACCTTCCCTTCTATCGGATAATGAGCTGAGCTACTGAGATACACACACACACACACACACACACACAGTGTGCCTCCAAACAAACTGTAATGGGGGTCCAATGTTTTCTCAACTTCCCCAGGAGCCTTCAAACACCCACTCAGTCATGAGCCTAGGTTGTGGGTAGGTGAGGGAAGTATTATGAGTCACCAAGTGCTATGTTATTTCAGATAGCTCGGTAGATAGAGCATGAATCTCTAAATCTCAGGGTTGTGAGTTTGAGCCCTACACTGGGCAAAAGATTCCTGCCTTGCCTGGAGACAGGCAGTCTGGTTGTGCTACCCAGAGGAGTAATGACCACTGGGAGGAGCACAGAGAGAAGAAATGTCATGGTGCACCTGCAGTAGCACAACCGGATGGTTTCTTTTGCCCAAAACATGTCTCTCCTGTATTGGTCTCTACAGCCACAGCAGGCACGGTAACTATTCAACAGTTTGACTTCACTCCCAAAGGCACACTCCTCTGTTCTACAGATGCCATCTGCCACCAACAGTGAAGGCAGAACATAGGATTTCTAGCCAATGAAAGCCTCATCCTTCATTATTTGTCTGATCTTCTTTTAAAGCCATCCAAGTTGAGGGAAGTCGCAAGGGGACAGTTTCTCAGAGCAAAAGAAATTGCTGGATTGTATCCTTAGCTGGACGCGGGTGGTGCTGTGGATTAAACCACAGAGCCTAGGACTTGCCGATCAGAAGGTCGGTGGTTCGAATCCTTGCCACGGGGTGAGCTCCCGTTGCTCGGTCCCTGCTCCTGCCAACCTAGCAGTTCGAAAGCACGTCAAAGTGCAAGTAGATAAATAGGTACCGCTCTGGCAGGAAGCTAAACGGCATTTCTGTGCGCTGCTCCGGTTCGCCAGAAGTGGCTTAGTCATGCTGGCCACATGACCCGGAAGCTGTATGCCGGCTCCCTCGGCCAATAAAGCAAGATGAGCGCCGCAACCCCAGAGTCAGCCATGACTGGACCTAATGATCAGGGGTCCCTTTACCTTTATCCTTAGCTGGAAAAGGATTTTACCTTCCTCATCACATTCAGCTTCATAACACCCCTGTGGTTGTCACAGGTGTGTAGCTGAGGCTTAGGAACATAACTTGCACAAGGCCACCAATCGAGTCTATGGGTGAGCAGGCTTTTAATGTAACTTTCCTATCCCTAATGGTCAATCTCCCTTTCCATTGAAAACACCCAGCTCTTAAATGTAACGATTTCTCTTGCTTCACGTCTCACCTGCTCACAGCCTTTTGTGATTAATTTGTTATTGCAATCCGTCAGTTTGCATCTGGACACGAGCAGCAGAATGACACCCATATCTGAATAAGTTTCCCCCAGGGTTTTCATATCACTCTGTCCCACCATTACCTACGTTATCTAAATTGCCTGAACATGTTTGTGCACAACTAATGGATAATATTGTAAGAAATAATGCTTTGGCGAGACATAAATCTGGGTTGCAGGCCTTCCTGTTGCATAAAGAACGTGATAATGGCCTTTACGCATCATTTGTTTATATCACTGCAAAAGGCGCAATTGGCAAGGCATGTTGCGAAACTGACAATACCTTTGGTTTGAGCTCGCCGGCTGTAGCCTTTGCTTAACACCTGTAGCACCTCTGTCTCTGTGGTCCCTTTGGTAATTTTGGATCAGCTTAAGGTTGCTCCAATAACCCATAATATAAATATCAGTGCAAGGCACCTCAAAGTACAAGCAGCCCCATTCATTTCAACAAGAGGCAAATGCAGGCACACACTTTTTGTATTAGGCAAGCTGGAAGGAATTTGTGATTTCTGATATCAACTAAGCTGATCTGCACACCATGCATTAATGTGCAGATAGGTAGGTAGCAGTTTATGAGACTTCACACCTCTTTCTTGTCATCCTATAATGAAGAGTGTTCCAGATTTTACTGGAAAACACAAAAGGGAAGGCTGCTTTTCTGGCAACTGTGGGAAGGGAGAATACTCTTGTGCTGGGGTCCTGCTTTCATGCTTGGCCACTGTGAGAACAGGATTCTGGTCTACATGGGCCATTGGCCTGATCCAGCATGTTCTTCTTATGTTCTTCTGTTCTTATGGTGCTTATATGTCCCACATTTTAAGTACATTATGTATACAGTGGTACCTTGGGTTACATACGCTTCAGGTTACAGACTCCCCTAACCCAGAAATAGTACCTCAGGTTAATAACTTTGCTTCAGGATGAGAACAGAAATCGTGCGGCGGTGGTGCAGCAGCAGCAGGAGGCCCCATTAGCTAAAGTGGTGCTTCAGGTTAAGAACAGTTTCAGGTTAAGAACAGACCTCTGGAAGGAATTAATAACCAGAGGTACTATTTCTGGGTTAGCGGAGTCTGTAACCTGAAGCGTATGTAACCTGAAGCGTATGTAACCCAAGCTACCACTGTATCTGACTTTATTCATTAAAATGAATTTATAACCTGCCTTGTTGGGTACATTATCAGCTGACGATGACCACATTCAAGCACTGTGATGGTGTGAATATGGCCCAAGTTGTTTCTTTCACATTGTGGTCACTGGTCACTTGCAGCCACACATGTCAATTTCCACCAGGATCTTTCTAGATTGTAATCATTGCACGTTAGTAATTTCTAACTAGGATTTCTGCTGAGGTTATGGGGACGCAGGTGGTGCTGTGGTCTAAACCACTGAGCCTCTTGGGCTTGCTGATCAGAAGGTCAGCAGTTCGAATCCCTGTGATGGGAACGAGCTCCCGTTGTTCTGTCCCAGCTCCTGCCAACCTAGCAGTTCCAAAGCATGCCAGTGCAAGTAGATAAATAGGTACCACTGTGGTGGGAAGGTAAACAGCGTTTCCATGCGCTCTGGTTTCCATCACTGTGTCCTGTTGCATCAGAAGTGGTTTAGTCCTCTTGGCCACATGACCCAGAAAGCTGTCTGTGGACAAACGCCGGCTCCCTCAGCCTGAAAGCAAGATGAGCGCTGCAACCCCATAGTTGCCTGTGACTGAACATAACCATCCAGTGGTCCTTTACCTATTGGACCATCCTGACCCTCCTCAGGGCATTCTGGACAGCTGTGGGGCTCAATGACCACTCTCCAATGTGGAAAAGAAGCAAAGAGTTTGCTGACCTCAAGCAGGTCTGAAGGACCAGTCAGGAGGAGATCTGGAAACCTTTTAAACTCCTCCTCTCCCTGCCTTCCCATCAAGTCTCTGTAAAGTTTACAAGATAAAGGTCACTTAATCAATCTCCTGGGCTCCAGCCAGCCCATCTCAGCCAGAGGCAGAAGTCTTAAGATTGTACTGTCTCCAGCTGGTATAACACAGGTCAGTCAGAGCCCAACGAGATCAATTATTCGACTTCTGGTGTGTGTGAAAGAGTGGACTGTTTCTCAGCTTCTCCCTACCCTACAAGGACATTGTGGTGCTGCCTGGGGTAGGTGAATCTTGCTTCCAGGGTTTTCCATGTGAAAGAATTCTTTCTATTGGGATGAAAATTAATGGGCATCTATGATGATCCCTTGATGTTTCAATGGAATTATGATTCTGGTAGGCTTTTGCAAGACCCATATTTTCCCCCAAGTTGCAGCAAAATGTATCGAGGATTCATGCATATGCTGGACTCTTTGCAGAACTTTCCTGCATCATTTAATTCATTGTGTTGTCTTTGCATCTTTAAATGTCGCAGTGCAGAATATTAACCCAGTTCTACCTAGGATGCCTGACCTGTTCATATCACCTGGCATCTCACCCTCTTTGAATTAAAACTCAGGGTGGTGATTCCCCCCCCCCTCCCTTGTTAAGGCCTCATGTGCATGAGGGGCAGGAAGAAAGGTGAAAAGGGGGAGTCTGGAAAATCCCATCATAGAAAATAAGAGCTGAAATGTCCTTGGCACACTCATATTTCACCAAATAGATCAGGCGACAAAATCCCACGATAATTCACCTGCCATGACAAAACCCATAATGAGAACAGAAAATTGGGCCAATTCATTTATTCACCTGACATAGATTGCGACTCATGAGATGGTGGAGTGGCAAAAAGAGAGAAGTTACAGGGTGGAGTTAACCTACTCATGTAATAATCTCCCTCACATAACATTCAGAGGTCTGTGTGTGCCTTACCAGAATATAATAAAATAAAATTCTGCACCTAGGCAATCCTGCACCTAGATTCTGCAACAAGAAAAGTGGGATTGGGAAACCTGAATAAATGATCTAATTATTAGTGCATTAGACTTGTTGGTCGTAACATATGGAATGTCGCAAGGTGATTGACAATGCAAAAATGATGCATACTAAATAAAGAAACCAGATAAAAAAATTCAGCAGTTGAAACTCAGTGAACATGTCAGCTACAATGATCATACTAGCAACTTGTCAATGGGGGAAATGCACACAAACCTGAGCTCCAATTTCATTTTTGGCTCTGGCCAAATGTACATACAAGGTACAAGTAAAGGTGTTTCAGGTTTGCATCATTTTCTCATGCAGGGAGCACAAAAGCCCTGAACATACAAATAAAGTCTATCTGGACAAAGTCCAGGTTGGAATCTTCTGACTGACATCTACAGTGGTACCTTGGGTTACATACGCTTCAGGTTACATGCACTTCAGGTTACAGACTCTGCTAACCCAGAAACAGTACCTCGGGTTAAGAACTTTGCTTCAGGATGAGAACAGAAATCATGCTCTGGCGGCACGACAGCAACGGGAGGCCCCATTAGTTAAAGTGGTGCTTCCGGTTAGGAACACTTTCAGGTTAAGAACGGACCTCCGGGACGAATTAAGTACTTAACCCGAGGTACCACTGTATAACTCAGAGAGACAAGGAAATATGTCCTCTAAGAGATTGAAACTGGGTTAGCTGGAGCCCTCATTTTCACCTGAGCATCTCTGTCTGTCTACCTATCATCTATCTATCTATCTATCTATCTATCTATCTATCTATCTATCTATTGAAATTAATAAATGCAAATGTAATCAATTAACAACTCAAGACAAATAGTCAACAAACTGCACCCACACAAAAGGAGCTTCGTGATGTTTTCCTTTCTTTTCCTTATTTATTTATTTACCATATTTATATCCCAACTCTTCTCACTAAGGAGCTCAAGGTGGTGTACATGGTCTCTCCCCCTCATTTAATCCCCACAACAACCCTGTGAGGCAGACTAGGCTGAGTTGCAGTGACTGGCTCCCAAGGTCACCTGGGGAGCTGGATGGTCAAGTGGTGATTCGAACCCTGGTCACCCAGGTCTAACACACTTGGCACCATACTGGCTTTTTTTCTAAAGAAAGGTGATGACTTTGGATTCAGTCCAAATTGCAACTGGTGGTTGGCGCTGTCTTGCTAACAGCCCCAGCAATCTGTCTGGCAGTGTGCATGTGGCTTTCGAATGATGGGTAGTGATTAAATATGGTGGTGCTCTGATTTCAGCTCTTTCAACCCACTGAACAATTAAGTTTAATTGGCAGTCTAATGCCACAGAGTCTCCCCCAGACCCAAAATCTTTCCCCACCTTTTCTCCCTTTCATACCTCCCCTTCACAAAAGGGAGAGGTTGTTGCCAAAGGTTTTGGCTCAGTTCAGTACCAATTTTCTGAGACTCCTCCGGAAAAACAATTTCTCAAAGGACCTGTTGATGGCATTTTACCATTGTACTGTTGAGAGTGTATGAACTTATGGTCTGTGTGTGTCGTTTGGGAGCTGCACGGTCAGGGAAAAAACGATGCTGCCCAGAGTTGTAAAGACTGCAGAGAGAATAATTGGATGCACTCTTCCCACCTTGGATCAAATCTATGCTTCCAGGTGCCATAAGAAAGCTGCAGAGATAGAGCAGGATAGTGCGCACCCCTTAAATGAACTCTTTCAGCTTCTGCCTTCTGGAAGAAGGTACAGGGTTATAAAGACTAGGACTAGCCGCCTGAGAAACAGTTTCTATCCAAATGTGATTTTGGTTTTAAATGCAGTTTAATGAGTCTCTATGGGAGTATATTGTATTTAAAAATGGGGTATCAGAGTTTTTAGGGAGCTAACCACGTTTGGATAGCTGGGATAGCTTGTTGGTTTTTGAATGTCTTACGTATATTTTTTTCAATTTTGTTGTTCTGTATGGGACAATGACAATAAACAAATAACAAGGCTGGCCTTCCCAGTCTCAGCGCAGCCTCTGTCTATGTGCATAAGAAGCAAGCTACAGAATAAAAGAAGGTACCATGGCTGCACTCCTGTGCACATTTTCCTAGGAGGAAGCCCCAGTGAACTCAGAGAGGTTTACTTCTGAGCAGACATAGATAGGAGCACATGGGATTGTTGCAGCACATAGGATTGTACTGCAACTCTATTTATCGCCGCCCCAAATGAGGCTATTCTATGAGATGGAAAACACTGGATTTTGTTGGTTATAAACTGCTTTGAAATCGTAGGTATAAAACCCCCAGAGGGAGGGAAAATACACCAGGAATCTGTGAAACGACCTCTGCCACCACATGTCACATTGAATCAAATTGGCTATCGCTGTGCCGTGTGCTGACAGCACATTACGTGATGAGATTTGACATAATTTGGAGGAAAATATGGAGAGGAAATGTAACCTTTCCTGACATGTATTACATTAAAGCATCAATAGCATGAAGAACTGATAGCAGATCCATCTTCCTGGGGAATTAGACTCCAGAGAAGGACTCTTAAGGAGTGGGCAGATATAGATGCTGGGCGAAAGGTGTCCCCCAGGGTAATAAGGCAGATATTCTATTCACTTTCAAGGATACTTCCTGCATTGCATTTTTTTATTATTATTATCCTCAATATTTTCCAGCACTGCAAGATCTCACCTGCTGCACAGAGATGCGAACAGCTTCATTCACATCTATGTGTAGCAAGAGATCAGGTCCGTTTGGAAATTTCACTTGGTTCAGATTTCATGCTGAAAGTTTTGGCATCAAGAGGAATTTTCGGTGAAATACTCAATGAAGAGGAAACGACTCATATAGAAACACCATGTACAGTGGTACCTCTGGTTACGTACTTAATTTGTTCCAGAGGTCCATTCTTGACCTGAAACTGTACTTAACCTGAAGCACCACTTTAGCTAATGGGGCCTCCTGCTGCGGCTGCGCCGCCAGAACACAATTTCTGTTCTCATCCTGAAGTAAAGTTCTTAACCCAAGGTACTATTTCTGGGTTAGCAGAGTCTGTAACCTGAAGCGCATGTAACCTGAAGCGTATGTAACCTGAGGTACCACTGTAGTACAATCCACAGCGGGAAATATTCATTTCTTATTGAGGGAAGGAGGCTGAAAGGATGTGGGATGTTTCTTATATGAAATCAGATCATTGGTACTGTCCATACTGACCTACAGTCACCCTCCAGGGTTTTAGGCAGGGATCTCTCCCAAATCTACCTGCAGATTTCAGGCATTGAACATAGGACTTCATGCATGTAAAGTAGATTATCCACCACTGAATCACATCCTTTCCAAAACCAGTATTAATACACTATCTATACCACCAACATGAAGCCAGCAGAAGTCACTATACAACCAGCAGGAGAAAAATGCTAAGTCCCAGAGTTCTGGAATGCACACCTGGGAAGAACCAAAAAATTCCATAATCAAGGCAACTGGTGTGTTTCTGCAGAGGATATTCCATGGCCAATATGTGTCTTCACCGGCTCAATGGCTTCATTGCTTTTAAATATTTAAAATGTTACACTGCAGGGAGAAGCCATTACTCACTGGTAGAACACATGCTTTTGCATGGAAAAATTCCTAAATTTAATCCCTCACATCTCTAGCTGATAGAAGAGCTGGCGAAGATGAGACTGAGAGGAGATGT
This sequence comes from Podarcis melisellensis, assembly GCF_964234715.1. Taxonomy (NCBI): domain Eukaryota; kingdom Metazoa; phylum Chordata; class Lepidosauria; order Squamata; family Lacertidae; genus Podarcis; species Podarcis melisellensis. The sequence goes on along the minus strand of NC_138543.1, from coordinate 56,365,964 downwards.
GATAATCATCTTCAAATATCTAAAGGAAGCTTGCTTTCTCCTGCTCCAGAGAGTAGTGCCCAAACCAATGGCTTCGATTTCATAAGAGCTGTTTGACAGTGGAAGAGATTCACTTGGAAGATGATGGACTCTCCTATGTTGGAGGTTTTTAAGCAGAGGTTGGATGGCCATGGATGCTTTAATTAAGATTCTTACATTGCAGGGGATTGGACTAAATGACTCTGCAATTCTATGATGATGAGGAGGTGAGTTGGTGTGCAGCAGTAGGTGGGTGGAAGTTGCCCAACAGAGAAGTGCAGGAGGAGAGCGGACAGCTCCTTGTAAGTGAGATCTGCTGCCCCTTCAAGCTGTCTGGAGCCTGTTGCCCTGAGACCACAACTTCACCTCATCTCATGGGTAGGCTAGCCCTGAGTAGAGGAGGCTTCCCCATACTGCTGCCCTCCTGATGTTGTTGGACTGTAAGTCTCATAAACCTTGCCCATTGCCCATGCTGGATTGGGCTGGTTGGGGTTGGAGTCAAATACATCTGGACGACACAAGGCTGGAGAAGGTTGGAGTAGCCTAATAGACTAGAGGCTCAACTCTCAATTCAAAACATGTTTTAAATGCATTTGACCTATAGAGCTTCCCATGAATGGGAGGCTGAACTTGTTCCCATGGTTCAGCATGATCCTTGATAGCATCTGAGATCTTGAGTGGTCACAGAAAGCCCATAACACATCATGAAAGGGGTTTTGTGATATATCAATGAATGCACAAGTCAATATAATCCATCACAAGGGGGACACACCGAGAAGAGTTAGTTGCAACTAACACCTATTGGAATCAATTGGATTTAAATTAATCCTATTCCACTGCTTTCAGTTAATGGGATTAGCAGCACAATCCTAACCATGCCTACTCAGAAGGATTTGTTGCTGAATATAATGGGGGGTTTCTCCCAGGGAAGTGGGGTTAGGATTGCAGCTTTAGTCATCATTGACTTCCGGGGACTACGCGCAACCTCTCCCATTTGCCATTTAATTCTTTCAGCCTGTGTGAGAGTGACTCTTATTTAATGATAAGACCCAGGTTAAACTCCAAATTAAGATATGGTTGGAGATTGCAAGTCTACCTTCCCACCCCCTAATGTGAATTTTAATTAATATTATAACTGAAGGGGAAATGTAACTCATAAAATGTGTTCATCCAAGTTCTCGCTGCCTCGAAGCTGAACAAATAAATGTGGCTGAAATTCCATCAACGGAATACTTCAGGCACTTTTGGCTGCTTGCTTTTGCTATAGAAAGAAGAAGAAGAAGGGTCATTTATCCCATTCCATTTTAAATGTGGTACTGTCAGAGGTTGCCTGCCCTGAAGACTGTATCCCTTGGACAGCAGAGCTACAGAATGACTCCAGAAAGCAAAAGTAATTCAACAGAGTTTCTGGGAGCCAACATTGTTACAGGAAATAAACACGGACCTCAGAAATGGGAGACACAGATCCCAGTACAGCCAAAAGCTTTCTGGGTGGCACGGTCAAAGAAACAATTGCTTCAGCTTCTTAAACCTGTAAGTAAACCCCCAAGTAATATCTGCACCAAATTTTAGCAGAGGTGAATTGGGAGCTATCATTTGGGGACAAAGGTTAGTGAAATTCCTTAAGAAGGCTGGCATGCCCATACTCCTAAAATCTGTAACACAAGGGAACAGCTGTAGCCAAGTGGTATGGTATCTGTTGTGCATGCAGAACGACACAGGTTCAATCCCCAGGATATTAATACAGTGGTACCTTGGGTTACAGATGCTTCAGGTTACAGACTCTGCTAACCCAGAAATAGTACCTCTTAATAGGGTTAAGAACTTTGCTTCAGGATGAGAACAGACGTGCGGCAACAGCACAGCAGCAGCGGGAGGCCCCATTAGCGAAAGCGCGCCTCAGGTTAAGAACAGTTTCAGGTTAAGAAAGGACCTCCAGAATGAATTAAGTTCTTAACCAGAGGTACCATTGTATATACATTGTTGTAAGTTGGGGGGATTCCATTGTTGAAGGAACAAGGCAAGTCTCTTGGTGAATTAATGGGCCCAAACTATGGGTTTGTTCATGAAAGGAAGAAAGTTGCTCTATTTCAGAGGGCAAATGGATTGGCCCCCTCCCTCACCTGTATGGTAGTGAGAAAGACAAAAGTCAGTAAGAGAGAGGGGGGCGAGGGCTGGGCTGGGCTGGGCGTATGAAATAATAGAATCATAGAATTGTCAAATTGGTCATGTATTCCAACCTGCTGCAATGCAGGAATCTCTACCAAAGCATCCATTGATGATGGCCATCCAACCTCTGCTTAAAAACCTCCAAGGAAGAGGAGACCACCACTATCCAAGGGATGCCATTCCACTGTCAAACAGCTCTTACTGTCAGAAAGTTATTTGTGATGTTGTGTCAGAATCTCCTTCCATGTCACTTGAATCCATTGGTATGACTCTGACCCTCCAGAGCAGGAGAAAACAAGCATGCTCCTCCATGTGACAGCCCTTGAGATATTTGAAGATGGCTACCATATCTCTTATCAGCCTCCACTTTTCCAGGCTAAACACACCCAGCTCCTTCAACTGTTCCTCATAAGGCTTGATTTTCATACCCTTGATCATCTTGTTTGCCCTCCTCTGTACACGTTGCAGCTTGTCAATAAACTTCTTAAACTGTGGCACCCAGAAATGGACACAAGTATTCAAGGTGTGGTCTGACCAAGGGAGAAAAGAGTGGTACACAGTGCTCTTTTCCTAGAAAAAGAGATGCTGGAACTCACCATGAACATCTCCCTTGTTCTCTTATAATGGCTTTGGTGCCCACCTGAGAGGTGCCAGAACTGGGTTCCAGTCAATTCTGGCTGGGGGGAAAAAGCACTGGTGGTACTATTATTTGCCTTGATCTGGACACTATACTTCTGTTGATGCAACAGGCTGTTGGAAGAAACCAGAGAGTGAGATCAATGCCTGATTTCTGCTGGAATCCAAGGCTGTGGCTACGGGAGAAGCAAGACTTTCTGGGGTGTTAAGGCTGTGAGCCCCACCATAGTTGGCTCAGGTTGTGTATCTGTGTAAAGCAACTATATATCGTAAAGACCACAGACTTTAGGAAACTAATCCCTGGGTGGTAATAATAATAATAATAATAATAATAATAATAATAATAATAATAATAATAATAATAATTTTATTATTCATACCCTGCCCATCTGGCTGGGTTTCCTAAGCCACTCTGGGTGGCTTACAGCACATAAACAAATTGTAAAACATCAGTTACAGATAGGTAGCCGTGTTGGTCTGCCATAGTCAAAACAATTTTTTTTCCCTTCCAGTAGCACCTTAAAGACCAACTAAGTTAGTTCTTGGTATGAGCTTTCGTGTGCATGCACACTGTGTATCTGAAGAAGTGTGCATGCACACGAAAGCTCATACCAAGAACTAACTTAGTTGGTCTTTAAGGTGCTACTGGAAGGAATTTTTTTTTGTAAAACATCAGACATTAATTTTTTTCTGACACAGGGCTGCCTTCAGATGTCTTCTAAAAGTCATATAGTTGTTTATTTCCTTGATGTCTGATGGAAGGGTGTTCCATACGTTGGGCACCACTACTGAGAAGACCCTCTGCTGGTAAGTGCCTGGAACCTCTGGAATTACTTGTTTCTGTTCAAATACTCTTTTAAGCAGCTTACATTACGACTCCCTGTGCTCAAAACGTTTATTTTATTCAGAGATCTTAAATATATTTAGGCTTGCAGTTATACAGACCTACCTAGGAGTAAGTCCCATTGAACTCAACAGGCCATATTTCTGGGTAGATATATCTAGAATTGTGCTTTGAATGCCTACAACAAAAGAAGCCGTTCATTCATTAAGAGTAACAGACAGTGATAATTGCGCATTTAAAAAAATTACTCTAATAACTATAATGACAATAGATTCAATAGATTTTAGTTCTGAAAGAGCTATGATACTGCGCAGGAACAAAAGAAGAAATAAGCAAACTTGCATTCCACTTTTTGCCATAACTATTTCAGGTACTATATCGGACCCAGCCTGCCTCATTACCAGCAAAAGAAAATAACTTCTGTGACATATTGTGTAAGCCATTTTCTGCGGTAGCTCCCCCTTTATGGAATTCTGTGCCCAGGAAGGCTCATCTAGCGCCATCAATATATCTCTTTAGGTGCCAGGCAAAGACTTTGCTCTATAACCAGATCTTTGTTTTTAACTAACTGTGGCTTTTTTGAAATGAGTGGGGTGTTTTTTAATGTATTTTCCCTTTCTTGTTTGTTCTGGGCAAGATAAAGTGACTAAGAAATTATAACAGCAACAGCAGCAACTGTGTACACCACATTGAATGTTACTGTTGTGTGGTTTCCCCAATGAGTGCTGAGTTTTGCAGTTGTCAAGAGGGAGACACAAAAGCACCTCTCTGAAGAATGCCAGCAAACAAAGTCTTGCTGCTAGCACAGCTACCATTTTGTTGTTTGAGGAGCTAAAATCTCGTTTGTCTAACACAACATGCCCATGGACCTGCAATGACTCTTTTAAAGAGTCCATTCGAAAGATCGCACTGCCATTTTTGTTGTTTTACTGGGTGGGGCCAGAGGCGAATTGGGCAGAGAAATAAATGGGAATTTTACCACTTTACGCTAGACTAGTTTCTACGCACACATACACGATCCCTCTCTGTCCTCCATCGGAAGGCCAGCAAGAAGCACTTTTAACATTCAAGGACATGTTCCAGGCAGGGGGGAAAACACTCAAGAAACAGGAGTGGTGGTGACAGGTGTGGCCCAGGAAGGAATGTGGTGTGGGGACAGCCTCAATGGCTAAATACAGAGACCTAAAGGACTACATTTGCCTGCCAGGCTTGAGATATCTCCACTCGCTGGACTTGATGAACATTTCATCTGTTCCAGCAGAGATGTACCTTAACTAGACTTCACATGCATCTGAATTGCCCCTAATTGCCGAAAGCTTCTAGTGCATGTAAAATATCCATGCAGAAAAAGGCGTTGAGGTTTATCTCTTTGGAAATGCAATTACCTTGCATTTTGCATGCCAGGCTTGCTGTTTATAAGTCCATTTGAATATTTGTTCCTCAAGTCAGTGCTTTTGAAGCATCAGGTGTCATCGCGATTTCTATTATTTCCGCACACCCTCCACCCCACTCCTCTCTCCTTTAATAGAGACAAGCTAAATGTTCTCTTATTACCATTGCGAAGGAGGCCCATTAAATATTAAAGAGATGCCTCACTTCTTATTTGGCTGGTTGGCCTTTTTTTCGTTATTTAATGAAGACGATTGCCTCAAATGACGGCTGTGAAATGTTGACTGTATTAATTATAAAGGAACATAATACCCAAAAGCTGCTCAGCTGTAACTGAAAACACACACACACACACACACACACTTGGCCCTAGAGTTTGCTTAGGAAAGAGTGGCCTACAATCTGGGTCCTTGAAAAGAGAACAAGGCAAATTCACACCATACATTCAAAGCAACACGCTTGGACTACAGCAATGCGCTCTACTTGGGGCTACCTTTGTAGGTGACCAAGAAACTGCAACTAATCCAGAATGCGGCAGCTAGACTGGTGACTGGAAGTGGCCGCCAAGACCACATAACACCGGTCCTGAGAGATCTGCATTGGCTCCCAGTATGTTTCTGAGCACAATTCAAAGTGTTGGTGCTGACCTTTAAAGCCCTAAATGCCCTCAGTCCTGTATACCTGAAAGAGCGTCTCCACCCCCATTGTTCAGCTCTGAGGGCCTTCTGGCAGTTCCCTCACTGTGAGAAGTGAGGTTACAGGGAACCAGGCAGAGGGCCTTCTTGGTAGTGGCCCCTGCCCTGTGGAATGCCCTCCCAGCAGATGTCAAGGCAATAAACAACTATTTTACTTTTAAAAGATAACTGAAGGCGGCCCAGTATTGGGAAGTTTTTAATGTCTGACGCTGTATAGTTTTTAATATTCAGTTGGAAGCCGCCCTGAGTGGCTGGGGAAACCTAGCCAGAAGGGTGGGGTACAAATATTATTATTATTATTATTATTATTATTATTATTATTATTATTATTATTATTATTTATTATACCATTTTTAACAACCATGGCTCCCCCCCCCCCAGGAATTCTGGGAGCTGTATCTTCGCAGAAGACCTTCCAAGTGTCCCTGTTTTCTAGGGGCGGTCCCAGATTTACAGAAGCCATCCCAGCTTCTGATTTGATCCCGGAATGTCCCACTTTTCCTGAAGACGTGTCTATTTTCATCTGAGACATGTTGGAGGGTGTGGAGTTATGCAGTATGGAATTATATGATCCCCAAGCTAAGGAGATAAGTAACTATACAACCTTTAGAAGACTTCTGAAGGCAGCCCTCCCTCAGCCTAACCTCCCTCACAAGGTTATTGTGAGGGTGAAATGAGCAGAGTGGGGATCATGAATGCCAGATTGGACTTCTTAGAGGAAATGAGGGATGTCAATGCAATAAATAAATAAATACAAAAATAACCAAGTATGGGTTTTTCCCACTCCACAACTGCTAACATTTTCATGATTACTTGCTACTGGGCTCATTTTGAGCCACATTAAACCCCAATTACCTGAGGAAAATACGTATCCTATTCCTGAGTCGTAAAAGAAAGAAAACACACACCCCAACCTATCTGCTGTGTGATTTCTTTCAGAGCTTTACTTTGAAATTTAGATGGTTTTGTTTTGAGTCCTGGGTCCTTTGGCCCCTGTGAAATATTTTATAGATTTCCAGTTGTTGGTTGTTTTATTTTAAGGGGCGGTGGAGAGAAAAGCAATACCCCCAACACTCTGATTCTCGTTGCCTGACCTCCCCACCCCACCGAATCTCCTTTCTGAAATATAATCACAGAACGCTGAATGAGTGCCAAAGAAATTCCAATTACTGCACTGGCGATAACACCACTAGAAAGCTTTGAATAATTAACTGATTATTGTGTACAGGGGCTTCATTGGGATTTGTAATTTGCAAAACTTTTTCAATTATTTAGCCACATAATGTGGAAAAAGAGGGTGGGGGGAGAGGCAAGATGGAGAAGAAAATTGAAAATCCCATTAGCTTGTCCCACCTTTGTCCGATATGCCAGCTTAAGAACCTTTTGTACTTGAATGTACAAGAAGACAAGACATCTCTGAGACAAAGCTGCCAGACAAATGCAGCTGCCTTTTTTACTTACCATTCGACACGTAGAAAACAAGATTTGTCTTCCTTGATCAAACTAAGGGTCTTTTTTTTTCTTTTTATGAACACTAGGAGAAAGCTGCTGGGTCAGGTCAAAGGCCTATCTAGTCCAATTTTTCCTCCCTCACAGCTACTCACCAGAGGCAACTCACACGGAAGATATGAGCACAACAGCTCTCTCCTTGTGACAACCAGCAACTGGTATTCAGAAGCAGACAGAATGTGGAGGCAGAACACAAAGTAGCCATTGATATCTCCCATGAACTTGTCTAATTCTCTTTTAAAGGTGTGGAACAGGCAAGGGCGGTCTTTGGTAATATGGCACCCTGAACAAGGACAATATTGGATGCCCCCACTCCCGACTGAATATATGTTATGTTCACAATAATTCCTTTTTTTACATTGCTTTTTTACAAATCTTCTCAGTAGGGACCTTCATAATTATATAATTGTTGCTGTTGTTATTCCTATTTTGTGCCCCCTTGGCTTAGTGCCCTGTGCGGTGGAACTTCCTGCAGTGCCCTAAATCTGGTGCTGGACCAAGGATGTTCCTGAAGGCCAGACAGAGAGGGCTGGAGATCCATATTCTTCCCCTCTGCCTGAGGTTCCCCATCCCTGGTCAAAACTATTATTATTATTGTTATATATTTATTTACACCCTGACTCAAGGTCGTTTACAATAAACATAATAGAATTAAAAACACACACACACGCACACACACACACACACACACAAACAATTAAAAACATGCATTCACAACAAAAACAACATGGCAGCAGGGCTTTCAGTAAAAGCAGTTGGCTCCCAAAAGCCTCTTGGAATAAGAATGTCTTCACCTACCAGTGCAAAGACAGCAAGGAGGGAGCCAGTCTGGTTTCTCTAGGGAGCAACCACTGAGGAGACCCTCTCCCATGTCCCCACCAAGGGGACATGCCTGTGAGAGTGGTGGGACTGAGAGAAGGGCCTCCCTTGAAGATCTCAAAACCCAGGCAGGTTCATATCAGAGAATATGGTCCTTCATATAGCTTTGACCTAAGCTGTACAGTCGTACCTTGGTTCTCAAACTCCTTGTGACTCGAATGTTTTGGCACCCGCAAGCTGCAAACCCGGGAGTGAGTGTTCCGGCTTGCGTACGTTATTTGGGACCACACGTCCGACGTGGCTTCTACAGCTTTCGATTGAGTCCAGGAAGTTCCTGCAGCCAATTGGAAGCTGCGCCTTGGTTTTTGACTGTTTTCAGAAGTTGAATGGACTTCCGTTCAAGAACCAAGGTATGACTGTATAGGGTTTTATAAGTCATAACCTGACCTTTGAATTGTGCCTGGAGACAGAATAGTAGGCAGTGGAGCTCTTGCAGCAAGCGAGTCATATACTCTCTAAAGCCAGCCCCAGTTCTTTACTACTACTACTACTACTAATAATAATAATAATTTATTATTTATACCCCTCCCATCTGGCTGAACTTCCCCAAGCACTCTGGGCAGCTTCCAACAGAATATTAAAATACAGTAATACATCAAACATTAAAAGCTTCCCTAAACAGGGCTGCCTTCAGATGTTTTCTGAAAGTCTAGTAGTTGTTGTTCTCTTTGACATCTGGTGGGAGGGCATTCCACAGGGCGGGCACCACTACCAAGAAGGCCCTCTGCCTGGTTCCCTGTAACTTGGCTTCTCGCAGTGAGGGAACCACCAGAAGGCCCTCGGAGCTGGACCTCAGTGTCCAGGCTGAACAATGGGGGTGGAGACGCTCCTTCAGGTATACTGGACTGAGGCCATTTAGGGCTTTAAACACCAGCACCAACACTTTGAATTGTGCTTGGAAACGTACTGGGAGCCAATGTAGGTCTTTCAAGACCAGTGTTATGTGGTTTCAGTGGCCGCTCTCAGTTACCAGTCTCCTCCTCCTCCTCCTCCTCCTCCTCCTCCTCCTCCTCCTCCTCCTTCTTTGAAGATTTTCTTGTTTTACAAAATAATCAAACAAGGAAAGGTACATATAGTCAGTTCTTTGAGGTGGATGAAGTTATTGGGCACTTTCCAAAGGCAGCCCCACATAGAGCGTATTGCAGTAATCTAAGCAGGATGTAACTAAGGCAAATTAGCCCTCCAGTTGCTTCCTAGAGAGATTCTCCTCCACTGAACAAGGGATTCCACTGAACGACTGCTAAGCACCTGCCTTACTGCCAACCTAAACAAAAAACAAGAACCAGACAGCGTATGCTTTGAAGCATCTGGGAAAGAAACACACAGACCTGCTTATATTACAGCTTCATTGCAAAGGGAGCGAGAGGGGAGAGCACAGTTTCTTCTTGTTGTTTTCTGAAAGGAAAAGCCATGGTGAATGTAAGCGGTTTGACCTTTGCTGAACTGATGCCATTTCCTCTCTGATAGTCATCAAGTTTCAACTAGGAAGAGCACGACTTCAAATAAAGAGTGTGGAATAAGGCCTATTATGGCAGCAGGGCTTCCTCCCTCCACACAAGAGACTGATGGTAACAAATTATAAATCAACATAACCCCCCGCTTTCGCCTCTAAATTATTGAGTGGGAAACTAAAACCTTGGAGAGGCTTAAGCAATCTATCAGTCGCTAAGCTTGTGTTGGAAAATTAGCTCGTGATATGTAATGATCTTTCCTATACATTTTAATTCCTTTTAACTGTTTAAATAGAATTTGAGTAATAGCTTCTTAATGTTCACCACAGAAGGTAACTAAATCTTTAATGGACTCTCGTTGCAGCCAACTTAATATCATAATTTAATTGGAGATTGCACAGGCACGCACACACAGGAATAACAGCCGTATTTTTGTCAACCTTGCTTTCTTAAATATTTAGATTTACCAAGTTAGTCATGGGTCCCTCCACCCACTTGCCACAGAACTGTAGTTTAGCTACATAGTGTTGATTTTTATATCTCTCTGAAGTGTACTTTATGCCAAAATGCACTATTAGGTCCATAATTTAATAATGTAAGAGGAGCCTGATGGATTAGGTCAATGACCCATCTAGTCCAGCATCCTGTTCTCAAAGTAGTCACCTAAATGCTTGGATGAAATACGCAAGCAGGATTCAAGCACAAGAGGCTTCTCTCCTCCTGTGGTCCACAGCAACTGGTATTCAGAAGCATTACTGCCTCTGACCATGGAGGACCTAGTAGCCATCAACAGTCCTCTCCATGAATTTGTCTCCTGCTCTTTTAAACCCATCTAAGTTAGTGGCTGACATAATAATAATAATAATAATAATAATAATAATAATAATAATAATAATTTATTTATACCCCACCCATCTGGCTGGGCTTCCCCAGCCACTCTGGGCGGCTTCCAAAAAATATTAACATACTGTAATACACCAAACATTAAAAGCTTCCCTAAACAGGGCTGCCTTCAAATGTCTTCTAAAAGTCTGGAAGTTGTTCTCTTTGACATCTGGTGGGAGGGCATTCCACAGGGAGGGCGCCACTACCGAGAAGGCCCTCTGCCTGGTTCCCTGTAACCTCACTTCTCACAGGGAGGGAACTGCCAGAAGGCTCTCGGAGCTGGACCTCAGTGTCAGGGCTGAACGATGGGGATGGAGACGCTCCTTCAGGATACTCCTTCAGGTATTGAGGCCATTTAGGGCTTTAAAGGTCAGCACCAACACTTTGAAGTGTGCTCGGAAACATACTGGGAGCCAATGTATGTCTTTCAAGACACTGTCTTCTGTGGGCGTGAGTTCCATAGTTTAACTATGCATTCAGTCCCCTCTCTTTCCCTTTTGACTTGTCTATTTAAATTCCATAAGTCATCACCAACTCAGACTACGGATAGCCATTACAGGAGAAACATAGGGAGTGCATAAAATACCACTTGAAAGTTTACCACTTCTGTTCTTCCCCCCAAAAAATCAATTGCACCTGCAGTATACATCAATCACCAGAACATAGGAGGAAACAGCAGATCTGCACTCAACAACCAACAACAGAGCTCAGGTGGCGAACCAGTGTCCCACTAGAAGGCTAATCATTTTGAGATGACCCCTTAGAGACAAAGCAATTTACTGAGTTTAGTTTTCCTTTCCTTTCTGTTATTTGTACTTGTACTTGGCCATGGGGATGGGTGAATCTGTCAATTTTGGTTTCTGTCTATTTCTCATTTTTCCAGTCCTAAATTCAGTATGTCACATTTATGCTTCTATCTGATTCTTATTTTTATTTTTTTTGCTTTTTCTGTCTGATTATTATTCTTAACCCTCATGAACCCTCAGCATTTCAATATGAATTTCTCCTAGTATTTTGGTAGACAATTTTGCTTTATTAATTTTTTTGGAAGACCTTTCTCCAAATATAATGCACGATTTTACATTATTTTCACTAATATATTCATTTTGATGCAAAGGTAAAGGTAAATAATCCCTGGATGGCTAAGTACAGTCAAAGGCGACTTTGGGATGTGGCACTCACCTCACTTTTCAGGCCAAGGGAGCCAGCATTTGTCCACAGAAAGCTTTCCGGGTCATGTGGCCAGCATGACTAAACCGCTTCAGGCACAACGGGACACCATGATGAGTGCCAGAGTGCACGGAAATGCCGTTTACCTTCCTGCCATAGCAGTACTTACTTATCTACTTGCACTGGTGTGTTTTCAAACTGCTAGGTTGGCAGAAGCTGGGAAGGAGCAACAGGAGCTCACCCTGTTGCGCGAATTCAAACTGCCAACCTTTTGATCGCCAAGCCCAAGAGGCTCAGTGGTTTAGACCACAGCACCATCCAAGTCCACTCATTTTGCTGCACACTTTACCCTTGCATATGTATTTTTTGCACACATTATTTGACTAGGGAACTGCATTGAAAAATTCAGAGTAGCAAAATTTCTGAAGCATGGCTGCATTTCCGTTCATATCCTTCTTCCCCGAAAGTGTGACTTAATGCAAATGCAAACTGAATCAAATTTCTCCACCATACAGTATGCGTTCCCTGGACCATGGGTGACTTTTAAAAAGGACCTTCTTTTGCATTGTGGTTTTTAGAGCTGGGAACATTAATTGAAGCTATGTGAATATCTGGCATATCTCAGCCATTCCCAGGTGCGAAGCCAAGTCTGAAATTCACATTGCATTAGGGATGTCCAAGATGGCTTGAGATGTACGATTGACCTCGCTCACAGTTGGTTAGTTTCCAATCCATTAGTTCACACAACTCACATTTTTCACTTCATTACTTCACAGTTTGTTGGTTCATAATTTTTCTGTCTGTAACAATCAGCTTTGGTGTTATACACGAGAGAGGTTAAACAAAGGGCAGATAGGTATAATTAAGCTTTTGGTGGAAGGCGAGAAAAGAGTGAAACAGCAGAAACAAATAGTGTGATGTCTTTGGACCAGCTGTTTAACCCAAAGCAAAAAAATGTTAATTTTACGAAAAAAGGAAATGCTGTTTGTCTAGTCTTTCACTTCTCTTGAGATTCTTCAGTTTAATCTGTAGTTTGGTCTGAGATTTCTCTTTAGGTAAAAATCAGCGACAATTTAGAACTTGTACCAAGTTAGATCCTTGGTTCATCTAGCTCAGTCTTGTCAACACTGTCTACAAGTGGCTTCAGACAGGAGTCTCTCCCAGCCTGACTTAAAGACAGCAGTGATTGATGACATTTGCCAAAAGGAGAGAAAAAGAGGTGGCTGGTTCAGCCCAGTGGCCCAGTTAGTCCACCATCCTGTTCCCACAGAGGCCAGGCAGATGTCTCTGGGAAGACCGTATTCTGACCCCCAGAAACTGAGCTGTGACTACTCAAGGTTTTCCCATTCACTTTTATTGAGAAAAAGCTTTTGGTGCATTAACCCCTCAATGCACTTCTGACAATACACATAGAAAAGGATAATACTAGCCCAAAAATGGAAAGATGATAAGATACCAACCAAAGAAGAATGGCAAGAAAAACTGATGGAATATGCTGAAATGGCGATGCTAACTGGAAAACGTAGAGACAAGGACAACAGAGATTTTTTAAAAGATTGCAAACTATTTATCTTGTACTTACAGAAACATTATAAAGTAGTGGACTACTAGTTGTCCATTAGCTGCTGCACCACTGGCACACGATTTCCATTCTCATCCTGGGGCAAAGTTCTCAACTCGAGGTAACTCTTCCAGGTTAGTGGAGTTTGTAACCTGAGGTGTTTGTAACCTGAGGCCTTTGTAACTTGAGGTACCACTGTATCTTCTTCTATCTGTCCTGAATCTTCCATCGTTCAGCTTCACAGGCTGTCCCCAAGTTCTGTGGCAGTACTTCTTACTTGCCTTTTCAGTTTAGACATTCCAAATCTCCACCCGCACCTCCAATTATCACAAGAACAACAAAATCCAAGATGGCGGGGGCACTACTCAAACACTGCCCCATAACAATGCTGGGAAAGTGGTAGCCAAATGCCTATTCAAAGTTGCTACCCCCCTTTTTTAAAAAAAACCAACTCATTTGGCATCTCTCTTCCTCCAAAATTGCCTGAGGAGAAACCTACCAATCCATTCTGAAATATGGTTTGGGCGAGACAGCTGTGTGGTACCCTCTCCTTGCCCACTGACACACCAGCAGTGCAACTCTTTAAGCAACAGTCTTCCCTCAACTTTCCTCAGATGTTTCCTCATAGGAGAAATCTCCACATTTGCTTTGAATGTTGCCTCAGGCAACACCATTGGAAATATTGCAGAAAGTGCTCGTGAGGGTTTGTAGGCTATGTACTCTCTCTACAGGTTCCCCCTTCCCAGCAGGAATAGAGCTACATCCACATTTGTTTAGAATTTCACTGTTCAATTTGCATTGTTCATCTCAGGTTAGTATTCCACTGTTTAGCTTATTTTTAGCCATCTGCCAGAAGTTCGTATAATCCACGTGATTTTTTATTTTAGAGCTCCCTTCTATGCCTACACAAACACCTTGCTGATGGGACAATGAGTTCTCAGGTTGCAATTCACCACTCAGAATCTTTTGCCTTCCATTTGATTAGCCATAACTATTTGCTGCCATTCAAGTTTATGACCGTGCTGTAAAAGATGGCTTAATGGACCACTAGTCCTGGGTGGGAAATTATCCCATTACAGAAGCGCTGAGGATATAAAATTAGCGGAGACAGCCAATTCCCTCACTTGATAGCCACGTGCAGTCCACAGACCAGAGTGTTTGAAAAGAAAATTCCATCTTGGCACCCTGATCCTAAATCTGCTGACTTGGAAGTAAGAAGAGGGCAATATGGAACCCCTTGTTTTCTTTCTGAGGTTTTGATGGAGATGAAGATTTGGTTTTCTTTGATTCTGCCCAAACTCTGGAAGCATGCTCCCCAAATTTCTGAGTGAGCCTCAAAGAGGCTAGACCTCATTGTGCAGGCAAGGAGATCCCAGAAGAACAAGGGGTGCAGAGCTGGTGCCAATCCTTTGGTGCATAATAGAAGCACTCTCTTCCCATTTTTGGGATTTCATCTATTTTGGGAAGGTTGGGGTTGAAGGTTGGGGAGGAGAAATTTGATTCTGATTGCATGTTAATGAGAAATTAAATGATTTGCACTTATCAAACCAATATGTGAACCAAAGCACTGTTGGAGGCAGCAATGCCAACTGCTGGGAAGAAGGGAGAGTGTTGTTTAACTTAGTTCCTGCTTGAAGGCTTCCCATAGCTGATCTTTGTTCCATTCTACAGCTCTTGGTGTGAACCTAGGATGTGGTCATCTGTGCCAGTCTAAACAACAGCCTGTCTATGCCTTCAGAATACAGCCTTGGGGGAGTTGACAGTTCCAGACTTCATGCAGGCAAACTGCAGGTTTAAATTATCCCTCACATTAAAAAGTGAGTAAAAATATAAACCCCTTGCAGCTAGAAAGCTAGCATATCAGGGGAATGTTTGAAGTCTTGTATGCTAAGGCTGGATTGCTAACATTAGTTTTAACATGGAGGGATCTTTTTCATATATATGAAGTTGCAGCCATACCTACAACATCCATTACCAATTACTGCAATGTGACACAAGCAACAGTATCATTCACAGGTGGGTGAGTTGCAGAGCAACATTACACACACAGGATCAGACAGGATCAGCAAGAGGGGTGGGGTTTTGTCCCACCTCATCATAAGTTCCTGATAGGGAGTGGTGATGCTTGAAGGAAGGACTGAAAATCTCTTTAAAATGCATGCCCCTACTTTGCAACTGGTATTCAACCAGTCCCCAGGAACACCCACTCCAAAAGGCTGGGTTGATATCTGGATCAGATTGCTTTTGCTCCTTACATTTGCAGGCGCTGAAAACAATTAATTAAAGGATCACTGGAATAAATCAATAAATTCATTAATCACTGTTTAAAATGTATGTGTTTGGGGTTTTTTATATCTTAAAAAACCCCTCAGTTTTTCATCACAGTTATCACCCTTGAAAGCAGGATCTGTTTTGTTTTTTAATGCTGATGAACCTATTGGAGCCTGCCCCTCCTCTATGTATATATTTCAAGCAGCGAAGTATTGATGGGTTTTTAAGCAATAAGTTACATATATTTGTTATATTTAGAAAGTGATGCGGCTATGCTATCTTTAGGCTAGAATGGGGTAGGTGCTACCCTGAAAACATTCTGGCCCTCCAGCCCTCTCTGTCCAGCCCTCCAAACTCTACCCAGGCCACACCCCTCAATCACTCTCCTTCACACCCCTGGTTGGAATGGGTGGTCAAGCCCTGCTAGTGCCTTTTGCTTGCCTGAATGGAGGAGACGGAGTAGTGCTTGCATGTGTGTTGAAGCTAGTTTTCTAACACAAAGGTAATGAAGGAATGGGTTTCTGTGTAGTAAGTTTAAAAACTGACTCAACCTCCCCTTTTTTGTTCTTTCAAAAGAGAGCACTTTTAAATGCGTAAAATTTGAACTGTTGAGCAAAACCATAATAAGGACACAACTGCATAAACAGTTCTCTCCTTTATCAGTCACGGCAAGGGATAGCCTTGGCTCTCCAGGGGAACAAAGAAAACACGTCAGAACTTTATCTTATGTCCTGACCACAAAATATGTGCAAGACCAATGTCCGGGGAAAACGCCAAAAGCATGTTCCCAGAGATTATGACGTCTTCCCAGATAAGAGTAGGAAGAGGAAGATCCTTTTATGGTCAGAAGTACAGGAAGGAAGATCCTTTTATGGTTGAGAGTACCAGAGCAGGAACATATATATATAAGGAACATATACAAGTTGACGTGGCTGGGGAAGGGGGAGAGGATGCCTGGAGGATATATAAACTGCATGAAACTTGTCATTTCTTTGGACTTCCTGTGGACTCAGCACGCAAGTGCCTTCTGCTATCCGGAGAGCAGAATAAACTCTTTCTTCGAACCAACTCGGTGTCATTTTGACTTCCTTCCTCCTGTCCCGGAGCAACACAGACCCAATCGGTGAACTCCAATAAGGCTACGGTAAAAATTGCATTTTTGCTCTGTTCAGCTTTGCTTCTGGGTCCACCCACCATGAGCTCAAAAGGTTGCCACACCTCTTGCCTTATAGAGGTTCCCACATCTACTTTACACCCTTTTGTTTAGAGCATTCCAGACACTCCACATGCCTTATGATGCAGTGGTAAGGCATAACACAAATAACCAGGGATGGGGAATGTGGCCTCCATTCTGACAAATGTTCTCCTCCACTAACTGCTGTTTCATGGTGCTGGTTGCAATTGACCTTTACCCTTGTCCCCAGTTCCATAGAAACTAGAGTAGGACGTTCTGCATTCCCCTATTGCTTCACTTGCAGTTTCCTGGAAGAAGAAGAAGAAGAAGAAGAAGAAGAAGAAGGAGAAGGAGAAGGAGAAGGAGAAGGAGAAGGAGAAGGAGAAGGAGAAGGAGAAGAAGAAGAAGAAGAAGAAGAAGAAGAAGAAGAAGAAGAAGAAGAAGAAGAAGAAGTAAAGGACCCTGGACAGTTAAGTCCAGTCAAAGGTGACTATGGGGTTGTGGCGCTCATCTCGCTTTCAGGCTGAGACAGCCACTGTTTGTCTACAGAAAGCTTTCCGGGTCATGTGGCCAGAATGACCAAACCGCTTCTGGTGCAACGGGACACCGTGACAGAAACCAGAGTGCATGGAAATGCCGTTTACCTTCCTGCTGCAGCAGTACCTATTTATCTACTTGCACTGGTGTGCTTTCGAACTGCTAGGTTGGCAAGAGCTGGGACAGATCAATGGGAGCTCACTCTGTTGCGGGGATTCGAACCACCAACCTTCCGACTGGCAAGCCCAAGAGGCTCAGTAGTTTAGACCACAGAGCCACCTGCGTCCTTGTTGTTGTTAGGCTTCCCCAGTCACTCTGGGTGGCTTACAGTACGTATAAAAACAGTAAAACATCAAACATTAAAAACTTCCTGATACAGGGTTGCCTTCAGATGTCTTCTAAAAGTTGTGTAGTTCTTTATCTCCTTGACATCTGATGGGAAGGCGTTCCACAGGGAAGGCCCTCTGTCTGGTCCCCTGTAACTTCACTTCTTGCAGTGAGGGAATCAGGAGGAGACCCTCGAAGGAGGACCTCAGTGTCTGGGCTGAATGATGGGGGAGACATATGTGGCTGAGACATGCTTTCTGCCTGGTACATGTTAGCTGCATTTCAGTGGGTGGACTAGATGACACTTGGAAGTCCCTTACAACTCTACAGTTCTACAGTTCTGCGATTCTACATCCAAATAGCATATAAATGGCATTGAAAGCAATGGACCCCCCCAAAAAAATAATCTTCCTAGTGTTGGGTGGTAATTCCTCCTGCACCTATCTCTTTGCATTAATTTCCTTGATATGCATTAAAGCATATCAGTGATATCCTCTTTTTACAGATATCAGATGGACATTCATTACTTGATAGCTTTACAAAAGCCACTGGGGGCTTTGATCATCAAATGGAAATGACCACAGCTCATTGCAATCCCATTTTTGCTTTAGTGCCGCACAATTCATGAAACAAAAACCACAGACTCCCTATTTATATGCTTCTGAAACCTGCTAATTAAATTACAAGAAGGAAATAGGTTTTTCTCTTTCTGCACGATATTAAAAAATCTACCACCCTATTTCAAGTCAAAGGCAGGGAGAGAGAGAAGGAAATATCAAGGAACACTGTTAGAGGTCTCCCATTGTCCCCTACATGCACTTATTTTTTTAATAATATCCTCTCCTTCTTACTGTCAGCTCTTCTATGATAAGCAATTATTTTCTTCCTGTAGACATCCTACATTAAAAATGTCCTGCTGTTTGGATGAAAATATCACACATTTGCCTTCCAACAAAGAGTAGAATGAGTTTAAGCTTTTCATTTAAGAAAGAAAATATTCCAATCGAAACTTGGTGCATATGCAATGTCATATACATAATTTCAACTTTTCAGTCCAACACTGTTATGATATTGTAGAGTTGGAAAAGGTTCAGAAAAAACAACCAAAATGATCAATGGGATGAAGAGACTATCCTATGTTATGGCCATAGTTCAACAATAGAGCATCTGTCCCAAGTTAAATTCCTGGCATCTCCAGGGAGTCTCAAACTTTGGAGAATCACTGTCAGTCAGTGTAGACAATGCAGAGATAAATTGGCCAATCGGTCAGACATGTTATCAGTCAATTCATTGTGCGCCTCTGCTCCTACATTCATTTAGTTCAGCCCTAAGCTCTTTCGTATGCATGCTTGCTCCTTCGTTTACAACCATTCAAGTGGAATGGAATAAAATGGGGAATTTGTATGGAGAGGTGGAGCAGAGAGATGGGTAAAAAGAAAGAAGGTGGAATGGGAAGGAAGAGGGAAGGAAGGAAGGAAGGAAGGAAGGAAGGAAGGAAGGAAGGAAGGAAGGAAGGAAGGAAGGGAGGGAGGGGCATAGAGATGAAAGAAAAATGGGAATACAGTGGTACTTTGGTTCTCAAATGCTTTGGTACTCAAGCAACTTGGAACCCAAACACTGCAAACCTGAAAGTAAATGTTCTGGTTTGCAAACTTTTTTTGGAAGCCGAACGTGCTCCATTTTGAGTGCCACTGCGTTAAGCTGAGTTCTGTCTTATTTTGCTATTTATTTTGCATTTTTGTTTTTGCAGTTTTTATGTTTTGTTTTTGTGACACTGTGGAACCCAAATCAGCTAATGATTGATTGATTGTGTGACTGCAGTCCATTGTTTATTGCTTTCATTTTATGGGTCAATGGTCTCGTTAGATAGTAAAATTCATGTTAAAATGCTGTTTTAGGGGTTGTTTTTAAATGTCTGGAACGGATTAATCCATTTTGCATTACTTTCTATGGGAAAGCGCACCTTGGTTTTGGAATGCTTTGGTTTTGGAATGGACTTCCGGCAAGGATTAAGTTTGAGAACCAAGGTACCAAAGTAAAGGAAAAAGAAATGCATGGGAAAGGGAAAGAAGAGAGGAAGGAGGGAGAAATTAAGCTACAAGGAAGACCTGAAAACAAGACGGCATTAAAGCTGGCCTACCAGGAATAGAAGCCTACCTTTGACCTTGACATGTCATGGGCTGAGAAATTAAACTTTTTTCTTTTTCCTTTGTCCTTCAGCATCCCACTGGAACCCAAGCCCCCACTCCTAATCTAAGCAGAAGCTCACTTGAGGGTTTGGAGCACTTCAGCTAAGTGACTCTGTCTATTTCTCATTTTAATGTTCTCCCGTGCATCATTATTTACCTATCACCATGAGTGTTAATGGTGCTGAACACCAGGCCATTTTCGCTGGACAAATAGCGCTATTCACTTGAAAGGCAGAATGTGAAAATGATACAGTACAACTCTGCTTGGAACAGATGCAGAATGGTGCATGGTCAGCTGGGTGCAAATGAGGCGTGAGGCGGTGGTTGTTCAAAAATGGATTTTTTAAAAACAGCAACAACAACGGGGGTGTATTATTTGCAGGAAGGCAACTTGGTGCAAGTTGCCTGGTGATGGGCTATTCCAGAGAGGGAGGTGGCAGAGTCCATTTCCCAAATTTAGAAACCAAAGGACAGTGATTCAGCTGAGTAAACTGAGCAAACAAGCCAGGATTTACTTTGGCTTGAAGTCCTGCGTAGACACATACGGACATTAGTCTCAGTGAAATCCCTGGGCCTTACTTCAGAACAGACAAGATTTGAATTGTGCATTATTGTACTATCCTTCAGTCTTGGTGGAGTGAGTCTAAACTACTGTGATAGTTCTTTACAAAGATCCATTATATATGTGCTTTTCTTTTTATCCCTTTTAACATTTCCCCCTTTTTTCATTCTTTAAATTTCCCTGGAGAATACATTATGAACACCTGTATTCTGGTACAGATACCACAACTTGTAGGAGTAAACATTTGTAAAACACCTTCTTAAGTGATCCACGTTAGTACCAACCTTTGGAACTGGTATTTTGTTTTCTGGATAATTTGTGAATGGAATTAAGCTCTACCATTCTCCCACAAATGTGCTTTGTTCCTCTCGTCCATCTTAATTTGTGAATCTATTTTCTCTTAAGGGCAAACATTCTCTTGCACCAAACATTCAAGTTCACACTTTTTAAGTCCTTCCAGAATGTGGCTATAACCATAATATATATTGATTTTCTTTCCTTTTTAAATTTTGCTATTTTCCCATGGATATTTATTTAACATATGGGTGGCATCCAAGGATAGTCCTACCAAGAATAGATGCACTGAAGTCAAGAAGCCTAAGTTATTTATGTCCATCGATTTCAGAGGGTCTACTCTGGGTAGAATCCAACTTAGTTGAATTCAACCCCACGTATTGAAAAATGGGCCTACCCTTCTTTTACATAGGATGTCCAAGGCATCTAAAATTACTAAAACCATCAGAAAAGTGGAAACAATAATAGCTAAGCATAAAACACTGAATGAAATCCAAATACCTAGCAGAATGACCAGCAGCTTAAATACTTTTTAAAAGGAGGGCCCTTCTTCTTCTTCTTTGGCAATCACTCATAGTCTAGTAATATTGTCTTCCATGAACACCATTTTAAAACTTAGTTTGTATGTGACTGTGTAGGTGAATTCTGGATCCACACGTCCTTCCACAGTGGGGACATAGGTTTCTGGGCAGGAGTTGATCACAGTGTGGATTTGCCAAGTGTGCCTTCCTCTTAGCACGTTTCTCCCTTGTGTCCTGAGTTTGAGTGTCTTCAAAGCCCATGACACCTTTGGTAAAGGCTGTTCTCCAATTGGAGTGCTCGCAGGCCAGTGTTTCCCAGTTGTTGGTGTTTATACTACATATTTAAAGATTTGCTTTGATAGAGTCTTTAAACCTCTTTTGTTGACCACCAGCATTACGCTTTCCATTTTTAAGTTTGGAATAGGGTAGTTGCTTTGGAAGACGATCATCAGGCATCCGTACAACATGACCAGTCCAACGAAGTTGAGAGGCAGAGGCAATAGGAGGACATATCAGGAATAGGGAATGACTTTCCATCAAGCTTGCTATTGTCCACAATGACTTGCAGTAGCTCACAGGGATTTTACATGCAACATATTTGCCAGCCCTGTCTGGAGATGCCAGTGTATGCAACTGGGATTTTCTGCATCCAAAGCAGATGTTCTGCCACTGAGCAATGGACCGTTTACCTCCAGAGCAGCTATATTGCAGTTATAGTAACGAGGGACATCAATCAGATGCCTGAAAACAATTAAAACCATTCCCTACAAAAGGAAACGCCTTTCTGTAAAAGAAGGCCTGAAACTGGAGGTCGAACAACAGAGAAAGAGCGAATGGGGCATACCTAGGAAGGGCGGTCCAGAGCTCAAGCATGACAGAGGCAAATTTAGGGAGGCACGACCTGTTTGCCCGCACTGGGAACTAAGCTGAGAGGGTGCTGCAGGGGAGCATCACAGTGGCAAACTTTGGATTCTCAAATTTCAGTAGTGCCCTGTACAACGCTAAAATTGGGTGCCTCTCTCCTCGCACATCCTGTCCCACAGCATTGTTTTGGAGTCCTCTACAGTGCAGCACAAGGGACGTGGCTGGCGCTGTGGGTTAAACCACAGAGCCTAGGACTTGCTGATCAGGTCAGCGGTTCGAATCCCCTCGACGGGGTGAGCTCCCGTTGCTCAGTCCCTGCTCCTGCCAACCTAGCAGTTTGAAAGCACATCAAAGTGCAAGTAGATAAATAGGTACCGCTCCAGCGTGAAGGTAAACGGTGTTTCCGTGCACTGCTCTGGTTTGCCAGAAGTGGCTTAGTCACGCTGGCCACATGGCCCGGAAGCTGTACGCTGGCTCCCTCGGCCAATAAAGCAAGATGAGCACCGCAACCCCAGAGTCAGTCGCTACTGGACCTAATGTTGAGGGGTCCCTTTACCTTTACCTTACAGTGCAGTGCTACCCTAAAACCTCTTCTGGGAGCTGCAGCAATAACGAACAATGGAAGATGAAAGGCAGGTGGAGGTACCAAATTTTGGCATGGCACAGGGTAGCCCAAAGTCTGCCACTGGACCTGACTTGAGAAAATATGTTGACAATGACCTATCAGAATAACCTTCAGAAGGGAAGCCTTCTGAACATGTGTAGGCAGTCCCTGTACTCTGGAAACTTGAGCACAAGGTTGGTATAATGTGGAGTCTCAGGAAAAGCCACAGAGGCCTGTTCTTGTCCTGTTTTTTGGTTAGCCTATCTGATGCCATTTTGCTTCTGTAGAAAACTGCCTGCTTTAGAATTTAGGAGGGTGAGCCACAAATATGTGAAGACCAGATAATGTTGCTAGGTGATTTTCAGGAACACCTCCCTCTGCCAGGCAGCTGTCCTCTTCAAGGTCTCTAGGCAAGTGTCCTGTTTTGATCAGCGCAAGGAACCTTGAAAAGGGGAAAGAGAGGGGGATGTCTATAAAAAGTACGAACAAAGGCTATTTGGGGTGGCTTCAACATCACACTGGTGATTATGGCTCTCCTGCTCTGTTTTACTCAGCTGAATAAATGAGTGATTATGGGAGTCTCCTCTGCCTATGGCTTTTATTGGCTTTTCAGTGACCAAGGAAGGCAGCGTGGGCCCAATTAGCAGACACCAACAGTAGTGTACAACAGGTCCACAACCTTGTGTGCACAACCACACTGTCTCTCCCCTCAGAATTTTAATTGTGTGGAAAGCAGTGCCTGGACAGGGCTTGATCCTTTCACAGATTCATGAACATTGGTGGATGGCAGAGAGCATGTAGGCAGGAAACTGTTTTGGGCTCTGAAACACAGAGGCATGTTAGGATGTAGTTCCGTTCCACCTTTGGAACAGGCATGTGGAGTTGTTGTATGTCACATGTCTGTTTACTTCCAGCACAGTCTGCTGGGAACTTCCGTTGTATATAGCTTTTGCCTATGCTTTTTGCTTGGACACGAAGGGAAGCAGACATGTTTTTCTTTTGTCCTGATGCTGAATAAAATGCTTGTAAATACGCTTATATATACCTCTGTCCGCTACTTCCGTTGCAAAGAGTTCTTATCTCTGCTAGCCTGCGTGCTCAGTCTCTAAACATTTCTGAGGACTGAGTCGCAGCTTTTGATTCTGTTCCAAGAACCAGAGTTTGCCCGGCTGCCGGCTGGTGGGCTGGAGCCAGCTGGGGGACGGCCAATTGCCCCTGTCTCTCAGGACGCATCCCAACAACGCATGGGTGAATCCATCCATTTCAGTTTCTCTCAGTTTCTTTCTAAGTTCAGTTAGTGACTTCAGTTATTGCCTTGGTGACTTATTTGTTCTCAAAAAGTCCTCACAAAAATTCATCAGCATGTCCGCAGGCAACCTTGCCTTATTATACACATGTTTGCAATTTTTCCAATATAATGCATTTTTGTTTTTTTCACTAAGGTGCATTTTATGCATTTTTAGTACATTTTTATGCATTTTATACCACTGTATATATGCATTTTTGTTCATATTACTCAGCTGGAGAATTGTGTTCCAAAATTCAGAGAAGTGTAGATTCCCAGGGATGGCTGAGATTCAGTTTCTGTATATTTTTTTGGAAACTGTGATCTGGGTAAGTTCATCTTTAAATCCAAACTGAATTGAATTTCTCTCCCCCCCCCCCCCGCCGCAACTGTGATGCTGTTGCTACATTTTAAAACCACCATTTCAGGAAATTTTCGGGGTTTCTCCTCCCACACACTTAGTTCAATATTTTGCTATATAAACCTGCTTATACCTTCCTTCTCTGCACACCCATCCTCTGCAACAACACACTTCCTTCTCCAAGAACACTGTGTGAAATGAATTAATTTCTGCCTCACTCATTTCCAAGTAAACACCCAGGGGAAATTGTCTAATATCAACCAGAATATTATTGAGAAGAATTAGTATGCGGCAGTGTAATAAAGGATCATATTGAAACAAGCATTCAGCATGCAACTGAGTAAGGTCCCAGGGCAGCCTGCAACATTAAAACACAATAGTGAAAACAGTTTAATACAGCTTGCAATCTCAAAATATAAGGTTGGGGCCTAAAAATATAGACCTCAAGAGTGAAAAATCAGGGTCTAGAGTCAGGGACATCTTACCCATAGAGGCTAGTGGCACGGGGCGCCAGGGCGGCAGGGCCTGGAGGCCGCCACGGAAGAGGCGGAGGCTGGACGCGGCGCCTCCTGGCATCAGCTCGCCACCCTCGCCCGCCTCCGCCATGGCACCTTGGCACGAAGCGGCCAGCTGAGCCGGGAGGCGCCACGTCCAGTCTCTGCCTCTTTCCTGCCAGAGGAGCCACCCTCCAGCCACTGCCCGCCTCCTCCAGCCCCGCCAGCAGTGCCATCCTCCCTAAAAAAGGTCAAAGGTCAACAACTCTGGGAAATGGGGTGGGCGGGCGCCGGAGGGAGCTTTGCAGCACGGCTCCGGATATGCTTAAGACAGCCCTGCCTAGAGTGGCAATAATCCCCCATTTGCCCATGTTCAATATGTGTGTGACCGAACTTGGAAGGGACCCAAACACATCACAAAAAGGGGGGGAATGGGGCAGGGCAGGGCAGGGGCAAAAAGGGGTGTTTGCAGGCTTTTTCCATGGTGTTTCAAATATAGTCAAACCTCGGGTTACAGCTGTTTCAGGTTGCGTCTCTTCACGTTGCAGACCGCCAAAACCCGGAAGTACCAGAACGGGTTTTGGAGGTTGAGCACGTACAGAAGCGCTGAATCGCACTTTGCGCATGCACAGAAGTACCGAATCATAACCCACGCGTGTGCAGATTCGCAGACACAGGTTGCAAACGCTGCAGGTTGTGAACGTGCAACTCACATGGATCACGTTCACAACCCGAGCATCCACTGTATACATGATTTCACTTACATGAATAGTGCCTCAAAATGTAACTCCCATGTAAATGTGTTGCCTGTATGATATACAATGGAAGCTGTAAAATGAAGATGACAGACACATCTCTGTGGGGAGCGAATTGCATAGCGTGGGGTGGCCACAGAGAATGCCTTATCCCACCCCGAACCTGAGCCTCAGAGTGTAGAGGAACTACCAAGAGGTACCCTATGCTGATCTCAGCACCTGAGAGGCTCTGTGGGAAAAGAGGTGGTCTTTCAGCTACTTGGGGCATGATTCATTTAGGGCTCTGCTTCCGTTGTGCTATCACACAAGAGTGCCCTTCCAGGTGGCAAAATGCAATAGCTTGGGGAAAGCGATGGAGAACAGGTAATGGAATGGAATGGTATTTGGATGGTCCTGTACAAATCCACCACAAATAAACTGTTATTGAATTGATGGTATGTTGCAGAAGACACTCACAAGAACCCACCAGACTGCAGATGCGCTAACACGTACACAACCTGTATCTTACGTCTGCAGGGAGGAAGTGAACAAGAAAGAACACCTAATGCAGAGGTGCAGGCCAAAGGTTGCCTATTTTTATGACTGCAGTTGCTAACTGTAAACTTCACCGTTGTCATGGTGAAGGAAGTAAAACAACAACCCGGGCTTTAGTAAAATCAAACATTAGCTTGAGAAGTTTCCTGTTGGGGCTTGAAAAGCTGCATAAAGCATCATTCTCCCTTGTTATTTATCCTCTTTCTCTGGAAAGATTACAATCAATATCATCTTCTGTGTAATTTTATCCAGGTTGTTGTTATGGATTACTTCTTTTTTTTTTTAAAGTATGATGGAAAAATTGATTGTTCTATTTTTAATGCTGATTTTTATTTATTTATTTATTTTTTAAAAAATTAAAAAATACAGGTAACAACACGACAAGATCTCACTAATTAAAGTTGCAATTCTATATCCACATCCCTGGGAATAAAACCATATTACTTCTGTGTAGATATTTATTTGTTTGTTTATTATTAGTATTGCACTGTGTAGCATTGTACAGAGTTGCAATGAAAGAGGAAAATGAAGCCCACCGATTATAGTCCTTAATATATCATAGTACCCTTGAGGGGCAATTAGAGCAAAAACAACTTTATAAAGAAAAATATATCTGTGTTAAAATATTTCTACACCAGCTTTGATTGCATGTGTAAAGGTGTTTCACAATTTTTTTTAAAAAAAAATCATTAACACCCCCCATCGAAAAAGATGAGTATAGAGCCAGTGCAAATTGCAACAAACTAGTATCAAAGGCTAACAAAGGCTAGGTGGAACAACTAAGTTTTTAGAAGGCACTGAACGGAAAGACCTGCCAATTAGAAACTATTGGGATGTATAAACTATGGATTTAAGTTTAGCTGTAGAAGTTGTATAAAAGGTAAAGAGACCCCTGACCATTAGGTCCAGTCGTGACTGACTCTGGGGTTGCGGCACTCATCTCGCTTTATTGGCCGAGGGAGCCGGCGTACAGCTTCTGGGTCATGTGGCCAGCATGACTAAGCCGCTTCTGGCGAACCAGAGGAGCGCACGTAAACGCCGTTTACCTTCCTGCCGGAGTGCTACCTATTTATCTACTTGCCCTTTGACATGCTTTCAAACTGCTAGTTGGCAGGAGCAGGGACCAAGCAACGGGAGCTCACCTCATCGTGGGGATTCAAATCGCCAACCTACTGATCGGCAAGTCCTAGGCTCTGTGGTTTAACCCACAATGCCACCCGCATCCCTAGAAGTTGTATAGCACTATCCTAGTTTTTTAAAAACAACAACAACAACAACTATACTTCATTGGAATTTTTGAGAGGCTTCTAGAAAAGCGAAGACCACAGCACCACACACAGAAGAATGAGACATTTTGATTTTTTTGTCCGGGCTGGCTAAATTTGCATAAAATCCTGGTGTCTAAAACGTTTAGTGATCCACTGCTCTTTAGGGTGCTTGGGAGATATCCAGTTCCATGCTATACACGATTTCACTGATCTGTACAATTGCTTAGGAAGGTCTCATGCAGGAATCTGTTGTCACTAAATTCAAAAGGACTGCTCATTAGCTTATCAGCCGAGGGAGAACTGGGGTAGGGCTAACCCCATAGGCAATGAAGGCAGAATATCTGCATCAGAAGTAATTGAATGAATCCACTGGACTCAATACAGACACATAGCAGAATTACCTGTCACAAATAGAGGCTAACTCTGCCTCGGGGGCAGGAGGCGGAGGTGGAGAAGCTGAGGATGGACACTTTGCAATCGCAGGAACCTTTAATTAATTCACTGATTAATTTCTCTCGACACACCAGCAGTTCTCTCTAGCGATGTTGCTGAAGTTCATAACCAGCCCAGTTTGGAATGCAAATGTGCTTGGCTTGTGCTGTCCAGGCGTATTCTGAATCAAGCATCATTCCTCATAAAAGTTATTCTCCGTATTGCAAGATCCAAGACACAGAATGATCTATAACTTAGACAAAAGTTGCTTGTGTACTCTCTTAGGCTCTTCTCCAAGCCATTATCAGTCTTAACTGTTTATAGTGAGGCTCTAAACTTTCCTCTCGGAAGCCTCTGTGTTTATGCAAATCACATGCTTGCTAACACAGCTCCAATAGCTCACAAACATGTACTGTTGTGAAGAACATCTTGCTCCTACAGGTACACCTATTGAAATCTTGCTTGACATGGCTTCCAGGAAGCCGAGTCTATCCAGATTTCAAACTCCCACCTACCCTAAAAGGTAAAGGTACCCCTGCCCATACAGGCCAGTCGTGTCCGACTCTAGGGTTGTGCGTCCATCTCACTTAAGAGGCCGGGGGCCAGCGCTGTCCGGAGACACTTCCGGGTCACGTGGCCAGCGTGACAAAGCTGCGTCTGGTGAGCCAGCGCAGCACACGGAAACGCCGTTTACCTTCCCACTAGAAAGCGGTCCCTATTTATCTACTTGCACCCGAGGGTGCTTTCGAACTGCTAGGTTGGCAGGCGCTGGGACTGAGCAACGGGAGCGCACCCTGCCGCAGGGATTCAAACCGCCGACCTTTCGATCGGCAAGTCCTAGGCACTGAGGCTTTTACCCACAGCGCCACCCGCGTCCTCCCACCTACCCACATAGTAGTTATTTTCAAATTACTAACTTGTGGACTATAAAAATTAGGTCTGTGATGCTGGAACTATGGTGATTCATTCACACAAGCAATTCACCACTTGATGCTCAACACATGTGCACATGTGAAGCAGGTTCAAGAGGTTGATTATGATATTTGAGAGGCTAACAGTGATAAGACAATAGCTTGATTCAGGTGGGGAGGAGGGTGGTCCAGTGGGCAAGTATGCATGCATGCAGAATGACCAAAGTTCAATATCTGGCCACTCCATGTTGTTGTTGTTGGCATCTGTCTGTCAATGGAGTGCACCTCTGGGGGTGAAGTCAAACCACTGTGTTAGCAGTACTGAAGTGACCTCCCTGGGTGTGGCGATCACACAGGGTCCCCGGACATTTCACCGTCTATTGATTGCTGTGCCACCACTTTATTTCTTGCTGCCACCACCCAGGCCCTACCTGGGACAATACTGAGTCTAGTCAGGGTTAAATTGGAACATAAACTTCTGTTTATTTATTGCAGTTTAACAAGCGTGTGGTTTCATAAACGGTATTGGTCAGTTCCAATCATGGGGTACCTATCCAGACCTATAACTTCTTCTGCCTGTTCTCACTCACTAAACCACCTCTCAGATATTTACTTGTCTTCCTAGCCTCTAACTATTCCTGATTCAGCTTATTTTGCTACACTAACTCAACGTCCCCACAGACTCTATCCCAATTCACTCCTACTCCAACCAACCACCCAACTCCCAACGAACTCCTTCCTTTGCCCCTCCCAGAGCTGGTTTTATAGTCCCTCTGACTCCACCCCCCTGGGTCCTGATTGGGTAACCTGTTTAACTATTTCACCTCCAGCACTCTCATATGTTAACAACACACTGGGGCACAAGCCTTGGCAGTGTATATGGAGGTCCTGAGCTGCCCGGACAACAAGACCCTCCTCTTGGCCTTACGGATGTGGTCCAAATGAAACCAGAGCAATATGTTTGGCACCAGCTTGGCTGCAAGAGTTGCCACATAGAAATGTACAAGGTGCTATCCAGCCGTCTTAGGGACTCCACTCAAGATTTGTGCAGGGTTTCCTCCTTAACATTTTCTTCTCCCATAGATATCCTTCAAGGCACTGGAGATCAGGGCCGGATTTAGGTTTGATGAAACCCTAAGCTACTGAAGGTAAGCTACTGCTGTCCTTTGTCAACAACAAATTGTCGCTGTTTTTTGTGTCGAATATATGCTATATGGTAATTTATGGACCTAATAGGTATCTAAAGCCATTTGCACATATCAAAATATGTATTTTATCAAAGTAATTGTTGAACTTATATTTTGGAAATGTACATCCAGTTTTTTTCTCCTTTAATTTTTTGGGGGGCCCCCAAGAGAGTGGGGCCCTAAGCTATAGCTTGTTCTGCTTATACAGTGGTACCTCGGGTTACAAACACTTCGGGTTACGTGTTTTCAGGTTGCGGACTGCAGGAAACCCGGAAGTACCGGAAAGGGTTACTTCCGGGTTTCGCCACACGCGCATGTGCAGAAGTGCTAAATTGTGCTTTGTGCATGCGCAGAAGCGCCAAATTGTGTCATGCGCATGCGCAGACACAGCACTGTAGGTTACAAACGCTGCGGGTTGCAACATGCCTCCATCACGGATTACGTACGGAACCCGAGGTTCCACTGTATGTAAATCCGGCACTGGTGGAGATTTAGGGTCAGAGCTTATCTTCTCCTAGATGGGCTACCTTTCTAGGTTGTTGAGCCCCATCTGCCCCTTGACAATCTATGTAGTGATGGGAGAATTCCTGAAAAGCTGGCGCCGGTCATTGTAGACAGAGCTGGGTAATAATAATAATAATAAATTTTTATTTATATCCCACCCTCCCCAGCCGAAGCCTGGCTCAGGGCGGTTAGCAACAATAAAATAATACAACATTCTAAAATCATTTCATTATAAAATTAATTCAAATCAAATTAATGGCGACCATTGGGCTAGAGTTCTGTGAAGATTGCCAAAGGAGGGAGTCAGACTGTGCCTTGGCCAAAGGCCTGGTGGAACAGCTCTGTCTTGCAGGCCCTGCGGAAAGATGTCAAGTCCCGGTGTCAAGGAGTTAGAAGTCGTAGCTGCTTATGCTAGCTGCCCCCTGCCCCCCGATACCAGCCCTGTTTCCCTCCATGAATTAGAGGGTGATCATCTACAGTGGGGATGTGAACCCCACACAATACGCAACCCTGGGAAATTATTCAAATACCTAAGGGTACAGTCAATTAAGCATTGGATGTTCTGGGGAAAAAAGTCAAATGATGCTGTTAAACAAAGAGGGGTAATAATGGATCATCCCATCTGCTAAGGATTGAGCAAGAATCAGCAACAGTACATGCAACTGCTAAAGACAGCATTTCTCATCCATAATTTGCACAACTGAAGTCCTTAATGATGGTGAATATTAGGAAGCGTGTCACAACCGCAAATAGTCATTCTTAACAACAGTTTTGATGTGTCTTTTATGCTCACAACAATTTCTTACGATATCTGATTAAACTGTTACGCTACAACGATCAACCCAAGGAAATGTCAAAATACATATTGTTTGTATCACTCAAAGCAAACCTAAAGAAAAAAAGGGGGGAGGAGAGCAAGTGAAATCCTAACAGGAATGATGGTGTTTCAGAAGGTAGGCTGATTAAAGTCTAATTAGCATGTGTTATCTTTGAGTGATATAACTTCCAGTACCTGTGAGCTCTGATTGTGCATCAGAGCAGGACATATTTGAACATTAATGATGGCAGCTCTGTTCTGAAGGTGCAGAACAAACAGTATTAAAGAATAGATTGGTTTTGACTTCATTCTCATGCAAGTATTATTGAGGATGACGCTGAAATCCACTTCATCTGGAATGCAGGGACCACACTCAATTCAGTATGTTTGACTCGGTACTGGGGTGTGCATGTGTATGTGAAATCCAGTTCACCTGGTTTGCTGCTTATTCTGCAACATCAGTCAGTTGTAGCTGGTGTCCATTGGGCTGGGCAGGACTGCTGGGTACTCATAGGGGCATGGCCAACTGTTCTGGTTTTCCCCCCATCCTTTTCCCTTTGGAAAGTGTGCTGTTGACATTCCTTTCTCTGTCTCAATTCCCTTGCCTCTCCTATCTCCCAAGAAGCTTGACGGATATGTTTGTATTTACACTCCAATGTTAACTGGAACAACATCCTTTAATGACTATTTGTGCCACTTTCAGGGTTAGAGAGAGTTTTTTGTTTATGGCCTGGGGAGCATAAAGTTATAAAACGCAGGAATCTTGCACAGAAATCAAACCTTTCCCTTTGTGCATTCTATCTAAAAGGTTAAATGCAATTAAAGTGAAACGTTATTAAAATAAAAAATATATACAACTTGGGTTTCTAGTTCTTATATTATGGGCAGTTAAGCATTGCAGTTGGAGCGACTTTTAGCACCTAATTAAACTGGAAAGGGTCTTACTTTGCTTCAAGAAGGTTCCCTCTGGTCGCAGTTGATTGTCTGCTGGGAGAAATGTTTGGCATGACCATAGGAAGCCAAGCATATCCAGGTTTCAAAGTCCCATGACCCCACACAGTAGTCATTTTGAAATTGCTAGCATGGGGACTATAAAAGCTTGGTGTATGTGGTGCTGGATCTATGGTGAGCCATTCACGCAAGCAACTCACCACTTGAAGGGCTCATTCAAGCAACGATATGCAAACCAGATCGAGAGGATCTGAAAGGCAAATGGTTAGGAAAGCCTGGGGCTGTTAGGAGGGCTCCAGGAAGGTGAAAAGGACAAGCTATAACATATGGCAGTGGGAAGAGTCTTTGTTCTTTCACAGTTTCACTACCTTATGTAACAAGATTTAGTAGCTTGTGGTTAGTGTCATAAAACCAACAGATTTAGGGCACTGTACAGCATCTATTTTGGGGCAAATGATATGAATCTCCAGGGTTCAGGCTTATTTTAGGAGATAGAAATAGGTCTGCGAATTCAGAGGTTTCTCTACCAGATGTTCAGGGAGCTGAGCTTATCCAGATAATGTCACTGAGGCAGCAAGAATAACTGCTTAAGTTAGCAGAGACTTCACAAATGAAAAATAAGAGAGGTGTTGCTCTGTGATGGCGGGAAAGTAATGCACAGGCTGCGGAAGCCATTTCGAACTCTAGTTTCCAGCAAATGCAATTTTGTTCCCATGAATATCTATTTTAGTAAAAGAGACTTTGCCGAGGTTTCACTGCAAATTGACACAAAGGAGGTTTGAGCAAAGGGCAAAGCCTTGTCTGATTCCTCTGAACCTCTTCCCCGGAATATGTGATAAAGAAAAAGAAATGCATCCATTTTAAACTAAATGGACAAGGGCTCAAAATTATAATAGCCAGGATTTCTCAAACATACAATAGCCATGTACCCCTTTTGAGTGTTTCGTCTTACCAGCTTACCCCTTCTTGGACAAATATAATTTTGGGGTGGTTTTAATGCTACTATTTTATCTCTTTATATGCAGCTAAAATGACTATGATAAAGTAACATGAAAAAAATATGCAATGTACCCTTTGAAACCCTTCTGTGGACCCTAAGGGTATGTATCTCACACTTTGGGAAACATGATGCAGTGGATAGGATGGCTGAGCTTTGACATTAGTTCAAATCTCTTCCCAAATAATCTGAATAGTTTCAGGGCATTCCTGTCTCTCATCTTATCCAAGTCCATTAGAGTTTATTTCTGTGCTGCCTTTTGATCCCCTCCTTGCCAAAAAGCCCTCAAGGCCGCTCACAGACCTTAACAAATATACAAAATTCAAGCTATAAAATAATCTTTGCCCAATCCATTCAGTACCTTAAAGCATAACAATAACAGCAACAAATAATTATACCCATATACACCCATACCCTTCCTTAAAAGAAGAGATCAGTCTCCCAGCCCTTAAAAAATGACAATGAAATGATGAGTGACCTCTTCAACAACAACCTGCCTTTCAGCATATATGACACCATAGTTTAGGAAGGATATTGACAAGCTGGAAGCAGTTGTAGTCTTGTTATTATTATTATTATTTTCATGTGTGTAATGGCTGTTTGCTAGACACAATAAATTGAACTGACTGACAAGCTGGAAGGCGTACAGAGGAGGGCAACCAAGATTATTAAGGGGCTGGAAACCATTCCTTATGAGGAATGGTTGAAGGAGCTGAGTATGTTTACCCTGGAAAGGCGGAGACTGAGAGGTGAAATGATTGCCGTCTTCAAATATCTGAAGGGCTGCCACGTGGAAGATGGATCAAGCTTGATTCCTGCTGCTCTGGATGGTAGGACACAAGCCAGTGGATTCAAGTTACAAGGAAGGAGATTCCAACTAAACATCAGGATGTACATTTTGACAGTAAGAGCTGTTTGACAGTGAAATGGACTCCCTCGGGAGGTGGTGGATTCTCCTTCATTGGAGGTTTTTAAGCAGAAGTTGGCTGCCCATCTAACTAGCTCTCCCACCTCCCACAAACACAAGCATGTGCTTTATCTGGGATCACATCCACACCATATATTTAAAATAGACATTATTTGTACAGTGGTGCCTCGTGGCCTTGAGAGCTGGACCATAAAAAAGGCTGATCACCGAAGAATTGATGCTTTTGAATTCTGGTGCTGGAGGAGACTCTTGAGAGTCCCATGGACTGCAAACCTATCCATTCTGAAGGAAATCAGCCCTGAGTGCTCACTGGAAGGACAGATCCTGAAGCCGAGGCTCCAAGACTTTGGCCACCTCGTGAGAAGAGAAGACTCCCTGGAAAAGACCCTGGATGTTGGGAAAGATGGAGGGCACAAGGAGAAGGGGACGACAGAGGATGAGATGGTTGTGTTCTCAAAGCTACCAGCGTGAGTTTGGCCAGGCTGCGGGAGAGAGGAGTGCCTGGCGTGCTCTGGTCCATGGGGTCACAAAGAGTCTGACATGACTAAACGACTAAACAACAACAACCTTGGGTTACAGATGCTTCAGGTTACAGACTCCGCTAACCCAGAAATAGTACCTCGGGTTAAGAACTTTGCCTCAGGCTGAGAACAGAAATTGTGCTCCGGCGGCGGCACAGCAGTAGCGGGAGACCCCATTAGCTAACGTGGTACCTCAGGTTAAGAACAGGTTTCAGGTTAAGAACGGACCTCCAGAATGAGTTCTTAACCCAAGGTACCACTGTATTGCATAACACAGCTCGGTATTCCCTCGAGCACATGGGTCTCTCTGCAAATCCTTTGCAGTCAACTGCTTAACTTTTCCAGGGGTAGCAAACAGCACTTCTTCTCAGCCTCTTAAATTCCAATTTGTCTTTAGAAGGTGAAAAGATAAACCCCTTGTTCTTGGGGATAACAACACGACATACTTAAAAACGACAAGACCTACTTAAAGGAACAGCCACAATCATTTTACCAGGGCTATCAGAAAGGCGAAACATTATTTCAAACTAATAAGCTTGCTTGTTGCAGTGAAGTTCCCCCTGATGTGTCATTTTAATTGCAGATTAGTCTTGTTCCTGGACCGCCATAGATAGATTCGTGAGACAGACGACATACATCATTAATTGCATTGTGGAGGGGGACTGCATATCAAACAGTGGCTTTGTCTGACCCGACTCCTACACCCTGTCTGATTGTTATGAAATTGTTGTCAAATGCAAAACAATGCTAAGGAACACTGGAAGTGAGATTACTTTTTTTTCCCCTCCTCCAGGCACCGTAAATAACATTATAATACATTTCATATGCAAAATTTATACAGCAGCATCCAGGACTGAAGGATGAAAAGACTGGTGAGAGCAGATGTGCTAGTTATACCACCCTTGTTGGGTTCTGCCAGGGTGGGAATTCCAGTGTAGTTAACTGCCTTTTGCAGTTTAGTTGGATTTTTAAAACCTTCTTCAGCAGAAAAAATAAATGCATTTTTAATTTCCTTTTTTTTTTTGGAGGAGGGAGAGGCATTTTGCTACCTACCCCAAGCCGAATTTCAAGGTGTCTTGAGGTGGCAAATAGGATCGTCCTCAGAAGGCGGTCCTTTTTGTGACTGGGCCCCTGGACACACCCCTGACTAAGTAGGTTTCGTTTCTAAGTCTAAGTTTAATTTCTCTAAGTAGGCATCATGGGTCACAGCCAATCAGGAAAGGGGTAGGGGTGGTTAAGGAATTATATAAGCATCAGTGCAAGAGTGCCCTAGGCACTTGATTGGCGCTGCTGAACACCCGCCCTCCCGCCCTTAGTGTAAGTTCTCAGCCTTGCTTTGGACTATGTGTGAGTCGCCTGTCTTGAGACAAGGGCCAGGTAGGAATTTTAATCCATTTGGCAAATTGGCACTGGCCACTTGGTTTTTTGCCTACCCCCTTAGCAATCGCCACAACTTTCCAGGTTTGGCGGAATAGGCATTGGCTTAATTTTGTGTGTGGAGGGGAGGTGTGGCCCTCACCTGCCCCTCAATGATCAAAAGGTATTATGTTAAAGTGATCTGGGGTTCCTGGATCTCTTCCAAAGTCCGCTTGATGGGCTAGGGCCATGCCAGGATCACAGGAACCTTATGGTAAGCTTCTGTTGGGCAAAACCCGATGTTGCTGCCCCGATGGGTTTACCTACATAGACACTGCCAACTGGGGCAGTAGTCCGTTATAGTCTTCAGCCAATGCCTATGCCAATACCCCTCACATTTAATTTGCAATCAATAAAGTTGTGGCCTTAATGTTACCCATCAACCTTAATTCTGTGTCCGTGTATAGTTATTTCACAAGGGGCTGGCTTGGGGCCTCAAGACACAAAATTCTCCACAGCAATGTGTGCATTTGGTCAGAAGAAAGGAGCTGGGATGACATCCACACTATAAATTTAAAGCATGCTTATGCCAATTTAACATTCATGATGAATTCTGGGAACTGTAGTTAAGGGTGTTGACGTCTTGGAGGTAAAGTTCCCTGCACCCGTTACAAACGACAGCTGCCAAGATTATCCATGGGCTTTAAGCCAGAATAAGAATGCTCTAAATGCAATGTGTGCATATGACCATAGAATCTGCTTGTTTAGATCAATTTTTATTTGAACAAAATTCATGGGGCATTCTGTACCCCAATGCTTTTATATTGCTTGGGTAAAACAAAAGTATCCCAAATAGAGGAATCAGCAGGGAATTCATTGATGCATGGATAAATGTGTCTGATACATCTTTGTTTTCAGAAGGGAAACTCAGGAAGAGACCTTAAAATTGCTTACGTTGATCATTTTCATTGGATTTTCTTTTCTTTCTTTTTTCTTTTTTCTTTTTAAAAAAACTCCAATACAAGAATTCAATTGCAATTCTTGGGATTTATTCCTCTACTCCAACACTTTTTGAAAGAAAAACAGGGGAGAGCTGCAAATGTCTAAAATATGGGTATTATTTTTTTTATTGCTATGCATGCAACAATATTCTAAAATGTCTATGTTATACATTTACCTCTGTGTAAATTAAGAACATAAGAAAAGCCCTGCTGGATCAGGCCAAAGGCTCATCATAGTCCACTGGGTAACAGAAGGCCTCAGAAATGCACACAAGAAGAATATGAGCTTAACAATGCTGTGTTAAGCACACACACTACACTTTCAGCAGTCAGCTGCAGAGGTTTATGGCACCACTGATCAACTGGTTCTTTGGCATAACCCCTTAGTTCTCATCCCATGCTGTAGTCTTTGGGGAAGTCTAAGAGCATGTACAGTTAGTGTGGGGCCAGCTCAAGAAAACTTGTTGCCTGAGGCCAATGAACCTCATCTCCCACCTCAATACTACACATAGAAGCCAACTGAACTAGCAGTTGGGCTTCAGCGCTGGTGATTCTCCACCACACATGAGGCAGCAGAGCAGATTAGGGGTTGACCTCACCACCATCTCCCCTCTCCGATCTACAGGTAAGCCGCCCTCATGCTAGTAGCAGGAGGACAGGCAAATGCTTCTGCCATGCCCCGCTGACTTCTTCTGCAATGCCTGCTGGTAAAATTGACACCATGTAAATAAAACAACTGCATATTCTTCCTCTTCCCCACTCCCTCTTTTTCTGTTACCTTCCTTCTGTTGCATTTTAGAGGAGGGGACTTTTTACACTTTGCACCACATTGGTGATGTGCTGCCATAATCAACAGTTAGTGGATAATGGCTTGGATCCAGAGTGCTGTGAGCTTTGGGTTATTCCAATGGGGCTCTGCTTTTGGTCTGATGAGGAACTTCGTGGTGTTGATAGGAGGGAGACAAGAGTTGGAGAAAGGATGGCCAAGAGGCAGGAGGCAAAAGGACATGGCGACAGCTTCCAACTAACTCTTCAAATATCCAAATGGCTGTCGCATGGCAAGTGGAGCAAGCTTGTTTTCTGCTGCTCCAGAGGGGAGGACCCAAACCGGTGGATTTAAATGACAAGAAAGAAGATTACAAATAAACATCAGGAAGAAGTTTCTGGCGGCAAGAGCTGTTCAACAGTGAACATATTACGTCATAAAATAGTGGACTCTCTATTACTGTAGGTTTTGAAGAAGAGGTTGGGAATTCTTTAGCAGTGATTCCTACTCTTGGGATCCCTTCCATCTTTACAGTTTTACAATTCAGTAACTCATTTCACCAATGCAAGGCTTTTCACACATGCAATAGAACCTCTTCCCTTTCTGTGAGCAACATTCATTTCCTAATTAACCGAAATGCCACATGCTGGACAGATGATCATTTGTCAGAAAGGCTGGTTGATGTTCAGACTCGGTTCACACCTGCAGTTAGAGTGACATTCTCCCTGCTCCAGAGCCAACCCTTCTTATTATTCATTTTTAAAAACGGCAACAACTTTGCTTACCTGCCGAAACTCCTTGAGATCAATTTTGTTCCCCACCAGCACCACGGGGATGTCATAGGTATGCCGGACACGATAAATGAGCTCCTTGAATTCTGCAGCTTCTTGAAAGGACTGTCGGTCCGTGATGGAATAGCAAATAACGAAGCCCTCTCCACCTCGCATATATTGGTCTCTCATGGCCGTGAATTCTGCCTGCAGAGTAACATTGAGATGCTATATAATTTAGCAAGCAAAATAAAGAGCCAATAAAGAATAGAGTTGCTGAGAGTGTGCTTCTAAGGTAATTTTCCCCACCTTTTTTCTATTTCAAAAGTGATTTTGTTTACCGTTTTAACTAGCAGAAAAAAACACAGGCGATTCACTTCTAATATTCATAAGGCATCCAGGTCTTATCCTCCACCCTTCTTTCCCTTGAATTATTTTTGTTTGTCTGGTTTCTTACAGTAAATAATGCAAAACGGTTGGCTGATTTTATTTTATTCTCAAAGAAGAATATTTGAATTTGGATGCATATATGTTTTTTCTTCTTGTTTTTCCATTATGTCCGTCTCTCTGCAATAGAGTCCAAAAAAAGGTAACCCAATAAAGCTCACCATTATTACAGTTTCACAGACCTAGAGGGCTTTTGAGGTTATATGAAGCTGTCTCATTCCAAATCCGAAGTTGCTTTATACTGAGTCAGTCCATTGGGCTATCTAGCTTAGATCATCTGCAATGATTGGCAGCAGATCTCCAAAGTCTCAAGCAGGAATCTTCCACTGCCTACTTTGGGATGATGAGGATTGGACCTGGGACATTTCACATACAAACATGTGCCCTACCATTGAGCTATGGAGCTTCCCAGTGATTGACGCGCGCGCACACACACACACACACAAATAAACAAAGCTGCACTTCTGTCCTCTGCATGGAAAAAGCAGAATGGGACTTTGCAAATTACGGCAAATCAATTTGGTAATAACATAGACATATTGCGTATGGGGCATGTTTCAATTCATGAAACCCTTTTCAAACCTTGCATTTTGAAGAACTGCCCTCTTTAAGAAGCGTTCTCTATATTTGCTATGTTTTCAATTTTTTTCCAGAACAGAAAACCTTTCTTTCTTTCTTTGCAAACGACAGCAGCAAGCAACGCTTCTTTACTAATTAAGCAAAATGCCTCATTCGTAGCAGGGAGAAATCAAAGGAGACATTAGCATTCAGGATGCACTGAATATGAGCCACATTGTTATCTCATGTACACATGAACCACAGGAAATGTAATGCTGAAAGTGCTGAACAGTATATTGTGGAATAGGCAAGTCCCTCACAGGAGCGCCAAGCAAAGTTTTGTGTTTAAAACACTATCAGTATCATGGCACCAAGGGGAAAGGATTAAAAAAGAAGTCTGGATTGGGGGGGCCAATATCTATGTTTCAGAGACTACTTCATTCTCCAAATAACACTGTCCTGGACTGGAGATCCAAACAGCAACCTAAATTGCCCTACAGACTGGTCATGTTCAAAAGTTAAAGCCCAGAAGACTTCACAGATTTTGTGTGCATTCATTCAGGTAGCCTGAGGTCATCAACCGGGGATGCTGAACAAGGAACATGTGCCACACAAAAGATTCCACTCTATGAAATTGGTTGGTGGGGGTCTTCTGTTTTTCAAGATTGCACAAGAGATTATTAGAAAATACAAAGGGAATCTTTGCTACTTTGATGGCAATAGTCCCAGGGAAGTACAACCCACTGACACTCTAAGGCTCTTTATATTCGACTAGAAGGCAGGAAAGGCAGAATTCATACTGGGATATTTATACAGAGACGCCATCTGCACAAAACAGCTGAACACTTGTAGGTTGCTGGTTGCCAGGGCAAGCAAAGCTGAAATAGCAGCACTCGGAAAACATGATTTCGGTCTTCTCATTTTTCTTCCCCTTAACAAAGTTTACAAAGGGAGATGGCAAATGGGAAAACGGATGAAGACAGCAGACAGCAGGTGGTATCTAGGACATGTGCACAAGCAAATGCCATCTGTTCCTGGGCTTAACGACTGAAGAACTGGACGAAGGATGTTCCCAAGAAAAGACCAGGCAGGCAACTGGCTGACAGTCTCCTTGGGACTGCTCCCAATTTTAGGGTTCTCTGAATTGGTTCTATTTCACAAAATCAATACTCCTGCCCACATCTGCTCAAAGATACCAGTAAGTCCCACACAGTAAAGGTCTTTTGGGTTGCAACCTCAATAGGAACAAGCGAATCTACCTATGGCTTTCCCAAGTCAGCATTTTTATGCTTTTGCACACAATTCCATTGTGTTTCTTTTATATGTTAAGCTGAAAAGTCTCTCAGGTGGGAATGGAGAACCTCAGACTTGGAGGCTTTATATGGCCCCCAAGACTCTCCCTAGGCCACATAACTTTCTGAGCCACATCCCTCACTTTTGCACCCTCCTTGAGAACAGGCCTTAGGTTGCATAAGCACAATTTTGCATTAGTGTCTATGATGAGCTGTCCAAGGTGCTGATTTATGCCTTCACTGGATCAGACATGCCTAGATGTTATGTGTTGCAGGAGTTGGGAACCTCAGACCAAGACTCCAGACCCCTCTATTTGGCCCTCAAGACTCTCCCCAAGTGACACACTTTGCCTGCTCTACTTTACACCCTATATTCCTGGCTGGAATATATCCTTGATCTCTGGTCATGCTTCTTGCTTGCCTGTATGGAAGATAGAGGGGTATATGTGTGTGAAGAAACTAGCCTAATATACAAAGGTAAATTTTACATTCAGTGTTCTAGGTATTTTTTTAAAAAATGTAAAGTGTATTTTTTCTTGAAATGCACATTTAGATGTGTATCGTGATATGCTCAAACTGCGAATCACAACTTTTGGAGAAAGCAAAAATTCCACATTACTGAATTGCAGACCAGATCATTTCTTCTAGGAATATGAAAATATTGAGTTCCTCCAGCCTTGGTTCTGGATTCATCCCTTAAACAGAAGGGGCGGCAGCGCTCCTTCCCACTTGCAGTAAAATAGTTCTGTGCAACAGTGTCCCGCTTGGCAAATTTTGTCTTTCATATTAATGCTAATGGCTTTTTCCTTAAGGAGAAACACCTTGATCATTTTCTCTTAGATGCAGTCAGTGGAGCAAGATTCACTGTTGAATCTCCTTAAAGAAAAATAAAGTAAAAAAGAAATCCAGCTTCATTTGGTTTATTGCACACTATAAACTATGTGCTCGCTTCTCATCTGCATGCAGGATAGTATAAAATGGATTTTCACCTTAAATCACAAAATGCATCATTAATAGTAAAGGGAACGGATTAATAGCTCAGTCATTATGTTTGAGGAAAGAGCAGAAAGGACTGGAAGGAGAAGAAAAGGTCCCGAAGGAGTTTGAAGGTGATAGCTTTTTCTGGTAAGTATTGAGTCCCTTGAGACCTGTGGATCTTCTCTTACTTTGTCCGTCTTCTACGCTCCCCTTTCTGAACAAGGTATCTATGTATAAAAGTGGGATTTCAACATTTCATTCTTTTTTGTTAACATCTCATCACACTCTGGTATAACCAAGAAGCAGGATAGAGAAGGCAAAAACTCCATTGTGGAGAATTTGCTTTGAATGTAGAAGATCCCAGGTCCTGCCCCAGAAATGCTCACTAGATTCCACCAGGGAATAGTCATATCTCAGTGGTAGAACATTTGCTTCGTGTGCAGAAGGTCTAAGGCTCAAACCTTGACATTTCCAGGTAGGGCTAGGGATGTCCCCTTGCTTGAAAACCTGGTGAGACATTGCTAGTCAAGGTGGACAATACTGAGCTAGATGGACGAATGGTCTATTTCAGTGTAGTGAAAGACCTTAGCTCCATGGTAGAGCAAGTTGCATGCAGAAGATCCCTGGTTCAATTGCTGGTATCCCCAGATAGGGCTGTGAAAGACTCCTGACTGTAACCTATCAATGGGTGATATGTGGTGTGCCATGTAAGATTCCAATTAAAATAAAGGCAAAGGTAAAGGGACCCCTGACCATTAGGTCCAGTCGTGGCCGACTCTGGGGTTGTAGCGCTCATCTCACTTTACTGGCCGAGGGAGCCGGCATACAGCTTCTGAGTCATGTGGCCAGCATGACTAAGCTGCTTCTGGTGAACCAGAGCAGCACAAGGAAACGCCATTTACCTTCCCGCCGGAGCGGTACCTATTTATCAACTTTGACGTGCTTTTGAACTGCTAGGTGGGCAGGAGCAGGGACCGAGCAATGGGAGCTCACCCTGTCGCGGGGATTTGAAAGCCGACCTTCTGATCGGAAAGTCCTAGGTTCTGTGGTTTAACCCACAGCACCACCCGTGTTGTAATTATTACCATCCAATGTTGGAAATGTAGGTAATGAGTGAGGATCTACCCCTCCCAAGCCTATGATGTATAGCTAGATAGACAGATAGACAGATATAAA
The DNA here is from genome assembly GCF_964234715.1 of Podarcis melisellensis. Classification (NCBI taxonomy): domain Eukaryota; kingdom Metazoa; phylum Chordata; class Lepidosauria; order Squamata; family Lacertidae; genus Podarcis; species Podarcis melisellensis. The sequence goes on along the minus strand of NC_138543.1, from coordinate 56,323,126 downwards.
CTTTTTTGAATATCATTATATTATTATCATCCGTATCTAGTTAATTATTTGCAATGATTAAATAATAGTTTTCTCTTGGCATAATTTGCCTGTAAATAAACACCCACACTCAACAGCTGATACCATTTCCATTGCATCACTGAAGTGACATTTCCCCCCAATCACCGACCTTGGAAAGAAATTCTAATTTTGAAGCAATAATGCAACAGGTGGGAAAACAGTTTGTGACAATTATTTTTATTTTATTAGAAGAAGGCATTTTAAAATATAACTATTGCCCAGAATACAATTTTGTGGAAAGCTGCAAGAAGCTTGGTTTGAAATATGATTTATATAGTTTCTTGTAAATACACTTCACTGTAGATTGTACACATCTTTAGGGGTTTTTTTGGAGGGGTTGGGGGGAAACTGGGATCTTTTGCTCTTCAGGTAGTTATGCAAATAGGACTTTTACCTCTATTAAAAGTGTCCTGATTGCACTTAGCCACTATGAAACTGCACAACCCTTGTAGATTGCCAAAATGTTCAATATCATCATACAGGCTTAACTCACTAGATATCCATTAAGATAAACATCAAATGTGTTTACTTTCTATAACATCTTTGAACACTGGAATGCAAAACATTAATTAGCATCAATAAACAAGAGCCCACCGAGACAGTGCAGGACAGATGCAATGATTGCCATTATCAATGTTCAATCTCAGGGAATATGATGCTTCAAAGGGGGGGAAGAAATCATCCTAGCTCCCTGCCAGTGAGTTAATAAGATCTACCTTCTGTTTCCCATTCCTCTGACAACAATAAAAGCAAATGGGAGTCTCTGTACCTTGGAACAGATCTCCACAACTGTTAGGTACATTTTCAAACAGTTTCTTGATCTCCTGTTCCTTTTCTAAATGCACCTCCCTAAACACAGTCATGCACACTGGTGATTGCCAAGGCATTGTCTAGCCAACACCCATTGATGTTATCAGGCAAAACCTGGCAGTTTTGGGGAATGTGGCTCTGTGTTCAGACTGAAGTTCTCACCTAGAGAGGTGGTGGTGGTGGTGAGAAACCAATGTGGCAGCCGCAAGAGTATTGTTAGCCCAGAAATGGAAGCAAGAAGAAATTCTGATGAAAGAAGAATGGCAGATGAAATTAATGGACTATGCAGAATTGGACAAAATGACAGGAAGGATTCGAAACCTGCGGGACCAGAGATTTACAGAAGATTGGAAGAAGTATATGAATTCCTATGCCCCACAAATAACCCAGAGATGCATTTTAAATAAAATGACACATTCTACTCATGTAAAAACAGACCGTCCGCAGGCCAGATTTAGAAGGCGATTGGTCCGGATCCAGCCCATGGACCTTAGTTTGCCTACCCATGTTTTAGAGCAGCGGTTCTCAACCTGTGGGTCCCCTGATGTTGTTGGACTACAACTCCCATCATCCCTAAGCTCTGGCCTTGCTAGCTAGGGATGATGGGAGTTGTAGTCCAATAACATGTGGGGACCCACAGGTTGAGAACCACTGTTTTAGAGGAAGGGGAGTTCTCACCTCTCTCTCTCTCTCTCTCTCTCTCTCTCTCTCTCTCTCTCTCCACACACACACACACACACACATGTATATGTAGGCTTCCCTTATTTTTTCAGTATCCTCACGCACACTCTGTGGCAACTTTCATTGGCAGCTCAAATTGTCCAGGCAGAGAAACTACTCACTTGTCCAGCAGTGTCCAGAATGTCCAAATAAGCAGGCTCATCATCTATACGTACTTGTGTTTTATAAGCATCCTCTGCAAGGGGAGAAGCATAAGAGAAAGGAAACAAACCATATAAGCAGGACTGCAGGCATTCTAAGCTAAAGGAAGAAAAAAGACAAAGTTGGGCAGCAATGCAATTTTAATTTCTGCAACAAGAAAGGAATAATTCTGCAACATGCATGAATCACGGAAATTTCCTTGCATAATTCATTCTTCTTATGACAACGGAGTTGGGAGGTGGTATGTGTGCTACAGTCTCCTATAGATAAGACTCCTATAGAGTCTTTTCAAAAGTGTCCTCCTCTTGCTGCCTGCAGAATGCTCTTCCCAGTGAGGCTGCTTTGTCATCTTTGATTATTTATTTATTAAGTTTATATACCGCCATTCATAGGTATATCACAGGGCAGCTCACAGCATAAAAATATAAAATGAGAAGATGGGATACCTAATAAAAAAAAGCACAAGCACAAAAACAAACCAATAATCCTGGGCTCAAGATACTGCTCTATTTCAAATGTTTGATGAGATTAGATGTTCTTTTATGCCTAGTTGATTATCTCTGATATTTTATCTGCTGGGGTGTTATAGTTTTCATATAACTCTGTTGTTGTTGTTGTTTAATCATTTACTCGTGCCTGACTCTTCGTGATTCCGTGGACCAGAGCACGCCAGGCACTCCCTGTCTTCCACTACTTCCTGCAGTTTGGTCAAACTCATGTTGGTAGCTTCGAGAACACTAGGAACCTAGAAAGCTGCCTTGCGTCACACTATTGTCCCAACTTGCTCCTTATTGGCTAAAGTGGCTGGCAGAGGCTCTCCAGGATTCCTAAACTGGGTATATTCCAAGCCCTACCGAAAGATACCAGACATTGAACCTGGGACCATCTGCATGCAAAGTAGATGCTCCACCAATGAGCTATGGACCTTTCCTAAGGAGCTGGTGAACATTTGATCTGCTGAGAGGAGGAAGGTGTGCTTCATGTCTCATCGGCTGAAAAGCAGCTTGTGGGGGTCAGCTTTGCTTATTATTATTTAAATAAAACCTTTCAAAGTTTGCTTCCTCAGTCTATTACTTTTTCGGTTTAGCAAATTGGCTTTTATGCATGCATAACATTAAAAAAAAAATTCTACACAAACTGTTGCCTTCCCCCCATAGTGGTAGGCTGCTGTCTTCCAAGTGGAAAATAAGCACCAGCTAATATTTGTATAGATTATTTTGCTCCACTGTATATTTCACGCCCCGTCTTGTTATTCATATTTTCTTGTTAAGGTTAAATGGAGCCGAAGCGTCGGACAATATTTATACTGCAACATGGGCTGCAAATTATCTCTGTTGTTTAATTAAACAACAATGCAAGACAGGCGGTGTGTTTATGGTGATGGATGGTGTGCCTCGCTTGCGCAGTGAGCTGTGAGGCGAGGAGAAGGACCAGGAGTTCCCAACAACGTGCCTGAGAAAGACCATTTATCAGCGAGAACATATGGACAGTCAGGTCCTATGTTACAATCCAAACTAGCCCTCTGCACCTAAGAGCCCATCACTTGGGCTGCCTGATATTTGGTATCCCCAGACTGCCCCTGCACCTTTAATCTACCCTGCTCATACACCTCTCTCAGACTTAAATATGAGAAGTTGTATTTATTTATCCTCTTCGAGATCAAAGGAGCTAGACTAGTTACTTAGTCTCAAACTAGAAACATGTGCTTCCTGTACTTCCTACAATCAACAACTTTGCTATTTTATTACCTACAAGCAACTCTGTGTGTGTGTGTGACTGCAACAGGTAAAATCTACTCTCCAACCAGTATGTACTAGCCAAATGCTCCTCATTCTGCATGCAAAAGGGTTTCAATAGTTAATTGGCCCTGTTACCCCCCATGCATTAAAAAAAAAAATCATGAAAACTGATGAAGAAATAAGGAAATTGAACTTAAAACTGGAAATGCGAGGAACTGAGAGAAACCATTATTGGTGGATCAGCCCATCTCTAGCCATAGCTGCCTGGTCCCATCACCCCCTGGCAAATAGAAAGGGAAGAAATGGGGGCAGTGAGAGATTTTACTTTCTTGGACTCCATGATCAATGCCGATGGTGACAGCAGTGATGAAATTAAAAGACGCCTGCTTCTTGGGAGAAAAGCAATGACAAACCTAGACAGCATCTTAAAAAGCAGAGACATCACCTTGCCTACAAAGGTCCATATAGTTAAAGCTGTGGTTTTCCCAGTAGTGAAATATGGAAGTGAGAGCTGGACCATAAAGAAGGCTGATCGCCAAAGAATTGATGCTTTTGAATTACGGTGCTGGAGGAAACTCTTGAGAGTCCCATGGACTGCAAGAAGATCAAACCTATCCATTCTGAAGGAAATCAGCCCTGAGTGCTCACTGGAAGGACAGATCCTGAAGCTGAGGCTCCAATACTTTCGCTGCCTCATGAGAAGAGAAGACTGCCTGGAAAAGACCCTGATGTTGGGAAAGATGGAGGGAACAAGGAGAAGGGGACGGCAGAGGATGAGATGGTTGAACAGTGTTCTCGAAGTTACCAGCGTGAGTTTGACCAAACTGCGGGAGGCAGTGGAAGACAGGAGTGCTCTGGTCCATGGGGTCACCAAGAGTCGGACGTGACTAAACGACTAAACAATAAACAACAATAATAGGGATTTGAATTATTACTGCAATGTCCCAATGTGTGGCTAGGACTACATGTTGCCATGATTAACACCCCTACTTTCCATTTCAGAAGAGGGAAATCAATCTTACGCCAGGTTCTGTCATACCTGCAAAATCTCCCCTCCCTTTGAAATCACACAACAGAGGCAATCGAGTAGGACCAAGTGGTGCCTGTTATACAATATTGTTTTTGTTATTGATTTTTCTTTGACACACATTAGCATTCCAAAGAGCAATCCCTTGAAGATGTTGATGGAGCAAAACAGCCCATCTTCATTTGCTTGGTGTCCCTGCTCTTTAGTCCATACAGCGTTTAGTTGGTTAATTAGAATTCTTGGTGTTGAGCCTTGATTAGCCACATCTTAAAATCTCCTAGGAGCCAAGTTGGGCCATCTTCCCACCGTAGCACACTCAGGCAAGTGTCATGTTACATGAAGGTTTCTGTCAGGCACCACAGGGAGGGACCATAAAACCTGTTTCGCATGCAGAAGATCTGAGATTCAATCCCAGGTGTCTCCAAGCAAAGAACTGGGTAGCAGAGAATGGAAGATAGCTCTGCTTGGGGAGCTACTGCAAGTCAGAACAAATAATAACAAGCTAGATGGACCAGACTTGTATCCTATGTTCCTGGTTTCATGAAAATATTTGCAGCATTTGGGACATTTTAGTTTAGAGAAAATGTGAATTAGAGGCAACATGAGAGAGGTTTACATGGAGGAAGTGGAGAGAGAGAAAAGTCTCTCTCTCTCTTTCATAACATTGGAACTTGTGGACATGCAATGAAGCTGAAGGTTGGATGATATGGGACAGCTACACAGCACATTGCCAACAAAGGTCCGTATAGTTAAAGTTATGGTTTTCCCAGTAGTGATGTATGGAAGTGAGAACTGGACCATAAAGAAGGCTGATCGCCAAAGAATGGATGCTTTTGAATTATGGTGCTGGAGGAGACTCTTGAGAATCCCATGGATTGCAAGAAGATCAAACCTATCCATTCTGAAGGAAATCAGCCCTGAGTGCTCACTGGAATGACAGATCCTGAAGCTGAGGCTCCAAGACTTTGGCCACCTCATGAAAAGAGAAGACTCCCTGGAAAAGACCCTGATGTTGGGAAAGATGGAGGGCACAAGGAGAAGGGGATGACAGAGGACGAGATGGTTGGACAGTGTTCTCGGAACTACCAGCATGAGTTTGACCAAACTGCGGGAGGCAGTGGAAGTCAGGAGTGCCTGGCGTGCTCTGGTCCATGGGGTCACGAAGAGTCGGACACGACTAAACACCAACAACCCAGCACATAGTTAAAACTATGGGACTTGTTCCTTCAGGAGACAGTTAAGGCCAACTTAGATGGATTTTAAAGAGCATGGGCCAAATTCATGGAAGATAAGGCCATTGATGGCCACTAATTCTGATGCCTATCCTCTGCCTCCACAGGAAGAAGCAATGTGCTTCTGAATACCAGTTGCTGGAAACCACAAGGGGTGAAGGGAGTCCTAATTTTGGACTTCCCAGAGGCATCTGGTTGGCCAGAGAAGGCTATTCTTATGCTAGATCAGTTCATAATCTTTGGGAAGGAGTGGTTTGGATGTGGTGATGCAGCAAATGACCAGATCTCTTTGAATTGGCCTCTGATAATTTCCAACAGCCCTTGCGATTTATTCCAATATATCTTGAATCATTAAGCAAATTGATCCTCATTACTGTTATGGCAACTATATAAATGCAAATCAAGCTTGGCATGGGAATGTCTTTCTCTCTGCTATCTATGTATTTTTGTATTTACTTTTACTGCTCAATGGCTCAGAAGTTAATTCCCTTTGAAAAGCAAATTGTACCATTGGATATTATATAAAAATTAATTAAGTCCTTGAAATTCAATAGGTACTACACACAGCTGAAGTACTTAAGTCACCGATAAGGAAACAATACACATGCAAATAAATAAAACAAATTACCAAGCGGTATCCAGAGTAATAAAAAAATAAAATAAAATACTGACACTGCTCTAATTCTAAATCTTCCCCCTATATTGCAGAGGTCTGGCCTGCTCAACTTCTTTCAGTAGGCCTTACAAGACGTTCTCCAATTCTGATTTCTTTCTAAATATGTCAAGCAGATTTCACACATTTGAAGCACATTTCTGGAGAGTTTCAGTTGTGGTTTCAGTGCTGGTCTTAACCCATAAAGACTTATGCAGCTCAGGACCTCAGTCGTTGATGGAAAGCATCTCCCATCATGAATCTACCCATCTCCCAAGATCAACATATGAAGTCCTTGTCAAGAGAGTTATGGGAAGGGAGAGGCTCTTTTCAGTTGTAGCCCATCTGTGGAATACTCTCCCTGATAAGGCCATGATCATATTTTCTGCACCAAGTTAAAATCTTCTACTGCTCACATGTATTTGATGGGATGTAACTGGCTGGTTTTCTAAATACAGCATTATCCTAATTGATTATTCCTGAAGATTTGTCATTCTATGAGGAAGGGAGTTTTGTTTTAATGCACAGTGAATATTGCTGTTCCTTTGTTTTTAAGCTCTGTGGATTGCCATGAGATAACTTGAATTCCCCCCTTTAAAAAAAGGAAGCGGTGCAATGTGAGATCCAACGCAACAGTCGCGGTTGTGGAAGTTTGCTGTGTGACAGGTTGTGTAACAAGAAAGTATCAGATCTACAGTAATCTTTTGAATCATTGGGCCATTCTGGTTTCCTGCGCCTCCTGTTGCATAAGCCATTCATTCCATTCATTCCACTAGTGCACCTCTAAGGGACTTTAAATTAGCACTGCTTTGAGTTCCCCTCAATAACAGTGGGTACCAGAATGCAAATCTGCAGTTGATCTCTTCAAAAAACAAAAATTCAAGCCTTGAATTCTTACTTGAGCTCAGCTGTATCTTTAAAAAATTAAAGAAAGGGTCAGAGGCAACCCTAGGGTTCCCTCTTTGGCCACAGCCATGCTCTCTCCCCTAGACATTTCAATAGCTGATTCTGGCATCTCCCAAAAGTTTGTTTCCTTTTCTCTCTCTCTGGACTCAGCTATACAGCTGTAAATAAAACGTTTTAAGTGTGTTTTAAGTGCAATATACAATGTTACACTAGATGGCGATGGTAAGCCTTATGGAAAATTCAGTGTATTTTTTTAAAAGCTTTAATAATAATAATAATAATAATAATAATAATAATAATAATAATAATAAATAATAATAATAATAATAATAATAATAATAATAATAGTTATTTATTATTTATACCCTGCCCATCTGGCTGGGTTTCTTCAGCCACCCTGGGCGGCTTCCAATGGAGTATTAAAATACAATAACCTATTAAATATTAAAAGCTTCCCTAAACAGGGCGGCCTTCAGATGTCTTCTAAAAATCTGGTAGTTGTTTTTCTCTTTGACATCTGGTGTGAGGGCATTCCCTAGGGCGGGTGCCACTACCGAGAAGGCCCTCTGCCTGGTTCCCTGTAACTTGGCTTCTCGCAGTGAGGGAACCACCAGAAGGCCCTCGGCACTGGACCTCAGTGTCCAGGCTAAACGATGGGGGTGGAGACGCTCCTTCAGGTATACAGGACTGAGGCAGTTTGGGGCTTTAAAGGTCAGCACCAATACTTTGAATTGTGCTCGGAAACATACTGCATTTTCAGAATGTTTTTTATATGTGTGTAGATTCGACCGCTGCCTCATTAGATGGGTCATCTTCGGCATGGGCATCTTACCCATAGACACTAGGGGTGCAGGGCACCTGGGCTCTCAGGGGCACCAATTTGAGAGTCCAGGGCCCAAGAGTTGAGTCTGGGAAAGAGCTCATCCATCAGTCGGAGTGCTGCAGCAGGTTCTTCTCCTGCGGACAGCTTTGTGCCGAGAATTCAGGAGCGACCAAGCCATCGAGACGCTGAGGCGGCTGGCTGGCTCTGCTCTCCTGCACACCTGGGACTGGGCAACCTGAGGGAGGGGGCACTGGGCGGATCTTTGCACCCCAGCACCAAATATGCTTAAGACAGCCCTGCCAGAGTCATTTCCCAAATACTTCTGGGCAATTGGATACATACCATGATGCAGGGAGTATTGCAGTCCAGGACATGGTCTTCCTTCAAGCCTTCCGGTCTCAAGCCAGGGCTGGCCCATGCCTCCCCACAGCTTGGAAGAAGGATGTCCTTCCATTTCTCATCTTCCTTAAGAAGCAGGGGTTAGCAGTTAAGAAGGCGCGTCTCCACCCCCATCGTTCAGCCCAGACACTGAGGTCCAGCGCCGAGGGCCTTCTGGCAGTTCCTTCATTGCGCGAAGTGAGGTTACAGGGAACCAGACAGAGGGCCTTCTCGGTAGTGGCGTCCGCCCTGTGGAATGCCCTCCCTTCAGATGTCAAGGAAATAAGCAGCTATCTTCTCATTAAAAGACATCTGAAGGCAGCCCTGTTCAGGGAAGTTTTTAATATTTAAAGCTGTATTGTTTTTAACACTTGATTGGAAGCCGCCCAGAGTGGCTGGGGAAACTCAGCCAGATGGGCAAGGTATAAATTATTATTATTATTATTATTATTATTATTATTATTATTATTATTATTACCACCATGACCTTGCATGTGGCTGCAAACACCTTCTGGGGGCTCTCCAACCCATATGAGCATTTTCATATATGCAGGCTATTAGAATCATAGAATCATAGAATCATAGAGTTGGAAGAGACCCCAAGGGCCATCGAGTCCAACCCCCTGCCAAGCAGGAAACACCATCAGAGCACTCCTGACATATGGTTATCAAGCCTCTGCTTAAAGACCTCCAAAGAAGGAGACTCCACCACACTCCTTGGCAGCAAATTCCACTGTCGAACAGCTCTTACTGTCAGGAAGTTCTTCCTAATGTTTAGGTGGAATCTTCTTTCTTGTAGTTTGGATCCATTGTTCCGTGTCCGCTTCTCTGGAGCAACAGAAAACAACCTTTCTCCCTCCTCTATGTGACATCCTTCTATATTTATATAGAAGGATGGTCCAGGAGTCACCCATCAGTCCTAAACACCAGGAGACCTCTTACATATGATCTAAAAGTTATATGGAAAGCACTGAGCTTCATCTGCCGATCAAAATCCTCATTAAACTGTGGTGCCCAGAACATGACACTGGACTCCAGGTGGGATCTGAGAAAAGCAGACTAGATTGATGCTATTATTCCCCTTGCTTCTGCCAGTGAGGCAGCTGGCCAGCTCCGCCCTCCTGCAAACCTGGGACAGGACAATCTGGGGAGGGGGGTGCCGGACGGATCTTTGCACCCTGGTGCTGCATATGCTTAAGACAGCCCTGGTCTTCAGGGAGAAAGAAGAGAAATGTCTATTTACTTTTTATTTTCACACAAGCTGGAAACACCTCTCAGGGTAAGCATAGGCTTTAATTGATCTCCCTGAAATGATAGTAAGTGAATCATTGCCACCTTAATCTCCACTCAGTAGCAAAATCACAGGGTCGAAAGTGGAAAGAAATTGCTACCTGCTATTCTGGTGCAGAGGGGGAACTGGTTCTGATTAACTAGGAAAGCCTTGCTCACGCACACACCTTTGAAGTGAGTGACACCCCCCCCCCCGTGCGCTTCAGCGGAAATTCAGCTCTGGAAGCATTAATTATTATTATTAATGTCTGCGTGGCAAGTGGGTTCATACTGTGTATGTTAGAAATGACTCATGTTTTATGCGGAAGGGGGTGCCTTCTGAAGTCTTACGTTTTGCTTTGAAGCGTGTCTTGCAACGAGCTTAGATCCCTTATGCTTGCTATGGGTGTCGACAAATTGGAACAGGTTCTGAGGAAGACTACAAAAATGGGTGGGGGGCTGTCCTATAAGGAAAGGTTGAAAGAAAGGGATCTGTTTAGCTCAGAAAAGTGAAGATTGTGGGTGGGGAGTCATGACTAGGAATTGGTGATGCAGTCAGTTTTGGTTCATTTTGCCTTCTAATCCCCCCCCCCCAATTTTCAGTTCTCTGTATTTCCCCGAAAAGGCCTCCTGAAAATTCACCATTGTTTTAGTGCAAGATCCCTCACCGCCTAGGTGTGGTGCCATTCTGGGATGGCGAAGGCTTCCTAGGGACCTGACAGGGGAGCTCCAGGGATTGGAGTCCTACCTGAGCAGGCAGAGTGGGCATAATTAGATAGAGACACAGGTGATGCTGTGGGTTAAACCACAGAGCCTAAGACTTGCTGATCAGAAGATCAGCGGTTCGAATCCCAGCGACGGAGTGAGCTCCCATTGCTCGGTCCCTGCTCCTGCCAACCTAGCAGTTCGAAAGCACAAAGTGCAAGTAGATAAATAGGTGCGCTCTGGCGGAAAGGTAAACGGCATTTCAGTGCGCTGCTCTGGTTCGCCAGAAGTGGCTTAGTCATGCTGGCCACATGACCCGGAAGCTGTAAACCGGCTCCCTCGGCCAATAAAGCAAGATGAGCGCTGCAACCCTAGAGTCGGCCATGACGGGACCTAATGGTCAGGGGTCCCTTTACTTTTTTCTATTAGGTGCCAGATCCAAGCCTGCCTGCCTTATTGGCCAATCGGAGCTGACCTTGAGGGCAGGACTGACAGAGCAGGTAGGCTTCCCTCAGGTTTGCTCCTGGTTCATTTAAGCAAACTAGACCTGGACCCTTTACCTGTTTCTTCCTCGCTGAGTTGCCTATGTCCATATGCCCTGTTGGGGCCTGAGACTGATAGCACCCCCCAGGCAACAGATCTCTGTGGCAGGCCCCCAATTTAATGTAAGTTTTTGGAAACCTTGCTGTCAGATTGACCCATGGTGCCACTTCTGGCAAGTGGGCCGGATGTTAATGATTATCCAAACCTCTTTCATTTGTAATCTATAAAGTTGTGGCCTGTATCAATTCAAAGTCATTGTATGTCAGGCATCCCCACACTCGGTCCTCCAGATGGTTTGGGACTACAACTCCCATCATCCTTAGCTAACAGGACCAGTGGTCAGGGATGATGGGAATTATAGTCCCAAAACATCTGGAGGGCCGAGTTTGGGGATGGGTCAGAGGAGGAAGTACATAACTTTGGCTTGCAATTGCTTCCCTAATACAATGGTACCTCGGGTTAAGTACTTAATTTGTTCCAGAGGTCTGTTCTTAACCTGAAACTGTTCTTAACCTGAAGCACCACTTTAGCTAATGGGGCCTCCTGCTGCTGCCGTTCTCATCCTGAAGCAAAGTTCTTAACCCGAGGTACTATTTCTGGGTTAGCAGAGTCTGTAACCTGAAGCGTATGTAACCCGAGGTACCACTGTACACCGTTTCTTGTATGCGGTTTTGCCTAATATAAATTTTCCTTCTTCCTCTCTTTCTTTCTTTCTTTGCAATGCTTTCATCGTTCAGAATCAAAATACTTTGGCTCAGTTCTTTAGTTCTCACAGAAACAGAGCCTGGCAACGTGGCAATTTATTTTCACATATTCTCACCCAGCTTCCTTCAGCACTTTCGTATTCCTTCCCCTCCTCCCTTCACTTTCTCCCTTGTCTTCTCTTCTGTTGAAATTAGATTGGAAGCCCCCACAGACCAGGGACCTTTAACTTGCTTCTGTTACTGTAAGGTGTCATGCATCAAAGGGCTGTGTTTGTGTGTGTGTGTGTGAACAACAAATAACTCCACAAGATTCTATAGCAGTAGGGAGACAACATGGGTGCTCCTAGCAGCATCTGTGACAAAGATCGCTTTCTAAAAACCTTTCTGGGTAAGAACATGGTACAAGAAGTGACCTGCTGGACCAGGTCAAGTGGCAGTCCAGTGCAGAATTTTGTGTCCAGCCAGATTCCTCCAGATACCACACAGGCAGGGCAGAAAAAGTAGCAACCGTCTCTCGGGGGTGTCACAAGAAGGGTGCGGGGGTGCGGTTCACCCCGGGTGTCATGCCTAGGGGTGGTGACAAAATTCCCCTGGGCGGATTGGCATGGTGGCACGCGCACCCCCCAGCAGGTGTTTTTCACAATTGGCGCGATTGTCGTTATGAAAATCCACCCGCTGATCATGCAAATATGCTGGGCGATCAGCCTGGAACCCCCCCGGCAGGCAGCGTTCGGATCCCCGGTGGGCACTTTTATGCAATCAGCAGTCAGATTTTCGTGGTCTGTGGTTGATGCTAGCACCCCCGGCTGGCGGTGCTGACCTAGTTTTATGTGATCGTTGGTCAGATTTGTGCTATCTGTGGTCATATCTGTTTTGTGGACAACCCTCCCTTAAAATAAGCTCAACAACTTTGGGCAACGTTCCCAAAAATTGCAATGTAGGGCAATTTTTATACCTGGTACCACCTGAACTTGTCTACACATCTGCCCTCTCTCCTCTTCTTATTGCCAGCATCTCTCAGCAAGCAGGGCAATTGGTTGCTCTCTCTTTTTTTCTGAGGATCTCCTAACTGTTAGAAAACGCTTGCAGCAACTTTCTTTGGCTTGAGAATTCTTGGGTAGCTCAATCTGCTGCCTAAGGGTCTCCATTGCTCTTCCTGATGGCTCCACTGTTCAAGATAGTTGGGCTGCAGGCCACTTTCCTTTGGTGACAGCTGAATGGATTCTCCATTTTCAGAGGCACTACGTCCCCAGATGTTATGCTACGGAAAACCAACAGAATGGTACACCCACACCACCTTCATACTTCATACACCTTAGATTTATTAGCATTTATTTATTAAAGTATTTATATACAGTTAAATCACAAAACATAACTAAGCAGTTTAAACCTTGGCAGTGAGTTCTGGAAGACCTGCTCCTTGCCTTGCAGGCCTTTTTCTACCTGGCCTGAGAGGGAGTCCCCGGACTGACTCCAACTACAAAAGCTGAGGCTGCTTAACTCTTGGGTTGGGGAATTGTTGGGGTTTTCATTGGGTGGGGGTGGAGTTGTTGCTGTTACTCGTATTAATCTTTTGTATCTTTATTTTCAATCTTATGATTTATGTGTAAATTGTTTAATTGGTTATGTACTTTTTGATGTTTTATTTATTGTTTATGACTATTTTGGTTACGTTTGTAATTATATATATATATATATTCATATTGTAAGCCATCTTGAGCATGGCTTGAACTATGGAAAGGCAGCATACAAATAAAATTATGAATGTATTCATCTACAGCATGAAAATATAAAAAAAAAACATACAATAAAAAACCATTAATTTTTGCAATTAAAAGCAAAAAAAGCACACCGAAAAAAAGCTTTAAAACAAGCATCAACAAGCCATTGTTGGAGATGTACTCTTCATTGCCTATATAGGCCTGGTGGAATAGAAAAGCTTTTAGAAGGCATATACAAGTTGGCACAGAATTTGTATTGACAGAGTTTTGTGCATAATTGGGCTTGCCAGGAACATGTTTTGCCAGCCACTTCTGGAAGCAGGATCCTGGGCATTTGGACTGATCCAGGAAGGTGATGTCTATAGTCTTATCTGAGGAAAAGGCATGCAGGGCCGATGCATGTGAGAGGAGAATGGGAAATACTGGAATGCCTCATGTTTGCAAGGTACGCCTTGAAGGTGTGCAGTGCGTCGACTGATGTAAAATACCCTGTGCATTAAAAAGCTTGGTGCCTGTGATTAACGGTGACACTTGATGGTGTGTATCTCTTGCGCTCCACTAGCTTTCCCTTTCCTTAAGCTCTTCAGGCATGAGTGATCAGTGCTGACATGCAATTGTATTTCTGAGCCAAGAGGGACTGGCTAAGTGCCCCAAAGGAAAGTTACCAATTAACCCCTAACCTTGGAGTAGTGGTATTGGAAGTGAGTCTGGAAAGGGAGAGAGGAAGATAGAGAGCTGCACAAAGGAGAGAGAGAGAGAGAGAGAGAGAGAGAGAGAGAGAGAGAGAGAGAGAGAGAGAGAGAGAGCGCGCGTCAGGAATGTGCAAAGCCTCTATTGTTTCCACAAATATTTCCCTGTTGTCAAAAGGTGACATTGCATTGATAATTCAGGACAATTATCTGGGCAGAGGAGAGAGGATCAGCTGGTTCACAAGGACAAAACACTCCACTTTGTTCGATCCTAACAGTAATGTGCATTTTCCCCCATTCATTGCCAGAGCAATCTCATTAATGTTTATTTAGAAGTAGGGATGGGGGGATCTAATAGTTCTATGCTTCTCTCTGCTTTTCTTCCCCCCCCCCCTGCCTTTACCAACATTTGCACTTCCATTTGGGTGACTGACTGAAAATTCACCAGCATTTTTAGTGCTAATTACGTGTTTGTATGTTAAATTAATATACACAGTTTTGCAAAACAATTTCCTCAAATATAATACATCTTTGTATGTTCTTTTCACAAACACATGCATTTTATGCATGCTTTACCCTAGCCTATGAATTTTTGCAGTGCAAAATTCAGACCAATGTGAATTTCTAAGAGGGGGCTATATTTTGGTCCGCATAGCGGTTCAAAATGTACAAATAATGTAGGTTCCTCTTTAAATGTGAACAAAACCAAATTTGTCCATCAACTTTGGAGGTTTTTCAGCAGAGATTGTAGGGTCATCTGTCATCGTCCCTTCCAACTCTCCAATTCTATGATTATGTATTTGTGTATGTTGTTTTCACTAATTTTCCATTAATTTAACTGGAACATTTCTGTACACAATACTTGGCTGGAGAACTGCATAGCAAAATTTGGAGAAGTCAGCATTTTGAAGGATGGCTTCGTTTTGGTTTGCATATTGTTTTGAATCAGGTAAGTCTGTCTTTAAATGCAGAGTGAATCACATTCCTCTGCCATCCCTACCACTCAGAAAACTAGTTCTCTTCCAGGTGCCTGCTAAACGTCATTGGGTGCCATCAGCCTCATCTGGCATGGCAATAATCAGGAATGGGGGAAGCTGCAGTCTACCAACATCCAGAGGATCACAGACTATCCATCCCTGTGTCATTGTGTTAAAGGGTGGCTCACAGAATGTCCCTGCAAATACAGAATACAGCAATAAAAACATTCACTACTTGGACATCTGTATTCACCCCCTCCCAAAACAGTCTCCCCCCCCTCCTTCTGGCAATCTCCATTCTCCCAGCTTCTAGAGAACTGGAACACATCCCAGAGGAATACTGAGAGCACATCATTTCCATGTTTCAGATTCCAAAAGTCTTTGAAGATGGCCCCCAATATCATTCTTCTCATGACCCTGACTCCAAGTGCTTCTCAAGAGGCAGAACCTCCTCACATGTTATTGTTGCTTAAAATTAGCTGGCTGCTTTGCTGTCTAATCTGCATGCCACCTGATTTTCGTGGATTTGGTTTGAGATCAGTTACATGGCTGTTGAGCATCTTGGCACCCACCCAGTTTGTTCCCTCCTCCTCCTCCTCCCCCCATCTCTCTAGCTACACTAACGCCCAGCAACATTGCCAAGTAACTGCTCTGAGTGCAAAATCATTAGTTCTCCATTTGTTCGGGAAGAAAATTGTTTCTGCCGGTGCTGGGAAATTGTTTCCCCATTGCCATTAAATAGGAAATGTACAATGGAAATCATTTCATTTTCTTCCAGGGATGTCCTCTGGAATTGTCGCCACATATGGTTTAGCAAGTCAAGCAAGGAACGTTCTTTTTCCAAGACCACCTCTCCTTCAAAATTATGATTCTGCTAAATGATGCAGTTGGGCCAGGGATTCTTAATGAGGCGCATCATTGAAAATCTGTTGTGAAAATACATGCTTATTTGGGTAAAAACAATGGCCCATCTAACAATATTGTTGACTCTAACAAGTGTAGTTGCTACTGGGTAATAGGCCAAAAGAGAATAACATCACCACATTTCCTCAAAGAAATTCAAGAAATACATTGTTCTTCCCCCCCGCCCCCCAATTTTTTTCATTTCATAACTTTTAGACATCATTTGATTGTTAAAAAAGACCCTCAAAGCAGCTTGCAAATAAGATAAAATAATATAATTGACAATAAGAAAAATTAACAATAATTTAAGACTTTCAGATAGTTAAAATAACAATAGACCAGGGGTCAGCAAACTAGGTTCCGCGGGCTGGATACAGTGCACTGGTTTAGCTCTGCACAGGGACTGACTGAGTGGGCAGCAATGGCTTCCTATTGGCTGCAGGATAGGACTTCCAGGACGCAGCCACAGCCAATAGGAAGCCACAGATGCCTCCTCCCCGCCGCCATGGCTCCGAAAGCCAGTGGGGTAAGAGCGGTGGGTGATCTGGCCCTCCAGCGGAAAAGTTTGCCTACCCCTGCAATAGACTAAAAGCAGATTGAAACTCGCATCAACTTTCTAAACGTCTGGGTATGCAGCTGCTAAAATATCTATTTCTTACTAATGTGGAAGACATATTATTATGTGGCACCTGAAACAATGACAGTTCTTCAAACTGAAGTGTTTGAGTGGGCATATGTTAATAATAATTATTATTATAATTAAAACTTGATTTGATTGCCCTTCACCGATGGGTAAGGCAATCTCGCTTTACTTTACTATCACCTATGGACTAAGTTCTGAGTAGGCATGGCTAGGACTCAGGGATAGGCATAAGAAAAACTGGACCTGTCATTGGTAGATAGAGAGAGTTGGTGCACATAGGTTAATAGATACCCCTAATCTCCAAGAGTGGCTCAGACTGTTACATGAGTTCCAGCAATCTTTTCCGAATTTATGCAAATAAACCCTAATGCAGTATTCAAAACCCCACGCAAAATTGGAGAGAACATGCAAAGGAAGCTTATGCAAATGAGCCTGCTTTGCATAATTCCAATCACAGATTTTTGTCTGTGATCCCAAATTTTGGATGTTTTGCTACAGAGAGTTGGCTCAATGGTTATATTTGAGAGACAGGCAGACAGGCAGGCAGGCAACTGGGGACCAGTAGATGGGAGCATTAGTCATGTTTTTGGCAATGCAAAACTAAAAATAAATAAACACCACCAATCTGAATTGCTTTTAGAAAATACACTGATCTGAAAAAATATGCTAAAATAAATGTACAGAAGTCAACATATTTCTTCTTTGTGGGAAAAACACTTTAAGATTAGGCTGTCGTCTCATACAAAATTCTGGTATCTGGGCAGATGCTGGGATGGACAGTCTGAGCCCTATATCAGATCTAGGGGTGGAACTGAAGGATTTTTCAGCAATTTGCTATGAGCCTAGAAGCAGAGTTTAGGAATATTTAGAACACTTACAGGCAGAGCCCAGAATCTGGAAGCAAACACAGAGATTAACCCCAGGACAAATTCATGTAGTCACCTAAAGTAAACAACAGCTCCTTGACAGGGACAACCTGATCACATTAACTCATGCATAGCCTGGACTACTGAAATACACATTATGTGGGGCTGCCCTAGAGTCTGGTCTGGAAGCTTCAGCTACTGCAGAATGCCATGGCTAGATTGGTGATGGGAACAATCACAAGTAGTGCTAAATAACCTGCACTGGCTTCCCATCTGATACTGGGTCACGTTCATGGTTCTTGTACCAGTGTCTAAGCTGCTGAACAACTTAGGCCCAGGGTATCTTAAAGACCACCTTGCCCTGTATGTCCCAAGCTGATCACTAAGATCATCTGGGGGAGATCTAATACTGGTCCTCCATGGCCCAGAAGCATTAGTTGTGTCAATGAGAATTGTGACTTCAGCCTGGTAGACCCAACTTTACAGAACTACCTTCCTATAAATCAAGTCAACATCCTTGCAAAGATTTAGATGTCAGGTTAAAATGATTTTACATCAGGAGGCCTTTGCATCATGAATGCTGCCCCAATGATGTTTTAATCGAAGTTTTAAACTCTGTGCTAACCAATTAACTGAACATTATTATTATTATTATTATTATTATTATTATTATTATTATTATTATTAAAATTTGTATACTGCCCTCCATTCGTAGATCTCAAGGAAGTTCACAACACAAAAATACAGGATAAAAGCACAAAGTACATAACAACCACCACAAGCAACAACTCCCTTCCTCTCACCCCATCCCACAAACACATTTGATAGGTTGTAGGATGTTAATCAGCCCAAGGCCTGGTTGTAGCAGAACGCTTTCGCCTGGCACCTAAAGGTGTATAATGAAGGTGACAAGCAAGCCTCTCTGGTGAGAGTGTTCCACAAGTGGGGAGCCACCACAGATAAGGTCCATTCTCGTGTTGCCACCCTCCAGACCCCTCGTGGAATGGCCACATGAAGAAGGGCCTGAGAGGATGTTCACAGGGTCCAGGTAGGTTCATATGGAGAGAGGTGGTCCTTGAGGCATTGCGGTTCTGAGCCCAAAACTGGCTTGGGGGGGGGGGTTCTGATCCTCTCTACTTTTCTGTCAACTAGTGCAAAAGCAAAATCTCCACCCCACACCCCACCAGTTGTCTGGGAGCTCTGTTCTCAATGAGCCTTTCTTTCCTGCAGATCTGAAGTGTGAAAGATGAGGAAATGGTTAAAGCTCAAAGAAAACGGAGTGCAGCAAACTTCTGTCTTTCATTCTCTTAAAGCCATCTCCTTTTATAGCCAGATAAATGTTTGCTCTCAGCCATCTGTCAGCACTGAATGCTCAGCAATGTTAATCCAAAGTGATGAATGTGCCCTGTGGACATCCAGAAGGGTACCTCTGGGGTCATTACTCACTCTTCCCTTTTAAAGGTGATACTAGGAATTTATAACAATGCCCACCATCTTTGGGATCAAGCAAAAGGGCCTGATGGACAGTGACATCTGATGTTGCTGTTGCCACAGAATGCTGTTGCAGCGGCAATTGCAAACCAATAATTCAGAAGACTCAAAAGACACAGGGTTACAATTTGGTCTGGCCCTTCCTTGATAGCATTGTGGGGGAGGCTGGAAAGACGTATCACATTTCTAGAGGAGTACAGAGCGGGAAAGGAGACACAATATGGCAAATAGCACAGGATCCATCTTCCTGAGACTCTTAACAAGCAAGCAGGTTTCTAGTCCCTATTATGGTTGCAAATATATACCGTATTTTTCGCTCTATAAGACGCACCAGACCACAAGACGCACCTAGTTTTTGGAGGAGGAAAACAAGAAAAAAAATATATTCTGAATTTCAGAAGCCAGAACAGCAAGAGGGATCGCTGTGCAGTGGAAGCAGCAATCCCTCTTGCTGTTCTGGCTTCTGGAATGCACAGCCTGCATTCGCTCCATAAGACACACACACATTTCCCCTTATTTTTTTGGGGGGGAGTGAGTCTTATAGAGCAAAAAATACGGTATTTGGAAGCTTGGGGATGGGGCTCTGGTGCTCTCAGCAACCCCTGGCCTGAATAAATTAATGACTTATAAAAGAAAGAAAAACAGTTTCTGTTCTGGAATGGAAGTTAAATTCTCAGTGCAGACATTACACACAGGCTGGAAAATTCAGCTTTCTTAGGTATAGGATCTAGATTGTTTACATGAAAAACTATAAGCTTCTTCCCCACTTGCTAGCAAAGAGTACTTTGACCAAGCTTTAAATAAAAACGTTTTTGCCACACCCATCAATGGGCTTTAAAAAGAGATTCAGATACTCAGAGAAGGACTATTCCAAACCGTTTCATTCAGCCTTTTATGAATGACTTGCAGGGTTTCTCTTGGTCAAACTATGAGCTGGTCTGTATACAGAAGTTTTGTCCTTTTTGCTACCAGTTCACACTTAGTAGGTACATCAGAGGTTGCCCTCAAGGCACCCTCAAGTGCAGTGGTGTACTTGAGGTCTTCCCCTGGTGCCGACAAAGTCTCTGACGCACCACACCATTGCCTCTTGGGTCATGCATGAGGTGGTGAGCATGGTTACCCTGTTCTCCTTTGAAAAGTACATAGAGCTGAAGAAGGAAGTGGCAAGAGAGTCGCTCTTTCCAACTTCCTCTTTAATCCCTATGTGCTTTTCAAGGCTTCTTCCAGATCTGAATTTAACATAGATCCTTAGGACATGTGAAGTGTTTGCATGGGTGTGCTCTAGCTCTTTTTCTGTTTGAGGGGAAGAGGGAGAGAAATTGCCAGAGCAGGTGGTGCCAATGGGACTCGCTCAACAATCCAAATGTGCCCACAGGCCTAAAATGCTTGCTTCCCCTTGATAAACACAAAAAACACTGGATTCTGAAATGCCAGCTTGAAAGCTAATCTTACTGCTAGGCATCTCCTGAAATCCCCAGCCATGTAACTGCCATTTTGAATTTTTGAAGGTTTCACAAAGTTCACATTGGAAACCTTGCCTGTTGAACCTTTGCAATATTCAGGCTGCACATAGGTGTTGGTAACAAACTGATTTACTTAATTGGGTTATATACAGCTCCCTGGTTATATTCCGCTCCCTGGCAGGACCCTCAAAGAAGGTCTTTGCTGAGAAGGAAGAGGATGGAGTCTGAGTCACACACAGCAGCATACCCAGGGGTTGGCCAGATTTGTCCTTGCCAAGGACGCAGGCCTGGGAGGTACACAAAAATTGTGCCTTTCCACTTTGGCTCAGAGTGACTAGGAGCCCATCCACTAACACGCACCCTGAGCTACTCCTCTACTGCCCAGTTGGGTGATGTACGCAGGCTCCCCTGGGTGCCTTTGCGGAAGAATCCATTCACTGGTGTGGAGCACAAAAGGTGTTGAAAAGCAAGCTTTTAAAGTTTCTGGTCCATGGTCTCTCCTGGCTTTGAAGGGTGCAAGGGAGCTCAGATATGCTTCTGCTGATACATAAAGGGACTATGCAGTTAATTCCAACACAATGGGCATGAATTATTTCAACCAGGGCTCTAGCTTTTCATTTGCATCATTAGCAGATTAATCAACTAAAAGTTGAGTTCACTAGGAACCAATATGCTAACATGGTCATGATCACGGTCCCCTTCCCCTATTTTTCAAGGCTATTTTAGTTCCAGTGTGTTCATGATGTACTAAACAACAAGGAAATCCTAAAGGGAGCCATTTCTTCAAACCACATGTAGTAGCTTTGGTTTAGCATGCTGCAGGCAATCTTGTGCTCCCTTCAGAATTTCGAACGTGGAAATGATATTCAGGTGCCGATTTATATGCAAATGTATTTCCATTTAATTGGTTAATTAATGAGTCACTTGGATAAAGGGGATGCAATCAATGAGAAACCTTTTCAGCAGTTGGAAGCCCAATTTCTCATTGCTCCACAGCCCAAAGTGCTGGTGTAACAAAGAGGGTTTAACTTACCTATGGTGGGATCATGGTAGTCAGGGAACCGGTGGCTGATAAACTGCATTGTCATCGCTGGGGAAACAGAAAGAGATGGAAATGATAAGTCAATGATTAGTAGCTGTGATACACAGCTCAGTAAAACCAAAACCAAGTAGTTTGCATTTCTGAATAACTGAAAAACAGAGTGCAGCCCTATGCAGGGACTGGATTTTTTTGAAAATCTCAATGGCAGATTTTTTTTAAAAAAATCCTAACTCACACCTTGACCTTGATAAGAAGTGAGTTCTATTCCCTCCTCAGCTCCGCACTTCATTAATATATTTGTTATTGTACACATTTGTTTTCCTAAAGTGCATGCTCTAGTTATCTCCCACGTGGACTACTGCAATGCGCTCTACGTGGGGCTGCCTTTGAAGGTGACTCGGAAACTGCAATTAATCCAGAATGCAGCAGCTAGACTGGTGCCTGGGAGCGGCCACCAAGACCATATAACACTGGTCCTGAAAGATCTTCATTGACTCCCAGTATGTTTCCAAGCACAATTCAAAGTGTTGGTGTTGACCTTTAAAGCCCTAAACGGCCTTGGTCCTGTATACCTGAAGGAGCGTCTCCACCCCCATCATCCAGCCCGGACATTAAGGTGCAGCACCGAGGGCCTTCTGGCAGTTCCCTCACTGCAAGAAGTGAGGTTACAGGGAACCAGGCAGAGGGCCTTCTCGGTAGTGACGCCTGCCCTGTGGAACGCCCTCCCAGCAGATGTCAAGACAATAAGCAACTTTTACTTTTAAAAGACAACTGTTTAGGGAAGTTTTTAATGTCTGATGCTGTATTGTTTTTAATGTCTGGTTGGCAGCTGCCAACGATTTTAACTGTTTACAGTGGTCTTTTAAATAATAATAATAATAATAATAATAATAATAATAATAATAATAATAATTTATACTCTGCCCATCTGGCTGGGTTTCCCCAACCACTCTGGGTGGCTTCCAACCGAATATTTAAAACAATACAGCATCAGACATTAAAAACTTCTCATTTCTGGAAATGAAAGAAAGTTGCAGACAAAATCTTCACCCTAATGCTTCTCATTCCTGTTTTCAGTAACCTACAATACTGTGTACTGGACTAGTGGTGTTATGCAACCTCTGGAGCTAATTGGCTCAACTGGTCAGGGAAACAAGGGTGCCAGAATGTTTGCAATCCAGTTTCTACCAGAAAATAGAGGTGGGGGAATCATTTATCTAGGACTGAGAACTTACACAGGTCCCAGATTACAGGTGAGGAACCTTCTCGCCAACCCCTATTCACTCAGGTAATCTGTTAGGGGCAAAAAGTTCAAAGAGGGTAGAGTCGACACCAAAAGCCACCTACCTAATATCAATAGGCAGGGAGTTCCAAAGTGTAGGTACTGTTACGCTGGATTCTCTGCATTAGCAGAACAAACATCACATGGCATTGGGAAAAGCACCAGTTCTGCATTTTATTAATAGTATTGGTTTGTTATTATAACAATAACAAATTAAAAACCTTAAAAATACTGTAGACTGATGCAGAAATCTTGCCTTCAAGAGATGTCACAGTGAAGAGCAAGTACAGTGGTACCTCGGGTTAAGAACTTAATTCATTCTGGAGGTCCTTTCTTAACCTGTAACTGTTCTTAACCTGGGGTACCACTTTAGCTAATGGGGCCTCCCGCTGTGGCTGCGCGATTTCTGTTCTCACCCTGAAGCAAAGTTCTTAACCCAAGGTACTCCTTCCGGGTTAGCAGAGTCTGTAACCTGAAGCGTCTGTAACCTGAAGCATCTGTAACCCCAAGTATCACTGTATAGTTTATTTTTCAAGGACTTTATTTCCTGATGTTGGAAAAAATGGGCCTTTGACCTCATTCAAAAGCATTCTTCTTATGTTCTTAGATTCAGTTTTTGCTAAGCATAATATTGACTTGTCTACCTTCCCTTAACTAAAATACAGTGGTACCTTTGTTCTCAAATGCCTGGGTACTCAAAACAACTTGGAACCCAAACACTGCAAACCTGGAAGTGTTCCAGTTTGTGAATTTTTTTTGGAAGCCGAACGTGCTCCGCTTTGAGTGCCACACTTCTGTTTTGAATGTTGCGCTGAGGTCTGTCTGTTTTTGCTTTAAAAAAATGTGTTTTTGTGGCCCTTTATTTTGTTTGTTTTTGTGACAGTGTGGAACCCACTTCAGCTACTGATTGATTGTGTGACTGCATTGTATTGTTTATTGCTTTCATTTTATGGATCAATGGTCTCATTAGATAGTAAAATCCATGTTAAATTGCTGTTTTAGGGTTGTCTGGAATGGATTAATCCATTTTGCATTCCTTTCTATGGGAAAGCACCCCTTGGTTTTGGAATGCTTTGGTTTTGGAACCGACTTCCGGAACGGATTAAGTTTGAGAACCAAGGTACCACTGTATTAGTTAATTTCACCACTTGCCCAAATTCACAGAAATTCCAATCACCCCTGTAGCTGGTGTGGTACAGTCCATTCTATCACCGTGGAGAACCTACCATTCATTCATCCCTCTGCATGTCTCAGATGCCAGCAGGGCAAGACTATGAATATACAAGACTGTCGCTGCCTACTCACATCATTCAAAATGCATCTCATCTGTCTTCTTAGCTTTATTGCTGTCCCTTGTAGCACAACCCGCCCCCTTGCAATCAATAAAAATCCAGGTAGCATGGAGTGCTCACAAAGCGCGCGTCGTTCAGCCTTTTGGTAGCCATCATTTATTATATATATGCACACGGTTATTGTGCCAAGTCTTTCTGATAGGAAATCAATGGGCAGGAGAAGAATCATCGCAAACTGCAGAGAAGTCCATCAGAAAGTTAAGGCATGAACTCCCACCTGGCTGCCCACGAGCACATTTGATACATTTTCTAAAAGTGAAGGGAACGCAACAGGGATTTCAACCCTGGAGCATCCCCAAAGTCGGTAGCTGTGATTGTTTAGAAGATCACAAAGCTCTGGTGTCTAGGAGGCGAAAGCAGTCAGGATCCCAAAGCATTTTGTGCATTTCATTTTTTTAAAAAAGAACAGCACTGGCTTGAGCAGTTTATTTATTTTATTTTATTTTAATGTTTTCAGGCTGCAAAGCCCTCCCGATGTGGCTTGCAGAGCAGGGAGAGCAGGCAAAAAGCTGTTACAATATTCAGCAAAATACAATTCAGTGAAACATCATCATTTTAAATGGCAGTTAAAAAGCATATATCAGGCTCAATGTTCATTAAAAAAAAAAAAATTCCAATGAAACCATCAGGAAATACACGATTTAAAACCAGTAATAATATAGCCATTTAATAATCAGAAATTGATTATTATTAGCAGCTGAAAGTAACTCAAAACTATTGACTTTTTGAGGGGTGTTTAAAAGCTGTGAGGATTCTAACAGCTAAGAAGGCAGCTGTCTGAGGAATAACTGTCCTCTCCTCCTGGCCTAGATATTGTCACAGGATCTAATCTGGGTGTGGGAAGGAGAAGAGTTGATAACAACCAGAACCATCACTGGCCACTGGATGTAACTTTAAGACCAGTTGTGCTTGAACTTGCTTTTCCCTCCTCCCTTCATTTCCTATTTCCTTGTGTGTCTTGCCTTCTTCGATGGTGAGTCTGAAGGCAGGGAAAACCTTAGAATAGTTTATGTAAGCCCTTCTGAGAGGCTGTTTGGCTAAAGGGTGACTAGTGCAATGAATAAAGAAATCCCTGAACTGTACAAGGGGCAACTGTAACTCCCTCAAGGGAGGAACACAAATATGGGACCACCACTGAGAAGATCTGTCCCTTATGTTCCCCAAACAGCATTAATTTGCACAAAAAAGCAGTCTCCCCTTCTTCTTCTTTTTTACTATAAAGAAATATAAGAAAAATTGCAACCATCAAAACTACACAAAAACAAAAGTTGATCCATTCTTACTACAACATGGATTACATAAAAACTGATTTTCCTCTTTTTGATATACTCTAATTAAATTATTAATATAACTTGCTGCAAACTTGCATATTTTGATATGATGCACTAGAATGTTTTTAAAAATGCAACCGATCTACTGTGAGTTCATCCCATCTTTGATTTCTTTCTTCCATTCTAATCAAATGTGTTAGTCCCCCCCCCATTAAATCTGGCACAAAGGATCTAAATAACCCTATTAAGAATATTTCTTCAAGGGGTAGGGGGTTGCTTTGCCCAAAAAGAGTGCATTCACTCTTATCTATATTCTAAAACCAGAAAACTGTACACCATTCTGGAAACCCATTTGCATGTCTCTATGGACACATGCATCCTATCCCTGAATAACAAATACTATGAACATAATGGGCTGGGTCTCCGCACCCTTTATGTGGGCTTCCCAATGGCAACTTGAAGACTACTCCAGAAAATAGGATGGTGGATTAGACTGATGCTTAGATTCTGATTGTTGCAGGTAGTTCACACATAATTCCTTAACAGGTAAACATACATGGCTGGACATTCACATTTGCAGCATAATATTTTCAACTTCATGGCAAAAGTGTGTCACTGTGTCATGAAATTGCTACAGGAACAAATTGAGAATTGTGCTTCTGTAATTGGCAACAGTATCTTAAAAAGCATCATCTTAAAAATCTGAGACATCACCTTGCCTACAAAGGTCCGTATTGTTAAAGCTGTGGTTTTCCCAGTAGCGATGTATGGAAGTGAGAGCAGGATCATAAAGAAGTCTGATCGCCGAAGAATTGATGCTTTTGAATTATGGTGCTGGAGGAGACTCTTGAGAGTCCCATGGGCTGCAAGAAGATCCTTTCTTAAGGAAATCAGCCCTGAGTGCTCACTGGAAGGACAGATCCTGAAGGTGATGCTACAATACTTTGGCCACCTCATGAGAAGATAAAACTCCCTGGAAAAGACCCTGATGTTGGGAAAGATGGAGGGCACAAGGAGAAGGGGAGAACAGAGGACAAGATGGTTGGACAGTGTTCTTTAAGCTGCCAGCATGAGTTTGACCAAACTGCGGGAGGCAGTGGAAGACAGGAGTGCCTGGCGTGCTCTGGTCCATGGGGTCACGAAGAGTCGGACACGACTAAACAACAAGAATAAATTGGCAACAACCAAGAATTGGGGGGATTTAATCTAGCACTTGTTTCACTGCTGAGTTATTCCCCACCCACTCTGCAATAGAACAGGAGGAAAGATTGTTCACAAATGAATGGGACTGAGAAAATGCTAAAGTTTCCTTCTTCTTCTTCTTCTTCTTCTTCTTCTTCTTCTTCTTCTTCTTCTTCTTCTTCTTCTTCTTCTTCTTCTCCTTCTTCTTCTTCTTTTACTGTGCCCATACTGAATGCTTCTTCTCATTTGCATGAAAGACTTGTGGTGTTCTTTTTGCAGAATCTGAAGAGAGGAAGCTAAATGTTTCAGATATTTGAGACAATTGGCAAATCACTGGCAGTACAAGGGTTAAAGAAGTCACCCAACCGTCTAAAACAGCTATCTTTCTATTTTTATTGAGCAGCTTGAAATTAAATCATGCCTTCAAAACAGAGAGGTCTTCAAAACCTTATCAAATATTCATTAAATATCTATATGATGACTTGCAATTCAAGATTTTAGGAAATAATGACAACAATTCAATTGGAATATTCTTTTTTTCTCCCTTTGGTACAATAAACATACCATTTATTACAGTCGTTCTACTCTGCATCTTTATGTATTTATTTCAATTCCAGACTTAGCCATGTATTTCATTTACTCATTCTCATTTAAAAGCCTCATTTTAATACAGCAGCCTCTTCTGCTGCATATATAATTCAGAGATAAGTGTCCCTAATTTATACATAGGTGCAGTTTTGCACAGGATTTTAATATTCTGATGAAACCAAAAGGCATGTCATCAGCAACAGATTTGTCTATTACTATAGTATCCAACTGTAGACAGAGATCAATGCCATGCCCTCCTACCAGACAGACATTTTCTCTCTTTATTTTGTTTTTGCTTAACAGTACAAGAAGAACATAAAGACAGCCTTGCCTGATCTGAGCAAAAGCCCATCAAAATTCACTCTAACAGAAAACTCATACCCTGATGGAGTGATCCAGCCACTGGGCTGAGCTGGCCTCTCATCAGCTACAGCTGACGGAGCGATGTGCGAGTCACTTGATCAATGTTGGCTTCCATTTTCTTCCCATCAAACCTGTAGGCAGGGGTCACAGTGGTGGGCTATTCACTGGCAAAGCCTAGAGCAGTGGTGTCCAAACGTTTTTCAAAGAGGGCCAGATTTGATGAACTGAAGGGCCAACCTAAAGGCCAATCAAAGTTGTTAACCCAACCTTTTTTTTAAGGATTGAAGTTGTTGATTTTTTTTTAGGATTGAAGTTGTTGATTTTACCCCAGGGGAAAAAACTGCCACAGGGGCCATAGTGAACCAAACGCCAAGCTGTATTAGGCCCCCAAATGGACTTTGGACATGCCTGGTCTAGAGGAAAGTCCTGAAGTGGTACAAACCAGTCACTCTGCCATTGCATGATGGCAGCAAGTCAATTCAAGGCCCAGTTGCTACACCAGTCTGGAGCTGGTGCACTGGGATCAGGCCCAATTGTTCTGCTCACAAAACTTCCCACCCAGACAACATCCTAGCACCACCATCTGGCATCACTGTAGAAAACTGGGAAGTTGGGGACACAGTTTATAATCTGCAACCCAAATAGTGACATATCCTTCAACCTTTTAAGAGGGCAAATTGGGACAACCCACCCTCCCAGTGACCCCGTCACTCGCTTGGCCGCTCACCTCTCCACTCCCACCTTTGTCTGCTGGCATCTGATGGCCTCCTCCTCCTCCATTGCCTCAGGAGATGCTCCACCAGCCAAGAGCAGTCTAGGGGAAGGCACAGATTTCTCCTCCTCCTCTGCCAAAGCTGCAAACATACATCCGGAAGCCAGCTCCTGGAAGCCCCGTGACAGAAGGAGGAAGAATGGCAAGGTCAAGGTATTTCCCCCCCAGGGGTGGAGGAAGGGGGACACGGTGGGTGTGGGCTGCCCTGGGTGTCACCACTGAGTGCTGGGCGGCACTCTCCGTGGGGCCTGCAGTGCTCCTGAGCCACGTGTCTCTCCTGGGAGAGACGCAGTGGCTTGGCGAGCGCAGGATCCGTGCTGCCCAAAGAGTCCACCCGCTGCCACCACCACCCAGTTTTAGGGCGGCTGAGTGGGAGGAGGCAGGCAGACTCCAGAGGCCCTGTGGTTCACCCTGCCCCTATGGGCGGCTTACCCCACCCTCACCCCACCCCTATGGGCGGCTCGCCCTGTTCCTGGGCATGCCACCCCAAACGCCCGAGTGGCTTCTTCTGCCACTGACACCCCCCCTATTTTGGTGGGGGTGTGAGCCAACTGACTTGTGCTGCAGCACAGAACCCCAAATGCAGCACAGAACCCCACATTCTGGCACGACCAGAGCAAAGGAGCCAAAATGGGATATCCTGGATAGTTATCAGAAGCGGGGGGGGGGGGGACTGTCAATCTGGGGCGTCCCACTTAAAACGGCACACTTGGAGGGTATGTAGTGATGCAAGTACAACACTAATTATTATTATTATTATTATTATTATTATTATTATTATTATTATTTATACCCTGCCCTCCCCAGCCAGAGCCAGGCTCAGGGTGGCTAACACCAGTAAAATTACAGTAAAAACATAATAGGGAAAAAACAACAACAATTTAAAATGCAGCCTCATTTCAAAAGTAGCCAATAGAACAAAACCATAAGGGGAGGGAAACATAAGGGTCAGACTGAGTCCAAACCAAAGGCCAGGCCAAACAGCTCTGAGTTGCAGGCCCTGTGGAAAGATGTCAAGTCCCGCAAGTCTCTTGTGACAGAACGTTCCACCAAGTCGGGGCCAGTACTGAAAAGGCCCTGGCCCTAGCTGAGACCAATCTAACCACCTTGCGACCTGGGACCTCCAAAATGTTGTCATTTGTGTTGTCCTCCGCGGGGCATACCAGGAGAGGCGGTCCCATAGGTACTTGGGTCTTAGGCTGCATTGTCTCTCATTTGAGGGGACCACCACCAAACCAAACTTGCCCACACTCCCTGCCACCCGGGTGAGAGTCATAAGTGTGTTTCCCAACATAACTGGCACTATTATGAGCCTCGATGAGGCAGCTGCTTCGGTGACAGAGGTGGGAAGGAAGGCAGATTTTTCACATTTTCTGTGGTGAAACTGGAGGTTTATTTGACACTGGTTTTATATGCTTTCCTTCTAATAAACTGAGCACAGGAACACTGTTAGGAATCGCTGATTAAGCTGCCTTTCTCATTGCTAGAAGTTAGAGCTTCCTGTTTTATTTTTATACAGTAGTGTCAGGGGACTGCCATCGGAACAGGGAAGGAAGGCAGAGGGGCAGTTGGAATACAGGGAACCTCCGAAAATCTTGAGAAGCAGTTCCTCTTCCTTCCACTTTCCCCACACCTCCAGTGGGGAAGAGACCAGCAGATGCTGCTGGGAGCCCAGTGCCGCACCTCATCAGTCTGAGGGTGGGAAAAGCCACACCTCCAGGTAAAGGAGGGGAAAGGGCTAGAAGATGCTGCTGGGAGCCTCAGCACTGCTCCTGGTTAAGGTGGCCAGGAAGGAAGCAGGCCTCTTCCATCACCCACCTTGCGCAGAGGTGTAAAACGCAAAGAAGGAAGGAAAAGGCTGGGGGTGACTAAGCTCTTATGTTGTGGGAGGACCTGGAAACAACCTCTCCCGGATTCTGCTAGCAATTGAGGCAGACATGAACTTGTGGTTCTGCTCTGTAAATAGTTTTGCACCAAAATACAACCTGTAAAAGACAGGTCGAAGTCCTGACTGGTTACTCACGAGCAACCACCACTACCATCTGACAAGTAGGCTACTTTCTTCACACTCGTGCATCACTGTCTATCCTCCATTCAGGCAAGCGAAAAGCATTAGGCACTCAAAGACACATTTAAGTCAAAAACACTCATGGAGGATGCAAAACAGACAGGTCTGAAAGGCAGCATCTGGTCCCAGGGACTTGTATTCCTTATTCATCCAGCACTCTTAACAAACTAGAGTTTGTTAGACTTCTAGACTTCTGTTTCAGTGTATCTGAAGAAGTGTGCATGTACACGAAAGCTCATACCAAGAACTAACTTAGTTGGTCTTTAAGGTGCTACTGGAAGGATTTTTTTTTGTTTAAACTAGAGATCCCAGGATTCTGAGGGAAGACTCCATTTGCTGGTTCACCTCAGGCAGCAAAATATATTGAGCAGGCCCTGTTCCCCACATTCTGTATCCAGACTGACGGGGGGAGACTTCTTTAAACAGTTATCCTTGCGGAGCTGCTATGAATTTATAATGAGGCCCCTTAACATTTATATTTGCCTCCACCGCAGGTGCAATCATTTATTAACACGGCAATAAATGTTTAATCTTGTTCGTCTGTAACCTTTTCGATCAGACGGTTAACCCTCCCCGCTCCAAGAAATGATCCGGGGGGGGGGGAATAGGAAGGCTGAAAATCATGTCACGTTAAGTCTAAATTGAAATTTTGAAATTAAAAAATGCTCCACCAGCCTGGCCATTCCACATATATACATAAAGGGTGGAGTTTGGTTGCACATCTCATGAATGGATGTCACCTGCGAGACCTGGAGGATATTTTGAGCAGGCAAGAAAAGAAGGACTTCTTCACAGAAGGCTGAATTAACAGATTCCAGGAGTGAAAGATGGGTGCCAGGGAAGATCAACTGAGAGACTGCTGAGGTTGGTTTTCCATCACCTCCTCAAAAAACTGCCTATTTTGTAGACTCTCAGGAGAGCAGCAATGAGGGACTACTGCCCCATGGGCCAAAATTGGTCCATCACAATTTCTAGTAGGATAATACAGACACAAAACACTCTCTATCACCTTGCATCTGTAAGCTGTTTTTTTTCTCTGCAGAAGAGCCAGGCTGCCATTATTTCCATCTAGGACAAGGACAGCAATGGAAGAAAATGGGTTACTGGCATTTCAAGAGTCTAGGGGTATTGAGGGCAATGCCAACAGAGCTACTGAGCAGAAGAAAGCTGTGGCTCATAACTTAAAAGACTCATAAACCTCCACGCTTGTTCCTTCTTGCAAAAGAGAGAACCAAGATTAATCTTGGCCTGGACCTCTGGATTCTGAAAAGTGGTGGGAAATTGCTGCTGTGGTGACTAGGGCTTGCACAAGCTCTGCCACAATGCCCCTTAGTGTGAAGAAAGAAGGGAGTTGCACAATTCCAGTGGCTGTGGAATCTAGATTCAGGTAGGTAGCCATGTTGGTCTGATGCAGTAGAAATATCTATAAAATAATCATAATAAAATGTCCAGTAGCACCTTAGAGACCAACTAATTTTTGTTCTTGGTATGAGCTTTCGTGTGCATGCAGATACATTGAAACAGAAGTCACCAGACCTTTATATATAGTGAGAGGGTGGGGAGGGGTATTACTCACAAGGATAGTGGGAATGGGTGGATTGGATAATAATAATAATAATAATAATAATAATAATAATAATAATAATAATAATAATTTTATTTGTACCCCGCCCAACCACTCTGGGCGGCTTCCAACAAAGATGAAAAATACATTAAAATGTCACACATTAAAAACTTCCCTAAACAGGTGTGGTAAACCTGTCGACGACTGTTGACGACTGCAATTGGCCTTACAGGAAAAAGCGAGGGATGAGATGGCCAAAAATAGCTTTATCATGTATAATGAGATAAGAATCCAATGTCTCTATTCAGACCAGGTCTCACCATGGTTTTAAGATTGGTAATACAGTGGTACCTCGGGTTAAGAACTTAATTCGTTCTGGAGGTCTATTCTTAACCTGAAACTGTTCTTAACTTGAGGTACCACTTTAGCTAATGGGGCCTCCCGCTGCCGCCACCCGATTTCTGTTCTCATCCTGAAGCAAATTTCTTAACCCAAGGTACTATTTCTGGGTTAGCAGAGTCTGTAACCTGAAGCATCTGTAACCCCAGGTACCACTGTAAATTGTAATTCAGCATTGTGGAATCTGTAATCCAATGCAACAGTTGTGCTACTGGAAGCTTGTTGAACCACCAATTGTGCAACCAGTTGTGCAACAGGAAGTACCAGGGCTATAGCAATTTGTTGCACAATCAACCACGGGAACCTTGCTGGCTTCCTGCATGTTTTCTTGCTTAGGCCATTTCACTAGCACAGCTGGTACACTAGAAAGAGATTTTAAATTAGTCCTACATTGAATCCCTCCGCTAATGCTTTAATATCAGTTGACTTAATTTCACACTTTATTTTCCAGTGTAATCACTGTATCCCATTTTCCTCCTTGCCCAGACTTACATTGTTCCTTCCTCAAGACTCATTTATGTATAAAGTGCTTTTGAATTTCCCCTTTGATGTTATTTGTAGATCATGCTTGCATCTCTCATGAACTGAAATGCTTTCACCAGTCTTCTGCTGATATATATATTATAAATATATGTAGTTCATTTCACCCAAAAGTGATTTCGGCCTCTGGTTGTACCAGTCGCAACCTCTCTCTCCCTCTGGGGCAAATTGAAAAGGTCCATTTCAGATGGTTGCTGAGAAACTGCATCTAGGCAGCAGGGCGGTGGAACCTTATTGTCCACTTCACCTACTGGTCTCTGAGAGGTACCATTATGTTCTTAAAGGCCATCGCTGATCAAAACGACCTTGTTTTATTTCTCCGGAGACAAGCCCATGACAACAGCAATATGGTGACCTCTAACACCATAAAGCACTTTTAGATCAATATAGATTAAACGCTATTTTCTACAAGATTCCCCCCTCCCTCCCTGTTCTGACCTGCAAAGAGGTCTCATTTAGACATCACAAGCCAGTGGAATCCTGCTTAGCTGATGAAATGAGTAGCAATTACCCCATAAAAGTGGCTCAGTGGGAGCAAATTATTAAACTCTTTTCTCTGTTGGCAAAGAATTGGTTAGATATTTATCCATGCCACGGCCTCTCAGTTTGACAAAACCCCCTCTGGCAGTAGTAAAGGAGAACAGCCAAAAACAAATGAAGAGTGAGATAAGGAATAGAAACAAATCCCAGCATCAGCCACCAAACTTCAGTAAATGTATTTCAGGCTCAGAACGGATTATATACATCAAATATCCACTTGAAAATCAGACTGAAGGGCAGGTGCGTTCACAAATGCACGGAGAGCTGGTTCCAATGGTTTTGAGATGGCTTGAGGTGGCTGTTGTGTTTAGCTTCTCTTTGTGAGCCTCCTATCTGGACATCTGGTTGATCACTTCCAGAAGAGAATGCTGGACTCGATGGGCCTTTGGTTCTTCTTAAGTTCCTAAGGTAAATCTGTGTCAGAAATGGGTTTCACATTGGAAGCACCTCTCCAGTTCCCAATGCCATTTGGAGTCAGTGTGGTGTAGTGGTTAAGAGCGGTGGACTCGTAATCTGGTGAACCGGGTTTGCATCCCCGCTCCTCCACATGCAGCTGCTGGGTGACCTTGGGCCAGTCACACTTCTTTGTAGTCTCTCAGCCTCACTCACCTCACAGAGTGTTTGTTGTCAGGGAGGAAGGAAAAGGAGAATGTTAGCCGCTTTGAGACTCCTTCGGGTAGTGATAAAGCAGGATATCAAATCCAAATTCTTGTTGTTGTTGTTGTTGTTGTTGTTGCATAAATGGAAGATGATCAAGAGGGTATTCACCAGCTCAGGTCTATAGTCTACCCCCTTCTGGCACAGTCTGATTGGCAATGACACCCCACCCCCAAAGGTATGGGAAAGAGATCTTCCTCTGCCCCTTTTCCTATCACCTCAGCAGAGATGCCAAGGGTTCTTGGGCATGGCAGCCATAATAACATCAGAAGAACCCTGATGGATCTAGCCCAGCATCCTGATCCCGTAGTGAGTAACCAGCTGCTGTGTCACAATCCGGTCTACGGGTGATCGAAATCCCAGCTGAGGACATCCGGACCAGGGGCAAGATGGCGGGGTGGGAGCAGGAATGAGAGTCCAGAAGCCAGGGGTATGAGGGTCAGGAAGCAGTGGGTAACAAAGTCAAGGGTCTGAGGGTCAAGAAAGAAGGAGCCACGAAGGCAAGGTCCAAGGATCAGGAAGCAAGAAGCCAAACGCAGCAAGGCAGGAAATGTGTTGCTGTGGGAAAGAGCTGAAGGGAAATGATGACCTTATATCCCTTCCTGGTTCTTGCCACCAGGTGCAGTAAGTTACCTAGTAGCCTCACCTATGTGGCCACACCTTGCCTCTCCAGAACAAACTTAAGAAGGCCCCAATCCTGCTAAGCCCTACTGGTCACAGGGCCTGGCCCTTGCACGCACTCCTTGCATGCTGGTGGGAAATCCCATCCAGGACCTGAGCACAAGAGCACTCTCTCCTTCTGTGGCTTACAGCAACTGGTATTCAGAAGCATTTTTGCTATTGACCACGGAGACAGAGCATGGCCATCATGTCTGGTGGCCATTATTATCCTTCTCCTCCAGGAATTTGTCCTCTCCACATCCTCCACCGCTGCCGCCGCCACTCTTCACAGTGCCATTCTGCTAAACTGCTATGGTGCTGATGCAGAGAGGAAATTGGATGCCAAGAATTTACCTAGATGAGAGGCCCTCAGGGCTGAAAAGCAATATCCAAACGCTTTACATTTTAAACTAACGTAATGGCCACAAGTTGAAGGCTCCAAGGGTCTTCATCTGGGGACCATGGCAGTAACTGGTTTTATCCACAATGCATTTGTGTAGCTTTTTCAGAGCACCAGGTGCATCTGACTTGCATTCAGCACCACATTTGGCCCGGAGGTGTTATTGCATCTATCAGCACTGCAGGGATCAGGTGACAGAAGCGGCCAATAGGATTCCACCTGGCCTTGTAAATGTTTCTTACCCAGAACTTTGCTCTCAGTACAATCTGTTCAGGCACATTGTAAGCTCAGGCTTCCCTCTCCTTTGCTCAACTAACTCCCCCCCCCCCAGACAACCAGCTTGAGCAGCGAGAAATTGTGAGTCTGATCATCTTTAAAAAGATTAAAGGAAAAAAATCAGTTCATTCTAGGTTTTAAAAAGAAACCTCTAATTTTCTAAATGCTGACATGATTCCATATAAGATGATCTCAATATTCTCTGAATAGATGTATTACTGTTTGGGAGAAACGGTAAATAAAGCCTTTTCAGATAACGCAAGCTATTCCGTAGTCTCCCAAGATTTCTCCCACGTAAAATTACACCCTTGACTTCAAGCAGTGATGAAACAGCTGTGACAGGAGTTGACAAACTCTGCAAATGGAGCAGAGTTGCTTCTCTGTGAAGCTGAACCACAACATGCACTCTGTGGGGTTGGAGACATAGAAAAACCAGAGCGTACTGGTCTGGTAAAGAAATCATACTTCTGCTTAAAACTGCTCCTCTGACCTATTGCAACATCTGTCAAAGCTGAATGAATGGGAAAGCCAGAGAAGGTCTGCAGGATCAAATGAACAGGTTTGGGCTACCAGAAGACCAGAATCTTGATAGAAGTATGTGATTAGCTGTGATTCCTTGCCTTGCAGGGGGTTAAACTAGATAACAAGTTGTGTCCCTCCCAACTCTACGAGGCTATGGGATTAAGGACCACATTTAAGCCTTTTGCTCCTTAAGATCTGCAGAGTAGGCAATGACGGTGGGGAGAAAGGTGTTTCTGGAACTAAATTCTGACTGTGATCATTCTGGGAGGTGAAGTTTCTCAAAAGTGCTGAGACTTGCATTCAGGGGGTGTACCTAGGGGTTGACCAGATTGGCCTCTGCCAAGGGAGCAGCCCCAGCAGGGTGCAAAAACCATGCCTCTCTACTCTGACTTGGAGTGACTAGGAGCCCACCAGCCTGCGCACTCCATGGACCACTCCTCCACAGCTCTGGGTGTCCAGACCCTGAGAGTGCCTTGACGGACGAATTTGATCAATGGTGTGGGCCATCACAGTAGCCCTGCAGGGCCCCCTTCCCAGTTGGCTAAGAATGCTATTAGAAGTGCAAGCAGAACATCCAGTGGGGCTTGGAGTGGGGAGGAAAGAGAGGTTGGGCAGCAAGAGTTGCAGGGAGAAGAAAAATGGAGGGAGGGAGGGAGAAGGGAAAGCAGTGAATGGAGGGAATGAGAGAGGGAGGCAGGAAGACCGGCAGGCAGATGGACCAATACAGAAAGAGGGGGAAGAGGTGGAGCAGAGCAGACACGACCCTGATAACCACAGGGGGAGTCACTGGCAGGAGCACAAAAGGCAACACGCTTTTTGATTTTCTGGCCCGTGGCCTCTCCCAGCTTTGAAGGTTCTGATACAGCTCCTTGCCAAGGGAGCCAAAATATGCCTATGCTTGTAGTCCTCTCCCAGATCTACACTTCCCAGTGGGGATTAAGAATCAATGCCTCTTCCCAGGGAACTCTGTGAATCGTAGCTCTCTGAGGGGAATTACGGTCTCCTAACAACTCTCTTGGTTAAAGCCATGGTTTTCCCAGTAGTGATGTATGGAAGTGAGAGCTGGACCATAAAGAAGGCTGTTTGCCGAAGAATTGATGCTTTTGAATTATGGTGCTGGAGGAGACTCTTGAGAGTCACATGGACTGCAAGAAGATCAAACGTATCCATTCTTAAGGAAATCAGCTCTGAGTGCTCACTGGAAGCTGAGGCTCCAATACTTTGGTCACCTCATGAGAAGAAAAGACTCCCTGGAAAAGACCCTGGTGTTAGGAAAGATTGAGGGCACAAGAAGAAGGGGACGACAGAGGACAAGATGGTTGGATAGTGTTTTCGAAGCTACAAACATGAGTCTGACCAAACTGCGGGAGGCAGTGGAAGACAGGAGTGCCTGGTGTGCTCTGGTCCATGGGGTCACAAAGAGTCGGACATGACTAAACGACTAAACAACAACAACAACTCTCAACACCCTTAACAAACTACACGTCCCAGAATCCTTTGGGGAAGCCATGGTTATTCAAAATTGTATCATTGTGCTTTAAATGTATGGCGTGGATTTGGCTCCACTGTGATATTATGGTTGGATTGTTGGACTGGGACTTGGGCGACTCAGGTTCAAAGCCTCATTCCACCTTGAAGCTCACTGGGTATTCTTGAAACAGGCATGATCTCTCAGCCTAACATACCAAAATGCCATCTCACTTTCAATCACTGGTGCCATGAGGTCCCTGGTGATGGCAGCATGGAGTTAAGATATCCTTCCATTTCTTATGCTGTGGCTGGTGATCTTTTGATAATGATAACAGGAAAACTGTGTGCTTGTTTTACCCAAGCATATAATTAACCCAAAGGACAAAAACTTCCTTGATTTATTTTATTTTATTATTTTATTTTATGTTAACATTCTCTGTGGGGAATAGAGCAATGCAGCATTCAGGGACAGGAGTGGGACTCTATTAACAGCACCTATTGGTGAAAAGGTTTGTATTGGGGCATTCAATCAATGAGTCTAGGGGCATTATAAATACACAAGAGTGTCCCTACTTTCCACTGTGAAATGTTGGAAACTATGCATTAGCTACTGGGATTTTTTTTTAATCCTTATAAAGAGCTCCTATTATATTTATGGTTCAGATAAAATAAAATAGCTACTTATCCCTTTATCCTCTCCATTCTGCTCCCAACAAAAGGGTGCTCACATTGCCTTGCAGATGTGTGCGCTCTGTTTGGATGAAATATTGACAAAAGAAACAATGGTTGAATGTATTCTAGGGTGAGAGGGAGTGCTTCAAGCACCATGGAGGTGATTCATTGTAGCTTTTATGTGTGGCTGAAAAGGTCAGAAATCTACAAATGCTGAAATAAAAAAAAAGGTGAGTGGAGGTTTTTTGGTCTTTTATTTTTTTCTCCTGATGGAATCGACACATTATTCAATTTTGTACCCTTTATATGCATCAAAATATAAATTAAATGTGCATGATCCATCCAATGCTAAGTACTTTACAGTCCTCCTTTCCATGAGAAAGTCCTAAGCGTGCAATTATCTCTCCCAGTATAAATCAATTGACAAACAGCTCTGTGCCCCTCCCAATTTTTCATGCATTTTACAGAGGGAGTACAATTGTCATTTTCTACCATAATATCTAGTTCTATCCTCAAACACCAAATAAAAGGGAGAAGTATCCTGTGTAAGATATTTCCACAATTCCACTTTTGACAAAGAAAGTGATTTGTTCTTCTAACTCCAAATTTATCATCTAATGCATTCAGGTCCTTAGTCCTAGATATGCCTCATGTTTAATTTTCCAAATCATGGATCTCTCTGGAAGTATCTTTGCAACTCATGGTAGCTCACGAGGTGATATGTTAGATTCTCAAATGCTTCCCGCCCAATGCATTTATGGAAAAAATGCTGCAGTCAAAACTCTCTAGGCCAAAAACAGAACTGAAATGACCACATGTTATCCAGCCACTACCCATTTTGGTGTGAAAGGAGAGGATGCTCCCATGGCCCGTAGGATATCTTTTGCTTTGTACAGAGAGGGGTGAGAGTCACTTGAAAGGCAGCATGGGAGGTTCAAGTGCCAACATGGTGCCTGGGTGCCCCAGTTAGCCACTCTGTGATTATACAAACCCTTTTAGCTTCCCTCAAGTTTCCCTTGATATCTTTCCGGAAGAGAATTGCTATTTTGGTCCATTCAAAACAGGGAAGTCACTGACAAGGCTGAGGAACCTGATGTTGGACTCTAGATCTCATCACCCCCAGGCAGCATGGCCAATGGTCACGGATGATGGAAGCTGTCATCTATCCACAGCCAGTGTGGTGTAGTGGTTAAGAGCGGTAGACTCGTAATCTGGTGAACCGGGTTCGCGTCTCCGCTCCTCCACATGCAGCTGCTGGGTGACCTTGGGCTAGTCAAACTTCTTTGAAGTCTCTCAGCCCCACTCACCTCACAGAGTGTTTGTTGTGGGGGAGGAAGGGAAAGGAGAATGTTAGCCGCTTTGAGACTCCTTTGGGTAGTGATAAAGCCGGATATCAAATCCAAACTACCACTACTACTACTATTCTTCTTCTTCTTCTTCTTCTTCTTCTTCTTCTTCTTCTTCTTCTTCTTCTTCTTCTTCTTCTTCTTCTTCTTCCTTAAAAGCAACTGTGGTATTGATAGAAAGCTTTATTTCATCTTCCCTTGAAGTTCCTCACATGATTTACCTGGGATTGGTCACCCAACTTTTGATTCTGATTACACTTTGAATCACATACTGGTCATTGATCAAGCTCATCATTTAACAACAAACAATACCCAAACTACTACTACTTCTTCTTCTTCTTCTTCTTCTTCTTCTTCTTCTTCTTCTTCTTCCTCTTCCTCTTCCTCTTCTTCCTCTTCTTCTTCCTCCTCCTCCTTCTCTTCTTCTTCCTCCTCGTCCTCCTCCATTTTGAATAGTCTGTGGCCATGGTAGCTGATGCCCATTGGGACTGGTAGAGTGGAAGGCAGGGAAACCAATAGTAGTTGAGGCCAGAGCCAACTTCAGGCAGAACCATCTCATCCTATTTTTGCCCTTTGGAGTTCTACAAGAGGGCAACGTTGAGGTTAAGGAGGAGGAGGAAGCTCACAGGCTGTTCCACCCCCTGGACTGCTTGTGGGAAGTGAAGTGGACACACCCCAGGGAAGTGGGGACTGGCCCAGGGTAGATTGAGTTTGGTGGGGCATTGCCCCAGTTACCCGAATGGACCAGTTTCCACTGGGCAACCCCAGCAGCAGCAGCAGCAACTGTGGTTCTGATTGTGTGGCAAAAGCGCAGCAAACCAAAGGTCTAACTTGAGCAAAGGAGAAATAAAATCACCCAGCGAGGTGAGGAAGAAGATGAAGGGGGAAGAGAGCTTTATGATGGGATTAAGAGTGCTTTGAGTGCACAGTTTATAGGGAAGCAATGTAACAAGTGGCAAAACAGCATGAAATGTTTATGCAGGCCTGTAGAATCTGGTTCTCTGGTGCTCCCCCCTCTCCGGCTCACCTTAATTTACTGTTCTAATCAACAGACTTATTTTCTCCCCTCTTGCAAGCTCCCATCCTCCTTATGGGTGGGAGTAAATCACCAGCAGATCCAGCCCTTTGGCTGCACCAATATGAAACACTATACATAAAATGAGTTACTGCAAATAAGGGAAGGGGCCAGTGCCATAAAGCTGTCACCTTCACCTCCAGGAGTTTCTCTCCTAATAGGCCTACACCCTTCCTTGTTATCACATGCAGTATTTTACTTTTGTTTTATTTTATTTTTTAAAGCTGACATTGTCATTAGACAGATGCATAATCATTTAGGGACTGAATGGTTAATGAGCACTGGGGAATACCTGAAGCACCAGCTACTATTGAGGCTCCCTTAACACTGAGTTAGTGCCATGTCAGAGCTGTGCCTGGTGCTGTACAGGGCAAATCTCTCATATCTTATGCTGGGAATGGATGTAGCTCACAGGCAGAGCATCTGCTTTGCATGCAGAAGGTCACAGGTTCAATTCCTGGTGTCTCCAGGTAAAGCCGAGAAAGGCTCCCTGGTTAATAATTTTCAGTTATATGACTAGAGAAGGGCTTTAACCCAGTGGAAGAGGAATTATGGAATTGTAGAGTTGGAAGGGACCCAAAGGAACTCCTTGCATGCAGAAAGTCCCAGGTCCAATCTCTGTTGTCTCCAGGTTGTTGTTGTTTTTTAGTCGTTTAGTCCTGTCCAACTCTTCGTGACCCCATGGACCAGAGCATGCATGTCTTCCACTGCCTCCCACAGTTTGGTCAAACTCATGCTGGTAGCTTCGAGAACACTGACCAACCATCTCATCCTCTGTCGTCCCCTTCTCCTTGTGCCCTCAATCTTTCCCAACATCAGGGTCTTTTCCAGAGAGTCTTCTCATGAGGTGGCCAAAGTATTGGTGCCTCAGCTTCAAGATCTGTCCTTCCAGTGAGCACTCGGGGCTGATTTCCTTCAGAATGGATAGGTTTGATCTACTTGCAGTCCATGGGACTCTCAAGAGTCTCCTCCAGCACCATAATTCAAAAGCATCCATTCCTCAGCAATCAGCCTTCTTTATGGTCCAGGTAGGGCTTGGAAATATTCCACTCTGGGAGAGCTGCTGTCAGTCAATGTTAATGCAACTGAAGTAGATGGACTGATGGCCTTACTCAGTATAACCTTAGCCTCCTGCATTCCTGTATGAATCTTGGCCAAAGGGCATGAAATCTAGATTCCATAAGCAGGATGTTTTGGCCCATATTAGAACATGTGGAACTTGATTTGCTGCAAATTCAGGTTCTGAACAGGGTGGAGGAAATGCACTCTATAGGGAATGCTTATTTAACCTGAGGAATTCACTGGCAGAGTGTGAGGCAACAGCTTTGAGTTTTATCTCCTGAGTGCAATTCAACAGGGTTGTTTAACTTTTCAAAACTTGAATGGACCAGCTCCTGCAGCATGAACCTAAGAAAAGGAGAAGAAAAGTCCGTTTCAGCAGCCTAATCCAGCCAAACGGTCGGTTTAATCCAGCCCCTGGGGCAGTTTATCTCTCAAGAACTTCAATCCTAGAAAAGGTCAACAACTTTCACTTCATTAAATCTGGTCCTCTTTTGAAAAAAAGTTTGGGCACCACTGCAAGTGGTGACTAGAGACAGAGCACTGGAAACTGTTGCCTCTTCTGCAAGTTCCTCCCTGGGTAGGTTCATCTGATGCTGGATGTGCAGATCTGTCCATTTTGGTTTCTAAGATCAGTTCCTAAGTTCAGTTATCCAAATTTCCAGGACAGTTTTTCTTTTTTTGAAGCAAGCTGCCCATGAAAATTCATCAACATTTGAGTGAAAATTTCTCCTAACATAAACATTTTTGCAGTGCAATTTCCCATAATATATGCATTCTTTGCACATTTTACCCTAGTACAGTCATAACTCGGGATAAATGCGCTTCTGGATAAGTATTTTAGGGTTGCACTCCGCCATGACCTGGAAGTAACGGAGCACGTTACTTCCAGGTTTCGCCTCTCACACATGAGCAGATGGTCAAAATGACGCCACACGCATGCGTGGAAGCGGCGAAACCGACCCATGCATGCACAGACGCGCAGACACATAGACACATCTTATGTTCTGTTCAGGATGTGAACAGGGCTCCGGAACGGATCCTGTTCACATCCCGAGGTACCACTGTATATGCATCTTGGTACAGATTATTTGGCATTTCAA
Organism: Podarcis melisellensis; assembly: GCF_964234715.1. Taxonomy (NCBI): domain Eukaryota; kingdom Metazoa; phylum Chordata; class Lepidosauria; order Squamata; family Lacertidae; genus Podarcis; species Podarcis melisellensis. The sequence continues at coordinate 56,280,440 of NC_138543.1, read as the reverse complement.
AATTTGGAGAGGTGTGAGTTTTTATAGATGACTGTGCTTCCGTCTGTGTGTTTATCTATTTTTTAGGGGGGAAAGGGCAAAGTAGGTAAGTTCACTTTTAAGTGTCAATGGGATGAGATTTATTTCCCATTCTTCCATATGAACATGGGAAAGTGTAATCAGCATCCTTAGAGAGGCTTCTCTGTCAGTGAGAAGGCATTTGGTGACTGGGAACAAGGTGCTCCTGCTCCATCTTGAACTTCTTCCCTAGGGAGGTTTGTCTGCTGTCAAATTAGATTTATTTTTATTTATTTGCCTTTAAAATTAAAAAAAGATACATTTTTAACTAGAGGGAGAGAGAAAGGAAGGAAGGAAGGAGGGAAGGAGGGAAGGAAGGAAGGAAGGAAGGAAGGAAGGAAGGAAGGAAGGAAGGAAGGAAAAGGAAAGGAGGAAGGGAGGGAGGGAGGGAGGGAAAAAAGAGGGGAGAGAGTTTTAAATAGCTATTAGTTTCTCCTCCCTGGAGTCCATTTCTTCCTCCAAAAATGACAACCAACATACCCAAAGTTGTAGAGTTTTTGGAAAATGCGCTCTTTCCCAAAGGAAAAAAGAAAATTCTCACCGGGGAGGGGGGGCAGTGTTCTGAGAAAGTTTAGTGCCTCTCCAGATTTGTGTTCCAAGTCCTGGCTATGAGCTTTTCAGAGACATATGATCAGAGCACCAATGGAAACAAGAACGCTGGACTAGACAATATCTGACCCAGCAAGGCAACTCTTAACTTTAAAGCAATAGAATTTTCCACAAAAGAAAGAAGAACGAAATACTAAGATAAAAAGAGCTTCTAAAACTGTACTTCGAGAAGGAGGTTTCAATCCACTGGAGCTCTGCTTATGATTATCTGCTTGAGAAGGCCCTCAGTGTACACGTGCTGGAGTGTAAAATCCAATTTGGTTGCTGCCCTTTGCTACTCAATGAGCTTTCCTTTGGGCTGAGAGACCCCGGAAGTCTCCATCTATTCTGTGTTGATCCGCTTGTTATCTGGGATATTTGTACCCTCGAGCCTTATCAATTGCAAAGCATACACAGAAGTCCATGCAATACCAAGGCAGTAAAACATACAGGGGAAAGAATAACTCCTGCAGTGTTCATAGACTTCACAAAGAAGTAGAAGATGGCATTATTATATCCAGATGTCGGGAAGAAGGCTAAAGCCATACTTCTCAAACCACCCAAGAGTGTGGATTGATAGTCTAGCAGTGGAGAGAGAGAGAGAGAGAGAGAGAGAGAGAGAGAGAGAGAGAGAGAGAGAGAGAGAGAGAGAGAGAGAGAGAGTACTGCTTCATCTCAGGGCTTATGATTATTGTGAGGCGGAATCAGTATAGTGTGTTTCTTGTAAATGCACTAGCAAGATGAAATGTAAGAATATCAGAAGAGTCCTGCTGGATTAGATCAAAGGTCTATCTGACCCAGCCCAAAAAACCATCTCCAAGCAAGTTCTGCCCACCTGTCAGTCATCCTACACCATCATTTATGAGATGGAGAGACAAGTCCTTAAAAAGGAGGGAGAGGGTTAGCTTAGCTTCAGTCTAAATCAGTGTTTCCCAAACTTGGGTCTCCAGTTGTTTTTGGACTACAGCTCCCATATCCCTAGCACCAGTGGTCAGGGATGATGGGGACTGTAGTAGCAGAAGAAGAGGAGTTTGGATTTGATATCCCACTTTATCACTACCTGAAGGAGTCTCAAAGGAGCTAACAATCTCCTTTCCCTTTGTCCCCCACAACAAACACTCTGTGAGGTGAGTGGGGCTGAGAGACTTCAGAGAAGTGTGACTAGCCCAAGGTCACCCAGCAGCTGCATTTGGAGGAGTGGGGAAGCGAACCTAGTTCACCAGATTACGAGTTCACTGCTCTTAACCACTACACCACACTGTACTCCAAAAACAGCTGGAGACCCAAGTTTGGGGAACCCTGGTCTAAATCATAAGCTCCACAGTACTGATATCAGATATAATCACTCTTCTGGCTTATAAAAAGGCAGAACTTCCAACCATCCCCATCCCAGTACTGGATTGGGAAGAACTGGTGCTTTTTACACCCATGTTCAATCTCAGTGCTGTGGCAGTTAGAACTAAGATCAGGAAATAGAACACTTCTACCTACTCTTAAGAGATACTGGAGATTCCACTTAGCTCCCATGATGAAATTTCATTGGAATTTATGGAGAAAAACCATTCATAAATTTCTCTGATCCCATGTAAAACCATATAACCCTATGAGTTTAGATCAGGCGTTGAATTGTAGAGTTAAAAGGGACTCTAAGGGTCATCTAGCCCAACCCCTCTTACTAAAGCACCCATAACAAGTGTCCATCCATCCTCTGCTTTAAAATTTCCAATGAACAAGAGTCCACCACTTTCTGGGGGAGTTCATTCCACTGTTCAACATCTCTTACCATTAAAAAGTTCTTCCCGATGTAGAATCAGAATCTCCCTTCTTGTAACTTGGAGCCATTGGTCTGAGTCCTACCCTCCACAGCAGGAGAAGACAAGCTTCCATGTTACAGCCCTTGAGATATTTGAAGATGGCTATCATATCTTCTCTCAGTCTCCTCTTTTCCAAGCTAAACATACACAGCTCCTGTTGGGAATTCAAGCCCATATCAGGAGAAACTGGCAAGCTAGGACTTTCAGCAGCATTGCTTCAATATTGTAACAGCTCTTTCAACCATTCCTCATAAGGCTTGGTTTCCAGACCCTTGGTCATCTTGGTTGCCCTCCTCTGTACACATTCCAGCTTGTCAACATTCTTCTTAAATTGTGGTACCCAGAACTTGACACAGTATTCCAGGTGTGGTCTGACCAAGGAAGAATAGAGTGGTACTATTACTTCTCTTGATTGGCTATACTTCTACTGATTCAACCTAGAATAGCATTAGCTTTTTTTGCTGCTGCATCACACTGTTGACTCATGTTAAGCATAAGAATCCATGGCTCTTTTCATGTTTCTGGACAATATATTTATTTGTTTGTATATTCATTTTTAACTATTTCTTATCTGCTTAATGTTTCAAAAAATCTCTTAAGTAGTATACAGTCTAAAACAATGTATCCTGAACACACTGAAACAAAAACACAACCCAAAACTAATAAAACAGCAATAAAAACACATAAAAACATATTAAAGGGAATAAACCAGAAATCTAGAGGATTTAAAGACTTACGACAGGGACCGACCTTATGTGTCAGGGACAACCTGTTCAAAAAACAAAGTATTTGCAAGACATCTGAAGCAAATATCAAGTGGAAGAGAAATGAAAACAACAACAACAACATATGATTGCTGCTTTGTGTATGGCAGAAGGAAGGGCATTTCACAGTACTTGGCCAACAGCATAAATAGCCTGCTTTCAGATTGCCTGTGATATCCTGCAGGAAGTAATGCAACTCCGATGATCTTAGTGATCTTGCAGGTGTATAAAAGAGCAGGTGGTTGGTTTTTCAAGTAACCTGGTCCCGTGTTGTTCAGGGTCTTCTGTGTTAACAACAAAACCTTGAACATGGCCCAGGAGTTGAACGGCAGCCATCAAAATTATCTCAGCACAGGTGCAATCATGTGCACATCCAGGTGGTCCATTCAAAAACTTGGCTACATCTACATCATTCTTGTACATTGATCATGCTGGCTCACAATATCTGAAGGGCCGCAGGTGAGCCATCCCTTGTTTACTATTCATTTTCCAAGCAATCCAACCATTTTTGAACCTCGGTGTAGGAACCAGGACTGGCCCAAGCTATTTTGCTACCTGATGCAGGAGGCAAGATACCTGTTTGATGTACATTATCCTACCATCCTGACTTCTGAACCTTATTTCAGCACCTCTTGCTGGACAGCACCTTCATGAAATCTGAGGGCAGCATCCAGTACTCGCTTAGAAGATGCAGGTTAGACTAGCTTAGGGGGCTCAGAGGAAATAGTGGAGGGGCTTACATGGGGGTTCTCTGGATTTGTAATGGTGCCTAAGTATCCTTGAAAGTCACTGCACCTTGTGGGACAAATTCCATCATTTAACTATGTGCTCTATGGAAACAATATCTTATTTGTCTGTTTTGAATCCTCCAGAGTGTGTATGGAGCATCCTTAGTTCATATCAGACAGACAGACAGACAGATACACACACACACACACACACACACTTCTCACTTAAAAGTTATGGCTGCAGAATTTTTAAAGTTTGAGGTAAGACTGTCAAACTATGGGTTGTACAGCACAACTGCTAGCTGTAAAACGAGAAACGGGGGGGGGGGTATTCTAAAAGAGAGATCTGTATAAATGACTTGAGATGGGAGCTAGGTGATTTCTTTGAAGTACTCAGAAATGTTTTGACAGGGATTTTTCCCCCTTTAAGTCCTGCAAGACTCAAGCCAAGATGCAGCTTCTCACAGAGCCAAAAGACTGAATTATGTCTCCTGTACTCCTCTCTAGAGTTTGAAACATTACCAGAGTGTGCATCTTTGCAAATACCACACTGGTTTTTGCTATTAAAAAAAATACACATAGATGTGTGTGTGTGTGTGTGTGTGTGTGTGTGTGTTGCTTTTGTTTAGAAGTGAGTCAGAAAAACCTAGCATAAAGTAGTAGTGGGGACATGTGGTCCTCCAGATATTGGGCCCTGTTTCCATTGGCCATGCCAGATGAGGTTAATGTGAACTGGAGCCCAACAACATCTGGAAGGCCACACATTCTCCATTCCGCATCTAACACAACAGGGGTCTCCTAAGTCTGGTTCCATCTAGAGGCGGAAGGGTCCATCTGATTCCCTTCATCATTGTTGGACCTTTAAGTGATCCAGTCTGAACATGAGAAAACCCTACAGTTTCAAAATCTGTACTGTACTTTCTTTGTGCAAGCTCAAGGTAAATGCAATTTCCCAGAAAACTATTTTGTGACAACTTTTTGAACATTGTCTCTTTGATCTGCTTCTGAACTGCTGGAGATTTTCACTCCCTGCCTATTATTCCACACAACGGCCTTTTAAAATTCACCATCCATTAATTTGGGTGCAACTGTGCATCCAGTTTTGCTATTGTTCATTATTATTTTACTATTGTTGAAGAAAACAAAAGCCTTGGAGCCCAACTCCTTCCTATCTTCCTTCCTTTGCCTTTTGCTTCCTTTATCCATGACTGCAAACTATCTACATAGTTCCATTCAGCAATCAGTAAGGCAACATTCAGAGTGACTGACAGTGAGGTAAAGAGAATACATATGTACCAAGTTTCAAGACAGCATGGGTGCCAGATTCTCAGCTTTCTTTTCTCATTTAAGTAAGTCATTGGATGTTTATAAAGTGGAAGAGCTAAACATAGAGGTACCGTTCTAAGGCTGCAGATGCAGAGATGCTGCTGTTGCTAAGGTTATTTAATCACTTAATCCTGTTGCTAAGCAATCAGAGGAAAGAATGCTGTTTGCCCCCACCTGGGACTTGGGAGTGCCCCCCTCCAGAAAAAGAGAGAAAAAGAGAAGAAGCTCATTTTTGTAGCTGACTGATGCTGGAAAATGAGGGGAATCTGCCCTTTGTATACTGGCACATTCTCATTTAAGCACTTTCCACATTGTTTCATTTCCTCTTCAAGTGTGCTGCCTTTACAATGCAAAACACAACTGGGTTCTCCCGAAAATGCTAAGCCATTTTGGGAGGAGGAGCAAGGGGAAGCCTCGCTCTACAAGCACATCTCCTTAAAAGGGATTCTGCTGAAAGGACTCATTAATTGAACTGGGGGTATTCAAGTAAGTTTTACTTAGACTAGACCTGTTGATACGACCTAACTTAGCCATGTTAATTAATTCAATGGGTTTATTCTGTGTAAAAAAAAAAGTCTCTGATCACAATCTTGAAATCTAAAAGGCATGATATAAAAGGAAATAGTATGGGGAGAGGGGAAAGGAAATGTAAACACTAGTTCATATACTTATGAAGTCTGTATAATGACCTGCTTGGGTGGAAATGGACCAGGCAGGGGAGGAGACAAATGGAGCTGGTGTCGTCTCACTCTAGGCCAGCGGTCCTCCACCTGTGGGTCCCCAGATGTTGTTGGACTACAACTCCCATCACCCCTAGCTAGCAAGGCCAGAGCTCAGGGATGATGGGAGTTGTAGTTCAACAACATCTGGGACCCACAGGTGGAGAACTGCTGCTCTAGGCAGTGGAGTAAGCCTTGTTTGCCATCTCTCCTTTTGCTGCTAGATGCCAATCAAGAGAGAACTTAAGAAGAACCTTCCTGGACTTGGCCAAGGGCTCCTCTAGTCCATCATTCTGTTCTTGCAGTGGCTAACTGGATGTCTGTGAGAAGCACACCAGCAGGACCTCAGTGCAACAGCATTCCACCCAGCAGCAATTTCCAGCAACAGGAATTCAGATGCATACTGTCTTTGACAGTGGAGGGAGAACACAACCATCATGCTTACTAGCCACTGATAGCCTTGCCCTCTATGTAGATAGGACAAGCGCAATAGTGATGGGTCTATCAGCTGAACCAGCAGAGTGACACTCCACTCCCTCAGCTGATGCCAATTGGAATGGTTGAGGGAGAGGAGGAGCCAGATGGTCTCTCAACCTAGCCAGTGGAGTGAGCCTTGTCTCCCATCTTTGAACACTCTAAGGGCATCACACAACCACCAAGAATGAGGGTAGGCTCAAGACATTTAGTTGCCTGAAGATCTCTCTCCCAAGTGCCTGGAGTGCCTGTGAGTGCCTGGAGGCGGTTGGAGGAAGAATGGCGGCTAATGGATTGAGGTTGAATCCTGACAAGACAGAAGTTCTATACTTGGGGGACAGGGGGCGGGTGGGTGTGGAGGACTCCCTGGTCTTGAATGGGGTAACTGTGCCCCTGAAGAACCAGGTGTGCGGCCTGGGAGTCATTTTGGACTCACAGCTGTTCATTGAGGTGCAGGTCAATTCTGTGTCCAGGGCAGCTGTCTACCAGCTCCATCTGGTATAGGGGCTGAGACCCTATCTGCCTGTGGACTGTCTCGCCAGAGTGGTGCATGCTCTAGTTATCTCCTGCTTGGACTACTGCAATGCGCTCTATGTGGGGCTACCTTTGAAGGTGACCTGGAAACTGAAATTAATCCAGAATGCGGCAGCTAGACTGGTGACTGGGAGTGGCCGCCGGGACCACATAACATTGGCTCCCAGTATGTTTCCAAGCACAATTTGAAGTGTTGGTGCTGACCTTGAAAGCCCTAAATGGCCTCGGTCCTGTATACCTGAAAGAGCGTCTCCACCCGCATCGTTCAGCCTAGACACTGAGATCCAGCGCCGAGGGCCTTCTGGTGATTCCCTCATTGCGAGAAGTGAGGTTACAGGGAACCAGACATACGGCCTTCTCGGTGGTGGCGCCTGCCCTGTGGAATCCCCTCCTATCAGATGTTAAAGAGATAAACAACTACCAGACTTTTAGAAGACATCTAAAAGCAGCCCTGTTTAAGGAAGTTTTTAATATTTAATGCTGTATTGTTTTTAACACTCGCTTGGGAGCCACCCAGAGTGGCTGGGGAAACTCAGCCAGATTGGGGGGGGGGGGTTATAAATTTTATTATTATTATTATTATTATTATTATCAGACACATACAGAAGCCAATTGGACTGGAAGCTGAATCTTACTTCAGTACTGGTGAAAGGTCAGTATCTCCACAGCACTTCAGGGTAGTAGACTAACATAGGGGGTACAGGGGAGGCCACGGGGCACTCACAGCTCCGCCCACCCCCACCCCTCAGCATCTGCCACCTAAGGTGGTTGCATCACTCTGCCTCATCATAGGGCCGGCCCTGGCAAGTATCACTGTTATTATTAACTCCCACATTCTATTTTCCACTGGAAGCTTTGCACATTTATTGTGCCAGCGGTAAGTCACTTTCATCCCTTCCCATAAGCAGTGCCGTTTTGCTCGGCATAATCTCTGAATTATGTAATAACCTGCAATTTTGCCCGGAATATGTGGTATCATCAAAACACTTAATGCACTTCATCTTGAACCGTTTACAGAAGATGAGCGCTGTGATCTGCTGCAATGAGAGTTGTTGCTATTTCAGTTCATTTGCTCTGTCTTTGATTTTGAAATGGTTTTTTTTAAGAAAAGGGCGCCCTTGTGCTTCAGCGATTTGCAATGCTGCACATTTATTAATGTAGGGTCTTTTAAAAAAAATACACCAAGCACCTCCATTTAAAAGTTATGAGATGTTGTAAGATTTAACATTTACCAAGATAATCCCACTGCAAAAGTTATCATAGTGAAAATGTAGAATTCATAGGATGTTTGGACAGGTGATTTCTGCAATGCAGGTATTTGAAAGGTTGAAAGGGACAAGTATACCTAAAATGAACACTGTGCTCCTTCCATTTGTGGAGGGAAGCGAGAACCAGCAGGGGCTCTGTGCTAGAGTAAGGCAGTAGAAGCTCCCCGGACAGCTTCTCATGCTGTTCCAAAGGAATCACCAGAAAGGACAAATTTGAAGGGGTGTGTGTGTTGCTACCCCTTTCTTCCAGTTCCAGTGGGACCTTCCTGAGCACAAGTCTGGATCTAACTCACAGTGTTTGGGGAAAGAATGTTGCACTATTTTTCACCCACATTGAAAACAATTCTGTAAGAAATTCCTAGATCATTAGTTCCATCAAGATCAAGAGAAAGAAGAAGAATCTGAAGGTTTGTATTCAGGCAAAACATCTGAGATTGGGGGACACTTTAAAGAGTGTCAATAAGACAAGCAACATTTCCACCAGTGCCAGAAACACACTGTGTTCTTGGCTACTCTCTCAACTTCAGCATCTTTGTCATAACCTGGGAATTAATGTCACCTGTCTCATGTGGTTCTTGTGAGGGCAAAGGCAATAAAGGCTGCAGGCAAGAAAGTGTGAAGCCTGTCTTTTGATTTCCATTGGGGTTTTCCTTTTGTCTCCCCATGCTCTCAGATATTCAATACGGCATCTACCTGGTATCTCCTTGACATTATTTTTCTTCTTCCAGAAAAGATACTCTTTGCTTGCAGGTCCTTCCCAGCACCACCACCCAGCAAAGAGAAAGAGGAGGGGGAGGGGGAGGGAAGCAACTGTGTGAACAAAAGTGGGATTTGCCACCAAAATATTGCCATATGAGTATTTGTGTTGTGTGTTCCAACCATCCTTCCAACTATGCACTTTCTCAGGATTCTACATTCATCCCTCGCCACCCACATCACCACATCAGTCAATTTTTCATGCCTACTCAGCATCTTAAGTCCTCATTGGACTGTTTTGGTCTTCCCCTTTCTTAAGAAGCATTTTTCTAAATAAATAAGTAATTTTTAATAAAGTTGCTTTCAGCTTCTGCAAACCTTGAGTTTCTCTGAGCTCATGGATGCCTTCATTTTAGAATGATGGGCCATTTGGGGCATGTAAGCATCCAGACCTAGGCAGCATCTTGAAAAGCAGAGACATCACCTTGCCAACAAAGGTCCATATAGTTAAAGCTATGGTTTTCCCAGTAGTGATGTATGGAAGTGAGAGCTGGAAGGAAGGCTGATCGCCGAAGAATTGATGCTTTTGAATTATGGTGCTGGAGGAGACTCTTGAGAGTCCCATGGACTGCAAGAAGATCAAACCTATCCATTCTGAGGGAAATCCGCCCTGAGTGCTCACTGGGAGGACAGATCCTGAAGCTGAGGCTCCAATACTTTGGCCACCTCATGAGAAGAGAAGACTCCCTGGAAAAGACCCTGATGTTGGGAAAGATGGAGGGCACAAGAAGAAGGGGACGGCAGAGGACGAGATGGTTGGACAGTGTTTTCGAAGCTACAAACATGAGTCTGACCAAACTGCGGGAGGCAGTGGAAGACAGGAGTGCCTGGTGTGCTCTGTTCCATGGGGTCACGAAGAGTCGGACACGACTAAATGACTAAACAAAAATAACAAGAAGCATCCAGACTTGGAGAATAAGGTAACTATTTGTATATATGATTAAAGTGGTGGGCTTTAGGCATACTCATTACAAATCCTAAAGGGGTTCTAAACCACCTACAAAAAATCAAGAGCCAAAGGAATAATAATAAGAATACATTGCTAAAACAGGGGTAGCTAATCCCTCTGCCCCATGGGCCAGATTTAGACCAGCACAAGTTCCAGTTTGGCCCGAGGGGCTGTTTTCCCAAACCATGCCCACCTGTCTCACATTTGGCATCATATGCGATAAGTAGAGACACAGCTAGATGGGATGCAGGACCAAGTTCCTTACAGGAAATTCAATCACATAGCTCAGTGCTGCTGAAAGCAGTCTTGAAGTCCCCACCCATCAGTCGATGAACAGTGATTTCAAGCTTGCTGATCAGCAGCGCTTCAGAGCCCTACACAGGGCCATTTGCAAGTGCTGCATGGGGCTTTGAGGTTCTTACCATCATCATCTGATGGCAATGCGATGCCACATTATTGATAAAGGGTATATATATATATATATATATATATATATATATATATATATATATATATATAATGCATGGCATGGAGAAATAGATAGAGGAAGGTTCCACCCCTCTCTCCTAACACTGGAACTCATTTAGTGAAGCTAAACATTGATTTGGAACAGATAGAAGAAAATATTTAATCACACAGTGCACAGTTAAACTATAGAACTTGCTCTCGAAGAAGAGGAGGAGGAGGAGGAGGAGTTTGGATTTGATATCCGGCTTTATCACTACCTGAAGGAGTCTCAAAGTGGCTCACCATCTCCTTTCCCTTCCTCCCCCACAACAAACACTCTGTGAGGTGAGTGGGGCTGAGACACTTCAGAGAAGTGGAATTAGCCCAAGGTCACCCAGCAGCTGCATGTGGAGGAGCGGGGAGGCGAACCCAGTTCACCAGATTACGAGTCTACCGCTCTTAACCACTACACCACACTGACTCTGATGACCACCAATGTGGATGGCTTTGAAAGAGAATTAGTCAAATTCATGGAGAAGATCATTAGCCATAATGGATATGTTCTGCAGAGCATTGAAGGCAGCCATGCTTCAGAATGCCACTTTCTGGCAACCCCATTTGTGGGAATCATAGAACTGTAGACTTTGGAGGGACTTCAAGAGTTTTCTAGTCAAATCGTGCTCTTGTGCTCTGGTCTTGCTTGAGGGTTTCTCACAGGCAGCTAGTTGGCCACTGTGAGAACAGGATGCTGGTCCAGATGGGCCATAGGTCTGATCCAGGAGGCTCTTCTTATGTTCTTATATTGGGCTGGTGGTTCTTTCCCAGCCAAACCTACATTGCAGGGTTGTTGTGAGCACCTTGGAGGAACAATGGGTTATCAGTTGAACCAATTAAAGATAAGACCCTTGCATTTATGGGTTTTTTTAAGGTATTAATCATTAAGCCATCGGGTGATACACAAAGAAGAGAGAGAGGGAGAGTTAATGTTAAGTAAAGCCTCCTGTCTTCATTAATTATTATCCCTTATTCTTAGCTGACTTTCCCCTTTCAGTTTGTGGTATTTGTTGGGGCTTGGATTGCCCTAAGATTCAATCAGCTCAATAATATATACATAGCAAATGTGACAGGCGGACAAATGATGGGCCATCGGACTTAGCTCAGTCAGAGATTCTGTATGCGTCAATCAATGAAATCAATTTGATTGCCAGTAACGGAGCCCTATATTTCTTTCTGCCATTGATTGACATGTGGCGATGTGGCAGAATAATGATGAGAGACAAGGGGAAACATTATTGGCACTTATCTTCTTCTGTGCTACCATTTTTCTTTTATTCCCTAAGATTAAAAAAGAAAAGAAAAAGCAGTGTTCCTATTTATTGAAACAGATGTAATGTCATTTCCCATCACTGCAATCATCTTTTGTCTTCTTAGGACAGGGAGAGTCAACATGGCATCGAATGTTACACTCAACAGAGAACCATATCTAGTCATTAGCTCCTGGTAGTTGTGTCTGGATGATCATTTTTTGAAAAACATGCTATGTGTATTCTTACTTGTACACCTAAATGTCTGAAGAATCCCCAACGGAGTCTCCAGATGGCAGAAATTAAGAACATTGCTTTATTATGATTTAGTTTGTATTGTTTGACTTTGTTTGTATTTGTTTCTTTTCAGAAAATTCACTAACAACAACATCAACATAAAATGAGGTCGCTTAAGGACCTACCCATGTGATGCTGACACAAAAACCCTGCAAAAAAAACTATGCAATAGAATGAAAGGTTATCCCCCACCTCTCTTCCCCCACAATCACATAATGTCTATGATAACAGTGTCTCATACCAAATGTAAACAAACTTTGAAAAAGACTATGAATTGAAAGTAGAGACTCTATATGTATTTTTCCCTTGTTTGTTTGCTTTGTTACATGAGAACATCTTTAATAATAATAATAAAATATCTAATATAATAATAAAATAGGTATGGTTGTTAGATCAGGAAATGGCCCATCTACTCCAGTATTCCTGATCACAAGCTTTCTGTCTAAAGGGAATAATACAGACCTGCCTGGATGGAAATGGATTATGCAGGAGACAAATATAATAATAATAATAATACTGGCTGGGTTTCCCCAGCCACTCTGGGTGGCTTCCAACAGAATATTAAAATACAATAATCTATTAAACATTAAAAGCTTCCCTAAACACAGTAAGATAGCTCTGGGATGCTCACAAGCAGGCCACGGGTAGAGCAACCCTCCCACCTAACACACGTACATATTCTCCTGCAATGAATACAGTGGTACCTCGGGTTACAGACGCTTCAGATTACAGGCTCCACTAACCCAGAAATAGTACCTCAGGTTAAGAACTTTGCTTCAGGGTGAGAACAGAAGTCGTGCAGCGGCAGCGGGAGGCCCCATTAGCTAAAGTGGTCTTCAGGTTAAGAACAGTTCCAGGTTAAGCACGGACCTCCAGAACGAATTGAGTTCTTAACCCGAGGTACAGCTGTCACAGGGTTTGCCAGTGATGACAATATGCTCAAATCTGTTGATTGGTTGGGATGCTGATTTGCAACAGCAAATCTGTGGCTTCTTGCAATGGGAGTTGTAAAGCATGGATGGTGGATCAAGATATCCTGAAACGACGTGAGTGATCAAAACTTAGCTGTTCAGTAGTAGAATCACTCACTTATAAAAGCATAGGAAGTCTATTTAATCTTCACCAGCAATGGCAGGCATTCCCATGAAGCATACTTAGATGCAACACAAGTAGGGTTATACAGTACCAGAAAAGTAATTATTGATCTTCCTTGGAAACCACATTAGAATAATAAAAAACAAATATTAGACTTTCACTGGATAATTTGTTGCATGTTACTCTTAAGTTGTGAATCTCTCCCAAGGAAGCCACCAATATTTCAGAAAAACAACAAGGTAGATAGCTGTGCGGAAACAAGAGACGAGCGCTCACCCTAGTCAAAGTCTGGGAAAACCTGTCCATTTCAGTATCCCTCAGCTTCCCATTTTTTCCGACCTTACATTCAGCTTTCCACTTTTCTGCAGCAGCTTACAATTTTTAAAAATCCTCACAAAGCTCGTCAGTGTGCACGTTTTTTGTATATAATATGCACATTTTTCATAAGCACTCTCCCACAATTTAGTGCATTTCCACTAGGATATACATTTTTGGCAGGCTCCGATTGGGATGGTGAACACCACTGCAAAATATGGTCAAGTGCAAAGTCTGAAGGGCAGCAGTCTTTCCGGGTCACGTTGTATTTCAGGATGTGCAATTTAGGAAAGTTTGCATTAAAGTGAAATTAAAATCAAATTTTCATCCCTCCCCCCCCCAGTCCTTATGCTCAAGTGAGAAGTGATTATATATATATATATATATATATATATATATATATATATATATATATATATATATGCAGGTTTTGGTGTCCTCGGGTGTCTTCCCGTGTAAAAGTTGGGGTGTCTAGGCGACGTTTCGACGAGGTCTCACTCGTCATCTTCAGGCTGGTGCTTTCGGCTTCTTGTTACTGGAACAGAGCAGGATCTCAGTGTTTGAGTTCCTATAAATACTGTTGAGGGGGTGTGGTGTATAGCCTCCAATGTTCTGGGCAGAGAGGAAGTTCCCAGGCTAGTGGGAAGACACCCGAGGACACCAAAACCTGCATTCCTGTACCCGTGAAAATCTACGAAAGCAAATATATATATATATATATATATATGCTTTCGTAGATTTTCACGGGTACAGGAATGCAGGTTTTGGTGTCCTCGGGTGTCTTCCCGTGTAAAAGTTGGGGTGTCTAGGCGACGTTTCGACGAGGTCTCACTCGTCATCTTCAGGCTGGTGCTTTCGGCTTCTTGTTACTGGAACAGAGCAGGATCTCAGTGTTTGAGTTCCTATAAATATAAACACCCCCTCAACAGTATTTATAGGAACTCAAACACTGAGATCCTGCTCTGTTCCAGTAACAAGAAGCCGAAAGCACCAGCCTGAAGATGACGAGTGAGACCTCGTCGAAACGTCGCCTAGACACCCCAACTTTTACACGGGAAGACACCCGAGGACACCAAAACCTGCATATATATATATATATATATATATATATATATATATATATATATGAGGTGGGATTCTGAAACTTCAGTACCTGGCATGAAGGATGCTTCCCTACTGGGAAAACAGCCACAGGCAAGCTTACTTTCTTCTGCTGAAGACATTGTAAGCTTGGCAGTTCTTTCCCTGATTTCTGTGGCTTGCATTAGTAGTGGGGGGGGGGGAGGGGGTGTTCAAAAGGCCCATTGGGGTCCTAGTCTGCTTTCTTGTTTTCAGGCACTTTTATCTGTGATTTTCAACCAGCAGCTCCCCACCCCAATTTGTGACTCAGAACCAAGGCCACACCGCTCTTTGTAGAGATCAGGCTATTTCTCTTTTAGCAAATATCATGCTCACAATTCACTTTCCCCAAACAATCAGTGACTCATTTGAAAACATGGGAAAAATAGGAAGCTGATTAGCATGGAGCCAGATGTTTGGCCCATCTCAGTCTTGCCTACACTGGCTGGGAGCTGCTCTCCAGAATTGTATTATTATTATCATTATCATTATCATTATCATTATTATATTTTTATTTAAAAATTGTGTTTTACAATTTAAAATAATTTTACATCCTTAATATATCAAAGACTTCCCTTCTTCTCTTTCCATGGTTCATTTTACATATCATAAATCCCTGCATATTTTACATAGACTATGCCATTCAGTATTCCATTCTTGCATCCATCAAAACTTGTTTACATTGTTGAATTTCTCTTAATGCTGTCGGCCTTTTCAGCTGTACACAATCATTTCCCATATATTCAATAAACTTGTTCCAATTTCTTCAAACATAATGTTCTTCTTGTTCTCTTATTCTATATGTCCTCTCCAGAATTTCAGGCAGTGTTCTCTCACAGCCCTAACTGGAGATGCTGAAACTGGGACCTTCTCATGCAATGTATGTTTAGTACCATTGAGGTATAGTCTTCCTCGGGAACTTTTTCTCAAACTCCTCTTCTTGACCTCACCCCACCCTCTGCTCACATCCCACATCCTGCAATAACTTTCGCTCTCACTCTCAGCTTTCCTCTTCACGGTCGCATCCTCTGCCTGCACAAACTAGGGTAGCAACCCTTGGTGGAATGGAAGGGGAAATCATCAAAATAAAATACAGTCAAATAGTGGGGTTTCCAGTTAGGCTTAAGCCCAGTCAGGTTTAATTCCTCTGCTAAGAAATTAAGTAGTTTGCTCTATCAGAAGTTGCACCCACCAACTCTCTCCCTCTTCTCTAATTCTCTACAAAGAAGCAAGAATTCACTCACTTACCTAATGGCAGGATAAACTCAGCTAAAAAGGAATATTTGCTCTCAGCTCACACAGAGCAAATTTATTTCTAACAAGGATGAGTTAGATGCGGGAGCAGAGGGGCAGCCATTATCGATTGTGTTATTTATATGAAACATGGTCCTGCTGTTTACCGCCGCTCTCATTAAATAAATCAGTGATTAGCTAGTAAATCCCCCACATTGCAAGGCAGAGAGATTCCCCTGAAGTCAACCTCCTTTGCAAGTGCCGGTGGTGCCGCCAGGGAAGAGGATGCCCTGAGCGATTGAGGCTGCAGCAGCCAAATGGGGGGGGGGGGACAAAATCTCTAATACTTCCATGGACTGCAGCCTCAAGTTTGCAGCAAAGTCGCGAGTAGCCACAATGACTCTGCAAGCAGGGATGGTTCGCCACAAGGCAACAGCCTGGGGTATCCCCTTTCTCAGCTATATATATTATTTCTTTTAAAATATTTAAATACTGCCCTTCATTTAGAAACCACAAAGCAGTGTACAGCACGTTATGGGAATCGCAATAAAGTCAAAACCAATGCAATATTAACACAATAAAACCAAAGGAAACTGAGTCAGTTCATCATGGTGTCTAGCTCACTGTTTTCTGCAATGTCCGACAGCGGCTGTCCAATGTTTCATAAGGGGTCTTATGAAACCCCTGCCTGGAGATTCCAGAGATTGAAACTTCTGCATTCACAGCATGTGTTCTATCACTCAGCTAAGATTTTTCATCATAACAAATATGCCCCTTGAGGAAGCCCTCAAGCAGGGCATGGAGGCAATAGCCTTGCCTTATTGCTAGCAATCACGGGCGTATTGATTTTGGACATATAAGTTACACACACACACTCATATGATCTTCACAATACCTCTGGATAGCTCAGTTGGTTAGAGCGCAGTACTGATAGCACCAAGGTTTGACCCATATGGGATAGCTGCATATTCCTACATTTGCAAGGGGTCTGACTAGATGATCACCAGCCCATGACTCTCTGTATATTCTTTGCAATTATTTTCAATCCCTCTGCAAAGCCATGAAACTAGGGGCCCTCACCACATCTTAGTTCAATAAATTAGGCATTTCTTAGGTAAATAAGTACTTTATTTGAGGACATTGACCCAACTTTCACTGGTTGGTCCTTGGTTCAGCACTCTGACCACCAGCAAAAGAGCTTTTTCATTAGCATAAGGGTGGGAATAATGGTTGTGCCATATGAAATCCAGTGCAACAGTTGCACCAGCAGAAGCTTTGTTGCATAACCAGTTGTGCAACAGGAAATATTGGGGCTACATCAATCTGTTGCTCAGCCAGTCACAAGGACCATGCTGGCTTTCTGCACTTTCTCATGTAGAAGCCATCCTGCTAGTTTTATAACCTGTCAGAGGAAGGGCTATATCCTGTTCCCCGCTGGAGGGGTGACAGACCCATTTAGATTTCCCAACTCCAGAGACTTATATAATCCAAAAGATTCCTGGATGTGCTGAAGGATGTGTCATTTGGCAGATCATGTGATCCTGTGGCTGCCCTGATCCCACTGTGGAATGGAGAGATGAAACAGGCCATTGACACAATTACTGCCAGAAATTCTCTGCATTGTGGAAAAGCATAGATGGGAGTGGCTGCCAAAACCACATAACACCGGTCTATATTAGCTCCCAGTACATTTCTGAGCACAATTCAAAGTGTTGGTGCTGACCTGTAAAGCCCTAAATGGCCTCGGCCCACTATACCTGAAGGAGCGTCTCCACCCCCATTGTTCAGTCTGGACACCGAGGTCCAGCGCTGAGGGCCTTCTGGCAGTTCCCTCACTGCGAGAAGCAAAGCTACAGGGAACCAGGCAGAGGGCCTTTTCGGTAGTGGCACCTGCCCTGTGGAACACCCTCCCACCAGATGTCAAAGGAAATAAACAACCATCTGACTTTTAGAAAACATCTGAAGGCAGCCCTCTTTAGGGAAGTTTTTTATGACTGATGTTTTAATGTATTTTAAATATTTTGTTGGAGGCCTCCCAGAGTTGTTGGGGAAACCCAGCCGTATGGGTGGGGTATAAATCATAAAATTGTTGTTGTTGTTGTTGTTGTTGTTGTTTTGTATTGTTGCACGCCACCCCAATCTCCAAGTGGTGTGAGATTCCAGGGGTTCAAAGTGCTTACCCATGGTTCGTGTTTGCTTTGAAATGAGGCACAGCGGAGACTGTGGTGTCTTTAGGATATATGGTTTATTTACACATGTATGTAAAAGATATGTATAGGTACACATATAAACAGATGATTTTGTCTACCTGGGTAGACCTACCATAACTAGAACCCTTTCTATTGACACTTAGCTGGACAAGTATATTAGCAAGCCAGCTATGGCAATTGAGAAGCAAGCCTGGCTATTCCAAGAATTAGAAAGGGGTCAGGCGTTAAATCTACCAAGGAGGGAATCTGAACACTTACATTTCCTCCACTTCTACCTTTCCTTTATGCTTTCTAGGCATGACCTATGCTTTAAAGTTGTGTGTCTGAATGCAAGCTTTTTAGGTCCAGAGCTTTCCCCATGAAAAGCTGCTCTTTAAAGCTGAACCGGAGCAAACAGCAATCTGTCAAAAACTTGAATTGCCTTTTGTTGTGCTTCAACTTTAAAGAGTGGGTTTTCCATTGACTGATGTAGCAGGAGAGGGGAAGGAGCACTGGGACACAGAGCTTTAAAGTGTAGATCTGTGTCAGGAAAAGAGTGCAGCAACAGGTAAGTGTGGGTAAGCCCTGAGAGGCAGCCTGGTGAACATGAAGTACCCTCCCATCTTTTCCCCTTTGGTTACTCTTTTCATCTTGCAAACTACATTCCCTAACCTCTCCTTGTTCCTCTTTGGTAAGTTTTCCTTCATACATTGCCTAGGAGGGCAGCCTGGGGCTATGCTAGTAACATAGATATCATCTATAACTAAACAAAAAAAAACAATAATCAAGGGAGTGGAGAGTAGAGTCCCAGAAATGGAATGAGAAATGAAGATGTACAGTTCTAGCCTTCACCTGGGCATCATGAGAGAGGACATCCACTCTTTGCATATTCAGACTGGGCAGAAATATCCCCCCATATTCCCCATAATATCCCCCCATGAAAGCAGGAGCTAAAATTCTACTTTGTCTTGCTGTGCTACGATGTGCCTATTTGGACTCACATGTGCACCGCCAGCACTCATGTATGTTCATATACAAACTGCTGGGAGGTTTAGGGTCTTTTGCTGGAGTTATGACATGCGCTTGTTATGGCTGTGTGTTGATCCTTAACCTTATGCCCATATTGACCAGCTGAAACTGCTCTAGTGATGGGCATCACGAGGCTTTGCTCTCTTCCCCTGCTTGGCTCTGACATTTCACCAATGAAAATAGGGACATCCTACCATACACTTCAATATTTCTCCAATGGAAATAGGGTTGTCCTAAGAAAAAGCGGGGCATTCTGGGATCAAATCAGAAGCTGTGATGGCTTCTTTAAATCTGGGACTGTCCCTGGAAAATAGGGACACTTGGACACAGTGGCGTAGCGTGGGGGTGCAGGGGGGGCCGGCCGCACCGGGCGCAACATCTGGGGGTTAGGGTTAGGGGGCGCAAATCCACAGGTTAGGGGGCACAAATTACTTGCCTTGCCCCACGTGCTGACAACCCATGCTACGCCACTGCTTGGACACTTTCTGCACCTGGCTGCCTCTGTTCCCATAGGCACATGACTGGAAGTTGTCAAGGGATCAAACAACTTGTTGGGTGATGAGGCTATCAAAGGCTACATGCTATCTCCAGGATCAGAGACAGTGAGCTCCCAAATGCTAGTACAGCAGGAGAGGACTTTCAGCCTTATGCTCTTGCTTGCAGTCTTTCCAGGAGCATCTGGTTGGCCACTTTGTGAAACAGGATCCTGGCTTGGGGGGGGGGAGCCTTGTGTCTGATCCAGCAGGGCTCTTCTCCTTGCATTCTGAGCTCTGCAAGATAAATGGAACCAGCCACATAAACTTGATGGATATGTTAAGGAGGGTGGCCATTAATTATGTTGACAGTGCTGGGAAAGAGGGTTGCCAAGTGGCTCTGAAAACGAGCAACAACAGGCTGCCTTTGCTGGTGCCTTTAACAGACATTTGGTATGCAGAAATCAGCAGGTGAAGCTTCTCCTTTTTTGCTTGTCTCTATGTGAGTTAAACCACAGAGCCTAGGACTTGCCGATCAGAAGGTTGGCGGTTTGAATCCCCGCGATGGGGTGAGCTCCCATTGCTCAGTCCCTGCTCCTGCCAACCTAGCAGTTTGAAAGCACATCAAAGTGCAAGTAGTTAAATAGATTCCACTCTAGTGGGAAGGTAAACGGCGTTTCCGTGCTCTGCTCTGGTTTGCCAGAAGTGGCTTAGTCATGCTGGCCACATGACCTGGAAGCTGTACGCTGGCTCCCTTGGCCAATAAAGCGAGATGAACACCGCAACCCCAGAGTCGGCCACTACTGGACCTAATGGTCAGGGGTCCCTTTACCTTTACCTATAGAAGTCACGGAAGACTGGCTAATTGCTATAGGTCTAATGGTTGCAAATGGCACAGCCTAAGGGGTTAATCCCGAAGGTTGGCTGTCCAACTTGGAAAGTAGAGATGCAAACAGACTTCCCCAAAGAACAGCTGACATGGGGAGTAATTTGTTTCAGTTCAGATTTAAAGGCAAACCTACCGAATTTCCACTTTCCAAAACAATTTGCAAACAGAAACCTAGCCTTGTGAGGAAGGGTTGAGGAGTTGGGTATGTTTGGCCCAGAGAAGAGAAAACTGAGAGGTGATAATGATAGCCATCTTCAAATATATAAAAGATTGTCACATGGAAGCTGGAACTGTCACATTGTTGGCTGGTCCAGAGTGCAGGACACCAACCAATTCATTCAAATAACAAGGAAGGAGATTCTGAGTAAACATTAGGAAGAACTTTCTCACAGTCAGAGCCGTTCAACAGTGGAAAGAACAACCTTGGTGGACTCTCCTTCGTTGGATGTTTCTAAACAAAGTTTGAATGTTCATCTGTTGGAGATTCTTTAGCTGGGATTCCTGCATTGGAGGGAATTGGAATAGATGACACTTGTGGTCCCTTCAAACTCTGCAGTTCTGTGGTTCTATAAAACACAGGTATCACCTGAAATTTGCACCAGTTTTGAATGCAAGCTGAGGAAAGTGCACATTTTAGTGAAAACAGCATGAAATTTGGGGAAAACACTTTGCAATAATCTGCATATCAGGCCAAACTCAAAGATGTGTATGCTAGGAGACATTTGCATTAAAATGCTGCTGAATTTTCATGACAACTCGTTATGAAAAAATATCCCTAACAGATTTGGAGATTTAGAGAACTGGAGTTAAGAGCAGGAAAACGAGATAAACCAAAACAGACAGATTCTCCCATTCCTAAGAGGAGCTCACCACATTAAAACTTAGGTTATAAAATATGCCTCCCCAGGTTGCAGGCTCAAGCCTTGGCGTTGCTTATCCCTTTTTAATAAATGAGTCGTGCTCCACCAATGTTCTGCATGCTCTTTATATTAAGCTGAAACAACAGGCACAGCCTCACAAAAATCAATGTGGCTACAATGATTAATGCCTGTTTAAGTATGATCAGGTGGGTAATGCTGGCCTAGTCTAATGACTCATTAAAAAGAACCAGGTGCTGAGACTCACAATACTGGCTCAGGCCAAAATCCTCCTAGATTTTGCAAGCGCCACCTGGGAGTTCAGAGACTCCTCTACTATCCTGGAGACAAGAGCAGGTGCTGCCTGAAATTGGTTTATGATAACATTTACGAGCCTTCTGCTCCCTCCATTTCCCTTGCATGCATTCCTGCTGGGTCTCCTTCTTGAGATGCACATTCTCTCTGAGTCTCCTTCTTTCAGTCTGTTTGTGTCCACCAACTTGATTGGAGAACTGGGCCCAAGCTAACAAAACCAATCTCAGTGGGGACAAGTGTAAGGTCCTTACACTTAGGCAGGAAGAACCAGCTGCACAAATAAAATATGGAGGACATCTGGTTTGCCAGTACAGGTAGTACGTACATGTGAAACTGATTTGGGTGGCTTAGCAGATCAGAAGCTTCACATGAGTGAACCATGAGATACAGTAGCAGCAAGGGAAAACTAATGCTGTTTTAGGCTGCATCAACAAAAGTGTTGTTGTTGTTGTTTAGTCATTTAGTCATGTACGACTCTTCGTGAACCCATGGACCAGAGCACGCCAGGCACTTCTGTCTTCCACTGCCTCCTGCAGTTTGGTCAAACTCATGCTGGTAGCTTCAAGAACACTGTCCAACCATCTTGTCCTCTGTTGTCCCCTTCTCCTTGTGTCCTCCATCTTTCCCAACATCAGGGTCTTTTCCAGGGAGTCTTCTCTTCTAATCAAGTGGCCAAAGTATTGGAGCCTCAGCTTCAACAAAAGTATAGTGTCCAGATAAAATGAATAGTAGTACTGCTCTATTCTGCCTTGGTTAGACCACGCCTGGTGTACTGTGTCCAGTTCTGGGTGCCACAATTTAAGAAGGATATTAATATGCTGAAATGTGTGCAGAAAAGGGCAACCAGGATGATCAAGGGTCTGGAAACCAAGGCTTATAAGGAACGGTTGAGGGAGTTGGGTATGTTTGGCCAGGAAAAGAGGAGACTGAGAGGAGGTAAGAAAGCCATCTTCAGATATCCAAAAGGAAGATGGAGAAAGTTTGTTTTCTCCTGCTCCTTAGGCTAGGACCCAAACCAATGGCTTCAATTTACAGTAATTAAAAGGCACAAATAAAGTATGCAGTAAGAGCTGTTCAACGGTGGAGGGTCTCCCTCCCTTGGAAGTTTTTTAACAGAGGTTGGATGGTCATCTCTTGTGAATGCTTTGGCTACGATTCCTGCATGGCAGAGGGTTGGACTAGATGACTAGATGATTGGGTTGATCTACATGAAGCCCATATAGTAGGACTTGGAAGACCCCAGACCTGGTAATAATAATTATTATTATTTATACCCTGCCCATCTGGCTAGCCTGGTCTAGATGGGCCATTGGTCTGACTAAATATATTCATCTGGTCTGCCCACACTTTTGAGGTTGATTTCCTAAATGCACTTTTTGATGTACAATCTGAAACAGGGCATGGGGATGGTATTCACTTGTATTCCATGTCTTTTTCAAGATGTGGAATCTCAAGCAAGATATGAACGCGAGAAGCAAATGCATAGCCTATATAAAGAGTCTGCAAATCTGAGCCCTTGAAAAACCCACATATTCCTAATAAAATGTTTTTATTAACAAGCAATGCCCTTAAAGTTGTTTATGGAGAAGATAAAAATGGGATATGAAAAATCGGGCAAGCGGCACACAGCTCACTAACATAAACAAGTGGTATTTTCCACCTGGCATCGCTCTCATAAACTTGTTTTCCTCCCTGTGCCCTTAAAGGAACGGCCCATGCAAAGTAGTGAAGCTTGGAGGCAAGTGGAATTCATTCCTCTCTGAACTGCCAGCTGATTTTTCTTTTCTTTTCTCCCATCAATGCTTTATGGGCACTAAGTCAAAAAAATGAATTATGCATAACATTTGTCCATGACAGTTTGGCTGAACTCTGGACTGAACTTGCAGGATCCCCTTTGCATTAATCCAGGAATCCTTCCCTATCTCATCATCATTTGGGTGATGGGTTCTTTCAGCCACAGGTGTCTGAAGCATTGAGCAGATGATCGTGACCCTGACCTAGTCTTTCGTTTCATATCCCCATAATGTTATATTAATGTGTACCTCTGTTTATTGGGGGTGTCACAAAGATCTTACCATCCCTTATTGAGGCAACCAATCACTGTGCTCTGCAGTACAGTGTTTCCTGCAGATTTCATCTTATCAAGAGATCTGTTCTTTACAACATCAGAATTGGGCCTTTAGTCTGGTGGCACTTGCTCATTGAAACTTCCTGCTATAACATATCACACACATGGTCTCTCTGCTGACTTTCCAGCACCTATTTGAAGACCTTCCTTTTTTTTATTGATACAGCAAGAAAAGAAAGAAAAAGAAAACAAAATACCAAATTGCACACAGGAATAACCATAGTCACAGAATTTTCTCAACAAACGCTAAAGCATAAATTGGTCTTAACACTAAAGACCCAACCTCCCATCTATTTCATATTTTGATTTTATATTACTTATTGCCAATACACATTTTTATCATAATTAAACTTTTTCTTAATATATCTTACTTCTTGCATTTGCCTTGCAACTAGTACTGAAGTTCCTCAAATGCTGCAACAGAGTTTAAACTACTATATTTATATTTCAAATATTCTTTGAAAACCTCCCAAAATCCCTGTTTAGATTTATTCTAAAAAAATTTCTGATAGACCGTCTAATTTGGCATATTCTGTCAGCTTTTGGATCCAGTCTTGTACAGAGGGAGAAGACCTTCCTATTGAAGAAAGGTTGGGACTTCTTCATTCAGAGAAAAGGTAAATAAGAGACACGAGAGAATTGAAAAATAAATAGATCATGGCATGGAAAGAGTCCCTCCCCCCTCTCATAGCACTAGAACTCAGGGGCAACCAGTGAAGCAGAATGCTGGGAAATTCAGGATGTGTAAAAGAAAGTACTTTTTTACATGGGGCAGAGTTGAACTGTGGAACTCATTTCCACAGGAGGCCGTGATGGACATCAACCTAGTTGACTTGAAAAGAGGATTAGACAAATGCATGGAGAAGAGGACTATCAGTGGTGACTAACCATGATAGCTGTGCCTTGCCGTTATGGTCCTTGTGTTCCTTTTTCAACACACCTTCTAAGTGGAGAGTTTTATCCCACTTGATATCTGTATTGGATATATTTTTTGTAAGATGTGTAATTGTTTTAACTGTGCTTTTCAAGACATGTGTTGTTGTTCTTTACATTCAATGTTATTGTTGTTTTAAAAAGTTGTTATAGCTATGAGATGTTTCAAACGCAAATCGAAAATAATAACATAGCTGTCAAGTGTCCCTTATTTGAAGGGACAGTCCCTTATTCCAGCGCCATGTCCCACTGCTGTCCCTTATTGATGGATGTCCCTTAAATGTCCCTTAAATCATGTCCCTTAAATTTCAAAGGAAGCAGCTCCTCTCCCTCCCTCCCTGCCGGCCAGGGAGGAGGGAGGCTCCAACTGTGTTTCTTGGTTGTGTTGCTCACCCAATAAGAAGTCTAAGAACGACTGGGGGTGGAGCTTGCATGCCTTGTGTGTGGCTAGTTAATGCAAGCTGAGGGTTTTTTTGAATGCTGGGCGTAATTTTGTTGCACGTGCTGCTGCAAACTTTGCAGTGCAAAGCCAGGCCGGGGAGCCATCTTAAGTTGAGGCTGCATAGGCCTTGTGGTACATGTGATTCAGATTCTATTCAGTTAAACCACTGGTTACAAAGTTGGTTGGACAGTGTTCTCGAGGCTACCAGCATGAGTTTGACCAGACTGCAGGAGGACAGGAAGACTGGAATGCCTGGAACAGGTGAGGCTGCGCGTCCCTTATTTTGGCTGCTGGTCCCTTATTTTCTAATCTGTAAATTGACAGCTATGAAATAATAATCCCACTAGTGCTACATAATGTTAATCCCACTCTTTGAATGAATAGACTCGTTAGTGTGGCAATACACACACACACTGAAGCTCTCTGTCTATTGAAGACAGGAAGGCAATTTTTCTGTACTCTTTTTGGGACCAGCTGAAAACTTTTTTCTTTAGGCAAGTCTACCCTTAGTCCTTAATGTATTGCTCGGAATGTTGCTATACATTGGAGTTTTTTTTGCATTTCTCAAATGTCCGAAAGTAGTCATTGGCTCAAAAACCCCTCTGAAAGTTGCTTTTAAGATGTGTGCTTTGAGATAAGCTATGTCTAGAAATGAATCTCGTGAAATCCTACAAAAATCTCAGTACTGCCCACCCCACACAAAGAGTCCAAGGAGAATTACTCCCAGGGAACTATAAGAATGTGCGCTCTCTCTCTCTCTCTCTCTCTCTCTCTCTCCATCCCTCCCTGTGTGTACCCCACCCCCCACAAATCTGAGCAAAGCCTTAATCTGGGACTTTGAATTAGCCCCAATCTGAGTGGGGAGCATATTGGCAAACCTGACTCCTTGCAGCCAGTATGATTGAACCCACTGCTCCTTGGTAAGCAGAGGGCAAAATCTTGCTCAGGTTGGCTTCTTGCAGGATAAGACACCTGCAACCCAAACCTGGTGTAAGGCTGTATGAAAGCCATCTTGCAATCAGCCTCATGCTACTCTTTGCAGAGGTTGTGTGCTTCTCCTTCAATCAAGGACTTTTCTCAACATGATTGCGCTGGAGACCAGATCCACCCAAACTGGCCCAATTTGGTTCAGGTTTTGTCTGAATCTAGTGAACTGTATACACACACAAGGCAAAAAGGTAAAGGAGCCCAGGACGGTTAAATCCAGTCAAAGACGACTATGGGGTTGCAGCCCTCATCTCGCTTTCAGGCCGAGGGGGCAGCTGTTTGTCCACAGACAGCCTTCCAGATCATGTGGCCAGCGTGACTAAACTGGTTCTGGTGCAATGGAACACTGCGATGGAAACCAGAGTTCACGGAAACGCCGTTTACCTTCCTGCCGCAGCGGTACCTATTTATCTACTTCTACTGGCATGCTTTCAAACTGCTAGGTTGGCAGGAGCTGGGACAGAGCAACGGGAGCTCACCCCGTCATGGGGATTCGAACTGCTGACCTTTTGATCAGCAAGCCCAAGTGGCTCAGTGGTTTATACCACAGTGTCTCCTGTGTCCCTACACACACACACACACACACACACACACACACACACACGGTAACATCTGTGTAGATTTTTAAAAATGCAGATTAATGCAGAAACAGGGAAAAACTGATTTCTGGATGTACACAGGATGTGAGATTGAAAGTGACCAGACTGACATGGGCTCAAATTACAATGTGACTCCATCCCTTTGGAAAATGGGCACTTTCCTAAGGACGGAAATATTACAGGGGAAAGTAGTTGCCTTGGAGGTTTTTCTTTTTATAATTCACTCTTGCTTATCCATCAGGGTGCTCCAACAACTATTTTTTTTCCCCATTAAGAGGTTGGAAATGTGCTTGCTGCAATTTGCACTTATATAAAGCTTACTTGGATAGATTACAGTCACTGGTCATTTATTTTTATTGCTGTCTTTGCTGCCTTGTTTTAATAGGAGGAGTTTGCTTACGGTGGATGGCTCGATTGCACTCCCCCCACCAAGGGCCAACATACGCTTTCCATTCTCTCTTCAGACCTTCTCATGACCATATCCCCATCCTTGTTTGGGGTTGTGATGATGCTGAAGTTCAGAAATTGTGCCTTTTTGCTTCTTGTCTTATTGCTTTGGCAAGCGCATGTGTTTCCCACAATTGTCATTTATGGCAGCTGCCCTTTGCTTGGTGGTGATGACAATTGTTGGATTGCTATGACTTTGCCCATCTGTCCTAATCCTTTCCGAAATGGGCTGACTGGGAAGCAAATAGTGGTGAAACTGAAGTGAGGAATGGAATCCAAAAGGATGAGCATGTTGTTGTTGTTGTTGTTTAGTCGTTTAGTCGTGTCCGACTCTTTGTGACCCCATGGACCAGAGAACGCCAGGCACTCCTGTCTTCCACTGCCTCCCGCAGTTTGGTCAAACTCATGCTGGTAACCTCGAAAACACTATCCAACCATCTCGTCTTCTGTCACCCCCTTCTCCTTGTGCCCTCCATCTTTCCCAACATCAGGGTCTTCTCCAGGGAGTCTTCTCTTCTCATGAGGTGGCCAAAGTACTGGAGCCTCAGCTTCACAATCTGTCCTTCCAGTGAGCACTCAGGGCTGATTTCCTTCAGAATGGAGAGGTTTGATCTTCTTGCAGTCCATGGGACTCTCAAGAGTCTCCTCCAGCACCATAATTCAAAAGCATCAATTCTTCGTCCATCAGCCTTCTTTATGGTCCAGCTCTCACTTCCATACATCACTACTGGGAAAACCATAGCTTTAACTATACGAACCTTTGTTGGCAAGGTGATGTCTCTGCTTCTCAAGATGCTGTCTAGGCCTGTCATTGCCCTTCTCCCAAGAAGCAGGCGTCTTTTAATTTCGTGGCTGCTGTCACCATCTGCAGTGATCATGGAGCCCAAGAAAGTAAAATCTCTCACTGCCTCCATTTCTTCCCCTTCTATTTGCCAGGAGGCAAGGATGAACATAGATGAGCATACAACTTCGAAATATAGCAGAATCTTGTTGTGAGTTTGGGGGTGGTCTGTTTGCATGATGCCCTGTGCCCCTTCTAATTTTTGGAGTCTTGTACCCAGGAAAGGTTACAACAGCCTTTGTCAACCTGTGGGTCCCCAGATGTTGTTGAACTACAACTCCCATCACCCCTAGCTAGCAAGGCCAGAGCTCAGGGATGATGGGAGTTGTAGTCCAATAACGTCTGGGTACCCACAGGTTGAGAACCGTTGGATTAGAACCTGATGGAAGGTCCCATTGCCAACTGGGCAACTGCAAGTTAATACTCATAGCTTGCCACTTAAGCACCTCAATCAGCAACTCTTTGTCTAGGGCAATGGTTGTGAATCATCACCACTCCTGGCTGATACATCAAAGGTAGTTGTGGGTAGTGATGTAAGGTGAGAATATTCTCTGGAGAATATTCTTGAGAATTTAACATCACGAGTTGTGGGTGATCTGAGCTGAGATCAGACTATAAACCAAGGACTTATTTAGAATTCTGTGTCCAAATTCCTTTCTCATTTTGTTTTGTTTCCTCCGCCAGAGCTTTCCTCATGAAAACTCACTCTCTAAAGCTGAATAAGAGCAAACAGCAATTTGTGGAAAACCTGGATTGTTGTTTATTGCACTTCAGCTTCAAAGAGTGGGTTTTCATGGGGAAAGCTCTGGAACAACAACCAGGGCACTCAGACACAGAATTTTAAAGTGTGGACCTGTGTTTGCAAAGAGCAAAGAGAAGGTCAGTGTGGATAAGCTCTGAAAAGCTAGGCCACAGAGCAACAGTGGCGTAGCGTGGGTTGTCAGCACCCGGGGCAAGGCAAGTAATTTGCACCCCCTAACCCATAGATTTGCGCCCCCTAACCCATGGATTTGCGCCCCCTAACCCTAACCCCCAGATGTTGCGCCCGGTGCAGCCGGCCCCCCCTGCACCCCCCACGCTACGCCACTGCAGAGCAAGGCTTGGTTTCTGCTGCAATCCTAGGCTGTGAGTATGATAGAAGCAAGACCTTTTCAGGTATTAATGACTTGAGACCCTCCATCTTAGGCTCAGGTTGCATATATGTATAAATAAACCATGTATCCTAAAGATACCACAGTCTCTGCTGTCCCTCATTCCAAGGGACCCCTGTAGTATCGCACCACTTGGAGACTGGGGTGGTTTTTTATAATGTATTGAGGGTGCATTATTTGTACAGCTCAATAAGGTGCAAAAATGGGGGGAGGAGGAGGGGAAGGGGAAGGGGAAGAAGAAGAAGAAGAAGAAGAAGAAGAAGAAGAAGAAGAAGAAGAAGAAGAAGAAGAAGAAGAAGAAGAAGTTGTTTTTTCCTTTTTTAAAAAACTGAGTTAATAAATTTCATTTTAGGGTCTTTTTAAAATGTAATTTTTTATCAACTGTTCTAGTGTGTTTTTTGTTTTGCCAGCACTCTTAATGAACAACAGCTCCCAGAATTCATTGGGAGGAGCCGTGACTATTTAAAGCAGGCTTACTCATCCTCGGCCCTCCCTCCAGTTGCTTTTGGCCTCCAACTCCCATGATCCCTAGCTAGCAGGACCAGTGGTCAGGGATGATGTGACTTGTAGTCTCAAAACATCTGGAGGGCCGAGGTTGAGGAAGCTTGTTTTAAAGTGATATCACTGTGTTTTAAATGTGGCCTTAGAAGAAGAGAAGAAGAGTTTGGATTTGATATCCCACCTTTCACTCCCCTTCAGGAGTCTCAAAGCGGCTAACATTCTCCTTTCCCTTCCTCCCCCACAACAAACACTCTGTGAGGTGAGTGAGGCTGAGAGACTTCAGAGAAGTGTGACTAGCCCAAGGTCACCCAGCAGCTGCATGTGGAGGAGCGGAGACGTGAACCCGGTTCACCAGATTACAAGACTACCGCTCTTAACCACTACACCACACTGGCTCTTAGAATAGAACAAATCACAGTGGAAGTTGTCCGATCCACCCTTCCCCTGGGCAACGTGAGAATGTTTGAAATGCTGAGAGCCATGCTCATTTTCTCCAGCTCACTTCAAATGTGCTGTGAGTTTCTACAAAGCTGCTCCCCAGGGAGATGGTTCCATGGGCCAATCAATCTTTCTGCGAGCAAATGTTTGCTGATAAATGCCCTCCCTCGAAAGGCACATCAAGCGAGCGCCCCATAGCCGAATTAAATATTCAACCCAAATGTCCCTTGGTTTTAATTCAATCATTTCATCCCATTATCCCCACTGGTTGCAGCCCCTCCTCTCTCACTCTGGAGGCTCCCTTGTTAATGCCCATGCTCCCTTAAAGTCTTACAAATTGCAAGGGCTGTCGAGACCCCTAGCCTAATTCCCCATCAATTAACACAAATTGAAAGAATGGTGTTAGTTAATACCAAAGAATCCAGGGTCTATTGTTTGTCGAAGCTGCACATGTACAGCCCCTTTAATCCCATCCTCATAAATCAGAAACTCTGGGCCTTTAATAATATTTTGTTGCTCTCCTCTGACCCTCGTCCAATTTGTCACCATCTCTGTGCCTCCCCCCCCTCCCGCAACCCCCAGTTCTGAAGGGAGAAACCTTCATGCCACGTTCTCTCAACAACCCGTTGGTATTTGACTTACACAAGGGAACCCATTAAATGTACACATGGGAAACATAATTGAATCCCAGTCGCCTCTGGCAGGCGAAATCACAGATGCTGACGAAATAATGAAAGGCTTTATGTTTGTGTCGCCCCCGAGGCGGAAAGAATTCTGACCAGCAGTTCTGTCCAGATTTGTAAAAATAAATGTTAATGCAAAAACATGAATGCATTTTGAGCCTGACAGAATGATGATAAATGGCTTCAAGTTGAGTGAAGGCCTTTTCCTCCCAGGGATGGAAGCTGCTCTGCCTATTTCTTCACAGGATCGTCCAATGTTTAAAAGGTTTAAAACCAGAGTTGGGGGAACTACGGACATCTGGGTGCTGTAGGACTTCATCTCCCATCATCTCTGACCACTGGGCATGCTGGCTGGGACTGACAGGAGTTTTATTATCTGTTTGTTTGGTTGGCTTTTTATATTATAGTGTTGCCATATGTCCTGGAAATCCTGGACATGTCCTCTTTTGGGGGACCAACAGGCCCATTGCAGGCAATTTTTTACATTTTAGAGGAGATGCCTATTTTTTTTGAGGGGGTTGTTTGTTTGTTTGTTTGTTTGTTTGATTTTTGGCTTGGGCTCAGGCACACGCAGCTCAGGCGCAGGCAGCTCTGTATGCCACAGCCACTGCCAACCCGAGCCAGGAAAGAAGCACACGGGTGCTCTGTCTGCCTCAGCTGCTGCCAGCCTAAGCTGGGGAAAGAGGTGTGCAAGTGTGGTAGCAGTGGCCCCAAGTCCCTGTACCTGCATGCCTCTCTGCCCGGCTCTGGCTGGCAGCAGTTCAAGCTGTCCTCTTTTTTGCTCTTCAAGATATGGCAACCCTGCTTTATATAAAAATGTTTATGTGCCACTATATCACAAAATGTATGGAAGTGAGAGCTGGACCATAAAGAAGGCTGACCGCCAAAGAACTGATGCTTTTGAATTATGGTGCTGGAGGAGACTCTTGAGAGTCCCATGGACTGCAAGAAGATCAAACCTATCCATTCTGAAGGAAATCAGCCCTGAGTGCTCACTGGAAGGACAGATCTTGAAGCTGAGACTCCAATACTTTGGCCACCTCATGAGAAGAGAAGTCTCCCTGGAAAAGACTCTGATGTTGGGAAAGATGGAGGGCACAAGGAGAAGGGGACGACAGAGGAAGAGATGGTTGGTCAGTGTTCTCGAAGCTACCAACATGAGTTTGACCAAACTGCGGGAGGCAGTGGAAGACAGGAGTGCCTGGCATACTCTGGTCCATGGGGTCACGAAGAATCGGACACAACTAAATGACTACACAACAACAACAATTTCACAAAAGTATATCAAAGCAGTTTGCAACAGTAGAAATGAATTACAGCCATACAGTAAAAGCACAACAAGTTTTTTAAAAGTTAAAACTGAGATCAGTAAACCATTGTGGAAAGATGTTCTCTTAATTGCCTACATAGGCCTGGCAGAATAGGAAAGTTTCCAGCGGGTTGTTAAAAGTTGGCACAGTGCGCCCCCACTGAGTCTATTGGCAGGCTGTTCCACAGGACTGGATCAATGGCACTAAAGTTTCAGTTTCTCATGGTTGTTGAATGAGCCTCACCATTTCGGGAAATGACCAGAGGCATTTCTGCAGATGGTCTCAGTGATCCAACAGAGTCCAACAGCACATAGAGAACCAAAGATTCCCCAAGGCTGTTTTAAACAAATACAAGTAGGTGCAACAGGATACCCAGCATAATTCAGCCTAAAAATGAGGCTCTTAAATTGCTCCAACTCGCAAGAGGGTGGTGACCAGACAGGAAGTGAGAAGTCAAAATCCATTAGGAATTTTCTTTTTAAAGACACCAGCAGAAGGCCAATGAACACATCACAGTTTGTGAAAGATTGGAGCCTAATGAAATCAAAGGGGGGAAATCAGCAGCACATTATACATGAATAAATCTCGGGAAAGGAAGAAATCAGAAATAGTATATGCAAATAAAGATTGCGTGGAAAAACAAAATAAAATATGAAATATGCAGCTTAACTTTTAAACTGAACAGTATTCAGAAGAATGATGTTCAAGATTCAAATCAGGTACAATTCAGCCATTGCTGAATCCTGCAGTAGCTCACCTAAACTCCTTGCTCACTCTAGTTAAAGCTCACTGCATTATCCCAGCTGTCCCAACCCCATGGTCTTTTCATTTGAGAGAACAGAGTTACCAATCCAGTGTGAAATTCCAGGAATCAGGAATCCTGTGGTCTTTGATGCACGTTACTACAGATTGATCTGGTGTCCCAGTTACAGAATCCAGGAAAATCCAATCAGAAAATCAGTCCAGGTAAAACTTATATATATATAAAGCTTTCATATGAAATAGTGAAGTCTGAACCAGGAATAAAATAATCAGAGCTGGTAAAAAACAAAACAAAACAGCACAGAAAAACATTCCCAATGACACTGGTTCTGAAAGACCTACACTGGTTGCCAGTGAGGTACTGAACCCAATTCATAGAATCATAGAATCATAGAGTTGGAAGAGACCACAAGGGCCATCGAGTCCAACCCCCTGCCAAGCTGGAAACACCATCAGAGCACTCCTGACATATGGCTGTCAAGCCTCTGCTTAAAGACCTCCAAAGAAGGAGACTCCACCACACTCCTTGGCAGCAAATTCTACTGTCGAACAGCTCTTACTGTCAGGAAGTTCTTCCTAATGTTTAGGTGGAATCTTCTTGAAGTTTGGATCCATTGCTCCATGTCCACTTCTCTGGAGCAGCAGAAAACAACCTTTCTCCCTCCTCTATGTGACATCCTTTTATATATTTGAACATGGCTATCATATCATCCCTTAACCTCCTCTTCTCCAGGCTAAACATGCCCAGCTCCCTTAGCTGGGAGCTGGTACTAGCATATGAACTCCCAAGCCCTTGGCTTGGGGCCCAAATACCTAAAAGAGCATCTCTCAAAGTATCAGGCATCTGAAACTCTATGATCAGCAGGTGAGACTTTCTTGGTGGTGGTTCAATGGGGACCTCCTGGTTGGCATTGACCATCAACAGGGCCTTTTCAGTGGTGCCTCCCAGTTTGTGGTGAGGTGTGCCTGGTGCCTTCCTGGTGAGGTTTGCCTGTCTTCATCATTATTGTCTTTTAGAAGCAATTTGAATACAGTCCTGTGTACCCAGGCATGTGACGGCTGAAGAACACTGTTCCCAGCAATCCTGAAATTACCGAATACTTGTTTTTAACCACAACTATTTTTAGGTTGTTTAAACTGTTTATAGAATGCTTTTTAAGCTTGTTTTCTTCTGCTGCCCTGGGCTCCTTCAGGAGGAAAGGCAGGATATAGATCCAAATAACGACAATGGCACAATCCATAAAGGCAAAACCGCTTGAGGATGGTGCAAGGCTAAGGAGGAGGCATAGCCTGCGGAGAAGGACACTGAGAGAGAAGGAGAGTCTTGAGGGCCTGATAGAGATTCTGAAGGGCCACATTTGACTGCCAGGCTGAATGTCCACCCAACCCTGTTGCATCCCATTCACCATAACACTGTTGTTAGGACAGGATCAATTTCACTGACTGCATTGCAGGGGGATAGACTAGATTAGGCTTACCAGACATCCCCATTTCCCGGGGGCAGTCCCCGAATTTGCGAATAAGTCCCCGGACAAATTCCATCCCCAGAATGTCCCCGGATTTCATCTAATGTCCCCAGAAAACGCAGCAGCGGCAGTCTCAGCAGCCTGGAGCAGAGGCTCTGGCTGGCTTCAGGAGCTGCTCAGAAGTCCCCATATGATGGTGGTGCAGGGGCTCTAAGATGCAGCTTCTGAGCTGCCTCCACCTTCTCTGACCCCAGCAACTATGTTGTGAAGGAAGGCTTCATGCTGCTTATCGGAGCAGCCTCTCAACTCCTACTTGTGTGTAAGCAGGAGCGGGGCAGGGATCTCTCAGTTGTGAAGGGAAGCTTCACGCTGCCTATCAGAGCTTGCGTGCAAGCAGGAGGGGGCAGGGATCTCTCACTTAAGCAACAGGAAGCCTCCCTTCCCAGCCGAGGGATCCCTACCCCCTCCTGCTTGCACACAAGTAGGAATGGGATTGGCGCTGCTCCGATGGGAAGGGAGGCATCGCGCTGCCTGAGCCTCACCACCGCCACTGCTCTTGGCCCTCCTTCTCCACCTTTCATCCCTGACCCACTGCGCACCACTTCCCCACCACCACCACCACTGAAGAACCAACAACTCAGGGGTTGCACAGTCTCATGCAGAAAGGAGATAGAAGCCTTAGAGGAAGGGGAAACGTGGTGTTTGAAGTTAAGGAGGCGGCTGCTACCCCTCTGCCACCACCATCGCTGCAGCATCAACATCCCGAACGTGTAGTATTTATTTATTTATTTAGTCCCTGGATTCATTGAAAAACATCTGGTAACCTGGGATTAGATGGTCCTTCCAACTTTACAATGGTTTGATCCCACACTGAGGCATTGGGGAGCTGCCACTCATCCTTGCCATTAAGCTAAAACCAGATGGTTATTTCCAGGGCCTATGAGGCTTTGCCCACCTCTTCATATAGTATTGCACCCTGCACATTCCATCCCACTGTGAGTCATCTAGTAATTCCAGTTAACTCAGGAGTGCAATGTCAGTTCACTCTGGCTTGTTTAGAGCTCCTTCCTTTTAGAATGCTTAACCCGATGCTTTGTGCAGCCCTCATGGCTAATTACTGCAAACACTGAGCGGAGTGCATTGTAATTAATTATAGTTATTAGCGTAATTAGCATAACAAATTTAAAGACTGGGATGCAGGGTCCTTTAAATATATTTTGTGTATCGCTTGTTTTGCGCCTAAATAAGAGGGTAGTAAAAGGAAGCTGTTTGGGCTTTGCACAGACGGGCTGTTTTGGAAATGGGGCAGCTGGCTCCCTGGCAGATGTGTGAGTTTTTCCTCTTGGGCCAAAGCACTCCTCTCTGCTTTGCATGTCTTCCCTTTGTCTGGTGGAATCATAATGTTGGAAGGGGCTGGTGGGAGATCCACACACCACAAGACACAGCACCTGTTAAGTTGTGGGTGAACATATCAGACGACACAGCGATTCTTCAAACAGCTCTTGTTTATTCACAGGCCAGAACAGAACTGAACTGAAGGGTTCAGCCAGCCTGCCTATATAGAGCTCCACTACAACACAACTGTAACCATTTTCTGTAACTATCCAATCACTGAACGCCACTTTCAATCCCCTATTTGCATATGTGGACCCGAGTGAAAACTATCTACAGTATCCCCCTGATGGCCCAGGGTGAGAACTTCATTACTGATCAGGGCCTGTCATTTGGGTCACCATGTGCCACAACAATCTGAGTGCAGATTCTGTGTGATAAGCATAATAATAATAATAATAATAATAATAATAATAATAATAATAATAATTTATTATTTATACCCCACCCATTTGGCTGGGCTTCCCCCGCAACTCTGGGCGGCTTCCAACAAAGATTAAAAATACATTAAAATGTCACATATTAAAAAAATTCCTGAACAGGGCTTCCTTCTGATGTCTTCTAAAATGTTAGGTAGTTGTTTATCTCTTTGACATCTGATGGGAGGGTGTTCCACAGGGCGGGCACCACTACCGAGAAGGCCCTCTGCCTGGTTCCCTGTAGCTTTGCTTATCGCAGTGAGGGAACTGCCAGAAGGCCCTTGGTGCTGGACCTCAGCATCTGGGCAGAACGATGGGGGTGGAGACTCTCCTTCAGGTATACAGGTAACATATATTTTTAGGACCCACCTTATTTCTGTGGCCGGGGGTAGTTTTAAACTGTATACCCAAACGAGTGGACACTGAGGTTCACCTCCAAGGGTCATGTGGAGGTTCCCTCACTGCACAAAGTGAAGTTACAGGGAACCAGGCAGAGGGCCTTCTCAGTGGAGGTGCCCTCCCTGTGGAACGCCCTCCCATCAGATGTCAAGGAGATAAAGAACTACACAAGTTTTGAAAGACATCTGAATGCAACCCTGTATCAGGAAGTTTTTAATGTTTGATGTTTTATTATGTTTCTGTATGTGCTGGAAGCTACCCAGAGTGGTTGTTGAAGCCCAGACAGATGGGTGGGGTATAAAAAGAAGAAGAAGAAGAAGAAGAAGAAGAAGAAGAAGAAGAAGAAGAAGAAGAAGAAGAAGAAGAAGAAGAAGAAGAAGAAGAAGAAGAAGTAGTTAGGTTTTAATTGGGACCTTGGGGTGAAGGACAGATAATTAACAACAACAACAATAAGTTAAATTACTCTTATATGACCCGCAACGAATCTTGGGAAATGTAGTTGTTAAGGGTGCTGGCAATTGTAGCTCTTTGAGGGACTCTCCTAACAGCTCTCAGTACATTTAACAAACTACAGCTCTCAGGATTTGTTGAGGGAAGCCATGATTATTAAAGTCGTATCCGAGGGCTTTTCATATGTGGCATTTTGTAAACATTGTTTGGGTGGAAAATTGGCATGACAAAATTGAGAGAAGTGTGAATTTTGAAGGAGAGCTCTGATTCATTTTGCATATTGTTTCCATGAAGTGCAAATTTGATAGACCTGGCTTTAAATGTGTATTGACTTGAATTCTTCCCCCATCACCTAGCCAGCAATCCTTTTAGGATTGCACTTCAGGAAAACTTCAAGAACTGTCCTACATAGTGCAAACCTAGCAGACGGAAAGCCTCTTTGAGCACATTGCTTAGAATGGGCCCTGTGTTTCTGCAAGCACTTGGAACTGATGCTATCTTTCTCAGATTGAGCAGAGTGCCTGGGCCAATGGCAGCTCTTTTGTCACCTCTTCCCGCCCACCTCCTTCCTTGTGTCAACCCTCCACCTCCCTGTGCAAAGCCATTTAACACTTGAGATTCCTAGAGATAAGGACCAAAGAAGATCCCTGCTGGATCAGGACCAAAAGGGTTTTGCCCACCTTATTGCGTGACGAGTTCCCGCCTCCCACCAGTAGAAATAAAGACACATGACACCATTATTTATTCAATGCTCTAAAATTTGCCACAACTTTATTGGTTACAGGTATTGGTCCTATCCGACTATCCGGCTTCAGCCTGTTTGCTTGAAGACCGGGAAGGGTTAACACCAGCAGGGGGAGCCCTGCTGATGCACATCAACTAGAGACTCCCCTGGGGTCACCACTCGGGGGCGAGCTTTAGGCCCTGGCCTCCATAGGCTTCGGACGAGGCCACACCCCACGGAATCCCTTACTGGACTACCCTTCAATATTTGGGGAAGGTGATGGAGCTCCTCCCCCCCAACACATCTACATAACAATACCCCTACCAATGCCTAACCACCAAAACCAAAAGAGTTGTGGCGATTTGCTATGAGATAGGCAAAAAACCCAATGGCCAGTGCCAATTTGCCAAGTGGAAAAATTCCTACCAGGCCCTTTAACGGAGACCAACCGAGGTCCATAGCAAGGTCAAGAGGGGAACCTTAAAGGGCAGGCGGGCGGGTGGGAAACCTCAGCAGCTGAGCAGCCAAAAGAGGGAGATCCTGGGGCCGCAATTGCCTTAAGTCCTTCAGCAACTGCAGCTTTCCCCTTGACCATCATGACCGATAGTCATAGAATCCTAGAATTACAGAGTTGAAAGGGATTCCAAGGGTCACCTAATCCAACCTCATGAAATTCAGGAATCATAACTAGACATTGAAACACAGTGCCATTCCATGAAGTTAGCTTATCCCTCTTAAGCCAACTAAACTAGTAGCTCTTACCATACCATGTGAATTCTAGCAAAATGTGAAACTTATATTGAGTCAAACTATGGGTCCAACTGGCTCAGAATTGTCTATACTGATTTTCATTGGTTCTCCAGAATTTTAGGCAAGGGGCTGTCCCAGTCCTACCTGAAGGTTCTGGGAACTGACCCCTGAGACCTTCTGCATGCAAACTGTAGATGTTCTGTCACATGCTTCCACCATCCTCTGTTCATTTACCACCCACAGTATCTTCTGTTGTCAAGATCTGCTGCTGACCCGTTTCACTGAGTGACTACCCCCATGAAATGAAATCTTCTAGGAAGTAAGCCTAATTGTGTCCTGATGAAAATGTGTATAGGATTTCAGCCTTGGTGTTAAAAAAGGGAGATAACATTTTCTCTATCCACTTTAGAATGTGCATATATATATGTTGTACTTTTTAAATATCTGGCACATTCCCTCTTAAGTTACCATCTGCCCTCCTAAACAAAAAAATATCTGGACATTTTCACTTTCCCTCAAAGGGCAGATGTTCTGTTCTGTTGGATATTTTACTTGAGCAGCACCCTCCAAATTCACTTTGTATTTTTTATTTTAGACTAAGTTCAGCGGCAACTTAGAGGCATGTGACAAACTTTCACCAACATCACAATTAATGTTCCTACAGACGCCTGGGCTGCATAGGACCTTCTAAATCCCTTCCATGTGTAAAATGTACAGGTTGCAAAGTCCAGATGTTCTCTAATGTTGTGTCAGACATAAGGGCATCAAGGTGGGGAGAGGAAATCCCCTCCCCATCTGCTTGCTCAGTTCCCCTTTATGGATTGCCCCACGCCCTGAAACTCTGAGAGATTCTAGCAGGTCAATAAAATGTAGCTGCTTTTCACACCTTGTGTTGTCAAGGTAGGCTTTTTTTTTAACAAAAGGAAAGCACAGTTCATATACAAAATATGTACAGCTTGATTCAGCTGTTTGTTCAGTCTAGTAGTCCTGAGCCTTAATAGAGTGTACGGGGTTTAGCAGATGTAATTATAGGCATGTTTCAGAGGCAGGTACATCATCCCAGAAAGCAAGTGGCAAGACAGACTCTGCGTGCTCAGCAAAGTAGCTTTAAGATTAGAGGATGTTAAGTGTCAGCAAAGATAAATCAAAAGGTTACAATCTCTGGCAAAAGACAAACACCAGACCTAAGTAACAGCTCATTCGGAGGATACCGCAGCCACTGAACAACAGCACATCTCTCTCTCCAGGGCATTATAATATGTCTGATACCAACAAACTTCTTGTCCAGAGGGAGAAGGAGAATATCAGAGTTACATCCTAATAACTTTGCAGGCAAGAGGTGACTGTATTATGAGCCAAGGTCTAATGGCAAGCCGTAAAGAAGTCAAAAGGAAAAGTTGGGGAAAGTTAGCCGCAAGCATCCCATTGTCACTGCTGAGCTGGCTTTTTCATCGGCTGTGGGTGGGCTCCCTTGCACAACTCTAGGAATGGAAAGTTGAAGAGGGAAATATATAGGCCAATTCCTACTATCCCATTATAGCATGTAGCATCTGAAACTCGGGAGACACCAGGTTTCAGGTCCATCAGGCCCACATTCAAAACATCCAAAGGGCTATCACATCCATTGGACTCAATATGAGTTGTGCATTTGTAGTTTGACACAGCTCCTATTCCCCTCTCTCTTTCCACAATCAGTACAAGACTTTGACAATAGTAAATTCTTAGCAAACCAGCCCTTGGCTCAATAAATAAAGTCATTCAAAATCTTATTATTATTATTATTAACACCAACAGAAACCGACTCGCTAATCCAAATTATGGATCGACGGAGAGCAGGATTTATTAAATGTGCCCTCCCCCTATCCATACATCCATGTTCATCTCAAACACTGCCCTACAACACATACCCTAGCCCACCCAAAAGCAACAGCAGGAACTTACCACTCTTGCCTACTCCACCTGATCCCAACATCACCACCTTGTACTCCCTGGAGTCTCCTGGAGAACTGCTGGAGGAATTGGGAATTTCACGTTCAGTCTCCATCTTCTTCTGGGGAGGGGGGCGCACACAGAAGTGGCAGATGCTCTCTTTCAAACAACTATGCAAGCAATTGGGGAGGGGAAGAGAGTGAGAGAGACACGAGAGGTACAGTTTAGCAGTCTCTCTCGCTGGCTGCGGTGCCTGCAATAGCTGCAAAAGGTCTCATAGCAACCAGTTTAAGAGCTTCCAATAAAAATCCAGCTCGTCACCCCCCCCCTTTCTCACATACTTCCCTCCCTTCTGTGTATCGCTTTTCTTTCACTGTCCTCTTCCCGGACATGCAAAGCTGCCTATTGCTCACCAACCAAGCACCTTTATAGGACTTGTCTTGGCTATCCGTTCTGCTGTAAGAACAAGCTTCCTTCAGCAACACTGAGATCGTATTTGTTTTCACAACCGAAGGGTTGCTCCAAGCCTGAAGCAAGGTGACAGCTCAGCAAAGAACCCCCTGGATAATCTGGGATCCTGGATTTAACATTCTTACATATCAGAAGGCAAGGCTGCATAAATAGAAGGGTAGTTCCTATTTATACCAGGGGGTGTAAATAAGCAGGGAGCAGAATTCAGAGCAGTGCAAGGAACTAATCCACACAACACCAGTGTATTCTCATAGAAGCATAGAATTGTAGAGTTGGAAGGTCAGTTAGTCCAAACCCCAGTAAAAAAAAAAAGTAAAGGAGCACTGGACGGTTAAGTCCAGTCAAAGGCAACTATGGGGTGTGACACTCATTTCAGGCTCTTTTCAGGCTGAGGGAACCGTTTGTCCACAGACAGCTTTCCAGGTCATGTAGCCAGCATGACTAAACCGCTACTGGTGCACAGAGGACCGTGACAAGTGCCACAGAAACTTTGTTTACCTTCCCACTGCAGCGGTACCTATTTATCTATTTGTACTGGTATCCTTTGGAACTGCTAGGTTGGCAGAAGCTGGGACAGAGCAACAGAAACTCACCCCGTCATGGGGTTTCAAACCACCAACCTTCCGATCAGCAAGCCCTAGAAACTCAGTGGTTTAGCCCACAGCACCACCCGTGTCCAACCCTCAGTACTGCAGGAATTACACGGTTGTGTGAATCAGTACCTCAGATTGCTTTCTATAATATGAGAATCTAAGCAAAACGGGTATCTAAGGAATCTAATGCCAACCCTACAGAAAGTGCAAGATTCTGGTATCTTTGTCACAAAACTTTCGTCGAGTGATCTGGAGTAAAAGGTTAACTCCATGCAGGGCCAGACACAGGAGGAGTTCCACAAGATCAGCTTGGGTCCCTCTGACCCAAGAATGTCTCCTTGCCATCCTCTGACCTCAGATGACTCCACTGCAGATCCTTCAGTAAAGCCAAATCTGTCCAGCTCCACTGGTAAGGAGAGTGGAGATGTATTCACTTGAGTTCACATTTATGGGTGAACCTGCCAAGTATGTGCTTCCTGAGACAATACACAATTGGAAATACAGCCATCTTTGTAATTTGCATTTTAAACCAATCCAGGTTGGTAGCCATCACTGCCTTCTGCGGGCGCAAGCTCCACATTTTAACTATGCACTGAGAGTTCCACAATCAGGGGACTACAAGGAGGACTCTGCATGGACAGTAAAAACAGGGGTTGAGTAAGTTTCCAAGGACCATGGTTGAATGAGAGATGGAGGGGTGAGCGGTGTTAGGATTCCTGCTCCATGTTTGCAGTCATGGGATTGCTGTCTATCACATGACAGTGTATGTTTTCATTCCACAGTGTGGGAAGTGACGGAGACAGGATGTTTTGTACTACTGTGTTCCGTGAAGTAGGACTATTGTCCTTTGTTCTTTCTCTCTTTGCTGTATGATCAGAAAGAGGACGGAGCTGAGTCAGAATGCTCCGAGTGTATTATATGTAAATAAAAGTAGATTAGCCAACATGCTGGGCTACTGAGGTCTGTTACACAAACTGCGAATCCTCTGCGGATCCCTAAGCATGCTGATGCTTCTTGGTATAAGGCGCTGTGATGTTCGGGCTGAAGAAAGCTCTTGAAGCACCCGAACGATTGACCAGGAGGGAGAGAACATGCCAGTCGGGCATGTGTCTCTACCAGGGTCCTACACAAGAGTAGGACACTCCTAACAGTGGCAGAAAATGGTTGGGGAGAAGATGATACAGCTAAGATTATGTATTTTTTATGGTGTGTGTCATAATGGAAAGCTCTTGCAGTCTCTCTGGAATTTGTCCTGCAAGTGCTATTTTTTTTCTAGAAAAAGAGGTGCTGGAACTCACCATGAACACCTCCCTTGTTCTCTTATAATGAAAATGGCACCCACCTGAGTTTCACAAAGTTCCAGCTGAGAAAAAGCCCTGCAGGCCATAATGCATTCATTAATGAATGACGTCTAACCAATTTGGAGCTTGGTGTGAGCCTCCATATTGAACCCCCAAAGGGAATTTTCTTCCATGGGGATTGTTCATGCTCTGCATTATTAACGTAAACAATAAAATCATACCAAACAGAAAAAGAAATTGCACTTACTTTATTAACCTCTAGAAGTTCTCAGTTTACGTTTCAGTTTTCCTAGGAGGGCTGATTGCTATATCCCTTCTCCAGTTAGATACCCCCCG
The DNA here is from genome assembly GCF_964234715.1 of Podarcis melisellensis. NCBI lineage: Eukaryota > Metazoa > Chordata > Lepidosauria > Squamata > Lacertidae > Podarcis > Podarcis melisellensis. The sequence continues at coordinate 56,237,449 of NC_138543.1, read as the reverse complement.
AATTGGGCTACTGTGGCACTGGCCACAGTTAGCATACAGCAATGCCTTCTTTTGATGGTATGATGCAGGATAAATTCTACCAGGTCCCATGGAGCAGGAGAGGAAACTAGATGCAAAGCTGCAATTTTTGGTGCAGCTACACATATAATACCGCATTGACTTTGGCCCTCAGAGGAGTCATCTTGCAAACAAGAAGCATGTGGGATTAAAATAATGGGATCTTCATATAGCAGGCAGTCACTGTATACAGCACCATGAGACTGCATTGGAGATCGTTTTGTCTTTAGGAGATCTGCACACTTCCTCATCAATTAGCCTGCATAAGTATCCCTGCCACTTGTCTGGTGAACTTGGGAATCTACAAAACTTCAGTCCCAAGCATTATGCAAATCGTAAGTGATTTTTGTGCCAGCAAGCGATGGCCTTAAAGACATGTGGATCATTTTAAAATACATGAATATGGATGAGGGCATACAAATGAAAGATCCTGTTAAGTGGCAAACACTGGGCGTTTCCCCATTCCTTAGCAATCATATTTGGTTAGAAATGCAGAAAGCAATTAAAAGAGACCATATCTGGGGGAAAGCTTGCAAATTCCTTCGTTTCAAGGGAAGAGAGGGAAAGTGCAATAGAGAGTGTGGTGCTGAGGCTAGAACTTTGACTGGGGAGCCCCAGGTTGGAATCTCCTCTGGCAAAGATGCTTTCTAGGTAAACTTGGTCCAGTCACTGTCTCTCGACCTAAACATTCTCACAAGGTTGTTGCAAGACAGGGGTGAGGAAATTCAGATCCAGATTCCAAATGCAGACCTCTAGACCCCTCTGTCTTGCCCTCTTTTCAGGTTATGCATACTCTTCCTTGCACCCTTGAAATATACTCGGAGTTGAGTGTGAATTTCTTGCTCTTTATTCAGCTCATAGTAGCAATGAATGAAGCTTTCCCCAAAACGTCTAGCTATATATACATTATTTACACAATGGGCCCCACGTGATTGGCTAATTCTGGGCTACTCCTGTAGGCCAATCAGGTTGCTGGTTCTCTTCATCCAGGAGCCTGATTGGCTGCTACTGCAGGTCACTGATTCACTTCCACCTGGAGCTGGATTGGGTGGCTCCTGCGGACCAATCAGACTGCTGCATTCTGGATCCTATTGTTCTAGGATTCAGCTCAGTACATAACAACCCTCCTTGAGTGTTATGGCCTGGCTGGAATGTCCTCCTGAACTCAAGATAATGCCTGCCACTTGCATGGATAGAGGATAGAGAAGATTATTTGTGTGTCTGTGTATCATACCCTCCAACATTTACCCCATGAAAATTGAGACATCCCATTTCATTATAATAATAATTTTATTATTTATACACCATCCATCTAACTGGCTTGCCCCAGCCACTCTGGGCGGCTTCCAACATATATAAAAACCATTTAAAAACTTACCTCTACAGGGCTGCCTTCAGATGTCTTCTAAAGGTTATATTGTTACTTATCTCCTTGGCTTGGTGAGGTCTCATAACTCCATACACACTCCAACATTTATCTGATGAAAACAGGGACGTCCTAAGGAAAAGTGGGACATTCCGGAATCAAATCAGAAACTGGGACAGCTTCTGTAGGTCCAGGACTGTCCCTGGAAAACAGGCATAGCTGTCAACGTTTTCCTTTTTTTAAAAAGGGAAATACCCTTATTCCAAATAGGATTCCTCACAAGAAAAGGGAAAAGTTGACAGCTATGAACAGGGGAACTTGGAGGGTCTAGTGTAGGTGTGTATAATATGTGCATTTTTCTCTCTACCCACTTTTCCTTTGGTTTAACCCATTGCAGGCATGGGGCTCTTGGCCAGGTGCCCAGAAGGGACCTTGAACGTAAGAATTGATTTGCTGGATCAGTCCAAAGGCCCATCAAATCCAGCATCCAGTTCTTGCAGTAGGCAACCATATGCTAATGGCAAGCAGGACCTGATTGCAACAGTCCTCTCCTTGTATGTGTTCTCAATAACTGGTATACACAGATGTGCCTTGCAAGCCCTCTGCCTTTCCCCTAATTGGTTTTATCATTTTGTAGTGGGCTCATACAGATGGGAGGGGTGGCACTGTGGGTTAAACCACAGAGCCTAGGGCTTGCCGATCAGAAGGTTGGCTGTTCAAATCCCCGCGACGGAGTGAGCTCCCATTGCTCGGTCCCTGCTCCTGCCAACCTAGCAGTTCGAAAGCACATCAAAGTGCAAGTAGATAAATAGGCACCGCTCTGGCGGGAAGGTAAACGGCGTTTCCGTGTGCTGCTCTGGTTCGCCAGAAGCGGCTTAGTCATGCTGGCCACATGACCCAGAAGCTGTACGCCGGCTCCCTCAGCCAATAAAGCGAGATGAGCGCCGCAACCCCAGAGTGGGTCATGACTGGACCTAATGGTCAGGGGTCCCTTTACCTTTACCATACAAATGGGAATCATAGGGACATAGCAATCTGCCATCCACTGAACCAGACCATGGGTCTAGCTAGCTCAGTATCGCTGACACTGACTGACAATGCCTCTCTCAGATTTCAGACAGTGCTCTTTCCATGCTTTACTTGGAAATGCTATCGATTGAACCTGAGATCTTCTACATTCAACACAGATGCTCAGCCACTGAGCATTAGCCCTTCCTCAACATCTATAGACGTTCTGGTGTTCAGCCATGAGAAATGGACAATAGTAAGCAGGCCATGAAATTTCAGTGCACTAGCTGAACTTCCCCCACTGTGGTTTTAACTCTGTTCCTTTGCAATGATTCTGTTGCATCTGTTTCCAATAGCCTCACAAGAGATGACAAGCTGATTAAAAATAAACAATATGATGGTTGACCTCACAGCAGAGAGCAATTACCCACTTCTTCACTGTTCAGCAATTTGTTCATAAGAAACCCTCACAAAAAATGTGGTATGCCCCACAGAGGAACTTACGGTCTTCAAATAAAAACATCTTGAAGGTCCCAGGCCACAGAGAGGTTAGGCTGGCCTCAACTAGAGCCAGGGCTTTTTCGGCTGCGGCTGCAACCTGGTGGAACACTCTGTCACAAGATACAAGGGCCCTACAGGACTTGACATCTTTCCGCAGGGCCTGCAAGAGAGAGCTGTTCCACCAGGCCTTTGGTCAGGGCGCAGCCTGACTCCCTCCTTCGGCAATCTTTACAAAACTTTAGTTTATGGTTGCCATCAATTTTGATTTTAATTAATTTTTATAATGTTTTTATAATGTTGCACTGTTTTAGTGTTGTTAGCTGCCCTGAGCTCGGCTTCGGCTGGGGAGGGCGGGATATAAATAAAAATTATTATTATTATTATTATTATTATTATTATTATTATTATTATTATTATTATTATCCCCTTTGAGATTAAGGAATAATTTGCTTCCTACTAAGGATGTAAGAAAGCATCATTTTTCTATTGCATGCAGCCCTGCTTCTGTTTCACTGCAGTTTGTCTTCTGTTAGGGTTGCCATATAAACTGGGAAATTCCTGTGATGTCCGGGGGGCAGAGTCTAACGTGATCATCCGGGGGGGGGGGGGGAGAGATTAATTTAAGATTAAATGTCCAGGATTTTGTATGTTCCCCGGCGGAAGCGGAAGCACTGTGGAGAGGTTGCTTCCTTGTTGCCCTCCATATAGTGATTTACCATGCCCACTTGCCACCCTGACGCCCCCCAAAAACTCAGCAACTAGTTGGCCCAGAAATGGAAGCAAGAAGAAATACCGACAAAAGAAGAATGGCAGACAAAGTTAATGGACTACTCAGAATTGGACAAGATGACAGGAAGGATTTGAAACCTGCGGGACCAGAGATTCACAGAAGATTGGAATAAATATGCAAACTATCTGAAGAGCAATTGGAATCAACAAATTACACTAGTAGGACTACAATAAGTTTTGTAAGGAGGAATATATGAAATATTGCAAAGACGACAAAGAAGAGAGTCAATAGTTAAGATATTTAAAAGTAATAGTGAAGTAAGAAATGCAAATTAAGTGGAAAAAAATAGAACATTTTCAGATGAGATTGATGGAAGTAAAAAAAATTGTATAAAATACATAAGTATGTTTTACAATGTTGAAATATATAAACTCAGCAACTATGTCTGGATTTTTACTTCTTGAAGTATGGCAATGCTATCTTCCACCCAAGATATTTCCCTCACTGTCCACAGTGGCAAAATGACATAACTTGTATATTTAACGTAATTAATCACTTCATGTAGTGCATAGTTAAATGATGGAGCTTGTTCCCACAGGAAGCAGTGATGGCCACCATCCTAGATGACTCATGGAGGAAGAAGAAGAAGAAGAGTTTGGATTTGATATCCCGCTTTATCACTACCCAAAGGAGTCTCAAAGCGGCTAACATTCTCCTTTCCCTTCCTCCCCCACAACAAACACTCTGTGAGGTGAGTGGGGCTGAGAGACTTCAGAGAAGTGTGACTAGCCCAAGGTCACCCAGCAGCTGCATGTGGAGGAGCAGGGAAGCAAACCCGGTTCACCAGATAATGAGTCTACCACTCTTAACAACTACATCACACTGGCTCTACTGAGGTCTACTGATTGCTACTAGCCATGATGTCTCTTGCTCTGCCTCCACAGCCAGAGGCAAGATGCTTCTGAATACGAGTTGCTGGAAACCACAGGAGGGGATTGCTGCTCTTGCATTCCCTGCTTTCCAACAAACATTGGGTTGGCCGCTGTGAGAACAGGATGCTAGACTACAAGGGTCATTGGCCTGATCCCGCAGGCTGCTCTTACGTTTGTACGTAAATCACACTGCCATTGCATTATCCCACCCCATTCATTTCAATGAAAACCAAACACAATGCAAATGAGAAGGGAAACGTAATCAATTGCACATCAATTGTGGACTTAAAGCAACAGCAAATGCCGATCGTATTTGCTGGATTGATTTCTGTCGGGGACAGGATACAAATATGCAGCCATCAGCAATATCCACTCCCATATCTGAAGGAATTCTCTGACATCCCTAGCTGCTACCGAGCAGGAGAAATCGTAGAATACTATTTTGTGGGGTTTACAAGAGACTTTTTAAAGCTGCTGACCAGAGGATGAGAGCAGGTCAGATGGGCCACCTCTCTAACAGTTTTAAATTTTATGGGGAATCACACCAAAGTGGATTCAGATGCCCTGACTGACAGGTTGTGGGAGGCCTGTGATGGGAAGCTAAAGGTATGCAGGGAAAAGGAATAAGTACCAGCTACAAAATGCTGAACAGCCATATGGAAAGCAGTGAGCTATGAGAGAGACTATAATATACTAATTAAGATCTAGACACCATAGTGCAATGAATCTTCAATAGGTGCATTATATGGATTTGCATATAAATGTGTGTACCAGGGGAAACATTTGTGTTTTGCTACATAAGCCTGATACAAAAACTCTGGAGGAGAAATAAATTCTGGGTTTTATTTTATTTTTTTATCCATATGAAAAACCCTTCAAAAATGATACGCAGACAGACAAGATTTTCAAGCTGGCATTTCCTTCCCTTCGTTAATTTGGTTTCGACATTATATTATACAGTATTTTATATGGGGCAGTGGCATTTGGGGCCCTGATTGGCTTTAAAACTACTGAGTGCAGAGTCTTTTTTGCCTACTCACTTTCCCTTCTTTCTCAGTTGATTTTGATGGCCCAATCTCTCAGTTGGGTTTGCTTTCACCCAGTGATGCCATGTAGAAAGATCTGATTGACTACATTGTGATATTTTGATCCTTGGTTGGCTGAGATTGCCCTTGTGATGAAAACAGGAAAAAGGATCAGAGGCACCAGCAGCCATTGTAGCTCAGTGGTTAGAGCAGAGCCACATGCTTCCTTTGTGGCCGGTGGGCTTTCTATTGGGGGGGGCGGAGCTGCTGCATTTGTACCCTGCTCACATCACCACCACCTCACATGCCTCCCTTTCAGTGGCATAGCGTGGGGGTGCAGGGGGGGCCGGCCGCACCAGGCGCAACATCTGGGGGTTAGGGTTAGGGGGCGCAAATCCATGGGTTGGGGGGCGCAAATCCATGGGTTAGGGGGCACAAATTACTTGCCTTTCCCCAGGTGCTGACAACCCACGCTACGCCACTGCTCCCTTTCACTCCTGTGTTAAGCAACAGCTCCTAAAGTGAGCACTATGCTATCACAGGGGCTACATAGCCAATCAGAATTGGTTCCATGATGGCACTCTGAAAATAATTCAGAATGAGGGCAGTGCTCCTCTCACCCTCAGTCTGAATGGATGAACACTTTTTCTTTCTTTTTCTTTTAACAAACATGTATTTATGCATTTATTTATTTAAAATATTTTGTATGCAGAAACACTCTCAAGGCGGCTTACAAGGTAAAAATGTAATGCTGTCCCATCACAAGAAGAGATAATGAATAAACACTGAAGAAGAAGAAGAAGAAGAAGAAGAAGAAGAAGAAGAAGAAGAAGAAGAAGAAGAAGCTCAGCTGACTCATAACTAAAGAACTCAAATGCAAACTAAAAATTGCCAGCAATATGCCACCAGAAATACCACACTACAGTGGTACATTGGTTCTGGAACAGCTTAGTTGTCAATCAAATTGGTTCCCAAACCCCCAAAACCTGGAAGTAAGTGTTCTGGTTTGTGAATGTTTTTCAGAAGCCAAACATCTGACGTGGCTTCCGCTTGAATGCAGGAAGCTCCTGCAGCCAAACAGAAGCTGCACCTTGGTTTTTGAATGGTTTTGGGAGTCAAACGGACTCCCAGAGTGGATTGATTGAGAACCAAGGTACCACTGTATCACATTCTTTAACATAGCTGTCAATGTTTCCCTTTTTAAAAGGGAAATTCCCTTATTCCAAATAGGATTCTTCGCAAGAAAAGGGAAAAGTTGACAGCTATGTTCTTTAACCCTATGGGTACCCGATGACCTTACCTTTAATGTATTGCAAATGCCCCCTCTCACAATCACAAATTACCTTCAAAATTATTTTCAGCAGATTGCAATGCCAAACACATTCCCCAAGTATGAAATGGCTGTGGACATATTCAGCAAAAACATTTGTGATCCCCGGATGAAGAGCGTCGTGTCAACACTGCCCTGCAAGAAGTGCTGAAGACCACACTGATCCACGATGGCTTGGCCCATAACTTCCTGAAGCTGCCAAAGCCTTCAATGCATGCAATGTGGGCACATAGAATGCTACTTGGTACAGAGTCACTCCATTGGTATATCTAGCTTAGCATTATCTACAGTGGATGACAGAGGCTCTGCAGTATTTTAGGTGGGGGATGTTTCCAGCCCTGCCTGGAGACTCTAAGGATTGACTCTGCCATTTTCTGCATGCAAAGTAGGTTCTCAGGAATTGAATGATGGCCCCTTCCAGATGCCATTGACTTAAGAGGACCTTATAGATTATACAGAAAACATTTGGCCAAAGATTTCTTTTTAGTATGTTTGTTAACATGTATACAATTCGGGGGGGGGGGAGAGAGAGAGAGCTTTGAGCCTCTGGAAAAGGAGAAACCATTTTAGTGTGTTGTGGTTTTTTTAGAGCCCAACCAAAGCCATTATTGAGATTTATATGTATTGACTGGTGTTCGTCCTAAATGGTTCATGTTAAGAGGAGGAGGGGGAGCCCCAATTGAAATTGCAGTTGGGTACTGAAAGGTAAGACTTAAAGGAGGAATTAGCTTTCTGGAAAAAGGTATAGGTCTGGGTACATTCTCAGAACAGCCCCTTTCCAAGTGTATAGATTTGGTAAAGGCACCTCATTAAATAGTGCTGAGGTGCTTATAAGGGGATTTTGAAAAAGTAAGATTATCAACCCTTGACTTCCATTTGAAAGTCTTATGCCGAAGCTATTGGAAGCATTGCAGCCTGTCATTTTGCTGCTAATCAATTTGAAGAGGCTATTCTTCTAGTGACTGATCAATCTATTAAGTTTCTTTTTTTAAAAAAAGGGTAATGTACAGAAAGAAAGACCGTAACAGAAACCCGTAATTCAACGGTGACTTGCACTTGATTCCACTACAAATTAATCAACTGTGTTCTTTGTGGGCCACAAAACCTCCACACTGGGAGCCAGTGTGGTGTAGTGGTTAAGAATGGTAGCCTCGTAATCTGGGAAACCGGGTTCGTGTCTCCGCTCCTCCACATGCATCTGCTGGGTGACCTTGGGCTAGTCACACTTCTCTGAAGTCTCTCAGCCCCACTCACCTCACAGTGTTTGTTGTTGGGGAGGAAGGGAAAAGGAGATTGTTAACCGCTTTGAGACTTCTTAGGGTAGTGATAAAGCGTGTTCTCTTAAAAGAGAGAGCACGTGTTGCGGATGGGCCCGAACAAAACCCTATTTAGTAGCCAGGCCATTGATGGCAATGGGCCGGAGCGGATTGGATGAAGTTGTTACTGGGGTAGATTTGATGTTGCCAATTTAGGGGTGGGATTAATGGCTATATATAAGCAGGGTCCACAGCTTTCTCTTTCTCTTTCGCTGTGGACATCGGATCTCCCGCCCACCCTCCCTTGATTGGGCTTGCACTTTGACCTTGCTCTGCCTGTCATGGGGTCGTTCGCATTGGTGCGGGGGCCCAGTAGGAATTTTTCCAATTGGCTGATTAGTGCGTGCCTTTTGGGTTTTGCCTACTTCTTAGCAAATCGTCACAACTTGTAAGGTTGGCGGTTAGGCATTGGTTAAAATTGGTTGGTGGAGGGGTATGGATTGGCTGTGCCTGCCCCTCCAATGCTGCTGCTGACGGGTATTCCGTTAAAGGAATTCTGAAGCTTACCATCCCCTTTGTCCAAACCCTGACAGCAGGGTGCGGGCCGCGTAAGCTTCAAGGAACATGCGCGGAGTAGCTGAGGGCCTGTGTCTCAGCTCCAGCTGACCCTGACCTTGTTCCTCCGGGACTGACTAGGGAGTCAGTGCTGTCCCCCAAGGCGGGGGGGGGGGGGACAGCTAGTCATAACCAATGCCTAAGCAACCACTCTCAATTTGTATGAAAATAAAGTTGTGGCCAAAAATTATGCCAAAAACCTTAAACAAAAATTATGTGTGATGTCTGAGTTATTGGGGTAGTGGTTTTGGGGGACCACAGCACGCAAAGCGGGATATCAAATCCAAACTACTACTGCTACTCTTCTTCTTCTTCTTCTTCTTCTTCTTCTTCTTCTTCTTCTTCTTCTTCTTCTTCTTCTTCTTCTTCTTCTTCCATGAGCTTGTCTATAATAATATCTAAAGATGTCACTGAAGTTTTTATTTCCTGATGTGGAATATGTACCTTAGGACTTGTACTAGAAACCTCATAAGAACTCATAAGAGTAGCCTGCTGGATAGGTCAATGGATAGGTCAATGGCTTATCTTGCCCAGCATCCTATTCTCGCAGTGACTTTCTAGATGCCTGTGGGGAGAAAGATGCTTGTTTCGAGCGGATACCTGCAATTTGTGGACTTTTGTATTTGCACCTGGAGCCTAATTCTGCAAAGACTCTTGCGGGGCTTGAACCTAGAGCAACTCCAGGATTTTTGTTTGTTTAATAATAATAATAATTTATTATTTTTACCCCGCCCATCTGGCTGAGTTTCCCCAGCCACTCTGAGCGGCTTCCAATCAAGTGTCAAAAACAATACAGCATTAAATATTAAAAACTTCCCTGCCTTCAGATGTCTTTTAAAGAGAAGATAGCTGCTTATTTCCTTCACATCTGGTGGGAGGGTGTTCCACAGGGCAGGCGCCACTACTGAGAAGGCCCTCTGCCTGGTTCCCTGTAACCTCACTTCTCGCAATGAAGGAACCACCAGAAGGCCCTCGGCATTGGATCACAGTGTCCGGGCTGAATGATGGGGGTGGAGACACTCCTTCAGGTATACTGGGCGAAGGCCGTTTAGGGCTTTAAAGCTGAGCACCAACACTTTGAATTTTGCTTGGAAACGTACTGGGAGCCAATGCAGATCTCTCAGGACCAGTGTTATGTGGTCCCGGCGGCCGCTCCCAGTCACCAGTCTAGCTGCCGCATTCTGGATTAATTGCAGTTTCTGGGTCACCTTCAAAGGTAGCCCCACGTAGAGCGCATTGCAGTAGTCCAAGCAGGAAATAACCAGAGCATGCACCACTCTGGCAAGACAGTCCGCAGGTAGGTAGGGTCTCAGCTTGTGTACCAGATGGAGCTGGTAGACAGCCGCCCTGCACACAGAATTAACCTGTGCCTCCATGGACAGCTGTGAGTCCAAAATGACTCCCAGGCTGCGCCCCTGGTTTAAACACTAGTGTGCATTTGCATCACCAGTTGTGAATATCTTGAAAAGTGTTCTCCATACTTCATTACACTAAGCACCCTCCCAATGACACCCTATATTTCTGTTTAGATTATCTAATCGCTCTTTAATGTACCACTTAATCTACTGACAGCCACACAATGAGCACACTGTAGAGCCTTGTTGTGACATACAATATATAACAGATCTCCAAGAATCAGCACTGAGCACTGGGACTCTCATGTCCAATTCTGGAATATCTAGGATGCAGGATGGCTGCCTGTAAGCAATTTGCTGGTGACTTTTTGCAGATTGTAGCAATTAATTGCATGTTATCCACACAGGATAAGGGGAGATGTAATCAGTCAACTTTAATTGACAACCCAGTAGAACAAAAGGAGGTTTGATTTTTGAGAGCTTCAAATCTTTGGGAACCTCCAATTAAGGACAGTCAATTAAGATTAATTGAAAGAGGACTGGAGAAATCAACTTGGGGGCACTGAATGAACCTAACCCCTGGTGAATCCCATAAATATAATGTTAAGTACCTTTAAAAGCTTAGCTATCCTTTATCTTCATGGCAGCCTGCAAATGTTTTCAAGATATCTGAGGTGCAATTGTTGGGAAATAGTAGTAGTAGTTGTAACAACACATTATTTCCTAAACTGATGGAATATTTCCTTTTATATTTGATTGGAGGAAAAGTAAGTTTGTGCAATGGTGCTGCTAATTTTTTTTAAGAATATTTGACTGCAGGTGCCTTGCTGAAGTGAAAGTTCATGCAGAAATATCATTCCATGAAGTAGAATTTGCATACAGGAACTTGCAAACGTACTGTGCTTATGGTTTGTATGATCAGTTGCAGAATTGCAACCAACATGTCATGCTAAGCGAAATTGAAGGTTTCTCTTCAACCAAACAGCAGAGGAACTTCATGGGAACCTAAAAGGAGTGAAATTTGTGGGATTCCTCAAGGAAGGCACAATTATAGGTTGAGATGGGACTTTGTCAGATGCCACAATCACACATTAAATACATTTAAAGCACCATGATACCACTTTAAACAATCATTGCTTCTCCCAAAGAACTCTGGGACCTATAGTTTGTCATGGGTTCTGAGAGCTACAGTTTCCAGATTGGTTTGACAATAAATCACTCTTCACAGGCAATTTTGGAAATTTTAGCTATGTAAAGGGAACAGGAAACTCCTAACAACTCTCAGTACCCGTAACAAACTACAGCTCCCAAAATTCTTTGGGGAAAGCCATGGCTTTTTAAAGGCACAACATAGCACATTAAATATATGGTGTGGATGTGACCTAAAACAGGGGTAGCCAATATGGTGCCCTCCAGATTTTGCTGGACTTCATCTGCCATGAGATCGAGCCAACATGGTATGGGGTGATGGGAATTAAAGTCCAACATTTGGAATGCCCCCACATTGGCTACTCCTAAAAAAAATATTCTGCATAAAGGCATCTGTGAAATATAAATTGAAACCTAAAGAGTGGAGGATACATCTGTAGATGATCATGGGACTTCTAGAGTCAATGTTGAAACAAATATGGAGGTCCCCTTTCAGCAGAAACATTTAATAATAATAATAATTTTATTATTTATCCCCCGCCCATCTGGCTGGGCTTCCCCAGTCACTCTGGGCGGCTTCCAAAAATATTAAAAGAATGTAATACATCAAACATTAAAAGCTTCCCTAAAAAGGGCTGCCATCAGATGTCTTCTAAAAGTCTGGTAGTTGTTGTTCTCTTTGACATCTGGTGGGAGGGCGTTCCACAGGGAGGGTGCCACTACCAAGAAGGCCCTCTGCCTGGTTCCCTGTAACTTGGCTTCTCGCAATGAGGGAACCGCCAGAAGGCCCTCAGCGCTGGACCTCAGTGTCCAGATAGAACGATGGGGGTGGAGACGCTCCTTCAGATATACTGGACCGAGGCCATTTAGGGCTTTACAGGTCAGCACCAACACTTTGAATTGTGCTCGGAAACGTACTGGGAGCCAATGTAGGTCTTTCAAGACCAGTGTTATATGGTCTCGGCGGCTGCTCCTCGAGAAGTTTCAAGGAGAACCCAACATATTTTTTTCTGAGGTGAGGATGGGGTTCATATTCTGTTTGGCAAATGACATTTTCCTCTCCTTGAATCAAAATTCCTGCACCGCAGTTGCAAAATCTCATTCTGAAACATGTGCCACCCGATCAGAAGCCTTCATTAGTGTATTCCATCCAAACGTTAACATTTATCGGTTTAATTTTACAGGCAGATAACAGAATATATAATATGATGTCCTTTTAACTTCAGGGGATGGTGTGATAGCCTTTCATGGCTTTGAGAAGGGGAGTCAACCCTATATAATAAAAAAGGGATACTCTTGTCTCGCTATAATGTATCTGATTTCATTCACAGCACTGTCTGAAAACCCATTCACAATTACCCCCAGGCACTATTCAGGGAGGGCCTACTGTTTAAAAAAAGGTTTTCCCTGCTCTGTCAGTCAGTTCAGGTCTCATGCTATTTTAACCTGAAGGAAGGAATTTGAATGGGTTGTAAATTGTGGAGGAAAGACCCATATAGTACCTACCTACTGCAATTCCATTAACCTTCACTATGGCTGACAAAATAGAGGCCTTCAAGGTGGTGATAAATGCTTCTTTGTAGAAGTCTCTACCACACAAATAACTCAGGAGAGGTCCAAGAGGGTGAGGATAAAAGTTAAGCTGGTTTCATTGCCACCAGCAGTGCTGAAACGAAACCATTCTGAACAGATGGCTTCAAATTTGAGGGCAGATCTTGACCGCTTGTTCGATTTGATGAATACTTGACACATCCTGGGAACTTGTATGACAAGTTTTGACTGTAATTTGTAGGTGATTTGTGATGGAAAAGCCAAGCTGAGTACTTGATGGGAATGTTGGCTTCTACAATCCTATGATTCTAACAAAAGTAAGGAAGTGCTGTGAAGATGGCTATCTAACAGCCTCAGATCATCCATCATATTGTAGACCTGCATCTTAGGGCTCCTAGATGGTACAGGCAGAACATCTGCACCAGGTTTCTGGGTGGTGAGTGGTGCCCCTTACTGGCATTTTTCATGTCTGAACTAAAGAATCTGCTCTGGCTACCTATTAGCCACTGAATCAGTAGCTGAATCATCCTTAAACAAACCTTGATCAGGTTACTGGAAATGACCTTCTCCTCCATTGCCTTGTAAAGGCATTAAGTTCAACAATTGGGACCAAGTAAGTGTTGCCTCAGGCTAATGATTATTGGCTTGTGGGTGCTTCTTCTCAATGCAAGCAATATTTGCATTGTTTATTTCAGCTGACTTGTTTATTCCAGCCAACGTATCTAACATTAACTGATCTACCTTTTGGGTAGACCTGGGAGCTGTTCTGAGCATTGAGCAGTTTCCTTCAAGTCCACACCTCCAAACAGCTTGAAACATGCTCTTTGTAGGCAAGCAGGAGAAAGGAGTGGTTGTTGGTTTCAGCAGCTTGTAGTTTTGTTTTTATTAGTATTAATTTACACAGAGAGAGCAGGCAGAGCAAAAGAGGACAATGTGAATCCCCTTCCATAATAAACTTTGTTCATATTTAAAACTATTTGCATCTATTTTTGTGAATGGCCTGGGGGATAGCATAGGAGGACTAGGAAGCAAAATGGTGGACTGTGGATAGCTTGTGTGGGTTGCTACTTGCAACAGCTTGCATTGCTATCTGCCTTGTTCTGGAAGAAGGTTAATAGACTATGGGGTTGTTGTGGTGACACTACAAGCAGTGAGCTTGGGACCTGACAACAGTCCTATTCAGTCTAACATGGGTATGATAGTCTAGGGCTCCCCCTGCATGCACTCTGACCTCCATCCCACAGAACCATAGAATTGTAAAGTTGGACGGGACCACAAGGACCCTCTAATCCAGGTATCCCCAAACTCAGCCCTCCAGATGTTATGGGACTACAATTCCCATCATCCCTGACCACTGGTCCTGTTAGCTAGGGATGATGGGAGTTGCAGTCCCAAAATATCTGAAGGGCTGAGTTTGGGGATGCCTGATCTAGTCCAACTCTCTGCAATGCAGGAATTACAAGGTGTGATTGGAAAGTTTGGTAAATGATCACAGAAATTGGACAGCGAGAAATATTCGGACATTTATACCTAACAGGCCCACCATTGACAACATTCATAGAACTGTTGGAAACTTCTGGAGAAGTCCTCTTTTCATACTGCTTTTAATTCCCTCATCACAGCCACTTGGACATGTGAAATGTTGGGAAATTTGTGCCCTTTCAATGCAGATTTCAGTTTTGGAAAAAGAAAGAAGTCCAGTGGGGCCAGATTGGGAGAATATGGAGGCTGGGACAACTCAATAACCTCAGTAATGATTTCACACAGAATATGTGATTATTCTGCCATCATTCAGACAGACAGACACCGATCCTGCATCAATAACTCACGAACTCTGTCAACATTTGCCACCGTTCTGATCATCGATGGTCTGTCAGACCAAGGGTCATCTTCGATGGTTTGCCACCCTTCATGGAAATGCTTAAACCACTCATACACTGTCTTTCAAGTTACAGCTTCATCTCTGTACACAATTGTGAGCATTTCATGGGTTTCCAATGTCGATTGTATGTTCAAATATTTCTCGCTCTCCAATTTCTGTGACCATTCACCAAACTTTCCAGTCACACCTTGTATTTTGCCCAACATGGGACTTGAACCCATGACTCTGAGATTAAGAGAATCCCATGCTCTACCAACAGAGCCAGGAAGAAGGCTAGTTGCACCAAGCCCAGCCATAAGAACATATGTAGCATATATAGAAGATTCCCAGTTATGTAGTTGTACAAGCTGGCCATACCATAATGGAGGAGACTCTCAGTTCCGTAAGAAGGCAAACAGGTCAGATATAATGAACCTGAGAGGCACATTGTAAGTGTACAAACTGGCAACATAATCCAAGATGTTATCTACGAAGGAGATATATGGAAACCATCTGGACTTAGTGGAGGAACGGGAAATCCACACAGGATTATTATACTTGCTTATCGGCTTAAAGAGACTAACAGAAGAGATAGTAAAGGAAAAAGAGAAATTATATGAACAAGATATGATGTGGAAACACCAAGATAAGACTGGATAGAATTATGAACTTTGTCTGGACTGATTGGGACTGATTTGGACATTAACGCAGTAAGAAGAAGATGATCTGAATCCCCCTTTGGATCTTGAAGTATGGATTCCCCCAACAAAATTTAAAAATTTGGCTTTGTAATTTGGAATTTATGCGATGTGATTTAATTTGATGTGATTGGCCAGTTAATAAAAATTATTAAAAACAAAAACTGGCAACATAATCCACTACACCAAGCACTTAGTGGCTGGGCCCACGCTAAACTGGAAACACACTTTTGCAAATACTTGAAGTTTAGCAAAACTTAAGAATTCTTGAAATTTCACATTGACAAATACTTTTCTTTTTTTAAAAAAAAAAGTTGATGGATTTTAGGTCACCTGTGGTAACTCCAAATGTGACTACAGCTGATGGTGACACTACATTCTCTTTTAAATAATAATAATAATAATAATAATAATAATAATAATAATAATAATAATAATTTATTTCTACCCCACCCATCTGGCTGGCTTTCCCCTTTTGCTTCCAGCAAAAGATTAGAAATACATTAAAACACCAGTCATTATAAGCTTCCCTAAACAGGGCTGCCTTCAGATGTCTTCTAAATGACATATAGTTGATTATTTCTTTGGCATCTGATGGGAGGGCGTTCCACAGGGCGGACACCACTACCAAGAGGGCCCTCTGTGTGGTTCCCTGTAACTTCACTTCTCGCAGTGAGGGAACCACCAGAAGGCCCTCAGCGCTGGACCTCAGTTACTAGAACAAAGATATAGCAGCCCTGCTCTCAATCTCAATCTCTCCAGCATTTCTATACAATGGGATGCCTTCCGCGCAGAAAGGTAAGTCTCTCTCAACACCCAATTTAATACCTTGTGTTACCAAAGGGAGAGTTTTCTTTCAACTTCATTGAGTGCTGAAAAGAGACTGAAGGATAAATTTTCAAAGTGTGGTTTGGGGGCAGTGGGGAGATTCTATTGACTTTGTCAGAATCCATGTGGCTAAGACCTTGTAGGCAGTCTCACGAACTTCAGGCAAAAACATTGATTTCTCTGGAAATTCCACCTTAATGAATTGCTGTAGGGTCTTGGTCCCTCACAACACAACAGCATTAGCATATCTGTCTCTACTTAGACAAGTCAAATAGATATATATTTTTTTGTGGGGGGGGGAGGGGGAGGCAAGGGAAGGCTAACAACCTCATGTATTTAAAACTATTGTTCCTTTATGGATTTAAGCTTGGTATGGATTTTACAAATGTTGGCAGCATTCTCTACCCTGGAGAAGAGGTCTTAACTGAGATAACTCTCTGGAGTGTTAAGCAGGGATCTTTCCCAGACCAACTACTTGAGATCTTTTTCGGCAGAGTGATCTTCCTCATGAATGATTTTGCATGCAGAGCAGAGGTCTTTAAGGTATCATTAGCCCTTGGTTAGCGGGACACAGGTGGCACTGTCGGTTAAACCTAGGACTTGCCGATCAGAAGGTCAGCGGTTCGAATCCCCATGACGGGGTGAGCTCCCGTTGCTCGGTCCCTGCTCCTGCCAACCTAGCAGTTCGAAAGCACCTCAGAGTGCGAGTAGATAGATAGGTACCACTCCGGCGGGGAGGTAAACAGCATTTCCATGCACTGCTCTGGTTTGCCAGAAGTGGCTTAGTCATGCTGGCCACATGACCCAGCTCCCTCAGTCAATAAAGTGAGATGAGCGCCGCAACCCCAGAGTCGGTCACGATTGGATCTAATGGTCAGGGGTCCCTTTATGTTATGTACTGTAGTTCTCACCCTGGGCCAGCAGGGGGATACTGTAGATAGTTATGCAAATGAAGGATCGAAAGTGACGTTCAGTGATTGGATAGTTTGTATGCAAATGAAGGATCAAAAGTGACGTTCAGTGATTGAGCTCAGTGATTGAGCTCAGTTCAGAGGATGGCCGCATCTGGCTGTGCTCTGATGTCCATCGATCCCACCTTCGTCGCCAGTGTTAAGTTGTGGGCGAACATATCAGACGACACAGCACTTTACCTTTAGCACTTGTTTAAGGGCTAAGGGCAGCTTACTTAAAAAGCCACCTTAAGAGGTTTTGCAGGGCCATTATTCAAACCAGGGACTTCCTAGTTCATGGCTCAGATACTTCAGTTATATGTAAAACTGCCAATTAAGAAAATCAAAATGAGTAGGGAAATGGCACAACTAGTCCAGCTTTTTATTTTTTTTGTCCTGGTGGCCAATCAGATACTAATGGGAAGTGCAAAAACAGAACCTGAGTACTTGACTTGTCGTTCCCAGAAACTGCACCTCAAAAGTATACTGTCTCTGACAGTGGAGGTGAAGCAAAGCCATTGCGACTTTATCTGTAAAATCCTCTTTTAAAGCCATTCAAGACGGTCCATGAGTTCTAGTGTTTTGAGAGGTATGGAATGCTTAACTGCCCATTTTCTTCGCACCATGCATAATTTTAAAAGAAGCTCAAGTGTTTCAACACCATGCCAGAATACTACTAAAAACAGCATTCCCTATATTCTCTATATTTTAGCAATAGCTGCCAATCATAAAAAAGGAACACACCCTATTTATGTCTCACTGCATACGGGGTGTCCTTTATTACTTAAAATATTATACTTTTCTGGTACTTTGTATCACACGGAGATGGAGAAATTCAATTCAGTGTTCCTTTAAAGGTGAACCTATCTAATTCTCACTTTCCAAAACAATGCATGAACTGAAAAACAGGCGTCCGTTGAAATTTGCACTTCTCTGAATTGTGCAATGCATGCACAATGCATGCATCCAAGTAACATGCACAAAAATGAATTGCTGGCATCCATCTGTCTCGAAAGACAGTGGGGTACGCCTTCTCCCCAGGGCAGAAGACTGGGCACTGTGTATGGAGGTCCTGCCTACCCAGAGAACAAGACCCCTCCCCTTTCAACTTCCATCAAAGCAACTCAGCCAGGACATGTTCAAGAAAGCTGAGTTGAAACACCTATTGCCTTAATCCATTGATTGTGATCTCCTTCGGTGTAAATCTTTGCCACCCCCCTCTTGTAAATTTAAAGTGCACTTGTAAATTTAAAGTGAATTTAAAGAGCATCAGACTTCTTCTGGAAGCATTAAGCTAAGAGATGATCATCTAAAATGTCACTCCTTGATTAGTAACTAAGGGGGAGGGGGAGAGAAGGAAGAGGTTTTGATGCCCTGAGGCTCCCACCAGAAAAACTTAAAATAAATGTAAATCTTTCCTTCCCCCCCCCCCCACTCCACAGAGTGGAATAAAGTTGCATTTCTAGAAGGTATTTCTCAGAGATTTCAGCAAACTCTTCCTGGCTGGCACCATTTAAAAACCTTTCACATTCAATCACTGTCAGGAAGACGTGGTCTGTAGTCGGTTTTTATTTTCATTTTAAAGCACAATTTGAATCTAAAATGCTATGTTTCTCACCTTAGTAGTTGGGAATATTTTGGGTACCACAAAGAATTCATTTTGCCACACAGGAAATTTCCTGTGTACCTCCACTCCTACCACTTCCATTCTCTAAAAAATTCTGTTGCTGAGGAGGCATCCTCATTCCCCACCATACTGAACCCTAGCGTCACAGAAACAAGGAAATGTATGAGCTCCGCTTCCACTCTAACAAATCCATCAGCAAGTCAAACCCTCAATCTTTTTCTCCCTGCTTCCTCAATCTTCTGCTTCCAAACCCAACCACACCCCTCTTTCTTGGAGACACCTGCTCTCTTTCTTCCCCTTGCTACTTTCAAGCTGTCCTCTAGCCATGCCTCAAAGTCTACCAACTGCTTCCTTCAGTGTCTTGTCATAAAACCTTCCCCCAAATCATTACTGAAAGCCAGGACATTATGGCACCTGAAATGTTGGTGGACTCCAACTTCCATCATACATGATGGTTGGCCACACTACCTGTGGCTAATGGAAGTTGGAGTCCAAGAACACTGAACTATGTTGATGATCCATGTCTTAAAAGGATCGCTGTCTATAACTTAGCTCATCTAGGTCATTCTGACCAGCTTGGGGAATTTGGTGAGAAAGGTGGCTCAAACGCCAAGCCACCGTGGTGGAAATGGTAAATTGTTATCTTCCATAAATGAGCTAACCTTGGAAGGTTGTAAAGCTATAAAATTCACATCACAAAAGACAATGCTTTGGATGAAAAAAGGAGCCACTATGAACAAGCAACAGTGGGCCATCAGTCTTCCTAATAGATGGACAAAGATTAATCTTCTGTGCACTGGTTCATAGCAAATCATGCAATGTCTACCTTTTCTTCACTTAAAAAGGGTGGGGGGAGGAAAGGAAGCTGTTCCCTTTTATGTGTCAGAATTTTCTTTCAAATGTAGATTAATTTGTGCCCTCCTTCGGTGGTAAAACTCAGACTCTCAATCTTATATCCACACTAATAACAGTCTTCCATCTTTATTTTATCACACTTCTTTCCAGTCACTGGTGCCAAGCAAGGCAGGAGTTGGTGTTTCACTGGATTCCTGCTACAGGTAATCTTTGCAGGAAATAATTCCTCTTTGATAATAATTCCGACATACAAGGAAAGGGGAGTCAAGGATAGGGAAGACCATAGCAAATGAAAAGGAGCAGAGATGGTTCACCAAAGATAGGTCATTCATGATGAACGAGTCTTTTTAACGAGTGATGTTGCCCACGTTTATTACACATTTTGTCTGCTGTTCCAACTTCAGGAATGCTAAAGGGTTTTTTTATGCTTTAGGAAATACATTCCACTTAGCTTCTTAGAGCTAAACTCCGTAGAGCGCTTCAGCAAGTAATTCTTCTTCAAAGACCCTGAACAGCAACAAAAAGAACTGCTCAAATATTTATAGAGATGTTATTGCCATCAGAACAAAAGGTAGAAGAGCATTAAAGAAAACTCTTTATATAGTACCGAGCTTTATATGGGTTGGGATCTCAGAGTGGAGTTGGGCTGAAGCTCACACCATTCCAATGTTTGTCTTCTTTGACCAAGGACCCAAGCTCCTCATCAGAGCTGTACTCCTCAGCCTGGTCTCTGGCACATGGCAAGGGAGAGACTGGCTCCATCCAGGAGAGAGTGAAAGAGCAGCTTCTCAAGTGCTTGCTCTCTTCTGCCATTCGTGTCACCATTCATTTTCCCTTTTTTAAATATTGTGAGCAAGCAGGTGAGGGGCCTCTCTTATCTATCTATCATCTACCATCTACCATCTATCATCTATCATCTATCTATCTATCTATCATCTATCATCTATCTATCTATCTAATCTATCTATCTATCTATCTATCATCTATCTATCTATCATCTATCTATCTCTATCATCTATCATTTATCTATCATCTATCTATCATCTATCTATCTATCTATCATCTATCATCTATCTATCTATCTATCTATCTATCATCTATATCTCTATCAATCATCTATCATCTATATCTATCTATCTATCTATCTATCTATCTATCTATCTATCTATCTATCTATCATCTATCATCTATCATCTATCTATATCTATCTATCTATCTATCTATCTATCTATCTATCTATCTATCATCTATCTATCTATATCTATCTATCTATAATCTATCTATCTCTATCTATCTCTATCTATCTCTATCTATCTATCTCTATCTATCTCTATCTATCTATCTATCTATCTATCTATCTATCTATCTATCATCTATTTATCTATCTATCATCTATCTATCATCTATCATCTATCTATATCTATCTATCTATCTATCTATCTATCTATCTATCTATCTATCATCTATCTTTCTATCTATCTATCATCTATCTATCTATCATCTATTTATCTATCTATCTATCTATCTATCTATCTATCTATCATCTATCATCTATCTATCATCTATCTATCTATCATCTATCTAGCTATATCTCTATCATTCATCTACCATCTATCTATATCTAGCTAGCTACCTAGCTAGCTAGCTAGCCATCTAACACAGCACCTAGCTCTTACCACCAGAAAGTCCTTTCTAACGTTTCAATTCTGCTTTGTAACAAGCCCAGGTAATTCCACCCTCCAAAATCTGAGCAGGATTTTAGAGGAGGGTAATTTCAGAAGCATCACTAGTTTTAGAAGACATTCAAGGAGTGGACATCCCAGGTTAAGACCTAAGTCATTGGCTGGCTTTGTTCTGCGACCACCGGTGTAAGGCTCTGGCTTGCATTTCAAAAGCACGCTCGCCCCTCCCCTCTGGCTGTATATATTTGTGGTTCAAGAGGCTACGAAGCAATCTGAAGGTGTAGGTGAATAAAGTGGATTTGTTTTATATGATTTGGGTCCATTCCAAAAGATTAAGCTCTGTAGCTACTCGAGATGAGTAATACTCCAAGCTGTGATTGGACAGAAGAGACAGCTCCTCATAAAAGAGATACGGAGGGTGGGGGGAGAGAATCAATATGATTACGTAGGTAGGGAAGGACATTGTTTTTCTTGATTGAAGAAGTGGATGTCAGTGTAATTTCATACAGTGGGCTAGCTAGCCCGCATTACTAAATCTTATGTGTTTCCACTATTCACTTCCATAGCAACCAGGGGGTGTCTTCTTCATGTTCGTTTAAAGCATTTTTGCCTCACGTTTTAGCTCCAATAGGCTCAGAAAGTGGTTTACAAAAACAAACTGTAAGATACAGTGGTACCTCGGGTTAAGAACTTAATTCGTTCTGGAGGTCCGTTCTTAACCTGAAACTGTTCTTAACCTGAGGTACCACTTTAGCTAATGGGGCCTCCAGCTGCTACCGCACCACCGGAGCATGATTTCTGTTCTCATCCTGAAGCAAAGTTCTTAACCCAAGGTACTATTTCTGGGTTAGCAGAGTCTGTAACCTGAAGCGCATGTAACCTGAAGCATGTGTAACCCGAGGTACCACTGTAATTAAAAGGCACAGTTAAAGTACGCAGTAAGAGTTGTTCAACAGTGGAGGATCTCCCTCCCTTCCTTGGAAGTTTTTAAGCAGAGGTTGGATGGTCATCTATTGTGGAAGCTTTTGCTACAATTCCTGAATTGCACAGGGTTGGACTAGATGACCCTTGGTGTCCCTTCCAATTCTATAATTCGATGCCATCATGTGTTTTTCCCCCCAGTTTAAAATGCATGGCAGACAATGACTAAGAGATGAGGAACGCAAGCTCAGCCACCAGTTATGAAAGTTACAGTTATAAGTATGGCCATTTGTGAGGGGAAGAGTTAAGGTGTCCCTGATGAAACGGCTGCTGCTATGTGACAGCGGAAAGATGACCTGCTTCTCTCACATAACACTAGAACTTAAATGGCTTCAACCTGTCCTGGGACCTCATAGTGAAAGGCAGGTAAGAACTTGTCAGGGAACTGCCATCGGAGCCAGAGGGAGAGGGAGGGCTCCAGAGGGATTCCAGAGAGCGTCCCGGGAGGGAGAGAAGCAGTCCATCTTCTGGGGAAGGAATTCAGCGTAGCACCAGTGGAGAAAGGGGGCGAGGTGGCTCCATGACTCCTCGCCAGAGACCAGCGGGGAGAGCACGGGTCCTCCGCTGCCCACACCCTCCCTGCGCAGAAGGCTTCTGCGCAGGGAGAGTAGGCGGCGACTAGGCGTCAAAGAGCTTCTTTGCTGGAAGAAGTTCAAGAAACGCCCACTGACGGATTCTGCCAGCGATTGAGTGGCTGTCCGGACAGAAAGGGTTCAGCCAGGTAACCCAGCCAGGTGTGGCATCGATTTACGCACAAGCAACCCCTAGAACCACTACAGAACTGAACCAACAACAATCTGTTGCGAATACATTGCAAGATATAGCACTTAGAAGCAAGACCATAATGCTATCATTAGGCCAAATAGGTGCAGTATTGACCTCTGAGGGACACAGATTTTTACAAGTTAGTCTTTGTTCTGCCTTATAGATTTCTGACAATACTTTACTTTCATTATATATCGGGAATAATGTTATCATTTAAAAAATTATTCATACATTAGAATTGTTTTGATGTATTTGTGAAATAGAGGAAACATAGACTTGATTGGAGGCTATGTGTTATACACATAGTGAAAATGCACTTAATTTTAAACGTAATCTTATTTAGAAAATATATTACACTTTCTAGTGAGCTACGGCTGATTAGAAAGGAAAAACAAAACAAAAAAACACCCACCATCTGGAGCTCAAATATTATCGCTTTACTTATTCTTGCGATTTAAAATACATTTAGCAGTTTGAAGTTCCAAGTTCTATGCTCTTCCTTTTTCCCCCACAAGACATCTGCTTTTGAAAATTGAAGTTAGCAAAAAATAAATAAAATAAGGGTGCAAATAGTTAGCCTTGCCTAGGGCACAAAATAGCCTGACAGGGACACTGCTTACAAGGTGGTGAAAGTAAACATTGGTGATAGGCATGCTTTTCTTCATACAATTCCCCCTGAGAGTGACAGAACATCCTCAAGCCCGATCAATCCCAGGGAAACTACTTACTTAGCCCTGCCTGCTAACTGCTCTAGGATGTGTCGAGTTAAAATACCTATTTTCAAAGGTTTAAAAGACCAGGAAATTGTAGAATTGTAAAGTTGAAAGGTACCCAAGGATGATCTAGTCCAATCCCTTGCAATGCAGGAATCTCAACACTCAAACCCCAATCCAATTTTAAATCATATCGGACCCAGCTTAGCTTTGCAAATGTGCTAGCAGTTTCATTGCTTCATCACTAGGAGGAACAAGGACAGACTGCAGATTCTGAAGTAGACTCATGATGCAATCTGGGTACACTCAAAGCTGCTCAGGTGAGTTATACTGCTGCCCGGGAGGACTCTCCTGTGTGAGTGTATGGGGTCCTGCTCCTTCCTGCCACTCACCATCTGGCCTGGGGCAGGGCCTGACGGGCCTCACTAGAACAGTTGCTGTCATTGCTGGAGGGCTGCAGAGTGCTTTTAAAATGTTTTAAAATTTTTATTTTGATTTTTTTGTATGTGGGGGGGGGTTGCGGTGGATGTTTATTGGGCCTGGGAATTTGTTTGATTTTATGTTTTTGTAATTTTTGTAATTTTTATTGTTTTTTGTTTGTATTGTTGTATTTGTGTGTTTTTTTTTGTTTTGTTTTTTAAAGGGGTTATTTTGCTCTTAAGGGGAGGGGTCAGGGCTGCCGGGGAATGGGCCCCAGCCCACAAAATGGCTGGGATATGTTTCACAGGGGGGAATGCACTGGGACAACCGATCTCAGTGATCACGGGTAGGAGGAGGAGTTACGCTAAGACCAGACCATGTCATTACAGAGGAGGCAGGTTTAGTCGTTGTCTGAGGACTATCCCTGCCTCTGGGTCTGGTCCTGACCGGATGAATACTAGAATCAGCAAGGGATACCCACATGACCTGAAAGTGTTGCTGTGCAATGCCAGGTCAATGATTCATAAGACCACTGCCATCCATGACTTGATCATGGATGGAGGACTTGACCTGGCATGTGTAACAGAGACTTGGTTGGATGAAGCAGATGGGCCTGTCCTTGCCGCTGCTTGTCCACCAGGTTTCTCTTACGCACAGCAACCCAGGTCATGTGGGCGGGGAGGGGGGGTTGCAGTGATTTTTAGGAAGTCATTAGTTTGCACCAGGCGTCCTATTGGGAAGACCCAGTTTTCTGAGTGCATGTTCTGGAAGTTGGGCAATAGGGGCAGTACAGGATTCCTTTTGGTGTACCGACCTCCCCGCTGCACCAAGGATTCCCTGCCCGAGCTGCTTCAGGTCGTGGCAGATGTTCTCCTGGAGACACCTAGCTTGGTCGTCCTAGGGGATTTTAACATCCATGCCGACACGACCTTACAAGGGGCCGCTCGGGACTTCGTGGAAAGCATGGCCTCCATGGGGCTGTCCCTGAATAAGTCTGGCCCAACCCATAGCCGCGGACATGCCTTGGACCTGGTGTTTACCTCTACGGATGTTGGTGATCTGACACTAAGTAAAAGTGAAACGAAAGAAGTGCCATGGTCAGACCACTTCCTGGTGCAACTAGACTTCTCTGCGACCCATCCCCTCTGCAGGGAGGTGGGACCGATTCGGATGGTCCGCCCCCGCCACTTAATGGATCCAAATGGTTTCCAGAGAGTGGTAGGGGATGCTTTATCCCATGTTGATGGCCTTTCAGCCGATTCCCTGGTGGCCCGCTGGAATGTGGAGTTAACCAGGGCTATTGACTGTTTGGCTCCGAAGCGCCCTCTCCGATTGCATGAAGCCCGGAGAGCCCCGTGGTTTTCCACAGATCTGAGGGCAATGAAACAATCGTTGAGACGGCTAGAGCGCCGGTGGCGGATAACTCATTCTGAATCTGACCGGACACGGGTTAGAGCTCAACGTCGAGCCTACCAAGTGGCGATAGCGACGGCGAAGAAGACTTTCTTCACCGCCTCTGTTGCATCTGCAGAAAACAGCAGCAGGAGACTCTTTCAGGTGGTTCACAATTTAGCGGAACCACCTGTAACATCGGGGCCCAGTACGGGCCACATGTTCTCCTGCAATGATTTTGCTAATTTTTTTGCAGATAAAATCGCTCAGATTCGGGAAGAAGTAGACTCCACCGTGGGAGCAGGGCCGGGGCGGGAGAGTGCTAGAGTCCTGTCTGGTCAAGTTGTGTGGGATCAATTTCAATCTGTTACCTCCGAGGATGTGGACAGGCTGCTTGGACGAGTGAAGCCAACCACCTGTCTCCTGGATCCTTGCCCATCCTGGCGTATAAAAGCTAGCCGGGAAGGACTGGGCGATGGGCTTCGTGGGGTGGTGAATGCTTCCCTCCGTGAGGGAGCCTTCCCAGACCCGCTGAAAGAGGCGGTTATCAAACCGCTTCTTAAAAAACCATCTTTAGATGCGGCCACGATGGCCAATTATCGCCCAGTCTCAAACCTTCCATTCTTGGGCAAGGTGATTGAGCGAGTGGTTGCTGAACAACTCCAGGCACGCCTGGAAGAAGCGGACCATTTGGATCCCTTCCAGTCGGGATTCAGGCCTCATCATGGGACTGAAACTGCCTTGGTCGCACTGGTTGATGATCTCCGGTGGGCTAGGGACAAAGGTGAGAGCTGTTTCCTCGTTCTGCTGGATCTCTCAGCGGCGTTTGATACCATCGACCATGACATCCTTCTGGACCGTCTTGGGGGGCTGGGAGCTGGGGGCACTGTCATACAGTGGTTCCGCTCCTTCCTCCTGGGCCGTGTTCAGAAAGTGGTGGTGGGGGATGAGTGTTCAGACCCCTGGCCGCTCACTTGTGGGGTGCCTCAGGGTTCTGTCCTCTCCCCCATGCTTTTCAACATCTACATGCAGCCGCTGGGAGGGATCATCAGGAGGTTTGGGCTGGGTGTTCATCAGTATGCAGATGATACCCAGCTCTACCTCTCTTTTAAATCAGAACCAGTGAAGGCGGTAAAGGTCCTGTGTGAGTGTCTGGAAGCGGTTGGAGGATGGATGGCAGCTAACAGATTGAGGTTGAATCCTGACAAGACAGAAGTACTGTTTTTGGGGGACAGGAGGCGGGCAGGTGTGGAGGATTCCCTGGTCCTGAATGGGGTAACTGTGCCCCTGAAGGTGCGCAGCCTGGGAGTCATTTTGGACTCACAGCTGTCCATGGAGGCACAGGTCAAATCTGTATCCAGGGCAGCTATTTACCAGCTCCATCTGGTACGTAGGCTGAGACCCTATCTGCCTGCGGACTGTCTTGCCAGAGTGGTACATGCTCTGGTTATCTCCCGCTTGGACTACTGCAATGCGCTCTACGTGGGGCTACCTTTGAAGGTGACCCGGAAACTACAACTAATCCAGAATGCGGCAGCTAGACTGGTGACTGGGAGTGGCCACCGGGACCACATAACACCGGTTCTGAGAGATCTGCACTGGCTCCCAGTACGTTTCCGAGCACGATTCAAAGTGTTGGTGCTGACCTTTAAAGCCCTAAATGGCCTCGGTCCAGTATATCTGAAGGAGCGTCTCCTCCCCCATCGTTCTGCCCGGACACTGAGGTCCAGCTCCGAGGGCCTTCTGGTGGTTCCCTCCCTGCGAGAGGCCAAGTTGCAGGGAACCAGGCAGAGGGCCTTCTCGGTGGTGGCGCCCGCCCTGTGGAATGCCCTCCCACCGGATGTCAAGGCGATGGACAACTACCTGACATTCAGAAGACATCTGAAGGCAGCCCTGTTCAGGGAAGTTTTTAATATGTGACATTTTAGTGTATTTTTCATTTCTGTTGGAAGCCGCCCAGAGTGGCTGGGGAAACCCAGCCAGATGGGTGGGGTACAAATAATAAATTATTATTATTATTATTATTATTATTATTATTATTATTATTATTATTATACTAGGAACCAGAGTTTGTGTGGCAAGACCCTCAATCCGACCCCCCATTAGGGTAAATGAATTCACACAGACACTGGTATTTTGTTTCAGGTTTTGGGCAAAAATTTGGCCACAATTTTATTGATTACAGGAATGAGAGCAGCATTGGTTTAGGCATTGGCAAGACTATCTGACTCCTGTCTGCTTTGCAGGAAGTCCATAAGGGTAAACCCCCCAAAGGGAAATTGCTTTGGGGGGACCCGTCTGCATCTCCCCTAGAGTTCCCAGAGGCCTGGCGTGGCCCTCACCTTTCAAGCGGACTTCGGACAGGAACCAGGCCCCGGATTCCTTTAATGGAATAACCTTGAAAATGGAGGGGCAGGAGATGGCCAACTTCCCCTCCCCCATTCACCATAAGCCAATGCCTAACCGCCAAACCTTACAAAGTTGTGACGATTGCTAAGAGGTAGGCAAAAACCAAGAGGTTTTTGGATGGTCCTTAATTCTGGAATTATGAGAGATTATGCAGGTGGGAGATGTTCCCTCTTGCCTACCAAATTGCTGGTCTCAGGTGGTGCTGTGGTTTAAACCACAGAGCCTAGGACTTGCCAATCAGAAGGTTGGCGGTTCGAATCCCCACAACGAGGTGAGCTCCTGTTGCTCGGTCCCTGCTCCTGCCAACCTAGCAGTTCGAAAGCAAGTCAAAGTGCAAGTAGATAAATAGGTACCACTCTGGTGGGAAGGTAAACGGCGTTTCCATGTGCTGCTCTGGTTCGCCAGAAGCAGCTTAGTCATGCTGGCCACATGACCCAGAAGCTGTACGCCGTCTCCTTCGGCCAACAAAGCGAGACGAGCGCCGCAACCGCAGAGTGGGTCACGACTGGACCTAATGGTCAGGGGTCCCTTTACCTTTACATATTTGTTGAAAAGACCCCTTTTTGTGCTTAACTCTCTGCACGTATGTGTTGGATCACAGCCAGTGATTTTAGTTGGCTGCAGCATTTCGAAAATCTGCTCAAGCTACTGGGATAAAAATAATCTTTGGGCAGCATTTTTTTGTTATAGTTTTTGCACTGCAAAGGAATTGATATAGTGTTGGGTTCCTTCCTTTGTTGCAGGCAATGTTTCCTAAGAAGCCCACCTTTCTTAATTTAATCTTGGAATGTGAAGCAGAAATTAACTTGTATATGAGCCAAAGCAACAACAACAACAACAAAAGCTTAGATGGGAGCCTGGTGAAGGGGAAATGGCTGCTTTTGAAAATCTGTCGGGAACAGCCAGTGTGCCAAGGTCAAGAAGTTCCACTCTTCTTATTTTCCTATTCTGACATATTATTTCAGACGTGTCGTATTATGTTGTGTCAAACTGAACAGGCCGCCTGAGAAATGATGATGGGACTAACGCAACCAGATGTGAAACATCATGTCATCGTGTGTGCCAAAAGGGATGTTGGAAGGATCAAGAAGGAGGCAGCTATTGTGCTTAACCCTTTCCTTCCTCCATTGTGACGGGGATGCGAATGGAGACGGTGCAAAGTGGCTCCTTATACGACATATTCCAAAAAGTGAAAATCCAGATGTGAAAGTTGTTGAGTTTTTTGGCTGAAGGTGTGCAGCCACAGTTGTTTTGAGATATTTCTAAGGGAATTTGCCAAAAATGAGACTTCCAACATGGGTTTTTATACGTCTGGACACTTATTTCCCCCCCATAATTTTTATTGAATTTTTCCATATTTCATTTAATTCAATACACATATTCACAACTTATATTATTTGCTCAAAATGAGCTTAAACTTCCTTCTATCTCTCTTTCTGACATCCCTATAGTCTATAACATATTTTTCGCATTCCCATAGTCATTTCTTTATCCTATAGTCCGTAAAATATCACATTCTTGTTTACAAATCAACATCTTAATTTCACATTACAAAACATTCCACCTTAGTGCTACAAACGTTTTTAAATGACTACAATTTTCTGTTAAGTAAATAATAAATTTGCTCCAGTCCTTTTGATATTTTTCTTCAGGCCGATTCCTGATTCTCCCCGTCTGCTTCGCCAACTCCACAAATTCTACCATTTTTATTCTCCAGTCTTCCAATGTAGGGAGTTCTTGCTGCTTCCACCTTTGAGCCAGGAGGATACGTCTAGACATTTAAGTGATATCCGACTGCCATATTCCGGCTATGTCTGGGAAATTTTGGACGTATGGCAACCCTAAGAGATGGGGAATTCTCTTTTTGTTAAGCCTGAGGCTCCAATTTTCTTCCAGCACTACCGGCTCATGATAGGAAGGACCAGAGGCAGAGGTGGATAGAGCAATGACTACAAATGGTAGTCCAATGACACACTTGCTCCAGTACTGACCATTAGGGTTGCAGACCCCACTGAGCAAACTGCATCCAGACCTATGCGGTCATTGCAATACACGATCCTTCATCTGAGGAGTGTTGGAGGGTATGCTCTTGAAGAAGCCGCAGCTCAGCATTCAGCATATGTATTTCTCATACATAATTCATCCTATATTACTTAGCAGAGGAAAACAGAGGGAATCAATCAGCTGCGGGAGGCCTTACATGAATTGAACCCCCCTTGCCGCCGCAAAAAATACCAAACTAATTCTCTATCTAAAATGACTATCTTCATAAGCACCAAGCACAGCAGAGTGCTTGTGGCACACTATTTATCACTTCTTAATTCACCCCCCACCTCTGATAATACATTCTTATTCAAAACATTTTTGACTGGATAATAAGAATCTACAGTAAAGTCCGTCTCCTTGATTGAAGTATGATTATATTCCAACTGCCACGGTCAATAGGCAGCCCCCATGTTCCCGGCTTTGTCGATATGGCACCATTTTAAATGCCTGCCTGAGTTTTAGAAGCTGACATTTTGGAGCCTGTGATCCATGCTGAGCTAATTTAATAGAGATGCAAACGGGGATGTTGCTGCCAGGCTGACAGAGTCCGCTGACAGACTCGCTAGGATCTGCTAGGGCCGTGCCAAATATATCTCTCCTTTCCCCCGACCAGACTCCATCAGTTAATGCAGGGTGGGGATGCTTTTGAAAATTATCAGTGCCACCACCACTACACCAATGGGACACAGCGCACACGCCTTCCACCATCCCAAGAAAACCCATTAATCCCAGATTTATTTTTTTCTTTGGCAGATTTAGAAGTGATGACACTGTTAACACATCAATAAAAAAAATTTGGAAATGGGCAAGATAAGGTGCAGATGCACAAAGCATTTTTTTTCTAAAAATCAAGGTGACTTGAGCTCCGATCTGTTTTCTCTTTCTTCCCAACCAGGGCGTCCCTGTTCTCTGCCTGCTCCTCAGGCAGACTCTCCTCCTCCTCGCCTGCTCTCTGAAAGCTGCTATGAGCTGCCCAAGGGTGCACAGCCTAGGAGTCATTCTGGGAGTTAGCTGTCCATGGAGGCGCAGGTCAATTCTGCGTCCAGGGCAGCTGCTTATCAGCTCCATCTGGTACGCAGGCTGAGACCCTACCTGCCCGCAGACTGTCTCGCCAGAGTGGTGCATGCTCTAGTTATCTCCCACTTGGACTACTGCAATGCGCTCTACGTGGGGCTACCTTTGAAAGTGACCCAGAAACTACAACTAATCCAGAATGCAACAGCTAGACTGGTGACCAGGAGCAGCCCCAAGACCATATAACACCGGCCTTGAAAGACCTACACTGGCTCCCAGTACATTTCCGAGCACAATCCAAAGTGCTGGTGCTGACCTGTAAAGCCCTAAATGGCCTTGGTCCAGTATACCTGAAGGAGTGTCTCCACCCCCATCATTCTGCCCAGACACTGAGGTACAGTGCCTAGGGCCTTCTGGTGGTTCCCTCACTGTGAGAAGCCAAGTTACAGGGAACCAGGCAGAGGGCCTTCTCGGTAGTGGCACCCACCCTGTGGAACGCCCTCCCACCAGATGTCAAAGAGAAAAACAACCACCAGACTTTTAGAAGACATCTGAAGGCAGCCCTGTTTAGGGAAGCTTTAATGTTTAATAGACCCAGGATCTCCAAGGTGTTTTTGTTTGAAGACTATAAGGTCCTCCGTGGGACATACCAGGAGAGTCGGTCCCGTAGGTACGAGGGTCCTAGGTCGTAGGAACATTCTGGGACCAAATCAGAAGCTGGTATGGCTTTTGTAATTCCAGGACTATCCCAGGGAAATTGATACACTTGGAGGGTGTGTGTTCCGCCCCCACCCCATCCCAATTGCTTGCAATCCCAGATGGGGAGAGAGCTGTTGCAGGCAGGTTTTGCTTCTAGGGCAACCATAATGGCCACCTGGTTTGCCCCAGTGAGAACAAGATGCTGGACTTGATCAGGGTTGCCTGGTCCAGCAGGGCCCTGCCTCTGTTCTTACGACACCTCTGTTTCATCCAAATGCTCTCCTGTGCGGTGGGTCATGGATTTCTGCCCCATTTCTTTCCATTCCTTGGCTTAAGCTTTGGGGGCTGGGTGGACTGTAACTCCAAATAAACAAGTGACATATATTTCACTGCATACTTTAGCTGTGAAAAAGAAGCCATTCCTTCTGCCCTCCTTTCTTTCCAAGACACTGGGCTGTCTGCAACATCTATTGTTCTTTTTAAAGGATCTGTCATTGTGATTTTTAAGGCCAAGCAGTGGCTGTATATCTGTGGTAAACTTTAAGGAAACTGCCGGTTTTAGATAAATGGATGCTATTAAAGTTATAAGTTATGGCAGGCAGAGAGGCCAATACAAACCTCTATTGTTTATGTCCCTTATTTCTGCCTGCAACACATTTCTGTGCGGCGTTCAGGTCCTTTCATCAAATTCCTGAACACGGCAATCAAGTATGTCTAAATTTCACTTTCTTTTATCAGAGGGAGGTGATGACGCACCTTTGTATATTGCCTCATCAGTTGAGGAAATGCCAATGTAGTAGTTCTCGACTTTACGGCCTTATCAAAAGTAACAATAAAACAAGCCATTCCTTCTCCTGGGGGTGCACTCAGGGCCTATAATATGACAGAGCTATCATGAACAGAGCCAGCAAATAAAAGGTCTTTCGGACAAAATCTGACATATGGACCAGGAACATAATAACAAGAGCAGCACCTGGCAAAGCTGAATGTGTGAAAACTATCCATGATGCAAGAGGAGAGGAGAGGAGAGTCTTGCTGGGTCAGGACAAAGATCCATCATAGTCCAGTACCTTGTTCTCACAGTGGCAAACCAGGTGCCTGGGGGCAGCCTACAAGTAGGATATGAACACAACAGCACACACACACTTGTGGTTCCCAGCAACTGATATTCAGACGTTAACTAAATGACAGTGGAGGTAGAAGATAGCCACCATGGGTAGTAGCCTCATCCTTTGTTTCTTGTGTCCTCGCTTCTGGTTCCAAATTTATCTCAACTTTGTTGTTGTTGTTTAGTCATTTAGTCGTGTCCGACTCTTCATGACCCCATGGACCAGAGCACGCCAGGCACTCCTCTCTTCCACTGCCTCCCGCAGTTTGTTCGAACTCATGCTGGTAGCTTCAAGAACACTATCCAACCATCTCGTCCTCTGTCATCCCCTTCTCCTTGTGCCCTCCATCTTTCCCAACATCTTTTCCCGGGAGTCTTCTCTTCTCATGAGGTGCCCAAAGTATTGGAACCTCAGCTTCAGGGTCTGTCCTTCCAGTGAGCACTCAGGGCTGATTTCCTTCAGAATGGATAGGTTTGCTCTTCTTGCAGTCCATGGGACTCTCAAGAGTCTCCTCTTTAAAGTCTCAACTTTATGGTCAACTTAATATGAACTATGCATTTGTGTTGTAAGCATCAGCAGCTACACTATCCAGTGAGCACTGATCCACTAGCAGGATCCCTACTAGTATGAATAGTTCATTGATAATTATTCGGTATATTCCGAAACAGTTGAACTATTCCGGATATGCTGTCCTTTTGAGACTTTGGAGAGATGTCTTCCTTTGAGAGACGGCTTGGCATTCCTCGCTATTCATTGATTTGTTTGATTCTTTGACTCTGATACATATAACAACTTGTAGTTACTTGTATATTTTGTGAGATGTGTTATATGATATATACATCATTTTTAAGTGGCTTATTCATATATTTTGAATGACATCACAACCAATTATCTGTTCACTAACAGTTATTAGCCAGCGTGTTGCGTTTGCATTTTTGTAGATTGTTACATTTTGCAACACAGGGGTTTTGTGTTTGTCCAAATTTATCTCAGCATAATCCAAATCACTCCCAACTCAATCCTGGGGATGATCCCCTGAAATCTCCAGGCGGGAGCGTTCTTATTATTATATTTAGTCATCTTCACCTTTCCCCCCAGTCTGGGATGTAAGGCAGCTTATGCAAATAAAATACAACAAGCTAAAAACATAGCAAAGACGATCATTAAAATGACTGCTGAATTAAAAACAGAAAATATTCATTAACAACACAACCAGGAAAAAAAGGAAAAAAGAAATCTTGTTGACTAGAATATTGAATACTACAAGTCACTCTGAAAAATTGTTACGAATAAACATTTAGAATCCTAGAACTGAAGGGAACCTGAGGATCATCTAGTCCATGGGTAGGCAAACTAAGGCCCAGGGGCCGGATCCAGCCCAATCGCCTTCTCAATCCAGCCTGCGGACGGTCCGCGAATCAGCGTATTTTTACATGAGTAGAATGTGTCCTTTTATTTAAAATGCATCTCTGGGTTATTTGTGGGGCATAGGAATTCATTCATTCCCCCCCTCCAAAATATAGTCCAGCCCGCCGCCACAAGTTCTGAGGGACAGTGGACCAGCCCCTGCTGAAAAAGTTTGCTGACCCTGATCTAGTCCAAACCCCCTGCAAGATGTAGCTGTCTCATCCGGGGATCGAACCTGCAACCTTGGTGCTATCAGCACCATGCTCTAGCCAACTGCGCAACTCTAGCCAATCAACTATGCAGTGATTTTAGGAATATATAGTTCCCCTATCTAAAACCCTGGACAGCCACCAACAATCAATGTAGAAAGTACTGTGCTAAATGGACTCAGGGCCTTTACTCAGAGTAAGGCAGTTTGCTAAGTCTTCTGTGATTTGCTTCAGGCATCATAATGACTAGAGTGGTTAAAGATGTAGATGAATGGAGGAATTTGTGTCACCATAGTGAAGCATGAATGAGGAAGGGGCAAAGCCCAGTGGGAGAGCGTCTGCTTTGCATGAATAAGATTTCAAACAACACCTCTACACAGGGATACTATAACCCTGGAGAACTGTTGCCAGTCCATGGCGATAAGGCTGAGCTAGATGGAACAATGGATAAAATGCAGCTTCCTAACTTCTAAGGCTTTTTATTAGGTTGCCCTAATGGATGAGAGCACCATTCGCCCAGGGCAAGAGAGTTCACCCATTACCAGCTTCCACCATTTGGTGGATGCATTTCCTTTTGTTCTATAAACTCGTACATTTTCCTGGTGTTGGAATTCATGCAGAGAGAGAGAAAGAGAGAGAGAGCACTCTCTGAAAGGCATCATTTTTCAGATGTCTCAATTGCCGAGGAAGCCCACAAATGATGGGTATGAACTGCAAAAGGGTAATATAGCATGAAGATTAAAGGTGAATGTGTTTGTTTTCAGCTCTGATAGCAACTACCAATTCAGATAATGTGTATTTCATTTAAATTTATTGTGAGGAATAAAAAGAGAGCATGGGCGCTGTGCTAGATAATGGGATTCTTCATGCTTTAAAGCAGTTTGGGCATTTCACTTACCTAAGAGCACAGTGGGGAAGGACACAAAATTAAAACAAATTGACGCAATGGTTTTTTAAATGACTCTCAGTAAATAATTTAGCCTCCCATTCCCAGGATATCCTTTCAGTCCTAATATTTCAGATTTGAATAGGGAGGTGGGGTGGGGGGAACTTTCAATACACAGTGGAGTCATACGCTTTAAGATGGTTTTTGCAGCAAGGGACACATTCAATTAGCTTCTCAGTATAATGAACTTCAAATCAAAAAGTCATGTGGAAGGTATTATGCAACAGTGGAGGGATCACCACTTAGGGGCAGATCACATGTCTCAAGCTTGATCCCTGGTAGGCTCAGTTAAAAGGATTAGGTAGCAGGTCATGGGACAGATCTTTACCTGAAACCCTGGGAGCAACTGCAGTCACATTACTGTGCTAGACAGAGAAAGAGTATGAACTGGTACCAGTGCTTGGAATGAACTATAAGTACATCAACTAAAGCAGCGTTTCCCAAATTTGGATCTGCAGCTATTTTTGGACTACAATTCTCATCACACCTTGCTAACAAGGCCAGTGGTCAGGGATGATGGAAATTATAGTCTGAAAACAGTGGGAGACCCAAGTTTGGGAAACACTGAACTAAAGGTAAGCTAAGTGAATTTTGGGGTAGAACTTTGAATGATTTCTAGTTCATCTTCACATTCATTTCCCTGTTTGCCTCCTGAAACAGTAGTCGGCCTGAACTCATACACACCCACACACACAATGTATATGTATATATGTATGTAAGTCAATTGAACACCTATAAAGAAAGTTATAAAGTAAAATGTGGAAGCAGCATTCTAAGGCTTATTAGGCAGATGTGGAGGTACTGCTGTTTCTAGGGTTGCTTAGGCACTGTTGCTAAGCAGTCAGAAGGAAGGAATGTGAGGCATTCTGTGTATCTTCCCTTCTGAATATATTTCCGTCTCTTCATACAGCTTGCAGCAAGAAGTGCAGAAACAAAGTAAATAGTGCCTTGGCTCTTTAACAGCTGTGTGAGTGGCACAAGTTGAACAGGGTCAGCCTTTTCTAGTATGAAAAGACAATTATGAGGAAAATGTGACCTGTTGACATTCTGTTACTCAGGCATCTTAATAGTTTGCGTGGCCTCTGATTTGATTTTGCACATTAATTTTCCCGATGTTCTTTGTTTAAATTTATATTTTTGAAGTTTAAATTATGTTTTAAATTCTGCATTTTGAATATTTTTTGAAACCTAGATGTTGAAAATATATGAACATGAATTTTAAATAAATAAATGGTAACTCCAGCATCCAAATAAATGGTAACTCCAGACAGCAAAGGAGCCAAATTCAGGGGGCCGTGGCTGCTTGGTCACCCACAATAGTATAATTGTGGGGGCTGGGCACCCACAAAGTCAATGAGAAAAGCCAGTAGGTGGCAGTGGTGCTGCCTCCGAGAGAGTAGCCGTTCAGCTCCACCCTCTCCAGCCAGGCAGCAAGTCACCCTTTTCTGGGGGGTGGGGGCTCAGATGACATCACACATACTATGTGCATGTGCATGTGATGTCTAATGTCCGTGTTGCAGCGGTGGGCACCTGCAATCCTGAGGGTGAGATGGCACCCCGGCCAGACGACCTTAAGTTTCCTATTGACCCGGAAGGACTAAAAGCGTTTCCATTCAAACTGAGACTTTGTCTGGACAGTCATACCCCAGGTGTTCCTGATTGCATACCTTGAATCAACACTCACTGGCTGTTACTTTGAAACAGGGGTAGGATACCTGTTTAAGCCTGGCAGCCTCACTGCCTAGTGGGCAACCATTCATGAGGCACATGGTGGATGGAGCAAGAGATCTTACCTTTCCCTTTGCACATTCCAGCCACATGAAAGTCAGTGGTTTCAACATGCACATATCTCCATCCAGACAAGTAGGGGGCAAGGTAACAGTTTAAGGGCACAGTCAAGTCAAGCAAACACACTTAATTAGGGCACAGAGTAGAGGAGAAGGAGATGTCACCTGGGGAAAGGGCATTTCATGAGACAATTCTCAAGGGCCAGATAGATACCCTGGGCCTTAGACACCCTACCTCTGCTTTAAAAAGATAAGTTAATGCCTATCCTGAAAATGTATTCTTTTACACTGTTATAAGGGCAATCAATTTCTCAGGGAAGTACTGAAAAGTAATCGATAATGCTATTGATATTTGTGAAATCCTTTTTTAATGCTTCTTTGGAGTCAATTGTGTTTGCAAAATTCTGCCTAAAATATTTACGGCTCTGGTCTGCATAAATATACATCGTATAATCAGATTGTTTTCTGTGGAGATACTTAATTCTTAAGGCTCTTCATGGCGAGTGTTGGATAGAGAAATCACAATGGCTTCTCCTATAAGGCTGCCTCAGACGTATTGCTTATTACTTGGGAACTGCAGCGTAAGCTGGTGATTTCTGTATGTAACTGTTTGTTCATGAATAGAATGTGCCTATGAACCATTTCATTGATTTGTCTGAGATGGGGGCCATTCTCAAGAAACCCCCACACATGTTCAGATAATACATGGAATGAATAGAGTTCCCCACCAACAGCCCCATGTGCCAGCCACATCCATTTGATGACCACATGGAGAAAACTAGTCTGAAAGAACTCTATGTGCCTACAGCTGAACATAAGAATGGGTGGATCTGTCAATTTTGGTTTTTCTCAGTTACTCACTTTTCTGATCTTAAGTTCAGCCCTCCACATTTCCACATAAGTTTTCTATGTATTTATTCATTTATTTTAAAAAGTTCTTGTGAAAATTCATTGGCATTTTAGTGCATGTTCCTCCTAATGTGCATGCCTCTCAAAATGTATCAGATGTTCCAGTTGAGGAGAAACAGCTTTTTTGACTCAATGTGTACTCTAAATAATAAATAATTTTATTATTTGTACCCCACCCATCTGACTAGGTTGCTCAGCAGTTTCTAACAGATATAAGAACATAATAAAACATTAAAAAGCTTCCCTATACAGGACTGCCTTCAGATGTTTTCTAAAAGTCAGATAGTTATTTATCTCCTTGACATCTGATAGGAGGGCATTCTACGATGTCCAGACTGAATGATGGGGGTGGAGACGCTCCTTCAGGTATTCGGGGCCGAAGCCATTTGGGGCTTTAAAGGTCAGCATCAACTCTTTGAATTCTGCTTAGAATTGTACTGGGAGCCAATGTAGATCCTTTAGGACCGGTGTTATATGGCCCCAGAGGCTACTCAGCCTGCCACATTCTGGATTAGTTGCAATTTCCAAATCACCTTCAAATGTTCAAGAAAAATGAGGGCAACAGCTCTAGTCCTAACTTTGGTTTTCCAGATGAACTTATAAAATAGCTTTTAGTTATTCAGATCACATGTTTAGAGTGGCCTGTTTGAAGGTATGAAGGAACTAATGTTAGCATCACCTTCCTGGCTCTCAACCAGTCCCTTCCCGGGCTTACCATGTTAGGTCTCTGTTTATGTATTCCTTGAGGATGCCATGAAGTAAGTAAGATGTCATAGATGTAGACTTATGACTATGAGGCTGATCTGGGAGCTCCTGGTCTGAATCTCACCTCTTTATATCAACTCACTGAGTGAGCATAGACAAACTATCCCCTCTTGGCCTCAGTTTCCTCCATCTGCAATATGGAGGGCTAAAATATAATGAATGCTTTTTACCTTATAGAGTTCTTATAGTGACTAATGCATGTAGGGTGCTTCAGACAAGTTTTTGAGCATTGTTGTGGTGCATGACAGTAGACAGGGTCTCTTAAAAACTCACACTGAGTTTCACGCTTTAAAATAAAATTAAAAGCAGATTGGCATGCATCTGCAAAAAATATTTATATTGGGATGGGATGAATGAAAGTAGCAGTTTATTCTTGTCTTACATACATGGCACAACATACAGATCTGGCACAAAGAAGACATACAAATCCTCCAACATCCATGCTTCCTCCCAAAGAACTTCTATTGAATGTACAACATCATTAACAAATTGGTTATTGAGTTACAACAGATCTCCAAACATGAATAACCTCCCATTCAGGGTAATATTTTGCTTCATTGTATTAGTAGTAGAAGTTGTTGTTGTTAGCTACTTAGACAAACATTATTTTACATGTTTAATACAGGACATTATCCTTAACAGATTTCAAGATATTCACATTAAGAACCAAATACTTTATAAAACAGATTTTTTCCCCATTTCTTAAAGGCATGGTCACATGTATTTCAGTCCCATCTGGGTTAACAACTGGACTTTGCAAGACAAACGTTTCTTAAGAGCTAAAAAAAGGGACCCTATATACAATTTGCCCAATGTAAAAAGAACTGATCTCTCTACTGGGATAGCTGTTATCCCACCAGTAGGAAAACTACCCCTCAGGCCACTTAAAGCAGATATTAACCACTGGGTGGCAAAATGACAGATTGTCACAACCCCAGGTTTTATTCAGAAACAAAGAAAACAAGGCATATTAAGAGTTATTTGGCCACTAGGGCTGGTGGCTAAAGCCTATCATCAAACAAGATAACTAGGTCTATTGTGTTAGCTAGGGCTTAGAACACATATTTTCAAACTTTCTAGCTCTGATAAGTTTTTTCTGCATGACCTATTGCATGCTGCAACAATTTCTAGAGAAACCCTCTAAGACTCATACCCAGTTTGCATGAGTTGCTAACCATAGCTACACAAGAAGTTGGAATGTTTCCCCATGCAGTGCTTTTGAGACAACATTAGCCGTATCCAGAGCAGACCCACTGAAATTAATGGACCTCAGTTAGTAATGTATATCCATTCCAATGGGTCTACTCTGAACATGACTAGTGTTGGATATAGCCCATTGTAAGAGAAGACCATTGATGGTAGAGAACTTTAAGGAAGGTTTCTCCTCCAATGCAAGACTTATCACTGGGAAACTTAGATGAACCTACAAGGAACCCAGCATTCCATCTGAAAACCACTAGGCTAGCCAAGTATTATTATTCAAATATTATCTTAAATCAGTCCTGATGAAATGTCAAGCTCATAGACCTTTCAACATGTGGCCTTGATGGCAATATTCTGTCCAACATGAATGTAGAATACCTAGCTTTTGATCTACTGTCCAAGTGAACTTTACTTGCGTATTTTGACTATTCAGATCACTGGACTGATCATGGATTAACAAACATCTTTCCTCTAAAGCTCATCAAGGCCTTCTGGGGTATCTCTGTTGACTTCAGAGAGCTTTAGAAGTGATTCATAATTTCACTGGGACAACCTTGGAGTAAACATTCTGAGGATTTCAAGCCTGGACTGATTTTGGCCTACAAATAGCCTGAACAAAACAAAATAGATTTGAAATTTTTATACACACAAGTTGCATTACTATTATTCTTTGTACATAGAGCATTTTCATAAAAAGCATGTTGTGAAAATGCCTTAGACCTTATATAAACACCATTATATCAAACACATCATTCAAAAACCTGGATAAATTACCAACACAAAAACCCGAAAGACCCCAAATGGAATTCTTTCAGTAATATTTGTTGCATATTTCACATTCCAGTCTCATCCTGTTCTGGCCAAATTATGGCTCTGGTTAAAAAAGAAGAAGAAGAAAAGCAACCACACAAACCTCCAGCAGTGTTAGCTAGAAGAAACCCAATTCCACTGTTAATCCACCATGGGTCTCATCCTTCTCCCCTTTCCTATGCTTTTAGGATGGTTCTGATCCACAATTCAGTAATACTAAAGTACTTGGATTTCAGTCAGTTAAGTCCCACTAAGGTCAATGAGTGTGCTACCCTTACATCAAACATTTGCATCAAGCCCTACTGTCTACTATCCAGCAGTTGCTTCAGATATCTTGTAAAGACATGTCTTTTTGCCTTGACTTTTCCCAACCCATAATATTGGACCCTTTGGTTATTACTGAGGGTTGTACTGTGTGTTAGTCATAGTTAGTTAGATAAACAATCCATCATTAGGTCTATCCAGGCATGATTATCTTTGGTCCATTAATTCCAAATGTTCTACTCCTGGGTATATCTCAGACATAGGATTAGGACTAGGATTGGCTTGAAACTCCCAAAGACCTCGGTATTTATGAACAGTGGATCAAAATACACACATCTGAAACAGATCACTAGATCTAGTTTAGAAACATGCTGCTTCAGTAAACTACAGAGCTATGAGTAAGTAGCTTTGCAACACGTTCTCCTTTCCAACACTTTGACAATTGTCACAATCCTGTTCTCCAAAGAAAGCATTGGGGCACAATTACAGCAAGGGAATGAACCTGTAACCCTTTCAACAAAGTAAGACTCTCACCCTTAACTTTCCACATAACCTTTGCCTCCACTGCAGCCCATTGAGAATGATTTCCATAGAGACACATGCCTGGAAAATTCTATATCAGGTTGGATTATCCGCATTGTGCTTGCAGGAAGGATCCCATAATAAGGATATTAGATCCTTGATGACTCCTGCTTGCAGGATCAACCTAGGAACATCCAAAGCAATGAGTATGTATCACTGTGTTCTTCACATGCATATCTCAATGGGACTTTCTAAAAGAACTCACACAAAGGCAAATATGATTCTGGAGAATCTCCTTCAGTAGCATCCAAACCCACCCCACCCCACTGCAGAACCATAATATCTACAGAAAGGATACTCCTGTATCTCAAGTATCTACCCAAAGAGGACAGGATAAGAAACTCTACTACTACAATTGTGCTAATCTGACAGAATAAAAAAAATGGTTTCTAGTGTAAACACATGAATAAGTTTCACAGGATTTCAATAGGGGTGTGTGTTCCTTTGTTTCCTTTGTGAGGGGCCAGCACAATTTGTAATCGGCCAAGTAGAATGTAACCCGCAAACTATGTAAACCAGCCCACTAGGGGCTCAGCAAAGCTGCTTTTAATATTGGCCTGAGGATGCATTTTTTGCCTGGCGGGTCCTCAAGCAAGTAGTTAACAGGAGACTTCACATACCTGGGTTTGGCTTGGCAGGTCACAAGTTGGGCTGGTCTGGTCTTAAATTACACTTCATCCTCCTAATCTGGGGAAAAAATCCTGATCCTATTATCACATGCATACCATCATGTTATGATCCTAATATTACCCACCCACCCTCCAGAGTTCTACCCAGTTGCCCAGTGGCATGAATGACAGCTAATTAAGTGAGTTCTATGGTCAAACAGCTCATTTACACATTAGTCAGCATGAGGTATAAAGCTTGCTCCAGAGCCTGATTCTGCTAAAACCCACTTTTAAATCTGTACCCACTTAGAATGGATATTATTTTTTTGCAGGATCAGTGCTTTGTACATATCTCCTCTCTTTTTAATTTTTTTATAGGATTTTAAATTTTGTTTTTAGAATGATCAAACAAACATATAAGGGATACGGTAAATTTCAGTTCAAACAGTAATTGTTTCAAAATACACCGGGTGAAAGATATAACACTCTACAGTATTTTCAACTGGTTATAAATTTTCAATGTTGTTGGGGGTTTTTTGGCCAAAAACTTAAAGAAAACCCACCACAGGCTATACTTGAAGCACAAATCCTAACCATACTGTAAAATTTACACTCTCCAACATCAGTGTCTAAGCCCTTTATTAAACAAAGTGAGTTATTTTGGGGATACTTACAGAGTATTTGAATGTAAGCTAATGGAACCAACCTCTCTCTTTCTCTCTTTGAAATCTAAACTATATCTCACAGGTTAATTAACAAAGTGGACCATAGCTATGCAGTGTGGCTTGACAAAAATCTCTTTAGTTTTTGGATTGCTCAAAGTATAAATACTCAACCTTATGAAAAGTGGTTGAGTTTCCATAAAATAATGTTTGTGACACATTATGATGCCGAAGGGATTGCCCTCCCCATACACTCCATTTCTCCAGATTTTTATTTTAAACTTTTACAAAATGCAGGTGCTTCTAGACTTAGCAACACATATTAATGAGATTATCTTCATCTGGGTGACAGCAGTAATCTAGGGTTCCTGGTAATAATAATAAAAAAATACTTCTTAATTGTGTTTACAGCATTTTGTGTCTCTATAGCTGTGTAAACTCCAGTTGAATATGAACCTCTGGTGATATTACGTCACTTTCTGTATAGCTTGCAAAAGAAAAAAGAGAGAGCCTGAACTGAATGAGAAAGGTTAGTTACCTTCTGTTTTGATAATTCATTTCAGTCCTAATAACAATAACAAAAAAAGTCCTTTTAAAAATGTCACAAGCCTGTGATTATACATTGCAAAGAAAGAAAACTGATCCTTGCCTATGGAATTTTTGTTTAAAAGTTTCAACCTCTTGTTTCCGCTGTTAGCCATCACACAACATGTGCCATTTGGCAATTTGTCTCCTAGGATATTCACAGATTTCCTTCCAGTGTTCTCCTGCGGTTCCTTCTGCCGAAGCCCCCAAGGTTAACCGGCCAATGATTTCATTCCGGGATCCCCTATCTGAATCCAAAACCAAGAATTCGATGCTGATCTCTTCGAGACCCTCGCAAGGA
This sequence comes from Podarcis melisellensis, assembly GCF_964234715.1. Lineage (NCBI taxonomy): Eukaryota > Metazoa > Chordata > Lepidosauria > Squamata > Lacertidae > Podarcis > Podarcis melisellensis. The sequence continues at coordinate 56,193,487 of NC_138543.1, read as the reverse complement.
ATATCAAAGACAAAAAGTTCATTGAACACTGCATTGGGGGTGCACTTCTTGACGTGGGTTTTCTTTTTGGAGATCCTTTTCTTGGCGTGATATAGGTTCACTTTCACATAGGGGTCTGCAAAAGACAAGCAAAATCCAACCAATATCACACTGCTGAAGAACCAAGTCCAATAGCCCAGGCTTATCTTCCCTTGCACTAAATTTCTCACCATGCTTTCATCTCTACCAGTTATTCCTGTGCAGGAGAATTCGGCTAGCACTGATTGGTAAGATTATCTTTGTCCACTGGGAAAAAGCTCCAATGAATAATAATAATAACAGTAATAATAATAATAATAATAATAATAATAATAATAATAATAATAATAATGTGCCAGCTCATGCTGCATTTACCAGTAAGGGACAAGGTGGTGAGAAGCTTGGCAGAACTGGAGGTACAACAGCATAATCTGGTGCTCTCACTAATGCACCTCATTGCAATCACCCTTAAGCCACATTTCTCTTGCTCTTCTGTCCCCCAGTAGACACAACAATGTGCTGGTCTCTGCTCCAGGGACCAGTTGCTCTCCCCCTAGATGCCCTGGTCTCTCCTCTAGTTGCCCCATCTTGTATGGATCTTTCGGCATGTCACATTTTCTTCATCATCCTTCACTCTCTTTCACTTTCATTGCAGAAGGTTGGACTCAGGTGACCCTCAGGGTACCTTCCAAATCTTAGAATCAATTCTATGATTCTCGGTTATTTGAGGGATGGGCAGAACCACCCTGCTCCACTCCAGTTACCTTTGCCCCCACACCTGTAAAGCAGACTTACGACAAAATTTTTGGGAGATAGCTTATATTTATTAAAATATAACTAATTCGAGGAACATCCAAAAATTCAGAAAAGATGAGCAGATGAGAATTTCATCTAATTGGTAGGGAATCCCTCTAGACCAGCCCTTCTCAACCTGTGGGTCCCCAGATGTTGTTGGATTACAACTCCCATCACCCCTAGCTATCAAGGCCCAAGCTCAGGGATGATGGGAGTTGTAGTCCAACAACATCTGGGGACCCACAGGTTGAGAACCGCTGCTGTAGATCACTGGATAGATGACACAGCTGCAGTCTGTGGCTCCTCATAAAGGAGGGGTGGGGAAGGACTCCCTCATTGCTAGGTGAGTCATGGGTAGAAGCACACACAGGCTCTACTGCCCAGAGTTCACCCAAAATGTGAAAGGCAGATCTAAAGGGTACCCCATTAAATCCCCCCAGGCATAAAGCACTGGCAGATCCCTAAAGGGTGCCATTAACCCAATAATCCCATAGTATGACTACAATTATTCTTCCCAACTTCCTCCCCTACCTGGACACCATGCTCAATGAGAAACAAATCCCAGCTGCTCCCCAAATTGTCAATCAAGTTACCCAACAGTGTGGAGCAGGCTTCCTCAACCTTGGCCCTACAGATGTTTTTGGTCTACAACTCCCACGATCCCTAGCTAGCAGAACCAGTGGTCAAGGATGATGGGAATGGTAGTCTCAAAACATCTGGAGGGCCGAGGTTGAGGAAACCTGGTGTGGAGCAAACAAAAAAATGAGGTCCCTAAAGGTCAATGAAAGAACTGCCACCCAAAATATTCCTACTCAGCTCCTTGAACAGGTGACTAGCCAGGGCCCACACTGAATAGAGCAAAGGAGGGAGGGCACAGCTCCTACTCCTTTGCTACTTCTTGGTCCAAGCTCTTAAGTCTATGACAGTGTTAATTATAAATCCAAATATATGCATGTAATAATGCAGCATTTTGAAATTACCTGATAATCCAGAAACATCAGCTTTGGGTAGGTGTCTGGCCTTTAAAACAACCACCGTGAGAGTATTTGTTGTAGACTGGTAACAGAGAGAAATCAGCAGCTCACCGCGTCCGGAGGACTTCTAGAGGATTAGAAAGATAGCTCATATGTAGCAGACGTTAAAAAAACATAGAATTGTTGAGTTTTTGAATGTTTTATGTAGGGGTTTTTGAATGTTTTATGTAGATTTTCAATTTCATTGTTCTGTATGGGACACTGACAATAAAGATATTGTATATCGTATATCGACTTGGGAGTGATCCTAAGGGTCATGTAGACCAACCCCCTGCAATTCAGGAATCACAGCTAAAGAATCCCTGACAGATGTCTATCCAACTTTTTCTTAAAAACCTCCAATAAAGAAGAGTCCACCACTTTCTGAGGTACTCTGTTCCACTGTCAAACAGCTCTTACCATCAGAAAGTTCTTCCTAATGCTTAGCTGGAATCACTTGTAATTTGAATCCATTGGTGTGGGTTTTACCCTCTGCAACAGCAGAAAACAAGCTTTCTCCATCTTCCATGTCACAGCCCTTCAGATATTTAAAGATGGCTATCTGTCTGGGATTACCCTACCCTCACCCTACCCCCCCCAAAAAAAAGATGTATATGCAGATCCGCTACTAGATGGGCAACTCAGAAATATGACTATATATATTTGTGGTTTTAAAGCATATTGAATCCTTGGCCAGCCAGTCTATTGAAATATTGTCACAAATAGCATCTGACAAATTAGTGTTTTGATGGACTTATGAGAATGCAAGGTACAAATCAGATCTCTACCCTCCCCCCACTACAAAACCAATATAGTCCCCTTGATAGAGGAAAATATTTAAGTATGAAAATAGAAAACATGGAAGCTTCAACACTCCAGGTCACACACAGGGGCTTGTTGCATTAAAAGCTGCAGATGGGAATATTGCTTGGTACACACAGAAGCAATTTGATTTGACGCTTGATCTTTTGAAAGCAATTACTAAAAAGTCAATACACAGGCAGGTTCTAGGGAAGGGCTATGGGCTGCCCAGGCTTTGAGACATCTATTAGGTTTGGAATTTTTTTAAAAAATAAATGGGCTTCCACTTATGTTGAAGTGACTTCCAAATCAATTTACAAACACACAGTAAAGACATTGACTTGGAAGCAAGCCCCCTTGATTTTTATGTGGCTTACATCAAAGTAAAATGCTCAGGATTGGTGCCAGAACAACTAATATTCAAAACACCAATGCCTTTATCCTAAAACATGCTTACCCTGATTGGCCAGCTGAAATGTAATGAACTTCAACTAAATTGCTTGAGGACTCAGATTTTGGTTGTGCAAGTACTATGAGTTAATTCAGTAGTTGACAACCTGTGTCCAGAAAGCTGGAGATGCCCAACAGACTAATTACATATTGGGTGGGTGTGACCAGAAGGTGGAAAGAAGCAGTGATGGGTGGAACCAGGAAAAAAGGCAAAATCAGTAGAGAAGTGGAAGGAGAAGGAGGGAATTTAGATGTGCAGTAGGCATGGATAAATCCAAAGTGAGTTGCTTCTGAGGAATTCTGAACTTGTCTGATATCTATCTGAGGGACCCCGAACCAAGAGAAGACAATACAAAACTCCTCGTGGTGTCTTTATGACTCAGAATCACACAAAAAAAAGAACTGCAGAAAACTTGTCTGCTAAAAGCAAAACTAATGTCTCTAAGTTTACCATATAAGGAAAGTGACAGGTTGGGAGTGAGAGTGAGGAATCACAAAGGCAAATGTGAAGGTAGAGTGGAAAGAGCTTTACTGTCATTGACAGATAATCAGAGATAAATATTTTACCTGAAAAGTGAATCTCAATTATTTTTTAAAAAGCCTAGCACAAATTCCCTTTGACCTACTTGTCTGAAATTTGGCATATTTCTTACCAATGGAACATCTCTCATATCTGCTATTTTCAGACCAATTGCCCAGAAAACGTCACAGGAGATTAAGTGATATTGTTATCCCCCTCCAAAAAAAATTGTAAAGGCTGGAACATAAATCTCTGCAGATATCCTTTTGCATATCCTATGCCTGCAAAATCCATCATTTTCTGCCAAATGAAAAATGGAAAACTTTATACCTTTTCTTAAAAAACAAAACAAAAACAAACTTTAAAGCTGCACAGCAGCATAAAATGAAATAAAAGCCTAGACCTATCTGCCTGTTATTTGGAAGGCTTTACCCACTCTGGAGAGGCTATTATGCCTGAAAATTTCATTCGCTTCTGTCAACAGGGAAAATACATATAGCTTGTCTTCCCAATATTCCCAATAGTAATTTTCAGGAGGCAAAGGTGATCAAACCCAATTTTCCTAAAGCAGACTTAAACTTTGATGCTGTGCTGAATTGGGCAGCCTCCAAAATACTTCAAGTGGCCTATTTTCTGAAGTGCAAGATTAGGGACCAAACTTAATCTTGTGGTTGGTGCATACCCCTGGGAAAAGAAATCTATCTGTAAACTATCAACTCAACCCCCTGGCACGAGTGATCTGTCACTCCCATAATAATCTACTAGGTGGAGTGGGAGGGGGGAAAGGAAGTGACACAAAGAGGGAGAACAGGGTTAACTGCATATGGATCATAGCCATGGAGATGCAGGCTAATACTCATAGCCATAGAAATCAATGGAGAATTTATTATTTTTATTTTGCCACTGACTTTATTGCAATGTTGATTGCACTGTTAGAGCCCACCACTTGGTTAAGCACTTGGACTAAACTGATTTTCCTGCACTGATGAAGTTGATGTAACCATATTGGTCTTTGTTCAAGGACTTCAGATTCAAACAGAACAACTTCTGCCAAGATATAGAGTTTGCATTTGGTTGCAACTCATGAACCTATTGATCCAACAAACTTTAGGTATCTGAAGAAGTGTGCATGCACACGAAAGCTCATACCAAGAACTAACTTAGTTGGTCTTTAAGGTGCTACTGGAAAGAATTTTGTTTTGTTTTGACTATGGCAGAGCAACACGGCTACCTATCTGTAACTCAAACTTTAGATTATATGTTGTTTGGGGTCAGATTTGCTGGATGCCACTGTAGCCAGCATGCGTTAATGGGCCATCATGAGTTAATCATTGTCAATAGCACTTTTATATCACCCGATAGGAGCTCAAACCCACTCCTTTTCCACTGAGGGGATTTATTTGTTTATTTATTTTCCTGGGAGACAAGTGTTGAGTAAGTGTTAAAAGTAACATTGCCTGAACCAGACCCGAGTTCCACTTTTGTTGTGAGATACCTAAGGTAAGATATCCTGCTAAGATTTGCACTGTCTCCTGGATTCAAAGTAATCCAAGCTAAGTCTACAATGGTAGGAGAAGGAAGAATCTCAAGGGGATAAGTTCCATTGCAGAATGCAGGTGAAATTGCCATTTTCAAATGCCACAATCTTTAAGAATGTTCAGGGAGGGAGGGAGGGAGGGAGGGAGGGAAAGGGAGATTACAATGGATTTTCCAGCTGACGCATGAAGTGGTCCAGACCACTTGACTAGGACTGGCTAATCTTGGTTAGGACTGGCTAATCTGACATTGCTGGACTCTAATAAGTTCCTGCTAGCATGGCCAGTAATAAGGGGTGGTGGAAGCTGGAGTCTGATAACATCCGGAAGGTCACATGGTGACCACATCTACTCTATAATCTAGAGCACTTCATTCCCACCTCATCCAAGAACTTCAACAGAACTACTTGTGACTGTTGGAAAGAGCAGTTAGTGTTCCAATACCACTTTCAGTTATGCACAGGTAGGACCTGCCAACAAAATGCTGTACTGTGTATGGATCTGCATTAAATCCACTACCAGTATATATTGGATGCAGAAATCCCACTGGTAACAATTACCTGCTGCAAGATCACACACTGAGTTGCTGCTTAAAACCCACAGAAAACAGTGGGAATCTTCTAGTTCATCACAATGGGTTTCCAAGTCACGGGTACTCTTGCTCACAAAGCTGAAAGGTTGACACAGTGTTGTCTATCCCCCTGAAACCTGTCACTGCATGGAAACTCAGTGAGCCCATAACATTATTTTAACCTGGAGGTTTTACAAATGTAGGTCATGGAATGTAGACCTAAGATGGAAAGAGAAGGGCTTAAGAGTTTAATTTACATCTGTTTGGAACCCTACAGAGGAACAAGTAAAAGCAGGAGGGATCATTTTGAGTGGAGAAAAATGGCACAATCCAATGGGTTAAAATCTCCCAGCTTCTATCTGTCTGTTCCTAATCAGCCCCTCCCCAAGCGGTTTTCGATTTATTTCATTTTTAAGACTGTTGAGTGTAACAATACACTAGATTACACTGTAGCCCACAGATTATATGCCTCCAGCGTGATGGTATATCACAGATATGGGGAACCTGTGGCTCTCCAGATATTGCTGGACTAAACTCTCACCATCCCTTACCACAGGCCATTGTGGCTTCAGGGGTTGATGGGGGTTGGAACGCAACAACATTTCTCAGCCATGGTATATAGGTAAGTCACTTTTAGATACTTTGGTGTAAAAAAGTGACAAATAAATATAATAAATAATTAAATACATGAATAACAGACATTTGTTTTTTCGCCTTATCCCATAGATGCCCACTCTACCTCTTCAATCTGTAAAACTTGCACTGTTACGAGCTCTGCATAATATCTGTTCTGCATTTGACTGATGAAGTCCCTTCCCTCTGAGGGTTTATCAGTACACAAACTGGGCCATCATACCTAGATATTTTAAGAACCCTTGTTGAGATAAATGAAATGGGGATATAGGCAGACATCCTTCACATTGTTGAGACTCTCTAGTTTATTTTATATATTCAAGATGCATGTAGGCTGTTGTCTTAGTATATCTAATCTATACTTAGATTCTGCCTTTAGAAAAACTGTTAAGTGCTGAGATAGGGCAGGTGAAATAAGTTGATAATACAAAATATGACTCAAGATCAATTACCCTAACATTCTTTTTGATGATCTCCTTGTTCATCAGCATCCTTCCTTCAGACAACTCAATCCCAGATAGAGGAAAGAGAACTTCTCCAATGATGTCATCTCGGGAAAATCGGTCAAAACTTAGGATCATAAAGTGAAGGCTCAGATCTTGGACTTGAGTATAAGGGATTCCATAGAAGGTGAAGGTTTCGTCAAAAGCTGGGTCTAATGTTTTTCTCAGTACTCGAGTTTTCACCTTGTGCTTCTTCTCCGGCAGTATCGTCATTTTGATGTATGGATCAGAAGTCATTGACTGTTCATCCATGGCAGGCAAGCCACGTGCTTCCTTGATGTTCACCATGAAAGCCTTCTTCTCAAAGTTATACTCAATGGAGAAGAAGAGAGTCCCTAATTTATCTTGCTTCTCTTCAGAAGATATGGAAGTAACAGACTTCAGGCTATCAGGGGAGACAGAATCTTTTTCCCTCTCAGGAAAGAGCTTTGGAGTGAAGTTCTCAAGATCTGAGGAGTTTGGTATTTTGGGGGTTGTTTTGGGGAAATTGCCGTTCAGATCTCGTTTCTCCAGGTCAAGGTGGAGAGAGGTCTTTGGCATAACCGGTTTGCTCTTGCCTTCTTCCTTGTCCTCTGCCCCAAACTTCTTTTTGCTGTTGAGGTTCTCAGGATAGATGTCGACGCCCTTCAGCACATGAACAAATTTGTAAGGCGGGGTCTTATTTGATTTGGAAGATTTGCGTTGGCAGCAGATCCAAGCAAAGAGGGAGACAGTGAAGACCAGCCCAAAGGCACTGAAGATTCCAACCACAGTTGGAATTTCATCTGCAAGTCAAAGCACATGGCAACAAATGCATGAACGGCGGACTTCAGAGGTTGAAAGCAGTAGTTAAACTAACTATGCAAAGGTGAGCAAACTGGTGAAGCGGGGAGAATGAACTGCTAGGTATACTTTATAACAATAAAGCCTATTCATGTTGTGCCCCCTGCAGGTATGAACGTGTATCGAAAACTCTGGCTGGGCATGTTTGCTGTTGCATGCAATCCTGAAGCAAGCACAGTTCAACAATTGTGATTATAACAACTGGAATGCTTCTGTTCAATTTTGCTGCTGCCCCATATAAAATTTATGAATTCAGTACACATATAAACATCTCTAGCTCCCTCCTACACCCTTCACATTAGTCTAAGTAGATAAAAGAGAATTTGAAATATGTGTTAGTCATAGGCATGACATCCACTTTTATATTGCGGATTTCCTTTTGTGTTCAAGAAGCTACATATTTGCATGGCCTCATTGCAGGAAGGGACTGGTGTATGGCATGAAAATGCAAAACTTAGTGTCTTAGGATATTCTTGCCATCAGCCTGGTGTCAGTTTTCTATTCAACACTGAACATATGCAACCAGCCATTTCACCTTGTGCTACTTTGTCCATTATACAAGTGCATGTTTAAATCCATTTGTGCACCTGAAAAGACGTTCAAAGCTACCCAGAGATGAGGGCATTTAAAACAACATTTCAAGGAAGCACATTTTCCAGCCGCGGCAAGTAAATCAATTTCCCGAGAACTTCTTTCCATCACTCGTATGAATCAGCCCACATTCCAAATGGCAATAGGGAAAATAGCATGAAAGCTGCAATGACATCTGGCGCATGGATAAAAGAGGAGCATTAGCATTTCATGAGTAAGCAGTGCAGGGCCAAATGAACGCCACTAATTGGAAATCCAATTCTGTCCATAAGTAACATTTCTAAGTGAGTCTAAGTACCACACGCTGGTAGCACCAATCAAGGCTAAGTCCACATTCTCCAAGCGAAATGGGGGACTCATGAAATATTAATGCAATGGCATTGCTTATGCAGGAAGGTAGCAAGAGTGCTGGTGTTCTAACAAATGATCAGCATCCTCTCTGTTTAAGAGAGAGTGAACGAACAGTTCCCTTGAAAGGATAAGTAAATCTCTGCTTGAGATGCAGAATGAGCCTCCCGAACTTGTGTAAGCAGATCCCTGATCTCCAATTTAAACCACAGGGGGACACACACACACACACACACACACACACACACACTAGGCTTGCACACCCAGCCTCGCCTTTAAAATAATGACTTGAATTGTTTTAGTCGAATCCATGGAGAAATGAAGGGTCCCACATATAAATAAGCTACTGAAGAGTCTCACTACCTACCTTGCCACTTTTATAGGACTGTTAGCATGGGAGATCTTTTCTCACTCTGGCTGACTGCTTTTGATTAGAGTAGATTTGTAATGAACTTACTACATGCAGGGCATGGAAATGGGTTAGTGTGCAGACAACCTTGCTTTGGGGTAGAGCACTGGTCACTGGGTCAGTTCCACCCCTTACATATATGTGGACTGGGTGACTTTTTCTTTATTTCTTTCTCTTCATGCAAAATATGGGGCTAGGAGACAAGACACAACCCATCAACAGTGAGGTAATGACAGTTGCATAAGATGCTTTGGGAAAGAGGCCAGGCTGGATCATTAACTCGGCTGAACAGATTTTAATGGCCAATTGACATATTTGCAAATACTCTTTTGAAGCTTGCATGCCAAAGTATTGTCTCCAGCAGCAGGAATGATGGTGCAAGTTACAACTGCAGCCTCTGAGAGGAAGAATGCCACAGTTTTATATTAATTATCCTCATAAAGTCAGTTATCAGGTGAGCAAGCTGTCACAAATGAAATTAGAAACACCCAAGGGGGGTGATACAAGACGAAATCAAAACTAAATGTGCTGTACAATAGCTGCCAGTGGGCTTACAATCTGCCTTCCTTGCTGTTTTCATATGGCAAAGCAATTGCTTAGGTATTATAGCAGCTATATGGAAATGGTAGACTGGTTTGAAAATGTGCTATTTCTGAAAATGAGTAGGACAGATTACAGGAGTGTTAACTGGAAGGGGCAGGATCTAGACACACGGCACAAGTATGAACTGATCCAGTTTGAGTTGGGACCCAAAGAATTCTACTATGCCAACATAATTTAAAACTCCTATTAACTTCATCTAGAGGCTAGTGTAACTGACATATATGACTTACAGTTTACTCTCACAGTCTTGGGTGTACTTTGACTGTAGAAGAGCTGTGCTGCTACCCTGGCATATGGCAATGAAAGCTATCAGGCAACATGAATAAAAGTAAGGTAAAAAGGTAAAGTGGTCAGAAGCTGAACCACCCTCTAGGGACAGGGGAGAGAAACAACTTTATTTATATGAATGTATACAGTTCTCTCTAGGTCTAAAAGATAATGACCCTACTTATTTAAAGTTTAAGCAGGAATATTGGTGCAGAAAAGTGTTGTTTTTTTAATTATCTACTTTGAATATGAGAAGAGAACCAGGGTTTAACTTTAGTTTCTGTGCATGCGCGCGCACACACACACACACACAATACTTAGTTCAAAGCATTTTTTTAAGGGAGGGGTACTTTGCATACACTCCCTTAGCAACATCACTAATGACAGGAGACAGACAGTTGCAGAGGAAGAGAGAGAGAGAGCCTATGGACAGATGAGTGGGTGGGTGGATGACTAATCTATTTGAGTAAATATCTATCTGTTCCTCTCTTGAAAGAAGCAGTTATGGCAATTATCCTGAGAACACGTAGAATATGGATTTGTAATGAAATGCATATAACTGACTCTTCTCTAAAGCTAGATCACAACAAACAGTATTTTTCTCCAGACACTCCCCACCCCCACCCCAAAAGACACACCTCACGGTGCATATATTTTACTTGTGAATTTTTGGGAGCCATAGAAAGAGCACAGCGGAAATCTATAAACTGTAGAACTAATAAAAAAGGGGTGTAAAACTTCTGTAAAACCCAAGCATCATATAAAGGATGCTTTTAAGGAGAGGCGACTGACGTCGCTCATATCAGAGCACAGGAACAGCCTTAGCTTTCTAGCGCTGGCTTTCCCCCAGGAGCCCGAAATAGTAGTCATATAATTGCCTTTTCCAAAGCACCTGAATGAAATGAAATTAATCAAGCCTTCAAGATCGTGTTTTTAAAAGAAGACGCTTACCAAATTCTTCCCGGCTGGCTGCAATCGGAGCCATGTTGCTTGCTGCGCGCTCTGTCCAAGGTGCTGAAACCGCTCTTTCCTTTTTTTTGCCCCTGTGCTCAGCCGCTCACTGAAGAGGAGGGAGGGAGAAAACGCATATACGCACACACAACCAAGGGAGTCTTGTTTTCCAACGTGATGAAAACACAAGCCTGAAAGATCGGGAAGGTTTTAGAAGGAGGAGGAGGAGGTAGAGAGGAATGGGTGGGGGGGAAGGGGAGGGAGGGTCTAGTACAGTCCTCCTTTCCTGCACACTGATTCGTGAGCCCTTGTCCTGTGGTTCAGATCTTCTGACTAACTGAGCTCTGAGACTGAAGACGTGGTTGAAACCCAAATTGACGCAATCCTGACGCTACAGAACTGAAATCAGTACCTCCCCCCTTCCCCCCCACTCCTGGGAATCCGGCACACATTCATCAATTATTTTAACGGCTCTGCTGCAGGAGATTAGCTCACGTTCTCAGTCGGACACAGACAGCAATGCTAATTTCTAGGGCCAAATCTCTTATAAGACACAGTCAGACACTTTTTTAAAAGTATATATTATTAATGTTTTATCCATGTTTTCTGTGACGGTGCTCTAAATGGAGAAGACGAAAGCCCTGGAGGCGAATGACCCAGATCCGTGCCTTTTCTGTTCTTCTCTCTCTCCCACTCTCTAAAATGAAACGTTTGGTTTGACTGGATTGCCAAACGGTTTTGGTTCTCACTGAAGACTGCAGGAAGTGGAACGTTTGTGTTTCTGGGAGTTACTGCAATATCTGTATCATCCCCTTCTAACAGACTACATTTTTATTCTGTTGTATCTAGCCCCACCCCCCGCTTTTCTCTCTCACACAAAACCTTTTCATAACAGAATCTTTTTTAAAAAATAAATAAATCAGTTTTCATTCACTACATAGTTGATACACAATATTCTACTTCCCAGACACATATAAAATCGAAACTCTAAATTACCCAGAGTTGCCAAATGGCCTTTATCCTCCATGGGAGTAGCCAGACTATTTGAGGGGAGGGCAGAAACTCTTATTTGTGTTGGTACCATGAAGTTTCCATGGGTAAATATATTCATATTATTTTTTTTAAAAAAAATGAATCTAGCTCACTGAATCATTTCTAATACAAGACAGCAATGTAAACCCCATTGAGCTCAATGGGATTTACATGATAAGCATTGGACTGTGAAAGATGCTGTCATGAGGACTGATTTTTTTCACACATTATATAATGCATATGTTATGATGCAATGTTACAGGGAACCAGGCAGAGGACCTTCTTGGTAGTGGTGCCCGCCCTGTGGAACGCCCTCCCATCAGATGTCAAAGAAATAAACAACCATCTGACGTTTAGAAGACATCTGAAGGCAACTCTGTTTAGGGAAGTTTTTAATGTTTGATGCTTTAGCGTGTTTTTAATACAGTGGTACCTCGGATTGCATATGCTTCAGGTTACAGACTCTGTTAACTGTGAAATAGTGCTTCAGGTGAAGCACTTTGCTTCAGGATGAGAACAGAAATCGTGCTCCGGCAGCGCAGCAGCAGCAGGAGGAGGCCCCATTAGCTAAAGTGGTGCTTCAGGTTAAGAACAGTTTCAGGTTAAGTACAGACCTCCAGAACGAATTAAATACTTAACCTGAGGTACCACTGTATTAATGAGCTGAACTATGGTGCCAGTTAAGCCTTGCCCCACATCAAAATAAAAGCCAAACTACCCCACTCTTCCAAATACTTTATAACTCTGGTTTGCATGAGTGCACAATCTTTAGTGTCTTTCCTCCATATTCATGCTTGCCCAACTAGGACAACTACACACAAGAATAGAAAGTAAAGTAAAACGTAGCTAAATTCCAACCATTCTTCCTCAACAATAACATTATCAAGGGAAAGCAACAGAGCTCAGCTCTTGACTGTCTCCTTGCTGTTCATTACCAATTTTCTTGTTGTGTTCGTTCTTGAAACATCAGATTCAACCCAGGAGAGTACATGGGCATGCACAGTATTCCATGTGAACAGGGACTTTGTCATTCATTGCAGTACCAAGGAATGTTTTGGCACACTTTGGATATATGATTGGGTCATGATATGAACACCCTTGGCTAGGCACTTGGTGAGAACTGAGGGTCAGTTGCATGTCCACCCAGCAGAAGCCAAGGTAGTGAACTGTGGGTTGATCTGCCAAACCAGGAAGAAAAGCTCCTCATGGAAACATGCCCTCTGATCCATGAATTTGTCTAATCCTTTTTTTAAACCATCAACATTGGTAGCCATCACTGCCTCCTATGAGAACAAGTTCCACAGCTTCTATGGATTGTGTGGTTTCAGCTCAGCCATGGTTGAACTTTAAACTGTATAGGGGGATGCCTAGTCAGTCAGCTTCCCAGATAGATTTGTCCCATGTGTTATGTTCAAAGTGTCCACCAATGTGAAAGGTAAAAGGTAAAGGACCCCTGACAGTTAAGGCCAGTCGCGAACGACTCTGGGGTTGCAGCACTCATCTCGCATTACTGGCTGAGGGAGCCAACGTTTGTCCACAGACAGTTTTTTCCGGGTCATGTGGCCAGCATGACTAAGTAGCTTCTGGTGAAACCAGAGCATTTACCTCCCCGCCGGAACTGTACCTATTTATCTACTTGCACTTTGACGTGCTTTCAAACTGCTAGGTTGGCAGGAGCTGGGACTGAAAAACGGAAGCTCACCCCGTTGCGGGGATTTGAACTGCTGACATTCCGATTGGCAAGCCCTAGGCTCAGTGGTTTAGACCACAGCGCCAGCCACGTCCGGAATATGTGAAAGAAGCAGGCCTCAAAGACTCTGTGTGAGTGCCTGGAAATAAATAACGAAAGGAAAGAAAAGGCATTATCTGGATTGATCCCACTTTACTCCCCCTCCCTCTCTGTGTTGTTTTGCTAATGCGCGCGCGCACACACACACACACACACACACTTCCATCTGTCTGGTCCACCCTCCCCTACTGACATCTCAAAGTCATACTTCTCCCAATGGTGCGTCTTGGGACATAATTTCATTTAATTTCAGGCTCACAGCCAGACAAGACACAGTTAGCTACTCATGATCAAAATGATAGTTAAAAAACAAAGCAAAATAACAAAAAAGTCAGTTTAAACAAAAGCATGATAGTGAATCATTATTTAGCTACAACCATGGCCAAATAGTAACACAACAAAACCAGCACATCAATATGCAATATGTTCTGCAATTGCATTGAGCCTTATTGATCTGCCCATCTAAAGAACATCAGCTTTATGTTACAGGCATACAGAGAGAGGAATAATATAGATGCTCTCCGTGACCCATCAATGCATTCACAGTAGTTTGCAGTGGAAGAGATCAGGGACCATATCTATCTGCTGGTGCCCATTAGAGCTATGGAGCAGGAGGGAGCTGTCAATTAGCAGCTGCCAAAGGTGTTCTCCCCATTGGGTTTCCTGGGAAATGGGAGACAATTGCAAGGACTTTACAGCAAAACATGCTGTTGCACAGCTTGCAGAAACACATTGATGTCACAGCAATTGGGTGCCCCTTTAATAAGAACCAGGAGGGATAAATTATTAGACGAGGGCAATGTTGCTTTTGATGCAAACTATAGGAAGGCAAAATACACAGAGACTGAGGAGTCTGCAAATTTTGGATCACAGCAAAAGTCTACTTAGTCAACCGTGTCTTGTCTGCTGCAGTAGCCTGCCAAATAACACCCAGGAAGGCCACAAGGCCCACAAGCAAGTGGAAAATATAGGAAGTCAAGTTTTGTTTATATGCAGCCTCTGACACTGAAATATATTCTGCTTCTAAACTTGGAAGTGCGATTCCTAGCTGGTATCATAGGTCACAGCTATTGACAAGCCTATGTTGTTGTTGTTTCAAAAACTCTCATCCTTCATTGTAGAATCATAGAATTGCAGAGTTGGAAGGAACCTCAAGGGTCATCTAGTCCAACTAAAACATCCATGACAGATGGCCATCCAACCTCTGCTTTAAAATATCCAGTGAAAGAGAGTCCCACTCCTTCTGAGGCAGTCTGTTACTCTGCCAGACAGCTCTCACGGTCAGAAAGATCTTCCTATTGTTCAGTGAGAATCTCCTTTCTTGTAATCAATCCGTTGTTAATTGACTGTACATTGTGTGATAACTTCCTTTTGCTCATCCTGGACCCGTCATTCACAGGATGTCCCAAAGTTGTATTTTTGTTTCAAAAACCTACAGATACATTATTTTTATTCATTCTCTCCAGGCAGTAATCACCATATTAATCACAATCAGCATATATTCTCCACGGTGGACCCCAGCCTTTGGAGTGAACTCCCCACTGAGATGTTGATTCAGCCAGCTGCTAAGAACATATCTATTTATTTGCACTTTCCCTGGCCTCTGAAACTGGTTGAACAATTCCTAGATCTTTTGTAATTGTGATATATTGGGTGGTAATCTACTCACTCAGCTCAGCTCCACAAGGATTACTGCGAGTGCAATGGGATCCCCCCTTCCCCTACATTTACCCCCACCTATGCCCCAAACAGGGACACAGGTGGCGCTGTGGGTTAAAGCCTCAGCGCCTAGGGCTTGCTGATCGAAAGGTCGGCGGTTTGAATCCCTGCTGCGGGGTGCGCTCCCGCTGCTCGGTCCCAGCGCCTGCCAACCTAGCAGTTCGAAAGCACCTCCGGGTGCAAGTAGATAAATAGGGACCGCTTACCAGCGGGAAGGTAAACGGCGTTTCCGTGTGCAGCTCTGGCTCGCCAGAGCAGCGATGTCACACTGGCCATGTGACCCGGAAGTGTCTCCGGACAGCGCTGGCCCCTGGCCTCTTAAGTGAGATGGGCGCACAACCCCAGAGTCTGTCAAGACTGGCCCGTACGGGCAGGGGTACCTTTACCTTTACCTTTATGCCCCAAACATGTGGTGTGTGGGTTTAGGAACCCCTTGAACAGATTCAGTGGATGTATAGAGGGGGAGTTCTGCTTCGCCAGCAGTAGACCTATTGTAATCATAGGAGGTCATAGTTGGATTCCAGCCATTGCATACAGAATTAGTTCTTTTGCACTGAATTGCTTTATTGTAAACTATCTTGGCATTCTTTTAGTGTGTGTGTGTGTTCTAATAAATAAATGATACATTGCAACAACACTCGTATTATGCATAGTGCTCAGCAAACCTATCATATTTTGAAGCATTTTTCTTTCTCTCCCAGTATATAGGAAATGGAGAGATTGTTGTTGTTGTTTAGTCGTTTAGTCGTGTCCGACTCTTCGTGACCCCATGGACCAGAGAACGCCAGGCACCTCTGTCCTCTACTGCCTCCCGCAGTTTGGTGAAACTCATGCTGGTAGCCTCGAAAACACTATCCAACCATCTCGTCCTCTGTCGCCCCCTTCTCCTTGTGCCCTCCATCTTTCCCAACATCAGGGTCTTCTCCAGGGAGTCTTCTCTTCTCATGAGGTGGCCAAAGTACTGGAGCCTCAGCTTCACAATCTGTCCTTCCAGTGAGCACTCAGGGTTGATTTCCTTCAGTATGGAGAGGTTTGATCTTCTTGCAGTCCATGGGACTCTCAAGAGTCTCCTCCAGCACCATAATTCAAAGGCATCAATTCTTCAGCGATCAGCCTTCTTTATAGTCCAGCTCTCACTTCCATACATCACTACTGGGAAAACCATAGCTTTAACTATACGAACCTTTGTTGGCAAGGTGATGTCTCTACTTCTCAAGATGCTGTCTAGGCCTGTCATTGCCCTTCTCCCAAGAAGCAGGCGTCTTTTAATTTCGTGGCTGCTGTCACCATCTGCAGTGATCATTGAGCCCAAGAAAGTAAAATCTCTCACTACCTCCATTTCTTCCCCTTCTATTTGCCAGGAGGTGATGGGACCAGTGGCCATGATCTTCGTGGAGAGATTATGATGTAGCTAATTCAATGACCAAGTCTGCAAATGCATTGTCCATTAGAAGAAGAAGAAGAAAAAGATAATATCAGACCTGCTTGAGAAGAGGAGAGTATGGGGTTGGGTTTAGCCAGTGCCCTCCAGGTCCCTCTTCAGCTGTCAAAGATCTTATCAGCAGGATTTCAGTCTGTTTGTTTTTCAAATAAAAAGAGATGTGTGTTCATCCCTGTCTCCTCTATGCAGGCTCTGTGAGATTGGAGTCAAAGCTCAATATTCTATCCAATGCATCACCTTTTTCTCCCCTCAGAGTCTTCTCCTGCTCACACTGTTGTCTAATTTGCACAGAGGATGAAAATGTGGATTATCAGCAGTTCCAAGATGGGGGTCATGGCCTCCATGCCTTTTCTGAAGATTGGGGAACCTATGGCTCTCCAGGGGTAGTCAGACTCCACCTCCCATCAGCCCCAGTCAGCACAGATTATGGTCAACGGTGATGGGAACTGGAATTCAACTACATCTTGAGGGCCACAGGTTCCCAATCCCTGCTTTATAAATTGTCTTCATGAAAATTCTCTTTCAGAGGCCTACAGATTCTTGATGCAACTTCTTTCCCATCCTAATGAATTCAGCCTTGCCAGCATTGTACCGTGGCCCAACAAATTTTCGAGAACCTCCTCACTGCCTTAGTTTTTTTGCAAGTGGCAAAATCAGGCCCATTGAGCTGTGTCTGGCTTAGCACATGGCAAAAAACCTACCACGTGTCTGTGATGGACTGGGCCAGAGAGAAAACTGGGTAAAGCCTTTGTATTATGAGCTAGTTTTGGCACATACGCCCTCTCCCCTCTCTGATGGCCTGATGGCCATATAGAGAGGACAGTTGTGTGTGTGCTGCATTCTGCTCCCAGTTCTATGGTTCCCCAACTATGGCTTAGTGGATCCCCATCTATGCAGTTCTATAATGAATTCTGTTCACAGTCTTTTGACAGTGCTAATTGTGATCTGGAAAGTGATGTTTTAAAAAGGATGTCAGGCAGAATGAGAGCCACTTCCCATGTTGACATTCCATCTGTGGTTTGCATGGGAATATCACAGCTGACCATCAACCTTCTTCCTTGCAGGGACCCAGCCTTCTTGCCACTGACCATTATTGGGGCAGGTGCTGTGGTCTAAACCACAGAGCCTAGGACTTGCTGATCAGAAGGTCAGCGGTTCGAATCCCCGTGATGGGGTGAGCTCCTGTTGCTTGGTCCCTGCTCCTGCCAACCTAGCAGGTGGAAAGCACATCAAAGTGCAAGTAGATAAATAGGTACTGCTCCGGCGGGAAGGTAAACATCATGTTCGTACACTGCTCTGGTTCGCCAGAAGCTGCTTAGTCATGCTGGCCACATGACCTGGAAGCTGTACGCCGACTCCCTTGGCCAGTAAAGCGAGATGAGCTCTGCAACCCCAGAGTCATCTGCGACTGGACCTAACACTCAGGGGTTCCTTTACCTTTACTTTACCATACCCACCTGCTTTCATATGACTTAGGTTTTTAACATTCAGTAACACGGATTGGATCTGGCACCTTCTACATGCCATAGAGCTGTAGGGCAAGTGGTTAAACAGAAATTGGTCAGTTAATCATTTTGGTTTCAGTCAATTCATTCACAATTACCTGATTATTAACAGCACAGTCTGGTATTTGTTTACTCTAGCAGAAGTTCCAATATACTCAATGGGATTGCCTTCTAGGTAAGTGCCTATAGGGTGGCATCCTAAATGTGCATCCATTTGAGGATGAATAAAAAAAGACTTTTGAAGGAAAGAGGCATTCTCAATCTCTTTTGGGGAGCTGCACTCCTTTATTGCACAAGACACCAGCCTAGAAGGTGTTTTGTTCTTAAACCAAGAGTACTGCCTTTTCTAATATGTGTAAGTATTAATATTTAAAATAATTAACTTCAAAAAGCTGCCTTTTTAATAGAATAAATGTGTTTTTATTCAAATGATTTAATCAACGACACTGCTTAATCTTGCTGTCCTAGTATAATTAGATACCAGACATTTGCTCAATCTATTCCATGCTGTACAGTATTTAGAACCTGGCTTTCTTGTTAAACTCTAAAGTAAGTGTGTCATGCGGTACAACTAAGTAACAGCATGGGCTTGATGCAGTGAAAAGCCCTAGACAGATATGTTGTGCAAGCTCCATCTAGTGTACATATTAGACCCACCAATGGTTCATGAACAAATGATACACAGATTCGTGAGCTTTGAAGGCATGAATCCTGGGGCCTAAGTGGAGAAAACAGGGCTAGTAAGACATAGTCCAGAAGCATTTTCTAAATGCTTAGTCACAAAATGTGAAATGGAATGTTAATTTCTCTCTCTCACCTCTTTTGCTTTGTTTTATTGTTCTCTGCAACTGTTTTACCAAAAGGTGGAAATCACAAGGAAACTGTCTAAATGTTAAGAACATAAGAAGAGCCCTTTTGGGTCAGGCCATTAGCCCATCATAGTTTAGCATCCTATTCTCATAGGGGCCAACCAGCTGCCTCTGAGAAGCCTGGGCGTAACAGAGAGCTAGTGTGGTGTAGTGGTTAAGAGCAGTGGATTTGTAATCTGGTGAACTGGGTTCACTTCCCTGCTCCTCCACATGCAGCTGCTGGATGACCTTGGGCTAGTCACACTTCTCTGTCTTTGCTGATGCTAGAGAGAGAGGAAGACATGTTGCAGTGCTCCATGTGTGTTTATATGTAAATAAAGAAGATTAGCCAAAATGCTGAGTTGCTGAGGTCTGTTATGCAAGTTGCGCAAACTCTGCGGAACCCTAAGTGTGCCGGTGTTGGTTGGCATCGGTCGCTGTGATGTTCGGACTGAAGAAAGCTTATGAAGCTCCCGAATGATCGACCAGGAGGGAGAGAACATGCCAGTTGGGCATATGTCTCTGCCAGGATCCTACTCGAGTGTAGGCTGAACTCCAGACAGGAACATGTCAGCATGGTGTAGTGGTTAAGAGCAGTGAACTCGTAATCTGGTGAACTGGGTTTGCTTCCCCGTTCCTCCACATGCAACTGCTGGGTGACCTTGGGCTAGTCACACTTCTCTGAAGTCTCTCAGCCTCACTCACCTCACAGAGTGTTTGTTGGGGGGGAGGAAGGGAAAGGAGATTGTGAGCCGCTTTAAGACTCCTTCGGGTAGTGATAAAGTGGGATATCAAATCTAAACATTTCTTCTTCTCCTCCTTCTTCTTCTCCTCCTCCTTCTCCTCCTTCTGCGGTTCCCAGAAACTGGTATTCAGCGGAATACAGCCTTTGACAGCAGAGGTAGAACGTAAGCAAACCGGATGAGCAGCCATTGGTAGCACTCTACTTCATGAATTTGTCCAATCCTCTTTTAAAGCCATTCAAATTAATGGTCATCACTACTTCCTGCGGAAACCAGAGGCCTAGCATGGGCAGGGTGAGGGGGGCTGTTGCTCCGGGGCGCAGTTTTTTCAGGGATGCATTTTGTAGCATGGGGCTGAGAGGGCGTCAGGAAGACGCAACAGACATGCACCCGATTGGAAGGGCGAGCGCCTGCCCCGCTGCATCCTCTTCACATCGCCCTCTGCATCCTGCCCTCTCCCAGAGTACCCGGGCATGTCTGCCCCAGGCACCACAAAGACATGCTCCACTGCTAGTGAGAACAAATCCCATAACTATGTTATATGAAGAAGTATTTATTTTTGGTCTGTCTTGAATCTTCCAACATCTTAATTGGATGTCCACAAGTTCTATTGTTCTGAAGCAGGGGAGGGGAGGGAACTTTGCGCTCACCTCTTTCTCTACACCCTAAAGGTAAAGGTAAAGGGACCTCTGACCATTAGGTCCAGTCGTGGACGACTCTGGGGTTGTGGCGCTCATCTTGCTTTACTGGCCAAGGGAGCTGGCGTACAGCTTCTCGGTCATGTGGCCAGCACGAGTAAGCCGCTTCTGGTGAACCAGAGCAGCACACAGAAACGCCGTTTACCTTCCTGCCAGAGCAGTACCTATTTATCTACTTGCACTTTGATGTGCTTTCGAACTGCTAGGTGGGCAGAAGCTAGGGCCAAACAATGGGAGCTCACCCCATCCCTGGGATTAAAACCACCGACCTTCTGATCGGCAAGCCCTAGGCTCTGTGGTTTAGACCACAGCGCCACCTGTGTCCCTTCTCTACACCCTACAGAAGTGTATATCCTTCTAAGCTATCTCTTATGCCCCCCCTTTAATCCAAAAGCCCCAAATTCTGTAGCTGTCCTTATTAGGAAAATAAACTCTCTGGTGGTAGAAGCTGTTCAACAGTGGAAGAGACTGCAGAGAGAGGGGGTAGGCTCTCCTCTACTGTAGATATCAAAGCAAGTGCCAGAGGTCCACCTGCTGGTGTTGATGTGCTCCCATCCTGCACTGTGGATCTTGTATAAAGCAGCAGGTTGGTCTAGATGACATGCAAGGTCCCTTCCAGCTCTATGGTTCCAAAAAACAATTTTTTCTTCCAGAAAGATCTATATGGGGATATGAAATGATTCTAGCATTGTATGCAATCCTACTCCTATCACTTTGCATACACAGTCTCAGTAACCCAGACATCATGCCTGTAATTTTAAGACAGTATTATGGTCCCAAGACACTGCGAAGCTGGTGACTGAGAGGAGACTGGCCTTTTGAGTTCATGGCCACAATGAATTTTGAACCAGGGAGCCATTCTCAAACTTACTTTATCTTACCCACTTATGCAACAACAGTTGGTTAGAGCATGGCGCTGCTAACTCCAAGGTTTGCAGGTTTGATCCCTGTATGGGACAGCTGCGTATTCCTGCATTTGAATGTACATGTAATTCTCATGTAAACAAAACTATTACCTATCTTATGTTCCAGTTAGGGGGGTATAACAAATGCCCTGTCTATGCCTATGCAGTCTGATCACTGCCACAGATAACTTTTGATCCTTAGTTTGCTTCACTAGCCTTGCAAATAAGAGTCTCTTTCAGAAGACACTGGCCTCTGACTCTGAACTTAATATTTGTTATCCTATTTCAGTGGAGACTATTTCTTCTCTTCCTATTGCAGTGAATGTGTTGACTGGAGAAAGGCGTGTCTCTGGGGCATGTGCAGAGTGCTATCGTAATTATCTCTCTGTCTTTATTTGGAGGGCGGGTGGGTGGGTCTCGGGCCATCTAAGAAAGCTTATCGGAAGAAATGGAAAGAAAAGGTTGATCTTGCAATGAGATTTAGAATTTGCATAAGCCGATCAGCTTCACTCAAAGTGCTCCTGGGGGTCTGGGAAGCAGATTATCACAGCACCAGGGCCTGCACTCACCACCTTCCTGCAGCTGAAAGAAAGCAGGAATCGTGGTTGCTAGGAGATGGCCCATACACTTCCAAAAGCAGCTAAGACTCAAATGAGCCTCTGGGCTTGGAAAACACTTCTCTCCCCCAGCCCGCTTCTCCTACCCTACTGTAAATAACAGCTCAGAGATTCTTTGTCACCTTTAAAACCCTTCAGTAAAAAGGAGGCTCCTCCCGCCTTCCTTGCTATGGTACTGAAACTTCACATTTTTTCCACTCCATGCAAAATTTCAACAGGCCAAAGGTCCTCTCCTTGATTCCCTTCTCATCGAATTGCTTGCTTGTTTGCTGCATCTTTTATACATGTTCTGCCAAGCCAATTAATGTGGCTTACAGGGTAAAATCAAGGCTTACATTGTAAGAGATGTGATACAGAAGGGGGGAAAGAACAGGGACGAGAGGAAGCTGAGTTGTGTTGGGCGGCTGGGGGAGCAGGTCCAGGTAGTAGTTCAGTCATGCTGTTGCATAATAAATTTATAGAATGACTAGGGTCACATTCACACCTCACATTTAAAGCACGCTGCTCCCTCTTACACAAACCAAGACTCTGTACTTCCCTGTGGCGATCACACAGGGTCCCTGGACGTTTCACCGTCTATTGATCCCTGTGCCACCACTTTATTTCTCGCTGCCACCACCCAGGCCCGACCTGGTACAATACTGAGCCCAGTCAGGTTTAAATTGGAACATAAACTTCTGTTTATTTATTGCAG
The DNA here is from genome assembly GCF_964234715.1 of Podarcis melisellensis. Taxonomy (NCBI): domain Eukaryota; kingdom Metazoa; phylum Chordata; class Lepidosauria; order Squamata; family Lacertidae; genus Podarcis; species Podarcis melisellensis. The sequence continues at coordinate 56,170,666 of NC_138543.1, read as the reverse complement.
TTTAACAAGCGTGTGGTTTCATAAACGGTATTGGTCAATTACAATCCTAGGGTGCCTATCCAGACCTATAACTTCCACTGCCTGATCTCACTTACTAAACCACCTCTCAGATATTTACTTGTCTTCCTAGCTCCTATCTGTTCCTGACTCGACTTATTTCGCTACACTGACTCAACCTACCCGCAGACTCTATCCCAATTCACTCTCACTTCAACCAAATACACAACTCCCAATGAACTCCCCTTTCGCCCCTCCCAGAGCTGGTTTTATAGTCCCTCTGACTCCACCCCTCTGGGTTCTGATTGGGTAACTTGTTTAACTAATTCACCTCCAGCACTCTCATATGTTAATGTCACATAGCAGGTAGCAGTTCAGTCATGCTGTTGCATAATAAATTTATATAATGACTAGGGTCACATTCACACCTCACATTTAAAGCACACTGCTCCCTCTCACACACACCAAGACTCTGTACTTTACCCCTCACACAGCTACAAATCCCAGCAGCCTTTGCAAACTATAGTAGCCACAATTCTTTCAGAGAAACCACACACTGTAAATATGCTTTAAATGCATGCTGTGGATGCATTTCTTTAAGTATTGCATTTATATATCCAAGGAACTCAAGGTGGTGTACATTGTTCTCTCCCCTTCCACACAACAACCTACCTGTGAGGTAGGTTAGGCTGAGAGGTAATGACTGGCTCAAGGTTCATGGCCAAGTGGGGAACTGAACCCTGGTCTCCCATATCCTAGTCCAACACACTAATCACTATGCAACACTGGCAATGCCTGCAAGTGGAGATGATGGTCCCAGGAAAGGAGCAGCCAAGTGGCAGTAGGTCCAACCAGACCAATGGAGGTTCTCTCACTGTCAGGACCAGCCCTATCCTTAAACAGAGTGAGGCAGCTACCTCAGGTGGCCGGTGCTTGGGGGCATGTGTGTGGAGAGGAGGAGGAGGAGGAGGAGGAGGAGGAGGAGGAGGAGGAGGAGGAGGAGAAGGAGGAGAAGGAGGAGGAGGAGGAGGAGGAGGAGGAGGAGGAGGAGAAGAAGAAGAAGAAGAAGAAGAAGAAGAAGAAGAAGAAGAAGAAGAATTTGGATTTGATATCCCGCTTTATCACTACCCTAAGGAGTCTCAAGGAGCTAACAATCTCCTTTCCCTTCGTCCCCCACAACAAACACTCTGTGAGGTGAGTGGGGCTGAGAGACTTCAGAGAGGTGTGACTGGCCCAAGTCACCCAGCAGCTGCATGTGGAGCAGTGGGGACGCGAACCTGGTTCCCCAGATTACAAGTCCACCACTCTTAACCACTACACCACACTGGCTACACCACACAGCAGCAAGATGTGTTTGAAGCCCTAAATGACTCAGGCCCCCTAAGAACTAGGAGTAATAAGCCAATGGCTTCCATGACTTCCATCTGTTTGCCTGCCTATAGCAAATGCATCTTGCCTCGGTTGTTCTGAGAGCAACAGGAGACAGTAGTGTGCTGGAGGGAGGGGGGAGAGAGAGAGTGTGTTCACCCGAATATGATTTGCAACATGACTCAGCATGCCTCATCAGACCGCAGTTAGCCTTTCCCTCACTGAGCCAGTTCAATCAGATAGATGGGAAGCTTGGTTCAAACTAGGCAGTCTCACTAAGCCTGAGACTGCCAGTGAATCTGGCCAAACTGTTCCCAAACTTGGCAGCTGAGTAATCCTATGTCACAAGGCCTTTAATTAAGGTGATCCCCTTGGGTGTATTTCCATAGTAGCAAAATCCCAGAAAGTTCTTGAGCCATGCATGCATTCCCCATGTTTGCTCCAGGGCCCCTTGGCGACCCTTGAATGGAGTATTTTCACCAGTGTTAAGAATGGCTCTTGGACACGAGCAGTTCTATCCTGTTATGTGCTGTTACAGAGGCGCCAGCTTCTCCAGAGGATTGAGGCGCCCCGGCGTGACATCACATGATGTCCTGATATCACATGTGTGCAATGTCACAAGGGGCTGTGTGGTAGGGCCCCCAGTGTGGCCCAGCCACCTCAAAAATACACAGGGGTGATAAAACTTCCTCTGCCTCTAGGAGTTGGCCCCTTTGCCAACCTATAGCTAGCATGTTGTGGTTTGGAGAAAACCCACATTCCTCAAATGCTAACTCAGGGGTATTAGACTATCATCTGTCTGTCTGTCTGTCTGTCTGTCTGTCTGTCTATATCTAACATCTATCTATCATCTATCAACATGTATTGGCTGATTATTGCATTTCTACCCCACCTTTCCTCCATGGAACTCATACAAGGTTCTACCCCTGCTCACTTTATCCTCACAACCCTGTGTGGTTGGTTAAGCTGAGTGATGTTTCACAGCTGAGTGGGGATTTGAACCCTAGTCTCCCAGGTCCCAGTCAAATACTCCAACTACTGCATCACATTATTTACTCTGACTGGCAGCAGCTAGCCAAGCAAGGTCCAAGATACAATCCTTCTCTTTACCTTCCTCTTTATCTTCTCAGATAAGAAATGAGGTGGGAGGATAGGCATGTATCCAGGAAATGTGTGCTTGAAGCAGAAAAGGAGCGTCTCCACCCCCATCATTCTGCCCAGACACTGAGGTGCAGCACTGAGGGCCTTCTGGTGCTTCCCTCACTGCAAGAAGCCAAGTTATAGGGAACCAGGCAGAGGGTCTTCTTGGTAGTGGCACCTGCCCTGTGGAACGTCCTCCCACCAGATGTCAAAGAGAAAAACAACTAGCAGACTTTTAGAAGACATCTGAAGGCAGCCCTGTTTAGGGAAGCTTTTAATGTTCGACGGACTATTGTATTTTAATATTCTGTTGGAAGCCGCCCAGAGTGGCTGGGGAAACCCAGCCAGATAGGCGGGGCATAAATTATTTATTCTTATTCTTATTCTTATTCTTATTATTGCCATGTCCACATTGCTTTCTAAACTCAGTTGTCACTGAAGGGTCTTTAAAAGCTGATTGAATTCCTCTCGTTTGCAAAAGAAAGCAGCCCTTGGGCATAGGAGGACAGAATCAGGGGCGGTAGATGATGAAGATGATGATGATGATGATGATGATGATGATGATGATGATATTTACAGCCCAACCATCTGGTGGGGTTGTCCCAGCCACTCTGGGCAGCTTCCAACACATGTAAAGCATAATAAAACATCAAACATCATCATCATCATCATTAATAAAACTTCCAGATACAGGGCTGCCTTCAGATGTCTTCTGAAAGTTGTATAATTATTTATCTCCTTGACATCTGACGGGAAGGCGTTCCCCAGGGAGGGTGCCACTGCTGAGAAGGCCCTCTGCCTGGTCCCCTGCTATAGGAGGCAACACAACTCCCTTTGGCCAAAGCTCTAACAAAGTCCATCCAGTTTTAGACAACACATGCCAGAATGTCCTTGCAGCCATAGGCATGAATTGACAGTCTTGCAGTGAGGTCCTTTTACATTCCCGACTGCACGGTTTTATGCAGCCCCCCCATAGGCAGTCATGGATATTACTTCACATACTTGTGGTACACCAGCTGGGCTGCATCTGCCCCCCCAAAGTCCTTCCCCAGCAGCCCCCGCCGTGAAAGGGTTGACAGCGATGCCAGACCCAGCCCTGTGCTGAAGTGCGTTTTCCTTTGGCTTCTCCTTCCGGGATAATTTTAAGATATTTAAATCTTGGCTGAGAGGCAGGGAGGAGGAAAAGACAACCCAGCTCTGCAGTGAGTAAGGTATTTCCCACAATGGATTCTGAAGTGGTTGCCGTCAGTGCGCGCTGGCAGAGATGATGTATTCCTGGCCCTCTAGTGCTCTGGACACATTTATATAATGCAATATCAGAGAATTGCACTCGCTAGCAAGCTATTGCCAAGAACTCCCCTCAACTCCCTCCCTCCTTTCCAGACCGACTTTCTGCTTGGTAAAGGTTAGCTTTTCTGTACAATGCCTCTCTCTCTTTCCTGACAGCTTTATTTTGCCATGCTTAACACTCTGCCGCTCCCGGCGAGATTGTATGTGTACGCATATATGCACACACATACGCACATGAGTCCGTACCAGGTTTGGGGGTCATGGCTGAGCTTAACCCCTATTCTCTTCTGATGGTATACCTTAAAGGACTATAGCCTGGGGCTTGGGTACATATTGTGTTCCAGGAGGTCTCAGGTACAAACACTGACATCTCAACTGAAAGATTAGCACTTAAAGGAAAGACTTCTATCTGAGACTGTGGAAAGTTGCTTGCACTCAAGGTGGACCAGGCTTCTCCAGTCTGGTACCTTTCAAGCCTTGATGGTCTATAACAGTGTTCCCCAACCTTGGGCCTCCAGCTGTTTTTGGACTACAATTCCCATCATCCTTGACCACTGGACTTGCTAGCGAGGGATGATGGGAGTTGTAGTCCAAAACAGCTGGAGGCCCAAGGTTGGGGAACACTGGTCTATAATATCAATCAGAATCCTGGCCCTCAGAACCTTCATCCAGCCACACCCTTTCTTGGCCCTGCCTGTTAGCCCTGTTTTGTTACAAAAGTTGGGTGCCTTCCCCTCTCTCTGCCAAGCGGTGGCAAGAACCCATGGGGTCTGTGGTCCTTTGGAGAATTGAGAAACGGTGGAGACTATTGTAGCTTTAAGAAATATGGTTTATTCACCTATTTACACCATCAGTCTGCATGGAGGGAGTCCAGAGCTTACAGCATGGTCATTTCAAGAGGGGCTTCTAACCCACAGCAGTGCAGCCCTGGGTCTGAGGCATCTCTCCCAGCCAGCCTTCAGCCAACCTGCCCAAGATGGATCCCAGTCCTCCTTCTTCCTTCTTTTTCTCTGCTAAAACATTCTCTTTACCTGTCACCTCACACCCAGTTAGTCTGGCAACCTTCCAAACCCCTGTCTCTGTTCACACTTCAGGGCAGGGGTGGGGAGGACAGTTCACTTGTATTGTCAATGACTTTCAATGGGCTTCTATTATTTCTTAATGGCCCTCTATTGTTTCAATTGTCCTCTATTGTTTCTTAATGGCCCTAGCTTGGCCAGGTCATTCTGCATAGGCTAGCTTAGGCAGGGCCGTCTTAAGCATATCCGATGCTGTGGTGCAACCTACCTCCGCCCGCCCCCCATTTCCCACAGTTCTTTAGGGAGGACGGAGATGTCTGTGGGGCTGGAGGAGGCTGGCAGTGGCTGGAGGGCAGCTCCTCTGACAGGGAAGAGGCAGAGGCTGGATGCGGTGCCTCCCAGCTCAGCTGGCCACTTCGTGTCACGGTGGCCACAGCAGACGGAGGCTCCGGGCATGGCATGGCGGAGGCAGGTGAGGGTGGCTAGCTGATGCCAGGAGGTACCACATCTAGCCTCCACCTCTTCCCTGGTGCCCCACACTACTAGCCTCTATGGGTAAGATGCCCCTGAGCCCAGGAATTCCTCTGCAGCTTGTATTTCTCCCTTCACATTCCAAACAATCAAAATCCTACCATTTATTAATTTCTAGCATTTTGGGTGGGGGGGTCTCCCTCCCATATCTATAACAGTATTTTGCTGGGCTGGAATGCATCACTGAACTCTAATATTGTCTCTTCCTTTCCCACATGGAGGATAGACAAGGGTATCCTGAAATCAGCTTATTGCACAAAGGCAAACATTTCCATTTGTGGTTTTGCTTACTTTTGCATCCGGCCCCACCTGCCGCTGGCATGCGGCCCTCGGAAAGGTTTCCAAGAAAGGAATGTGTGCCTAGGGGCGAAAACAGGTTCCCACCCCCTGTTCTAGGCTGTTGGTTGAAGCTCCTGCCATGGTTCTGAGACTTGGCATCATTGGCACAGGATGCTGCCCGCCTGCTCTTTTGTATAGCTGATAGGCAGGGGAAGCATCCGTAATGCACACACAAACGACTCTGGGACACAAATTTGTCTCTCGGCTAGATTGCCAAGTGACAGGAGTGCAGGTGCCAGGGCAATATATCAAGGTTCAGTAAGTAGGGCTGTTAATCTTTTCTACAGAACCTATGCAGTTCTGCACAGAAGGAACATAGATCCTGAATTCTGTTGAGAAAGGGAGGGAGAGATGTGGAAGGGGCAGGGGGAAAGCTGTGGCAAAGTGCATACTCACCACTCCCAGATTTAATTTTATAAATTATCCTAGTTATGTGGGACATAAGGCTGGGTGCAAACAGAGGAAGAAAATGGGGAAGGGGGACCTACCCACAAGATAAAAAGAGCCTGCTAGGTCAGACCAGTGTTTCATCTAGTCTAGCATCCTGTTCTCACGGTGACCAACCAGGTGTCAATGAGGAAGACTGCAAGCAGGATTCGAACACAAGAGCTCTCTCCTCTTCTGTGCTTTCCAACAACTGTTATTCAGAATCATTAGTGGTTCTAATAGCAGAGATACAACAGCCACCCAGGGTTAGCAGCACTCATTGGCTTTTCTGCTTTTTGAGTCCATACTCCAATGAAATAAGGGATGTGTGTGGCGCTGGGGTTAAACCACTGAGCCTAGGGCTTGCCGATCAGAAGGTTGGCGGTTCAAATCCCTGTGATGGGGTGAGCTCCCGTTGCTCCATCCCAGCTCCTGCCAACCTAGCAGTTCAAAAGCATGTTAAAGTGCAAGTAGATAAATAGGTACTGCTCCGGTGGGAAGGGAAACGGCGTTTCTGTCAGCTGCTCTGGTTCGCCAGAAGTGGCTTTGTCATCTCCTCCTCCTGACATTATTCCTGTTCCACTCTGTCACCCAACCCCCCAGATGGACTATTTTTCTTTTCCAACTGTTGCTGCACATTTTCATTCCCCTTTGACTTTTTGGGTGGGTGGGGGGTGGGTTAAGGTTCCACCTTATGGTTGCTGCTTTTTTAAAAATGTACTGCTAACCTTGAGGCATCTTTAAGTGTGCTCCTGATCATTTCCACTTGATTCTTCATGACTCATTTGGCTCAAGAACAGTCTACATGCACCCTCTGATTTTGTGGTTAGTGGGAGTGATTACTCAGTGATGAGTAATGTACTCTGCATAGGCTCATGGTCACTCTCCTCACAAATGTTGCTGTTACTGCAGATTTTCCATAAGGATATTATCCTAAGTACTTAGTTTATCATAAATTTTAACTTGGCATATGTCTGAAGTTACACAGTTTTGGTGCTTTAATTTTCCTACCAAACCAAGTATATTGTAGTCAATGGTTGTACCATTTCAGACTACAAATGGGGTTCAGATGACCGAACACTTCTTCATACTCTTCCCCCACTCTCTCTTTTACCCCCGAGGGGAAGATACCAAAGGGATATCGTATCTTTAGGGACAGCACTTCGGGGTGGAAACAGGGCATGGGCCAGCCCTTGTGCTAAAATCATGGTGTTAATGGAGATTGGGTTTTAGCTTGGGTGGGTGTTGTTTATTTGGGGTGGGGTGGGGGTGTTTTAAATTGTTATAAAGTGTTATAAGTTAATTTGTATTTTGTGTTTGAATTTTTTAGTTTTATAAGGCTGATTAATGTTCTACCACCTTTTAGATGTGTTTGTGGGAGGGGGGTTATTGTTTCAGCTATTTATTTCTGTTTTTACCTTGTATTTTAATCCTGTGAACTGTCCTGAAATCTTGTGATGAAGGACAGAATAATAATAATAATAATAATAATAATAATAATAATAATAATAATAATAATAATAGAAGAGATTGGGCAATCTGTCAGTTTCAGTTTCTCTCAATTTGTTGCTTTTCTTGTTGTTCATTTCTACATCAGCTTGTGATTTTTCTTAAGGCATCATGAAAGGTTATCAGCATTTTAGTGCGAATTTCTTCTAGCACGCACATTTTATATGCTATTTTGCCCAATATATTGATTGTTGCAAAACAATTTTCTGTGTATGCGTGCGAGTACACATTTCCTAGCTTATATGTATATTTTAATGCACACGTTATCCTCATATATGCACTTGTGTACACATTAAAGGTAAAGGGACCCCGACCGTTAAGTCCAGTCGCGGACGACTCTGGGGTTGAGGCCCTCATCTCGCTTTACTGGCCGAGGGAGCCAGCGTACAGCTTCCGGGTCATGTGGCCAGCATGACTAAGCCACTTTTGGCAAACCAAAGCAGAGCACTGAAACGCTGTTTACCTTCCCGCCGGAGCGGTACCTATTTATCTACTTGCACTTTGACGTGCTTTCGAACTGCTCGGTTGGCAGGAGCAGGGACTGAGCAATGGGAGCTCACCCCGTCGCGGGGATTTGAACCACCGACCTTTTGATCAGCAAGCCCTAGCCTCTGTGGTTTAGACCACAGTGCCACCCGTGTCCCTTGTGTACACATTATTTGGCTGGATAACTGATACTGCAAAATTCAGAGGAGTGCACATTCCAAAGGATTACTTTGTTCTGGTTCCCATATCGTTTCGGAAATTGTGAATGAGGTAGGATCTCATTTAAATGCAAAGTGGGTTGGATTTGTCCCTCCTCATCCCTTCCTCCCACTGAGCTGTGGCCCTTTCCCAAAGAGGAGAAGTCAATGACTCAGGCGCCAGTCATCTGGCCCCTTCACTCTGGTTGCCAATGACTATGATGCTTCTGTACTCCAGATCTTCCATTCCTCGCTGTTAATGGATGCTGCTCACATAAAGAGAAAGAGCAGAGGCAGTGGAGGTTTCACCTTGCTGTGGAAATTTCCAAACTATAGTTGGGATGCAGTTGAGTGTCTGGGTGTGGGCAGATTTCCATGGAAAGTAGCAGTGTACAAGCAACTTGGAGGAAGGCACGGAGGAAGGGGTGGCTGAAAGGCGATGATATTGATCAATGTCTAGTATACGCTGGGAGAAGAATTAATAGTGCAGGGAAGGGAGGCTTGCTGACAAGCAGACATGGAAATCTACAGCTCCAATTTCACCCTGCCGGATTCTTTCCATGTTGCAGTTTGCATCCCATCTGAGTTGTGGCTTTCATTATAGAGGGAACCTACTCCTACCACCCACCTTTAAAAAACAAAACATGTGCAATGTTTCAGATGTTATGTGGCTCCATTTGATCATGATAATGAGAGGGCCTGCAGAAAGTCAAAACTGTTGTACATCATGTTCACATCACTGCAGCAGTCAAGTGGGGATTTGTGCAGGCTGGAGTGTGGTTTCAGAACAATAGGGAGATGGGAAAGGGATTGTGGTGGCACAACACACAAGATATCTGCAAGAGAAGAAGAGAGATGTGGCGCGGCGGCAGCGGGAGGCCCCATTAGTTAAAGTGGTGTCTCGGGTTAAGAACAGTTTCAGGTTAAGAATGGACCTCCAGAACGAATTAAGTTCTTAACGCAAGGTACCACTGTATTCTAATTGTGTTCTGCTGATCATGCTTAGAAGCTTCCCTGTGATCAGGTTCCTAAGGGTGCGCAGTGGAACGCTGCTGGAATCTACCTCCATTTGTTTGCAGTGCATTCAACTTTTGAAAGTAAGAAGTAGACCAGGCAAAGTTGGAGATGTTGCGTGTCAAGGTCTCCAAGCCACCCCTCAAAATAAATTCAGAATTCACACATAGTTTTTGGCATAATTTTGGCCACAACTTTATTAAAATACATAATCTGTGAGTGGTTGCTTAGGCATTGGTTAAGACTATCTGTCCCCCCGCCTGGGACAGAACTGACTTTCTGAACTCCCTCAGAAGCCAGTGAAGGGAAGGCAATATTGGGGATCAGTTGAGCTGAGTGACAGTCCCTCACCGCTCACCCAACTTGCCGATCCTGGTCCCATTTCAGGGATTGGATGAAATCGTGGCAAGCCCCTGGATTCCTTTAACGGAATTCCCTTCCACACCACGATTGGAAGGGCAGGCCCAGCCTATTCTTACCCCTCCTCCACCATTTTTTTATAACCAATGCCTAACCGCAACCTTACAAGTTGTGACGAATTGCTAAGTAGTAGGTAAAAACCAAATGGCACAAGCCAATCAGCCAAATGGACAAAATTCCTACTAGGCCCCTGCTCCAATGGCAGACAACCCCATGACAGGCATAGCAAGGTCAACTGGAACTCAGGGCGGGCGGGCGGGCAGGTGGGTGATCTGATGCACTCAGCGAAAGAGAAAGCAAAAGCTGAGTGCCCCAATATTTAAAGCCTTTGGTTCCACCCACCACATTGCAACATGCAATTTGCCCCAGCAACCCGGCCATCCAATTGTTGCCCCAAGCCAACTCACTTTTACCTGCCTGGCAACAGAGGGTTGGCTTGGCAGACCCCACTGCAACACGTGCTCTCATTTCAGGGAGAACACGCTTTGCAGAGGGAGAGACTGCTGGCATGTACTGCCCACTCTAAGGTCACATAGGTGCACCCAACTGGATGAATAGTCTAAAGACATCTCAGCTTCCAAGAAATATGGAAGGTACTGGGTAGGGGGGGGCTGAAAGGGGGCAAGTAGACCGAATGAATCTGCTCAAGCACTCCCTCCACAACTTACAGTAAGCATCCTGGAGGAGAGGTGGTGTTATGAAGTGTGCAGTTTGCATTCAAGTCTGCAATTTTCACATGCAATCCTGACACACAGTTCTAGGGTTCTTTTGGTGTTGAGACCCAGATGCTCTCCAGAGTTTGGCACCCCAAGAGTTAACACAGACAATAGAGATTGATTGGAAGTGAACTTCATTATATCAAAAGGGAAACATCTTATTAGAGTATCTACTAAAATATTGAACTAAATCAATGAGCAGCATACCTATACTAGGCTATGCTTAGAATAGTCTCTAATGTTGGAGTCACTCTTAAAGCACAAATTAGGTAGGTTCACTTTTAAATGCTAAATGAATAAAATTTCTCCCTTATCCTTGCTCTGAGCACAGCATGTCCAGGTGATACAATCTCACTTCTCCCTGCAAATTCCTTCTCATCTGCCTCCCTGCACTAATTGCCATCAATAATGAAATACAGGCCTGCCCTTCATATGGGGCAGAAATTCTTAAATTAAACATTTTTGAATCATTATAGCAGATTTTCTGTGTTCGGCTAAATGCTGAGCCAGGGCTGATTATGATGGAATGCCGTAACAGTAAATTACATATCGATTCCACAAATATTAGTGGACACAAAGTTTCCCAGCAACTGGGAGAAAATATTTTGCTTTTTTAAAAAATGCACAGGATTTTTTCCCCTTCTCTCTTGCCCTCCTTTCTCCTCTTCCCATCCTGTCTTTCTTCTGTCACATTTCACATAGCGCTGGCATCACCAAGCTAATGAACAAGACAGGAGATTTCTTCCAAGCCATCTGGATTATGTCAGACATCAACAATACAATGATGGCAAGCTTGTAAAATGTCTCTTTTTAGACTGAGTCCAGATGGCAGCTTCCTGAATGTCTGATTTGGGTACCAGAGAACACAACTTGGAATGCATTTATTTCTTTAGTTATTCTTTTTAAAAAAAGAAGATTAAAGACCTCCACCTTTCCATTTCCCTGGATCTTCTAGGTTGCTTACAATCCAGAATAACAAAGGAAATGAACTTATATAAAAAGCGGCCAGTCTGTAAATATGTGTCGAGTGGAAAAAATGAGTGACAGGCAACAGAAATAACTAAGGGCGGGCCGTAATAATAATAATAATAATAATAATAATAATTATTATTATTATTATTATTATTATTATTATTATTATTATTATTATTATTATTTATACCCCGCCCATCTGGCTGGGCTTCCCCAGCCACTCTGGGCGGCTTCCAAAAAAATATTAAAATACTATATTACATCAAACATTAAAAGCTTCCCTAAACAGGGCTGCGTTCAGATATCTTCTAAAAGTCTGGTAATTGTTGTTCTCTTTGACATCTGGTGGGAGGGCGTTCCACAGGGAAGGCGCCACTACCGAGAAGGCCCTCTGCCTGGTTCCCTGTAACTTGGCTTCTCGCAGTAAGGGAACCACCAGAAGGCCCTCAGTGTCCGGGTCGAACGATGGGGGTGGAGACGCTCCTTCAGATATACTGGACCAAAGCCATTTAGGGCTTTAAAGGTCAGCACCAACACTTTGAATTGTGCTCGGAAATGTACTGGGAGCCAATGTAGGTCTTTCAAGACCGGTGTTACGTGGTCTCTGTGGCTGCTCCCAGTCACCAGTCTAGCTGCCGCATTCTGGATTAGTTGTAGTTTCAGGTCACCGTCAAAGGTAGCCCAACGTAGAGCACATTGTAGTAGTCCAAGTGGGACAGGGCATGCACCACTCTGGTGAGGCAGTCCACAGACAGATAGGGTCTCAGCCTGCGTACCAGATGGAGCTGGTAAACAGCTGCCCTGGACACAGATTTGACCTGTGCTTCCATGGACAGCTGTGAGTCCAAAATGACTCCCAGGCTGCGCACCTGGTCCTTCAGGGGCAAAGTTACCCCATTCAGGACCAGGGAATCCTCCACACCTGCCCGCCTCTTGTCCCCCAAAAACAGTACTTCTGTCTTGTCACAATTCAACCTCAATCTGTTAGCTGCCATCACAACTTAGTGATACAGCATATGCTTTGGAAGCAAAAGGTTCCAGATTCAGTCTCTAACATCTCCAGGTAAAATTGGGAGAAGTTTTCTGCTGATACCCTGGAGTGCTGCTGTTATGCTGTTGATACCCTGGAGTGCTGCTGTTATCAACAGAACTAACCTAGATGGACCAACGTTCCAACTCATTATGATGTAGATTCCTATGTCCCAGTGTTCCAGTCCTCCTCTAGACATTTTAGGAAGAACCCAAGGCATATCCCAACCAAACATTTTTACTCAAGGAAGCCAATTTAACTGCAAAAGCACCTTATCGTTCTCCCTTAGCTTTCCTTGGAAAATGCCAGCAGCTACAACTGCTGCCCTTTTCTTAGCCCGACTTTGTTATTTTTAGCCATTTACTGGAAGGGCCCAGTAGATCGTCAAGAGTCATGATAATGAGGTACATTGCATCAGGTGATTCACCAATTCTCAAATATAGCTGGAAAGGTCAGATCAATTAAAAGTGTGTTATGGACGCTCTGAAGACCGGATATTTTAGGGAATGTGGCTTAGGGTTGCCCAATGATCAGAGCGCGAGAAAGGAAATAAAGAAGCCTTAACCAGTCTTGAGTCTGGTCTGCTCCCGTGCTTTGAGCAACAGCTTTGTCAGCACAGATCAGGAGTTTTGTACAGTGGTACCTCAGGTTAAGTACTTAATTCGTTCCGGAGGTCCGTTCTTAAGCTGAAACTGTTCTTAACCTGAAGCACCACTTTAGTTAATGGGGCCTCCTGCTGCCACTGCGCCGCTGGAGCACAATTTCTGTTCTCATCCTGAAGCAAAGTTCTTAACCCAAGGTACTATTTCTGGGTTAGCGGAGTCTGTAACCTGAAGTGTCTGTAACCCGAGGTAGCACTGTCTAGTGTGGAAAAGGAACAATGAGTGAATATAGCCAACTACCAGCTGCACAACACGACAGAGTGTTTATAGGAACACAGGGACCTTCCAAGCAAATTGGACCACTGGTCCATTTGACTGGTGGAGGAATGGGGGCGGGGGGAGCACACTGCCCCTGGCATCATCGGGGAGGTAGGTGCAATCGTGGCTGCCCCCGACATGCGCTGCAGACCTCCAACTGTGCCAAGCGCCACGCCCCCGTGGGCAGTGTGACACACCGCTGTGATGCATGCCACACACCCCGGACATACGCCATACCCCCGTGGGTGGCGTGCCACGCCCCCTGGGATGCATGCCAGCCACACCCCCACCTCTCCCAGTGTTGGAGCATGCAGCTCTGCCACCGGTCCATTTAGACCAGTATTGTTAACACAGGCTGGCTGTGACTATTCAAGGTTTCAGGTAAGGGTCTTTCCCAGTCCTACATGGAGATTTAAGGGAATAAACCTAGAATTTTGGATGCAAAGCAGGTGCTCCACTAAGAGTCTTGGGAGAGTTGAGCAAAAATGAGACACATAGTTTAGATCTAATTTTCATATCCAACCCCCCAAGCTATGTAATCACAGAGAAAAATCCACAAATGTGACTTCCCCACCACTTAGTTGGTCTGAAGGAGTTGCTATACTATAGAACTAACAACAACCATAACATTGTCTGTTCTATAATTGCAGAACTCTGTCGCCTCATTCTATTGCATGTGTATAGACCAAGCTATAATGCTAGACTAGATGGATTGTGGTCTAATTCTGGGGAAGCCGAAGTGATGTCCTCTAGATGTTGTTGGATTATAGTTCCCCTCAGTCCTAGTCATCATGGCCAATGGTGAGGGATGGTGGAAGTCTAACAACGTCTCATGTGGATAAATCGTGTCCTCCCTAAAAGAGAACATGTGTTGCAGTGAGACCTGGAGACTGACCTCCTGTGTGGGTAGGTTGGATTTGTTAGCCACAACACCCGATTGGTAGGTCCCTCGATGTTGGGTTCAATCTGGCCAATGGGGCACAGTCTAAACTGATCAAGGGACCTATATATGCACTGACCCAGAGCTTCCTCTTTCAGCTTGTGCATTTGGAACACCCACCCACCTCTCCCTCATTTTAGGGCATTGTGTGATTGACCTTGCTATGCCATCGTGTGTCGTCTGTCATTGGGACAGGGGCACAACAGGAATTTCCCCACTTGGCTGATTGGCTGTTGCCATTTGGGTTTCACCTGCCGCATAGAAAATTGTCACAACTAGTAAGGTTGCGGATAGGCACTGGTTCAGGTGATAGGGATGGGTGAGCAGTCTCGCCATCACTATGTGAAGGGTATTCCATTAAAGGAATCCAGGGACTCAACTGGTTTGGTCAACCCCCGAGAGGGGGTTGTGCCTGTGCCTGAGTCCAGGGGGGCATCTGGGTGGTGAACATAGTCTGTTCCCAGCTTTTCGCCTTCCTAGGTGTTCACCCTTGGCTGACCTATGCTGGTGCCCTGGGTCAACACTGCCTGAAAGGGTGCAGGGAGCTAGTCGAACCAGAGCCTATGCAACCACTCACCTTCTGTAATCAATAAAGTTGTGGCCTAAATTCTGCCAAAAACCAAAACTAAAATTTGAGTCAAGTGTGAATTTATTTAGCGGGGAGGTCTCTGGGTCTGAACATGCAACATTGTCTAACCACAATCTACCGTAATTCCAGAAATTAATGGGCATTTTTCAGCTATCTTTTCCTCTTGCAAACCTTCAGATGTTTTTGGACTACTGCTCCCATCATTCCCAGCCTCAGTGGTTGATTGTAGAATGCTGGGAGTTGAACTCCAATAAAATCTGTTGGGTGTCAAATATGTCTATACCACTGTATACTTTTGTAACCTAAGCCTGCCTTCAGGGATCCAACTGTGAACTGAATGAATGTGAGTAAATTACTTTTATATAGACTTTAGTAATATTGCTGTGTCTATTCTTTTTAAGAGGGACAAGAAGGGATCTTACCAGGGATTTTATACTGAGGGGCTCAGATGAGCCTGCAACAAGCAAACCGCTGTGCGTTAAAAGGGGAATGTTTAATCTCTGCTAAGATATAGAACTTGCTAAGGATATCATAGGAAGGATATCATTAAACAATGTATCACCTCCTGCCTCCCTGAACATTCTCACAGTGCGCGCACTGTGGGGTTTGTGTGAGTGATGTCAGCATACCCTGCAGCATGTGCAAGTGTCGTGAACATACCTCGAGCATGTACGCACAGTCGGCACAGACGTTTGAGGGGGCTGGCTTCCTACTTGAAAGTTTTGGGGGACTCACCCCCAAGATGGCTCCCCTGTTCTTGCATGAGCAGGCTAGCCCAGCACCCCTACATAAACATGCAATGCATGATTGGTGTCCATCAGAAGTGGGCCTATGCACAGTCATCCTCATACCTTAAGGCCCCCCTTCAGACTGACATCAATCACTCAATGTTGAGTGGAGGGAGGCATAATCAACACATGCATTTGTGTCTACAGAGACTAGTCCATTTGGGCAAGAGAGATCCTGAACAGGGCTACTACAAAACTATTTATAAAGCAAGGAACCGTGATAAAAGACAGCCTTTTAGAAAGGCAACAGGAACTGGCGGAACAAAACCATGCAAAAACTAATCCTGAAATAAAAGGAAACTAAAATATGAATGAATGAGCAGAGGCAAACAAGATTCAGTCATTAGGAGTCAGCTCGCCCATAGATGTACACAGGCACAGGGACATCCAATTCTTCTGGGCTGTTGCTCAATCTACACTTCACCAGTTCTGAGATAATTACTCTTTGAGTGTATTTTGCCTCTATTTATCATTCTGCAGCTCTCGCCAGACTACGATCTTGATCTTCTTTCACCTCCTAACAAGTCTTTGTGCTAAAATAGGCTGACAGGGAGAGAAGCAAAGCAAATACTAGAGGTCACTTGCATTTAGCTGGGAGGAATTAAGGGAGTTGCCTTTTGGTTGGTTCTCTAAGTTCCAGTCACACAAATAGGTGTGAGGCGCAGGAGCTGATTGGTGTAAAGGCTGCTGATGTCACTAAAAACCTGAAGCCTGCAATGGGTTACAAAAGCTTCCCTCTCTGTAGTTCCTATGAAGATATATTTCTGTCATGGTCACAGATATGAGCTAGAAAATCCCCCAGGAGATGTGTTTTCCCCTCATCTGAGTTTCCTTTTCCAGAGAAGTCATTCAGGAAGGGAAGGAAGAGGGACAAATAGAAGGACCCTCACTTATAAGCCCTCGTTTTACCACCTGAAACGGCACTGAATAACATGTAACAGATAGTTTGTGTATTGTTTTCTTGCATAAGCTTCCTTCTTTCTTTGTCTTTCTTTGGCAAATAGCTCTGTGAAATGTGCACCACTTGCACAGCCTTAAATCCACCCCTGCCCATTCAGACTTCTGGTTTGCCATGAGGAGAGAAGGAAGCCAGAGCTGCTATCGCAGCAACCCGGCTGCTGCTTTTCTGGAGTTTTGGGGTAGCTTGAAGGCAACGAGCACCCCAGAGAAGGTCCTGGGGATGACCAGGACTTCAAGGGGTCCCACAGCGACCAAAGTGAGCTCCTAATGGGCCCGCTTGGTTCTGTCAGGAGCTGGGTTGTTCAGGAGGTTGAGCCATGGTTGCTGGGCTATAGCGCACTCCAGCAGCAGGCTGCGCTGTCACTCCTCTCTCAAGAGTAATAAAGTTAAGCAAGTGAACAAAAGGATTGATTTTGAATTATTTTGAACTTTTGGATCTTTTTGGTGTATTGACTGGAGAACAAAAAGGGAGTCTTCTCCGGGAAGAAGAAGAAGAAGAAGAAGAAGAAGAAGAAGGAGGAGGAGGAGGAGGAGGAGGAGGAGGAGGAGGAGGAGGAGAGTTTGGATTTGATATCCCGCTTTATCACTATCCTAAGGAGTCTCAAAGTGGCTAACATTCTCCTTTCCCTTCCTCCCCCACAACAAACACTCTGTGAGGTGAGTGGGGCTGAGAGACTTCAGAGAAGTGGGACTAGCCCTAGGTGACCCAGCAGCTGCATGTGGAGGAGCGGAGACGCGAAGCCGGTTCCCCAGATTACGAGACTACCGCTCTTAACCACTACACCACACTAGCTACACAGTTGGTGCCCTGCATGGAAACAAGCAATGTAAAATGTTTATTTTGAAATGTAGAAAAATGAAAACTCAATAAAATTATATAAAATAAAATAAATCCACCCCTGCCCACTCTTTATGGGATGTGGGAAAAGGAGGTAACTTCTGTGCTTCATATTTCATGGTGAGTACAGAGATGTATAAGAGCAAGCCCCACTGAATAGAGGAGACTTATTTCCAAGTAATGAAGTAGAGCGTTGGGCTGTTTCTTTCTGCCCATGCATAGCTTTCTCTTCCCCGTCCTCCTAGGTTGACATACAACAGGGATTGGGTAGTCTGTGGCCTGCCAGATGTTGTCAGACTGCAAATTGCCTCATCCCTGACCTTTGGCCATGCTGGTTTGGGTTAATGGTGTTACGATATAGAAGCAATGCAGCTGCAAACTGCTAGCTTGAAAACATCACATGGTGGAATGTTGGGACTGTTCCGTGGGAAACAGAGGGACAGTCAATTCACAGGGCAATGCACCGGAATTAGCTCAGTGTGTAATATGAGCTCTTCCTCTTGCTCTTGTACAGGAAGTACAGGAGGTGTTTGTCTCTCGACTGTTGGAGCTGGAAGAGAGCAGTCATGTTTTCTGTAATGCTGCAAAGACAGGAATAAAAGCATGCAAATACGTTTCTGTCTATCTCCTTTTCCCTGCCGGGAGAGCAGGAGGATGGGGGGGGGGTGTTCTTCCCACACTGAGAAGAATCGCCTATCGAGACCTAGCCTGGATCTTGCTGGGGAATGAAGCCAGGGAGGTCAACAGGAGACCAAGCCGGGTGCCTGGGAGTGTTGCCAGTTACTCCTGATATAGGCTTGATTTCCGACAAATGGGAGTTGTAGTCCAACTATATCTGCAGAGCATATTGGCTCCTCCTGCTCTATGGCTTGAACAAACAGAGGCTATATTTACCTTTGCCATTGCCCAATAATAAATGCTGGAAATGTAATGAGACTGAAGGTACCTTTTACCACCTTTGGTGGACCTGCCCAAAGATTAAAGCCTTTTGGGAAATGATCTATAATGAAATTAAGAAAGTCCTTAAGTGGACTTTTCCTAAAAAAAACCTGAGGCTTTTCTTCTGGGCATGGTGGGCCAATTGGTGCCAAAGAAGGATAGGACATTTTTTATGTACGCTACCACAGCAGCAAGAATTCTTCTGGCAAAGTATTGGAAGATGCAAGAACTACCTACTCTGGAAGAATGGCAGACAAAGGTGACAGACTTCATAGGATTGGCAGAGATGACCGGCAGAATCCGCGACCAGGGGAAAGAGACAGTGGAAGAGGACTGGAAGAAATTTAAAATATATCTCAAAAATTGTTGTAAAATTGAGGAGTGTTAAGATGTCAAGGGGTAAGAAGTAGAGAATTACAGCTGTAACTAATAAGTTTAAGGAAATTTAATGAAAGGGAACTAATAGATAAATTGACTAAAGGGTTGCTAAAGAACTGCAAAATAAGGATGCAGCGAAAGGGAGGTATGGGGAAGTCGGAGGAAAGAAGGTTATGAAAATAAGATTATGATTTAAATGTTTTGTATGTTTTTGTTTTGTGTTTTGTTTGTTTTTTATTATGTGTTTAAAAAATGAATAAAAATTATTTTTAAAAAAATATATATTTACCTTTGCCACATTGGATGGGGCTGAGGGGATCCCACTGAATGTAAGCACAGTTTTGAAGCCCTATTCATTTTGAGAGTTCAGCACCTAGTTGAACTGACAAATCCTTCACAGTGACTTGGATCACACAAGCCTACAGTTTGGCCAAAGGGTGTCAGCAACAATCGAAGGTCATCTTTGCCAGTTTATCAGCCCTTCTGCTCTGTTCTCTAATTCATGCACATATTTAATATATTCCTACCCACCCGGTGAAAATTATATGGTTCCTTAGGAACAAGCTTCAAAATAAATGTAGTATCAACACAGGCAGGCTGGCAACTGAAGACAAACAGAAACCATCAATTTACAGAGAATGCAACTCTTACCTTTTTGTAACACTCTCTGTGTGTCTGTGTGTGTGTAT
The DNA here is from genome assembly GCF_964234715.1 of Podarcis melisellensis. Lineage (NCBI taxonomy): Eukaryota > Metazoa > Chordata > Lepidosauria > Squamata > Lacertidae > Podarcis > Podarcis melisellensis. The sequence goes on along the minus strand of NC_138543.1, from coordinate 56,151,171 downwards.
TTCCATTTAAATGGCCTTTGACAAGGATCTTCTTTTCCTCCATTTTACATTTATGCTTAGCAAACAAAGAGTGAATATTCATTCAGGAGCATCCTGTTAACAGCAAACCCGACTGCGGAGACTTCAGGAATGTTATCGCGCTCCGGGTTCAGGGAGGGGATAAATAATTAAAAAGCAGTTGGCATTTATGCGTTTGTTTTTATGTTTTATGGATGTGTTTTATTCCATATCTGCGGATGAGCAGGATCGCTTCTTCCCTTGAGCCGGGACAGTCTGTTCCTCCATGGTGGGATCCAAAAAGGGCTATTTATTCAGTTATGAGCACACCATCTGAAGACTTCAGCTAAACTAAATGGCCTCAGTATTTTGATTCTGGATATTAAAAGGCTATTTCAGGAGATATGGCTAGAAGGAATTACAGTGTTTCGCCGTCACCTGCTTGCCTCAGGTGTTTTAACCTCGTTGCTCTGGGAGAGGATTGCATGGACCCTTCACTTAAAAAGTGCCAAGTGGCAGCCATGCCAACTCCAGCATGATGCCAGAATGGCAGGAAGGCAGGCAGGTGAACAAGAAGGCAAGCAGGTGATGAAGCAGCGTGGGCAGCCGTTTAGCAGAGGGAGATTAGCAAACTGCTCTGTGAAGCACCTTCGCCCTCTGTTAAACATGACTGCAGTGAGGTTTAGCAGAAGAGTTGGAGGAGCTTCTGAAATCTGTTCTCTGAAGTCCTTTCCCTCTCCTTTGAAAAGGGTCAGGGATGAGCTGTGAGCAGAGGACCCTGGGGTGCCCTATGGAGGCATGGGGCTGGACAAACTGTAAGGGGATAGGTGCAGCAAGGGGACAGGGTGGGAGGTGTAAAAGGAGAAGGATTTTGTCAGGTATAAAGTGAAGAGGAATTGTCCAGGTGTGGGAGAGAGGAGGGTTGGCAGTGGGTTGGCAGATAGACAGGGTTGGCGATCAGAGATAGCAGAGATAGTAGCCCTTATTAAAAGTGTATAAATCAGGCATAGGCAAATTTGGCCCTCCAGATGTTTGGGACTACAACTCCCATCATCCCTAGCTAACAGGGCCAGTGGTCAGGGATGATGGGAATTGTAGTCTCAAAACATCTGGAGGTCTGAGTTTGCCTGGGCCTGGTGTATATCTAACATTTATCCAGTTCTTGCCCATAAAAATCTACAATACTTGGGGCGTTTGAATGGCACATTACCTATCATGGTCATTAAACATTATTATTATTATTATTATTATTATTATTATTATTATTATTATTATTAGTATTATTATTATTATTGGCTTAGCCTTCGCAAGGTAGTTTACACAACAAAACAAATAAATCACCTGGAAAGCATTTGTATTATATACACATATTGTTCTTGCATTCTCCATTTGAGCTTTACATTCCACTTTAAAAAAAAATGCACTTAACTCTTGCTGGTTGGGCGGATAGATGTGCATTTAAACTACAAAACTGTTTTCTTTTTTTACCTAGAAAATACAGTAGTCAATAACTTTATGATTACACAGAAGAGGAAATGCTTGCGCAATCAATGGTAATGATATCAAATTGCCAGTAATTGCCCTTAAAATGTATTCTATAGGGGTAAGATTTCTAAATGCATAATCCTTCAGTGATGTCACATTATCTGCTTTCTGAAACCCAACAAAATTGGAAATCCACTCACCAGGTTGTTGGAATTGCATTTTGCCTGATGCTATCGCCTCATTGTTCTGAGGAAGTTTCGTTAAGGGTAGACAAATGGGCATGAAGCTTAGCTTTGAAACTACGAGGTAGCGTTGTATGCGTGCCAAATTTGCATTTGACTCAGGGGTTCTCTGAGGGGTTGAGGGAAATGTCTTTATTTCACCAGTGGTGGAAGCCCCACCACTGGTTACTGAGAAGATCTGCCAGCTCAATGGAGAGTAAATATGGCCTAGCCAGAAGTAAACACAGCAAGACATGAAGTAATGAAGTAATGTTATGGAGTTGTTGGTTCCTGTACATTAGCATCCTAAGGTGGATAGAAAACTTCCAGTCTGTTCCCTGCTTATGCCCCCTAGACTTCTCTATCTGGCCCTCAGAGCTCTCTTCAGTCCATGTGCCTCGAAGAAGAAGAAGAGGAGGAGGAGGTGGTGGAGGAGGAGTTTGGACTTGATATCCTGCCTTTCACTCCCCTTAAGGAGTCTCAAAGCGGCCAACAATCTCCTTTCCCTTCCTCCCTCACAACAAACACTCTGTGAGGCGAGTGAGGATGAGAGACTTCAGAGAAGTGTGACTAGCCCAAGGTCACCCAGCAGCTGCATGTGGGGGAGCGGAGAAGTGAACCCAGTTCCCCAGATTACGAGTTCACCGCTCTTAACCACTACACCACGCTGTCATGTTCCTGTCAGGAGTTCAGCCTACACTTGAGTAGGATCCTGGCAGAGACATATGCCCGACTGGCATGTTCTCTCCCTCCTGGTCGATCGTTCAGGAGCTTCATAAGCTTTCTTCAGTCCGAACATCACAGCGACCGATGCCAACCGACACCGGAACACTTAGGGATCCGCAAAGTTTGCGCAACTTGCGTGACAGACCTCAGCTACTCAGCATTTTGGCTAATCTTCTTTATTTACATATAAATACACACGGAGCACTGCAACATGGCTCCCTCTCTCTCTAGCATCAGACAGCAAAGAGAAAAAGACAAAGGACAATAGTCCCACTTCACTGAACACAGTAACACAAACATCCTGTCTCCGTCACTTCCCACTCTGTGGAGTCAAAACGTACACCATCATGTGATAGACAACAATCCTATGACTGCAATCATGGATCAGGAATTCTAACAGTTCCCCTAGTTGAGGTCTTTTGCATGACCGGAATGTGTCCTTCAAATTTGCCTTTTAGGGTAAGAACCACAGTTCAGTGGTAGATCACAATTTTGTATGCAGAACGTCCTGAGTTCAATTTCTGGTCTGTCCAGGTAGAGCTGTGAAATATTCCCTGCCTGGTGAACCACTGTCGAGTCAGAATAGTCAATACTGAGTTCTTATTTGCTTGCCTAGAGGAAGGAGAGATGTGTATCTCCCTCTGTGTGTATGTTTTGGGGTAGAAACCTCTGCCATTACATGGATGGAATGTATCCTAAATGAATGTAAAGATAAATCTATTGCTTCCCTCACTTTTCCTTATGGAACCACAGACCTTTTCATATGGCCCTGACACTGTGGCCCCATTTACCATTTCCATCATGCCCGAATAAGGTTGTCCATTAGGCAGCATCCCTTAGGCTGAAAAGGGCTACTCACTCCTCTAATAAGCACCCAAGTTCAACCTCCAACATCTCCAGGTAGGGATGGAAGATACCCATCTGCTAGTCAGGTGAGCCACTGCCAATCAATTTAAGCAACACTGAGGAAGGACAGATCCTGATGCTGAGGCTCCAATACTTTGGCCACCTCATGAGAAGAGAAGACTCCCTGGAAAAGACCCTGATGTTGGGAAAATTGGAGGGCACAAGGAGAAGGGGACGACAGAGGACAAGATGGTTGCATAGTGTTCTCGAAGCTACCAGCATGAGTTTGACCAAACTGCAGGAGGCAGTGGAAGACAGGAGTGCCTGGCGTGCTCTGGTCCATGAGGTCATGAAGAGTCGGACACGATTAAATGACTAAACAACAACAAAAGAGCTAGATGGAGCAATGGTCTGCTTCAGTGTGAGGCCATTTCCTAGCTTCCTATTTCATAATTGGGAGAAAAACATAACTATGACCACCTTGCAAATACAAATCTGGCAGAAAACGTCAGCTATACAATGACTCATGTTCAACACATGCTGGTCTGTTAACAGGGAAGACAAAGACAGTGGTGAGAAAGATTTATTTTTGCCAAATTTAGCTCAAGAAGGAATTTGGGATTTAAAAGCGAGTTTCTCCTGTGTGTGAACAGCTTCCTAAATTGATGGGAAATGACTTATTGGGGATTGTGAGGCCCTTCCCACCCCCAGCAAAATAAAAATCAATGCTGTCTCTTTTGCTTTGCTTCAGTTTTCACCATTTTTTATCTCATAACTTTTTTGATCCGAGGGCCACCCCCGCCCTCAGCCAGCCCTCTAAGGGCCGCAAGCCAGCAGTGGGCACGGCCAAGACAAACTGTGTTGCTTAGAGTTGCATATGCAGCCAGTCCTTCTCCCGCATGCTTTGTTTGCGCATTTGCAGACTCAATATATGCACATAGTACACCTTTGGGTCTAAAATGCCAATATATTTTTCAGTACCATTTACACCTCTTCCAATGCAATTGCTCAAGGAATTGCCACATTTGCTGATACAGAGCCATTAAAAATAACAAGGCGTGACCTAGCAAAATTGCTCAGTTTACACAAGGCAATAAAAATCTTAACTGGGCATGCAAACTTCTCTGTAGTTGAGTTTTCTTGCTGTCGCTTTTGGGACCACCCCAAAGAGGAACTTTAATAGAAAATAATTATCAAACCATGAAGTCTGGACAAGAGTCCTGCTATCTCTCCCTCCCTCCCTCTCTCTCGATGCAGCAAAAAGCCTCTTATGTCAATGCAATCACAAAATCTAATCTCCGAAAAGCCACTGGATAGACCTTTATGGTGGCTTCTGTCAAAGAATGCATACATTTCAGAACAAATTGATGATCTCTGGCAGCGGCTAAGTCATTGAAATGTAAAATAGAATGAACTTTCCCTCTGCCACCCAAATCCTGTTTGCGGGAAGTTAATCACAAGAACACTTGACTAGCAATGAGCTGGCTACTTGCTCAGGTGTTAAAATCGCACACCTACAATTAATCCTTAATTCATACCATGAACTACCTGCCTCGTCTCAACAGTGGAAGCAAGAAACCACTGAGGTTGAAAACCTTAAAGCCAGATCCTTGGCAAAATAAGGAAGTGTTGTAGTGCCCTTATACACATCTATTTGAATAAGGAGAACAGTTCCAATTGCTCCCATCTTGATAAGGGTATTGTTTGTTGTATTGCAGAGTTGGAAAAGGTGCAAGAAGGAGCAAGCAGAAGGATCATATCAGGAGAGCAAAGCAAACCCTCATGAGGAAAGGTCATTTGAGGGTCATTTGAGGCTTTTCAGTTTAGGGGGAAAGGTGAATGACCTGGCAAATTATGCATAATCTGGAGAACCTGAATAGAAAGAAGGTTTCTCTCCCTTTCTTACAATACGAGGACTTGGGAGACATCCAGCGAAAATGTGTGGTAGGACAGATGAAATAAGGGACATGACAAATAACTCACTGCCACAAGAGGTGTGATGGCCTGCGACTCGGACTCGGAACCAGAGGAGTCTCAGTCTGCACTGGATCCTTTGCCTCAGGCATCATCTGAACCAAGTCTGGGGCCTGATCCTGAAGAGTCCCAGTCTGCACAGGTTCCCCTGCAACAAACACCAGCTGGGCCGAGTCAGGGGCCTGAACCAGCCCTGGCTCCAGATGCAGGGATTACCTTCTTGCCGTCAGCTGGGCCATCACTTACAGCTGCTCCACTACCAGTTGGGTCAGGAGAGGCTGAGGCGGCCCCTGGGTCTAGTAACCCACCGACATCTCCTGGGCTGCAGAGACTAAGGTCTGAGAGAAGGAGAGACCTGAGTACTCACAGGAGGAGTGCTCACCTTCGGGCGAAACAGGGAGGTGAGTTGCTGGGGGATCAGGACCGGCCGCTACCCTGACAAAGATAAAAGGCTGTCGGACCCCGCCCCAGGTTGCGGGAGCAACATTGCTGTATGCTAGATCCTGTACCTATCCTTGCCTGGTTTCCAGCCTTGTGTCCTGCCTTGGCCCTGGCGGACTGACTCCCAGTGAACCCTTCGGATTCTGGACTGGTCCTGGACCGCTTTTCA